>NC_071500.1:16250000-17500000 GCF_028408465.1 Anastrepha ludens
TGGCTTATCGATGTACACCTTTTCTTTCAAATAACCCCAAAGAAAGAAGTCCAACGGTGTCAAATCACATGATTTTGGCGGCCAATTGACATCGCCGCGACGTGAGATTATTCGGCCATCAAATTTTTCGCGCAACAGAGCCATTGTTTCGTTAGCTGTGTGACAAGTGGCACCGTCCTGTTGAAACCACGTATTGTCCACATCCATATATTCCAATTCGGGCCATAAACAGTTCGTTATCATCTCACGATAGCGAACACTATTCACAGTAACTGCCAGACCGGCCTCATTTTGAAAAAATACGGCCCAATGATGCCGCCGGCCCGTAAGCTGCACCAAACAGTCACTCTTTGTGGGTGCATTGGTTTTTCAGCAATTACTCTTGGATTATCATTCGCCCAAATGCGGCAATTCTGCTTGTTGACGAGTCCACTGAGGTGAAAATGTGTCTCATCACTGAAAATGATTTTCTTCGAAAATTGGTCATTCACTGTTGCCATTTCCTGCCACCATTCTGACCCTTGACGACGCTTGTACGCTCATTTGGGCGATTAAATTGACCGAAAAAATCACGTAGTGCGCGATATGCATTTTGATTTGAACGCCCGTTTTCATAATAGGCCTGAATATTTTTAACGCGTTGCTTGATTGTGTATCTTTCCACGGTTCAAATTGAGTTAGTCTGAAATTGAAAAATGTCAAATGGAATGAAGAAAAAAATTTGACCTTTGGGTGTGGTTCACATTCAACATCGGCCTTTGAAATTTAACCACCCTTTAGTTTTTCAGTGCCAGTTCAGTTGTGACGTTGGGTGTAACTCTGCAAAAATTTGCGTTAGTTGTGCATTTTCGGCATATGTGGTAACACATTTGTATGCAGGTAAATCACTGAGTATAATCAATTTAAAATTTCCCACCGCGCGCATTTTTCTCTTATTAACGAACAGCCTTAGTGGTCGACTGTTCGGTGGGTTTGGTAATTTCTTTACCACTCCTTTGTTGGGTTTACAAATTTTGTTACATTTAAAAATCTACACAATTTCTGTTTTTTTTTAGATTTAAATATGTTTAAAATTAGAAGCTATTGTTATTCGATATTAGATTGTGGCAAAACAATGCTACTCAATCAGTTTATAGATATGAAGTTTTATGGTGTGCAACTTAAATCACTATTTAGATCTCCTTTCAACGAATATATAATATGTAAGGAAGCATGCTTGGAAAATTTGATGCATGTCTTAAGTATAAGGAAATTTTTGGAATTACTCAAACAATGCGCTTGGATAGACTGAAAACATAATGTGCATTTAATGCACGCAAATATTAATGCATTTCTATTTTCCTGGCAGGTAAAATGTGATTTTTTATATATGCGTTTTATAAAACATGAATATAGTATTTGAGTTGAAATTAACCACAGAGAGTAGGCTTCTATCGAACACTAAAGCATACGCACAGAAATTCATGACTTCTGGGAAGAATTTGAGCTCTATATTTAATGCCGAATGTTATATTTCAAGCTTAATTAAAATGAACTCTATCTTTGAAATGATTTTACGTAAAATAGGCTGAAGGCGTTAGCTTAGGCAATGCAACATTTTGCATATTCTTCAAAATGAATGATAGGGCGAACTTTCACTGGTCTGCCAGTTAATTCACAATTTACGATAAGCCTCTTCATTGTGTGCCTTTGTGATGATTATAATGAAAATACTTACATAAATACAATCAAACAGTTTTTAAACTCCCACTCAATTTAGAAAATTGTAGATTTATACTCATCATCTGTTAGTAGACGTATCACTGGGCTGTGGCAGCTGTCAAACGAAGAACTCTACTAAAAAAGAAACTCGAACTTAAGCGATCCTGCATATAAATTTGGCGTATAAGTCCTTTGTTAGTTTTTTGGTTTCCCAGTTTTATGGTGTACGTCTTGATGTTACCCTTTAACAACAACAATTTTGTGCTGCTGCCGAATGGCAGAGGAATTTCATAAGAAGCATTTTGTTGATAAAATTACATGCGAAAACTTCCCATCACCTCCCGTGCGCAAATCGGTATTAGGCATTTTTCCCCCTCATTTAGTTACAGTGAGGAGCAAATCCGGCACGCTCAACTTACACGGCTGCGATGGCCGCCGCAAATATATTCTTCGTATGTTTCAAGGGCATGCACGTTCTTATGCACACATAAAAATCGGCATGCATGAAATTTTATTAGCTTTTTGATATCTCCGTTTTTATAACTACTTACTGATGTATGCTGTTAATAAGCCGATTTAAAATAACTTTAATGTAGTAGATTCAATTACAACTCATATGAAGATGAATTAATGAAGGACAATCGATTAAATAAAAATTGTAAAATAAGAATTATATATTGCAGTTATTAAAAGTAAAGTCGACTAAATTGACATTTAAAATTATGCTTATACAAAATATTATAAATTATGCTGCTTAATACTTTCAATGGCCTTAATACTAACAAGGTTAATAACATAAATGCACTAATCACTAACAAAGAGTAAGCATAATTTTTTATTTTCAAGTTGTTTCGCTGCCGCTTTAAATGAAAAAAGTTACAAAAATAACTTTGACTACAAAAAAAAAAACAAAAAAATAATAATAATAAATTTGCAAAATAATAAATTTGTAATTTTTTTCTAATTAAATATGTAGATGTTAGCTAATATACATTTTTTTATTGTAAGCGAATTACATGCAAAATTATTTCAACTCAAGTTACTGCCTTCGCGATAGTATTTTTAAAAATAAAATTTGTAATAAAGTAGGTTATGGCTCACACTTATAAAGTACATTGTAATTCTTTAGCCTCAGCCGCATTCGTGCAGATTTTTCTACTTTATAAAAAGGATCTTTCCAAAGACGCGTCTAGATGTTGTTTTAAAATAAAAAAAATTTAAAATTTACATTCTTTCAGGTTTCACTACTTTTATTCAAAATACGCTTCTTAAGAATTTGTGTGAAAAATGGCACAATTTAAATGTCTACCGTGAGCACGCCTACAGGTGCAATTCGATTCATGAAACATCTAATTGTTGAGTACGCCCACATACATATCATTGTTGCTGTTGTTCAGCAGCTCTTTGCGCTACAGCAGCAATATTCTCAACAGAATATCCGGTTTTCGGTCTACCCGCCCTTTTTCTATCATCAGCAGTACCAGCTTCTTGAAATTTGTTCGCCAACCTTTGAATAGTCCACTTATTTGTACGATTATTTCCCCAAAAATAAGAATCACGAGACTTGTGATATGTTGCTCTTAAAAATCTATCATTTTCATAACCCTTTTGAATAATATTGACGCCTTGATCTATCGTGTAAAATTGTACGTATGTCTACTTGACAAATGTCAATGATAGCATAAAAAAGGTACCGTAAAGGAATTATTCACTACCAACATCCAGGTGTCACTTTTGCACATAAATATGTCACTTAGAGTAATCAGAAAATACGAATGGGAAAAATTTTTAAAATAGTGCCCAGCATACACACCAAGAATTCAATCTTGAGAGCTAATTTTTATACTCCTACATAAATACCACAATATTTTCTTAAATTTCCTAGTTCTCATTTTGAATAACAGCTTCGCTAACTCTTATAAATAAACTAAGAAAAGTATGTGCAATTGTATGTGCCTTTTCTCTCAAAAAATTTATATGTACAAATATATTTCCCCTTTATTTACCAGCAAATAGAAAGCACACTGGAAGTAATATATTGTATATATCGAAGTTATATTCACTTAGTCTACTTTGCAGAGCTCTGTGCATTTTTTTAATTTTCTTCTTCAAAAAGTAATGAAATTCACAATAACAATAATTTAGTCTCATAGCCTCGATTAGGACTCGTTAATTCATAGCAGCGAACATCATATGGTATGTTTGTTCTGTATTCGTGTAATCACAATATCGTTTGCAGTTGGAATACTGTATTTGAATTGTTGCATTTGTGAAAAGTTACGGCGGTTAGCGCATTCGTCGTCAGCTCTCGGCAATTAACGACCAATTGTTGCTCTTGTTCTGCTGCTGCATAGTGTCAGCACACGAATGAGAACCATCTGCTTATGTTGTTATGCAGAATAAAGCTGTAAACTGTTCCATAACTACATACATACATATAAATAAACTTGATTTGGAACTCTGTATGGTAAAATATTATTATTATTTATAGGGGATATATACAATATAACCCTAACTAAATTAGCACACTGGCATGGTAAAAATATTTGTGAGCAGTTTGATCAAAATTTATTTATTTATTAGGTATGTCGCTGCCACCACATTTCAAATGTTCTTTAGCGGATGCCGTAGCCGAATGAGTTGGTGCACGACTACCACTCGGAATTGCACAGCTTAGAAACCGCGTCTGAGTCTCTTAATAAATTTGTATGGTATATTTCACCAATACGTCAAGTTCACACCTTATCCTTCAAAACCGTGACGTTTGAATGTTAAATTTATCATTTACGATAAATTGCACTTCTGCCAAGTGCTAAAATAAAGTAAACACCTTATCCATGTATGAAAGATGATGACCGATAAATTAATATGATATTATAAATTTGTTAGCAAGAAGAGAAGCTCAACTGTTTTCTTCGAAAATCGAACTTAATAGCTGAGTTGACAGCTCAAGGCGATGTTTCAAGCACTCCTAAAATCTCAGCAAACTGAAAAAGAGCAAAAAATTATATTACTTCATTCCAATTTGCCATTGATATGTTGATTATCGGGCCATTGGTATTACACACATACATGCATCTTTTAATTACATATATTCATAAATGGCAAGATACTGGAAAAAAGGAGGAATATTAGTTCATTTTAATCCATTTTTGTGCAATTTTTTGTCATTTGCATGAATGAAAAGTTTACTGTAACAATTTTCATTAGATACCATACCGAAATCTCTCACTGCAGTCTCTATTATATATATATATGTATATATAATTGGTCCATACAGCCGTTTTGGGTATTTAGCCGAGCTCTTCCCCTATTTGTGGCATTCGTTTTGATGTTGTTTCACAAACGGAGTGACCTACAGTTTTAGGCTGACTCTGCACGGCAAATGGTTTTCATGAAGAGCTTTTTCATAGCAGAAATGCACTCGGAGGTTTGCCATTGCGTGCCAAGGGGCGACCGCTATTAGCAAAAAAAATTTTCTTTATTTTTGATGTTTCACGGAGATTCTAACCTACGTTCTCCAAACTCCGAATGGTAGTCACGCACCAACCCACTCGGCTACGGCGGCCGCTATTATTAATAAATATTAATAAAGTGCCACGGTTTGGCTGATCTAAAAATATGTGAGAAACTTTTATTTACGCCAATTTGTGACTCTTAAATTTGTAAAACCGTCAACTTCTGGTTACAGTAACCACTGAAGTCAAGTCTAAGCACCTTTATGGACAGTATGTTATAATATGGGTCACTTATGATATTTCTATTATTTATATTTATGGCGATTTAATGATTTCAAATGGCGATAAACTTGTCTAAATGTCAAACTTGTCTGAATGAAGTCTTATAAATATTTTCATTCACTTACACAAAATTAATTTTATTTAACTTTTTTTTTATAAAAGGCCATTTAATAAATACAAAATCACTTACGTAGTGTATAATTAATACGTGCCTTGGCAGTATCTCTTTTTTTGTTTGTAAAAATTAGATTACTGGAGCCATCTTCGCTGTGGGAAAACTAAATCCAATCTTAAAAATCAATCTTTTTGTTTACTTTTCATTCTTACCAGCACCCACCTCTTTGGCAAAAGCCAAACAGTATCAAATCAAATCAACCCACTTTGCCTCAAGTACACCCACATTGCTGCATGACACACTGACAGCTGTCAATTCTCTTACTCACTGTTGCAATCATGCAGAGTTATGCCGCCATGTAGCGTTTATTAAAATCAAAAAAAAATTTTAAAAAAGTTGCAATTTTAAATGCCTTCACTACGCATGCACAACGTAATCTTTTGAAAATATCATCATCATAGCGCCTGCGTGAACGTTCTGTTAGGCAACCAGACTGGATGTCTATCAAAAGCATTTATGTATGCTCATGCGGCTGTCATAGCGGGCGCTCGGTTGTCGGCTCTTGATGTTGTCATACTTATTTTCATGCCGTTCGCGCCAGTAATTAAAATGTATTGAATTCTTCAAAGTTATGACGCTAAACAAAACTGCTGAACATCAACTATAAAAAATGACTTTTAAATTTACGCATTCGCATATTCTCTCTTGCAACACATACAAGTATAAACAAGTACGAGTAGTTGTTGCCATACGAGTAGCATTTATGCATTTAACAGCAGACATTTCTATACATTTTTCTTTACATTAACATTAACTGTTCTCGCTCGTGAGTCGTTGTTGACTATCTCTTATTTGTAATTGCATAGACATATACTCGTATATGTATAGGTACCTCTCACCTATACTAGCTAGTGAATGCGAAATCTATGCAGGTTTATACGCCTCACTGCAGGCGATCCCTGTTTGCTGTATTGATGTGTTAACGTTTACATTCAATTAAGCTGCTTCTTCTTCATATCTTGCCTATGAGCTATTCATAGAAGCAGATAGCTTGATTTTATGTTTTGAAAAATTAAATTTCTGACAGTAGCTATGATGTTAACCGAGCAAGTCAGTAGGATAGCCAGTCAATTGATTGGTTGCAGTTAAATTATTTTTCTTTCAAAACAATTGCTGGTATCCGATGTTGGTTAAATCTGTGAATCCCCGAGCAATTACTTCACTTGCACTAGCAGGCATGCAGAGGCCTATGCTTATTATTAAAAGGCATGCTTATACATAAATAAGTATGAACGTAATAATCATAAAAACAAATATTAAAAATTTGCATTCACGTGGTGCAACTGGTAAAAAATATATATGTACGTACATGTTTATGAAAATTTGATTTTGACGACAAATAGGTGGTTTCAAGCGGCCTTGTCGTTAAATTCTATGCCTATTAAAAAAATCAAATCGCACACAATTAATATACAGGAGGTATTGTATGTACATATAATAAATCTTCATCTTCAGTACACTCTTGTATTTTTCAAAACTGCCCTGCAAACAATCTACGCTAATTCACTGCACTCGAAAACTGCTGAAGCGATGCGGCAGAGCAATGACAAATCTCCGATAAAAATAAGCTCCTAAACAGGAAAAAAAGAAACCTCGCCATGTAGAGGCGTCAGAAAACTATAATCCGGTACCAGTTCCTTTCTTCACACCTATTCCTATTCCTATTTCTAATCCTATTCTTATTCCTAATCCCATTCCGAATCCTATTACGAATCTTATTCCTATTTCTATCCCTAATTCTATACCCATTCCTATTCCTAATCCTAGTCCTATTCTTAATCCTAATCCCATTCCGAATCCTATTACGAATCCAATTCCTATCCCTAATTTTATTCCTATTCCTATTCCTAGTCCTATTCTTAATCCTAGTCCTAATCCCATTCCGAATCCTATTACGAATCCAATTCCTATCCCTAATTTTATTCCTATTCCTATTCCTATTCCTATTCCTATTCCTAGTCCTATTCCTATTCTTAGTCCTATTCTTAATCCTAGTCCTCTTCTTAGTCCTAATCCCATGCCGAACCCTTTTACGAATCCTATTACTATCCCTAACGCTATTCCTATTCCTAGTCCTATTCTTAATCCTAGTCCTAATCCCATTCCGAATCTTATTATGAATCCAATTCCTATCTCTCATTTTATTCCTACTCCTATTCCTATTCCTAATCCTTTACCTATTTCGAATTTCGATTTCCTATTATGAATCCTATTACGAATCCTACTCCTATTCCAATTCCTATTCCTATTTCTATTCCTAATCCTATTCCTATTCCTATTCCTATTCCTATTCCTATTCCTATTCCTATTCCTATTCCTATTCCTATTCCTATTCCTATTCCTATTCCTATTCCTATTCCTATTCCTATTCCTATTCCTATTCCTATTCCTATTCCTATTCCTATTCCTATTCCTATTCCTATTCCTATTCCTATTCCTATTCCTATTCCTATTCCTATTCCTATTCCTATTCCTGTTCCTATTCCTATTCCTATTCCTACTACTATTCCTATTCCTATTCTTAATCATATTCCTAATCCTATTCCTGATCCTAATCCCTTTCCGAATCCTATTACGAATCATATTCCTATCCCTAACTCTATTCCTATTCCTACTCCTACTCCTAATCCCATTCCTATTCCTATTCCTATTCTTAATCCTATTCCTAATCCTAATTCCATTTAGAATCTTATTACGAGTCCTATTCCTATTTTTCTCCCTAATTCTATACTTATTCCTATCCCTACTCCTATTCCTATTTTTCCTTTTCCTGTTCCTATTCCAATTCGTATTCTTATTTCAATTTTAACACTCAATCAAATTCCAGCTTTAATATATTCTAAAATCCACCCTATTGCAAATTTACCTACCCGACAAAACCTGACCTATAATTTCTTTCTCAAATTTGTTAATATCCTTTATTACTTCCTCCACCGGTCTTAACTTATCCCACGGTCGTTTGCTTGTCAAAGCGTAAAAAAAAATATTTTGCCAGCGACACATTTTAAGGCCTCAAATACTTATTATTATATGATGATCAACTTTGGCATAGAAAATTTCATACAGTTTGATTTATTCATTCATGCATTTATAATCTATATATAATCTAATATAAAGCGGGTTGCAGGCTACGTAGTTTACTTTTCACTCCACCGTCTCAAAAGCAATCAGTTTGAAACCGCAGTTTGCTATTTACGAATATCAGTGGAAGTGCCTTTGATGCTGCTTTTGGCCATTAGTTGCAATTGAATGATTTCTGTTGAAGGTTTGCTCATAATAGAGGTGATTGAACTTTTCTCGAAAACTGTGCATAAGCACTTAGTGCTGTGAGCTTTCGCAAGGAATTCTTGTATTATCTTAACCAAAAATTATTTTCACATACTTATGTTAATATTACGGTAAGTGAACAACGCGCTAACAGCGGTAATGACATTGCTTACCTTCACCCAATGACGACTCCAGTTGGCATTTTGAAGCGCATCAAATCCGGTTGGGTAATGATAACCGTATTGAAGCGACACGTCGGGTTAAAAATCGAGTATTGGAAATATTTTAAGCAAGGTGTGTAAACTATATAGCTATACGATTTTGGGGAGTATGTCGAGGAGCGAAAGAAGCGATTTGTGTGAGGTGTGGCGAGAAACAACTTTTTCGCCATTAATTAAAAGTTATTTTGCAGCGGTTCAATTCAAAGTAAGCAATCAATACATTACGCAAGCATATAATGCTCCTGCTAATTAGTTAGTTATGCATAGCTTTCCAAATATGCTATTGATACTAAAAAATCCATAGGCACAAAGGCTTCAAATAAAGACTTAAACAGCAAATCGCTTTAGCCAAAGTTTTAACCAATGCGTGCTGCAGTAGCTGACATTGCTGTCGAAGCATTAATCAAATATGCGACTACATATATGCGTATGTATGTATGTATACACGTAGATTTTTAACATAAAGTGAAGGCCGTTTGCTTACCACTTCTACTTTTTATTCACGAAAATGAAAATGGTTTTTGGAGAAAAAACCACTAGACGAGAAAGATTTTTTTATACAAAAAAAATTGAATTCATTATTGTATTGGCCACAGCAAAGAAATAAATTGTAGAAACTTGATATTTCTAATTTTGTCATAAAACACAAAAATTGGTTGCTTAAATATGTATGCGAGCCAAGAACTCATCAAAAAGCCGCATGGCATGTACCCTACTCGTTAGCATTTGGCTTTTGAAATACACGAAAAACGAGTGTTTTGCTTTCAAATTTGTTTCTTTTTTTTTTGCTATGCGCGTGATTTTTTATCGAATTTTATAGCTAATTTTCGTGCTTTTTTTCGTTTTGCATTTTCTGATGTGGTCTGGTCTGGTTTGAAAACAACCAACTTTGGATTAGTTTAAATTATGGCTGAGCCATTCTGTGCTCATCTCAGTGTGTTTGTGTTGCGTGGCAGCTTCGCGTATGTGCACAAATGTGTAGTGTAAACTTAATATATACAGCAAACTTAAAAAAAAAACTTTCAAATACGCATACATTCTAGCATATTTTAGAAAAAAATAGTTTTTTTCAATTTGGCATTAATTTTGCTTAATTCCATAAATTTGTGGCTAGTTAACATCATAAATTATTAAATATGTATGTGCATATGTTGCCCAAGATGAATACATTTTTGTGTGATTTGAAAGTTCTATTATATATCTGCTTGTGCTATAACTGGTGCTATTATTTTGTTGATTGAAGCAAGTTTTGCTAAATTATGAATTTTCTTATAGGTGTATACAACATACAAATGTGTATGCATGTACGTGTGTATGTGTGCTGGTATATATTTTTATATAACTATTTGATATAAAACGATGTTTGAACGTAAGCAGGCATTAACAGATCAGGTACCAAACCAGTATTGCTGCCAGCTATTTAATATATCAATTTTTGTTTTTATTCCAAACTATAAAAATTTCAATTTATTTCCGCTTCTAGTTGGACGTATAGACACACTAAAAATAATTAAATTATGCATACTTTTACTGAATAGCTAAGCTAATATATTTAGAGCCTTCGTGAATATCAAAGCGAAACGAAAATATGACATCATTTACCGAATTTGCAAAAAGGCAAAGGTTCTTCATGGGCCTATATTTTTCGATTTAAATTTTAACCCTTTGCGATCGGCAAATTTCTCTGATGGGAGCACCAGCTAGTCGGAGTAAATTTAGCTTTTCGCAGTTATTTCTTGTTTAGCAAATTCAGGCACATAGATGGACATTAGAAAACACTGAAGTCGTTGACATTGATTCATTGCGTTTAATAAGGACTTGAGTCGTCCTCTTGACATCTTCCACTAGGCGGGGGGCACCGACTTCGGCGACTACGTGCGAATGCATCAACAGCAAAGGATTAAAAGTAAAAGTATTTCAAGGCTATTGAAAATTCACTGCAAATATTTGCAGTTAAACCTCTATGTGGCGCTGTGAGCGCCTAACAGAAATAATTTTTTAATTTTTGAACATTTTAAGAATGTAAATCGGCCTCGGTAGTCCAGCGTAAGTGCACTAGCTTGCCATCCCAGAGGTTGTTGTTCGAATTATACGTAAAGCACGGTTCTCGTACTTTGACAAATTTATCTACTTTCCTTGTTTCTAGAAAAAAAAAATCTCATTTCTCAAATACTGAAAACTGTATCCATTCCATCCTTACTCCCGCACAATAGTCTACGCATTATTTGCATTGTGACTGCTAAAACAAGCAAAAACAAACAGTTACACATTGCATCAGTGGCGCCAACAAGAGGAAGCGCCACACCAAATTAAGTAAAGTCCTCAACCATCTGTGGGATCCTTCTGCCAGAAAAATGCGAAACACAGATGGCGCTCCAAGTAGTAAAGAAGGCTTTGTTCTTAAGAAACGATAGGTGGGCGTTTCCACCACTTAGGACTGGTAGCGGCAGGCTAATCACCTACCCTGCCAAAAATGAAATAGATTAACGAAACCAACGCAAGACAAGTCTTGTCAAGGCCCTATGCTTCCGAGAGGAGTGAACAAGGAAAAAAATGATTTCTGGAATTATTTGAAAAACCTATTTTAAAATTTTTGTTCTATACATTTTTTTGAATCTCGTTTGACCTTCTTTACTTTCTTATGCTTGAAAATGAAAATTGTTTTCCAAACGCCCATTCAAATTTATTGCCTCAATCACCGTTTACCACTTTCGAAATAATGCACTTACGCAAAGATATATCAAAAAGTATAATCAAAAAGTTCTCGCCTCGAACTATCTTTTCAATCTCCTATCCACCAGAGGTGCATGAGTTTTCTCCCAGATACAGCTATTTGGCACCTAATATTTTTTTAAATTTTGTTCAATGAATTTATTATTTTCTTAAGGGGTTATATACCTTGTGGTCCGGTGAAATTAGCGAAAGTTGGGTTTTTTTTAAAGATATGTAGCAATAATTTTATTGTATAAAAGTTTTTATTATTGGATATTACAATGTTTAAAGAAAAAAAAAGGCTTTGTTTGTGTAAAAATATTTAAAAATGGCGGAGTTATGGCGTTTTCCCCCAAGACCCTTTTTTTGGAATAGGCTTGCGGTGGACGCGATTCAAGTCCACCAAGTCAACTGAAATCAAAAAATCGAAAAGATTTCATTAGTATAGGGTTATATCTTCTTAGTGAACGATCAATATATTAAATATTTTGATTTTTGTGAAAATAGGAACATGTTTTTAAAAAACTCCACTTCTACAGTCCTAAAATTGGCATTAAACAATTCATATCTGCAAAATAAAAATTTATACATAAAAAGTTGATCATTCACTAAGAGGCGACATCAATTACGAACAATTTAAAAAAAAATTATAAAAATCGGTTGAATACTTTTTTTGCAATCGCGTCCACCGCAAAAGCATTTTTGGAAAAACACGTTTTTGAGATAATCGCGTTTAAAGTTTCAAGCGCCGCATGAGGCCGTACGCTCAGGACGTGACGACGCACAATTTAAAACGCTGTAACTTTCGATCTATTGCTCAGATCTCTATGAAATTTTTGGAAAATGTTCTCAAGGGATTGTACTTTACGATAAAGAAATAAAATTTATTTTGATTTTTTTGAAAAACACAAGGTATATAACCCCTTAACCGTTTTTAGTTACTCCAAGGCATATTCGCACTGATCCTTTATTAGGCATTTGGACAGGTTTAACCTCCAAATTGTGGTAGTTTGGGATATAATCCTACAAATGGAAGGTCGTATAGTTGTACGGCGACTTTCGGCTGTTTAAGCAGCTCTTTCATGAAGGAAACGCAGCCAGAGGTTTGCCAATACCTACCGAGGGTCCAATGTCATTAGAAAAAACCTTACAAATTATGCGGTATCTCATGACCGCTAAGGGGCATGAATCCAGATTAACTGAACGATAGTCTCACACAAATTTACGCGACTACGTCAGCTGATGGTATAGAATTGTGTACTCGTATTGCTAGAAGTATTAGTTTCTTTTCATATCACTCATTTAAGAGTAAATACATTTTTTATATAAAATTTTTCCTTTTTACAATTAATTTACAATTTATATAAACTATAATTTTTCTTTACATCTCATTTTTATAAATGTCTCGTCAACGCCATCAAACGCCTCTTTGAATGACCACAAATCCCTTTCGCTGAGCTACATACATTTCGGCACTGCTGTTAATTTTCGCAAATTTCTAAATATTGTATTTTATTCTGCATTTATTTTGTTGCTGAGTCTTGATAAAAAAGTGCTTTATAAATTTCTATATTTACCTGTTTTTCAGTCTTTTTTAATTCAATTTCAGATACGAACACAGCAAAACTTTATGTTATTCTACAGCGAATTGCCTTTGAGTTCAAACATTTCTGTTAAAACTTTCCATACAAATGAATGAAAGCGTACCTTCCGCAAGCATTCATATGTACATTCGTACAAAATGGCGCTAAATTAATCACCCTATCGTAAGTCTTGTAATTTTTGCAAATAGCGTCAAACGTCAATAATATTTGACACCTGTGAAGCATTACTTCTGCGTAAATATTTTGCGGAAATGGCTTAAAACTGTTTCATGGTTGATCTTTAGCTCCTGGGCGGTACTACGGCTACTAATAATAGGACTATGAATAAGTTCGTGCGGTTTTACAACAGATGGCGTAACTTGATTATTATTCCATCGATCCACATTTCCAAACATTCATTGGAGAGCTACTGTCGTAAGGCACAAACGTCAGTATAAGTTTTTTATTTGAAGCGTAAACAACAATATTTTTACCACACTTGAAAATGTCGAATTTCGTGCCAAATAATGTGTTTTTGCGGGGAATTCTTCTTCATTATTTTAATATGAAGAAAAAAGCAGCCGAAAGTCATCGTATCTTGGTGGAAGTTTATGGTGAGCATGCTCTATCTGAGCGAACGTGCCAGAAGTGGTTTGCACGCTTTAAAAGTGGTGATTTTGGCTTGGAAGACGAAGAACGCGAGGGTGCGCCGCCAAAGTTCATGGATACCGAATTGGAGGAATTGCTCGATCAAGATCCGGCTCAAACGCAAGAAGAGGTTGCAAAAACTTTGGGAGTTGATCAATCAACCATTTCCAAACGTTTAAAAGCCATGGGAATGATCCGAAAGGTAGGCCATTGGGTGCCGTATGAATTGAAGCCAAGAGACGTTAAACGCCGTTTTATGGCATGCGAACAACTGCTTCAACGGCACAAAAGAAAGGGTTTTTTGCATCGAATTGTGACTGGCGATGAAAAGTGGGTCCATTACGACAATCCAAAACGTCGGGCAACGTATGGATACCCTGGCCATGCTTCAACATCGACGTCGGCGCAGAATATTCATGGCCTGAAGGTTATGCTGTGTATCTGGTGGGACCAGCTGGGTGTTGTGTATTATGAGCTACTGAAACCGAATGAAACGATTACGGGGGATGTCTACCGACGACAATTGATGCGTTTGAGCCGAGCACTGCGAGAAAAACGGCCGCAATACGCCGATAGACACGACAAAGTTATTTTGCAACATGACAATGCTCGGCCACATGTTGCACAAGTGGTCAAAACATACTTAGAAACGCTCAAATGGGATGTCCTACCCCTCCCGCCGTATAGTCCAGACCTTGCGCATTCCGATTACTATCTCTTCCGATCGATGCAACATGGCCTGGCTGACCAGCACTTCCGTAATTACGATGAAGTCAAAAAATGGATCGATTCGTGGATTGCGGCAAAACCGACCGAATTTTTCACAAAGGGAATCCGTGAATTGCCAGAAAGATGGGAAAAAGTAGTAGTAAGCGATGGACAATATTTTGAATATTAAATTTGTAACCATTTTACGTCAATAAAGTTTCAAATTTCGAAAAAAAACCGCACGAACTTATTCATAGTCCTATTATGCCGGTCAACTTCAGTCATTTCTGTGATTTTATTGATATTTTCTATATTATCGACATTTCTTTATCATCAAAAATGCCCGAACTGAATCGACGAACTCAAAATTGCGCCTAATTAGCATTACAGTACCGGCGCCATAAACACCATTCACAATTACAGTGATGTGGCTAACATCTTCGCCTTTATCAAGGAAAAACTGTAAAATGTACCGAATTTTCTCTTGGAAGACTTCCTTTGTTAACACCCTGTAACTCACAACTGAATGGAACAAACAAAAAACGGCAAAGGAATTTTATAGTGTGAAATTTCACCTTGGCAAGAGGCATAAACTTTAAATTGTTTGAATGACACTTTACAATGAGATACCAAACACTACAGTCATCAACCGGATTTATACTTTACGAGATATGAATCACTAAAGTCATCTACTGGGTAAATAATGTAGTTTTTTCCCCAAACTCTTCTAGTTATAATAATCCTAGCGGCGTACTACCGGGCGTATACGTAATACTTCATTTGGTATATTGAGATATAATCCGTTTTGCGGACTGCAACATTAGAGAGCGCAGACCCAGTCATATTTATTAAATTTAAAATAACACCAAATGTATAATAACTGCGTAATCGCAAAATGGTGTTTGTTTAAGAATTTATTTGCCCCAGTTAAATTTTGAAGGAAGCAAAATATTCTGGCAAATGCTAGATGCAAATGTTTAAGGATTTTATTGTGCATTAAAAGGTTTCAACTTATGAAGGGGGATACATGATATCCGTTTTATAATGACCTCTGGTGATGTTTTCCCCTTGCAATATTTGGCTGCATGGACCTTAATGGCATGCGAAGTTTCACATTTCACCGACATGCAAAGCAGTAATTAAAAAAACATTTGGCTATGCTTTTTGCTTAAATGAATTCCTTGGAACACACTTTTAATAGCATATACGAGTATGTTACGTTGTTGAAATATGTTGCTGTGTGTATTTTCATGTGGGTATTTTTCGAAAGTCGATGCTGATATATTCATATGTTGCTCGGCAAATAACTTAAGTACCTAGTTTTTTGCTTCTTCGTTTGAACTTCAACAAGGCGCTGGCATATCGATATATGAAGCCTGTAAATTTGCATATACATATACATTCATGCATATTTATGCAATTTGTGTGACAGCTCATGCAGTTTTTCAATCAGGTCAATTTAGAATGCTTGAGCGTGTGCGAATTGATGAGTTTAACAGTCAAAGAAGAAAAATATGAAAAATGCATAAATTATGATGAGCATGCAACATTTTTGGTTTTATATTAGCAAAAATATATTTGTGCACACTGCGTCAATGTTTCTTGGTTTCTAACAAGTTCGTATTAAGTGTGCGCAAAAAAAGAATTAATATCAAAAGTGTGGCCAACTGAGAAAATCAGGCCTTGCTTCTGTGCGTCAGACAGGTATATGAGCGCTTGCCCCTATACTGCGCGCTGTTAGAAAAATGATTGTTTTTTAACAATTTGCGGAGAGCCAACAATGTTTGTATTTACACTGGTGGAA
This sequence comes from Anastrepha ludens, assembly GCF_028408465.1. Taxonomy (NCBI): domain Eukaryota; kingdom Metazoa; phylum Arthropoda; class Insecta; order Diptera; family Tephritidae; genus Anastrepha; species Anastrepha ludens. Next base: position 16,266,560 of record NC_071500.1, read on the forward strand.
AAAATAAAAAGGGCAAGATAATTTTTAGCATTTTGTTTTATTTTCCTATTACAAAACAAAAACAAATTATATTTTATTTTATTAATATTTTTCATTTTTGGTAGTTGGGTCTCGGTAGTCTAGCGTAAGTGCACAAGCCTGCCATCCCAGAGATTGTGGGTTCGAATCCCATGTATGGCACGGTCCCTCGAACTTTCCCAAATTTACCTATTTTCCCTGCTAAAAAAACAAAAATAAACAAAATCTTATTCCTCAAACCAAAAACCTTATCCAGTCCATCCTTACTCCCGCACAATAGTCAGCGCATTATTTGCATTGTGACTGGTAAAACAAGAAAATCAGTGGCATTGCATCAGCAAGCGGAAGCAGGTGGTCGCAGTAACAGCGCCGACACACTAAATTTAGCGAAGTCCTCAACCATCTGTGCGATCCTTCTGCTAGAAAAATGTAACACACAGATGGCGCTTCAATCATAAAGAAGGCGTTGTTCCTAAGCAACGACAGGTGGGCATTTCCATCACTTAGGACTGGTAGCGGCAGGCTAATCACCTACCCTGCCAAAAATGAAATAGATTAACGAAACCAACGCAAGTCTTGTCAAGGCCCTCCGACTCTCCTGCTTCCAATTGGAGTGAACAAGGAAAAAATAAGTTCGAAAATATAATAGAAACAAACAAATAGTGCAGAATATAGATTATATACTTTTTATTACATGAAAAACTCAATCCCAAAAATGTATTAATATTTGGCACTTTCAACTTTATATTTTATTACTTCTAAACCTCTCCTATGCATGGAATTGACGAGCTTAGCACAAGTTTCAGCGGTCATGGAATACCACTCTCTTTTAAACCACCTTTCCCAAAGTTTTTGCTTGTTTCGCGCTCTACATCCCACTATCCTTTTTTTAGTAGTGTTTAGTAGGTGTTCCATAGGGTTAAGGTCTGGTAGCTGTGAAGGCCACTGCAATCCCTTAACCCTATTTGCGTCATCCATGCCTTAACAAGCGCTGACGAATGTTTGTGCTCATCATTATTGTGCATAAACTCCCACTTTAGAGGCATCTCCTCTCTAGCAAATGGAAGCAATGCTCTATTTAAATGATTTAGGTAGTCCATGGCGCACATCTTGCCTTCAATCAAAAAAATTGAACCTATACCGAATGCAGAAAAGCAGCCCCATTACATTATTGACCCACTACAATGTTTGGTTGGTTTTTGGTGTTGATGAATTTAGGAGCGCGTACTGTGTTTTTGGACGTGGCACGAATTATATATTTAAAATGAAACAGTGAGTAGTTTGCAGAAAACATGACTTTAATCGTCAACGCCAACTTAAGACTAATCTGTACATTGTAAAACAAATTGCTTATTACCTAAAAAAAGCTGCATTTTATGAACAGTTAAACAAAAAGCATCACACCACCTAAAAGCTCAGTTGCAATGGTATTTTTCCATTCAACATTCCTTTTTACAATTCGTTTATTTGTTGTTACCAGAACTGTTTAAGTTAGGTTACCCAATATTGTTTTTCCATTAACAGTTCTTAACATTTAACTTCTTAACATTTACCGTCGTTTATATTGTTTAAAATCACTATTATGTTATTCTCATGTATAATAACATTAGCTCTGTTATTAACAGATAATAACTCTGTTATTAATACATAACTCACGCAACATTTTCCAACGGCTCTGAACATATTTGTTTTGCTTTCAACTGACCATAGGATGTGTGTAAATGGCTGCAAATGTCATAACGCAAAGGACAGTCTCTGGCTGATGTTCTTTTTTTTTGTGAAAGTAATGGCACTTTTCTTGGGCTTCTTGCCAGCAAACTTGGGTTTTGTAACTTTTATCTGATTGTTCGGCTTGCCACTTTTAACTGCATATTTTTTGTATTTCCTCTGAGGTTTTGAATGGATTCTTTTTGTTTTGTCGTATGATCAATATGTCCTGACAAACTATGGTTTTCCGCTTTCTGCTTTTCGTTTCCTTTTTTACATGTGTGGGGACAGCTTTGAACCCCTTTTTCTTCGAGCATTTCATAATTCCGGCAATTTGGTTCGTAGTTTTGCCTCCATTCCATAAGTATTTGATGAATTTCTGTTTCGAATCAATTGAATGTTTACCTCGGTCCATTTTGATAAGTATTTGCTATTGTTTGTATAAAGTTTTACTAAGACAGCAAGAACAAAATGGAAAATATCAAATGAAAAATGCAAGGTTAGTTTGATTTGTTTCTATTTATTTTTCCACAAAAATATAACGTTCAAAAAGCACTGAGAAGCTGAACAGACACTGAAAGCAATTTGCGACTGCGATTGCACAATCATTTAAAAAATAGTGAAAATATTTACACGCAAGGGTGCAAATCGCTCTTGTTTCTACTATTTTTCCCATCAGTGTATATAAATGTTAAGGCGGGTCGATTTAAAAATCGCTCATTGCTCTGTGAAAATCGTATTCTAGTGATCAAAATAAGAAACTTTGCCGAAGGAACCATACCTCTAAAACGAATTCTGATGTCCCCCAATTTGGGTCTAACGAAAAATCCCACTTTGACCCATTTAGAGTGCTCCAATCGAGTCCAAATGTATGACCGACCCCCACTAACTTTGGACGGCCGATCCACCCATGCCAGTGGCACACCCCCTGGAACTCCCCTGGGGGGTTCTCCATACAATAATTTCAAAATATCACCATTTTTACCCATTACATGAGAAAAGAAACTAAAAAGTTCGACCCAAATTGGGGGACATCAGAATTCGTTTTAGAGGTATGGTTCCTTCGGCAAAGTTTCTTATTTTGATCAATTTGAGCAATGGGCGATTTTTTTTGCCTCCCCACAAATCGACCCGGCCTAATAAATATATACGATGATTTTACCGAATACCTCCTTCAATTTGTGGTGTTCAAACTGATGTTGCCTTACAAATAGAGATACAACTTTTACGCCGTCCTCGATTGGTAGATGCCTCTCATGAGATGCTTTTCCTAGGCAGAGATGCATGCAACGGTCTGCCAAAGATCGATCGATCGTTGGCTATTCGAAAAACATATTTCAAACATATATTCGACTGCGATCGCATTTTGCTTCTAAAAAAGTCTAAAATAGTCATTTTCCATTCATTTAAGTTCTGCTAGAGTAGGGCGCGAACCCACAGTACTATGAGCTCACATGCCATGCACATAATAACTGGCAGACATTAAACAAATTTTTGCACAACACATACGAGTACATCCATACCTATGAATGTAGAATCATTGCTTATTTAGGTACCCCGTCGCTAGTGTGAAGAGCTTACTCAATGCAAATAGCCGATTTCTTGCGCAAATTTAAAGATTTGTTAGACGTTAAGCGGCAATTAAGCGTAAAGCACTGATGCAATTTCTGCTATATACAATTACTGAGAAATAAAAAATATAAAAAAATAAAAAAAATTAGAACTTACTTGAGATGCGTAGATAATGAAAGGAAAAAAACAGAGTTCGAGCTTTGCAATATTTGAAATTTGCATAAATGCTAAACGCCATAACACGATTTTAATTGCTGCCATTCAAAAAGAATTCAAGTTATATACAGTTATAAATTCAGTTACGCACACACACACATGCATGTATGCTTACTATGCCCGCATAAGTATGAAAGTATGCTCATACGCAAGTATGCACTTATCTGTGGGTTACGCACAGAAAACTGAAATTGGGAAGGAAAAAATAGAAATATTATTTATAAAAAATACTAAAATACTAAATACAAATATCAATACTAAACTTAAATGTACAATTTTTTCTAAAATTATGTGCCATCAACTACCACTAACTTTGAAGGCTTTTCTGGCAGGCGTTTTCTGGTTGGCTAAAAAACTGCAGCCATGAGCAACTGCAACATTTCAAATCAAAGCCACTTTTGAGTTCGTTTTCAAAAATCTTGCTCTTCACCTGGTTGTAAATTTGTTTGCTTACAAATAAATATGTTTATACAGATACCCCTGCGCATAAAAAACAAGTTTGATAAATTCTTCAACGCTCACAATTAAATCTTGACTGCATTTCCCATCAGCTTCAGAATAGTGCAATTCTTTCTTAATCAAACTCTTAGACTTGAATTGATTTGGAATAGCTGTTAAAACCGTAAAACCGTAAAAAATTACTTACTACATCACTTTATAAATAAGTGTATTCTATTCACATTCGGAATCTATGCCGCAGAGTAATTGAAAAATGAGACCCTCGAATCTGTGCCATTGCACGAAGACGCTGCGGGTAGCAGCCAGATTCCTTACATATTAACATATGCGGGCTTTTCAAATGAAATAATTTTATCTTGTTTTCTACCAATTTTGTCCAAATATATAGGGTTTCCCAATGAGGTCGATAAAGAGTCGAGTGGAAGCTTTCAACTTTTGTGGTACATAAATCAAGTGAGGAAAAAGTAGACGATCAAATAGTTTTAGTTACAGAAAGTCTTAAAAAGCTTTTATTTCTTCGAAATGTCAAAGATAGCGCATTTGAAGTTTGCCGCGATGCATCAAATTTATAAATAAATAAATAATTGGCTTTGGAGTTCAGTAATATGAAAAAGCAACAGAGTTAATAACAAATATTGAGCCAATGAAATTACATTCGATTTAAGATTTTAATGTCCTTTAGAAAATTGTAATATTGAAGAATATTGGAGTAGGTGAAGATAATGCTGTGTTTAGGTTAATGTTGTCAGAGTACTGGTATTCGATTGTTTTCGGACAGTGAGTGATCAGGTGTTGTACTGTGGGATAACAGGATGTCCTATTCCTAGTGAGCAGTTGAGAGTGGCTAAATATCGTGTGGCCAAGCCTTAATTGAACGAAAAGCTTTAGGACGTCTGGAGAAAAGCTGGTAGGACAGCATGGGGGCAATCTTTTTGGGTTTAAATTGTAGTAATGATGAACTTGCGTTTCCCGATCGTCTAATTCTTCTTTAAATTAATAAATTTATTTACTACATTTTTTGAATTCAGCTAATGGCTCCTAGTTAGCGTGCTGCTTGTACAGGAGGCGCAAAATTAATCATCCTATGGGAAGATTTTTTTTTAAATTCTTGCGATACTTGTGAATAAGACAGCTGCAGTGTACGAACAGATAAGCAATGCAGCGCGTAAAAGTCAAAATAAAGATTTCCATCACTCAAAAAAAAAAAAACAAAAATTATTGATAAAAAAAAAATTATTCAGAACCAGAATTGGCTGATTGATTTTGCGCAATGCAATGCGTAAAAGTCAAAATAAAGATTTCTATCAATAAAAAAAAAAAAAAAATTGAGATAAAAAAAAATTATTAAAAACCAGAATTGGCTGATTGATTTTGCGCAATGCAGTACGTAAAAGTTGAAATAAAGATTTTCATCACTTAAAAAAAATTTTTTTAGTACAAAAAATTATTCCAAAACAAAATCGGCTGATTAATTTAGCGCAATGTAGTGCGTAAATGTCGAAAAAAAATGTCCATCACTCAAAAAAAATGTGTATAAAAAAAAAATTATTCAAAAACAAAATTGGCTGAATAATTCTGCGCAATGAAGCGCGTTAAAGTAGAAATAAAGATTTCCATCACTCAAAGAAAAAAATTGTATAAAAAAAAATAATTATTCAAAAACAAGATTGGCTGATTAATTTTGCGCAATGTAGCGCGAAAAGTAGAAATAAAGATTCATCACTCAAAAAACAAAAGCAGCGCGTAAAAGTAGAAATAAAAATTACAATCACTCAAAAAAAATTTTGTAATAAAAAAAAATTATTCAAAAAAAAAAATTTTTCAAAAAAAAATTATTCAAAAAGAAAATTAGCTTTTTGACGCAATGCATCCGGTAAAGCCGAAATAAAAATTTCCATCACCCAAAAAAATTTTTGTAATAAAAAAAATGTATTCAAAATCAAAATTGGCTGATTAATTCTGCGCAATGGAGCGCGTAAAAGTCAAAATAAAAATTTCCATTACACCATAAAATTTTGTTTATAAGAAAATATACAAATTTTTCAAAAAGAAAATTGGCTGATTAATTTTGCGCTACCTTGTATAAATTACATAAAGACCTTTCTGTAAACATTCCATAAATAGTCAAAATAAAAATTCCCATTACACCATAAAATTTTGTTTAGTAAAAAATTATTCTAAACATTTTTCGAAAACAAAATTGGTTGATTAATTTTGCGCCACCTTGTATGTAAGCACATAAATTACGCATTTATTTAAAGAAGACCTTTCTGTAAGCATTCCATAAATGTCGCATGGTTAAAATTTGTTACTGCAGGAAACATTTCAACTCACCTGCTTATTTCGCTTTGGCAATGAAATCATAATCCCCAAAAGAAAAATTAAGCTGCTGCCAAAATATTTCAAATGCGAAATCAAGTGACGGCATGATTTAATATTTCACACTTTTATATTGTATTTTCTCATATTATTGCCAAATATTCAAATTTAAACCTCATCAATGCTATTTTGGGCAGTTGTATAAGTTTTCGGGCGTTTTTGTTTTTAGACAGGTAGTTTACTTACATAAGCGCAGCAAAAGTAAATTGATCTTGAATCATGCTAGAACCAGCTGTATTCCTAATACATATAGAACCAGAAAAAAATGAAGAAAAATGGGACAAAAATTCAAAACCCGTTCTCTCATCTTGAAGTGACTTCCCAAAGCGAATTGAAACGTTTCTGTTTTACTTTAAACGTGTACATTCTCATATACATATACAAATGTATTTGCTTATGTATTTTAAATAGATATCCAAAAACTGGATGAATTAACGCTCATCCTCACGTCACATACATACATGCAAACGTATATTTTTTTAATAAGCCAACACCTTTGCGCCAGCCAAATCTTCTTTTAAATATAATATAAGCCCGCTTTTACCGTTGCAGCGCGCAGTTCTATCGTGCGCGTTTCAAGCAATAAACTGACAATCCGATTTAGTAGTGGGTTGTTTAGCAATGCAATAAAAGCACAAAAAACATTGTCATTTGTATCTTCTATATTTGCTAGTTGCGCCGCATATCCGCTTTAGTGCTCCATTTTAGCAGCAACACCACACTGGTGTGTGTATGTGTGTATGTGCGTGTAAAAAGTATTGTATAACTTTGGCAAGTGTGGGCGTCGCTGAACATATTTCCAATTTACTGGAAATTTGAACAAAAAATTCCATTCAAAGTGGTGATAATAAATTTTACACGCCCATCATTTAGCAAGACGATTCGCCATTTAACGCATTTGCCAGCCAACGCAATGGCTCGGTGGCTTCAGACAATATTCGTGGTACAATTGGTAATTATCGTTAAAAGAAGCGTAAAAATATGGTTTTACATCTATGAATTGAGATTGAAATTGAAAGCGTATTTTTTGCATAATTTCCAAACCGTATTCGGGTAATTCCGCAATTAGTCACCCTTTTGTTAGTCATACATACAGATGTAGATATGCGGACTTATATTTATTTGTGGATTTTTTTGGCTCTCTTTTAGCCTGCATGCAGAAATGTAGAAATTATTTGACAAATGGATACGGTATATTTGGCTATTTGTTCAAAATAATGGCTCAAATCTAAGTGAAAATACTTGCACTTTTTACTCAAATATGAGTGAAATAATACCGATTATACGTGAAAAGGTTGAAGTGGAGGAATAATGGTTGGAATCTGGTTGAATTGGAGACTTGAAATATGGCAATAAATCAAACAATTTTGTATGAGCGTCATCTTCTTTAGAGCTACTCAACTCAACTCAGTTAAAGTAATTAAATATTAGGAGAAATAAAAAAATAGCGTTGAAATTCCGAAAAATTGCGAATATGAAAAAATAAAAAATACCGTTAAAATTCCAAAAAATTGCAAATGGGAAAAATAAAAATAGTATTGAAATTTAGAAAAAATTCAAATGGGAAAAAATAAAAAATAGCGTTGAACTTCCGAAAAAATCCAAATGGGAAAAAATAAAAAATAGCGTTTAAATTCCGAAAAATTGCGAATATGAAAAAATAAAAAATACCGTTAAAATTCCGAAAAATTGCGAATATAAAAAATAAAAATACCGTTAAAATTCCGAAAAATTGCAAATGGGAAAAAATAAAAAATAGCGTTGAATTCCGAAAAATTCCAAATGGAGAAAAATAAAAAATACCGTTAAAATTCCGGAAAATTCCGAATATGAAAAAATTAAAAATACCACTAAAATTTCGAAAAATTGCAAATGTGTTGTAAGCAAATTCTAGCTTTAGAAAAATTCCAAATGGGAAAAAATAAAAAATAGCGTTGAACTTCCGAAAAATTCCAAATGGGGAAAAATAAAAAATTTCCGTTAAAATTGCGAATATGAAAAAATAAAAAATACCGTTAAAATTCCGAAAAATTGCGAATATGAAGAAATAAAAATACCGTTAAAATTCCGAAAAATTGCAAATGGGGAAAAATAAAAAATACCACTAAAATTTCGAAAAAATTGCAAATGTGCTTTATGCAAAAATTTTCCACGAAATTCATAGAAATATCGTGAAGAAATTTGAAGCGTTGAATTTCGAAAAATTCCAAATGGGGAGAAATAAAAAATACCGTTAAAATTCCGGAAAATTCCGAATATGAAAAAATTAAAAATACCACTAAAATTTCGAAAAAATTGCAAATGTGCTTTATGCAAAAATTTTCCACGAAATTCATAGAAATATCGTGCAGAAATTTGCCTAATTAATTATTAATTAATAATTATCTAATTTTTTTCATTTTACTCTACCGAGAGCTGCCTTGCATACTAATGCAACTATTTAAATTTTATAAACTATTAATTTAATTATTAACTCTTTGCTAGCGTAGAAGAACTCTTCAGTTAAAGCGCTCTGAAAGAACTGCCTAAAATCATACCTGTCAAATAGAATCCCATTTGCTGCAATTTGGAATACTAAATCGCATACATTTGTGTCAACTTCTGGCTTACCAAAAATAATGCTGCCTGGCCCTTGGTCCTATCTTGTTTATACTCTTCATTAGTGACGTTGGTCGTGGCTGCAAGTACTCTAAATATTTCCTCTATGCAGCCGATTTGAAACTTTTTCGCAAAAACTCTGCTCTATCAGATAAATTGTTTTAACAGGAAGACATTAATGCGCTGAATGACTGGGCTCTGCATAACAAGTCGTATGTGTGGTACCGCATGCCGTCTAACAAGTCCATGAAGACCCTTTCCTCAACTTATTATGTATTTGACACGCTTGTCTGAATCAATGAAATTTATGATCTCGGTGTTATTTTTGATTCGTCTTTTGCGTTTATGCATTCTTCATGCCAACTTAGGTTTTTGCGACGCTATGCTAGTGATTTTAAATACCGTTCGAAGTTAGAGTATGCCTCCGTGAACTGGAATCCTCACATTCGCGTAGATTTGAAAGAGTTCAAAGCAAGTTCGTACGTTTCGCTCGTTAACCTGTACACTTTGATAGTCCTTTGCCCAGCATACAGTGCCAGGTGCATGCTTATCAATGTTTTATCACTTGACGACGACGAAAGCGACTTTCTCATGTGTATAATACCTCATAGCATTGGCGACTTAGATCTACTCACCAAAATAAGCTTCAAAGTTTCTAATAGAGCACCTCGCTCTTACATATAATCCATTTTATGTTGAAGTTTTCAGAATCAATTACCTTAATTTCGCCCCTCTTGCAAGAAGACTTGAAGCGCTTAATCGACTTTCTCGATTTCGCGATACCAAGGCCTCTATTTAAGTCACTTATTGAAACTTATTTTTTTTCAAATAAAATAAATATTTAATTTTAGTTTTTAAATTTTTGTTATGCAACACTGTAAATTTAGTCAGTAAGGTTGTTATCATTGACTTGATTAAATAAAATAAAGTGCCCTTCGTGTTTCCAATTGGAGCCGGTTAGCCCAGGAACGGCTTCTTCCTCCTATTTGTGGTGTGCGTCTTGATGTTATTCCACAAATGCAGTTCTCTATAGGTTTTTAAGCCGCCTCCGAACGGCAGATGGCTTTTTATGAGGACTTTTTTGATGACAGCAATACAGTCGGCGATTTGGACATGGCCGGCCGAGGTGCGACCGCTATTCAAAAAGGAAAAAACTTTTTCTATCATGAGCGCACTTCCGTAGGGTACTCACGCACCAACCTATTCGTGTACGTCGACTGCCATAGGAGTGCTTTGTTCTACTTATTTTTATCTTAGCGCTTAAGTGAATTTATTTCTTAATGTTCATATTATTTATGTATAAGACTTTCATGCAATTATTTCATTGTGTTTCTTCTTTCTGCAATAGGCCATCGCTTGCATATTATTGCAATGCGCTCTCGCTCAAAAGGTAGATAAGGAGAACCGCCGCCTTATTCTGCAAATCAAAGACCAAAAAACGACCAATCAACAATACTATTCGTCAAATTTCGATACCAGTAAGTAGAAATTGTTTCAAATTGATTATTATTTAATGCACCAATAAATACATATACACATAATATATCCACACGTAGTATCAAAGACAAAAAAAATATATATATATATAATCATAACTTTACATACTTTTGCGCATATTTTACTGTGTACATTTTCCTTGTATCTCTCTATGTTTCCGCTTTCTTCGCTATTTACTTTTTAGTTTCCTTTTTTCCTGCTCCTTTTATTCCCGCTCCTTTCATTCCCGCTCCTTTTATTCCTTAACTCCTTCATTCCCCTCACTAACTTTCTGTTACTTCTATTTCTCTCACAATTTTTTTCTCTCTCTTTCAACTAACTAGCGAGTTAGTATCTACTATAATTTCCATCTCTTTCTTACTCCTCTCATTTTATTACTCTAATTCACATTTGCGTTTGTAATTCATGCATAGTAGTTGTTTTGTTAGTAGCATTTTATACATACATACAAACATAATATGAAACTTGTTTATTATTTACGCTGCACTACGAGCCGATCGAAAGGACTCATTCGCCTTGCAGCCTTCGACGAAAGGGGTCCTTTCAGCTTTTAATAATTGCGCAGTTAGATGATACTTTGAAATGTTGCTAGTACAAGTCGTAGTTTGTAGATAGAAAAATTAAAAAGGAAATTCAAATTTGCCATATCGATCTATTTACATAGTTAATTTTGGTTGCCTTTGTATATTTGGTTTGCCCTCAAATATAAAATTTATATTTCTATTGAAAACTAGACAGATTTGTTTACATATAAATAAATACATATTAATTAATTAACAGTAGCGCGCTGTAGCCTCGATTAAAACACTACAACAGCAACTAAACAAACAAAAAAAAAAGAAAAATTCAATGTAGAAGTTCTTTCGCCTTTCACAAAAATCGTTTATAGGCTTTAAGACTGCCCAATAGTAAAGGATTAAAGAAAAAATTAGTAACTACTCAATCGAAAAAATTACATGCATATTAATCATTTACGTTGTTACTTTTGTTGTAGCTTTGTACTAAACACCAAATATAATCATAAAGAATGCGTAAACGTAGTTAAAACCCAAGCGAAGCGCACACAAAATATCAAATATATCTACATCTATTTAGTATTATAACGATATAAACCAATCAATATATCAACAAACCTCGTCTCAAATTGTAAATATTTTCGTACCGACATACACAACTCGACTCAACTCAAATCAACTCAAATCAAATCAACGCCACACCACCCCACTCCACTATCCTACTATAACTTGTATGTATTTTATTAGTATATTTGATAATTAATTTATAACTACTAGTGGACTACTGTTGTTTTTTTTACCATAAAAGCTTCGCATAATCATTATTTTCATCATTTATCAATGAAAAAATATACTCGTCTATACATTAAAAATAATGAAAAAATGCGGTATCAGCCTAAAATGGCGTCTGTACCCATGGCAACGCACTTTAGCCAAAGGCTTGGCCAACAATAGTGAGTTAAAAATAATACTCGTATTGCCAATAAAGATAGCATTCACTTCATTTTTTTCTTTCATAAGAACTCTTTTCAATTATTCATCATTTGCAGTTCTTTATTCTTTTCCAATGTTATGTTGCCTATATTATATTAAAAGATCGCTTCAAATAGATGTCATACTTACGTTTCCAGTAAATTTGTTTTCACTGTTCGCTCAGCATGGTCCCAAAGCTTTCGCTGATCTCAAATGAAGTGAACTTTTGCGGTTGTCATGCGATTTATGTAAGCTTTCAAATCAAAAGCCTCTGTTGATTCTCAATAAATTAGCTAAAGGTTAAACAGATTCCGTTTCCTTCCCCTAATACCTCTCATACATCACTCCTGATCCCACATCCATATCCATACCTTTTCACTCCACTCATATCATTCACTCGTACCCGTGTGGCTCCGAAATGTATTGAGCTCTGGCTTAGGCATTATGAACCAAAGGCTAGCGTTATTTTTTTCCATTTTTTAATTTTTTTAAACACCTGCGCAAAGGTACATATATACATACAGATATATAAAGTGCTGTTATTATTTACACAAATTTAAGCATAAGCCATGTTAAAATGAGTTTATTTATGACTACTTTATAATCGAAAGGAATTGTGTAATCCAAATTTCCAAACATTTATAAATAATATTTTTTCACGTTTGTATTTAAAATTTATACTCAATTCCTATGAACCGAAATGAACTATAAGAACAAAATAGTAACCAATTATTGTACTATAATATTTCGAAAATTTAAATTTTTCACTTTACCATATTTTGAAACCTCAAAACAACCACAACAACAACCACTACCCTAAAATATATCCGTTACAACACAACCCGCTTTGCACTCCCGCAATACAAAACACAACCTACAACCTACACTTGCTTTTGGCACCCCTAAGGTGCTTACCGTTATGGATATGATATCGGTAAGACTGGCAATTTTCATCATGAGACACGCGGTCCCGATGGTGTCACATACGGTTGCTATGGTTATGTCGATCCTTATCACATGTTACGTGCAACACATTATGTTGCCGACACGCACGGTTATCGTACTGTCGAGCCACAAAAACCGGTCGAGGTGTTCCCGGTGTATGGCGAGAAGGGCCATGGCATCATTTTGGAGTGGGATGAACTGTACTTCCCCATAGGCTGTGGCAAGTTCGAGGGTGGCGCACGGCCAGAATTTCCAGTATTACATTTGGGTGATGTACGTTGAATAAGAAATACTTATTTTAACACTCTTCAAGCACTAATTTTGTGACGCAACCATATCTACATACATACCTCTTTCCTCACCTACTACCTATTACAGAAGAGCAAGCCAGCTGGTTTTACACCAGGCTTCTCACTTTCTCACGCAGCGGGTGTACATAGCGGTTCAGCTATTCTTAGCCCTTCACGTTATGCTGATCGTGAGCGCATACCAGCACCTTCGGCGCATGTTGTGGCCACCGTGCGACCCGGCACCAACGGACCTTATCCAGGCGACTATGGTGGCGGACAATATACCAGCGGAAATGACAAGTATAACGCTGGAAATGGTCCATCTAATGGAGGAAATGGTCCATACAATAATGGAGGAAATGGTCCATACAACAATGGAGCTGGTCCACACAATAATGGAAATGGTCCATATAATGGCGGAGCCAATGTAGGCGGCGGCGGCAGCAATGGCGGACAATATACCAGCGGAAATGACAAATATAACGCTGGAAATGGTCCATCCAATGGAGGAAATGGTCCACACAATAGTGGAAATGGCCCATACAATAATGGAAATGGTCCATACAATAGTGGAAATGGCCCATACAATAATGGAAACGGTCCATATAATGGCGGCGCTAACGGAGGTGATAGCAGCAGTGGTGCCAAATATCCCAGCGGATCGTCGGGCTCAGGAGGAGGCGGTAGAGGCAATGACTATGGAGGCAGCGGAAGTGGCAGCGGCAACATAGGTGGTAGCAGCAGCGGCAGCGGTAACAGAGGTAGCGGTGGTGCTTACGCACCCGGATCACTCGGAGGAGTAGGTCCGGGTGGCCCAGGAGGGCCGGGCGCATTGGCATATGTAGAGTCCGGCTCTCCTGGTGGCCCGGATGCAGCAGGTTAGCTTGCACAAATAACTCATACACTCTGATAGGCAGGCAACTTTATAGAACAAGTCAGCTCTTAGGTATTCTAAAAGATTAGGGTAGGTTATTTTCGAGAAGTCTGAAAGGAGTAGCCATATGCGCAATCATGCTTTTGCTGCTTTTTTGTTTATGTGAGCATTGCTAAAATCGTCGAATAGGTGCAAATTTTGTTAAAAGATTTCTTTTACTGTAAAAGCTTGCACTTTTTGTGCCGGATAATTGGGTAAACACCAAGGCGAATCTATTGAAAGTGGTTTCAGTAAATCAGCTGATTTATTTGTTTGCTTTCGCCGTGTCCATGTGGCTGTCATTGCGGAATGAAACAAGGCGAATTCATAATTTGTTTTCTACTTTGCCATAACTTTGCTTTGACAATCAATCGTATAAAATATTGTTGTTGGCCTAGTGCCACCGCATTTAATGAATGCGATTTGGTAAACATGAATTATATACCTACATCCAAATGATTTCTTACTTTCCGAGGCGAAAACTTTATTTGACATTCGTTCACCATTTGCCGTTCGTTTGAAATTTTGTAAAAATGTTTTTTATTATCCCAAAGCTTCAGATTGTCTTGAGAGCTACAAGCTTTCCAATTCTAGCCGCTGTTTAAAGTTTTGCCAATAGTTCAATCGTTTCCGCTGCATTCCACTTCGAAGTCGTCTTACGCATTTTGATTAAACCGCTGTTGTTTTTACCATTTTCAAAATCATCCAGCTGTGTGGATCAATAAAGCTTTCACATCCAAATGTGAACTAATAGAGCTTTCATTTCTAAGGCTTAAAGGCTTAAGTTTCAAAGTATTTCAGCAGGATAACGGTAAGCGTTGATTCGCGCATGTGCACTCTTTTTTCGAGGATTCTCCGTTTTTTGTTTTATTATTTCTCAACCTAAGTTTATTAAGCATTTAGGTTAGCGATAAGAGATTTTTAGGAATATTTAAAATATAATATAATTTCGTGTTGATATTTTTTTTTTTATTATATTTTTATCTTCTGCGATAATTTATTTAATGCGAGTTTTTTTTTTGCATATACGCACCAACACACCAACACATGCATAGCACAATATACACTCGTCTACTGCATAAAAAACATATGTAACTACTTATTTTATTTATTCTTACATATACGCAAATAAAAGCTCACGTGCACTACGTAAGCCGTTATGTACGCACAAGTACACACACATAAGCGCGTACACACAATTCGAAAAGCAATGCATCGAAATCAATGTAATGACAAATAGTTAAGGACGCATTTTTGCACAAATTCGATACGTTTACCTATACTTACATGGATGCGCACATATTTTGGAAGAACAATAATTATTATGTGACTTAAGGGGACCCGGTGGTCTAGAGCACGAAAATTTCACTTATTTTCACGATTTTTTTTGCCATTAAAAATTAAAAAAAAAAGATTTCACCTCTTCGTGCTTATTACTCCATCTATTGAGCACACAACAATTTTTTTTTTTTAAATAATATTTATTATTATAAAAATGCCGCTAAAGATGACCCGCTCGAAAAATCGGACCCGGACGTCGTAGGTGATTTCACCACTTCTACTCATTTGAAACACAAAATTTAAGAAGATTCTTAATCAGAAAGAGTGCAGTTATGGTCGGAACTAAAATAAATCGAAAAAATTAAAAATTGACAAAATTGCGAGCTTTTGAAAAAAAAGTTCTACCCAAATTGGGGGACATCAGAATTCGCTTTAGAGGTATGGTTCCTTCGACAAAGTTTCTTATTTTTATCCCTAGAATATGATTTTCACAGAGCAATGGGCGATTTTTTTGCCTCCCCACAAATCGACCCGGCCTAATAAATAAATATAGGAAATTATTTAAATAAAATTAAGGTTCTAGCTCCGACGATAGCCATGCATGTTCTGAACAACATATTCAAATTTCAAGTGATTCCGTTGAATAGTTTTGTATTTTTTTCATCGCCGCCGGGCCGAAAAACGTCGTTTCGAAGTAAATGAGTTTGAAGTTTGAGGTACAAGAGCACGCAGACCGCTCTCTACCTAGTTAATGGGCTGTAGAAGCTATAATATTGGAAATTTCCGCATGAAAGTTTCACAGTATATTCTTAAGACACTATACTTTTGGAATATCGAAAAAAAAAATCGATTTTTTGAAATTTCTAGACCACCGGGTCCCCTTAAATGGCCAAGATGACTTTTGTGTATGCGAAAAGTAAGACCAGAACTCGGTTTGACACACATACATACATAGGCGGTTACTACTACCAACATATCTATTAACTCCGCGTTTGTGAAACATATATCGGATTTCGCTATCATACTTTACTACAATTCATATGACTTCTTCAGCCACTGCAAGAATGATACGACTGAAAGGGAATTTTATAGCCTTACTGCACTCTTTTTAAATGTCTGATCTAGCACTGAAGTTCATATCGCAAAATATTGTTTTCAAATTCATCGACACCTTTTCTACTACCACGTACACGTAAAAGAAAAACAGAGACAACAAAAAAAAAAAAGAACAACAAAAAAAGGAAGAAGAAAAAGAAAACTGTTTGCTTTATTTTTCTTGTAACAATAAATATGCCTACATGGAACTGAAAATCATTATCTCAAAACTCAAAACGAAACGAATGCCGCACAAAACTTGCCGATTTCGGTTCCACACACTCTCATACATACCATACATGCACATGCACATGCATTTGCCACGAAAAAGGTTTGAACAAATGAAACCTAATTACACCGTTCATGCACTATACACACACACACACACACACACATACCCATTCACCGGCACTTATTCGCTTATATTCATCATCGTCCACAGCCAGCGCTTGGTACTACCAGTAATCAATTCTCATACGTTTGCCTGCATTAATACTATAATCCTATAAAACCTTATTACACATAAGTATTCCTGAGATCCATTATGCACTAATGCCTTTGTACACATCGTAGCACTGCGAATATTCTTTGTTCATTTGACTCTGATTTGTCGTGTGCGGCATGTTTTCTGTAACTGTGTACACGACCAGTTGTTTTCACTAACCAGCTTTCATCTCACATACATGCGCACATATGACTAAAATTTTCATTTGAATTTATATTGGAATCGTTTTTGAGCTTCACCGGTAGCAGGCGCTTACAGCTTGTAGTTGCTAACCATATGTAAGTAGAGAACTAAAATTGTTTGAATTTTGCAATTATCCAGCGTTAATTACGAAGTAAATGTAGTCGATGTAGGTATGTAATGGTAGTTATGTTGAAACTTCAACGTTTGTTTGTAATACTTCAAAAAGTTCCTTTTTTGAATTAGTTGTAGCTTTATTGTAGTTATGTACAATACTCGTATATTTCGACATAACCTAAAAATTAGTTTAAAATTATTTGTCGTAGTGCTCTGAGATTTGCCGATAATTTTTAGATGTATTATATTTTACCCATTACTAATAGTTTTCTTTTCTTTCCAAAAACTTCTTCAATCTCGTTCTCTAGGAAATGGTAATTATGAAGGTTTTGATGGTCGTTATAAAGGTGAGCTATTTTGTTTCTTGGCTTTATTTTCGACTCTTTCTTAATTCGACCACTCTTTTCATTTCGTTCTAGGTATTAGAGAAGGTCAATATATCCCCGATAATTCGGGCAAATATGTTCATGTTGAAGGTCCCACTGGTCCACCAGCACAACCATATGTACACATAGAGGGACCCCAGGGAGGTTATGGAGGCAACGGCGGAGCTGGCGGTGTCGGCGGTAGAGGCGACGGCGGCGGTGTCGGACCAGGCGGCCCAGGCGGACCTAAGGGACCCGGCGGTCCAAAAGGACCCGGCGGCCCAAAGGGTCCACCCGGCCCCCCTGGTCCACCAGGACCACCAGGTTGTTAAACGAATCGATTGCGAAGCTGAATTATACATAAGCAAAGCACTTGCACTAAATTACTAAATGGTACATTTTTTTTATAAATGTAGGACCATTTGGCCCAACTGGACCCGGACCTAAGGGCCCAGGCGGCCCACCTGGACCCCCAGGCCCACCAGGACCAACTCGCCCAGGCCCAGGCGGCCCACCTGGCCCACCAGGACCACCCGGACCAACTCGACCAGGCCCACCCGGCCCACCAGGTCCAACTCGCCCTGGACCACCAGGACCACCCGGCCCAACTCGTCCCGGACCACCAGGACCACCAGGACCAGATCGTCCAGGCCCACCCGGACCTCAGCCACCATACAAACCATTGAGACCAGGACCACCTACAAATCCAAGAGAATCAAATAAGAATACACCCGGCTATTTGCCACCCGTCTCAAAAACTGGTAAAATTACGCTACCTTTTAAATCATCATCATTAGTTGTGGAAGGTGAAATACCCCCGAAAACCACACATACCACTACCAATACACAAACATCTTTCGTGCCAAATTATGGTAATAATAATGATTATGCACAAAAGAAGGTCACCACAACCACCACCACCACTACCCACACAACCAACACCAATACTAATACTAACACTCAGTTTAATAATAATATTAAAACTCCACTAACCAATATTCCTCCTTCTTCTCCTCCATCTCCCCCCAAAACCTTCACCACCACCACAACTACGACCAACACGAATACCAATACGAACTCGAACAACAAATATATACCACCAAATCGTGGACCTATTACGAATACATTCCAACGACAGGACGTTTCCATTGAGAAGGAGCAACCGTACAAGACAATAACCACAACTACTACAAATACAAATATCGGTAATAAATATGGACACAATTTCGACACAAATACGAAAGTAACGACTACAAATACAAATAAGAACACATACACGAACACAGACCTGCATACGGGACAGAAAACTACTGCAACCGTTGGAGGCGGTGGAGGCGGTTCAAGTACTACCAGTCAAACTCCTGGTTACCAAACAGGCCAAAAGACAACGACAACTACATTGGGACAAACTCCCGGTTTTTATAATGGCCAGAAGGTTAACGAAAAAGTTATCACAACGCAAGTTCCTGGCTATCCTGTTGGGCAGAAAGTGGTAGAAAAAGTGACTACAACAACAACCGATAGTAATAATTTTGGAAAAGTGCCCGGCTATCAGACTGGTCAAAGGGTTGTTGAGAAAGTCACCACCACCACTAATGAAGGTTACACACCCAGCAAGCCAGCGCAACCTACTAGCGGCCAACGGTACCCAACCAATTACGAGACAAACCGACAACCGGAGAAAAACGTGGTAACCCACACAAACACCAACTACCAAACGCCTCGCCCAACCTATCCATCAACAGAACTGAATAACGAACGACTGTGTTCATGTGAAGCGGATAGAACGCATTCATCAAAACAACAAACTACCACAGTAGGCTCCTTCCAATCTACAACCTCTTCCTTCGGCAAACCGGCGTCGAATAGTAATCAATATAATCAACAACAATTTACAACAACAACTTCAGCCGGCCAAGCCAGCTTTGGCGGTATAACGAATTCTATGTCATTGCTCCAGCAGCTACCGGTATTCCCACAAGCGCCTGGTTATGCGGCTTCCTACGCACCGGACAAGATTCCTAAGGGTGCGGTTATAGCATTTATGCCGGTGATCATTTTGCCACAATCAGCTTATGAACAATGCGACAACAATGCGATACATACGAATGGCAACTACCAACAAAATGTTGATCCCTTCCCATTGGGTGTACAGCCTGCGCCCATACCATTTAGTTTCAGCCAGATCACGGGTGGTGCACGCAAAGATCAGTGCATGTGCCCGTGCTCTTGTACACAAAACATACCGGACAAATTACATAGGAAACGTGACGTTGACGCGAACGAAGGACTGAACGCAACAGCAATTATTGATAATGACAAAGAAACCGTTTCATTGCAAGCAACAGACGCAAAAGAGACAGACGCGATAAATGCAATAGGTCAGGATGAGGAATCGAAGGCAATTGCGGCCGAGAATAATAAAACGGAAACGGATGTAAAGGGAGAAAGCGACAACGTTGGCGGTGTCGAGACACTAACGACGAACCCGACACCAGCTGTGGTTGAGGCAGCGGAGCCGCCAGCAACAGTTGGCAAAACGACTACGACATCAAATGAAGATGCCAAAATTGAGAAAAATGAAAATATCGAAACACCGTCAGAAACAGTAGTCGAAGTAGAAAAGAGAGACTAAAACGACGTTATGACAAACGACGTTACGACGACGCAACTAATTTGTCATCTACATACATTCAATCCAAAACATCCTATCCAATTTAGGGATGACATATTGAAATATCTAAGGATATTTGTGAGTTATCGCCGTCCGTTAAATTCAACGTCAACAGCACGACAGCCACCAACACCCCGTTTCCCCATCCTGTATTTCTAACACCATACACTTGTTCCTTGTAAAGCGGCGAGTGTTCGCTGGTTAAAGGGTTTTGATGGCTGTGTAAGTGTTCCTGGTTCCGTTCCTGCATATGACGTGCCTGGCAGTTGGTTCAATCCCTTTCGTACTTCCCAGTCCTCAACGCAACACGCTACATTCCCGTCCTAACCGTCATCCCGCCCATCACAAATGGTTCCCATACACGCTCAATGCTCCAGCACACGGAATCCTGTTCCTTTTGCCAACGAACCAAGCACATCCTGGTCCTGATCCTGATCCCGATCCTTATCCTGATCCTGTTTCCGATCCTGCTCCATATATCCAGTTGCCGCTTTTGTGTTCATGTTTTTACAGTGTCTCATAAGAATCAAATTGTAAGCACTAAGAGAAAGAAGATAACGGAAAAATGTCATGGAAAGGGAGATAGTAATAAAAAAAAGACAACAAATACTCTTAGGCATAAAACGTATTAAAAATGTATGTAATTTAGAATGTGTGAATCTTTGTCTCTTTCTCTCAATATGTTATGTATGCACTAAATTTATGAGAAAGCTAAAAAATTGTTAAATTTGTTCTTTTGTTTGCTAAATTAACGCTTTTTATATCACTCACCAATGCGTGTTGTAAAAAAATGTAAACTAAAAATTTATGAGGCGACTTCCTCTAGTTTATTAATATTCCGGTATTAATAATCTCAAATTTTAATTTATTTTAAGCTTTACTTTTGCCTTGGGCGCATTTTATGAGCTGATGAGTTTTTATAATGAAAATGACAATGATAATACGAAGTTAATTTTTACAATATGAAATGTTGTTTATTATGATTTGGTTATTTACTATTTGACGTTTTTGCTTACTTTATTTTATTTGGTACACTTTTTTGATTTTTTTATTTTAGTTACTAGTTTTTTATTTAATTTTTACTATAATAATACAGACAAATGTAAAATTGTTTAGTTAGATTTGAGGAAATGTAATTGCCTTTTATTTAATAAAAACAAAATATATTTAAAACACAAAAACAAACAAAAATAATCCTGTTGTTATTTGCATGCAATCAGCCTTGGCTTTGATTAAATTCATCGTAGAAAAATTTGACATTCGAAAGTAAGAAACTAGGTTGTTCAATAAGTTTTGGGGTGCGATAAGAAAAACACAACTCCAAGAAGCGTTTGAGATTCACTTTATTATTCAGTATAGTCTTCCTGAACATCAATACAATTGATGCAACGAGTTTACAATTTAGTTGGTCGTATGCTGATCCCATGGGTTATGTCCTGTAATAATACCGACCATCAACCGGACGTCTTTCCTTCCAAGTTTTAGTAGAAAGTTTGTCAGTTTTCTGTTCGGACTTGTCACAAAACCCGTTGCAGTTCTGCAGCATTCTACACCAAACCATCGCTCTTTATGTAGATTGCACACATAATCGTTAATCCAATTCACGATTCCTGCGGAACTGATTCCGATTATTGGCTCTTGCACTTGTGGGGGAACCGCTAATCCGTGGTTGACCAATTCATCGGCAATTTCATTTCGTTGAACACCGGTGTGTCCTGGAACCCATATAAGTACAAGCCTATTCTGTCTTGGGACAGAATTAAGCTTCTTCTTACATTCTTGAGCAATATTCGAGGTTTGCTTCGCGTTCTCCAGGGCCATCAGTGCAACCTGGCTGCCACTGAAAAAAAAAATCTGTTTCCCGTCCTATCTTCTATCGATTATCCAATCGGCTACTTTCAGGATGGCGAATATTTCCGTTTGGAAACCAGTTGCCATTTCCCTCATAGCATAGTCATACTAATTACTATTGTGTAAGTGCCATCCGCCTCCAGACCCTATTTCATTCTTGGAACCATCGGTAAAGAAAATATCCGCCAAACCTCCCTGAATGCATTCCTCGCCTAGAAGAGTGCCTACCCAACAGCCTATTGACCGGTGACACAAGCGACGTCCTTTGAAATGTTCTCTCTTTAAAGATTAAGCAACTCTCCTGATCTTCTCTTATCTATTTGTAGCCGAATTAGCCTGGTTGTAGCACAAGTATTTTTTCTCTCCATGACCTATTGGCCTCCTGGAGAATATTATCTTTCATCCTTAATTTGCAAGTTGCCATATGGATTCCAATGTCGCCTCTGTTTTCATGAAGTTGAAGATTAATATGCTTTCTGGCTAGCTCATCGGCCCTGAAATTTCTTCAATATCTCTATGTTCCAAAACTCATATAAGGCTGTCCTTGAAGACGATGCTAATATCATTTAGGGCTACCAGGCATTCCTAAGCAACCTTTGGTCTTAGGATAGCTGGTAGACACTACAGTACTCCGGAAGTTGGACAGATAATTCTAATCTTAATTCTTTTGAAAAATATGAGCTGCCTACTTTATTTTCTAGCTTGGATTCATCCATGTAGAAATTTATTTCTCTTCTCCTTGGTCTTAGGATGTTCGTCTAAAAGAGCGTGTCGAAGGTGGGTTTAGGGAGAGAGTGGTCGGCTTCTTGATTATAACTACTCAAAGTGTGTAGTATAGGAGCGAGACCGAACCGCCAAGTCTTCCATAGCGCCATACTGTTAAGTCGCAGCGCTGAAGCGCCGGCCACGTGTTTTCCTACCAAATTTAGAGCAGTGAAGTTGACTAGCACCTCGAGCGCTGTATTAAGGGAGGTCGTTAAATCACCGGGGATGCATAAAAATGCAGTTCTTTTGACGTTGCTCAGCAGTTTCGTATACATTTCCATATAAGTAAAATGGGCCAAACTACCGAAGTCTAAAGCCAATGTGTGATACGACATGTTTATCCCCATTTGATTCTGGCCGTTTTTTTCCATGTGTGCAATACAATGTTGGCCTTTTCAACCCTATTCTCAACATTAGATTTCTATGTAAGCGTCCTGTCTAATTTGAGACCTAAGTATCTAACATTCTTTTTCTTCATAAGCTTGAAAATTAGCAGGGCGACTGTGGACAGTCTATGTTTCCTTGTAAAGAGAACTAGTTCAGTTTTATCGGGGTTTATTCCGAGTCTCCTATTATCTGCCCAGTTGCCAAGCGTGGCCATGTTAGAGTGCAGAATATCCATGTGCGTGCTGGAATACTGTAGCTGGGGTCCAATTTGGTGAATGCGGTAGATGCTCTCACAATTCGAGCTTGAATTCATGGATTTTAGCTATTGTCCAAATGCTCTTATTACACTGTGACACTGACACTGACAATGAATGAAAAATAATATTTTTATTTTGCAAACTGGGTAATTTTTCTCGAATATTTTCCTTTAGCTGGTCTAAAAGGTTACAATAATATTCAGAATTCTTTGCAAGTCATCCACACACAAAATTCCTCTAGCAGTCCAAAAAACTGATGCTAACATCTTCGTGACCGATTTCCGGACACGAATTGGTTTCGGAGCCGAAGAGCCAGGTTCAGACCATTTTTAGCTTCTTGTTTTGATTTAGCATCATAGTGATAGGCACAAGTCTCGTGCATAGTGATGAATTGACTTACAAAATCTACTTTATCCTTTCGGAATCGCTCTAAATGTTGCTGAGGAAGGCGCATTAGAATATGTTTTTGTTCCATTATTAGCGAATGCGGCACCCATTGCGGACACAGCTTTCTGAAACCAAATACTTCAATCAAAATATTGCTTACGCTGCCCAATGAGATGTCTTGGGCTTTAACTAAATCTCTTTCAGTCACGCGACAATTTTCCAATACGATATTCTGTACTTTTTCTACGATTTGTGGTGTTGTTGCTGATTCTCTTTTTGTACGTCCTTGATGTGGATCCTCTTCAAGGCTTGTACGACCACATTTAAATTCAGCATCCCAACTTTGTGCTTTACTAATTGATGAGGAAAAATTCTTATACACGTACAACATTCGTTCATAAATTTCGGTTGCTTTTAAACCTTCCAAAAAGAAAAATTCAATCACTGCCCGTTACTTGATTTTTTTGTTTCATTCTAGAAAATACTGTGACACCTCGATACTAAATGAAAAGAAAGAATGGATTGACAAATTGAAACGAAACTTATCTCTTATCGAAAAAAGAAAAATGGGCAAAATGAAAGCAAAGATGCAAATATTATTTGATTGCCATAATCAGCGACAAGAGCGACAACTGGCGGTTTTTCTGTCGATTATCTATAAGTGAGGACGTTTCAGAAAAGTTTAAAATCGATTAGGACTTTTACAATAAAAGTTTCGAGAAAAGCTTATTGCATTAATTTTAATTTATTTGAAAAGTAATTTGTCTTAAAAGTAGACCAACAGTTTGTCAAGAAAATATTTTGACATACTAAAATATTCAAATCATTTGCACTTTTTTAACTAAAATAATCGTTTCTTATTGAATTTGGAGAGCCTTTCAAAATTATTTCATTAACTCACCTAGTTACCAGTACTTCATAACGGTACACTTTTTGAATCAGCAGCCGAGAAAGTGTTTTTACATATCTATTTTCGCCATCATTGCTAAGATGGTTTGAGTTGTTACTCACTCGTTCGTCATCAACCAGTCATAAATTGAGTGAAAGAGTAACTCTTTGATCAAAATCTCAAAGCGTACGTAACTTATAAAGAACGCAAAAATGCCTGGAAAACGGACATCGTTTAAGGGAACTCAGTCGGTCTATTATAAAGTAATTATCCAAGGGACAAGGTATGCAACAGTTCTCAAATATATTTTATTTAAACCGAGAAACTAATATATATATACAATACATAGCAGCTGTAGTAGAAGACGCAAGATCAAATGCTCTTCTTGCCTTGCCCCGTCCATCGCATCTCTTGATTGGCGGTGGTGTCAGCCTTTGCTTTCACGAGGACGTTACCCAGCCAAACAGATGCACCTTCAACATTAAAGGACCGGAGACAGCCCGGGTTCATGCCCGCAAATCATAGTCCTTAATTCATTTACTTGGGTCGTCTCATCCCAGGCGTTGTATTCAATTGGTCAATTGGTGCTAGGTAATTAAAAAAAAAAATTTTTTTTGGAGATGACACTTCAGCCAAAAAATATTAATACCGCGATCAGTAAAAAAATGTGCTAGCGATGATCTCTGCCTGAAAGTAAAACTATAAATGCGAATTCATTTCAGGGAAAAGATAGAATCCACCAAAATCCTTCTCAAATGATTCGTGCGTCGCATGAAGACTGCGAATGTGATTGTTTTTTAATGATTTTCAAAACATCTGATATTATTTTAAATATTCTTTGTAATTCCTTTACCATTTAGAATCGTGATTTATATTTGCAAGTGACGATTTGCCATTCTTGGTTGACGATTCTTCTACTCAAAGCTCATCTTCAATTTTAAGAAACAGTTTACTCGAGCTTGGGCTAGCAAATTCGTCATCGTTTGAGGACTCTCTCCAGCTCGAGGATGAAATCCAAAAACTTTTATGAAAGAGAAAGATAGAGAAGCGAATGTATGGACCTTGACCCGGACTCGATTGAATATTGGAACGGCAAGAAATCATCGTTCCCGTCGCTCAGAAAACTTGCTTTTGTTGTGCATTCACTACCTGCACCCAAGTTAGTGTTGAAAGAGCTTTTCCAGCGCAGAAGCTTGTTTTAATTGACTTATGTTATCATCTGTCGTACCACAATAAGAAAACAATCGTATCTTCTAATCCAAATCACCCATTCCCTTGCTGAATATGCATTCCCACATCATGATTGAAAGTTTGCCAAATTTCGCGGTCGATATAATATTCCGCCTTTTCCATGGTTGTAATAGAGCATGATTTTTGTATCATCGCAAAATCTCACAACACCCCAGTATCTATCTGGTTGAGTTAGGCAGGTTCTAGCGAAAGATCGCTTTTCAATATGTTGTGCAGAGAGCAAAGGCTTCTTTCGAGCAACTCGTGAAGTATAATTGTGATATTCTGCAACGTTTGGTGGACTGTTTCATGAGAAATTTGACCCCACACTCAGCTCTAAGCACCCTAAAAAGACTCTTCATCGAAGTCTGTGGGTTTTGCAACTAATTTTCTGAACAAAATACGTTCGGCACGGTGAGATATTTTACGTGGTTTTCCACTTGCAGATTTTGGCTCTAACCTATTTTTATTTTTTTAACGATTTATTATGTTGTAAATAGTTTGTATATAAATACAATACAGGAACTCAAATTTGGTGTTGGGTTTATAGTGGAAGGGAGACTTTGTCGCCAAGTACTGTCGTTCACTCCGGTAAAAAAGCGTCTTGCAATAATCGACATCAAAGCGAAAGAAATCGGATTTCAGCGCGCTCGAAAAAACAATTGGCAAGACGAGGATTGCCATGCTTCCTATAGGGCCACGCTGAGAACGGGCGCCACGTGAGCCATATGGGATCGCTAGCGGGAGCTGAAAAAATAACAGAGATGTATTATCAGAAGTAAAAAACGAGAGGCTGATGTACGTGAGTTCAAGCAGCTTGATGAGCTGGCCAATAGGAAAACGCCCGAAAATTCTACCAGAAAGTACGGCGGCTTACAGAAGATTTCTAGACCGGTGCGTTTTCCTGTAAGGAAAAAGACGGCAATCCGATGACTAACATCCAGAGCGCCCTTAAATTATGGAAAGAATACTTCAAGAACTTTTTAAACAGTGACAGGGGTTAGGCTCTAAGTGTATACGATGCGGAACCACCTGGTGGTAGCAGAGAAAGAGGAAGCCCATCTCTCCGTCGGATAGATCAGATGGAGAACGACTTGGCTACACTTGGTGTGTCCAACTGGCGCCGGTTAGCACGAGAAAGAAACGACTGGAGTGCTTTGTTAAACTCGGCCAAAATCGTTTACACGACTACTCTGAAGCTTTAGAATAAACGAATGACAACGCCCATTTTCAGATGATTTTAAATGCATTGTTCAAAAATCTTTCAGTTGATGAGCCCAATCGCCAGGATACTCCAATGAGTTGGATTTTCTACTTGAAGTTAAACAAGATTTAATTATTTTTCTTGAAACCGGAAGTTATAAACAAAATTATTCTAAATTGTGAGGCCTTTTATTGACTGAGGAAATAAAAGTCTATCTCCAAGGTGAAGTCCAAAATAAATAATACTGAGCTAAAATAGAAACGACAGCAGCTTTGTTCCGATAACTTCAAGTTCATTTATTCAAAATAGTCCCCTTTTGGTCCCGATACACTATTTTGCGCGATCTGAAAGCTTTTCGAAAGAGTGTTTCAGGTCACTGACTGGAATCCGGGATGTCCTACAGAATGTCGGTACAAGCCTTTTGGATGGTCTATACGGCCGCAAAACGTTTTCCTTGCATGGCCAAATGCAATTTTCCGAATAGGTAAATATCACAGGGAGCCAAATCCGGTGAATACCAGGTGACTGATTGATGGTTAAAATGCGATTTCTAGGCAAAAAACCAGTCACAACAGTGAGAGTCGCTGAGATGGTGCATTATCATGCAATAAGCGCCAGCTTCCTCCTTTGAGGTATTCAGGGCGAAGTCGAGGAATGCGATGCAACAAACGCTTCAAAACGTCAAGATAGAGATAGAAGAATTGTATTGTCGGTTTGGCCTATTGGCATGAACTCTTTGTCGAGAACTCCCTTGGAGTCGTAAAAATAAATGAGCATCGACTTTTTTTTTTACTTCTTCAAACGCGATTTTGTTGGGTGGTGGCTTTTCTGGGGCCCTCTATTCGGCACTTTGATGCTTAATTTCGCGTTCATGTTGGCAACACCACGTTTCATCATTAGTTACAATGTTGTAAAGGAAGTTCTCGCCTTTTCTAGCCTCTTTAATGAGGTCTTTTTTAAATGTTGAATTCTGCACAATTTTTGACCCTCAGTTAACTTGTATGGAATGAAACGTGCACAGGCATTTCGTAAACCCAAATGATGAGTTAAAATGCGATAAATCGATGTTTTGGAGATATTCAACTCCGATTCCATGAATTTCAACTGTGATTTCGGTTAATTTTTGATAAATTTACGAACAATTTCGATGGAGCCTTCGGTGATTACTGATTTTGGACGGCCCGTGTGCTCATTGTCATTTATGTTCTCACAACCATCTCTGGAACGTGTAAACCAGTCAGGAACTCTGGCACGAGATAGACAATCATCGCCATACATTTTTTTTTCATAATTTCAAATATTTCGGTCAACGTTTTACCGATTTTAAAACAAAAATTTGTTCGAAACTCATTTTTGTACCGATTACACAAACATATTGACATTTTAGACACAATAACTACACTTCCACTGAACCGAATGTCACCAAACTTTCACTGGAGTCAGCTAGTGATGCAGCTTCCAACGAACTAACTCATTAAAAAGATGGCGCCATCAAAAACATTTGTATGACGCCAGTCTTGATTATTTTGGACTTCACCGTTTATTGTTGCGTTTATTTTACTCCGATAATTCTCAAATCAAAATATATTTTTTAATGGCGGAAATTTTAAAACTTTCGGTTTTTTTTTCTCTTTAAAACTGCCATTGATTTAACACCGTAATTCCTTTTTATATCAAAATGTACGTCTTTTTGTGTTTGTAAATGTGCGTAACGCCTGACTTTGCCGCTACGTTCGTACATAAATGTAACAAACATATAAAATAAAGGTGCATAGACAAAGCTATACAAACATGCATACATCCATAAATACACAAGTACTCGTTTAGGAAATAAAAAGAAAGAAGGAAGAAAAGGCAACTAGGAAGAAAGAAAATAAGAGCTTTACTGCTCGACTGAATTCAACGTCCTTGACAGTTTACATTTGACCTTTTTCCAAAAAGTTAGAAAAATAAAAACCATGAAGACCTCTTATAGAGAAGGTCATGGGGACCTCACGGACAATAAATACTTTTGTTTACAACAATATTTTGCCATTGACTTTTTTATTTTTGAACAATGCGTTAACTATTATTTTGGGTCATTGGTCTTGAGAGCGTTTGAACGAAAGCATTGACGACAATAATAAATACATTAATGTCATAAGCCATTACAAAAAATATAATACGAATTTTATGAAAATTCTAATAAAATTTCAAATAAAAGCGAGACTAGCAAAATCAGAGAAAGAATCAAAGTAAGCAGAATGAAAACATCAACAGGAATAATAGCAACTACGAGCAGCGGCAGTTTAGACTTGGCGAGCATGTGAAGGCCAACATTCACGGCGAAGTTGTCCGACATACCGGAGCAAATGTGACTTCATTTTCTTCTTGATTTACGCGAAAACAGCTTACCCTATATTAGCCGAGTATAACAAAAGCGCGCCAGTTGTTTATTTCTCGTGCTAACTGGCGCCAGTTGGAAACACCAAGTGAAGCCAAGTCCTTCTCGACCTGATCTTACCAACGAAGAGGGGCCTTTATTTTCCTCTGCTACCACCAGCTGATACCGCAACGAATACTTTCAGAGCAGGAGCATCTGTATCCATTCGGACGACATGATGCACTCAACGAAGCCGCTGTTTCAAAACGCTAAACACACGAGTAACATTTTGGCATTGTCGATCTGCAGAATTTATTCAACAAACGATCAGGGGCAAGCGATCACTTTAGCGCTGGAATTCATAAGTTGGAAACTTGTTGGAGCAAGCGTATTGGAAGAGAGACTATACGGAATAATAAAGTGAATCTCAATCCATAAAATTGTGTTTTTCTTAACGGAGCGCAAAACTTATTGAACAACCTAGTCTTGCTATTGTTGCTACTGTGTTAGTGGGATATATTATATTATTGTTGATATCAATATGTAGGAATTATGCTTCTGGTAAAATCTACCAGTTGGGTTGACCTAACGGTGTGTTTAATGCTGCTAAGCAAATATTTGTAAATGTCTTTATGATGGTGCCAATACCGTACTCATTTGTTGCACACGAATATGTAAGTAAGTATTTTTTGCTTGTAAGAAGGTTGCACGATATGGAGAATACAGACGCCTTTCGAAAACCGCTACTGTCTTGTTAGCGAATTTGATAATTGAGTGACGTTAGTACAGAGAATAAACGAGCCTTTGTGCGCGCAGGTAAGCACGCGCTGAGGTTTTTGTGCGATTCAATCTATATTCTTGTCTTTTCACTCACCTTTGCTTATTCTTCAGTTTTTTTTTTAACACACTTTTATTAGGTCGGGTTGTATGTATGTATGTATGTGGGAAAATGGAAAAGATATATTGTTTATTGGTAATATTTTAAGATTAATTTACAAAGTAAATGTGTAGATATTGAAATTAAAGTACATATATGTTGGACAGAAACCGATCAGCACCCGCGCACTCGAATATTGTGTCTCTCCTCGTACGTTGTCGTTGCAAGACTGCCGACTTCTTTTCTCATCTTTCTCGATGGTGTGGCGCCACAGGGCGACACAAATATGGGTTGCCACCTTACTCACGTTCACTCCCACATTCGGCCATCCTGTTAAACATTCGTCTCGAATGGTAAGTCATTCTTGTCTGAACCTTTTACCCACGGCTTCATATATTCAGCGCAAGTTGTCGAATTTATTGGACCTTCGCCATTGCCGATTTTTTCTACCTCATATGCGTTATTACCTCTGATTTTTATTATACGGTACGGACCCAAAAATTTCGATTTTAGTTTAAGACCACTACCAAATTGTGTGCGTTTTATTACCACCAAATCGTTGACCTTATACTGCTGTGCCGGCTTACGTCTGAGATTGTATGTTCTTCTGTTTTCTTGCTGAACCTCAAGAATTTGACGCTTTGCTTGTTTTCTAAGATCATTTCGATCGCCGTTGAATGCATTTATAGCTTCTTGTTCAATGAGTTCTTGTATATGTTCGTCGTTTTTTGTACGTATTTTTGTTCCCACCAAAAGCTCAAACGGCGTTGTATTTATGCTTCTTGTAAACGTTGAATTAATAGGACTATCAATAAGTTCGTGCGGTTTTTTTTCGAAATTTGAAACTTTATTGACGTAAAATGGTTACAAATTTAATATTCAAAATATTGTCCATCGCTTACTACTACTTTTTCCCATCTTTCTGGCAATTCACGGATTCCCTTTGTGAAAAATTCGGTCGGTTTTGCCGCAATCCACGAATCGATCCATTTTTTGACTTCATCGTAATTACGGAAGTGCTGGTCAGCCAGGCCATGTTGCATCGATCGGAAGAGATAGTAATCGGATGGCGCAAGGTCTGGACTACACGGCGGGTGGGGTAGGACATCCCATTTGAGCGTTTCTAAGTATGTTTTGACCACTTGTGCAACATGTGGCCGAGCATTGTCATGTTGCAAAATAACTTTGTCGTGTCTATCGGCGTATTGCGGCCGTTTTTCTCGCAGTGCTCGGCTCAAACGCATCAATTGTCGTCGGTAGACATCCCCCGTAATCGTTTCATTCGGTTTCAGTAGCTCATAATACACAACACCCAGCTGGTCCCACCAGATACACAGCATAACCTTCAGGCCATGAATATTCTGCGCCGACGTCGATGTTGAAGCATGGCCAGGGTATCCATACGTTGCCCGACGTTTTGGATTGTCATAATGGACCCACTTTTCATCGCCAGTCACAATTCGATGCAAAAAACCCTTTCTTTTGTGCCGTTGAAGCAGTTGTTCGCATGCCATAAAACGGCGTTCAACGTCTCTTGGCTTCAATTCATACGGCACCCAATGGCCTACCTTTCGGATCATTCCCATGGCTTTTAAACGTTTGGAAAAGGTTGATTGATCAACTCCCAAAGTTTTTGCAACCTCTTCTTGCGTTTGAGCCGGATCTTGATCGAGCAATTCCTCCAATTCGGTATCCATGAACTTTGGCGGCGCACCCTCGCGTTCTTCGTCTTCCAAGCCAAAATCACCACTTTTAAAGCGTGCAAACCACTTCTGGCACGTTCGCTCAGATAGAGCATGCTCACCATAAACTTCCACCAAGATACGATGACTTTCGGCTGCTTTTTTCTTCATATTAAAATAATGAAGAAGAATTCCCCGCAAAAACACATTATTTGGCACGAAATTCGACATTTTCAAGTGTGGTAAAAATATTGTTGTTTACGCTTCAAATAAAAAACTTATACTGACGTTTGTGCCTTACGACAGTAGCTCTCCAATGAATGTTTGGAAATGTGGATCGATGGAATAATAATCAAGTTACGCCATCTGTTGTAAAACCGCACGAACTTATTGATAGTCCATTAATTGCTTGCTGAACTTTGGATACATGTTTGAACCATTTTGTAGGGTCTGTGGTGCTTAACTTTGTCAAAACTGATATTATAATTTCATTCAACCTCTCAACCTGGCCATTTACTCTGGGTAAGCCTGTTGTGATCATCGTATGTTTAATGTTCTCACTCTCGCAGTACTCTTGAAATTCTTTTGAGGAAAATGCAGCGCCTCTATCAGAAACAATGTTTGCCGGATTACCGAAAATTGCGCTTTGGGTGCGAAGCTTTGATATTACGTCTAAACTTGTTGTGGATTTCGACGGATACAACCAACAAAACTTTGTGAATGAGTCGATAACTGCTAAAATATGCTGATACTGTTTGCTTGTTGATTGTAAAGGACCCAAAAAATCTATATGAAACGTATATAGTGGCAACTCCTCTTTCTGTATAGGATGGAGTAAACCTTCTTGTTTGCCTCGCTTTCGGTTACTTAAGATACATGGTATACGCGCAATATGTCTTCTAATTTTTTCGTCGATATTTGAAATATAATAATCTTTTAAAATTAGTTCTTTTGTCTTTTTCACTGCGAAGTGACCTCTCTCATGCGCCTAGCTAATAATTTGTTTTTCCATATTTTCTGGTATTGCGATTAGTTCGGTATCTCTGAACATCTTATATAATATGTTTGACTTCACAAAATAATCGTTGTATGAGTTTTTGCTTTTAAGTACCTCTCTAATAGCTTTTAACTTTTCATCGTCTAATTGGGCTTGACTTATTCTGATAATTAATTGGTCATCTTGTATCAACATAACTGCATAGCGGCTTAGGGCATCTACGTGCTTCATACGTGTGCCTACTCTGTGCTCGACAACGTAATCAAATTCTTGTAATAACAGTATCCAACGAGCTACACGTGTACATAAACTTTTCTTCTCTAGAGTTTTCGTAAATGCCTTACAATCCGTTATAATCTTAAACTTTATACCAAGTAGATAAACTCTGAATTTCGCCATGGCCTCAACTACTGCCAGTACTTCCAGCTCATAGCTGGTAAACTTTCTTTGAGCTTCTGTCGTTTTTCTACTCATATAGTAGATAGGGTGCAGCTGACCATCGTGTGGAGATTTCTGCAGTAGCACTGCACCGAACCCATCAATCGAAGCGTCTGTGTGTAACTCAGTCTCGTAGGTGCAATTATATATATTTAGCACGTTGTTCTCGCATAGTGCATTTTTAAGTGCGTTAAATGCTTGTTCAGCTGGTAAGCTCATGGTAAAATTTACGTTTTGTTTGGTTAGGTCAGTCAAAGGCTTTGCGATGATTGAATAATTGGGTATAAATTTCCTAAAGTAGCCCACTAGGCCCAAAAAACTCAAAAGTTGTTTTTGTGTTTTGGGTATTTTATAATTATGTACCGCTTGCATCTTTTCCGGCGATGCACGGATTTTTTGATCTTCAATCACATATCCAAGAAAATTAACTTTTTTTTTTAAGGAATTGACACTTCTTTATATTAAGTTCTAACCCATAGTCACGGCAGGTGTTTATTACTTTTTCTAGATTGTGCATTGCTTGCTGCTCGTTCTTAGCTGGAATAATAACATCGTCTATATATGGTAGTGCAATACCCTCTCGTCTCAGCTCTCGAAAAATCGCGTTGATATGTCTCTGGAATCCCCCCGGAGAATTGCATAACCCGAAAGGCACCTTGCAAAATTGAAATTGCCCGCTCTGCGTGACGAAGGATGTGTACTTCCTACTTGACTGTTCCACCGGCACGTGAAAAAACCCGTTTCTCATATCTAAAGTGCTGAACAACCTAGCATCTTGCAACCGATCCAGTTGATCATCAATCAATGGAAGTGGAAAATGGTCTTTAATAATTTTTTTATTTATTTGCCTAAAATCTATACATAATCTTGGTGAACCGTCGCGTTTTTTTACCAATACCACGGGGCTGGTGAATTCTGAGTTTGAAATTTCAATTATACCGTCTTTGAGCCATTCATCAACTTGGCTTTCGACTATGTCGACTTGAGAAAATGGCAATCGTCGTGGTCTTGAAAATATTGGGGATTCATCGTGAAGGATAATTCGCATTTCTACGTTTGTTGTTAAAATTTTGTTTGGCTTGTAGTTCGAAATTATTTCACTCACGGTTTTTTTTGCTTCTTTGCTTGCATCGGTGTCTATGTCAAGTTCATTATTTTGAATTACTGTATCAATTTTCATTAAAAGTACATCATCGTTTATTGTTGTATCCGTTTGCGCTTTTCTAATTATCAAACCGTCTTTGTTAATAATAATTACAGATTGCATACACAGTTCTTCACCAAGTACAACTTTAATGTCCATGCAATTGTTCGAAACCACGTAAAAGTTCAATAAAAATGTTTCACCGTCTACCTCAATTTCTCTTTTAAAAAAACCACTGGGTTTGATTTTATTTTCATGACTATTTGCACCAAACCCAACAAGTGAAACGTTACATGCATTTAATTTTGGTTTGTTAAGGTTTTCATAAACCTCTTGAGTAACAATATTAAATTTACTACCCGTGTCAACTAATGCATCGTAATATTTGTCCCCAAATTTAACATTCTTGTGAGCAAAATCGCGCTTAAGTACAATTTGACGCGTGTTTGCTTTTGAATTTGTTTCGTCTTTTTTATTTTTATCACAATTTGCCGAAATATGCCCGAACCGATTGCATTTAAAACATTTTCTCCCTTTTTCTTTATCTTTGCAACTGCTTGATACATGGCCTTTTCCACCACAGTTGTAGCATTGCACTTCTTTTCGTTCATATTGGTTTATATTTGTTTTCACCATTTGCTTTGCTTTTGATTTGCTTTGCATACACATCATTTCATAACACTTAAGTTTGTCTTTGAAATCATACAATTTTTTTGCACCATACAATATCGTTTTGTTTACTGTCAAATCGTTAATTCCATCAATAACATATTGTATTAATGCTTCGTCTTCAATATTACCACGATTTGCAATATCTTTCATATTATAAAAATACTCTTGCAAATTTTCATTTTCTTTTAATTTACGCTCACTTAGTTGTTTATGTAAAAGTACACTGTTTGTTGTGTCTTTAAATTCGTTAATCAACGCATTTTTCAATGCTTGCCAAGAATTCAACCCTCTTTCGTTCATTACAAAAAGTTTAGCAACACCACGCAAAGATTTTTTTGCAAACACAAATTTTTGAAGATTGTCCCATTGCATTAATATAGACTGCTCTTCAAATTCTTCGCACCACAAATCAACACGAACCTTATTAGAACCGTCAAATGGTCTAATAGAATCCTCAATATCGCGAAATGTCATTGCAAATTTTGTCATGGAATTTTCCACACATTTATTTACTTGCATGTTTATGTGTTTTGCCGACGCTCTACTGTTTTCATTTTCTTCATTGTTTTTTCCGCTTATATTTGTCGCAAAGTCGTAATAGTCTGTCGTTTCATGATCTTCTTTGCATTCGTTACTTCTCTCTACTTTACTGTTCGCTACTTCGTTTCTCCTTTTGCCGCAACTCGCTGTATTCTCTCTAGAATTTTCGCCGTTATCATCTTCTTCGTCGTCGTTTTCTCCGTCGCTCTTTCTTTCGGTGAACAAGTGGTTGCGTCGTAAATTACGAAATATGTGCAACAGCACATCGTCTTCATCGTAGCTAATGCCCATCATGTTGCAAATTGAAACTAAGTCGCGTTCACTTAAATTTGAACTAACGTATATCTTCTTTTGCTGATACTCGTCGCTGTTTTCGTCGTATCCAAAGCCACAAAACTCACGAAGTCTGCGTCGGTTATTTCTGTCACCTTCTTCTTCAAATATATATTTATGGAAAATAGCAATTTTGGCTTTGGTGCTACTGCGCAAGCTACTACACATAAAATCATTAAGGCAAGACATGCTTATTCTTTAGAAATTATCAGTTTCGTTGTTTAATGAAACAGCACTTTACACTTTAAAACTTTTAGGTTGAGCCCCCAAAATGTGGGAAAATGGAAAAGATATATTGTTTATTGGTAATATTTTAAGATTAATTTACAAAGTAAATGTGTAGATATTGAAATTAAAGTACATATATGTTGGACAGAAACCGATCAGCACCCGCGCACTCGAATATTGTATCTCTCCTCGTACGTTGTCGTTGCAAGACTGCCGACTTCTTTTCTCATCTTTCTCGATGGTGTGGCGCCACAGGGCGACACAAATATGGGTTGCCACCTTACTCACGTTCACTCCCACATGTATGTATGTATGTAACGGAATCTTTGAGCTCAATTTTCACTGGCTTCTAAAAATCTGATCGACTTTGAATTTTGCACACCTATCAAGGACCGATGACAATGCAATAATTTGATTAAAGTTTTCCATTATCCTTATTAGGATTGCCAGGATTAATAATTTCTTTTTTTACTACTGTGGGCAAAGAGTAAGGTGAATTTGGTTGTAAAATGAAAAATCTTTATTTATTCATGTAAATCAATTTCATCCCCTTCAAAACAATCCCCTCTCGATGAAATACAATTATGCCAACGATTTTTCCAATCCCCGAAACATGCCAAATAGTCCATTTCCGGTATAGCCATCAGCACCTTCTTCGATTCAGCTTTTATCTCCTCAATCGACTCGAAACGCGTTCCCCGGAGTGGTCTCTTGAGTTTTAGGAATAGCCAGAAGTCACACGGAGTCAAATTAGGCGAATACGGTGGTTGCGGAACGATATGCGTGGAATTTTTGGCGAAATGGTCACGAAGAACGAATGCAGTGTGAGACGGTGCACTATCGTGATGCAAAAACCAAGAGTTGTTGGCCCATAATTCTGGTCTTTTTATATGAATTGCTTCACGTAAACGACGCATAACGCTCAAATAATATTCCTTATTAACAGTTTGGCCAGGTGGAAGGAATTCATAGTGCACCACACCACGAAAATCGAAAAAAACTGGTCAATGGGGTGGGGTAGCCGTTTCTCAGGCTCCCTCCACGAAATAAGTTCTTCATCCCGATTACTTCTTTATCACGGCCGATAACTGCATAGCTTTAGACTCACAGTCGATAAGAAAGGAATTAAATATAACACGAATATATCGAATCATTAATTCACTGACTGCAATGATAACAATAATTTTCATTCATAATAAAAAATAGTTAAACAAAAAAAAAAACTAAAAAACACGCTTTTTTGCTAATCGAACTAAAAAGTAGAAAATAAAAAATTGTTTAAAAAAACTATAAAACACGCTTTTATTGCTAATCGAACAAAAAAGTAGAAAATAAATTTTGATGACAAAGAGACCCTTGGGGGAACCTGTTATCCCTATAGGGCGCGTCCCCAGGTGGTGGATAGGGGAACGCCTCCCAGATATGGAAGGCAGGAGAATCGGTCTCCCGCGAACCACACAGGTCGAAGACGTAAACTTCGTTAAAAAAACTCCCTCAATCCAAGACGTCTCACACTGCTCTGACGCCCAAACCAGCCAAACGCGCGTTTAACGAGGTGGCACGGGATCACCTGCAAACGGCGCTGGTGGACGAGTTAACGAACCGCGGTAAACCTGCGTTAGAAAGGTGGTCCGAAATCGAGGCACGGCTGTCTCGCATTGTCGTTGATCACGTCATGGCAAGCCCGGAGGGTCAAGTGCCAGGTTATGATTCAATGGAGGTGGTCCGTGGATACAGGGTGATCAAATGCGACGATCAGTTCTCTGTTGATTTCCTTCAAAACGCTATTAGCAAAATCCAGAGCGACTGGGAAGGTTTGAGGCTCAAACTAATCCCAGCCAGTGAGATCCCAAGACGACCAAGGGCTCGTATCTGGATACCGAACATGGAGTTCGAAGCTAAGCAGTTAATACCATACCTGCAAGCACACAACCGCACTGTTCCAATGGATGACTGGAGTATCATCAAAGCGGAGGCTCCGCAAATGAACAGTGTGTCCTTCCTTCTCCAAATCTCGGAGGAGAGTATTGAGCCACTGGGAAAAGTGGACAACAAACTTCGGTTTGGCGTGAGGAAAGCGCATCTGAAGTTATTCCGTTCTGCAAATCCGGAGGATGAGCAGGACGAGGTTGACGACGCTAATGAGTTGCTCATGGGCATGCAACTGGAAGAAGCCGGGTCCACCCAAAACAATGGCGCTAATGAGCAGCATACGGGCATGCAGCTTGACGCCCCCAAAAACGACCAGTAAGTATGGGTCTCAAGGTTGTCCAGATCAATCTGCAGCACTCCAGGACTGCAACGGACAACCTAGCCGTTCTCCTATCGGAGGAGGACGTAGACATCGCACTGATACAGGAACCCAGAGTGCGGAGTACTAAGGGTAAGCGGATTCTCTCTCAAAAACTACAACTTGTACTATAAGCGGACCCAGGGTAACCCCAGGGCATGTATTGTAGCAAAAAAACATCTAAATATATTTTTAATCCCATCCTACAGCTCATCGGATGTGACGGTCATCGAAATGGAGGCTACTGACGGCGTCAGGATCAAAATTGCCTCCATCTACATGGCACACGACCAACCAGCACCACCTGACGAGGCTCGTAGGCTTGTGCTTGACTGCAAAAACAGTATCCTGCTACTAGGATGCGACGCCAATGCGAGGCATCCCCTATGGGGGAGTACCGAAACGAATGATCGAGGTGAGTCCCTATATGAATTTATCATCAATACTAACCTAACAGTATGTAACAGGGGTAATACCCCGACTTTCACCTTTCCAAGCACGGAAAGCTTTAGAGGATGGGCGGAAGTAATAGATGTTACATTACTGTCTGAAAATACTTCAGTGAGGGTAGAAAATTGGAGAGTCTCAAGCAAAAAGTCCTTTTCGGACCACAGCTGGATCCTCTACCACCTGGATCTTGAGGTAGATCCACCCTTACCATATCGAAACCCACTTAGAACAAATTGGAAACGGTTCAAAAATGTAGTAGGGAATAGGATAGGAAGGATTCCGATCCATCAAATCACTCTCGCAGAAAACATTGAGAGTAGGGTCACAACATTGGAAAAGACATTCAGTAGGGCCTACAAAACGTCATGTCCAATTAAATATAGCAAAAAATCCTATCCTCCTTGGTGGAGCAATGAGCTCTCAAAATTAAGGGAAGAAGCCAGATCAAATTTCAATCTCAGCTACTCAACAGGTAATTGGCAGTTGTATAGAGAAAGTCGGAGACAATACAAGAAGGCAATCAGGGCCGCCAAGAAAGAGAGCTGGAGAGATTTCTGTTCTTCTATCGAATCTACCAGAGATTCTGCGAGACTTAGCCGTATTCTGTCCAAGGACCATTCAATGGCTTCTTGGGTCAAGAGGCCGGATGGCACTTGGACTTCTACGGCGGAAGAGTCTCTAGAACTTCTTTTAGATACACATTTTCCGGGATGTAGCACCCATGACAGTGATGCTGGGAGAATCCGGCGGAGCCGATATGACCCACAGCATCTTGTCGATGTAATAGTTACGAAAGAGAAGGTTGCATGGGCAATCAAATCATTCTCACCTTTCAAATCTCCAGGCCCTGATGGGATCTTTCCTAAGATGTTACAGGAAACTCTTGATAGTATTCTACCATGGCTAATGGAAATTTTCAAAGCGTGTCTAAATCTAGGTTATATTCCAAACAGCTGGAAACTTGTTAGGGTCGTCTTCATACCAAAGGCAGGCAGAAGAGGACATGAATCAGCGAAGGACTTTAGGCCGATCAGTTTGTCGTCCTTCCTTGTTAAAACTTTGGAACGGCTTTTAGATATGCACATTAGAAGTTCGCTGGAGAGCTTTAGTATATCAACTGCACAACATGCTTACCTCAAAGGCAAATCGACGGAGACAGCGCTTCACGAGGTAATCCGAACAATAGAGGGGTTTCTAGTAAACAAACAGTATACGATGGCAGCTTTTCTTGACATAGAGGGCGCATTTAATAACGTTAGCACGAATGCTATCCAACGGGCGTTAATAGACTTAGGGGTGGAAAATTGTATCACCAATTGGATCATCTCTATGCTAGAAACCAGGATCATTAGAGCTAATATGGGTAACATCAACATAACTAAGAGAGTCCACAGGGGTACTCCACAGGGGGGAGTACTATCTCCACTTCTTTGGTTATGTGTGATTAGCAAAATCCTAATAAAACTTAATAGAGGAGGGGTAAAAGCGGTGGCGTACGCTGATGATGTGGTGCTAATGGCGTCAGGACTGTGTCCTAATACGATCAGTGGGATCATTCAAAGGGCGTTAGGCGAGCTTAATTCTTGGGCAACAGGCTGTGGCTTAAGTTTAAACCCGCGTAAAACAGAACTCATGCTCTTTACCACCAGATACAAGGTACCAAGCTTTACCCTACCAAATATTAATGGACAAACCCTCTCACTTTCACCCAGTGCAAAGTACTTAGGGGTAATTTTGGACTCCAAACTTAGCTGGAAATTAAACGTCGAAGAACGGGTAAGGAAAGCTGAAATTGCTCTATATGCCTGTAAACGTATGCTTGGAAGAAGATGGGGTCTTCAACCTAAGCATACATTATGGTTGTACAAGGCGGTTATATGACCAATTTTATTGTATGGTTCGGTAGTTTGGTGGAAAGCTCTAGGGAGAGATTACAACATCAAATTACTCGGCAGAATACAAAGATCAGCCTGTGCAATAACGGTCGGCGCAATCAGATCATGTCCTAGGGAGGCTCTGAACGCACTGACACACGTTATTCCAATAGACCTACATATTAAGAAGACGGCAACCATGAGTGCGTTTAGGTTAAACGAAGCGGGCCGCTGGAAAGAAAACACTTATGGTCATGCCAGTCTACTATTGCGGCAAACTCAGTTAACCTCGGTGAGGACTGACTACATCGTCCCGACGGTAACATTCAATAGGAATTTTGCCACTCTCTTTCCATCTAAGGAAGAGTGGAATAAGGGATTCTCATTAAACAACTTCGACACTACAGTCTATACAGATGGTTCTAAAATGGATTGTGGTGTTGGAGCTGGTATATATTCTCATAGACTTAAAATTGAAAAATCTGTGCGCCTCCCCAATACCTGCAGTGTCTTCCAGGCGGAAGTACTGGCGATTGGGGAAGCTTGTAGGCTACTAATCACAGACTTCTCTTTTAAGAGCAATATCGCTATTCTCTCGGATAGCCAAGCTGCAATCCAGGCACTGGATTCAGCGACTACAACCTCAATGGTGGTGGAACAAAGTAGGAATAGCCTTTCCACCTTGAGCGAAAAACATAATGTTACCTTAATCTGGGTCCCAGGACATCGGAATATTGAAGGTAACGAAAAAGCAGATGAACTGGCAAGAGGGGGATCTGCCATGAATAACGCTCTTGCAGAACCGGTATTCACACCATTAGGCGCAGTCAAGAGTACAATTTCCCTAAAATACCTCCGAATGGCGGAGTGTAGATGGAGGGGCCAGACGAAATGCAAAATCAGCAGAACGTTATGGCCCACCTACAACCTTAAACAATCATCAATATTGTTAAACATGAAACGACGGGATGCCTGGAGACTAACGGCAGTCATAACTGGCTTTTGGTCTGTCGGAGAACAGGCAGCCAAAATGGGCATCCCTCACAACACATACTGTCACAGTTGCAAACAACCGGAGAAAAAGGAAACAATCTTCCATTTCCTCTGTGAATGCCCTGCCCTATGGAAGGACAGAATGTTAACCCTGGGCAAACCGCTGTTCGAGGAGCTCGAACAACTGTCTGGCTTAGATGTCAACAACCTAATAAGGTTCCTGAACCGCACAGACTGGGTATAGTCATGCCGTAAATAACAAGTTGGTAAAGAGGATGTGGCAACAAAATGGTGCGGAAGCGCTAGTTGGATTCAGGATGAATCACCACTCTAACCAACCAACCAACCAGACCTATAATGAAGTAATAGCACTTGAACGATCAGTCATAGTCAACTACCTCAGAACAGAATTATAACAAAAATTAAGATACAAATAGAATAATTCAAATTAGAGTTAAAAGCGTGGGATGCATTTTGTTTCACTTTCATAACCTTCTGTACATAGGTAGTTGCCAATAGAATGATTGTAATATTTACTATATCAAGCATAAAATTGAGCTAACGTACTTCTAAAAGGAGCCTACATTCCATAAACAGTTCTAGCAATACCCACAAAAAACAATTCTTTACTATGGAAAATGCGTGAGGGAATATTAAAATTAATTTTATTGAGTAGATACGGACAATCTATTGAGTCAACACAAATATCAAAGACAAAACAATCGCCACCAGATCACGCCTAGACTCTAAGGGCATTCGATTTTTTAATAAGCAACGATACCGATAAGACGGAGTGGGATCAACGAATTTCATCGAGCGCAAAGCAAAGATCACAAAAGCTCTTTGAACGGACTCTAATCTTTTAATAAAGACTGCATGAAACGGTCTCCAAACGAATACCGCGTATTCTAACCTGGACCGAACTAAGGACGAGCTCAACAGTTTGAGAGTATAGGGATCAGAAAACGAAGAACTATTCCAACGAATAAAGGCTATCATTGCGCACAATTTAGAAAGAAGAAGTTTATGTGGGTGGTGGAGTTGAGCGTGGAGTCAAAATAAACACCCAGGTCTTTTAATTCAATTCAATTGAGTAGTAAAGACCTCTCTCGACGAACAAGGCTAACACTATACAAGGCTATCATCATGCCCATCGTAACGTGTGGCGCCGAAGCGTGAACGATGAAAATATCCGATGAAGCGTAGCTTGGAGTGTTTGAGAGAAAGATTCTGTGGATGATTTTTAGACGTTTGCACATTGACGACGGTGAGTATCATAGGCGATGGAACGATGAGCTGTATGAGTTTTACGACGTCATAGACTTAGCGCAGCGAATAAAGATCCAGCGGCAACGTTGGAATGATTAGCTTTTTTTTGGCGGGAATTGGATGGTCTTGATCTGGACAACGTTTATTTTCAACAAGACGGCGCTACGTGCCACACAAGCAACGAATCCATTTACGGGAAAAGTTTCCGGACCGTGTTATCTCTCGAAGAGGTGATCACAATTGGCCACCGAGATCTAGTGATTTAACTCCTTGTGACTTTTTTCTTTGGGGCTACGTGAAAGAGAATGTCTACACCAACAGCACAGGGTAGATTTAAGACCTCAAAGATGGAATTCGTGAGGCTATCAAGGACATAGGGCAGCCACTTTGCAATTCGGTTATGGAAAATTTCATTAAAAGGATATTGTCCTGTAAGCGTGGTCATGGTGGTCATTTGCCTGATGTTATTTTCTAGTAATTCGATCATTTATATTAAAAAATTGCATTTTTCATTGAATATCAAAATGACAACTCTTATTGGAAAACCCTATCTAATATCATCCTTTTTAAAACAAACGATATTTTCATCTCGTTTAGAATCAAACTTTAAATTTAATTTAAAGGACACACTGATGAATACTGTGAATTTTAGTGACACGCATAAATTTATTTGCAAGCATTTATTTACTATTGCCTATGGCATTGAAGGCCTGCGTTGCTATCGTTTTATATTGCACTAGATTGTAATTTTTCAATTATAACACTAGTTTTTAATTAGTAAAATAAATAAATAAAATTTTCGCATGTAATGACCTGGCATTGTTTTCAAGAAAAGAAAACACTATAAGCCAAACTAGCCAAACAGCTGCACGGCAGTTAAATTCGTAGTAGGAACGCATACATTACCATATATTTCGTTTTGTGTTCATAGGTGCGTGGATTGTATAAAATGAATGAACTATTCAAAACAATGGTAGGCAAAATTGTACAGTAAGTGGATTGACAAAAACGCAACCATGTAGAGAATACAGAAGGTGGCGCCTTGCCAAAAGCGCTACTTTACTTTGGCGGATTTGATAATTGAGTGATGTTAGCACGTAACCTAAGCAAACCTTTGAGTGCGAATGCATACATGTGCAGTTGTGTGTGTGTGCACAATTTATTTCATACTCACGTCTTTGCACTAACTTGCGCTTATTCTTTCTCTTTTGTTTGTTTGTGTATTTTCTGTACTGACGTTACGGCATGGGAAGACGCAATCGAAGACGCAGTCTTGGCAAAAACGTATTGCGTACTATACAAGCCAGCCATATGCATGTATGTATGTATGTATGCATACACCTATGTATGTACAAGTATATACAGTGGTCACACAATTTATTCGTACACCTTGCGTAGTACGTAAAAACTT
This sequence comes from Anastrepha ludens, assembly GCF_028408465.1. Taxonomy (NCBI): domain Eukaryota; kingdom Metazoa; phylum Arthropoda; class Insecta; order Diptera; family Tephritidae; genus Anastrepha; species Anastrepha ludens. The sequence continues at coordinate 16,311,388 of NC_071500.1, forward strand.
GAGCTTTGCGCAATATATTTGCTGTGACAATCTATTTTTTTTGGGTCAGTGTAAGTATGTTACATTCCTGATGAATTGCCGCAAACAAAACTCCCGTTATTTCAACTCACACTTAAGGGTTGCAAGGAAAGCAGGCAGATGTAGCAAAATGCTGCAAAACATTTATTCGTACACTTGATTCAATTATTAAAGGTTTGCTCACTAGTGACATTCGATTTTTGACACTCCCTTACAAAAGGTTGTATTTAAGAAGGTGAATAAGTAGAACAAATTAAATACGTTTTGGTAAAAATGGTAGCAAAAACGTATTTTTTTACTTAAATGGAAACAAACTGCGAAAGGGTTTAAAAAATAAATTTTAATTAAAATTTGAATGTAAATAATGGTACAAATAGAAGTTATTAGCGGAAATTGCCAAGACTAATATTAAAACAAGAAATTGTTTCACTTAATCCAAGATTTTATTTTGTCAATTAATTTTTAAATTTAAAACCGATCGCGAAGTTGCGCCAATATGAAACTATTTTGTTAAAAATAAATAAATAATTGGCACGTGTGTAAATCACCACATCATAAGAAATAAAGCTTTGTAAATTCACCACTCAACGATCTCGGCTTGCGTCAATTACTCCATCATGTCCTGACTTAAGCGGTATGTATTCCATGTCATACTACCATAGTCCTGAACATACCAACGAAAGCGAGTTGTTGCTCGTAAGCAGTCTATTTGGAAAATGAAATGTTTTTTCTACAAATTTTACTTTTCCTCCACTTTTAGTCAAAATTTCTAGAGCTAGCAATCCAGTGTCTTGCTAAGGGAGCCGATTTGTCAAGAGAGAACGAGAAAGCTGCTTACAGAGCAAACCTTTTATCATTGATTGATGGTTCATGATATTGTTGCTACAAAAGTAACAGTAAAAATCGGTGCAAAGTGTTATTGCTAAATACGTTAAGGGGTGATATGGGTTTCGTCGGGTAAAAAAAGGCCTATTTTCGATATTTTTTTTCTATGTAAAAAATTATTTATTTAATTCAAACTTTTTTCTGTCTTATAGATACATATTTAAAGAATAATTTCTGAAATTAAAAAAAAAAATAATTAAAACTCCTCCCTTGTGACGTCATTTCCGGTGACGCCTCGAAAAAAAGGTGCGTCCGCGTTGTCAGCGTAACTCCTGACAGGATCATCGAAAATAAAAAAAACAAAAATAAGTGTTTTAGTTAAGACCATAAACTTGTGCTTGAACGAAGGAAAGAAAAAAAAAGTAAAAATTGGAATTTTGTCAGACATTTTTCCAAAAAATTAAAGTTTCGGTCAAATTTGCTTGATAATTTTTTTTTTTTTAATTAGTTAATTCGTCCAAGCACGAGTAAATTGTATCTCGAACACCTGAGTAAAATTTCATCAAGATCGGTTGAGTAGTTTTCGAGAACATTTGACATCCGACTTTGAAAACACGGTTCCGAGAAAACGGCGTGTAAAGTTTTGAGTAACAATAAAAGTGGCTTGGAGCGCACACCTTCCAAAGGCTGTATCTCGGAAACTATTATTCGGATCGACTTGAAAATTTAGGATAATATTCCTGAGATGTTGTAGAAATTAAACCCACGTAACCAATGTTTAAGGGGTTACTGGTAAATTGGAAGCTAATCACCACCAAGGCGGAAGGCGAAAAATATTGATTTCACGTGCGGAACGCAACATAGTAGCATCAGTCACGCAAAATTCCAAAATAACCTCCACGAAACTATGCCGAAATATTCTAGAGTCTTTGCATAAGAAAGTATGCCCATAAACAGTCCGTAATTGCCTGCAAAATGCTGGTTATCATAGCAGAGTGGCACGCCGCAATCCCTACATTTCAGATATTAACAGAAAGAAGAGATTGAAGTTCGCCAAACGCTATATAAATGAGGCAGATTCTTTTTGGGAAAACGTCATATTCAGTGATGAATCGAAATTTAATGTTTCCAGGTCAGATGGCGCTCCAAAAGTTTGGCGCAAAAAAATACAGAGCAGAAAGAAAAAATCGTATTCCTACAGTTAAGGGGGAACGCCACTGTGAAAATTCAAAAAAATCGATTTTTTTTTGCATAACTTATTAGTATAACTACCCAAGAAAATGAGGTAAACATTTTAAATTAATTCCCGATTCTATGTGCACTTAAGTAAGCGCCCGTTGGTTTAGCCCCGTAGCGCTTACGATACGATGCTTTATTTCACACACATTTTTCTCGCAACGATTTTTTTTGATACGGTGGCAACGATTTCTCGAAGGCTAATGAACCGATGTTAATTTCCTTTTTCTCAAAATTTTTGTTATCGCCAATATCGTAGTACGTAGCCGATTTTCAAAATTTTGAAAATAACTACTTTTTTGGGCCTGTTGAAAATCAAAAAAATGGTGAAAAACACACATCGAAATTCAAATCACCACCATTTTGTCAAAAAAAGAAAAAATGGCTACGTACAACGATAGCCACTATTGTGTTGATTAATAAATTTTTTTTTAACTCGTTACGTTTATTTACATAAATTTGTCAATTTCAAATATTTTTTAATAAAAATTTACATCAACATAGTTTAATACATATACAATAAATTGCCTTTTGTGTGAGCCTCGAATAAAAGCCCTACTTATAAAAAAAAAATCCCAAAAATCTACTATTTGTTTACCCTTCACAGTGGCGTTCCCCCTTGAGCATGGAGAGGGATTGCAGTGGTTTGGGGGTGCATAGCAGCATACGGAGTAGAAAAAATGGTTTTATTGATGATAAAATGGACAAATATCTACATTTAAAAATTTGAAGAATAATTTGCATGATAGTGCCGTTAAACTTGGACTGAATGCTAGAGGGTTTTGGTTTCAACAAGACAACAACCCAAAGCACTCATCTTATCTCGTGTAAGAATGGCTTATTTACCACTGTAAGCAGCTTAAATATTCACCTCAATAGCCGGATCTGAATGAGCTCTTAGAAAGGAGAATCAGAATGCACAAAATAACATCAAAGGCATCATTAAAGACAGTTTTACGTGTTGAGTGGGAGAAAATTGCAGCTAATGAAACCAAGGTATTGGTAAAAAGTATGCATCGATGTTTGGAAACAGTTATCAAAGCTAAAGGTGGCCCAACAACGTGCTGAATACTCGTTTTTTTCTATTATTTTTTTAATAAAATATTCTTTATGTGGCGATTTACGAATAATATTTTTGCATGAAATTGTGCCTTATTCCGTTATTGCCTTAAATTCTCTAATTCCAGAAATGAATTTGAGAGTTTTTGTTCATTAAATATTGAATAAATATGTTATTTTTTACGAAGATGTTCAAATTTTGTTCTTTTGTATAAATCGTGCTAAGTATCAGGTATATCTGCTTGTAAACTGTGAGTGTACGAATAAATTGTGTGACCACTGTATAAATGGGTGCACGTATTATTATATTTGTTCTGCGTTGCTAAATTGTTATTGCCTCCTCTCCTGCCACTTTGCATTTCTCTGGATTTAATTTGCAGATGTGTGCTTTTGTATGTACATACATATGGAGAGCTCATTGTCTGGTTGCGCTAGATCTTGTACTGAGTTGTTCTCGCTTTGCCACTTTCATTGCTGTTACTGGTTGCTTTTCTGCTGTCTGCCTGTCTGCCTATCTACCTCCCAAGCAACATAATTATTTCCTTCGTTCTTGTTGTTATTCGTTTCCATTAACTAATTCTCTTTCGCTCTCCTGTGAGAAGAGGACTGCGGCTTTCGCAGTTATCGTGTGCCACTCTTCGTTATTCTCGTCATAACGAAACGAAATCGCTAGCCGGCACATGACATCACTCTGCGAGAAAGATTTCAGTTACGCGAAAAATGCCAGACGATTTAGATGTACGTCGGTTGATTGAAGAAGTGAAGGCGCGTCCCATCTTATGGGATTTACGATACGGCAAAGACCGGACGAACACACCTCCGAAATGGGCAGAAATCGCTGCAATACTAGGGGTCGACGGTAAGTTGGCGATATAGAGTGAGATATACTTTGCACGTATATATGTACATATGTACACAGGTACTTAAAAAAATGTGTGAAAGAAGTGAAAATGCATGAAAACGAAAAAAAGCTGATTCAATGCGAAACCGAAATAATTTCAATGAATACTCGCATGTGCGCATGTACGTACGCTTCTCTATTGTATACATTTATTGTTCCTGCGTATGTACTTATGTACATACATATTTATATGCATATGTATGTAAGTATTTTTGCATTTTTTTATCTGATATAAATATGTAAAAACATTCTTTTTAAGCCTGTAAAATAAATACATATGTACATACTAGGGTAGGGATGCCAATCCTACGATGCCGGGATTTATAATTTCTCACGAAGCATGTGAAATGGAGTTAGAAAACCTATACATATGTACATACGATGCATGTACGTAGCTGCTTTTGTAGGCGCAGCGACGATAAGTTAAATTTGTTTTCGGTATAATTTCGATAATAAACTAAATTTACGAAATTGAACCCTGGCACGTATCTATCAATTTATTAAACAATAGGCAAATCGTGGAACTCGTTTAGGTAATGGCTTGTGACACCTGGGGTTATTTAACTGTCAGTATAATAAGAATTCTAAAATATTTATAATTTATATATGAATTATATTTTAATACATAGTATTTTGTTACTTGTGGTACTAAAGGTAGCTCATGCTTTGTTAGCCACTAACTACAAATTGTAACGGGTCATACAAAAGCGTCGCCTAGACGTCAGTAGTGAATAATTCCTAGACGGTAATTTTTTTACATTTGTCAAGTAGACAGATGTACAATTTTACGCGATGGAACAACTTGTCAAAATTATTGAAACTTATTATGAAAATGGTCGATCTTTAAGAACAACGCATCGCAAAATTCGTTATTATTTTTTGGTGGAACTAATCGTCCGAATGAGTCGACAATTCAAAGCTTGGTGAACAAATTTCAAGAAAATGCTTCTGTCGGAGGATTGGTAGATGAAAAACTGCATGTTCTGTTGAAAATATTGCGACTCTAGCGCAAAGTGTTGCGCAACAACTTTGAACATCTCCAGATTCTCAGCAATACGAATTCGTGAATTGACACTCTAGCGCATTTTACTTGAAAACGTGCTCATGGTGGACATTTAACTAATGTAATGCTTCACCTATACTTCTTAAGAATTGTTTTGAATAAAAAATGGTGAAACCTGAAAGAAACTAAATTTTTAAATGTTTAATTTTAAAACAACATCCTTTATTAGTTGATATACTTAGTCTTGCCATAAGATCTGTGACAAATTGTACAATGCATACGGCGAGAACAAATTTGTACCAAAAAGTTCGCTTATTTTTACTTTCTTTCGTATGCATTTTCGTCTCAAATTCCGCTTGTTAGCAATGGAGTGGAGAGCTAAGGAAAATCGTATTGCAGTGATTGCATGACGTAAGTGAGGTAAAAGTGCAAGTGAGATTAACGATTTGCTAGAAAAACTTAATATTAATCGTTTTCCCCAAACGTCTGATGTGACAGACAGAAAAAGAAATGGGCGTCCTCGCGTGGCTCGAATCAGTGCAGCCATAAAAGCTGTTCGAGAAGAATTCGCAGAAATCCCCATAGAAGCCAGAAAATCACGTCTAGGGTAGTGAATGAGTGTATCGACTAGATACATGTCAAGACTAATTAGAGATGATCTCCACATGAAAGACTTCCGTCGCTCAACTAGTCATCTTTCGACAACGCGCTTGGAGAAAACTGGACCCGACAGATGCAAACAGCTTTTTCGGTGGCAAGTGGTCAACGGCTATGAAAATATTCTTTTCACAGATGAGAAAATTTTCACTCTAGAAGAAGTCTTATAAGCAAAATGACAAAATGTATGCCAAAACTTCAAAATGTTTTTCCAATGGTTCACCGTGGCCACCATTCAGGCTCCGTAATTGTTTGGTGGGGAGTGTCTTGTAAAGGCATTACATCTCTTCATTTCTGCGGAAGAGAGGTTAAGTCCGGGGCGAAAGAGTACTAGGAGGATGTCTTAGAAGGCGTGGCAAAGCAATTAGGCAGTACTCTCTCGATGGAGAGCGTTTGATCTTCCTGGCTAAAAAACAATACTCCTGGGTTCATAAACGCAGAAGATTGGCTGTCTGGAAGTCCAGATCTGTAATCATTCGATAGTCAGAATTGGAGAACATGACCTGTAGAACACCTCACAGAAGTGTGGAGAGTCTCAAACAATCATTGGTTCGAGTAGCGACGTCAATATCCATGGAAACCGTGCGTGCGCCAATAGCTGAATGGGCTAAACGTTTGAAGGCTAGCGTAAAAGCAAATAGTGACCATTGCGAATGGAAATTTAAAATTTTTGGCAGAACTAAATATGCACTTGTGTAAAAACTCTTTAGCAAATATGGATACGGTTGAACTTTTTAGTTTTTTGTTGTTGTTTTTGGTTTTTATTTTTCTTTTATATGAAAAGCAATAGGTACATACACGCAAAGGCCTCTGTTGTAACAGGTTACCTTGACATACTTAATTTTCGATGTATTTAACATAAGTGTATATGTATAATTATGCTTAAATTGTGCGAGATTAAAAAAATTGTATATTCTATTATTTCAACCACGAATATTATTTAGTTTCCATTGTTTACTTTTTAAATTATTTTTGCATGAAGTTTTTTTCAACGAAATTTAAATTATTTGGCTGATATGTGCACTCACTTCAAATAAAAAGTGTATTTATTAAATGGCTTTAACGAAAAAATTAACATCGCTAGCACATGTTAACCTATTATTATTATTATTATTATTTATTAAAATATAATTAAAATTATAGATTAATCAAATATAAAAGCTCTAGCTAGCAGGTCTATCAGCTTACATCTTAACCTATTTGTCACTGATTTGCTGCAAAACGAAAGCCCCAAAATTTACCATGCAGCTAAACACCACAAGGCATGTTTGCACCGAAGCAGTCCGTATTGATAAGAAATGTTTTAAAGAGAACTTCGTAGCATAAAACGCCTCTCTTTAAGTATTTTTTTCGCTTGAGAGAAAATTGTGCAAATTCGCAAATGTACTCATTCTTGTATTTGCATATGTATGTATATGTATGTATGTATGCAAGAATGATAGAATTCTTTATTACTCTTTCCATCATTGTATATATGTATGTATAGGTATGCTATCTCTTTTATAGACGTTTTGATAAACACTTTTTTCAGTTAGACCTTCCAATCATTCCATTCCATTCCATTATTATTATTTTGTATTATTATTATTGAAATTTTCTAAATTACTAAAATTATTCCACGAATTATGTATTGAAGAATTTGGGTTTCTTATTTAGTTGGTTACTTTTCTGCAATTGTAGGAAAAAAATTGTCCCCAGTTGAGGGAAAATTGCTTGCTTGTGTAGTGATTCAAAAAGGTTTTTCAAACAAAATTTTTAATATTGGTTTGTGGTTTACTCTCTTAACGTAGCTATGTATATTTTTCTCCATTGATGATGAAAAAAAATCAACGTGTGGCTACTGATTTGCACTGTTTTTGAATGCTACAAAGAAATTTGTAATAGAGAAAGAATTCCGTATACGTACAAAATTGTATTTGTGTGCGTTATATCTGTTCATAATAGAGAGAAATTCGGAATAGATACGATTCATAAAGATTCAGTCTTCAGTTAAGCGTATGAGCGTGTGCACGAATAGTTAAGCGATTAAGTGCTGAAAATAAAGCGAGCCAGTGTGTTGCCAATAAATTGTGACTTTTATTTAACATAGGCCGATGACCCCAGTTGCTAATTGCCTTACTACTGTAATGTAATTATTTATTTTTTATTCATTAATGTCTAACAAAATTCATGAATAGATATTAAGGATATTAATTCAAAACTAAAATACTAATTTTACAATATTTAAGAGTGAAAGTGCAGTACAATTATATTATAAATGTAAGAAACCATTCAATTGCTAAAAATATATACAGGTCAAAATTGGATATTCACGAAATTAATATCTGTGATGTGAAGCCCGCCGTAGCCGAACGAGTTGGTGCGTAACTGCTATTCAGAAGACGTAGGTTCGAAACTCCGTGAAGCATAAGAATCTAGAAAGAGTTTTTTCTAATAGCATTCGCCTCTCAGTAAAATACATTATTCAACTCAGACTATAGGTATATTTGCTAAACTAAAATATATAGTGGAAAAAAATTGCACTTTTTTTAATTTTTTTGTCCCAAAATACCATAAATAATCCAAAGTGATTAAAAGCTGTAGACATCAAAATAAGATCCGCCCTAACGCACAGATAGTTATTAAGGATTTAAGTTAATGACAAATTATAGATATAACAGAAAATTATAAGCCGTTTTTAAGCATATGCCCTTAAAAATCTCTCTCAGTAATTTGCTCATAAACTTATTTACTCATTTTCTTCACCCTTCTCATAGTCGAGCATTGCAAACGTAAATGGAAGAATCTACGCGATGCTTATCGTGCCGAGTTGCGTCGCACCGAGCGTCGTGTGGAGCGTTTAAAAGCTTCCGGCGACTACGACAGCTCCATGAACATAGGCAGCAAATGGGCATATTTTGAACCGATGAGTTTCATTAATGACACACGCCGTCCCAGATATCATTCGCATACGCACAGAAGCGAAGGTGAGGGCTCTAATGGCTCAATTGATGAACCGCCCGGTTTTCATAGCTTTTGCGACATCAAAATGGAACCACATCACACTAGCGACGAAGATGAACGCGAAGAGGAGGAACGATTGCTGGAACAGTTCGTGAGTGCCGCCACACCTCAAGCTGTGCGCCGCCTTTCGAATTCAATATCTGTTGCCAATGCTGTTGAAGATGCGACGACATCTGCCACCAGTAGACGCGCCAGTTGTAAATGCTCAAATCGTGCTGATGATCAAGTGCATTTTTTAGAGAATTTGGAGCGTGAAGAGCAGAGTTTAATGCAGTCGACGCGCATGGATATGAGACGCGACAACAATACCAGCCATGTGGGTGATTCTGATTACAATTTTCTGGTTAGCTTTCTGCCACAGATGAAGCGGATGAGTGAATTGCAAAATTTGCAATTTCGTGCGAAGATGAGTGAGTTGTTATTGAATATAATGACGCCAAATACTGGTGGATCTGTGCAACCAATGACAACAGCACAGCAACAACAACCACAACAGCTGCAGTTGCAGCAAACACAGCAACAGTCGCAACCTGGTGTTATCCAATGTGTGGCATTGCCGCAACAGTCGGCGTTACTACAAATGCAAATAGACTCACAGCAGTTGCAACAGGGCGAGCAACGATCGCCAGTGCAGCAAATGGAGCAACAACCGCAGCAGACGCCAGCAATGCAACAACAGTTCACCACCACCGTTCTAATGGACGCCGAGCCATTGGAGAACAGCAGCGTGAGCATCAGTAATGAAATGAGTGGGGATAATTCAACTAACTGGGCATGAAAGCAACAGTGGTTTTCAAACTGTTCGCGCTGCTATAGATATTTTCGTTCGAGTTTTTACAACATTCGCATATAGATTAGGGGATTAGGGCAGTTTTCAATTAAATGCTTATTACTTCTCATCATGGCACTGGCAAATATTCCCGTTTAGTCGTTGCCATGGGAAGTTGCAAGTTGTATTGCCTGTGCCAAGTTAATAGCATTTAATTGTGAACTGTCTTAGTATTTGAATATCGAGAATTTTTTGCATCGATTTATGTTTCTCATAATGCTGAAATATTTGAAAAAGGAGCCTTTTGTATTATCGTATTTTACAATAATTGTATACCTTGGGTTGCTGTAGCCGTGTGGGTTGGTGTGTGACTATCATTGCATACAACACCCGACCATAGAAAAGGCGTTTCATAATATTCTATCTTAGACTAAATAAATAAGTAATTTAATAAAAATAATAAAAAAAATATGTTATGTTCATTTTTTTGTTGGGCAAAAACTCAAAAATGTCTGCATCGATTGAGCACAAATTTTGACACAAACCGCTTCGAGAATACTGCAGGGTTAAAATAGACATAGATATAGCAAATGAAAGAGTTTGATGTGTTTTTTGAAATTTGAAAGCACCGAAAGACTTAGTAACTCCTAAAACTAAGGCTAAAAAGCCCATTGTGTTTAAAGTTCTGGAAAGTGAAAGGGTAGATAGTCAAGGCGGAAAGGAGAGAAGTAACAGAAGGAACAATATAGGATAGAATAGAGGTAGCCAGACCTGTGAGAATTTTCCAGACTCTTTGATAAATCTGAAAATATTCTCCAGTTGAAGGGAACGAATTTTACTTGACACTGTCACCTAAAATTCTTAGCCTTGCTTTAGCAAATGCGGGACACTCACAGAGAAAATGCTCAGTGCCATCCCCCTTCTTTAAGCAAGACAGGCAATCCTCAATGATTTCAATGGTTCTGGCCACGGATTCATGTGAGGAGTTCTGCTGGACTACAGGAAAGCCCTGGAATCCAGATACACGTTCGTACCAGCCTTTCTATGCTACTCTCAACAAGAATGAACTTGCGGTTTTAACAGGCTGGAATTCTGGCTAATAATTTTTCCAGCCATTCTCGGGGAAAATTAGTGGAACATTGAACTTTTACAATGCCGTTCACTATGCTTTTACCCTCGAAAGTCGGTGTTCTTTCGACTCACCGAAGGCTTCCTAAAGATTTTTTTATTTTTATTTTTATTTTTAATTTTTTTTTTTTGTCGGGACAACTAGCAAGTGCAGCACTCAGACATTAATTGAGTCCATTGTACTACACTTGGATTCCCTTTTAATTTTCTTTAAATCCACCCGATCTCTGAAGAAATCTGAGTAGATCTTGTGGTGCCAAGGAGCCAAGATGGTCGCTTCTTAAAACCTCAAACCTGATTCGAGCGAAGGCGGGGCAGACACACAGGAAGTGGTCCGCCGTCTCATCCTCCTCTTCACAAGCTGGGCAGAGTACACTGTCTGAGATGCCCAACCTTTCCATGTGCTTTGCCCACAGAAAGTGGCCCGTCATCAGTCCAACCAGCCGTCTACACTCCCCTCTGCCTAATGACAGAAGGGTTTGCGACAGTCGATCGGACATGACAGGTAACATCAGTTTTGTCCATCTGCAGCCTCTCTCAGCCTGCCAAGCTCGCTTGTGGGTGGTAGTTACCCATTTGCTAACCGTGGCCGTGATGGCCGCAGAGGGGAGTGGCAAAACGGGCTCTGGGCCAAAGAAGTTGGCCTCAGAGCCCATCTTAGCTAAGGAGTCAGAGGTCTCGTTACCCGCGATACCCACGTGTCCCGGGACCCATGTTAGCATCAGGCTATTATGTCTACCGACATAGTTCAGCCTGGATTTACAGAACTTGACTACCCCTGATGTGGTTGGAAGGCTGTCTAAGGCCATAAAAGCAGCTTGGCTGTCGCTGCAGACACATATAAATCTGCCTCTCCATCGCTTTTCCACAACAAAGTTCATCGCTTCTTGAACTGCATACACCTCCGCTTGAAACACAGATGCATGCATTCCAAGAGCAAAGTGCAGTTTTGTCCCGCTGGATTCCACGTAGACCCCAGAGCCGGAGCCATGCTCGGTCCTGGAGCCATCCGTAAAAATGCGAAAACAGTGTTTGCCGGGCTCATTTTCTGAGTCTTCCCACAACTGAGCCTCTGGTAGCACAACACTGTATCTCTTTTCAAGTACGACTCAAGGGGCATGGAGAGAATCGTTGGATCGATGTCCATGCCTTCTTTGTGTTCCAATGCCGGACAAGGGCCGTACCAGTTCCCACTGTGTTTCAGTCTGCAGATGCCCTTCAAGGCCTCTCCTTGGATGAAAGCATCAAGTGGTGGTAAACCAATCAGAGCATCTAGTGCCGGGCCTGAGGTAGTCGGAAAAGCTCCGGTGCAACGGATGGCCACAGTGCGTTGTAGTCTCGATAAGGTCCTCCTGACTCCCACTAGAGAGAGTCTACTCATCCAGACCACTGATGCATAGGAGATAATGGGTCTTATCATCCTAAAGATAGCCGTCAAGATAGTCTTGTTGCCCTTTGGATAACAGACTGTTTTGTTTGTCGGTATGTATCTCTACCGTCATTGCCTTGGCTGCCACTCTCGCAAATGATACGCCAGACATTGACGGACGAATGTCATTCGACATTTGATGTTCATTTTCAGGTAAAGGTTTACCTGTTTCCAATTGGGTCGAGGATGCAGGCATTTCCGATTTAAGTCTCGCGACTTTCCTCTTCTTTACCTTTCTCCTCTTCCCGGACGCTGGCACAGACCCCGTTTCGGCTCCGGAAGATTGCCACATTACAGAGGAATCATTTGTTCTAAAGGTGATTTCCCGTTGCGGTTACAGGTGTCGAAGTCGAGGAAGCTTGAGTACTTGCCTTAGCTAATGCTTCAGCTTTCTTTGTCTTCTGTCTTCTCCGTTTGATCTGCCTTTTGGATAGACCAGCAACTGTATTCCAATCCTCAGTAACTTCATCCTTTTTACCGCTACTCTCCTGATTCACACCATATTTAACCGTTGTCAGAGACTTACTCGGTACCAGAGATACGTTTGAGTCTACTGAGAGATTTCCCAACATCTCCATATCCTCCACAGCTTGTTCAGTTGCTTCGTATGGTTTCGACATCGGTATATCGCTCTCATTCGTACGGCTCTCCACTGACGTAACCACTGTGCCATTTTTTACCGCTAGTAGGGTGCTTCCTCGGTGGCCGCCGTAGCCGAATTGGTTGGTGCATGATTACCATTCGGAATTCACAGATAGAACGTTGGTTCGAATCTCGGTGAAACCAAAATTAATAAAAACATTTTTCTAATAGCGGTCGCCCCTCGGCAGCTGCCGTGAAAAAGCTCCTCATAAAAAATATTTGTGGAACAACATCAAGACGCACACCACAAATAGGAGGAGGAGCTCGGCCAAACACCCAAAAAGGGTGTACGCGCCATTTATATATATATATAGGGTGCTTCCTGCGAAATCCTGGATGTCAGTTTCGGCCATAATGGATGTGGAGTTCGGACCTGTTTGAAAAAAAACGAAAACGAAGGCAACACACGCCAAAGTAACCAACAGTTACCGCAGTCAAAGGAGAAACATGTCAGAGAAAACACTGAGTTTATTTTTTCGATAAAAGGTACAGTAACATCCCATTTAGATTATTATGCAATTTGAGTAAGTTATTAATCTTGATGGAGGTATTTTTGATTCATCGCTTCTTGATTGCACTGTGATTAAGCGTCAGTTCGCCAAATCGTAAATGCAGGTAAGTTTTATGTATATACATACATCTCGCCGAAAAGATAGAACTACGAGTAACTCGTGAAAATTTTCGTACGATGATTTATTACGATTTTCGGCGTGTTTTATCGAGACTGGAGGGCATTGATCAACTTCCTTGTACTTTTGACGTTGTGAAACGTTGGCACAACGAGTTCCACCGTGGCCTTCGATCTTTGCAGAATGAATTTCGAGAAGGCCAACAAAAACAATTGTTGCTTTGCGTCATCGTCATGTGACATATCGCGAGATAGAGGCATTAGTGGGACCCGAATATTTTCAATATTGTATACACATTTGGTATTCAAGAAGATTTATTCTCGTTGGATACGGCATCATTTGATAATTGTCCAAAAAATACTCAAACTCGTGTCGATTGGTGTACAGAAATGCCGAAGAAACTCAGAGACAGTGGTTCAAATCACCCCTATGATATCATAACAGGTGACGAATCTCGGATCTATGTCTATGAGTTGGGAACAAAACAGCAATCGACCATATTGGCTTTCAAGATGAGTTTAATCCAATAAAAGTGGTTCGCTGAAAAAGTATCTCACAAAAAATTATTGCCTCTCGGATCACCCGGAAAACCGGGTCATGTCGCAACGCCAGCTTACCTACTCTAAATTTGGTGGGAAAATACGTGGCCGCAGTTTCAGCACTTAGACTTAACAGTATGGCTCTATAGAAGACCCAACGGTTCGGTCATAACACTTTACTACATACATACTTAGAGTAGTTATAAAAAAGAAATTGACTACTCTTTCCCGAAACCCACGTTCGACAGGCTCTTCAAGACTAAAATTCCATCAAGAAGAGAGTGCCAAACCCAAAGACTATGAAGAAGAGGGGAAATACATTTCTACATGGATGGATCCAAGCTAGAAAATTAAGTAAGCTATGAATTTTTTTCAAAAGAATTAGAACTGGAATTATCTGTCTGACTTCCGGACCACTGTAGCGTCTACCAGGCCGAAGTAGGAGGTAACTGTAGACCTCAATACACTCGCCGTAACAAGGACTACGTATGTACATCCAGGTGGCCATCAAATCAATAGAGGTAGTTCTACCACTAGCGGCCGCCGTAACCGAATGTTTTGGTGCGTGACTATCATAGGTTCGAAACTCGGTGAAACACCAATATTAAGAAAATGTTTTTTCTAATAGCGGCCGCCCCTCGGCAGGCAAAGGCAAATCTTTGAGTGTATTTCTGCCATGAAAAAGCTCTGCATACAAAAAAAAATATCTGCCGTTCGGAGTCGGCTTGAAACTGTGGGTCCCTCCATTTGTGAAACAACATCAAGACACACGCCACAAATAGGAGGAGGAGCTCGGCCAAACACCCAAAAAGGGTGTACGCGCCAATTATATATATATAGTATATATATACAGGTATGTAAAGGGTTTTTCAATTAGGGCGGGTAGATGTTGAAATGGAATAAAATGGCGTTTGCTGTGTGGCACGTAGCGCCGTCCTGCTGGAACCACATGTCGTCTAGGTCCATACGGTTCAATATGGGTCATAAGAAATTGGTTATCATCGTTGTGTATGCTCGCTGTTGACGGTGACCGCCTCACCAATGTCGTTTTCAAAAAAGTACGGACCAATGACGCCGCCGGCCCAAAATCCACACCAAACGGTAACTTTTTGAGGATGCCTTATCACCTGGTGAACCTCGTGTGGATTGGTGTCGTCCCATATACGGCAATTTTGTTTGTTAACATAGCCATTCATCCAAAAATGCGCCTCATCACTAAAGATGATTTTTCGCCCAAAACTGGGGTTCTCTTCCAAACGATTCGAAGCCCAGTCAGCGAACAAACGGCGTTGTCTATGGTCATCAACTTTGAGCTCCTGGGTCAGTTGGATCTTGTACGGGTGTAGGCCCAAGTCCCACCGCGAAATTCGCCAAATTGAAGTCTGCGAAAGGCCAAGTTCTTGTGCACGGCGAGGAATAGACGGCCTCGGGTTCTGCTGTACACTTTCACGGACCGCGGCAATGTTCTCGGCTGATCTTGCGTTCCTTGAACGTACGGGTGTTGGCTGATTGTTTACTGACCCGGTCGTCTCAAATTTGGCCACCAAACGTTGAAGAGTCGACTTTGAAGGGCCACCACGTCTACCGAAAAATGGGCGCAATGCGCGCAACGTTTGCGTTAATGAACACTCATTTTGATAATAAAGTTTTATAATTTGAACGTGCTGTTCAATCGTGTAACTTGCCATGATGATTTGGCATAAACAACTGAATAATAAACAAAAGATCTGACAGATGTCACCAAGCAAAATGACTGCCACAGGGTGCCAAAATCGACGCCAATTGAAAAACCCTTTATATAAATCTACTAAGATGAGAGCTTACTGAATGCCTGGTAGCGCTAAATTATATTGGCGACGTTTTTAAGGTCAGCCTTGAAGTTCCGGGACATAGATGCTCGTATATTGAAGGAAATTGTAAGGCCAATGAGCTAGTCAGAAAGGGTACTAATCTTCCACTTCTTGAAAACTGTGGCGACATTGGAATCCCTATGGCAACTTGCAAGTTAAGGATGAAAAATAATATTCTCTAGCAGGCCAATAGGCCATGGAGAGAAGAAAATACTTGTGTTACAACCAGACGAATTTGGCTGCAAATAGATAAGAGAAGATCAGGAGAGTTGCTTAACCTCTCAAGAGAGAACATCTCGAAGGCCATGGCTTGTGTCACAATTCTAGGCTACTGCAGAAGTTCTAAAGACGAAGAAGAGGAAGTAACAGTAGAACACTTCCTTTGTACTTGTCCAGTCTTAGCGAGGTTGTTAGGAAAATACCATTTTGACTCTCTTACGTCACAAACCGGTGTTGGGATAAAACCTATCCTGCGCTTCATAGAAGAGTCCAATTGCTTCCATGAAAATAATTAATAGTTAGGTTGCCGTAGCACAACGGACCTACATGGTCTAAGTGAGTTGGCTACTCTACTAACTCCTGCGTTAAAGGTTTCTAGAAATTTCAAGATATCCATTTTCGATCGCGCGCTATGGGAGACAGCCCATCCATGCATTCAACCTGTCTTGGAATCTGGTACACAAATGGGTCGGAGATTGTCCTTGAAAGAACTAGTGCGGGCTTTTGGAGTAACTTTAAAACAGTGCTGTCCATCCCATACATCAATTGATCACACGTATTCTTACTCTCCATCGTTCAGTCGTTAGCAAACTAGCAACGAATAAACACCAAGTTTGTCCGCGACGCTTAATGTATGCAATACAATGCCCTGTGAGAACTTTTTTACGCTAGAAAATGCCTTTGGCGACTTGCAATGCCTTTTATGTTACAAGTCGTTCAAAGGAGGCTATAGATGTAATATCAAAAGGCATTTCGATTCCTCCCACAAAAATTTTCTACTCCAATCCAATATTTATTTATTTTGGTTTAAATTTCCTACTGGGCTGCTCCCATTCTCTCGTTCTCACTTATACACTCACATTTTTCATTCTGGACAGCACTGCTTTAAAATATCAATATCCATGAGCGCATCGAAGAGGTATTACCTCGAAATGCATCAATAGTTTATCACTGACAGCCAGACAACCTTATGTGCAATGCAGTCTCACATAATAACATTCAAACTCATTGAGGAATGCTTTGCTGGGAGTAAAGAATACCGCCTTGCTGGTCTGGATATCAGGACATGAAGATCATGACGGCCATGTCCAGTGGACTGGCTGTTGGCAATTAGCGCCATAATCCATTAGTGGAATAAAACAAAGCGTCGAGGTGCCCAAATTCAGCCTAAGCGCCCAAGCGCAGTGGCCCGACTAATGATATTATTGTGCAGAACAAATTGCAACCTGACAAGTAGGAAAGCGGATTAAGTGTGGCTTATTTAATTAACAATTTTCAATTAGCAAATATTAATGATGTGGAACGTAAGTACAATACAGGTAATTTTCTGCCTGACGGGTCTATTATTTACAATCTGTTTATGTATTTGTGTGTCTGCCACATAAGCACCAGAGAACTGCAAGCGGTGGTATTTTTCTGACTTGCGATCCACTCACAAAAAAAGCGGTATCAATATGTACGACCAACGCAAACTAAGCGGTGTTTGCGCTGAGCAGAACCGCAACAGAGCAGTAAATGTTCTATGTATATCGTTTGTACATCCGAGTCTTTCTTTGTTCAGTCTTTGCTTCGTTTATAACTACCGCTTGTGTGATCACTTCGGCTATGCGGTGCTGCATATGACCGCTACCGAATGACAAAAGTACTGAAAACACCGCCTGCACAAATAGATCATAACACACAAGCAAAAGAGTACCGCTAAAAAATATCTATGCCATCGCGCGTTCACCCAATACATAAATGATTAGCACTCGAAAGAGTCCACTTTCTTATTTATGTTTTTTTATCTTTGTTTTCGTCGGCAGTGCATTATCACTCTACTTGCAGATATGTACATATGTATATATAAATGTGCATGTGATTATATGTTTATTTTTAAAAGATTTATAATGGCGGAGAATTCAAATTTTATTGCTGAGAAAATTTCTTTATATCTTTATATATAAGTATCTTTAGAAGTAAGTTAAAAGAAAAATTATTATTTGTTTTTGTACGATAAGTAATTTGTAAAAGAATGAATTTGGTTTTCAATTTTTATTTTAAAGTTCATTTTATTTTCTGTCATAATTAATAGTAATATACAATAATATATATTAATAAAATAATATCACTGCTTCAATAAAGAAAAAACTTTTCATTTAAAAATACTGCTACATATGTATTTATAAAAATCCTTTTTTTCCGTGCGCTGCTATGAATTATACTGCAGACAATCTCACTATTTGCAAGGGATGACGACGCGGTGTTTGCGGTGTTTTCCTCATTTGACAGAGTTCACACGTCACACCGCTTAGCCGAAGTTGAATATACGATTGCTTTCAAATCTAACACCCGAGTATACGAGATATTCATACACTCAGCAATCGCGGTAATAGCGGTATTGATCAGCACACACACCGCTCTTTTGCTTTCCGCTCAAATGCGTGAAGTTTTTCTGAAAATGTACTGTGAAGATCGAACAAAAAGAGAGCAGTTTTTGCATTTGACCGTCATGGAAATGAATGCTTCAGCTCAAATCACTTGCCGTTTGAGTATGAGTAGTGGTCTTGAAATTTTATTTGTGGAATTTTTGCGTTTCAGTTACAGAAAAACAGAGTATTGAAGCGGTGTGCAAGCAGTAGCAGTACACCGCTGCAGTTCTCTGATAAGCACCGAACAGAACAATGAACGCCTTAGCGTTGGTCGGTTATTTTGTTTTCAGCTGTGCATATGCAAAATATCTGTTCGATGTTTGCGCCTAAATACATGCTTCGATTTCATATACCTCCGAAAGCTTTTTAGAGAATTTGATTGTAATTGTTATTGGAGCTTTGTGAGTTTTCTGTATTAGGGTTGTACTTTCGTTGGTATAGCTGATTTGAATATCTTAGAGCCGAAATGCGCTTCAAATAAACTTCATGACATAGCCTATTTAACTCTTTCCGGGGCGCTGGTATACAATTTATACCACTTATTTAACCAGTTAACTGTGATTGACGAGTATACTCGTCATGGAGAAGTGGCAAAATTTTGTGTATTGACGAGTATACTCGTCATGCGTATAAATTAGTGACCATTGGCTATTTAAATTACAATTTTTGAGAAAAACAACACATATTCTCAAATTTCAAGATGTTTAGAATATTTTGAGGCTATGCCGGAATAAAACAAACAAATAGAAAATATAAACAGTTTGAGATGATGTCATGCTTCCCCGTATGCACTGGTTGAAAAAGTTCACCAGTTCGCATAATGAATTTATTTATATGCGATGATAACGTTTTTTAGATGTTAACCTAAAAGGGGCAAAGGCAAAAGACAAAAAGTGGATTTATAAACTAGAAAGCTAACTCGTGTGTGTCAGTGCATATCTTACCAAGAGTCGGCGGTTCTTATCAAATAAGTACAGTGCAACGTAAGAATTTCAAGTGCGTAAATATTATAAAGTTGTCAGAAGTTCTGTAAATTACAATTTTTTAATTTTTAGTTCATTTGTCCCCAATTTTATAAAATTAACCCATCTTTTTCATCCAATATTTTACCAGCGCAACTTACTCTGTGATTGACGACTATAGTCGTCATAGCTCAATTCTGGCGACACAAAACTGTGCGCACTTTTAAATGGGAGCGCCACAGTTAACTGGTTAAATGTTTTTCCTGCATTTTATGCGCATTGGTATAATTCTTTTACCACTTATACAGGCAAATTTAAGCTTATATTTTCTAAAAAAAATATAATAAGTGTTTGAAAGAGATAAATATATATGTTTTTTACGCGCAAAATGAGTAAAATATTGAAGTATTAAAGTGTTACTCAGAATTTATCATATTTTGTAAATAAAAGCACGTGCAGCATCGGTTTCCTACAATTTTAATAAAATAAAGTGTTTATGAATTAATTACTCAGCCAATGGAATAAAAATAATCAAAAGACTTAGTGTGGAAAGTGTTTAAAGTTCCTGGTACAAAAAGTATACCACCGCGCGGTATATACGTATGTAAATGACAATGGCTAAAAAACTTAAGCAGGGTTCGAGATATACTATATACGGGTAAAAAAGGAGATCTAGGCGAAAAAAGACTTGGAGAACGGGTCGTTCTCGGCTTAACTACTGATTTTGGGGGGAAACACCATAAAGTGTTTTTCGATAATTTTTTCACTTCGTTCAACTTGATTCTTGAACTGAAAAAGCAATTGATAAATGGATGCGGAACAGTGCGAACCAATCGAAAATTTCTTCCTACCGATATTAGACCTGGTAAGCAATTAAAACGGGGCGACTATGATTGGCAAATTAGTGATTCTGGTATACTCTTTATGAAGTAGATTGACAAAAGAGAGGTTACAGCTTTATCTAACTTTCGTGATCCGAGAAAATTTGTAACGGTACAACAACGCCAAAGCAATGGTTCTGTCAAAGAAATCGAAAAGCCTGAAATAATACACGACTATAATATGCACATGAATAACGTTGACAAGATAGATCAGCTAAAGAAGTACTACGAGCTGAACAGAAAAAGCCGCAAGTGGTGGCACCGAATATTTTTTCACTTTCTTGATATTGCAGTCGTGAATTCTTTTATTATTTCTAAAATCATAGGGTACCACTTATCCCTTAAGGACTTCAAACTTGATTTGATTTCAATACTATGCATTTCAGCCTCACCACCTACTCTTGGAACCAAAACTAAAAAGCAAGCTAGAGTCCGCATAAAGAAAAATAAACCGTATGTAGATCCAAGCCTACGATCCTCGTCATCTTACCAACCAGCCAGAACAACCTTGCGTAGATGTGCGTACTGCAGCACGACAAGCCACCAAAGAAGGACTCAATGGATGTGCTCAAGTTGTAATGTGCCACTTTGCCTCAGCAAAACAAAAACTTGTTTCAATGAGTTTCATAAATAATCCTCGCACTCCATGCGCGATGGTATACAAATCGTACCACATCCTTGTACAAAATCCTGCAAGGATAAACATTTTTTTTTACATTTTCTTCATTAAATGTGTCGAATAAATGAAATAAAAAAATCTTTGTGTTTAATTTTAGCGATTTTTTTCAGTGCGCCGGAAAGAGTTAATTTTATTGTAATGTACAGCTCACAGTAAACGAAGAAGGCGAGATTCTCGAAACCTTTTGATATTTTTATCCTTTCACATCATTTATAGCTGGCGTTTGGTTTCTCCTAATTTTATTTACAATACTAGTACACTGAAATTTATGGATGTAAAAAATAGTTCTATATCTATGTAAAATAGAACGAATCACCTCACATAAAAAAAAATTTGCGAACACCCTTACGTGTTAGATTGACCTGACTAGCTGAAAGCCATCACATAAACCTATTGGTCCTCAGTGGAGCTTGACCTTTACGTTTCCTTATAGTAGGCTTCTTGTAATAAGCCCGCGTCTTTTGCGAATATATTTAAGATCTGAAGAACCCCGAGAGACATTCATTCATTCAAGAACATAGAAGGTGAAGGCGAACATCCTTAAAGAATATCACTAGCTCAACGCCATCAGCTGGTAAGAAAAAAATTATTATTATTATTTATTATTGGAAAAAAACATGTAGACATTAAATATACATAATTGTATATAAGAGTGCAAGCTAGCAGCGCCATCGACGCAAAAAACAAAAACATAAAAATAATAATCAGAAACAATTGAATAGGATTAAAAAAGTTGAACAATAAGTTTAACGATTTTTATACTACAAATTTTTGCTATTACGGTACCTGATATTATCACTTGATTTTCACTATTAACACGTTCCCTGTCCCAATACAAAAATGCAAAATTGAACGACACGTCCAATATTTTACAACGTAAACATGTCATATAATCGGTTCTCGTCAATATTACGTTGCTGGCACTTTGTTGATAATGAAGCTCCGAGGGATCAAAACGAACGTCTATACAAAATAAAACCACTTTTGGACCTTGTCATCAATAACTGGAAGAGCTTACTCACACCTGGTGAATGTATCGTCATTGACGAGTCGATGATGCCGTTTAGAGGCAGGATATCTTTCCGTCAATACAACCCATCAAAAACTCATAAATACGGCTTGAAAATCTATAAACTGTGCACAGAAGAGGGTTTTGTCTGGAATTATGATATTTACATAGGGTGTGACCCCGAGATTGCTGATTTGGATAAGCCTGGGAATGTCGTAATAAGAAATAATTAAAAATAATTTGTGATTTCTGCGTAAAATAAAAATATTTTTTCGTATGTCCCTATGTTTTTCTTTACTTTATTATCGTACCAGCACGACCAGTGCAGAAACTGTACAGTTCCGTTACGCCCAGTCGAATAATTTGCTTTAGAAGTTTCATATACCCCCTGACGCACATATGGCTCAGGAACGTATCAGTGCTTATCAGGCGCACGTTTCCTGAACCATATGTGGCTCAGCGGACAGGGAACGTGTTAAAACACACCTCACTACTTGTGGCGACGCTGCAGAGGGTTCGACTTGTGCAGAGAAAATGTAATTTTCGTTGCCACTAACTAAATTTGCCTAACAATAAAACGCACGTGCAACTACCTCAGTTCGATGGACCACATGCGCAAGGTTTTGGCTGTTTATTTTCGCAGCAATTTTTCTTCCAATTGCTATATTTACACGCGTAAGTGTTTGACATTTTAATGTGGTCGAGTTCTACCACCTTTTTATGGCTAATAGGCCCATTCTGGGTAAAAGTTCATCAACAACTTTTGCACATGTCCAAATAACGTTGCTGATAAGTGGGCATTTGTGGTGTGTAAAAAACTTTTCTTTCTGCTTGCAGCCTCTTGAACAGTGAACGATATTTGACGTCGGAAAACTTTCTTTAAATACACTTTGCAATAAATTTCAATATAATTTTGTATTGTTTTTCTGGGAATTTTTTCTCTGAAGCAATGCATTGCAATGTGAGAGTCACGAGTTCTTGTTCCACTGAGCACTTAGAGCTGAGAAACTGGTGAACGAGCTGGATGATATACGAGTATTTGTACACTTTACTAACCGTAACAGGCATTAGCACGCCACAAATAAGAGGAGGAGCTCGACCAAACACCCAATATATTATGCAAATGGTCGATCTTTAGTGGCGCTTACACCCATTTTGGGTGTTTTGCCGAGCGCTTCTTCTTATTTGTGCTGTGCGTGTGGATGCTGTACAATTTAGAATGTAATTTCTTAAATTTCTACTTAATTATTACAAATATAATTTCTTAATTTATTTTATTTGTGCACATTCAACAATTATTAATGCATGCGAAGACAAAACTTTGCGCTCTGACATTTGGCGTTTGGTACTCCTAACACTGCTTTTACACAGTAGACACTTTTCTTAGAAATGCGTGCAAAAAAAACGTGTAAAAATACATGCGATAAATGGCAAGTTTGAGGATATTTATCGATTTATTTATTTTATTTGTTTATCAAACACACAACCAAAAAGTTATTTTACAGTTTTTGAATTTATGACTACTAATCTTAATAAAGCGTTTTTCAATAGGTGCGCTTCAACTTTTTTCCGATAGGGAGGGCGAACGACGCAATATTTTTTATTTTTCGCTTGTCATTTGTAAACTTCATTAGTATACATTTCATCATGGAACGCTACACACTTGAGCAACGATTGCAAATCGTGGAAATTTTTTATGAAAATAATCGTTCTGTTGCTGCTACTTTAATCCAGATTTTTTCCAAAAAATCATCTTCAGTGATGAAGCTCACTTTTGGCTCAATGGCTTTGTCAACAAGCAAAATATGCGTTACTGGGCAAAAAGCAATCCACACGTGATTCATGAGGCCGAGAACGATCGCCCCGTTACTGTGAATGGAAATCGATACCGCGACATGATAAACGATTATTTTTGGCCGCAATTGAATGGTATGGACTTAGACGACATGTGGTTTCAACAGGACGGGGCCACAAGCCACACAGCACACGCTACAATTGATTTGTTGAAGAGTTAGTTCGATGAGCGCATTATTTCCAGAAATGGACCGGTCGAATGGCCGCCGCGCTCGTGTGATTTGACGCCTCTAGACGCCTCTTCGGGGTTATGTGAAGTCATTGGTCTACAGTAACAAGCCCGCGACCATTTGAGAGCTCAGAGCCAATATTGAACGCGAAATTGCTGGAAAAGAGTGGTCGAAAATTTGGTTCAACGATTGGACTTCGTAAAACGTGCACGCGGTGGTCATGCAAAAGAAACCGAATTTCATACTTAAATGCATATGTTCAAACTCGATAATAAAAAAAAATTAGTTAAAAAAGTCAAACCGTTTGTGTTTTATTCAAAAAAAAAAGTTGAAGCGCTCTTACTGAAAAACGCTTTAGTAACAGAGTGTAAGTACACATAAAAGTAATGCATATGGAGTTAGCAGAGGGACTCAGTAGGATATAAAATATGAAGCATGTTGAAGTTGTGAAAGTATAGAAATAGAAGAGAAAAGGTAAAAAGAAAGATATTAGCAACTATTGGCAACAAAGAAATGTATCAGTTGATTATCTGTTTATTTTGATTTTCAGTAGTAGGAGGTTCCAAAGACGGCCAGCAAGGACAAAGAACTAGCGTTCTGATACTAAGCGACTGTACTTCATACTAAGTAAGTTAAGAGATCGATACGATACAGATAATTGAAGGTCGTCCATAAGGTATTTAGGCTCCGAAGAAGTAATGACTTTGTGGAGAAGTGTTAAACATTTGACTTCAGCAAGAATTAAATCGTATGGAGAATATTAGTTCAGATAAAGCGGGTATGTCCTCGTGGCGTTTTATGCTGGGTCCGACACTCGAAGTGTAAACAACTTCAGACCGCCCGCACAGTTAATGCACGGTCATCAGCTGTCTGTTAGTTGGCTAAATGACAGTCCAGATAGTCCGGGAGCCAGGGGTCATTTTGACCTCATCATTTCATGCCGATTGACTTTAATACTGAAGGCAGACGCCATCCAAGGGATGACGAAACCAATCGTCAGCTGGTCCAGTAGCGGTAGGTACGTGCGTGGGATGCTGCGAAACGTGTCGAAAAAATATTTTTAACAACTCATTTAATACCGGCTGAAATTTTTTTTGTGTATTGCTAACATTTAGTAGAATAAAAAAAATAGTCAGCTGCGCTGTAGAGGGGGGAAAATACGTCAGGGGAATAGGCGAACTTGTAAAATAAATTAAAAAGTAAAACTACTTTATGCCGATTGAAATTTTTTTACATAACTTTGGACACATATGAAAATATAATATGAAAATATAATAATGATGGTGACCTGCGATTATATTTGGCTCGAAAATCACAACCAGTGGTTATTCGTGAGCACGAGCACCTTAAAATAAATAAATTTTTCGTTCATCGCACCATTACTCGCTATAATGATACTGGTAGCATCGCGAAACGTCATGGAGGTCGTCATCAAAAGACTGCAGCGTCACGTGAAATGGTTCAAAAAGTGAAGAAGCGACTTGAGCGAAATCACCGACGAAGTACCAATCTAATGGCGAAAGAATTGAAAATATCTGACTGTAGCATCCGCCGCATACTGAAATGAAATAATGATCTCAAATTCAAGCCTTACGAGATCCAAAAGGCTTCTGTTCTGACACCAAAGCAGCAACAAGTCAGACTTCAGAGAGCGAAGGAGTTGCTTCGCTTGGCGGAAAGCGGTCAATTTCCGAACATTGTGTTTTCTGACGAGAAAATTTTTCAAATTGAGCAATTCTTAAGCTCCCAAAACGGTAAGGTTCATTTGACCGACAGTTCATACGAGAATTGCAGCAACCGCCACAGGTAATGGTTTGGGCCACTGTGATCACAGATGGGCGCTCTCAAATCGTTTTCATCGAGCCTGGCGCCAAGGTAAATACGAATTATTATCAGGAAAGTACTGAACTGGAGATTGTTTTGAAGCTGTGAGCAGACAAACATTTCAGTGGCATACCATGGATGTTTCAACAGGACTCGACACCGTCTCACAAAGCTCGAGTGAACCAAAAATGGCTAAGAAAGAACGTTCCGAACTTCATAACGTTCACACAATCGCTTTTAAATACACCAGACGCGAATCCGATGGATTATTCTCTTTGGGTCATTTTGGAGAGGAAGGTGCGAACTAAAAGATTCACCAGTCTTGAGACGCTGAAAAAAGCCATTGTTCGCGAGTGGGCCAAAATACCTGCAAGTCACATTCGGGTAGCTTGCGATTCATATCTGGACCGTCTCAAGGCCATAGTCAAGGCAAAAGGTGTTCATATCGAGCAAAAGTAAATTGATTCTTAATTTTGTATTATTTTCACAGATTTTTTACTTTGAATTGAATAAAAGTATTTTCCGAAACTAAATTTATGGATTTTCTAATTGGTTACACTTCGAATGCCGGACCTTGTACTGCAAACATATCTCGCAATAGTATTGTAAAGGACATAAAGCTAACAACGACATAGACTATCACAATAAACCTACAGTTTGCAACCATAAAGTAATGTTGGTATTAAGAACTTTTTTGCTAAAATCAGTCGAATTTTCACTGGGGTAATGTGTTAAGTAGCTCATAATGATCGTAGCATAGCATAGATTTTGCCTATGGTACTAGAGATGTTGCCATTCCATGTCAGATTTCAATTAAAAATTATTCCTAATTTTTTTGCAGTGCCCACAAATTTTATAATTGAATTGTTCAGTTTCACTCGATTGCAGTCGTCAAGTTTAAGTGCCTTCTTATAAATAACGGCGCACTGTGATTTGTTTGGATTTAAGAGCAACCCAACCCGGGTTGAGGTTATTAATATTGTACATTTATTGATGGAGACAAAAGGACAACTACAATACAATTGAACATCATCGGCATAAACATGAATATTACAATATTTTAGGACGCCTGGAAGATCATTGACGTATAGTACAAACAAAAGCGGTCCAAGAATAGAACCTTGGCGAACGCACTTATTGTAGTTATAGGCAAATAGCTGGATAAGCTGTGACTGGCACATACAGCTTGCGTACAATCACTAAGGTATGATTTTATTAGACGCTGAAAAGTTGAGTAAATAATCATGTTTCAAGTCAAGTAGTCCGTGATCCAAAAACATACCAACCCGGAGGCGCGGCAACTTGCTAATCCGGATGAGCAATGCCGGAGACTTAAACGAAGAAAACCAAATGGTCTGGTTCCAGAAATTCTAACGGCGGGCAAACAGATGTAAATGTCTGTCAGCTGTCTTCCTGTCGCATTTAATAGAAAAATATTACTTGCTTGTAACTATGTAAAATAGATGTAATAGAATGAAATGTCTTTAAGTATTTAGAAAATTTCAATAAAAAGAAAAAAGTGAACAGTGGTCAGTGCTATCATTCTATGTAATTTTGTATTGCATATGTTGAGTATTAGTTTAAAAATACTTTATGTTTTTTCAACTCATATTATTCAATATAATTTTCTGTTAACATAAGTAGGTTTTGTGAAATAATTGTGTATATAAAGGGAATAGTTTTGTAATAAAATTCTGTAAAAATTGTAGCTTCAAAGCTGAAGCATCAGAGTTTCATTTTACTCTGGATTTTTGGCAACTTTCCCGCAATAATCAGGGACTCTCGCAACATATTCAGTATTCTTCCCGCAACATTCCCGCAACATATTTAGAATTCTTCCCGCAACATTCCCGCAACATATTTAGAATTCTTCCCGCAACATTCCCGCAACATATTTAGGATTCTTCCCGCAACATATTCAGAATTCTTCCCGCAACATATTTAGGATTCTTCCCGCAACATTCTCGCAACATATTCAGTATTTTCCACGCAACATTCCCGCAACATATTTAGGATTCTTCCCGCAACATTTCCGCAACATTTTGGATCAGTCAATTCCGCAACATCAGTAAATTCCGCAACAGCATATAAATTACGTACGAGGGTGGTTTAATACATCCCTGAAAATTGAAAATTTTCTTTTGTCTGCCATAGTCTCTCTTAAATTCGTTATATTTCTTCCTTCCCCTAAAATTTTTTGTTAGTATCCAAATATTACAATTTTTGGAGACCTTCTAAGTAGGCATTTGTTTCAATGAGAATTGATTCAAGTTCTGCCGCTCAGCCATTTCGTCATATTTAAAAGCAAAAGCAAAGCTTCGCGTATTTCTCACTCATTTTTCTTTGGTAGCGTTTACGGAAAAGTTTCGAATGACACTAACCTGAGTTAGCACTGGTGTGGTAGCCCTTGAGTGGTACTATTATGCAGCAAACAGCAGATCGAAATATATCTTGAAGTTACAAGAAAAAACCGGTTCTTCTCCTCTGACACAGACTGGTGTTTGGTCGAGCTCCTCCTCCTATTTGTGGCGTGCGTCTTGATATGAAGGGACCTACAGTTTCAATTCGACTCCGAACGTCAGATAGTTCCTATGAGGAGCTCTTTTCATGGCAGAAATACAACAGGAGGTTTGCTATTGCCTGCCGCGGGGCGACCACTTTTAGAAAAAACTTTTTCTTTATTTTGATCTTTCATTATTATTTTATATTATTTATAATCTCGTATTTCGGGAGAGAAATTTTGTATGGGTAATCCTGCTTTTTAATTACGAATTAAGAATTAAGCTCGGAAAAGTAGATAGTCTAGTCATTGTGTTCCTATTATAACTGTTCTAAAAGCATTTCCAGAGACTTATTAGTGCGTCCTCTTATCAAGTGTTCTTTGAATGAAATGAGGGAATGAATTCTCTTCGGACCGAATATCAGTAGGTATTGGTATGTACACTGAAGAACAAAACTGTAACAAAATGTAATACTTTCTATTTCAACACATTTTTTTTTAGACATGTTTTAACAAATCAAATATTTTTTTTGCATAACTTTATTGGCATGTATGTACTCTCTCTCTCAAACCGGTTTGGTGTCAATGCAACAACAACAACACTAGTAGCAAGCAATAATGCAAATAAAGACAAATGTTACAGTTTTGCACTCAACCCATTTTTTATTTTTTACAATAAATAAAATAAATATTAATAAGATGTCCAATATCCTTTGCATTTTTTCAGCTCGTGGATACGATTGGGCATACTTCGTGTATACCTCAAGACAAAGTCAGTCGGAATAGCATCCCATACATCGCGTGTTCGCTCCCACAGCTCGTTAACTCCACTGGGCGGACTTGAATATTCGGAAAGCTTCGATTTTACATGACTCCATAAATTTTCGGTTGGGTTCATGTCCGGTGATTGTGGAGGCCACTTCAAGTTACGAAATTTTTGGCGTTGCATCCAATTTCGTACAACATGTGCGGTGTGCTTAGGGTCATTGTCTTGCTGAAAAATTACTTTTTCAGCAGCAAGACCCATACTTTCCACTACACCCGGCAGATTTTGTTGCAATATGGCCAGGTATTCCTCTTTCCGCATTATACCGTCTATTCGTACTAAAGGACCCACACCATTTTTGGAAATGCAGCCCCACACCATAATGGAGTCACCACCATGTTTTACTGTCTGCTTGATGTGATGTGGCTGGACTGCATTTGGGTCTTTAACCCAATACCAGGCCCGACCATCTGACTGAAATCGATTGATTTTGGTTTCATCAGACCAAATAACCTGCAATCGTTTTGAAATTTTATGAAAAAAGGTCTTTTATAATCCATTTATAAAGACGTACCTGATCCCAATCTTCAACTGTCCAGCTTTGGTGAGCCGCAACAAAATCCCGCCTCAACCGCACATGTCTTTTTGTCAGCATTGGCTTGGTTTTCTTCTCCGCTGCCTTTAGCCCCAGTTTTGACAGGCTGCGCCTGGCTGTCCACTGACTGGCATCAATATCCAGCATCTTTAGTGCTTCTTTGGGAGTGACCGCCTTGCTGCTTGTTACCAAATTTGCCAGATGGCGGGCATCGCGGTCGCTTATCTTCCTTGGCCGGCCTCCTTTGTTACTGGGAACAGCGTCTGGTACATTTTTCCGCAGCCTTTGCACAGCCATGTGGCTCACTTCGAATTTTTTAGCTATTTTTCTTATAGACTCGCCCTTCTTCAGCAAATCAATTATTTGGCGTTGTACTTCCCGATTTAACTTTTTGTCTTATTCACGGTCACGTTTATAATAATTAAAAATCCACCAAATATATAATTACGAGAAAAATAACGGAAAATTTGAAAATTAAGAGTGAGTGCAAAACTGTAACATTTGTCTTTATTTGCATTATTGCTTGCTACTAGTGTTGTTGTTGTTGCATTGACACCAAACCGGTTTGAGAGAGAGAGTACATACATGCCAATAAAGTTATGCAAAAAAAATATTTGATTTGTTAAAACATGTCTAAAAAAAAATGTGTTGAAATAGAAAGTATTACTTTTTGTTACAGTTTTGCTCTTCAGTGTATAAGTCGACTTCTTCGTTTATTTTGTTCTCTTCATTATAACACATGGTCAGAAAAGTCCCAGGCCTAACAAAGGAAACGCGTTTTTTTTCTTGTTCAAAATTAGATTTATTCGTCAATGTAATTTCCATCACGAACAATGCAATGATTCCAGTGCCGCTCTAACATTTTAATACCACTTTTGTGGAACGATTTATCTTTTGCCTCAAAAAAGGACTCAGTTTCAGTGATAATCTCTTCACCGAAGCGAAATTTCCTACCGACGAGCATTTTTTTACGTCTGCGAATAGCCAGTAGTCGCTGGGAGCCGAATCTGTCGATTACAGAGGATGTGGGTGCAATTCGAAGTTCAATTCATGTAGTTTTGCCATTGTTTTGATTGACTTGTGAGACGGTGCGTTGTCTTGTTTTTGGTCAACAGTGAGCTACCGCGGCTCGCACTTTGAACAGAGCTTTCTCAAATGCTCAAGCAATATAGAGCCAATACGTGCAGTAGTCCAGCATAAGTGCACTAGCCTGCCATCCCAGAGGTTGTGGGTTTGAATCCCACGTAAAGCACGGTCCTCGCACTTTTCCAAATTTACCTACTTTCCTGTTTCTAAACAAAAAAAAATTCTCCAATTCCATTCCCCAAAAAAAAAAAGAAGTTCTTTTGATATCCATACGATGTCAGCTAACTCACCCAAACCCGCTTTTCGATAATTTAAAACGAATTTGTGGATTTTTTTTTATATTTTCTGGTGTTACCTGACTTGGACGTCCACTGCGTTGTGCATGATTGCTGTCTCTACGACCACCTTTGAAGTTAGCAAACCACTGTTTTATTGTTGTTTCTGATGGAACGGAATCCCCATAACCTTGCATTACATTGCTTGAATGGTAATTTCCCCATCATGAAGCAGTGTATAATTAAAACGCTAAATTTTTTTGGCTTCCTTCCTTTGAAAATAACAAAGTAGCGTCACTCTTAGCACAATAACTCACGAACTAATGAATAGAATGTCATGAAATTTTACCAACTATTTTTTTAAGGTTAGTATTAATTGGAAACGGGGTGAATGAAATAAAACAAGTGCCGTCTATGTGTTAGGCCCGGAACTTTCCAGCCCATGTGTTATTTCATATTTCACCAGCTATATTAACATTTTCTTTTCTTTCCTCTACAAACTCAATTTACGTAAGAAATGCTTTTTAATTTGTTATTAATTCATCAGAGCGTAGTTTTTTAAGCTTTTCATATTTGCAGCTGATGCAAATTATTTTCATTAAATAACTGTAGGTTATATGCAGTTGTATTGTGAACGAACGCACTGTGCTCAACTCAATGAACCTTTACCTTGCACTTCACCTACTTTGAATTTAATAAATATGTATGTACGAGTATATAAAAAACGAAAAGGAATAAATTTAATTATTATGCAAATTGCTCGCCGATGTTTGTAAATATATCGAAAGTATAAGCGCATGCACTTTCCACTGACCGTGAGTTAAAATTTAATTGGCACAGGAGTGTCTCAATTCGAAGAGTTGAATGAAGGAGCCTTAAACGTGGAAACATTTACTTAAGCAGCAAGAATGGGTTGGAATGAAAATTGAACAGTGACAAATAATTTTTTTTGACATAACTATTAGTCGCATAATTGTATCTTATTTACGTTTAATAGTAGTTTAGTAATATAGGCCAATTATTTTTATTATTATTAGGTTACTGCGACCAAAAGCGAACTATTGTGCAAGGCATGCTGAGGTACCCTATATTTTAAGGCATTTTAATAATTCTGGCACATTTTGGGATTTATTGTTCCATAATTTATATGGAGGCTCGACAACTACCAAGGTGGTGCCCTCTTTTTCTGCCTAGTGCAGGACATTTACAAAGTTCACATTGAATTTTCAGTGTCAATTTCACGGAATAGGCAGATAATGGTCTCAGATAGACCACTTTTTTTTAAGTGGCTTCTCAGGCTACAGTAGCCTGTAAAATAAACAGTTAGAAGTCTTAAGTCTACTCTGCTGAGTGAAAGTAGCTTATCAAAAATTTCTCTGTCCAGCGTTAGGAATTCATTCGCTTGTCGCTGACCGTTAGGATTTCCCCATTGTTGAACGAAGTTCTTCTCCTCTCACTTCCTGAGAAGGGCCCCATCAACCTTTGTAAGACCACAGAAATGCTCAGGGCCGATTAGAGGCATGTTTGCTCCTTTTTTAGCAAGATTAGATTAAGCAAGTGATTCGTGCCCAGGAACTCAACCTAATAATAATGTGTTGGAGTTCCCTAACATGTTAAGAAGGTTCAGGCAGTCATTTACCATTTTTGAGATGATTGTAGCCGCCAAAGCCGCCTGACTATGTGAAAGTATGTTAATGTTAGTTTCTCTCATTTTTCTGCGGAGACATTCCGTCACACATATCTCAATGCAATGTATTTCTGTCTGGAAGATTGTTGGTGGGTAGGTGATTGAATTGATTCCCGTCCCTGTTCTACCATCTTTTAAGATTGATCCATCAGTGTACAGTGCATGGGTTTGGTTAAATTAACCCGGATGGCATTGAGATCGAGACGGAGCAGTAATAATATTATATATAAAATGCATGACACCACGTGAGGCAGCTCATTCAAGGTGGGCTTGGATGATGTAGCCATTTAATGAAAAGAGATTTTTTTGCGCAAATATCATATAAGCATAATAAAGTAGCTCTAACAAGTAAGGATAGCTAAATTCGGGTCGAACTGAACTTTACATATCTACCTGCGCATAGTTTAATAAAATTTAGTTTGGAAGGGCTGTTAATTTTTGGAATTAAACACTCAAACTTCTGGAATACCTCAAGCTAGTATTTCAGCCCTCGTACTTTTCGTCTTATTTATAAATGATATTAGCAGTTGTTTTCCATTTGCCAGGCACCTATACAGATGACTTAAGGAGTCCCGGTGATCTATTTTTTTTTTTACAATAAAAAAAAAGAAAAATTATATTTAAATTTTTTAGGTTTTTTTTTAACTTCTTTTATATGCAAAAGCGAATTTTTTTTTTAAGATTAATAATTCAAAAAATGGCGCTGAAGTTGACGCTCCCGAAATATTGGACGGGGACGGTGTTGTCCATTTTGGCTCTTCTATTTAGCTAAAACACAAAAACTAAAGAAAATATTAATCAGTATGACTGCAGCTATGCCCTGTACTAGAATATAAAAATAAAATTGACAAAATGGCGCGGTTTTGAATTTGACACTCTAAAAATCGGGGTTTTTCAGTTTTTAATTAAAAAAATACAATACGAAATAATTAAAATAAAATTATGATGATAGTAGATAGATATAGCATTGATGTTATTAGCAACATATTCAAATTTCAGACGTTTCGGTTGATTAGTTTTTTTTTTATTGACAACACCAGGCCGAAAAATGTAGGTGACGCGTGACGAACGTCACTGCACCTGCTAAAACGGCTGTAGAATCGAAAATATAGGGAATATCCTTCCAAAAATTTCACAGTATATTCTTAAAAGTCTACACTTTTGAAATATCAAAAAAAAAAAAATTTTTTTTTTTTAATTCAATTTGAATTTGAACACTTAAAAAGTTTAGCAGCATTAAGCAACTCAGAGGATGTGCTTGGGCTCAATGGCGGCGCTGCAGCTACTCAAACGGGGCTTCTTTAATTTGACCATTTGAATGTACAGCCTCTTGTAATCAACTGAAATCAACCAGACATAAATTTTCATTAAAATAAGTTATTCCGCTTTGCGCTTATCTATTTTTAGCGAAAAAAAATGAAAATTTGAAGTGGTAAAGAAAAAAATACACTTTTTTTTTATAAACAAATTGATCAAAGTCATATTTTAGTGATAATTAATATAAGATTTTGAGGTACATGCAAAGGCCAATATGCTAAAGAATATCCCTGCAAAATTTTAAGTATATATATTGGTTACTTTTTTAATTATATTCGACAGCGCGGAAAAAAGCGTATTTCGAGAAAAACGCGATTAAAATTTTCGTTGTTACTCATCTTTCGTTCGACGTTCATCACTACACTGACTTTATAGGCACTCTTTAGATTTTCTATTAAGCTTAAAATATTGAAAAGATATTCTGCAGATTGTAAATGGAAATGAATTTTGAAAGCAAAAAAAAAACAAAAAATGAAAAATTTGAAAGTCCTGGAGGAGCTGCCCTCCTTAATTCTAGGTAAAGTATTCATTTTTAAGACTGGCCAATAAGTGAGGATTGTCTTAAGAGCGCCCAACTACGTACATATTCCTTATGAGATACGTACTAAAATTTCCTTGAAAAAAACGGAAATTAGTTGA
This sequence comes from Anastrepha ludens, assembly GCF_028408465.1. Lineage (NCBI taxonomy): Eukaryota > Metazoa > Arthropoda > Insecta > Diptera > Tephritidae > Anastrepha > Anastrepha ludens. Next base: position 16,345,950 of record NC_071500.1, read on the forward strand.
TTTATTTATAGTTGAGTAAATTTGTGCTTGATGCAATGTACGACACACCTGCATACCACATATAGCCCCTACTTTCATTGTAACTCGGTCACCAGACCAAATGTTGCAATATCAGGTGCAGCGCCAAAGGAAGTTATTGCCCAACGTAAACAATTAACTAATTTTATTTAACCACAAAATCACTTTTTACACCTGACACATTGCCCATGGCCACACCTCAGTACAATTAGTATTGACAAATTTGTCTTGAAAGTTAAGCCGTAAATTCGTTATTTTTATGAATGAATTTTTCGATTTTCAAGGGCTTGTAAATAGCAGACACCCAACAAAGTAAGCAAACAAATTACCCTAAAGTAGAAATAAAAGGAGAAAAGTAGAAATATCCAATAACAAAGAAATCGATCGATAAAACAAAAGTAAATGTGCACGTACACATACATACAAACAATTTGGCAAATAAAAATACAGCAGAATTTGACCGCAGTCGATATTATGAGCAAATATACATACTCACATATATACCAGCCAAAATAAATGCCGAAATGCGAAATGTGTACAATGTACCTTTGTTTTAATGTCTTTACGCAATTGGAAACGAACCAATGTGTAAACTTTCCGGAGCGCACTAAGGCAATAGCCGCCACTGCTCAGGTGTTAAAAGCGTTTGCGGCGTGTTTCATAAATTACTTTATTATTAATAACACTTTGGGTTATTGGTTTTCTCATGGAGTTTATTTTGTATGTTGACAGTATTTTTTTTTTTTTTTGGTTTTGTTTACTCCCAACAAACGCTTAAACTAATATTAACTGAATGTTTTTTTTTAATTTAATATACTTTGACAAATCTATTGTAGGTATTTGCCCCCCTTTCAAGGTGTTGTGGCATTAATTGGTAGATATTTAAAATAATAAGCTGCAGCATAAGTAATTTGTTCCGTTTATTATTTGATTAACTCTGCAATTATTTATACTGAGTAATATAAATCAATTAAGAAAATATTTAAGGAAATTTACCTTATTTATTGACCTCAGAACCATTTAAAATACGCCAAATACTGCGGCCGCCGTAGCCGAATGGGTTGGCGCGTGACTACCATTCGGAGTTCATATAGAGAACGTAGGTTCGAATCTCGCTGAAACACCAAAATTAAGAAAAACATTTTTCTAATAGCGGTCGCCCCTCGGCAGTCAATAGCAAACCTCCGAGTGTGTTTCTGCCATGAAAAAGCTCGTCATAAAACAAAACAAATAACTGCCGTGCGGAGTCGGCTTGAAACTGTAGGCCCCTCCATTTGTGGAACAACATCAAGACGCACACCACAAATTGGAGGAGGAGCTCAGCCAAACACTCAAAAAGGGGGTACGCGCCAATTATATATAAAGGGTGGTTAAGTTTCAAGGGCCGGTGTTGATTTTGAATAAAATACAATTTTTTTAGGAAATTATTGTCACTGCTCTTTATTGCGATAATATTGGTATGGCTCAATTACGTACGGAACAAAATATCGACCAAATGATCACCGCGGCCTCGGCAGCACACCTCCATCCGATGGTCCAAATTTTCGATGACGCTGAGGCATAATTGAGGTCCTATGCCGTTAATTTGCCGAATTATCTCATCCCTTAGCTCTTGAATTGTTGCTGGCTTATCGACGTACACCTTTTCTTTCAGAACCTCTTCTTTCAAATAAGAGCAACAACTTTCTTTTGTAAAACTTGATTTATAAAGCAAGTAAAAGGTGATCAATTTAGAGGTGTCGGATTTTAAAATAACGAATATTCTAATTGATTGAGCAATCTCTATTATTTTTGTGCAGAACCATTCATGGCATTCATTTTTTAAAGTTAATCGCTTTCAAATGTTGGGCGCAACTGTGCCGTAATTCGGCCATCCGTTAGCACCAATTTTGAATGATTCGCTGGAGGACTTCGGTCAGTATCTCGAGAAGAACGTCAGAGTAATATAGGCCTCAATGCCTCAATCGTAGCTGGTTTATCCACAAAGCATTCTGACTTTTCATACTCCCGCCCCTCCACAAATAAAAGTCTAACGGTGTGATATTACACGATTTTAGTTGTCAATCCACTGGTCCGAGATGAGAGATAAATTGCACACCGAAACGACGACGTGGTAAATCCATTCTTTCACGGGCTGTATGGCTAGTAGCGCCGTCCGTTGTCTTGTTGGAACCAAATGCTGTGGAAATCATGGACATTTGGCATCAAAAAGTCGTTTATCATGGCGCGATAGCGTTCGTCATTCACTGTTACATTGGCGCTAGCCTCGTCTTTGAAGAAATATGGGCACAAGAATTCTTCAGCTTGTTGTTTTAAATAGATGTAATGGCTGTTCTTGAATGGCTTTGGGTTCGTCTTCAGCCCAAATATGTCAATTTTGTTTATAGATGTAACCTTTAAGCCAAAAATGGACCTCATACCTGAAGTGACCTGAGTGCACGCTGAACACTTTTCACAGAGCGTCGATTTTCGTATTAGAATTCTACGATTTGTAAACGTTGTTGAGGCGTCACCCTTTCCACCATGGAATGCCAATAAGTACAGAAAAAAGGATGTATTTAGTTCGACAGTAGTCACTTGTGATCTTTCGAAGTGAACTCTATTGGAAAATGCACCTCCAATCTGATCACCCTTTAGAATGAGTATGTTTGGCCATCGGTTAGTATGTCGGTATAAACCATCTGGCAGTGACTGGAACTGACACCATAGCGCGAGTAAACAATGACAAGCCTGTATAGTTGTTGATGAAAGCAAGTGAGAAATTTAGATAACAAAAAAGTAAGGAAGTCTGAATTCGACCCAGGTTGAATTTTATATACCCGCGCACATTTTAGTAAAATTAAATATGGACTCGCTCTTAATTTTTAGAAACTTGGCATTATCATGGGCGAAATCGGTCGATAACTTCACTCACCTCCAATACAACGGTAGTTTTGAAAAAAAAGAAAAAGAAAAACGTGAAGAATTACCCATGTTTGGTGCAAATTCCAGAAAATAAATACGACGCAAGTAAGATTTTGATAAAATGGGCACTGCCATGCCTAGTTGTGGGTAAATGTGGCCGTGTGGAATTGCTTGTCTGCCATCGGTCGCGTCCCCAGGTGGGGGGTGGGGGAAGGCTCGGCAGATATGCAGGGTAGGTGGGAAATAAAATACCACTCGCGGACCAAAACAGGCAACACCCGCATGAATGACAGAAACAGAGGATGCGGTAAACAACCTAGGCATTCCAAATAGATTAATGTGCCAAAGGCGATCAGACGCCGCCTTTAATAAAATAAGTGTTCACAAAAAAAGAAAAAAAGAAAAAAACAATCCAGAAGCGTCTGACTCACATTGAGCGGCTCCCTGGTCAGCGTCTGTTCTCCATATAAGGAGCGGCTGTATTAATTGCTAACCGCTAACAACGACTGGGGGTTTGAATCTCTGTTATCTGACTATGCCGAGTGAAATCTTAGGTTAGGTTAGGTTTGGCAGCGCATCGCACATAGAGACAACAATGCCACTTAGACCATGAAATGGGTCTGTTGTGAGCCATGGGGGCTGGGCTACATTTCCCTCTCCATATTGAACCATCCTGAGCTTTTAACAAAGCGTAAAAGGTTGTTGATACCTAAAATATATAGATTATCTATATTCGTTAAGAACTAGGATTTTAAAAATCGGTTCCTGCTTCTGGCTAAAGCTGGGCATGTGCTAAAAAGGTGTTGAATTGTTTCCAACTCCTCCTCATTTCTGCAGCTACGACAGAAATCATGCGTGTAAACGCCTAATCTCTTTGCATGATTTCCTTTGAGACAATGTCCTATGAGGGCCCCTACTAAGGTCTTGATTTGAAGTCTATTCAGTTTTATATATTAATACTCTTGGACAGACGTAAATTTAGCCTTGGCCTTGTTTGCCTAGCAGTTTCACAGGTGTTAACGCCAATCCATCTTTGAATTGCAGAACTGATTAATGCGTCCTTAATGAGAAGCTTACAAGTTAAGTGAAATCTTACAAAAATGGCTTTCAGAAGGCTTCATATTCTCCTCCGCCCTGTTCAAACAGGGCAGACCTCAAAAAGCGCGTAGCCTTCAGTGACTACGCAGGTTGCGATGCCTCGATATTGACTGGCCCTAGATCCGTATTTATATTAGCGGATGCACGTATTTCTCCTCACCTCATTTAGATCCGACATACAGTTACTCAAACAATTGTTCACATAATAAAACATGTTTAAATGCGCACAACAACAAAACTACTTATCTGATCTTGCACGTTAACCCTCCGTTCCGCATTCGGGTCTGGTCAGAATGGCTATTTCTATCCTGGACGTGAATTTAACATATTTCTAACGACTTGTCTATACAGGTAGCTTCCTAAAATTTAATTTTCTATCGATTTATGGAAATAAACTTTTAAAAAGAATCCTCAAGAAGGACGAAAAAAGGCCAGACCCGGGTTCCCAACCGAAAATTTAAAAAAAGGTGTTCAAGTGAGGGTTAGGTACTTTTTTTTCATGTTGTTTTCTTTAAACCAGTTTAAGAAATCGTTATGTTTTTATTCTCAAATGTTTGTGCTTATTTTAAAAATAACAAATTTCTCAAAAAATTTTAAGTAATATTTTACCTTCGGCAGCGGAACAGCATAAATTTTTCGTGGCATACTTCCAATCAGGCGCTATAATTCCACCAGCTTCCTTATGCCCCACAATTCATCTAAAGAACTTGGTACCCCAATATACTCTTTACATGCTCTCGATCGGATTGAGATCAGATGATTGAGTGGCTAGGAGAGCACTTTAAGTTATTACAGTTTATTTAAACCTTAAACTTACAATGACCGCGTAGGATAGTCAGGCTAAACGTAAATATTACGGGCATAGCCCGCGCACTATGATCGGGCCAGAGATGAATATTCCTTGTGCCATTGTGTGGGTTAAAACTAGATGATTCCAAAAAACTGCGCGAGCTGTATACGATTTCGGCCCAACATCTTCGAATTTAAATCATAGGTTAATGGGTTAAGCTAGGGCAGCTATCGTTAAATAATTTTTGAGTTTCTTGGTGGTGGGTTTGGGAACGCTGCCATGTTGAAGCACAACATCTGAGGTCTGTATATCGAGACCAAATATATGACCGACCCCCACTAACTTTGGACGGCCGATCCACCCATGCCAGTGGCACACCCCTGGAACTCCCCTGGGGGGTTCCCCATACAATCATTTCAAAATATCACAATTTTTGGCCTTTACATGAGAAAAGAAACTAAAAAGTTCGACCCAAATTGGGGGGGCATCAGAATTCGTTTTAGAGGTATGGTTCCTTCGGCAAAGTTTCTTATTTTGATCCCTAGAATATGATTTTCACAGAGCAATGGGCGATTTTTTTGCTTCCCCACAAAAGACACTAAAAGTTCGACCCAAATTGGGGGACATCAGAATTCGTTTTAGAGGTATGGTTCCTTCGGCAAAGTTTCTTATTTTGATCCCTAGAATATGATTTTCACAGAGCAATGGGCGATTTTTTTGCCTCCCCACAAATTGACCCAGCCTAATGTACATCTTCCCTCCCCATCGTATATCCCCCAACCAAAACACTACTGCCATCAAACTTTAAAGTGGGCTTAACGGGCCGTGCCTCCAGACGCTTTCTGATTCTAGCCAAGTCCACTCCCTTACATCTCATTCTATCGGATAAATTTTAGTTTTTTCCAATCCGCTAACGTCAATTTTGTGTGGACTGGAGCGAAATCCAGAAGTAGCTTGTGATGGCGTTTCGTAAGTAGAGGATTCCTAACCTTTGCTCGACCTCTCAAACCAGTAGAACGCAATGTAGCTCTACCTGTCTCCACAGACAGGCTTAAACGGCCATAATAGATTGGAACCGCCCGCTCGACCGTTCTGTTGGGGTAGATCTCGAATAGTCTGCCGCTTTAGTTCAGCGTGCAGAATTTTCTTTCGTTTGCGCAAACTGAAACCGGATTATCGTATTTTTAGGACGTTTTGTAACGATGCTTTTACTTACGTCGACTATTGCTGTAACTGCATGGCAGCTTTCACCTTTCCTCAAAAGTTGATGAATATGCTGCAATGTTTTTTGAAAATGGATTTGCGACTGCATTTTTCGCTTTTATTTGAGAACAAAAAGATAACGGTTTCTTAGATCAATATTCCAACGCACTTATTTCAAGAAAACACCACAACAAAAAGAAATACCTAATGTACAAGATCGCATAAGTAGTTTTGTTGTTGCACGCATTTAAACACTGAGTAATAAAACATGTGATCAATTATTTGAGTAAATTTGCAGACCCATTTCCCTTATTCAACTCAGGATAGAGCTGGGTTGGATTGAACGTCTCTGCCCCTTTCTTCTGGCTGGAGTTGGCAGAGATATCTCAACCTTCTCCGTGCTATAGAGCTACATTCAAGAAAAAGGCCCATTAGAGTCTCCTGGAATTGTTCGCAGAAACGGCAAGAATCGGTTGAACATATTACGATCGTGAGCATCTGACTTCGCAGTCTGCAGTAGCCTGTGAGATGTCCGTGAGCATTCTCAGTTTATGCTTGGGGAGGGTTGTGAGTCTTTCAAACCTCTTTTGGTTGTACTCTCCCAATAAGAATTTCGCCTGGCGTAGCCCCACAGCTTCGTGCTGGCTAACCTCCCTTAAGCATAGCTCTTCACTCCTAAACTTCTCCTTGATGGTATGTTGCCCCATAGCAAGAACGGAGTCGGATCCTACTAATGTCGAGGCCAACGCCTCTCTTGTCAATGTGTCCGCTACTTTGTTCCCAGTTATTCCCCTGTGTCCTGGGACCCAAACTAGCCGGATGCGATTGTGCGTTCCAGCTCATTCAGTTTTTTTGATACCCTCAAGGACCAGTGCCGGCGTAATCTCAACGGATGGTAAAGTCTTGAGTGCCGCCTGACTGTCGCTCAGAATGAAAATTTCTGTCTAAGTTTATCGCTGCACATGGACAGATGGCACATATCTCCCCTTGGAAGATGCAGCTACAAGGTATACACATCATTGTCTATGAACCAAAAACAACATCATTCCAAATTAAAGTTCACGAAAACGTGCGTGGGTATATAAAGTTCAACCTGGGTCGAATTTAACCTCACTCATCTGTTTTGTTTTTTTAATTTAAATTTATCTTTAAGTATGAATTATGTGGCATGTGCGCAATATTTGAAGAGCATTATTATTTGTATGTATGTGTGCAAATAAGTAAGTACTTATGGGAAAATATGCACATACACACCTACTCACATACATAAGTGCGAGTTTAAGTACACAACAAATGTTACATCGTACGGAGGGTTTGTTTAAGCAGAGAAGATATATCAACAAACCATTTTAGCAGCTTCGACTCAGAAAATAATTTTTGTAAAGCATAATTTCAACTTTAATTGGCGGTGACTAATGCGCACATAAGTACGCCTATTCACTAGCTAAACAGCTGTGCTTAGTTTGAGGTGTTTAAAAATGATGGACAGACACCTGTTACTCACTAAAATCGAATGTCTCTGAGGGTGGCGGCTGATGACGTTGGCATTTGAGAGTTATGTCGCAGCAACTCAGCCGGAAAATGAAAAATATAAATTGACTTGTATGATGTGAAAAATAATCAAAAACACTTCAACTCCATAGCTCGCGGTTCGTTAACTTGTCGACTCGCCAGTGTAAATCGTAAAATTTACCTATGAACTTGAATTGTCTGTGTAGAGTTAAGACCTGAGAATTCTTCCATTGTGTTCTAAGTACGTTACGCCGATTATAATTCGCATAGAAAACGAAAGTGGTTTTTGTTATTTAGTCAACAACTAACTGTGGAACGAGTCGTATGTGTGGGAAAACAATTCTGCTTTTTTACATAAAATAAGAGGAAAACAAGAATTAAGCTGCGTAAAGTTTTTCAAAATGTTCGCGAGCATAAAGTTTGCCCTTGTCTTGGTCAGTTTTATTTCCTTTTAAGTTTGTGGATTTATATGGATTTACTTTTGCAAACCCATCTAACATCCAGCTTTTACATATAACTTTTCGCAGCTATGTGTCGGTGTCCTTTGCTTGGCAAGAATTTCAGCGGAGGAAAGTGTTCCAGCGGAACAAGATTTAGCTTCATCAGCAACTTCAGCGAAATGTAAGTGTAAATGTATATATGTTTATGTATGTATTTCCGTCCGGCAGAAATGTTGAAAACATTCTTATTGAAGCAAATAAAAGGAAAATAAGGAGCTTCGGCATCACATTATTTTATTTTCTCCACAATAACGTGGATGAAGAACATTCCATTGTAGTGTTGTGACAATCACAGCTTTCTTCTTATTTCCCTTGCTTCTGTCTATACTTGTATGCATGTATTTACGGATATATTGCCAAATTAGCTAATAACCAAGAAGTACAAGCATAAAACACAAAAGCTACCTTCAATGCTTTCGATTTGTCTTTCGGCAAGTGCAGTAACGGCGACTGGAGGCTGTGGTTCAAAAGTACATTGGCCGATTCCTGTTTAGTATAGGACTTCAAATAAAATGTATACATTTTATATAAAATATATTTACTCACATTTTCCATTTTAATCACCATTAATAATTTTTATTTAAGCTTATAACTTTGACTCAATACGCAAATTTTAATTCGTGTTTATTTTTACTTTGCGATCAGCTGTTTTTCTCACTTGCAAATTCTTACAAGTAAAATTGTACGAGTATCCAAGTTGCAAGTTTTAACTTCCCCTCATTTTGTTCTCTCACTCTCTTCTACTTTGTAAAGTTTTCTGAATACATGAACACCGCAAAAACCACAATCCCTACAAACTTTTTACTTCATAAACAGACCTAATAACAAGCGATTGAAGCGATAAAAACATGAAAAATTTGATACAATTTATGGGAAAATGTTAAGGGGGGAGTCTGGTTTATGAGGTCTAAAAATTGCATCTCTTTGCGATTTTTTTTTTAAGGAAAAAATTAATTTAGCACTGCAAAGTTTTTTCTATCTTTTAATGAACATTTAATAAGTATAAAAATGTTTTGTACTGGTTAAAATAAGTTGAAAAAAATGTTTAACACAGAAATTAGTAGAGCGCTGCAACGCTGGAGTTTCCAACTGGCGTGCTCGTACAAGATACAGCTCGTAATTATTATCTAAAGCAAAAAAATCAAATGGATTTCTAATTATCATGATTTTTTATTCTAGATGAACTAAGAAAACTGAGAGAAATTCCAAAATTTCAACTTTTTGGAGGTTTTAAAGAAAAAATGCCTTTCTATATTATAAAAAAAAATTCACTTCAACTTGGTATAAAAATCTTGAACAATTTTTTTTATCTATTTTGTTAGTTCAAATAGAAGAGAATTTAATACGGAAGGGAACAAGCTATGATTAATTTCAAAAGGTTCATTAGTTTTTTTTTCATTCATGTACGCCAATTCAAAGAAATCATAAAAATGAAAAGTCGAGAAAAGAAGATAAAGTTGATACTATAGCTGTCCGGTCACAGCGTAACTACCTAACGCTCGCCTACCTTTGGCTTTGAATCTACGGAAATATTGAGAATTAGGCTCTGTAACTTTGTGTGAAAATTCTGAAATGTATTAGGAATCGCTTAAAACGAAAAAAAAAAAAAAAATTGATTTTTTGACCTTATAAACCAGGTTCCCTCCTTAAGCTACTTAATAGGGAACGCCCAAACATCGATTTATAAGGACAATCTGAACTGAGACTAAACCGAACATTTTCAGCGCTCGAATTATGCATAAACATCAATAAAAGGCCACCTTGGGCGAGTGGTTTGTGCGTAATTACCATTCGGTAGCGTCCGAATTCGCTTGAAAGAGTTTTTCTAAGAGTGATCACCGATTGGCAAATCTCGGAGAAGAAAGCTTTTCATAAAAATCATCTAAATCATCTGCCGTTCAGAGGCGACATAAAACTGTAGGTCCCTACATTTGTGGCAAAACAACTGGGCGCACACCACAAATCGGAGGAGGAGTTCTGCCAAATATCTAACAAAATATATACATGTCACGTATACAAACATAAAGTGTCTTTTAAAAGTGACGCCTAGATGGCAGGAGTGAATAATTCCTAGGCGGTACCCTTTCTTATGTCATCTTTGACTTTTGTCAAGTAGACAGATATACAAATTTTCACGATTGAACAACTCGTGGTCGGTCTTTAAGAAGAACATATTGCAGCTGGTGTAGCCGAATGGGTTGGTGCGCGGCTTCCGTTTGGGAGTTCGTAGGATCAAATCTAAGTAAAATACCAAAAATAAAAAAAAGAGCTCCTGATAACACCATTTGCCGTTCGGAGTCGGCGCTTAAAACTGTTGGTCCCTCCATTTGTGAAACAACAGCAAGACGCACTCCACAAATCAGAGGAGCTCGGCCAAACATCTAACAGGAGTGTACGCGCCAATTATTTTTTTAATGCAAATTTTTGAGTTTTGTTGGAAACAATCGCCCGAATGAGTTGACAATTCAATGGTTTGTGAAAACATTGCAGGAAACTGGTTATGTCAAGGACAAAAAATACACTGGCAGACCAAAAACTGTTCGCTCTATATATTTACAATATTGCTGTTATAACGCAAAGTATTGCTGAACAACCTTCAATGACGTCTTCTTTCGAGGCTCTCAACAATTAGGCAGTGTTGAATTCTCTATTTGGCGGATTTTTTTTCGCATATGAGTAAGAATTGTGAAATCTGAAAGAATCTAAATTTTTAAGTGTTTTATTTTTAAACAACATCTAGGCGCGTTTTTGAAAATACCCTTTACAAATAATAAACAAGCAAAGCTGCTTTAAAAATTTGTGTGCTCACAACAAAAAAAAAAATTCAGTAACATTAATTTCAGTTCAGAATATATATGTACTTACAATATTTTTGTAAAAATAGCAACAAAAATTCTATGTATACGAGTATATATATATAATTGGCGCCTACACCCTTTTAGGGTATTTGCCGGAGCTCCTCCTCCTATTAGTGGCGCGCGTCTTGATGTTGTTTCACAAATCGAGGGACCTACATTTTAAAGCCGACTCCGAAAGTCATATATTTTTTGGTAAAGATATTATTCATGGCAGAAATACACTCGGAGGTTTGCCGCAATTACATAGAAAGAACTTTTTCTTCATCATTCGACTACAACGGCCATAATTCCATGCAGCAATTACTTAATTCTCGGTTGAATAATTTTATATTGTAATAAAAAAAAAACAAATATATCAAATCAGCATTTTCATCTAACCAATGGTACCGTCAATCGGTATAGTGCTGACCTGCAGCAGCTCCACACTCGTTGGAGGAGCAGATGGATATTTCAAAGCAATTTTTATCAACAGAAAAACCGTAACTGAACTAAACTTTTGTGGCCGAATTTGGTCAAAGTCGAATTCGAAGCTTGGACGTCCTCTAGTAATTAGGTTCTATTCAAGTTACCATAGTCCTAACTAAAAGTTCCGAGCTAACTGTCACCAGTTACAATATTTCTATATTACGTATTGCTTTGGTTACAGTATTTTCCAAGCGAGGTGGATTGCTTCTTTTAGTTTTCGCTTTCGTTTTATTTATTATCATGTCTAAAGTGAATTATTATCATCTGTGATTTCGTTAAATGTGACAGACTTCCAGTTCGACCAGAATACCGGCTTTTGCCTAACGCAAATTTAATCTATTGGATTATTGCAACAAAAACATATTCAAGCTCATTATTTATGTAGCTTCAAACTGCTCATTGCAGTCGGGTGGATTTAAGTTGACTACTATTCATTGTGTTCCGACTTCGCTGCCCATTGATGTCATGCAACATCAAATGACTAAAGAAAAAATATTGTTGCAACAGACATTGGCAGATTGGCCAGATTTTCCAATTTCCTTGGTATTTCCAGCTCTTGTCTAAGCTTTTACTTTTATTGCCGAACAAGTTTTGGTTTAATTAGAGAGCTGGCTGCTCAGTGTCAACTCAGACCAACTAAAACTTTCTTAGCAGAAAGTGAAACAAATGCCTTGCAACCTGCAACATAGATACGATATACGGGCCCAAATTTGTTATCATCATTGTTGGCTGGACAACCCAGGTCGCGTCTTCCTCTTCTTCTTAATTGGCGCGATAACCGGTTACGCGATTTTGACTTACAAAGCGCGTCAGTTGTTTCTTTCTCGTGCTAGCCGGCGCCAGTTGGACAAATCAAGTGAAACCAAGTCCTTCTCAACCGGATCTTTCCAACGCAGAGGAGACTTTTCACTTCCTCTGTTACCATCAACTGGTACCGCATCGAATACTTTCAGAGCCGGAGCGTTTGCATCCATTCGGGCGACTTGACCCAGCAAACGTAGCCGCTGGATCTTTATTAGCTGCGCTTTTTTTCATTTTTTGTTTTCACAGAGACCTTTCACTCTGTCTGTTCACAAACGATTATTTTGCGATTCTCATTTGTACGGTGCACACTTGTTCGATGCCAATGTACAAACAGATGCCATACGTTAGCTCCGGTAAGGAGTATGACGTTTTGATCCCAGATAGAAATCAATGGTTAAGTTCAGAGAACAGGATTTCAGCACACTTTCTACACCGACCACACCATGGGTGATACTTAGACGAAGACACTAAGTACTCCTACGCTACAGCACAGATGGCTACGGTATTCTTAGAGGAAGTCTGTGCCATGTTAAATGTAGCATACTGGCTTACTGAGAAAAGGTGGCGGAGTAGTATTGAAGTTTGCAGTGACAGTGACAGTCAAACCGCACTGAGAGCCCTTGCTAACTCACGCTGCTCTTCGAAATTGGTAGGTGAATGTAAGACAAAACCGAATATGTTTTGCAAAACACAACAAAGTTTGTCTTATTTGTGTGCCTGGACACTGCGGTATTAAAAAAATCGAGTTGGCTGATAAATTGGCTAATGAAGGCTTTCCAAACACATCACTGATGTCCTGAGTTCTACCTGTAGAAGGCGTTGGTCTGAGTTGGGCTTCTTCAAAGTAGCTAAGTGCTTTGTGGAAGAACCAAACAGGAAATTAGCCAGGACCTGAGAGTATGATAGCAGTAGAAACAACCTGAGAGTACTGTTAGGTGTAGTCCTAAGGCACAACGCCTGTGGTCAGCATATGGCTACCATGGGAATCCTTGACGACCCAATATGCCTGTCTTGTCATGAAAATGAGGTCGCTGCAGAGCATGTTCTCTGTAGCTGTCCGGCGTCCTCTAGATTCAGACTTGGGCTGTTGGGTGCGAAATTCTGAACATGGATAAAGTTTATACTTGTCCGTCTTACCATCCACACTTTATCTATCCTGTCTCTCTATTCCTTCCATTGTAATCTAACAAACCTTATTAAGGAAGTAAGGGCATTATGTGAATATATAGAACTGCTAGTAGAAATCAATAGCATACCATAGATTAGATATACATTCTGTCAAAAAAGTACCGACAATTGTTCAATAAAACGCAAACTAAATGTTTAATCATCAAAATTTATTTTGTCGCCTTCAAAATATGCTCCATTCAAAGCATTACACATCTGCCAAAGATTCGTCCAGTCATCAAAGCACCTTTGAAATGCGTTTGAAAATATCTTCTTCAGTTCCTTCAGCGAATTCTCCTTAATGGCCTCAATCGACTCAAAGCGGCGTCCGCGGAGTAGCAATTTAAGTTTTGGGAAAAGTCACAGAGGACTAAGTCCGGTGAATGAGATGATTGTTTGATGATATTTGTCGACTTTTAGGTGAGATGGTGCGTTATCATGGTGAAAGATCCATGAGTTTTCTTTCCACAAATTGGACCGTTTCCTACGCACATTCTCTCTCAAACGTCGCATAACGTCCAAATAATATTCTTTATTTACCGTGGAACCATTAAGAATGAATTACGAGTGCACAACACCATGATAATCAAAGGAAACGAATAGCATGACTTTCACTTTTGCCCGCTTTCGCGTGGTTTTTTGTGTTTCGGCTCATGTGGATAGCGCCATCCAACCACCTGTTGACTGGTTTGCATGTCAAACTTATATACCTACGTCTCATCACCTGTTGTGATCCGTTGGGTCCGAATTCACTTGCTCAATCAAGTCTTCAGCCACCTTCTTCCGATGCATTTTTTGATAGAAATTCAACTCTCTTGGAAGGAGTCGAGCAGCCACGCGTGTCATGCCCAATTGATATGATAATTTATAATTGGTATAAAATGTTGCGCTAAGGTCACGCGTTACCTCTCTCAATCTTAAATGATGGTTTTCCAGCACCGTTTCCTTGACTTTGTCGATGTTTTCATCCGTTGAAGACGTTGATGGGCGACCAGATCGGGGCAAATCTTCCACGACCTCTCCACCCTCTGCAAAAGCCATATACCACTCGTAGACCCGTGTTTTTAAAAAGCACACTCGCCCTAGGCTTTCTGCAACATTTTCAACAAACGAAATCCCGTTCAAAACACAAAATTTAAGACGAATTCTTTGTTCGATATTTTTATCCATAGTAAAAACAGCAGAGCACACCTGCGGTTGACTGACTGACTGATAATAATTAAATGCCAAAAACAGGCTGATTGACAGATCACGCAGAGTTTTAGACACTGTAGAGGACAGTTGTACCAACATTCCAGCAAAAAAAATTTCGGCATATCTGTAACTCGCGCTTTTTAATCGAACAATTCCCGATATTTTTTGACAGAATGTAAGAGAATAAGCCGGCTCGATATTTTCCTGTGTACCAGATCCGAATCTGGTGCCCATCGAATGGTAATCACGCATAAAGCAATATTATACAATATTAAAATTAAGGTTTTTATTGTTTTACACCATAAATACGAATTTAATATAGTATATCAATATTTTAATAAAGTTTTTATTGAATTTCTTCTTTTCTCTGATAATATTTCAAATTTAGTGTTCAACTTGGGCAGCTTGTTTGGCCAGACTCCCGGCTATGGGTATGGTAATGGCTATGGATATGGTTACGGTAACAACTATTATCCCAACAAGAACAACTACTATCCAACTAGTACGTACCCTAGTAGCTCCTATCCCAGCAATTATTATCCGATCAGCAGCAGTTGGAGTGGCAGCAATGGCGGCTATTACCCGGCCACTGGAGGCTATGGCTATACTTACGGCAGCACTGGTACAGGATACTATCCCAACACAGGCACTGGCACCAATATACTCGGAGGCAACGGCGGTTATGGCGGATATGGAGGTAATGGCGGCTTGAACCAATACTATGGCTATTGGAATCCAAACTACGCTGGCCAACGCAATCGGGGTTATGGTTATTATGCAAATACAGATCGCTATGGCCTGCCTCGCTATGATGGCGGTTATAATGATCGGCCATATGTAGGGCGTGGCATTTATGGTGCATACCGTGGCTACGATTGACGTTGACCGGGTGGAGTATTAATGTAATTTTTGATTCGCTTTATGTTATTGTTAATTTGCTTTTACGTTTATGCGCCGATATGTTTGTGTTGTTATTACATGAAATAATAAATCAGCTTTCTGTGTAAATATCTTTCTCAAATTTGGAAATATATTTGTATTTGTAGTTCAGTTCGCTTATTTAAAAATTCTGTTTAACATTTATTTTGTGAATAAAAGCGCTTTGTAACTAATTTGAGTGTACATATGTTTGTATTTGGATAAGTATATATGTGTGTATGTTGCAAGTGCTTCGTGCTACTGGCGAAATCTATGTTTTACACTTAAAACAATTGTATTAATTATTGTTATATACTAGGGGGGTTCAATAAGTACATGTGTAAGAAATGAAAACACTATTTATTCAAAAAAAAAAATTTTTTTCAACATAGTCTCCTTTTAGAAATATACACTTCTCCCAACGCTCCGGCCATTTTTTAACTCCTCCAAAAAATATAATTTGTCGAACTCTTCAAAATACACTTCTGTCCCGGCGATGACTTTTTCTTTTTAACTAAATTTTTCCCGCGAGCCATTTCTTCATGTTAGGGAACAAGAAAAAGTCACAGGGAGCCAGATCGGGTGAATGCGGGGGTGTGGCAGCAATTCGTGCAGTTTTGCGGCGACAACCACGGGTGAATGTGCTGTTGGGTTATCGTGGTGAAACAGTACCTTATTTTTCGCTAAATGCGGCCGACCTTAAATTTTTTGTGAAAGCGGTCCAACGCTCACTGTAGTATTTTCAAGTGATCGTTCTCTCTTTTCGTTTTTCTAAAACATCCATGAAGATGGCGCCGTTTGCATCCCAAAAAATCGTCGCCATGACCTTTCCGGCGAATGGGGCTGTCTTCGCCTTCTTTCGAGCAGATTCCTCAGGAGAAATCCATTGAATTGATTATTGCTTAGTTTCTGGTGTGTAACGGTGAATCCAGGTTTCATCAACGGTGACAACTCGACGAAAAAATTTATTCGGATCTAACTTAAATTGCTCCAAAAACTGCTTCGAAGTCAACAGCTGCATCCGCTTGTTGTTCACAGTGAGCAATTGCGGCACCTATCGGGCCGACAACTTTTCTATCGCCAATTTATGATGTGAAATATTAGTGGCCGTTCCGGTCGACACACCTGTGGCCTCTGTTACTTCGCGACTTTTTTAATGTTTTCCTCGGTAACCACGTCTGCCGGACGGCTAGTCGATCCTCCATCATCATCCATATCAAAAACGGATGTTCGCCCACGTCCAATATCTAACTGTGGTCATAAATGGCGAAGCGTCTCCATAGACAGCATCCAACTTTGCTTTTATCCCGTCGCATTTTTGCCATCCAAACCGAACGATACTGCTATTTTTCACAATAACAAGGCAAGAATGCATCGATGTACTAAAATCAAAATACAGCGAGCAAGCAACATCCTTAAGCACCGTAACTGCTAAACTAACTGACACAATGGATTTTCATGAATTTTAACCGACGACTTCCGGAAAGGTTTGTATTGCAACAAAAACCAAACAACCAACCAATGTTTCAAACTTTGAATAAAATTAAAAATTTCATAAAAAATCTAAACTTCAAATTCTTCAGAAAAATTTGTGGTTGCATACCCTCTCTAGTGGGCGACCTCAAACGATCTAATGGTTAACCCAGCCAAGACCGAACTAGTTCTGCTCACTAAAAGCTATAAAATACCGAATTTTCAGTTACCGTATATACGTAGATGGAGTAACACTAATCCTATCGATAATTCTGGACTTAAAGCTTTCTTGCAAAAGGAACGCCGAGAAAACGATGAAGAAAGCTTGTAATGCCCTCTTTATCTGTAAGAGGGCATTTAGCAAAAAACGGGGCCTGAAGCCGTATATCAACCACTGGGCGTGCAATACGATCATCAGACCAATTTTGACTTAAGGAGCTTTCGTGTGGTGGGAGGCGGTGCAAACACAATCCTACCTAAAGAATCTCATAAAAGCCCAACGATTAGCTGGTGTAGGAATAGCAGGAGCGCTCCGACCGACGTCTCAGGCTCCGCTGGAAGTAATCCAACATACTCATATTTCATTCATCAATATATATGTTAACGGAATAGCGGCCAAATCTACAAGAAAACCCGCACGTTCATGCAACAGTTCTACTATCCGTGGAACACTTGTAAGACGCAACGAAAACAGAATATCTGGTTCCCAAGATAGATATGAAGAAATACTATGAAATATATTACGAATAATCGACAGATAGGATTAGCAGGCCAGAGTCATTTCAGATGATAGTGGTGTCCACCATATATATACTAACGGCTCAAAGATGGACAATGGCACTGGATCGAGACTGTATTCGGAACAACTATCCGTATATAGTATTGTATTTCTCCTTTAAACTTCCAGATCGGTGTAGTGTCTTCCAAGCTGAGATCTACGCTATAGACTAAGCACCAAAAAACGATAAGACTAATAGACTGACTTCCGGTAAACTATACCATTTTTGTTGATAGTCAAGAAGCAATCAAGCCACTGACCTCAGCGCGCATCGTTTCAAGATGTGCTAAAGAATCCAAGAGGTCACTCTCGCTTATCTAACAACGTAACACCACACTTTGTTGGGTGCCCGGCCATTCAGGAGTGGAGGGAAATGAAAGAGTCGATGAGTCTGCGCTTGACTTTCAGCGAGTGGCAGAGGGCATAAGCATCCCTCTAAATAAACTGTATACTGCGATAGACTTCAGCGTAATCGCGAAAAACAATATAAGATGGTCACTGACTACTAACTGCAGGTTCTACAATGCGCTATGACCAAAACTGAATTTTAAAAGGACAAAGTGCCCGCTTGGATGCAACAGATCAACTACCAGCGTCCCCACAGGTGTTATAACGGGTCACTGCCCCATTGGCACCATAGCTTGTAGAACGGGTGTACCTTTTTGTTTTGTGTATCAGTGTGGGACTTTAACCCGAAATAAACTTGAAGTTAATTCCTATGTCGTGAGGCCATTATGGAGTGTATTAACTCAAACCAGTTAATCTCTGTCAGTACGAGAATCTGTCCGGTGTTCGTCCTGCAGTGGCTCTTCAGCATTTCTATCAGCCTGGAAATCAAGCTGTAGTTGGAGCAGGTTCGCCTTTTGAACCCATTCTTCATCACGCAGCGTTTTCATTATACGCGCTGCTACACTACTTAAAGCTCGCCATTTTCTAGGTTTATCGCACATTTGCATCGTAAGGTTTGCCTCTGTTGGATGCTCGCCAAAAACTCTTCTTCTCTTTCGGTGTCGAAATGCTGGCACCGGAATAGCACATGCCTTGCACTCTTTGGTTCGTCAGGGCAGACCGGGTCGTTTCCAAATTAAAGCGGTGTAGATACTCTTTAAAACAGTAGTTCAGTAGTTGCTTCACGTAGAAGTCAAATTCCCAGTGCTTCCTTCGATACCATTTCCCTATGTCTGGTATTAATTTGTCCGTCCAAAGACCATTTTATGAAAGATCCCAGCATTGCTACCAATCTTCGATGGTTCACTGTCTCTCTTCTTCTTTAATAACACCTAGCGGTATTTCTCGCGCTAGATTATATAGCCTCTGCAGCTCTTTGACCGAGAGATCTATATTGGTTTTCCTTGATATGTCATCATTTGAAACAGTGCGATAAGCGTTCGCCACTCTAAGCGCGCTTAGTCTACGCGCGGTTCTTAATTCTTTCATATGGGATTTTTTCGCATCGGCACTGATCGGAATGAGTACACCTCACAAGAATTTCTGCAGGAGTTGTGGAGATAAAGAAGAAATTGAGGTGGTACACAGCTTCCTTGTGAATGTCCTGCACTTCCAAGAAGCCGTCCCAAATATCTTCACGATTATTTCTTTGAAGACTTGGGAAATTTGCAAAATATCTCACTGGTGCGAGTAGTTACCTTCTTAAAAAGATCTGAGTGGTTTAAGCAACTTAGTAAGGGGATGGAAATCTAATGCAGGTATCACAATGGACCTGAGGGCCGCCGGGTGCCTTGCGTTAGACAAGCAACCTGGCTAACATAACCTGACCTACAAAGATTTTATGCCTTTAGCCCATTTATTTTTCGTGTAATATTGGACCAGTTAAGGACACTGCAGGGGTCAAGGAAATGAATTGGATAGGTGTGGATCAGCAAGAATTCCCCCACAGGGACCAGAGCCAATAATCGGTTTAGTTCTGCAGGAATCAAGAAGTGGATCAGCGATCATGTATGCAATTTACATAAAGAGCGACGGTCCCGTCTGGAACGCTGCAAATGTGAAAAATATTTTGTGACAGAAACAGAAAACTGCCGGACTTGCTTCTAAAACTTGCAAGGAAAGACGGTCGGCTGATGGTCGGTATTATTACAGTACACAACCCATGGGATCAGCATATGACCAACATTGGAATCATTGAGGACCCACTGTGCCTGTCATGCTTGGAGGAGGCGGATAGCACTGAGCACTTTCTCTGTGAGTGTCCTGCCTTCCGATGTGTTGAGAATGAGTAATATTCGTTCTCTAAAACTGGAGGATATTTTCAGATTTATCAAGGAATCTGGAAATTTCTCACTGGTCTAACTACCTCTATTCCTCTATTCAATCCTATCTTTTTCCTTCTATTACTTCTCTCTTTTCCTCCTTGACTATCTACCCTTTCACTTTACAGAGCTTCAAATACAATGAGCTTTTTAACCTGAGTGTTTTAGGAGTTACCAAATCTCTCGGTGCTTCTTGGCTCGACCTTTCAAATTTCAATATTTATTTGTGCTAGTTTAAAGTGGATCGAAATTCCTTGATTTTTGATAAGTTTGTTTATTGATCTACTTGTCTAGTAACAGCTATGGGCAAAATAACATGAATGTTTTCAACAGTTCGTTAATTTAACACTATATTAAAAACAAAAAGATATTTGCTTTTATGGCATCACAAAGTGAAGTCATCTGTTATTATCATTTTGTGAACACTTTGTTCATCGCATTCTATGTATGCAATTCATTTATAGCCGCTGCAAGGCTAATTACACACTAATCACACTAATTTTGGCGTCAAAGTGAGACGAAGTTAAACTTATTTAGAATTTTCAACAATTTAACTATCAACTATGAATTTAATATAAACACTTGGATCCACTTACCAACTTTGAATTATGGAAAATTAGATAATGTATTTGTATTGCCTGTTTGCGCTTAAGATGTTAACAAAACGTAGTTTTTGTTTTTGTTTTTGTTTTTACTGAATGTTAATAATGCAGTTAATAAGTCACCGAACGGAAGCAACATATTACAGTATGCAAAATATTACTCCGTTGCTTGAATGCTTTAATGAGGGGCGCATTTTATTGAAGGGGCTATGAGTGCAGCTTGTGACAAATTGAATAGAGGTTCTACACTAATTTTCTGTATTTATCGCAATATCACGAACTGCTAATAAAATCTGAATTGAATCACTTTTTTGTGTAGATAAATGCGCAACACTCTGCGAGAAATATTGATTTCAAGGCCACGCAAAAATTAATTTAATTAAATGATTATACTGAATTATATGTAGAGCTCACATACATACATACACACATACACTCATACATACATATGTATGCAATATTCCTGGTGTGTGACACTCCCATATTGGCCCATGTGTTAGGGCGTTTTCCAACAAATTTATCTACAACATTTTAGATGCGATTCCATAGGAAATTCAGTAAATTAATTACAAATTTTTTTATAGAACTATGATGAATGAAATTCAAAATGAGTGATCGCATTTACATACTTAATTATTATAATAGTCACCCGCCGCTGCAAGAAGAGTGTTCGAGTGAATATTGATTGTTAATCCCATGGGAATGCCAGTTCGAATGCTACTATAATTTTTTTTTTTTAATTGCAGTCGCCTCATGCCATAAAATGTATTATTTCTAAAATAATTAAAAGGCTTTTTGTAAATAAAAAAATCTTGGTATAGATTTCATTAATCTAGATTTGCGGATGGTCTCACTAGCGCAATTGTTTTTTGTTTTTGGTTCTCCTAAACACCGTTAAATTGGCAAAATAATTTGCAAATCTTAGTCACTGAAACGTAAAACTGAAAAGTTGGATAGTGGACAGTAATGTATGCACTAAGTGTGGGTGAGTTCCATTAACATTCGCTAGACACACCTATTTTTTGTTTGACGTAAACGACACACCGGGGTAAATTTTAAATTTCACCCCATTTCGCCATAACCATAACCGGTTGCATTGTGTTGCATCGTGTTTTGCTGCATTGTTGTTACCTTTTCTTTTGCTTCTGCACATAGAATATGTAAATATCAGCTACTTATGGTAGTAGTCTGGTCAAATACTTATTTTTTATATATATTTTTTGTTTGAATTTTTTTTTAAGAAAATAAAATGGGATCATTTTGATTTTATAGTATGTTATTATTGACATCAAATAGCATACAAAACCATTTTTTTTTACATATTTTTTTTGTAGTAGTGTGGCACCAAAGTAAGCGTCTTAAAAAAAGATAGGTGGATTGTCAACGGGATTTTAGCTCTTCAGGAAATCTGAAACAAAAAGGTTAAACTGATTATTATTCTGTAGGCGTGTCATTAGGTTGGTTGGTTTAAGTGGTAATTCTTCCAGAAGTCAACCATCGCTTCCGCACCATTTTGTTGCCACATCCTCCTTACCAACTTGTTTACCAGTTATTTTCAGCATGATTATATCCAGTCAGAGCGGTTCAGGAACCTTATCAGGTTGTTGACATCTAAGCCAGACAGCTGTTCCAGATTCCCGAACAGCGGTTTACCCAGGGTTAACTTTCTGTCCTTTCATAGGGCAGGGCATTTGCAGAGAAAATGGAAGATTGTTTCCTTTTTCTCCGGTTGTTTACAACTGTGACAGTATGTGTTGTGAGGGAAGCCCATTTTGACTGCTTGTTCTACCACAGACCAAAAGCCAGTTATGACTGCCGTTAGTCTCCCGGCGTCCAGTCGTTTTATGTTTATCAATGTTGACGATTGCTTAAGGTTGTAGGTGGGCCATAACGTTCTGCTAATTTTACATTTCGTCAGGTCTCTCCATCTACTACCCGTGATTCAGAGGTATTTTATTGAAATTGCCCTCTTGACTGTACCTAGTGATGTGAATACCGATTATGCAAGAGAGTTATTCATAGCAGATCCCCTTCTTGCCAGTTCATCCGCTTTTTCATTACCTTCGATGTTCCGATGTCCCGGGATCTAGATTAAGGTAACTCTATGGTTTTCGCCCAAGGTGGTAAGGCTATTCCTGCTTTGTTCCACCACTTTAGAGGTTGTTGTAGCTGAACCCAGTGCCTGGAGTGCAGCTTGGCCAACCGAAAGAATAGCGATATTGCCCTTAAAAGAGGGATCTGCAATTAGTAGCCTACAAGCTTCCTCAGTTACCAGTACTTCCGCCTGAAAGACACTGCAAGCATTAGGGAGACGCACAGATCTTTTTTTGAATTTTAAGTCTATGAGAATATATACCAGCTCCAACACCACAATCCATTTTACTGCCATGGCAGGTGCTACAATGGGAATTCCTTTTTTTAAATATCAAAATGGCGGACTTTTGAAAAAAGGTGTGTTTTTCGGTGGAAATCAGACTGTACATAGTATGGAAAGTTAGGGCTGAAAAGAAATGAACGTATCACTTGCCAGAACTACTAATCTGTGGAATAACTGATATTTCAGATCAATTGGTTAAATAATATTTGCTGTAGGTTGTTGACAGACCATAAAAACGTTGTTTTGAGAAAAAAACACTTTTAAAGTTTTCGCAATGACATCTGCAGTTGCCGTGCGGCTAAAACCACGCAGCTACGACGTGCTCTTCAATATGCGCTATAACTTTACTGATATTTTGAATTTAAGTCTAAAATTTTCACATTATGTATTAAACATATTTTACTTTTATATATGAAAAAAAGTATATAGTTTTTCAATTTTTAATCTCATGCCTATGGCACCAATAATTGATAACATGAATATCATCGTTATGGTTAATACTACGGTTAGGGTAAATTTCTAAATTTCTCCGCTTAAATTCGGTACGCACTAACTACCCAGGACTTAACGCACTAACGGTATATACCTATATACCAGATGCTAGAAATAAACAAGCTACATCCCATTAAGTATTTTAGAGGGTGACACCTAAGGTTAAGTCCGAGCCAACTTTTTTTCCAACGAAAATTGGAAACGCTGTATTCTACAATGCCATTTTGCTCTTCACATATCTTTTGAACTACTTATTTGCAGTATATGTCAGAAGAAAAGAACCAGTTTTTTTCTTGTAACTTCAAGATATATTTCGTTCTGCTTTTTGCTGCGTAATAGTCCCACTACTATCTAAACTATCATCTTAACAGAATTCAACTTCTCAGGGACACTGAGTGTAGACTCTGTTTTGAGGATGATGAAACAACGGAGCACTTATTGTGCGAGTGCGTTGCACTGGCTAGAACCAGAATGCAAATTTTCCACCGTGATCAACTGGATCCGGAAGAAATAAAGAAAGCTCCTATTACAGATATACTAAGGTTTATACGTATAGCAGAAAAATTGTTGGAAGAACATGGCTTTCAACCAACTCCTTTCCAAAGGCAGAGAACAACTAGGCAAACTAGAACCTGATGTAGTGGTCGGGTAACTTTCGCGGATGATCAGAAGGATCATCCATATTAAATTAGGTAGCTTGACACAAAAGATCTTTTAGGTCGCAGTGTCGGTCATTGGACCACCTACTAGGATAAATTATTATTATTATTAGTCCCACTCAAGGGCTACGACGTCAGTGCTAACTGAGGTTAGTGTCATTCGAAACTTTTCCGTTAACGCAACCAAACAAAAATTAGTGAGAGAGAGTACTCTGAAAGAATTGAAGCGTTTTGAGGCGGTATTTTCATACACGCATTCCAAAGGGCCGAAATTATCTCACGCCGCGCCTGCAAAAGAAATTAAAAAATCAAAAAGTTTGTTGTGATGTGGAATCAACGGTATAAGGTGTACAAAAATGTTGACGACTTCTCCGAGCGTGGCTTGAAGCGAGTGACGACAAAAAAAGCAGGACAAAGTGATCGTCCCTTCTTTGCGACTACGCCAAGCACGATCAGTTGTTGATAACAAGGGAATAGATGTGAGTATCAACACCATCGAAAGTAGACTGAAGGAGGCGAACATATCCTACCGTTCCACATCGTCAAAACCACTGCAATCAGAAAAACACATTGAGAAACAACAAAACACAAAAATGGCGTCACAGTTTTGGACTGGCCTTCCTAGTCCCCAGACGCCAACCCCAATGAAAATGTGTGGGGAACTGTGAAAACTTTAAAGCAACTCGTGCGTCAAGTTCACAAAATCTAGTCCTGTTTGTCGATGAGCTATGCAGAAAAGCTGGTTCAAAGCATGAAGAAAATGCCAGGCTATACTCGACAACGAAGAAGACCACACGGCTTATTGAGTAATTGCGATTCGTCGTTTTGTACATAGGTTCGTGTAAAAAAAGTTTAAATATATATCTTTGATACTTCATGATTAATCGCGGTTCCTTTTTTCTGACACAGACTGTACGTAAAAAAAAATTATATTTTCTTAAAATACGTTTTTGCTATTGCGTCTTGAGCCAGCAGTAGTAATAAAAATCCATTACAATTTGAGTAAAGGAAATATCCTACCTAAAGGGTTTTCCAATAAGAGGCGTTATTACCATAAAAGATCAATGGTTTCGTTGCTTGTGTGGCACGTAGCGCCGTCTTGTTGAAAATAAATGTTGTCCAAATCAATACCATCCAATTCCGGCCATAAAAAATCCTTAATCATTTCTCGATAGCGCAATCCATTCACCGTAACTGTTGCTCCAGCTTTATATTCGAAAAAGTACGGTTTAATGACTCCACCGGACCATAAACCGCACCAAACAGTCACACGTTGAGGATGGAGAGGCTTTTCAACAATAACTCTTGGATTTTCTGAGCCCCAGATCCGACAATTTTGGTTGTTGACGAAGACATCGACGTGGAAACGGGCCTCATCAGTCCAAATGGTTTTTCGATGGGATTCCGGATCATTTTCATGCAATTCAACGACCCAACAGCAAAGACACGACGTTGTAGATGATCGGCCGGCTTGAGTTCTTGTGTTAACTGGACTTTATAAGCCTCAAGACCCAAATCTTTATGCAAAATACGGTGTAATGACGTTTGTGGAATGCCGAACTCCAAAGAACGACGAGGAATGGACAAACCTGGGTTTTCTTCCACACTTTCGGCAACAACAGCAATATTTTCGGCTGTGCTTGAGCGACGTGCACGGGTTTTATTCTTCACATCCCTAACTTGTCCCAACAGCTCGAATTTGTTCACGAATTTCTGTATTACCGTCCGACAAGGTGCTTCACGATGACCCAAAAATGTTTGAGTTTTACGAACCGTCTCTGCCAAATTTTCACCATTTTTATAGTGAATTTTAATAATTTCAGTGCGTTGCTTAAGCGTGTATTGTTCCATTTTTATTAATGGCGTGGTTTCTACTTGTCAAATATCAAAAAATGACAGCTGCAAAAGTGGCATCTACCGAAATAGCGGGCTATTCAAAATAACACCTGTCATTGGAAAACTCTTTATTATGTTGTACGTAAACGTCATTGAAATGCATGCCACTTTTCATCTATCTTCGCTGTACTACATCATTTGTTTTCTGAATTTCAATGCTCGAATAATTGATGTTTTACCAGCAAAATACTATTGTGCGGCACAACCGTAGTGGCGAAACTGGGCAATGTAACAATGTGGGCTTACGATGGCTTTTCGACTGTTTGGTTGATACGCGGCGGTGGAAAATGTGTTCAACATAGATGCAGTATAAATTTATGTGCAAGTATATCGATAATTGGCGCTTGCATCCTTTGTTGGTTGTTTGGCCAAGCTCTGCTTACTATTTGTGATGCGCACAATGATGAGTTGGCTCTTTATGCCGCCTCCGAACGTTTTCATTACAGAAATGCACACCGAATGGCAGCCACGAATCAACGCATTTGGCTACGGCGGGCGTATATAGTGCATATGCATGTATGTACATTCCTAAACAAAAAGTTAAGCTTCGGACATATCACAGTAAATATTTATTATATTCAATTTTATGCTTCTCAGTTTCAAATATTTTTATTAAACTGAAATATTTAAGTCTTAAGCAAACTATAGATTTGTGTATTCTGTACTTTGAAATATTTAACAAATTCAAAGAGGTTTTATACATAGACAATTTTATCTCATACATTGATTGGTTTCAAAATACAATCAAATCAACGCAGGTAGAGTCTTTCTCCGAAGAACACTCACTGGCTGTATTGGATCGTTATCAGACTAATCCGCTTTTACGGGATTATAGTCTGGTGCACGGCTCTCGACAAGACTACGGTTAGCAACGTATTGCGCTTATATTATATTTAAGACCAGCGCTCTTAAAACTACGTTCGTTGATGCTCTGAGTACGTTTTTATTCTTAAGGGGGGAGCGTGCTTTAGAGGGTTCACTAAATCGATTTTTTCGTGGATTTTTTTGGGAAGGAAATAAATATTCAATTAAAACGAAACTTTAAGGTTTTATTGTTATATATTTCAACAGTCTTCTCGAATTTTTTCATTAAAATATATGTCATATTATGCCTGGTACAAACATATTGCCGAGGCGCCTCGAGTGTGCATGTGTCGTGCGGCGGGAAAGATGCAGGTCGCAATTTTCATTTCAAACCAAAAACCCAAAAAGTTTTTATTTTGGTATAGTATAGCTTCTATATAGTTAAACCAAGAAAATTAAACTAAAATTAATTAAAAAAAAAATTAATTTTTTTGGAAAAACAAATTCATTTTAGATTGTTTAAAAAGTGGGTTTATCATAACTTTCTTAAAGGTTTTTAGGTTCAACTAGAAGAGAATTTAATTCCGAATACCATCAATGTTATCTCGTTTCGATGGGACGTTTAACTTTTTCCCTATCTTTCCCGCCAATTAGGAAAAATCGTAAAAATAAAAAATCGAGAAATCGCACTTCGAGCGATCCGGCCGCTCGTATACCTGCTCGACGCTTGCTCACAATTTCTTCTGTAACTCCAAAAATATTTTGAATTTGCTTCTGAAATTTTGAGGACACATTTTTGGATAGTTTGGGAAGACATTTATGCAAAAAAAAAAATCGATTTTTTGAAGCCTCTAAAGCAGGCTCCCCCCTTAACTCACCTATATTTAGTTGGTAAACAGAATGCAAGTAACACTGCTGTTCGGCTTTCCGCAACTAATCAATGGTGCGGTTTAGGTGTTGTACACTCGACCATAAGACTCGGTCTGGGTGCAAACACACCTGTTGACTATTTTTTGAATGAATAGGCTGTTTAGTACTAGACATCTTGCCTGTCTAAGTGAGTTGGTTTAAATACCTGCTCCAATCTCTCTCCCGCACTTACGTAATTCCCAAATTGCGTGTTTTCCTTTAATAAGTGAAGTCGTAAAATTTCGACCAATTCGTCAAAATATTGTATTTAGAATTAAAATACATTTTAGAGTTTTGTTATGTCAAAAGCTGGTACGATTGGGCTGTATACTGGGGTGCCCATATTCGTCGGACCGATGTGTTTTTTTTCTAAATCAAAGAAAAGCACAATTTTTTTGATGTTGACGATTATAATCATTTTATTCGGCTCAAGTAGATTTGTTGACATCACTTTTTGAATATGATATCTCTCAAATGACCGCCTTGAGCCTGTACGGCGTATTGTGCCCGTTTTGCAGCATTTTCCATAGTCTTAGCTAACATTTCGGATGGAATAGGCGCTATTTCCTCACGGATGTTGTTCTTGAGCTCTTCTATGGTCTTTGGCTTATTAATATAAACCTTTGATTGTAAATATCTCCACAAGAAGAAGTCAGGTGGCGTTAAATCGGGCGAACGCGGTGGCCAGTCAAAATCGCCATTTTTCGACATCAAACGACGAGGAAGCAATTTCTTCAAAAAATCGATTGTGGTGCGAGCTGTGTGTGGTGGAGCGCCGACTTGTTGAAACCAGAACTGCCTCATACGCTTTTCCACGAATAATTGGCATCACAATTTTCTTCTTTCCTTCTTCTTCTTCTTCTTTTCACAATTGACTTCTTTTGTTGAACGTAAATTTCAACAATTTGGGAGCGCTCGCGTGGCGTGTACTGATCCATGGTAAAAATCTGCTTGGACTGACGCTTTCAACGCTGTATGTCATTAAGCGACCTGACGTCTCTGTCAAAAGATACAGGGTTGCCAGATGGGTCCGTCGAATATGGGCAATCCTGTATAGGCACTTGATTATAAGCGGATAATTTTTATGGAAGAAACTGATTATTAAAGCAACTGTATTTGATCCAGTAACACAGGGGTTTCTAATAACTAAAGTGAAGGATGTACTTTGCTCGAATAGTAGTGGAGGCAGCATATCGAAGACAGGTTGCCTGCTCAACAGTGGGAATATTTCATCAATAATAACTTATTATTCCATATAAAGGCATTTCGCAGCTGTAAAACTTCAACAGCTCCAGTCCTGTGCGTGATTTATTGGTTCACTTGAATCGAGACACTAACCAAATAAGAAAAAATAATAACGAAGATAGGATTTTTTTTTTTACATTTATTATTTAAAGCTTAGTAGTTTGTGTTGCCAACTGGTTTATAAATTACTTCGTAAATACGCTGATGCATGGATTTGTCATTTCTTTTAGGAAATTCTCCAGATAGCCTAATGAACTTTCAGATAAGACTATTTCAATGATTCGAATGAAATATTTTTGTCTTCAAATTATTGCCCATTCCCTTGAACCTTAGGTACGAGCAAGCCATCACCATATATTTTCAATAATGTTCAGATCTGGTGAATGCAGTGGCCATGCTAAAGTTTTAACGTTTTGGGACCCGGTGCAAGTGTTGACCACACTTGAGCTATGTACAGCTTCATTACTCTGTTGACAGATACAATTGCTAGGTCAAAATGTTTCCCGTATCTCAGGAAAAGCTGATCCCAATAAAACTTTAAAGCCGTTTCCATCATTTTGTAGTATACAATTTTCAATTCGAACACGCCATAGTGCGATATTCTTCCACCTTCATTGTGGACTCCAGTACCTTTACCAGTTTTTTCATAAAACTTATCGACTAGTACTAGCCCAATTACACATATATATAATACAAGTGCTAATGAAAACCATTAACAAAATTATTGCCGCAGATTTTTTTTTTTGTTGCCCTGTGTTATTCGGTTTTCAAAAACGGTAGCCAAAAGTTCGAGTGTAACTTTGGCAGTGTGACAAGTTGCACCATCCTGTTGAAACCAAATGTCGTCCATGTCATCCTCTTCAATTTTTGGAAACAAAAACACGTTGAGCATGTCACGGTAACGCTCGCCATTTACTGTAACCGCGGCTCCTCGCTCATTTTCGAAAAAAATGGCCCGATGATGCCGCCAGACCAAAAACCGCACCAAACAGTGACTCGTTGTGGATGCATTTGCTTCTCTACAGTAACGTGTGGATTTTCTCAGCCCCAAATCCGAAAATTTTGCTTATTGACGTAGCCACCGATGTGAAAATGAGTTTCATCAGAAAAGAAGAAGAAGACTCACCACTTTGGATATAGGTTTTCAATATTTCCCAATTTTGTTCAAGCGTATAGCGTCCCATTTCGTAAATGTCAAACCTTTAAGTAAATTATGAACACATTTGACATGTCATTTGTGTTACCATTCTCAAAAAAATAGGTGGTTTAAAAAGCAAACGCTTTATGGCGCACCCTGTATTAGCATTAGCGGGGGAGTCTTGATGCATATTCACTGGTCGCATGTTGGCAGCTGTTTATGCCTAAAGGTATGGTTTAATGTGCACTTAGTGAACACGGGAACTAAGTCGGCAAGGTTGATGTTGCAATGCCTAAATGTATGCTTTAGGCAACACACTTTACTAGTATGTTAGCACTCACACACAATTGTTTTCAAGCAAATGTGTGCATACCCACGCAATGCGCGCTATGAAATGAATTCTCAGGCCCTTATTATGAGCAACATTCGATCTTCGACTGTAGTCGAAAGTGCTGATCGAACGAATTTTCATTTGGTATTATCGTGCTCATTCGTTGAAGAATAGGACTATTGTGAATTTCGATCGCTCGACGCATTTACAATAGATAATTTTTTCTCAGCTGATACAGCAAATCAAAGTAAAAGAAAAACCGATTGTGTTGAAATTCTTTGCTAACAACATTTTTAAAAGTTAAGAAAAGCATTTTTTGTGAAAATGAGTACAACGGAGTTGTGGTTCGACGATTTATCGGACGATAAAAGATTAGCGGAACTAGCTAGAAGTAGAAAACAGTTGAGGAGGGCATCCAACCCCCTAGAAATGGCTTCCACTGAGTACGTTTAGAATTTTCAAAATGTGTTGACGTACTTAATATTACAGAAATTTCTTTACAGATTTTAAAAGAACTTCATCTAAAGAGGCGTTTATGGACCTACTGTCCAGTACAGAAAACCAGTTGCAGCAGTGCACCTGAGCCAAATCTTCCAAATATTTTAAAGCTAGTCACAGTTCTGCGATTTTATGCTCAGGGATCGTACCAATTGAGTATTGGTAATGAAGGTATGCTAGGACTTGCTCAACCCACTGTGTCTGTTGTGCTATCGGAAAAAATAGATGTCCTGGAAAATTATATTTGCCAAAGCTGGATACAATTTAGTAGTACAGAGGCTGATCTGCAACAAAGAAAAGCACATTTTTATAGCAAATACAGCATAAGAAATGAAATTCTTAGAATATTCTAGAAAAATCTAAAAAGTATTAAATAGAAACCTTTACGCCACAGTTTCTGTTTTGTTTTTGTTATAAATTTTCTTTATTCAATTATTCGTCATTCGAAAAAAATATGTATTTCAGTTCCTCTACGTATTTCAGCCCATACCTGCCAAGGGAAAATAAAAATGTATTTCTATAAACATCACAAAAAAACCATTATTAACCTTAATCCATTTTGCTGCCGTTCTAACTGGTGGTCCCAAGCAATTCAGCTCCGTTTTAAATTCCTCCCATTTTTTTGCTGCTTGAACTTTGGTGCAAATCCCTTTTGCGAATTGTGGATTCTCTTCTATTAATGAAACTAGCCTTTCTAATTGCTGTTTGGTACTCACGACTTTCGACCTGCATAAAATTAACAAAATTAGTATATATTTATTATTTGGCTACTATAAAACCATAAATAATCGCAAACAACGTACATTTTAACAAGTTTACCAACAATACGCAACACAATCGAAAGCAAAATTGCATTCGACTCTAAATTCGGTATTCAACGAAAATTTCGACAGGGCTGCACCGCTCATAATACCAAATAGACATTCGATTTTCGATCTTCGACAACCAACGAATATCGAAGATCGAATCTAACTCATAATAGGGGCCTCAGTAATAAAATTAATCGAATTGGTAATGGGTTGAAAGCCGATAAACGACAAAGTTGCGCTCTTTAAAACTGAATATTAGTCTTTCATGCACTTCGGCAGAAAGGTATTTTGTTCACATAGCGGTTTTATGTAAGAGCATAAAGGAATATGTGTAGAGATATGTAGTACAGTGGCGAGCAAAAACGGCCAAGAGTTTGCCACGTTCGTGCAGTTTTGATTGATTTAGAGTAATTTTTTCAAAATAATGCTATCAAATTTCTAGGTTAAATGCCTCATTTATTAAGTAATAAAACGTATTAATTCAAATTTACAAAATGTTTAAATAAAAAAAAGATTATACAGTAATAACAAAAATTCTATTTAGCCAATATTGTTTGACGACAACTTTTATTGCATAAAACTTAATATTATTATTTTGTCCAGAGACCGTTAGCTTTCATCACGTTATTTATCCGTCTTGGCTAGCTCTCGACCGGTTTTTCAATTGCTGAGTGTGGAAGATCATGCCGTTCCTTCAGAACTCTTGACCAAAGTTCGTCGACGTTCTTTAGGCCCATTTTGGAAGATGCCAATCCTGCCAAGCTGGATTTCATAGCGGTTTTTTCTGTGCAGACCACATCCACATCCTCCGTATTGTCATAGAACAATGCACCGAGTATACATAACTCCAAACTCCATCTGCTGTCGATAGCGTAAAAAGAGAGTGTATCTGGGCTGTTTTGCGGAGGAGAGGAGTAACAGTTAAATTTCTAGCTCTTATCCATAAAGGCAAATAATCGGAACCCTTTCAACTACTGACTGGGGTTCGGCAGGCTTTCATTCATGTCAAACATCTTCAGTTTGGTCTATAATTTAACCATGAATCGTCTTGCTAACGAACAACGCTTGCGAACCATTGAATTTTTACCATAGAAATGCGTGTTCTGTTAAGAAAGTTTATCGCGCGCTTCTTCCATTTTATGGTCAGTTTAATCGACCCACTGAAGCGGCTATTCGAGCTATTGTGACTAAATTTAGCACCAAATTTACATTATCGGACATCAAACCACCAACACGCTTACGTAGAGTGCGAACTGAAGAAAATATCGCAGCTGTATCGGCCAGTGTTAATGATTACTATCAATTATTGATTCGCCGTTCGCAGCAATTGGGCCACTGTTACTCAACAACGTGGAAAGGATAACGGTATGAAAAATAAAGCCTTGCTAAGTTAGTTTTTTGCTACTTTTGTAAAATCTTTTTTATATTTAAATATTTTGTAAACTTGAATTACAATGTTTTATTTGTTAATAAATGAAGCATTTCACCTGAGAATTTGGTAGCATTATTTTGAAAAATGATTATAGTTCAAACAAAAATGCACAAATTTGGCAAAGATGTATCCAATTCATTACAATGAAATGAGTGAACACTTTTTCATATTTTATGTTGAGAAATGAAATCAAACAAAATAAATAAAATATCTGCATTCTCTCTTTTTCCATTTTCACAAAACATTATGAAATATGCAGTATCACACAATTTATTCGTGCACCCTGTGCAATAAAGCAGCATCAGCAAAATTCAAAAATAACCTCCACGATAGTATGCCGAAATATTCAGGAGTATTTGCATAAAAAAGTAAGCCCACAAACAGTCCGTAATTGTCTGCATAACGCCGATAATCATAGCAGAGAGGCACGCTGCAAGCCCTACATTTCAGATATTAACAGAAAGAAGATTTTTTTGGGAAAACGTCATATTCAGTGATTAGTCGAAATTTAATGCTTTCGGATCAGGTGGCACTCCAAAAGTTTGGCGAATGGTTACAGGTTACAGAACTGAATGAAAAAAATCGTATCTTATCTTAAAAATGGTTTTTATTGATGATACGAGGGATGACTTTTATATGTCGGGATTTGGCAACCCTGGTGTTGAAATCTGGCAACTGACAGCTGTATCGCAAAGTTTGACATTTTTTGGCTTTTACGTACTCAGAACGTTTTGAAATCCCAGCGCTATTTGTGTTGTTTACAGTAACTTAAAAGATTCATCTCGGTCCAAAAATGGAATTAAATCGTGAACATTTTCGTGCGATTATTTTTTACAACTTTCGACGTGGATTAACTCAGCAACATTGCATGGATGAACTTAATTCATTTTTTGGCGATGTAGCTCCATCAAGGACCAGTGTTTATCGATGGTATGGTGAATTCAATCGTGGTCGTAGTTCACTCCAAGACGAATTTCGTGAAGGTCGTCCAAAATTAGTTGTTGTTCCGAAAACCATTGATGCTGTGCGCGAACTGATATTGCAAGATCGTCATGTGACCTATCGTGAGATTGAGATAATCTTAGGCATTAGTGGGACCAGCACAATTTGTCAATCGCTCAAAAAAAGGCTCGTGTCGATTGGTCGAAGGAAATGCTCAAAAAATACGATCGCATGGCTTCGAAACACGTCTATTACATCGTTACAGGTGATGAATCATGGATTTACGCGTATGAGCCCGAAAGTAAACAGCAGTCGCCTGTATGGGTGTTTAAAGATGAGCCAAATCCAACAAAAGTTGTTCGCGCACGAACAACTTCCAAGCAAATGGTCGCCTGTTTTTTCGGAAAAACTGGACATGTTGCAACCGTACCACTAGAACAACGCAGAACAGTAAATTCTGAGTGGTACACAACCATTTGTTTGTCAGTTGTCTTCCAAGAAATTAGGAAAACCAATCGCCAAAGACGGATCACTCTTCACCAGGACAATGCGAACTCTCACACATCGGCTCAAACAACTGCATTTTTGAGCACGCAAAACATCGAATTAATGGGTCATCCGCCGTATAGTCCTGACTTGGCACCGAATGACTTCTTTTTAGTCCCGTACGTAAAAAACAAACTGAGAGGTCAACGTTTTTCGACACCTGACACAATTGGTTCAAACGCATGCAAAAGTGTATAGATCTTCATGGAAAATATTTTGAAAAACAATAAAGTGATTTTCGATGATTAAAATTTGTTTTTGTTCTCTAATCCCGACATATAAAAGGCACCCCTCGTAATATTGACAAACATCCAAAACACTCATCCTATCTTGTGCTTATTTAACACTGTAAACAGCTTAAAACTCCACCTCAATCAGCGGATCTGAACCCAATTGGGCATGTCTGGGAGCTCTTAGAAAGAGGAATCAGAAAGCCAAAAATAACATCAAAGGCATCATTAAAGACAGCTTTAAGTGTGGAATGGGAGAAAATTGCAGCTAATGAAACCAAGGTATTGGTAAGAAGTTTGCATCGACATTTGCAAGCAGTTATTAAGGGGTTATATACCTTGTGAGCTCGAAAAAATGGACGATTGCGATAATTTTTTTTTAAATATGTTTTAGAACTTTTATTGAAAAGAGGCATATATCATACTTAAGGGTAACTCTCGAAGAATACTTTTTGGCGTTTTTATTTTAAAAAATGTTATTATGTTGTTGTTGATATCTCCCGTCCCCCATTTGCGTGCACTTCTCGTTCCAAGAAAGGTCGCGCGCTTCCACGGACTGTAACTTTCGTTCTAGTGCTTCGATCTTTATGATTTTTTGAATTTATATTGTATTTTTAAGATGGTGCACTTTTAGAATATGCCATAAAAAAAAATTGGATTTTTTAGTCCAATACAAGGTATATAACCCCTTAAAGCTAAGGGCAGGCCAAAAAAGTACTGAATACTTGTTTTTTCTATTATTTGTTTAATAAAATATTCTTTATT
This sequence comes from Anastrepha ludens, assembly GCF_028408465.1. Taxonomy (NCBI): domain Eukaryota; kingdom Metazoa; phylum Arthropoda; class Insecta; order Diptera; family Tephritidae; genus Anastrepha; species Anastrepha ludens. The sequence continues at coordinate 16,381,577 of NC_071500.1, forward strand.
TGGCGATGTAAGAATTATATTTTTGCATAAAATTGTGCCTTATTTCGTTATTACCTTAAGTTCTCTAATGCAAGGAATGAATATGGAAGTTTTTGTTCATTAAATATTGCATAAAAATGTTATTTTTTACGAATATATTGAAATTTTGTTCTTTTGTATAAATCGTGCAAAGTATCTGGTGCATTTGTTTATAAACTGTGAATGAACTGTGTCACCACTGTAGAACACTTTACAAAAAAATCGTATCTGTATCAAAGAAGGTATGAGTGACTAGTTATTCGACAAATGCGGTTCTGTTTGCTACTGTGTCTACAAGGTGTAGTCCAAAATAAGCAAGACTGAGCTAAAATAGAAACGACAGGAGCTTTGTTCTGATAACTTCGAGTCTATTTATTTAAAATAATACCCTCTGGCCTCGATACACAGTTTTGCGCGATCTAAAAGCTTTTCGATAGAGAGTTTCAGGTCATTGACCGGAATCCGGAATGTCCTTCAGAATGTCGGTACAACCCTTTTGGATGGTCTCTACGGCCGCAAAATGTTTTCCTTTCACGGCCAAATGCAATTTTCCGAATAGGTAAAAGTCATATCAGGTGAATATCAGGTGAGTGATTGATGGTTAAAATGCGATTTCTAGACAAAGAACCAGTCACAACAGTGAGAATCGATGAGATGGTGTATTATCATGCAAGCCAGCTTCCTCCTTCGTGGTATTCAGGGCGAATTCGACGAACGCGATGCAACAAACGCTAAAAATTGCGTCGACTTGATTTTTGACATCTCCAAACGCGGCCACCGTAGCCGAATGGGTTGGTGCGCGACTACCATTCGGAATTCACAGAGAGAACGAATCTCGGTGAAATTACCAAAATTAAGAAAAACATTTTTCTAATAGCGGTCGCCCCTCGGCAGGCAATGGCAAACCTCCGAGTGTATTTCTGCCATGAAAAATCTCCTCACAAAAATATCTGCCGTTCGGAGTCGGCTTGAAACTCTAGGTCCCTCCATTTGTGGAACAACATCAAGGCGCACACCACAAATAGGAGGAGGAGCTCGGCCAAACACTAAAAAAAGCGTGTACGCGCCAATTATATATATTATATATATATATATATATATAAACGCGATTTTTTGGGTGGTGGTTCCTCTGGGGCCTTCCATTCGGTACTTTGATGTTTGGTTTCAGGTTCATGTTGAAAACGCCAGGTTTCATCATCAGTTTCAATGTTGTAAAGGAAGTTCTCGCCTTTTCTCGCCTCTTTAATGAGGTCTTTCGAATGTTGAACTCTAAGCAACTTTAAAATGCAATCAATCGATGTTTTGGAGATATTCAACTCCGAATCCATGAATTTCTACGACAATTTCAGTTCGTTTTGGATAAAATTACGAACAGTTTCTATAGAGTTTTCGGTGACATTTATGTACTCACAACCATCTTTGAAACGTGTAAATCACTCATGAGCTCTGGCACGAGACAGACAATCATCGCCATACACTTTTTTCATAAATTCAAATATTTCGGTCAACGTTTTACCGATTTTAAATAAATTTTCATATTAGCTCTTTCTTCGAAACTCATTTTTGTACCGATGACACAAACATACTGATACTTTAGACGCAATAACTTCGCTTCCACAGCGTCAGTTAAGCGTGTAAACTACCAATGCACGAACTCATTAAACAAATGGCGTCGTCAAAAACATCTTGCACATATTACGAGTACGCACACATATACGGCTTCTCGGTTGACCTACTTTTGCTACTGGGCTTTTGAGTATTTATTTACCTTCTTAAGCTTGCATTAACCGAATTATTTGCAATTTCAATGATAATGGGATCATAAGTATACATTAAGTATGTTTTAGACATACTTGTAATGTGAGCAACTCCTCTTTTATGTATTATCAATAATAGAGATGCCCTAATGGCAAATCTTGTTAATGGGTATTTACTAGTAATAGCAAAGGCAGAGTATGCAAATTTGTACCACAATAAGAAAAAGAGGCTGTCAAAAGGCGAGTTTGGACCCAAAAAGGGTGGGAGTCTCCCTCAGATAACATACTACATCCATTCATACAATCTATATGTATGTATTTTTTGATATCGCTTTATCAAATGGGAACTTTAAACGTAAGGCTTCCTCCATTCTTCTTTTTACAAGACACCCACCTGAGTACTCACATTGCTTCTCATATTTGAAGTTAGGTAAGGAAATTAGATTGGTACGAAATAATTCTTTTTAAAAGTGGATGAGAAGCTGCTTGGCATCAACGTTGATATACCCTAGTCGTAAAAATTGTAATCTACAATATTATGTAAGTACAGTACAATCGTGATAGTCCGACATTTCTTAATCCGACACGTTCGGTAATCCGACAACCTCATAACGTCTATGGATGCAATTGGCATTATTTTATTTTGATCAGTCGTAGCAGAGCAGCAGAGGGGGATTGTGTTTTGTTTCCCGGTCAAAACGTATTTGTCATCAAATTTGAACGACGCCAGTTCTCTCGCGATTTCTGACGGTGTTGATGTGCTTTTTTTCTGTCTTTTCGTGTCGTTGTTTTCTGATTTGGTTTTACTTAGTGATGGCATCGACGTCAAACAAACGTAAACATACAACACTTACGCTGAATGATAAATGGGCCATAATTCAGCGATACGAGCGTGGTGAAACACCTCTTTACCTAAGTGGGATCTACGGAGTCGGGTGAGCTACTATATATGACATAATGAAGCGCAAAGATAAAATTGAAAAGTTCATAAAATCAGTCGTAAGTCAATCGGGAAACCGAAAAACAAAGAGTGGTGAATTCCCAGAAGTTGAAGAAGCATTACGTGTCTGGTTTCAACAACAAAGAAATAGGAACACACCAATATCAGGTGAAATTTTAAAAGAAAAGGCGAAATTTGTTTATGGTAAAATTTTTAGAAGAATGATTTCCGTGCTAGTGACGGCTGGCGTGACAATTTTAAATCCCGTTTCGGCATACGATTTCTCCAAGTGAGTGGTGAAAAGCTTTCTGCGGACGAATCACAAATCGAAAATTTTAAAGCCAAACTCAGAGAAAAAATTTTAGAAGTTGGCCTTACTCCTGACCAGGTCTATAATGCAGATGAGACAGGTTTAAATTGGCGTCAACTGCCGGCCAAAACCTTTGTTACACATGGTGAAGTCGGCGCACCCGGTCGAAAGCTCAGAGAGAAACGCTTAACTTTGATGCCCTGCACAAATGCCTAAGGCAGGCATAAATTGAAACTTTTAGCTGTAGGGAAATTCAAGAGGCCGCGTTCTTTTAAAAATTTTAAATTAGAAACCCTCCTTGTTGTTTACAAATCTCAAAGGCAAGCATGGGTTTCACGTGAAGTTTTTAAAGAGTGGTACACCGAAAATTTTGTTCCCGCAGTTAAAGAGTTTTTAACAAAAAATGATCTTCCCATAAAAGCTCTGCTTTTATTGGATAATGCACCAGGACACCCGGTCGATGATGAAGAAAACACGAAAGTAAAAACTCAAGATGGGTACATCGAGATCATGTTTCTACCAAAAAACACAACTGCCTTGATACAGCCCCTCAATCAGAATGTAATAAAAGCCATGAAAATGCACTATAAAAAACGATTATTAATGGATATAGTGAGTGACGCACAAAGTGACATTTCAGAGGCCTTGAAAAGGTTTGATATTAAAAATGCAGTGATAAATTCAGCCTATGCTTGGGATCTGGTATCAACTTTCAACATTGTTAAATCGTGGAAAAACGTTTAGCCAGACAATTCTTTATTAGAACAGTTACCAGATAATCAGGATGAAACTGACGAAAGGTTTTTAGATTCTCTGTCTATGGTTTGTTCTTATCAAAATGTCAAGTTTAGTTCGAATGAGGGACTACCGCGTGAAGACTTAGAAAAATGGTTGTTAGGGGCAGATCTTAATGCCGATTTCACCGATGACGAGATAGTTGAAGAATTCACGGCAGCTCAAAATGACCCGGAAGATGCAATTCACTGTCAGCAGTGACGAGGTCACTTTGGCTGCTACGACACTACTACGCTGGTCACAAGTAATAAAAAGATTATTTTTGCATTATGCATTTTGATCATATTTTTCGAATTAACATTGATTAAATGGAACCTTCGGTAGTCCGGAATATTTGATAATCCGACAACGAGTCGGTCCCGTATGTGTCGGACTATCACGATTGGACTGTACTATGTAAATATTGTGTTATATAAATGCGTATACATACATACATACGAGGTGTGTTCAAAAAGTATCGCGAATTTTGAATTTTCTCAGGTTACGTACATTCGAATTTTGATTTTTTTGTGGCGATATGTTGGTACTCATGTCTCTCACTTATGCCGACAAGTTGTGCCATTTTGAATGTTCGGTTAATTATTGACAGCTGCTTTGCTTGCACGTGTTTCGGCTCGTCTTCGATTTTTACCTATTCAAAAAGATGGATCCAAGAACCTGTATCAAATTTTGTGTGAAAAACGAAATTAAGCGGATGCATTGCGATTGTTGGCTGTGTCATACGGAGAAGCTACTTTGGACCAAAGCAACGTTTATCGGTGGTACAAAATGTTCTCAGAAGGCCGAGAAGATGTGAACGACTAAAAGCGTGCCGAACGAACGAACACTTCAACAGCAGACGAAAAAATTGATGAAGTGAAGAAAATGGTATTGGACAATTGTTGAATCATCGTTAGAGAAGTTGCTGAGGACCTAGGCATATCGATTGCCAAGAGACGGGTCGCCGCAAAATTCATACCAAAACTGCCGAATTTCGACCAAAAGTAGCATCGCATGAACATTGCTAATAAGATGTTGAACTCTGTCCACGACTATCCAAATTTGCTCCAGAGGGTTATAGCTGGTGACGAATCGTGGGTTTATAGTTATGACGGGGAAACCAAAGCTCAATCATCTCAATGGAAGCTGCCGTACGAACCAAGACCGAAAAAAGCGCGTCAAGTTCGGTCGAATGTAAAAATTTTGCTTACAGTTTTCTTCTATTGCAGGGTCGTTGTGCATCATGAGTTCTTGCCACAAGGTAAAACGGTCAATAAGGAATATTACCTGCAAGTTATGCGCAATTTGCGCGAAGCTATCCGCCAGAAACGCCCGGATTTGTGGAAGATCAAAAATTGGCTCTTGCATCACGATAACGCCCCCGCTCACACATCGTTGGTTGTGCGCGACTTTTTGGCCAAAAACAACACACTAATGATGTCACAGCCACCGTATTCCCCAGAACTGGCCCCCTATGACTTTTTTTGTTCCCGAAACTGAAGTGCCCCATGAAAGGACGACGCTACGATTTACGAGATAAAGATGGCATCGAAGGAGGCGCTGAACAATATAAAAAAAAAAAATATTTTTTGAAGTGCTTCGCAGATTGGAAAAAACGTTGGCACAAGTGTATAATATCTCATGGAGATTCCTTTGAAGGGGACAAATTAGATATTAATGAATAAATAAATAGTTTCTGAAACAACACAAAATCGGCGATTCTTTTTGAGATGGACAGAGAAATAGCGCACTTAAAGTGCCCTTTAAACGATTTATTATTTCTTAGAAGGTTGACTGATCTTCGTACATAAGTACATATTTTTATGCCCATGTATGCTGTGAAGCACTTCTCTCTAATATCAGACAACAAGTCCCGTTCACTTTTTGTGTTTTTGTTTTTTTTTTGCCACGATTTACTCGGCATAAAAAAGGCATAATGCGTTAGACAACGAAATGGCGCAGTTGCAGTTTGTCAAGACTAATTTTTGGCACGGGAAAAAATAGCTGCCTTTATTTACCTTTGATTTCTTTTTTGCACTGATTCATATTCAACAACTAAAGCAACCAAAACACATTACACACTATTTCGACACTGTCAAAAAACTGTTTTTACAAACACCAAAACCGGTTTTTTTTTATTAAATAATGTGAAATCATAATTTTTTGATTAATTTAAGGGGGGAAGTACCTTTAGACGTTTCAAAAAATCGATTTTTTTTTTATTGTCTTAACCGATAGGTATATGCTCTAAGAATATTATTGCAAAATTTCAAAAGCCGATCTTGAAAATTATGGAAGATATGCCACTTGAAAGTGGCGCGCGCCGAGCCGACCGAGCGCGCCTGGCGTAAGTTTCTTTTTCGTTGACCGCGAATTTTAAACGGCGTTTTCTCGAAACCATGTTTTTCAAATTGGCGTAAGTGATTACGGAAAAAGTATTGAACCAATTTTCTTCATCAAGGTTTCATTTTAAAGGGCATAAAAAGCTACTCTAGGTAGACTACGGACGAAAAGAAAAAATAATTTTTAGATACTTTTTAACACAAAAATGTTTGAAAATTTTTGCAAAAAAACCCAAAGTTTTTTTTGAAGCCTCATTTTAATGGTTAATCTTCGAATTTGCTAGAGATTGTAGTCTATCTAGGATAAAAAACCCTCCTGAGTAAAATAATGTTTGATTTTATGATTTCAGATGAAAGTTGCGGTCAGGATCGCTTTCGCCGAATTCGATGTCAGCGGCGACACGATTTACGTGAACCGCCATAACTCAATTAATTGCTTATTTATAATAATGTTAAATACGCTTTTTTCTTCTTGGAGCATTGCCCTAAATATATATCATATTAATTTCATGTGCACTGTTTTCATTTTCCCACAAATAAATCACGAAAAACTGGTTTTTTTCGGCCCTCTAAAGGTACTTCCCCCCTTAATATTTGGTATGATAATCGTTAGCTTTAATAGCACTTAGTAGTCGCTTTTTCATGGATGGGACCAATTTCTTTAGGTCAGATACGTTCGGTACATTCTGCCATTCCCCCATTATTGCAGTTTTTGATGCTGCTGCATTCCTCGGATGCCTTTTATGGACTCTTTCCTTCAAAAATGCCCGCAAATTTTCAATTGCGTTTATGTCGTAACTCTGGGCTGGTGTATTTATAACTTTACCGCACTTATAGAGAAGCCACATCTGCACTTTATGCTCCTTACGCTTTGGATCATTCTTCTTCTTCTTAATTGGCGCGATAACCGCTTACGCGATTTTGGCCGAGATTAACAAAGCGCGCCAGTCGTTTCTCTCTCGTGCTAACCGGCGCCAATTGGACACACCAAGTGAAGCCAAGTCCTTCTCCACCTGATCTTTCCAACGCAGAGGAGGCCTTCCTCTTCCTCTGCTACCACCAGCTGGTACCGCATCGAATACTTTCAAAGCCGGAGCGTTTGTATCCATTCGGACGACATGACCCAGCCAACGAAGCCGCTGGATCTTTATTCGCTGCGCTATGTCTATGTCGTCGTAAAGCTCATACAGCTCATCGTTCCATCGTCTACGATATTCGCCATTGCCAACGTGCAAAGGTCCAAAAATCTTACGCAGAATCTTTCTCTCGAACACTCCAAGCGTCGCTTCATCGGATGTTGTCATCGTCCAAGCTTCTGCGCCATACGTTAGGACGGGCATGATGAGAGTCTTGTAGAGTGTTAGTTTTGTTCGTCGAGAGAGGACTTTACTGCTCAATTGCCTACTTAGTCCAAAGTAGCACTTGTTGGCAAGAGAGGTTCTACGTTGGATTTCAAGGCTGACATTGTTATCGGTGTTAATGCTGGTTCCTAAATACACGAAGTCTTTTACAACCTCAAAATTATAACTGTCAACAGTGACGTGGGTGCCGATACGCGAGTGCGCCGACTGTTTGTTTGAAGACAGGAGGTACTTCGTTTTGTCCTCGTTCACCACCAAACCCATTCGCTTTGCCTCTTTATCCAGTTTGGAGAAGGCAGAACTAACAGCGCGGTTGTTAAGGCCGATGATGTCAATATCATCGGCATACGCCAGCAATTGTACGCTCTTATAAAAAATTGTGCCTGAGCGATTAAGTTCTGCGGCTCGTACGATGCTCTCCAACATCAGGTTAAAGAAGTCACACGACAGCGAGTCACCCTGTCTGAAACCTCGTTTGGTATCAAACGGCTCGGAGAGGTCCTTCCCAATTCTGACGGCGCTGCTGGTGTTGAGCAACGTCATCTTACATAGCCGTATTAGTTTTGCGGGGATACCAAATTCAGACATCGCGGCATACAGGTTACTCCTTTCCGTACTGTCGAATGCAGCTTTGAAGTCGACAAAAAGGTGGTGTGTGTCGATTCTCCTTTCATGGGTCTTTTCCAAGATTTGGCGTATTGAGAATATTTGGTCAATGGTGGACTTTCCAGGTCTGAAGCCACACTGATAAGGTCCAATCAGTTGGTTGACGGTGGGCTTCAGCCTTTCACACAATACGCTCGCTAGAACCTTATAGGCGATATTTAGAAGACTAATCCCGCGGTAATTGACACAAATTGCAGGATCGCCCTTCTTATGGATTGGGCAGAGCACACTTAAATTCCAATCGGCAGGCATGCTTTCATCCGACCATATTTTGCATAGGAGCTGATGCATGCACCTTACCAGCTCCTCGCCGCCATGTTTGAATAGCTCAGCCGGCAGTCCGTCGGCGCCCGCGGCTTTGTTGTTTTTTAGCCGCGTTATCGCTTTTCTCACCTCGTCGTGATCGGGTAACGGAACGACAATTCCGTCGTCAACGATTGGGGTATCGGGATCTTCACATTCTCTATGACATGCGCAGCTGTCACCGTTTAACAGGTTCGAGAAGTGTTCCCTCCATAATTTAAGATTGCTCTGTACGTCAGTCACCAGATCGCCGTCTTTGTTCTTACAGGAAAACGCCCCGGTCTTGAAACCTTCTGTAAGCCGCCGAACTTTCTGGTAAAATTTCCGGGCGTTGTTCCTGTTGGCCAGCATCTCAAGCTCCTCGCACTCACGTATTTCGGCCTCTCGTTTCTTCTATCGGATAATACGTCTCTCTTCCTGTTTCAGCTCTCTGTAGCGATCCCACATGGCTCGCGTTGCGCCCGATCGCAGCGTGGCTCTATAGGCGGCATCCTTTCTTTCTGCGGCAGCATGACATTCCTCGTCGTACCAATTGTTTTTTCGGGCTCGCCGGAATCCGATTTCTTCTTCGGCGGCGGTACGTAGTGAACGAGAAATGTTGCTCCATTGCTCGCGCATGCCGGTTTGTTGGGCAGTGCTCTCCGAGAGCAGGAGTGAGAGTCGAGTGGCGAATCTTCTGGCTGTCTGTTGTGATTGCAGCTTTTCGATGTCGAACATTCTTTGCGTAGGTAGATGTACGTTTTTTGCTGCACAGAGGCGGGTGCGCAGCTTGGCTGCAACAAGGTAATGATCCGAGTCGATGTTGGGCCCTCGGATCGTACGTACATCTAATACACTAGAAGCGTGTCTTCCATCTATCACAACATGATCGATCTGGTTTCGCGTTTTTCGATCAGGAGACAGCCAGGTAGCTTGGTGTATCTTTTTATGCTGGAATCTGGTGCTGCAGACTACCATGTTTCGGGCCCCGGCGAAGTCGATCAGCCTCTGTCCGTTACCGGATGTTTCGTTGTGCAGGCTGAATTTTCCGACTGTGGGACCAAAAATTCCCTCCTTGCCCACCCTGGCGTTGAAGTCGCCAAGCACGATTTTTATGTCGTGGCGGGGGCAGCGCTCATAGGAACGTTCCAAGCGCTCATAGAAGGAATCTTTGGTCGCATCGTCCTTCTCTTCCGTCGGGGCGTGGGCGCAAATTAGCGAGATGTTAAAAAATCGCGCTTTGATGCGGATTATTGCGAGACGCTCGTCCACCGGAGTGAACGACAGTACTTGGCGACGAAGTCTCTCTCCCACAACAAATCCGACACCGAATTTGCGCTCCTTTACATGGCAGCTGTAGTAGACGTCGCAAGGTCCTATGGTTTTCTTACCTTGCCCCGTCCATCGCATCTCTTGGATGGCAGTGATGTCAGCCTTTACTCTCACGAGGACATCAACCAGCCGGGCAGAGGCACCTTCCCCATTAAGGGACCGGACATTCCAGGTGCATGCCCTCAAATCATATTCCTTATTTCGTTTGCAGGGGTCGTCATCAGTAAAGGCAGTTCTCATCCGAGGCTTTGTAATTCTTTTCATTGGGGGGGATTTTTAAGTGGCGGGTCCCAAACCCAGCGCACAACCAGCTATCCTGGAATGCTTCGCCTTCTCACGTTAGCTCACTCCCGAACGGGTGTTCGGGAGCTACCCAGAGGATACGTGGGCTAATCCCGGCCGTTGTGAGCTGCTTGAACCATATGTAGAAGAATCGTCCTGGCCACTCCCAAGTGAATGGCGATCAGTAACTTTCCCCACTTGCGTGGACTTCTACACATGGAACCATCCTCCACTTCTACACATGGAACCATCCTCCTTTGGATCATTAGCTTGGTAAAATTTGCAATTAGGTTTATTCTCAGTGATAAACCCACATTTTTTAGGGCTGCCGACTAAGTTTTGTTTTCAATATTTTTAAATATTGTTTGGCGTCAATTGTCGTCATTAAACTCCTTCACATGAAATGCACCCACCAAACCATAAGGGAAATGTTATTTCGTGGAAATTATTGTATATTTCGATTTTGTAAAGCTATCAAGGGGTTGCGCCATACTCTAGTCGGTCCATCGTTGTAATACAGCATTAGTTGTGTTTCGTCGCAAAATACGAGTATAACCAATAATCTTCTGGTTTGGAAATGTGGGCGTTCTTCTACATTTTGTGCCGACAGAAATGGCTTTGGTGCGTTCTGATCTCGATGAATATTTGTGGTGCAGCATGGCTTGACGCTGGCTGCTTCAAGAGAGATAACAATACCACACTCCTCGCTTAGCTCCTTGGCAAGTGTTCTCAAGATTTTGATCCAATTTTCCAGGCATTTTAAAAGCACAATATTCATATTTGAAGTCCGAATAAAGCAAAAATTGTTCTTCCTTTTTTTAAGGGGGGAGCCTGGTTTATGAGGTCAAAAAATTGCATCTCTTTGCGATTTTTTTTTAAGGAAAAAATTAATTTAGCACTGCAAAGTTTTTTCTATCTTTTAATGAACATTTAATAAGTATAAAAATGTTTTGTACTGGTTAAAATAAGTTGAAAAAAATGTTTAACACAGAAATTAGTAGAGCGCTGCAACGCTGGAGTTTCCAACTGGCGTACAAGATACAGCTCGTAATTATTATCTAAAGCAAAAAATTAAAATGGATTTGTAATTATCATGATTTTTTATTCTAGACGAACTAAGAAAACTGAGAGAAATTCCAAAATTTCAACTTTTTGGAGGTTTTAAAGAAAAAAATGCCTTTCTATAAAAAAGAATTCACTTCAACTTGGTATACAAATCTTGAACAATGTTTTTTTATCTATTTTGTTAGTTCAAATAGAAGAGAATTTAATACTGAAGGGAACAAGCTATGATTCATTTCAAAAGGTTCATTAGTTTTTTTCATTCATGTACGCCAATTCAAAGAAATCATAAAAATGAAAAGTCGAGAAAAGAAGATAAAGTGTGTACTATAGTTGTCCGGTCACTGCGTAACTACCTAACGCTCGCCTACCTTTGGCTTTGAATCTACGGAAATATTGAGAATTAGGCTCTGTAACTTTGTGTGAATATTCAGAAATATATTATATTAGGAATCGCTTAAAACGAAAAAACAAAAATTGATTTTTTTGACCTTATAAACCAGGCCCCTTAACTAACGAACTCTCGAAGAATCTCGCTTGCCACCAAGTGCTACTTACTCTCTCGACGAACAAACCTAACACTCTACAAGGCTCTAATCATGCCCGTCCTAGCGTCATTTGGAGTGTTTGAAAGAAATATAAGATAATTCAAGCTGCTTTTTCGGTAAATTCTCGATTGTTATAATTGCAAATGGTATTGTTTCCTTTAAAATCGTTATTGGGCATACAAAAGGGAAGCGGATCCCACTTTTCTTCACTTGAAAAGAAGAACATGGGACGTTTTCGAAATTTGAGACCTTTAGAAAACAAATAAAAATTGCAGAAATCGTGAGTGGTTCACATAAAATTGGATACAATGCCTTAACATTTATTAGTAGAAAAGAAAATATGCTTAAAAGTAAGAAAGTTCGAAAGACGTCTGTCGAAAGACTGCAATGCAGCAGGACAAAGTGATCGTTAAGAAAAGCAGGCGTGACTCTTTTAAAGTCTCTCGGGCAATAACACGGGAAGTAAATGAGGAATATAGCCGGAATATATCATCCAGAGTTATGCGAAGATACTTTAACCAAAATAAATTGAGCAGCAGGTCAGCAGAAAAAAGTCGTTACCGTCGAAAAGAAGATATTTATTGTCTTTGGCAAATGCCCGTAGAAACAAAGACGTGGAAAATAATACGTTTTACGGACGAAACTGAAATTGATATGTTTGGCCCTGTTGGGAAGACTTTTGTGCATCATGAAAAAAAATCTAGAGTTCAATCTCCGGTAGACAGCAAAAACTGTAAAACACGCTGGAGGTATCTTGAATGTTAGGGGATCATTCGCTTGGAATGGAGTTGGACCCATAGTGAGAATAAATGTCAATATGGTTAAGTTTGCCTACCTTCATATTCTCAAAAATGCAACGGAGCCATATTCCTTCGATTCCATGCCACTAAATGGTTTATTCATGTTCAAAATGTGATAAATGCCGATTTGTCGAGCTCCTTGTAATTGTGGATAGTGATTTGTTATTTATTTTGCGTGCTTTTTTTGATAATACTGAAAATTATAGATTTGTGTAAAAATAACTACTTTACTAGGTCACCCAGTAAAAATAATCATCATTGTTTGTTATTCTATGCACCATTTCTCCGTTCACAGCTGTATGTAAATATGTTTCCAAGAAAACAGCTTCTTCACCTTTGCTTAAAATAAGTAAAAAATGTGCCTAAAGTTTGTGTATGAATATCATATTACAACAAATATTTATGAATTTGGTGTTTTTTTGTTTTTATTATAGTAAATAATAAGAAGATATATTGCTGGTGCATGCTAATATGCAGCACTTGGCTGCACTTTGTTATTTTACTATATTCTCATAAATACATAAATATCTACTTACAGGCCTTCCACTCAAATCGAAAATTTTTGGATACAGATACTAGCGGAGATGTTGTTGCGCTCGAACACTAACAGCCGGTATATCCACTTGATAAATTAAAATATTCGTAGCAAATTAAGATATGCAAAAGTTTTGAATTTATTGTTTAAAAAAATCTGTATTAAATAAAAATAATATCACTGAAAATCCCATAGCATAGCTTGCATACAATACTGTCGTTTTTGTTTTTTTTTGTCGCTTTAACTAGAAAGTACAGCACTCAGACAACATTATTTCCATTGTACTGCACTCGGGTTTCCTTTTTAATTTTGTTTGAATCTATACGACCTCCGAAGAAATCTGAGTAGATCTTGTGGTGCGAAGGAGCCAAGGTGGTCGCTTCTTAATACATCATTGCCAAAGACCTCAAACCTGATTCGAGCGAAGACCAGGCAGACGCACAGAAAGCTGTGCGCCATCTCATTCTCTTCTCCATATGCTGGCAGAGTGCACTATCTGAGATGCCTACCTTTTCCATGTACTTCGCCCATAGAAAGTGGCCCTTCGTCAAGCCAAACAGCTACCTACAATTCCTTCTACTTAACGGCAGGAGGATCTGCGACAATCGGTCGGACATGACAGGTAACATCAGTTTTGTCTATCTGCAGCCTCTCTTAGCCAGCCAAGCTCGCTTGTGGCATGAAGTAACACGATTGGTAACCGTAGCTTTGATGAAGGGAGTGGCAGAATGGGTTCCGGGCCAAATAAGTTGACCTCAGAGGCCATCCAAGCTAAAGAATCAGAGGACTCGTTAACCGCAATACGCACTTGTCCCGGACCCATGTTAGCATCAGGATATTATGTCTACCGACATAGTTCAGCCTGGATTTACAGGACTTGACTACCCCTGATGTGGTTTGGGGGCTGTCTATGGCCATAAGCGCAGCTTGGCTGTCGCTGCAGACACATATAGATCTGCCTCTCCACCTGTTTTCCACAACAAAGTTTATTGCTTCTTGAATAGCATACACCTCCGCTTGAAACACAGATGCGTACATTCCAAGAGCAAAGTGTAGTTTTGTCCTGCTGGATTCCCCGTAGACACCAGCTCGGAACCGTGCTCTGGGTCTGGAGCCATCCGTAAAAATGCGAAAACAGTGTTTGCCCGGCTCATTTTCAGAATTTGACCACAATTGAGTGTCTAGCAGCACTACACTGTATCTTTTTCCAATTACGAGTCCTGTTGGTATGGAGTCAAGGGGCATGAAGAGGAGCATTGGACCGCAATCCATACCTTCTCTGCTGTTTAATGCCAGGCAGGGGCCGTAACAATTTCCATTATGTTTCAGCCTGCAGATGGCCTTGAAGGCCTCTCCTTGGATGAAAACGTCATGTGATGGTAGACTAACCAGAGCATCTAATACTTAATATTATTCATAACCTAGTAGTAGTAATCACAGTACATGACTTTTAAAATAGCTTACAAAGATCGAAACATTTTTCATAAAACTTCTTAAAATTTAATGAAATTTTTTAAGGCGTACAGCTTTTCAGCATATTTAAGCTCATTAGAATATGGCCATTATTTGAAGTTGCTGCTGTCAATTTAGAAGTTGTGACGTTTCTCTTAGAGGTTCGATTTTCCGCAACACTTACTGTTATATAATCAAAATTCATGCTTAAGTGAAATAAAAAAAAAATTAAGATTAGAAAAAGTCTTCTTTTTAGTGGGGCATACCCTTCAATACGAGTATTATCAAATTTACATATTGTATATTTACCTAGAAGTTGCGTAAGAAGATTTACGCTCTAACACTTCCCCGACTATTTCGTATTAGGCTTAACTATTTACTTACTTTATTTAAATTCATGAAGTTTGCCGAAGTCTGTATTTGTGTTTTTGTTTTTGTTTATTATTTACTTACACCATTCGAAAAAACTCGTCAAGTCTCGTACATATACAAGCAGGTTACTAACGGATGAGCGCTTCTTCTTTGTAATCAATTACTTACTCACTCACTCACTTGCTCATTAGAGAGACTTTACTCGGTTCACTGTAGTGTTGACACTTTGGTGGCTTTGTCACTGTGAATAGTGCGAGAGATGTAGCAAGTGAATAAACATATTAACATGCATTTTTAAATTTTTTTTAAAAACCGCACTATTTCGAAACCGCATAAAAAAAAAAAAACCAGATAAAAACAGAATCTACTGTACTTGACATACAAGAATGATGGAAAACAAGATTGCGAAGACGATTTTTGAGTGGAATTTCTTCGTGAAAATGCGTACAAGAATGCAAGAAGAAATTTTGGAGGAAAAATGTAAGCAATGCGAACAAATGAATTAATTCAAATTAATATGGCAAAATTTTTATTTAGAAATTAAGCAACAATAACAACTTTAATTATATAAGAATGCATTGCAATGAATTTCGGCATATATCCTGTAAGGTAAGTATGAAAAATAATATTGGTAAAATGCATGTGTTACAAATTTTTGTAATTTTGAATAGAATAAAAGAAACGCAACTCATCGCTAGGAGTTTTTCAGATACTCTATATTTTTAGTCCTGCCTTAAATTCTGTTACAAGCTAAGTCCGTTATAGATATAATAACGAAGTGAAACACGTCTTCTTCTTCCAAGAACTTTATTTCAACTCCCAGTTTAACAAAAACTCTTCTTAACCTAAAGCTTAACTAATATTTAACATTTATGAGAATGGGAGAAAGTATGTTGAGTGTATGTTGAGTGCGTGAGGAAGCGTGTGGGTGTAGAGTGTGAGAAAGTATGTAAAACAGTTGTTGGTTTAAATAACAGTTAGCATAAGTAATTAAATATATTATAAGAGTAAGATTAAGTTAGAATTAAGAGTAGGTATAATATAGGAATAGGATGATCATGTAACTAAGTATAGTAGTATGTAGCATTATATATTAATATAACTATATGAAATTATAATACTTCCATTAATGAAATTAGTTTTATTTAATCATGTAAATAGTAAAAATAAATTGTTTAATTTTCATCCGAAATGGTTTTTTTTTAGTTTTTTTTTTTTTGGGAGGAGGTGGAAATCAAAATGTCAGAAACATCTCAGAGGTGCCGTCACACCGATGGTATGTGGGGCACGCTCCCACTAATACTATAGCAATCCTCCACCTCGGCTAATTCTACCCTGGGACCACAAAAGTATAACTTTTGGGTAGAGCTACGTTTTTGTCCGAAGACACAACAGGTACACATATGAAGGCTATACACCGTCGATAGTCCCATGTGTTTATAGGTGGTTCTAAAGTAAAGGAGACATCGGAAAACTTACAATAGTGTTATCTTAACTCATTACCGTCTTGTCTTCTGTACTATACTATATTGAGTGTTTCGCTCAAACGTCTGTGCTTGTTGTCGCTTGTTTCGCCTTCTCTGTTGCTGCAAATGTTGCTGAAACGCTTTGCGTTCCCAATCAATATGGCGCAGTCGTGTCATGATCTTACCCAGAAATATTGTTTTTAGCCACTGCTGGGTGATTTTTACCTTATAGGCTGGAGTGGACTCTTGCTGAATGATGCAACCCTTTCCATCAGCAATTCGTAAATCTCATTTGCACTTTTACCACATTTCTGCAATGCCATTACCGCAATGTGATTTTCCTTAGCTTCCCACTCCATTGTTAACAAGCGAAGTTTGCCACGAAACTGAGTATAATTTATGAGTAGACAAGGCATGCGAAGAAAAGCAAAAATAACGGAACTTTTTCTGCGAATTCGTTCTCGTATGCGTTGTAAAATTTTCCACAGAATTTATGGCAAGTCTAAGTAAATAGGGGGCACAACGCCACGCATCAAAAGTCGTTTATTTGAAATTCCTAAGGTGTTTGCTCCAACAGCAATTTGCAACACTTGACGAAAATTTGCAGGTGAAAGTAACAACAAAGCTATCGAGCAAGATGCGCCGCTAGCGAGTATGGTTATGCCTCATAATATAAATATTATATGTTAAATTGCAACGTGAGGCACACACACAGCTGGTATGTCAAATTCACCCAGAGCGGATTGGCGGTACGAGATGAACGCAATATTTTCTCTCTGTAGTGCCGGCTTATATGTTTTATCAGAACAGATGATTGCTATGACTATGGTTATGGCTAAGGTATAACACCACTAATTGCAGCTTCAACTTTGCTTCACCCAGTTATTATTGTGATTAGCCTGAGTAAATTCTCATTGCATCTGCGTACATATAGCAAAACATAGTACGCCGCTATTTTAGATGTCCCAGTGAAAATAATGCGCATAATTTCTTACAACTTCGCACAACTTCAGACAACTTAAGGCTGACACATGGTTGACGGTTGGCAATCATGCATAGAATCAGAATCAGATAGACGAAGGCGTTCATCTGGATTAACGACTTTCGGCATTTTCCCAGGTATTTAGTGCAAACATATTCTTAATTCTCGTAATTTAAGCAGATTAGGGAAATCTTCGATGGCAACATTGCCGAAAAATTATTGTTGAGGATGGCAGTGTGACGCGCAGTTAAAATCCTTTTCCTAAGCTCTTAAGCAGTAAGTAAAGCTGTCTAGTAACGTTTATTAATCAAAAGCTTAAATACTTGTTTTTTGCGGTGTCCATTTTTTCGTCAATGTCTTAATAGAAAGAAACTAAATTTGCTGCTATTTGACTGGTGTTGATTGGCGAATGAGAGAAAAATGGAGAGATGAGAAAATGCGAAATGGGTGGCCAAAGGAACCTTTCGCAACAATGACAGTTTATATCTATTGTGAATGAAAAATAATGAGACTTTTAAAGAGAAGAACAAGAAAGACTAGAACGAGTTTGCACTAACACGTTCAAAATTTCCCTAACTATTTTGATATTGCGGAGTTTAAGAAAGAGCAAGTTAAGCTTTTTTAAAATATTGTAATAAATTTTTTTTTGCGATCAGGGCAGGTAATACTCGTATTTGTCGCCTGTGATCCATCTTTTACTGACAAAACTATCAAATAAAGAAATAAGTTTTCCACTAATCTGCGTAAGACTCGTCGTAACACTACAATTTTAATCAGAGTTAACTGCCGCCGTCTGTCTAGGCTAAAACTTGAGAGTAACAAAAAGATATTTATTTTTTATGGAAAATGTGTGAAGGGGTCAAAACTAAACCAAATACCGTCTTATTCCCTTTTTGCACTCATTGAAGAATGAGTGTTTACCAACCCGCCTAAGAAATAATCGAATAAAAGTAGTTTTCCCACACTTACTTTCTCACCATATGATAATTATTCACGCCACACCTCGTACTTCTATATGTAGTCAGTATTCAGTTACTTTTTCACTAAAAATGAAGTTCCTACTTCGCATCTACAATTTAAATAGCTAGTAACCTGTAACTTATATCGAAAATTTTACTAAGGTACAAATTCATTCCATATTTTTTGGTTTTTTTTAGAATTTATCATAGAATTGCTTTGAAGTGTCCGCAGACCCGCAATGAAATTTGAATAGTTACACTCTTCATTCTTTGTGCTCTCAATAATTTATTCAATGGATTGAATAAAAAATAATAAAGTAGCAGAAACAGTCAGTCATTTACCCAAAACTCCTAAGGGAAAATTTGGAATTTATGTATGTTCTTGTAGCTGCTAGGTTGTTCAACAAGTTTTGCGGTTCTATAAGAAAAACACAGTTTTACGGTTTTACTATAAATTCCCTTGATTATTCCGTATAGTCTCCCTAAACATCAGTACACTTCTTCCAAACGCGACTACGAAATCATCGATGAAAAACGCTTTCCACGGATGATTTTTTTTTAGGTATGGAAACAGATGGCAGTCGCTAGGGGCCAAATCTGGTAAATACGGTCGGTGCTCCAATAATTCGAGCTTTAATTCATAGCCATTGTCAAAATGCAGTGCATTGTTCTGATAAAAAAGATTTTGTTCTTTTGCTAACTTTTTCAAGAATTATTTCCTTCAGCTCGTCTAAAAGGTTACAATAATATTCAGAATTCATTGCTTTACCAGTTTGCAAGTATTCCATAAACAAAATTCCTTTCGCATGGCAAAAAACTGATGCTAACATCGCCTTGGCCGATTTCCCGATTTGTGTACACGAACTTGAGCCAAAAAACCAGGTTCACACCACTCTTTAACCTCTTGTTTTGATTTAGAGTAATTGTGATAGACCCAAGTCTCATCCATAGTCATGAATCGATGCACAAAGTCCACTTAAGCTGTGGAACGCTCTAAATTTTGTTGAGAAAGCTGCATTCGAATCTTTTTTTGTTCCATTGTTAGCGAATGCAGCAGCCAATGTGGACACAGCTTTCTGAAACCCAATACTTCAGTCAAGATTTTGCTTAAACTGCCCACTGAGATGACTAGGGCTTCTTTCAGTAACTCAACGATTTTCCAATACGAAATCCAATATTTTGTCTACGATTTTTGGTGTTGTTGCTGTGGATAGTCTTTAAGGCTTGTACGGCCACATTCAAATTCAGCAAGCCATCTTTTTGCTGTGCTAATTGATGGCGAAAACTCCTTATACACTTTCAACATTCGTTCATAAATTTTATTTACTTTTAAACTTTCCAAAAATATAAATTCAATCACTGTCCGATATTTGATTTTTTCCATTGTAGAAAATACTGTGACACGTCGATACTAAATGGCTTGTAAAAAAGGAATGAATTGATAGATTGAAATGATGTACATACATATATGTACGTATATATACAGAGGGTACCAACATAATAAAAACAAAGAAAAATTATGGCTAGTAGCAACACCCTCTTTCATCGAACCGCAAGACTTATTGAAAAACCTAGTAAATTGAGATCAAAAATTGCTTCAATATCTGCACAACAATTTTCTATTAACCTTCATCTACAAATATAAATTATGCAAAAAAATATTCTATAAGGAGAAGCCAAACTTTTAATATGCCGTTTGCTGCTGCCTTCTATCATCTTTCAATTTTACATTATTTTTACCAGCTCACACAACACGTCTTGTTCGCGATTATTTGAACAAAAATAATGTTAATATCGTTCCGCAAGCACCGTATTCGCCTGATATGGCTCCATGTGACTTTTTCCTGTTTCCCAAGCTCAAGTTGCCGCTCCGTGGAAAACATTTTGAGACAATTGAAGTCATAAAAGAGAATTCGAAGAACACACTCGAGCTTGACATGTTTACAGTAGCACAGAAAACAAACTATGTGACATATCACGCTGAACTTTGCCATGTAAGCTTATAACAGTCCTACCAAAAAACAAAAAAATTTATTTTTGCCATATGGGCATTTTCACAAAAAGGTCAACCACGAGTGCAAAACTCAAACTGTTCCTGAAAACTTTTTGTTGATGAATAATAAATCTCAAATGTGTTTACTTTATGAATATAAAAGAATTTTTCTTTTCTTTTAATTTTGAGCCGAAATATACAACGAATATACAAAATTTACAAAAATCTAACTCTTTTGACCAAATATACCAACTTTTTTCCTTGTAATATTCCCTTATTCAAAGCAATACTATGATGTTTTTATAATTTAAAAATCTTCTACTGATAGTAACATAATGTTTAACAAGCAGAGAGACTTAGTGGAGATCGAATAACGGTAGTTTTTTTTTGATTACTTCTGCTTATATTCGTATGTCGCGTCCGTTACCGAAAAATAGCATTTATTGTTCTCATTAGTGCAAAAAGTGTTGAAGTATAAATTGCTTTCAGACTTTAAGCAAATAACTTATTTCACTTAAGGGGTAACACCACTGTACACACGTAAAATAAACACGATTTTTAAAGAATTTGTTTGTATAGAAGGAAAGGGAAAACAATCACTCTGATTTGGGAAGTTATTACTTATATACTAAAATACAAAACTACAAAGTTTGATCGAAAAATTTTACAAAATGGCGGCATTGGAGACATTTTTGTGATGTGGTTTCTCTTGAAGAAGCTCCGCGGCACGCAGCACAGAGGGTGCAAATTTTAATCTGGAACAAAGAAACATTTTTTTTCTTAATCTAGATAAGAATAGCTAGAGAAACACGTAGGGGATTTAAAAAATATTTATTTTTGTGGAATTGGCAAGCTTTTGAAGGAAAAAACTCTATTTTGGACTAAAAAAACGGCACTTAAATAATTATAACAATCGTTTAAATTAATCTATCGAAAATCCCCTACGCTGTTCTCTTAAGAAGGTTATTATACAGACGTAGTGAAAAACTTGATTAAAAATATTTAAAATTGTTTGAGTTATGCTGCGTGCCAATTTCAGAAAACGTGTTTTGAGAAAAACGCGTTTAAAGTTTGGAAATTTGGAGAAGTCGTTAGGTAGCAGTCACTAAGGCTTGGTTAAAAGCTTAAAATATTTATGAAATAAACTTCGGTAACGTATACAACTTTTTGTTCTGTATTTTAAAAGGTTCAAAGAATTTTTTAAGCTTATAAAAAAAAAATCAATTTTTTGAAATTTCTACAGTGGTGTTACCCCTTAAGAAAAGTAGCCATTGACTCTCCACAAAAACGATTAATAAAATTTATTGGTGTTTGAAATTCGTCGCGTCCGTTACCGCGAACCTTACATTTTAAATAAAGTCGTAGAGATTGCACAAGATTAAAATTTTATAGATGGCAAAAACGGCAAAAGAAACAAGAAAAGCAATAACACCGAAATATAGAGAGAAAATGAAAGAAGCATCTTAGATTGGAATTTTTTCGCCACTTCACATGGCAAAGGTGCTGTAGACGGAATAGGTGCCGTAGTTAAACAAAAAGTCTGGCAAATCGTTAAAGCAAGAAATATCATTCTCGGTAATGCCTTATGCTTCTATGAATGTGCTAAGAACAACATTGATGGAGTTAAAATTTTGTATATCTCTGGAACACAAATTGATAGTTTTTCTAATCAACTGTCAGAGTTATGGCAAAATGTTCCAAATATCAAAGGAGTTAAAAGTATGCATTGGTTTTCATATTTCGACAGTAAATGTATTGAAGTTGCTCGGACGGCCTATTCATTAAAAAAAATAATTAAAATAGACCATCCTAAAAACTAATAACTTTCTTCTTAATTCTTTAAGTCATTTTTACTGTAATATTACTTGAGTTTTTACTTTCAATAAAATTGAAGTGTTATAATGAAAAAAAGCCTATTTCCTAGCTCATGGAAAATTTTGTCGCGTCCGCTATGTCGCGTCCGTATTTCTTCTATACTCAATTAAAAAAACGAAGAGAAAATTATCATATTTCATAAACCTACGAATAACAGTCATCTGTTCGCATTTATTAACATATATATTGTATATATATACAAATTCTTAATTTGCTGAATTTTGTATATTTCTGAATGCTCCTCAAAAAAACTTCTATTTTTTGTCGCGTCCGTATCACTTTATAATTGCTTATAACTACGTACTTATTTGTAAAAGATCTTTCCCGTATATATTAAAATCTAGCACTCCGTCAGCCCTTTAAAACAATATCAATATATTATATATAAACTTTTACTTTGTCTTCATTTGGAAAAGCGTACAAATGTCGCGCCCGTTACCGTGAAAATGTCCATATGTCATCCGCGGACCGTTTTATTGATAACGTCTCGTTCATATTTTAGTAGAAGGTATATATAGGTTACTCTTAGTTAGTGATGAGCGAGTTCGAGATGTTTTAATTGATTGTAGCCAGTGATTGCTAACATATTGATGGTTCTCTCTCGCAGTCTCTGGCAATGAATTTCCAGCCGCGTGGAACTTTAAATATCAATCGTCCAAAATATGTTCTTTAATTGTACATACAACCAATTAAAAAAGAATTGAATCATTGCTATTAATACATATAATAATTATAATAAAAAATAATAGACAAGCGAATTCTTCTTGGTTGGTAAAAAAATTAATGGGATCAATTACAGTAATTATTGGATAAACGCGCCTCTACCATACGTGCAATACTCCTAAATGCAATACAGGATGCCCATGCATATCCTGCTGAGAGAATGAGGACACTGCAAAGCATTTTTTCAGTAGCTGTACGATGTAAACTAGAATCAGACTTAGTCTATTGGAGTGCGGTGTACTGAGCATGGAAAAAGTTCATACTCTTCCACTTCCGGACCTCTTAAGACTCATCAATGAAAACAAAAGATTCGCGGAAGAGTATCTTCAAACCAACTTTTCAGTCTTACAATCCATACTGCATCTATCCAGTCTCTCTGTTTCTTGCACTGTAATCTATCCGGGTGTAGCACAATGTTCTTCTTGACTGAGTGCTTGGGCCTATTTGACCTCCCACAAATCTAATCTAATCTAATCTAATCTAATCTAATCTAATCTAATCTAATCTAATCTAATATAATCTAATCTAATCTAATCTAATCTAATCTAATCTAATCTAATTTAATCCAATCTAATCTAATCTAATCTAATCTAATCTAATCTAATCTAATCTAATTTAATCTAGTCCTACACTACAGAACAGATATATAAAAATGTAATGAGGAGATCAAAACTCTTGGGTGTGCAGGTATCATTTCTCTGAACTGGGCTCGTGATGAGCTTGCTCCCTTCCTGGCACTGGACTGAATTGGTCTTAGAGACCTCCTTCTTGGTCATCGGCATCTTCCTGACTGTTGCTAAAGGGGAATTGCATAAATTATTTCTCAGGAAAGCGCAGAAAAGATGGAGCTCCATTTCTTCATGTGCTATTTCGAAAACTCATTGGCCCCAGTACAATAGACTCAGAAAGTCCTGTGGACTCCACGCCATTCAATTTCTAAGCTCGTAGCTGTGTTTACCGGCCATTGGACGATCGGCACTCACACAGAAAATCTGGTTTCAGCATTAATTGCAGAAGCTGGGGGGACCTTTCTGAAAAGGATATAACTCTGGCTGGCTGTAGAGGCGAGAGTTGTACTTTAACCATTTCACCTACCTACCTACCTGACTCGCTTGAATGCATTGTGGCAAATGTATATTCACAGAATTTTATACGTGCAAAATATACGCTTGCATGTAACGTACGTTTGTATAGGTATAAATTACCTCGCTTTGATTGCTACATCCAAACACGTTGCGCAAATAGGTGACTGCCAATAAAGGAGTATTACACATATGGCTTATGGGGATTGTTTTTCAAATGTATTTCATTTACAATACATACAGAGGACATATAACGACTTGTTTTCATGTTACGAATAGTAAATAAACACAAAAACGATATTTTTATTGTAGTAAATATTCCTTATTCCGTAAACGTAACCAATTGATTGCTGTCTACTGTACTGTACTTTTCGGACTCGCCCATCACTTCGCTTAGACATATGATGAGTGCTCTTGCAGAAAAAGTTCTTAAAATGTGCACATTTTCAAGTAAAAATTTATTTATTTTATTTAAATTTTCCCTCATTGCGAATATGAGGGTCATTTGCAAAGTTTGTGCAAAAATAAAAACTACTTAATTGTTTGAGAAAAACCTTTTCGACATAGTGTCCCTTGGGGTTATACACTTCCCCCAACTCTGGCCTAGTTTGTTGATGCCTTCCGAATAATAGAATTTGTCCAAGTGTAAAAAATAGCCGTTCGTTTCTGCAATGACCTCCTTGTTTGAATAAAATCTGAAGAGAAGTTTGAAGAATAAGGGCATGTGTAACGAGGAAGAACCCTAGTCCCAACTCAGAGCAAAAGAAGGTTGATCATGACTACCACAAATGCAATCCTCCTATATGGCAGCGAAATATGAGGCGATGCGCTACGCTTTATAACCAAGCTCAAAGCACTGGAGGCTGTACAACGAACAGCGGCACTCAGAGTTGCTTCAGCCTACCGCACTGCCTCAGGCGCAGCAGTTTTTGTGATCAGCGGAAATATACTAATCGACCTCATGGTATGAGAACGAGTGGATGCTCGGTAGGTAGATAGGTGAATTAGGCGTGGTACTCTATAAAAAACTCGCTATCATTAATGCCGCGGAGTGGAGATGTCAGACCATGCAGCGGTGGCAAAGCCGATGGGACACTGAATCGAGTGGCAGATGGATGGCGAATGTCTTTCCTACAATAGGTAAATGGGTTCAAAGGAACTTCGGGAAAGTGGGCTATTTCATGACTTAGTTCTTCTTGGGTCACGGATACTTCCGCAGATATCTATACCGCATGGGGAAGGTAAGTGATCCCAGATGTAAAAGACAGATCTCACAGGCACAGATATAAGAAGACGAGCCTATGCATGAAACTGCCCACAAATATAGTGAACCCAGACGTCGATGAATAGAATTGGTAAATTTTATGGACATCGTTCTGAGCAATCCCGAAGTAATGCAGAAAGTAGTTCCGGGAAGAGAGTCTCCTCAGAATAGGAGGAGGGATTGTTTAAGTAGCCATACCACACGACATAGTAGACGACGGTCGCTGGAAGTGAGCAGGCATTTTGAACCCTATCTCACCCACCACAAAACAAAGAACATATTTCCATTAATTTTGCCACTGCTGAGGCGTGGCTGGTGCGTTGTCGCGATGGAAAAGGAAAATCACTTTACTTCTCCGATTCAAACGAATGTCAAGCACAAAGAAGTATAATATTAGGTTGGAGAAAAATAAATTACTTTCTAGGCAGATGGCTGTAGTGATCGATAGCTCATAAAGTATCGATCAAATAATTTCAAGTTTATGTTCGTTGTCAAGGTGATATTTTACACTGAAAAAAATCGTTTACTATTTCTGGTTTGTTCCATTCAATTGTGAGTTACAGGGTGTTAACAGTGGATGTCAACAAAGAGAAAATCCGGTACCTTTTTTCTTTTTTTTTTTGATAAAGCCGAAAATGCAAGCCCGGTTGCTGAAATTATGAATGGTGTTTTTGGTGTGGATACAGTAACAGGTAATAGCGTGCAATTTTGGTTTCGTCGATTCCGAACAGGTATTTTTGATGTTAAAGAATGTTTCGATAATGCATCTTACTACCACACTACTACAAAAAAATATGTAAAAAAAATTTGGTTTTGTATATTCTTTGATGTCAATAATAACATACCATAAAATCAAAACGATCGCATTTTATTTTCTTAAAAAAAAATTAAAAAAAAAAAAAACTATAAATAGTGAGTATTTGACCAGACTACTACTATAAAACAAACCTTTTACGCAAAATAAAAAAAGTAAAAGTAATGGATTTCTTTTTCCCTAAACAAATATAGTATTTTTCTGCAGTTATCTTTTTCAAACCCTTCAGAAAATTTACTTTAAAACTCTATACGTTTGACTTTTAATTGAGAATTATGCAAATCATGTGCTTCTAAAAATCTGCTACATATTAACCAACGTCTCACTGAGAATGGTTTTTAAAATCACACTAAGTGCACTCACTTTTCATTGAAGGTAGAAACAAAAACACAAAAATTACACTTTACCTTTTCCTTTTATAGTCATTCTTGAAATTTTGCTCAATACACTTTGACCCATCCTAATATATCATCATCATCATTGTTAGCTGGACAACCCTGGTCAGGTCTTCGCCTGCTGTAGCGTATGCCTCCAATTGTCTATGTTTCGTGCATGTGTCCTCCATGCCCGAAATCCCAATAAGCCTGCGTCTTCTTCTACGCCGTCTACCCATCTAAGCGGCGGACAACCCCTTCTTCTCTGTCTGCGGCATTTACTGAAGAGTATTTGTTGAGGTGGGTAATTCGTGATAGCCCGCAATATGTGACCTGCCCATCTCAGTTAGTTGATCATGATTGTGGTTATCACAGATGGGTGCGCAAATAGTTTTTCGAGTTCATGATTGTAGCGTTTCCGCCACTCGCCTTTATGGCATATCGCACCAATAATTTTTCGTAGAACACTCCTCTCGAAAATCAGTAGCTTCTGTTTATCTGCATCTTTGAGTGTCCACGTTTCAATACCGTTAGCAAGATGGAAATTATAATTGAGCGATACAGTGAAATCTTTGTTTTTCTGTCAAGGAGGCGACTCTTTAAGTGTTGACACAACGAAAAAAAGCAGCAGTTGGCCATAAGAATTCTGTGGCCGATTTCGGCAGAAATTTTGTTGTCATGATTAATGATTACCCCAGGGCATTTAAATTCCTTCACTACTTCGAATACATAATCATCGATTTTTAGTATTTGACCCACATTGTGTCCGACAGAGTCCGATGTAATTGAAACTAGCGCTTTAGTTTTGGCTTTGTTTATTTCTAATCCCATACATTTTGCTGCTCTCTCAATACATACTTGCGAAGTCTTCTTTCAAACTCGGCAGCGAGGTTGCGATTATGTCTATGTCGTGCGCGTAAGCCAGCAATTGAACCGATTTAAACAAAATAGTTCCCTTTGTGTTTACGGCTGAGGTTTTCAGAGGCAATATTAAAGAGGGAACGTAAGAGCCCATCCCCTTGCCGAAGTCCGTTCAAGGTGGCGAACTCTCGCGACGGATTGTTCTGAACTCTTTCTACGTTCCTTACATTTTGCGAGCGTGTTAAACGTTTTAACTTATCGGGAATACCGAATTCTGCCATCGTTAAGAACAGCTGATTCCTAATTACGCTATCGTCAGCTGCTTTGAAGTCAATGAAAAGATGATACGTCGTCATGTCGTATTCGCGAGATTTTTATAAAATCTGCCTAACTACGAATTGATCAATCGTTGATCTTCCCTCTTGAAAACCAGCCTGGTAGCTACCAATGATGCGTTTAGCATGTGGTTAAGTCTAGCACTTAGAATATTTAAAAAATATTTTGTAGATACTGTTTAAAAGAGTTATGGGAAGGTAATTTTCACAAACCAACATGTCTCCTTTTGTATGTAGAGGGCAAATTATTCCAATTTCCCACATCTTTGGCATACGTTCTTTATTCCAGATTTTAAAAACCAGCTGATATATAGTAAGGAAGTTTTTATTACTCATGTGTTTAAAGAGCTCTGCTGGGATCTCGTCAAAACCACAGGATTTGTTGTTTTTTCAGGCTTTAAAAGCCGCCATAAACTCCTGGAAATTAAGTTCTTCCACGATTTCTGAAGACTTTAACTGTAGGTGTTCGGGTTCAATACCTGTAATGTTTCTGTTAAGAAGTTTATCAAAGTACATATGTTGCCCACCTTTCGAGGATTTGGTTTTTTTCCTTTAAGAGTGAACCATTTTAATTTTTACAGACAGGGTTGCCCGTATTCGACGGAACCTTATGTCAACTCTGTATCTTTTGACAGAGACGTCAGGTCGCTTAAGGACATACCGTGTTGGACGCGTCAGTCCCAGCAGATTTTTACCATGGAATAGTACACGCCACGCGAACGCTCCCAAATTGTTGAAATTTACATTCAACAAAAGAAGTCAATTGCGAAAAGAAGAAGAACAAAATCATCATGTCCGATGAGGCTCATTTCTTATTGAATGGGACGGTAAATAATTAAAATTGCCGTATTTAGGCCACTGAAAATCCTCACGATATTCAAGAGGTACCTCTTTACTACGAAAAAGTCACTGTTTGGTGCGGCGTTAGTGCGAAAACGATTATTGGGCCGTTTTTCTTCGAAAATGAAGATGGTCAAGTTGTTACCGTCAATCAGGAGCTTTATCGCGATATGATAACCAGTTTTGTGATGCCAATTATTCGTCGAAAGCGTATGAGGCAGTTCTGGCTTCAACAAGACGGCGCTCCACCACACACAGCTCGCACCACAATCGATTTTTTGAAGAAATTGTTTCCTCGCCGTTTGATGTCGAAAAGTGGCTCAATGCGGCCATTTGAGAGATATCATATTCAAAAAGTGATGTCAACAAATCTTCTTGAACCAAATAAAATGATTATTTTCGTCAATATCAAAAAAATTGTGTTTTTCTTTGATTTAAAAAAAAAAACACATGGGTCCGTCGAATATGGGCAACCCAGTAGTATGTCCTTGGATTAAACTCACGTCTTTGTTCGTTCACGCCTTTAAAAAATCTTAGTAAATTATGACAGTTGAAACACATTTCCAGTTGCTTAAACTTTTCCTTATTAAAATTTCTCTTTTTTTTCCTATGCAGTTTCTTCTCCTCGCGTCTTAAATTTTCATACATTTCTCGAGATTGCCGCGTTTTGCGGTTTATCATTGCTTTACGCGCATTGTTCTTTTTTTCTGTAGCCATTTTGCATTCTTCGTCGATCCAGGAACCATCCTAATATAAGGTGGTGCAAAATTAATCACCCTATCGACAGATTTCTTTAATTTTTACAAACGACGTCGAATGCCACTCATATTTGGCACTTGTGAATTAGACAGCTGCGATATGCAAACTGGCAAGCAATGGAGCGCGCAAAAGTCAAAATAGAGATTTCCATCACTCAAAATAAAGTTTCTTATATAATAAAAAATTATTTAGAAACAAAATTGGATGACTAATATTGCACCACCTTGTATATATGTATATACTTATAAGCATGTGTATGTATGCACTTGCATATGTATACCATTTTCAAATCACAAAAAATAATAAAATAAGCAACAAATTAAACAAAAGATAAACTTTTAATGTGATTCAATTCGCAGGTGAATTAGTGTTTGTTAACACCTTGCAAATGAATTGATAAGCGATAGCAGATAAAAAGCGCAAGCCAAAAAAAAGAACAGAAAACTATAAACGAAAAAAAAATTCATAAAACCTAAAAATTATTGTTTAATTATAAACAAATTGCTGGGTGTTGCTTTATTATGCGAATTTCATTGCTCTGACGTAGGTGACCACGAAATTGGGCTTGGTTATCTGTGTATGTACAAGTATGTATGTTTGTGTGTGCGTTGAAGGTGCTGAAAAATAAGAAATAAGAACCGCAAAACACCTAATTGTGCATTTCATGTGTATGTATGTATATACATACCTATGTGTGTTTATACGAAAGACAAAGCTATTTGTTTGCACAATGGAAAACTGATCTTGCTATGCGCTGGTGATTATTAAAGCTTAATAGCAAAAGGAAAAAAAAACAAAAACAAGTAAAAAAATAAGGAGGGAAAACAAACAAACTATGTGCTTGTGTGTGCATGCATACGAGTAGATTGCTTATTTAGACGACTCTAGATATTTATTGTGTTAAATTTTATTCTACAGTCATTATCTTGCAACGAAATGTTTGCGCTTATAAACACCATTTCCAATGTAGAAAATCCATAATTCTTTTCACCCCACCGAAAAAACTTATTCTGAGCTAATGAGTGCTTTTGTTTTGCTTATCTCTTGTGTACACGCCCACACTTTAATGTTGTGCTTTCTGTCGGACAGCTTCCTTCGTATAAAGAATGGAATGTTTGAAAGGTGAAGCGTTAAAGGAATAACACAATTCGGGACAAAAATATGTATGCAATATGTTGGCTACATATGCACATACATATATCTTTATACAAAATTATGGAAATATACTTAAGTACAAATTTGGTTTAGCATGCTTGAATATTTCACTTGTTCATAAAATATTGAATTTGAGAAATGCCTACTTCTAATTTTATGGCTGATGGAGTAGAGCTGATTTAGTGACTCTATCGATACACAAACTTGCTTATGCAAATTCTACCTAGAGTTAATATGTATGTAACCGAAATTGAGTATTATACCCCTACAAAACGAAGCTAAGTAAGAAATTTCCAAAATTGTAGTACTCGGTAATTTCCATTGCGCGGATAGTAAAAGTTTTTAGAGCCATATTTTAATTTAAATATGAAAAAAGACAAACAAAGTTTGCCGCATAAGTCAGGTCAGTCCATAAGTTCGTTCGTTTTTTAAAGGAGGTTTTAAAATTAATAAGAAAGATGCTTAAGGTATTTATTAATCAATAATATATTTTCTTTCATTATTTACAAGGTCTTTCCAACATTTATGCAAATTTTTAATTCCCTGCTCAAAAAATTGTTTGTCCTTGGAGCCAAACTACGCTTCGATATTCGTTTTTATAGCCTCTTTTGAGGAGCACTTCTTGTTACTCATATGGGATTGAAATCCATGGAAAAGGTGATAATCACAAGGTGCAATATCCGGAGAGTATGGTGGATGCGGCATTAGCTCCCATCCGAGGTCGTTCAGCTTGCCTAATGTTTGCCTTGCGGTACGAGGTCTTGCGTTTTCGTGGTGAAACAAAACTTTGCGTCTATTCACTAAAGACGGTCGATTTTTGTTAAGTGCCTTTATTCAGGTATGATAGCTGATGGGAATAATAATCAGCAGTTATCGTCTGATTTGGTTCCAGAAGTTCATAGTAAACAATACCGGCCATATCCCACCAAATGGACAGGAGAATCTTCTTGGGGTGAGGACCATCTCTAGGGGTCGGTTCAGGTGTTTCATCTTTTATCTAAACATTGGCGTTTGCGAACAGGATTATTGTCATCACCAGTAACGATAAGGTTCAAAATA
Source organism: Anastrepha ludens (assembly GCF_028408465.1). Lineage (NCBI taxonomy): Eukaryota > Metazoa > Arthropoda > Insecta > Diptera > Tephritidae > Anastrepha > Anastrepha ludens. The sequence continues at coordinate 16,412,951 of NC_071500.1, forward strand.
CTTTCATTTTCAAGCCGTTGCAGCAGCTGAGAACACACCTTCACTCTCTGCTGAAGGTTGGCGACGGAAAGTCTATGCGGAACCCATTTTCCCAGCTTTGAAACCTTTCCAGACTGAACCAGGTGCCTGTGAACTGTTACATGCGATGAATTTAACCTCTGAGCTATCATATCGACTGTCAAATTTGGCTCATCTTCCACGAATTCGAGCAAGGCGTTGGAGTGAAAGACTTCAGGACGACCAGCGCGCGGGGCATCCTCCACGTCGCAGTTACCACTTCGGAATTTTGAAACCACTTTAACGCCCTTCATATGGTTTGACAGGGAGCGGAAAAGATGGTAATCGGTCGGTGCAAGATGCGGAGAATACGGCAAATGCTGACGGATCTCCCATTCGAATTCTTGGAGTGCGGCTTGGACGACTTGTGTAACATGGGTCCTGGCGTTGTCGTGAAGGACTATGGTTTGACCATGTCGATCAGTTCTTTTCAGTCAAATAGCCTCATTCACGCGGTGGAGTTGGGTAATGTAGAGCCTTGTTGACCGTGGAACTCTTTTCGAGTATTTTTCAGAGCATCATGGCCTCCCAGTCCCACCAAACACATATCAGGATCTTCTTTGGATAAAGATTTGGTTTGGCTCTTGGCTTTAGCGTATCTCCTGGAGTCAAGGAGTGGGTGGCATATTGTTGTATATTGATGTATGGGCACTATTTCTCGTCTCCCGTCACGATTCGGTACAAAAAACGCTGTTTATGACACGTGTTGCTCGAAGGCGAGCGAGATGCTGAGAAGTAATTGGAAGGCGACTTTCTTTGTTTTTTTTTGTTAAGCTCGTTAGGCACCCAAATTCTCAGGCTCACAATTTTTCACTAAATCTCATTAAATGATAGTGATTGAGGTCCTTCAAATGTGATTTGAGACGTTCTTGATCGAATTCAGAAAACCTTCCGTTGCGGGACGTGTCAGCGACGTCATTCGCAAAGCCGCCATTTTTGAACTTTGCAAACCATTTCTGTGCTGCTTACTTGTCTAGTTGTGGAACAACATCAAGACGCACACCACAAATAGGAGGAGGAGCTCGGGCAAACACCCAAAAAGGGTGTACGCGCCAATTATGTATATATATACTTGCCTATGACCCCTTCTCTATATACTCGTAAATCGCAAATGTGCCTGGCTGCTTCGGTAGCTTTTTGATCTCGATGAAAAGTAAAGAAAAGCAGGTGTCGAAAATGTTTTTTTGTTATTTTTGCCCCGGATTTCTCATTTCTAAGCCTCAAAACTAATAAAAAATTAAATAACTCAGAAATACGATGAACAAAGTTTGGTAGAGCAGAAAGAATTCTATCGAATGAACACTTACCTTGATCCAAACAGCAAACAAATCGTTGTAAAATAAAATAGAATATAAAAACGCTGTGAACTTATTACCCAACCCAAAATATATGTGGTTGAAAGTGTATACGAGTATTAAATGAGTATCTAAGGCTGATTAAATAAACGGCAATAGAAGTGGTTACGCTTGCACCAAAATTATTAAGTGAGACTCATACATGAGTGGGTAGTAAATGATGCAATTTAATGTGAATGTAGTAGACCTGTAGTGCGGTTCACTCTCTTTTAACAAGAATTGTTATATTTGTTTACAATATTTGCCGTTTGCACTAACGATTTTACTATTCACAAACTTATTGAAAAATCTTAAGCGTTTTTAAGATAAGAAATTATTTTACGTGGAAAATGCGCGAATACAATTGCCTGTTAAATGAAATGCGAGCGCGTTCGGTGGTAACTTTACAAGTGATTTATTTATTTCTGAGTTCAAGTTTTTATAGTGTCTTAGCCTAACGGATTAAGTTCAAATTTATGTAATTAGAGTAAATATGTATTGCTCTGTTACGTTTATGTAATATAGGAGTTTATACATATATAGTGCTATTTTTAAATTCATATACGAAAATTCAACAGTATTTTTAGAAAACAGTAAGCTTAATATTGAAACGTTACGAGAAATTATGGAATTTAACAAATTATGATAATAATGATTAAAATTAAATGAAATATATAAAATTAAATTAATAATTAAAATTATAAGCCATTTGGCGTAACACCGGCCACCTTGAAAGGCTCATGGTCCTTCAACGTCTGATGGCAGTACGGCGAGTTTGTGAACGGGGCGTTTAATTACGCCCGCTTTGGTTGCCACGTCTGCTACGCGGACTTTGCCGTCTTGCCCTGTTACGATTGCGGCGACGCGGCCGAGCACCCATTGCTGCGGTGGTGTGTTGTCTTCCTGAACCAGGACGAGGTCGTTCAGCTCGAGGTTGCGCTTCGGATGCAACCACTTGCTTTTCTTCTTCCCTTTAGCAATGCTGACACCACTGCCATAGAGGTTGAAGCTGTCCACGGCCCGATCTGGATTGTGTCGGCTTACATGCCTTACGATGCAGCGGAGGCGCCTCCTCCTGAAGCAGTGAGAAGGCTCGTCAATACGGCGCATCTGAATCAGAAACGCGTCATTATTGGAGCAGACGCTAATGCACATAATATTGTTTGGGGCAGTACAAACAACAACACACGAGGTGAGCAACTTTTTGATTATATTCTAGCGAATAAGCTTGATATATGTAATAGAGGTGATGTCCCTACGTTTCTTAACTCCTCTAGAAGAGAGGTACTCGATATTACTCTTGCTAGCGAATCATGTACACAACTGGTGCAGGACTGGAGCGTTGATAAACAGCACTCTTTTTCCGACCACCAATATATAACATTCACTTTAAAAGCCGAAACGGCAAAACCCATGCAAAACCCTAACAAAAAACGTATGAATTGGATCAAATATAAAGAACATCTTGCCAATGGACTTCCTGATATCAGGCAGTTTGAAATGACAAATAAAAACGATATCGAAAACGCTGTCAACATGATAACGAAGACGTGTCAAAGCGCAGCACGACAATCTTGTCCCCTGACAAAAACAGGAGGTAAGCATAAACCTTTTTGGTGGACTCCAGAAATCTCAGAACTTCGCAATCGAACTCGGAAACTCTTTAACCAATCTAAAATAACAGACGAATGGGAAGAATATCGACAATGTCTCAAAGACTTTAAGAAAGCCGTCAGAAGTGCAAAACGCATATCCTGGCGATCATACACTCAAGAATTAGAGAACACTTCAGAAGTAAGCAGACTACGCAAGATTCTTGCATCAAACCCAGTCTCTCCCAGTTTTATCATGACTCAAGATGGAACTTGGACTACTTCAACTGACCACACTCTTAGAATACTTCTAGAATCTCACTTTCCAGGCTGTGTTGCCAACTTACCTGCACTTCCCAGCACTCTTCAGAGTAATTATGGGAATAGATCAGATCTAATCAGCTGTAATAGCATCTCTACAGCAATACTAAGCTTTAAAAAATTTAAATCACCAGGTCCTGACAACATCATTCCAGCAGAACTTCAAGAAGGACTGGAAATTCTACTGCCTTGGCTAACAAGGATCTTTAACAAGTGTTTAAATCTCTCTTACCTTCCGACAATTTGGAAGAAATCGAAGGTAGTATTCATTCCGAAAACGGGGAAGCCTTCACACTGCAAACCAAACGACTTCAGGCCTATTAGCCTAACCTCGTTTTGCTTAAAGGCTTTTGAAAAAGTCTTAGATGAGCAAATCAAAACCCAACTTGATACTAAGTTGATCTCTGAGGCACAACATGCCTACACTAAAGGGAAATCGACTGAAACGGCACTTCATTCACTGGTGCAAACAGTGGAAACTTCCCTTCACAATAAGGAGTACTCTCTTGTCGCATTTATGGACATAGAAGGTGCTTTTAATAATATTGAACCCAACGCTATTTTGTCTGAAATTGCCAAATTGGGTACTAATTACTCCATCCGAAAGATGATCGAACAAATGCTCCAAAATAGAATAATCACTTCAGAGTTTGGGTTAAGCCGCATGAGAATGTACGCCGTCAAAGGCACTCCTCAAGGCGTAGTACTCTCACCCCTTCTCTGGAATCTCGCTGTAAACAGTTTGCTTCGAAATCTCGAAAAAGCAGGCTGCAAGGTTGTAGCCTATGCAGATGATATTGCCCTCTGCGTATCAGGCAAACATCTGAATACCCTCACTGAGCTCATGCAACGCTCAATCAATATTCTGTCAAAATGGTGCACCGAATGCGGACTAAATGCGAATCCAGCAAAGACAGATCTTGTTCTCTTCAATAGGAAACAACAATCTCCTCCACTGCAAACAATAACTTTAAAAGGGGAATCATTACTCCTATCTGATTCAGCTAAATATCTAGGAGTTATTCTAGATAGGAAGTTGAGTTGGAAATTGAACATCGAAAACAGATGTAAAAAAGCTTTCATAGCTCTTTATACTTGTAAGAAAGCTATAGGCAAAACCTGGGGTTTTTCACCTCGGATCATTTATTGGATATATACCTCGATCATCAAACCGATACTCTTCTACGGTGTGGTTGTATGGTGGACAGCACTCGAAAAACGGTGTAGAGTAGCCACAATTGATCGAGTCCAAAGAACAGCCTGCCTCCTGATAACAGGATGCTTAAGTACAACACCTACTAAGGCTCTAAATACGTTGCTTCACTTGTTCCCTATCGATCTGGCTGGCAAAGCGATTGCAGCGAAAGCAGCGACACGCATGAATGCTATATCGAAATGGAATAAGTATCTTGGCCATTCGGCCATACTGAACAGGAACACTGTTATCTCTTCCGACATAGACTATCATGTAAGTCTTCCATCACCACCCTTGCTATTCTCCTGTTCACTCCCAACTAGGGAAGAATGGAAGACGAATCTAACCGAAATCGATGGCCCTCTGATTATATATACAGATGGTTCAAAACAAGACGGCAAAGTGGGATTTGGAATCTTTTCCAATTCCCCTCACATCAATCTATCATTTAGATTACCCGACTACTGTAGCGTATTCCAAGCGGAAGTATGCGTTATCTGGTATGCTGCGAAAACTCTCTTAGAAAAGAGAATATCACTAGAGGATATCCGCTTTTTCACCGACAGTCAAGCGGCCGTTCGAGCACTCAGCTCCTCTTATACCCACTCAGATGTGGTTCGATCCTGTCTCTTATCTCTTAACGAGATAAGTGTTCAGAATTCTGTCCAAGTTATCTGGATACCGGGTCACAGTGGATTCGAAGGTAACTGCAAAGCTGATGAGCTCGCAAGAGCTGGAGCTGCGCAATCAAATGTTAGTAACTTACCCACAATCCACATTCCGCTCTCAACATGCAAATTGCTCATTGATCGAGAATTTCACAGCATTGCTGATCGGAGGTGGCGAGTGGAAACTACTTGCGTTACGACCAGACAAATCTGGCCATCCTACAATCTGAAACAGACAAAAACCCTAATAAGTCTTTCGAAACACGAACTAAGGCATATAATATCTCTCAACACCGGTCACTGCCTTTTGGGCACTCACGCACGTCGGCTCGGGGTTCCTCAAAACGACCTGTGCAGATACTGCGAGGACGAAGATGAGGAAGTATCGAGCAGACACTTGCTGTGCAGTTGTCCCGGTCTAGCCAGAAGTCGATTCGCTCTTCTTGGCTCTCCAACAATTGACAATCTTTCAGTACTCTCGAACCTGAAAATCGAATCTCTAATCAAATTCTCGAAACGAATTAATATCTTTGACCAAAATCTACAATAAAAATCTCGGTTAGGTGGGGAAATCATATAACATAATGAGCTCTAGGGCAACACAACGGACCCAACTTGCGGTCTATGTGGCACTCCGATGCGGGGTCACCCTTAAACCAACCAACCAACAGCTAGGCCACTATGACCGCAAATAAACAAGAAAAGGACAAAGGAATTGCTTGGTCTCTTAAGAGATAATATCTCGAGGGTCGTGGCTTGTTTAACCGATTATTGGCTATTTGGTGGGCATTCCTCGAGACTAGGAGTTTTCTCTCATGTATATTGCAGAAGTTGCAGAGATGAAGAAGAGGAAGAAACAGTTGATCACTTCCTGTGCAATTGTCCAGCCTTAGTTAAAATAAGAGCAGGTTGTCTAAGTAAATACTTTTTTAATTCTCTTACAGAGCTGTCTGGCGTGGAGTTGGGATCAATTCTACGTTACATAAGAGCCTCAAAATGGTTCCACGAAGGAAGGTAAATGGGGTTCACGTGCAGCACAGTGGTCTAAGTAAGTAGGTCGTGCAGACCGATTACCACCATAACCTAACCTATATTTCAGATAAACACATAGAATTCTTTGGGTTAGCTTATATTTTTGGAGCTTAATAATTTGTGTTGGATCCTCTTTTGATTATGACTTTTTGAAGTCGATGCCTCGATCGAATTGATTAAGTTGTTTATAAAATTTAAATGAATTCGACATTTATCGCAATTCTAATGCTTTTGGCGCCAACAAAATGTCTTCCACTTTTGAAAACCCCTTTGAGAAAGTAATGCCCATACATTTTCGTGTGGGTTAAGGTCAGGGCTGCTGGCAGGCCATTCTAAAATCGGAATTTTTTCGGTGTCAAAAACTCATTTGATGCTTAGGAAGCATAAACGGTTGCGTTGTCATGCTGGAAAATGCACTCTTCGTTGAAATGATCGTAAAAAAGGTAGTAAGTAATTCGCCTAGAAATTCTATTGGATTGGGTCATAAGTTCATAGCGTTTTTATATTTTTATTTATTTTACAACGATTTGTTTGCTTCTTGGCAAAGGGTAAAAGTATTCATTCGATAGAGCCCAAAACCATGTTAATTGTATTTTTGAGTTATTTAATTTTCTATTAGTTTTGAGGCTTAGAAATGGAATACCCAGGGGGCAAAAATCAACATTTTCGACACCTGCTTTTCTTTGCTTTTCATCGAGGTCAAAAAGCTGTCGAAGTAGACCGGGACATTTGCGACGTGTATGGGGAAGGTAATAATCATAAGTCGACAGCACCGGAATGGTGTGCAAAGTTCAAAAATGGCGGGTTTGCGACTGACGTCGATGACACGTCCCGCAGCAGAAGGCCTTCTGGATTCGACGAAGAACGTCTCAAATCACTTTTGAATGAGAATCAACTCAGTTGCCAAACCAGTTGTGAATTGGCTAAAAAAATGAACCGCCATCATAAAACGATTCTCAATCACCTTGCTTTTGACACTAATGGCTGCCCAAACTATGACAGAACTCCCTTCGAAATTACGTGCCATTCTCTCCTACTTTTTCTTCCGTTTATAATGCCATTACTCTTCGGAATCCTCTGATCTGTCCAGATGGAACTTTTTTCAACAGAAGAAATTACTCTTTTCCATTCATGTTTCCAAAATTGGCACTTTTCTGCAAATCCTGTGCTAACTTAGGCTTAGGTACTCGTTTTACATATTCGAGACTAATACAATTTGTTGCATACGAAGGGTAGAAACTTCCAAATTAAGGGTAAGTTTAATTTCAGCAGGGCTGTGTGATTTATTTATAGCTAAACGTTTGATTACCTGAACATCTCCAGCTTCTCTTGGTTTATTCGTATTTTTCTACCAAATGGGAGTAATGCGAAACCACAGTTTTGCTTCTTTGTGCCCATTTACACAGGGACACATTTGGCAAGTAAACATTTCGTTCATGGGAGAAGGACGGGCGCGGAAGATAGAAGGGATTTAGTTTCCCGCACTGGCGACACGGTTTGTGCTTCTCTTTCGTATTTCCAAAACAATTTTTGACAGTTGCTTCATTCGTTTTCTTCATTTGTGGCAGAAAGTTCTGAGTTCTGTGCTGGTTTTCAACCGAATGGATGAAACCAACGATGACAAAGATCAGAACGCTTCTTGGGAAGTATAGGATGATTTTTTCTAGTAAAGTAGGCATGGTTCAAAAAACTCATGGGGCATGTTTATGTTGAGTTCTAATTTTTTCCCATTTCTTGAGTATATGGAATTTATTTTAAGTTAAGTATTAAAAGAAGTTCAATAGAAAGCCCACCATATTTTAATATCGTTTTTAATTTTTTTTTTTTGTAAAAAAAATTCATGAAAGTACCCTAAATTTTCGCGCTCCAGACAACCTCTTAACTTGAAAGCAAACGCTTCTGGTCTTATAATTATTTGGTTTTGCCTAGAACAAGAATAAGGTAAAAAGTGTTTATCGCGCGCTCAGACCATGGTGTATATGGTGTACAGCGTTGAAGCCCAATTTTAGCTTAGCGGCTACGTCAAGAAGAAAAATTGGCGTATTCGTGCTGAAGAGCAACTTGAAGCCATTCAAGAACAGCCGTAATATCCATTGAAAACAATTGTCTGGTGCGGCCTCTGAGCTGGAGGAATCATCGGCCCACAATTCATAACTAAAGACGAACCTGGCGCCAATGTAACAGTGGAGGGCGAACGTTATCCCGTCATAATGAACAACTTTTTGATACCTAAATTTGAAGCTCTTAACAACATTTGGGCCCATTTGAGGGATCAACTTACTATACAGCCCGTGCATCAATAGATTTCCTGCGTCGCCGTTTCGGTGCGCAATTTACCTCTCGTCGCGGACCAGTGGATTGGCCACCAAGATCGTGTGGTATCATACTCTTCGACTTTTATTTGTGGGGTTATGTAAAGTCAAAATGCTTTGTGAATAAAACAGCTTCGATTAAAGCATTCACGAGATATTGCCCGAGGACCTCCAGCGCGTCGCACGTCATTCAAAACGGATGGCCGAATTACGGTGCAGTTGCGTCCAACATTTGGAAGGGGTTATCTTTAAAAAATGAATATTATGAATGGTTCTATACAAAAATTATAAAGATTGTCCAATCAGTTTGAATTTTCGTTGTTTTATTCCGATCTAAAATCCGATACCTCTAAATTGAACACCCTTTATTTTACGAAAATCAATAAAACAGAGCATGTAGATATTTTATTTATTTTATTGTAAAGGGTGGTTAAATTTTATGGGCCGATGTTGAATGTGAACCACACCTAAACGTCAAGCTTTTTTCTGCATTTCATTTGACATTTTTCAATTTCAGACTAATTCAATTTAAATCATGAAAAGATACACTATCATGCAAAGCGTTAAAGTCATTCAAGCTTATTATGAAAACGGGCGTTCAAATCAAAATGCATATCGTGCACTACGTGATTTTTTCGGTCAATTTAATCGTCCAGATGTGCGTACAAGCGTCGTCAATGGTCAGAATGGTGGCAGGAAATAGCAACTGTGAAACAGTGACACATTTTTACCTCAGTGGATTCGTCAATAAACAGAATTGCCGCATTTGGGCGAATGATAATCCAGGAGTGATTGCCGAAAAACCAATGCACCCACAAAGAGTGACTGTTTGTTGCGGTTTATGGGCCGGCGGCATCATTGGGCCGTATTTTTTTCAAAATGAGGCCAGCAGGCAGTTACTGTGAATAGTGTTCGCTATCGTGAGATTCGTTATCATCTCATATCTTTTTATGACCCAAATTGAAAGATATGGATGTGGACGATATGTGATTTCAACAGGACGATGCCACTTGTCACACAGCTAACGAAACAAAGGCTCTTTTGCGCGAAAAATTTGATAGCCGAATAATCTTACGTCGCGGCGATGTCAATTGGCCGCCAAGATCAAGTGATTTGACACCGTTGGACTTCTTTCTTTGTGGTTATTTGAAAGAAAAGGTGCACGTCGATAAGCCAGCATAACTTCAAGAGCTAAAGGGTGAGATGATTCGGCACATTAACGGCATAGAACCTCAATTATGCCTCAGCGTCATCGACATTTTGAAAATTTGGACCACCGGATGGAGGTGTGGCGCCGAGATGGCGGCGACCATTTCGACCATATTTTGTTCCGCACGTAATTGAGGCATACCAATATTATCATAATACAGAAAATGATAATAATTTCCTAAAAAAATTGTATTTTATTCAAAATCAACACCGGCCCTTGAAACTTAACCACCCTTCATTTTGTTATACTTATTACTCAACACAAAATTCAAAACCGTGTCCACACTTTCCATTGTAATGCAGAAAAGAAGCAAAACAAAAAAGAGTTCACGCCATAGCTTAAATCATTTTTGTTGAGAACTGAAATAAGCAAAATAAATAAAATATCTGCTTTCTATATACGAAAAATATTGTGATATATAGAACACTTTACAAAAAAATCATACCTTCATCAAATAAGGTGTGAGTGACTGTGCTCCTTTTCAGAGTATTTACACTATTTCTCGGAACGCAATTTACTCAATAAATTTTAATGCATCGTTACCTCGCAGTTTTAGCGCCTGTTTCGCTTAGCGTTGGATTAGTGCAGTGTGGATTTTATAGCCCCTTCCGACAGATATCCGTTAACGCGGGCAGATTCGAACTCTCTAACCCGCTGTTGGAATAAATTTCGATATGTATGAAAAAAATACACCCCATTTTATTTGCCGAAAACTGTTTGGAACCTATTTAATTTATAGTATTTCAAATTTCATAATTTTCAAATTCTCATAGAAATTTTTCGCTTGTTTTGAAAGAGTACTCGTAATCTAAAAAATTATCTGTACATAGCAATTAAAATTCAAAAAGTTTCATTTATGTCTGATTCCGTTTACATTGAAAACAATCAATGGCAATAAAAAAATCAGTCAGCCTGATGAAAATTTATTGCACAATCTAAATTTGGCAGGTTGAAGCGGCCGCAATTTAAGGTATGTAAATTTCTTTGAAATACTATAACGGAAAACAGTTTTATAGCAGCATAAAAATCGTGCGCTTGTAAATAAACGAATAGATTTTTTATTTCTTGAATAAATACTGTTGTAAAACTCTTTTATAAATGCATACATACAAATTCCCAAGAATAATTGTTGTTTGCCAATGATAGATTGGATAATACAGAAATGGTACATTGTGAAGTTGCACTACAATAACACTGTGGAACAAATTCAGGTTAGCAAAAATTAGGTCCATTCTGAGAATGGCGGGTGAAAATAGAGGCGAAATTAGAAGACCCGTATCGCGCCGTTTTTTTATGTTAGTTCGAATTTTGTTTTAATCGGCCTTCGAAGTTTGCAGTCAAATGCCGATAAGTAACAAAAAAATTTTCGAAATCAATTTTTTCAAAAACTGTAATTGTTGCACAGGTCTCTAGCAATAATTTGGCTTTTACAGATTGAAAAAATATCAATTAGTCGACGAGTTATAGCCAAAAAACCATATAAACAATTTTGCTCCGATTTCGAACTTCGAAGGCCGATTAAAAAAAAATTCGAACTAACATAAAAAAACGGCGCGATACGGGTCTTCTAATTTCGCCTCTATTTTCACCCGCCACTCTCAGAATGGACCTAATTTTTGCTAACCTGAATTTGTTGCACAGTGTAATTGAAAGGGCATTGCTCACATATCTATACAGTCCGGTTTACTTTATTAGATTAGCAACAATATTTATGGAAGAAAAAGGTTACTAAAGGAACTGTGTTTGATGTTGCAATCCAAGATTTTCTGACAATTTAAGTGAAGGCTGTACTTTGCTCAAAAATAAATTTGCATCAAAATATTATTCCACCTAACACTATTTTGCAGCAGTAAAACTTCAGCAGCTGCAATGCTGTGCGTGATTTATTGGTTCACTTGAATAGAGACACTAACCAAATAAGAAAAAAATATATTATACAGGGTGAACCAAATAAGTCCTACTATTGTTAAGCACAAATAACTTTTTTATTTTTTGACATATTTATTTTTCTCTTTTTTTAGGTTATAATTGAATTGTTGGAAATTTATTATGGAACCCTACAGTACAACACAACGCGTTCAAATTATCGAGTTTTTCTATTTTTGTCAACGATCAATTGTTTAACGCAGTGTAAATATTAGCATATGTTGGATGAAGCGCATTTCCATTTAAATGGTTATGTCAACAAACAAAACTGTAGATGGTGGGGCTCTGAAAATCACAGGGCAACAAACCAACATCAGTTGCACCCATCTAAAAGTACTGTTTGGTGCGGTGTTATGGCCACTTGAGTTATAGAGTTATCGGTCTATATTTCTTCGAAAATGTGGATGAAACGCCGGAATAGATTTCAGGAGCTTCTTGCAGAACAGTGAAAACTTTTTGCGACCAATGGTGGAGCAGTATTCTAATTTGTGGTTTCAACAAGATGGAGCAACTGCGCATACTGCTAGGCAAACTATGGACCTGCTACGTGAGATTTTTGGGTAACGTCTGATTTTCACAAATTTTAAATTTCCCTTGGCTACCTCGTTTGCCAGATTTGACTGCGCCCGACTTCTTTTTATGGGGATATTTAAAAGACAAAGTGTATCTTAATAAACCAGGGACTATTAGACAGCTGAAGCAAAATATTCGAGACGAAATACTGAGCCTTCAACCAGAAACATTATGTGGGGTAATGGAAAACGCGTTAAAAAGAGCCAATCTTTGTATCCTGGAAAATGGTGGACATTTGTCTAAAGTAATATTTCATACATAGTTTCCATAAAATATATTCAACTAGCATTTCCCAGTGGGCTTCGCACCACCATACATAAAATGTTTTTTTATATCGCAAGAAATTTTTCATATTAAGTTTTCTTTATAGAACTCGTAAAATGTTTAAACAGTTGAATTAGTTGATTTTTTTCATTCAACATAGTTTCTAAAGATGTCACAATAACCTTTTCTGTACTTTTTTAAAATTTGATTGTGGTGGTCACCTACATATATACAGGTAAGGTGAAAGAGCCGATAAAAACTTGTAATTAAACTTTGATTCTTTAATTTCCATTTCAATTTTTTACGCTAAATAAATTATGCTAAAATAAATAAAGTTAAAAATGCTTTTCCAGTTCCTCCTGGAGCATTCAATTTTTTATTATATTTGCGTCCAAAATCACTTGCAATTCGATAAAAAATTTATGCGAAAGTTGATTGCATCGCAAAATAAAATTGTTTTCTTGAGGGCGAATCATTAATCGATACGAATAAAAATTCATCGCACTGACGGTTTTCGTTGATTTTTGACCTGCGATGCAAAAATTAATTAGCGTATGAAAATTATTTAAAAATCATATTTAAACAAAAATAAAATGTGTATGTACCAGTTGTTGGATTTCTCATTGGTATGTTGATATGATAGCCATCGTCCCCTCTCTAAAACAAAATGGGGTATTGCAATGCATCATAACAGCGATTGAGTTCTGAAATACGTTGTTGCTCATTTCTACGATACAAAACAATATCTCGTGGCTGAAACTGTTCACCAACCACAACAATAGCTACTTCATCAATCGTTGGTACATTGAATCGTCTGGCGTGCTCCCAATTTGTGTTTTATCGGCTTTTATTATGATTTTGTGGCCATCGGTGGGCATCAGATCGAGTGCCACTTTGAACAATTTCACCAATTCATTGTGTTGATGGAACATTGTTTGCAATTCATTCACGATTGATCTTTTCGTATTCGTCGAAATTGCACAGCGCTGATCTAATTCACGATTCTCATCACCAATAAAATATATTTGCAAATATTGATGGTCACCATCTGGGAATGGTAGCAAAGACCCAGCTCTATGGTATATTTGACCTTGAATCCGTAAAGTTCGAGAAATATATGTAGATAACGGATCTGAATTTTTAAAAACATTTTAACTGGTTGTAGTACATAAGAATGCAATCTCTTAACCTAAAGGCGAGTTCCCAATTGGTCTATATCTGGAGTCCTTAGTTACCCAGAGAAATGAAAAGTCCTCTTTCATTAGCATTTATCAACAACTTACAATGGATACTCATGTGGTTCAAACACATCCTAGGGTTATCCAGGTCCACGTTTTGGTCTATATCTCGAGACCCTAGTTACGGAGGGGCATTAAAAATACTCTATACTATAGCAATCATCAACAGCTCCCATTTGCTACCCATATTGTACGAACACATCCTTAAGTTATCGGGGTCCACATTTTGGCCGATATCTCGAGACCCCAGTCACGGAGCGGCATCAAAAATACTCTATACTATAGAATCATCAGCAGCTTCCATTTGCTACCCATATTGTACAAACACATCCTAGGGTTACCCGGGTTCACGTTTTGGCCTATTTCTCGAGACCCTGGTATCCGATTCTTAAAATTTCAAAACACAAACCATCTACTGAATAGTCCAAACAAAGCCTAAAAATTTGGTTTGGATAGGTGAGCCCGTTCTTGAGTTATAAGATTACCAAGGAAATGTAACTTCTTTTTATATATATAGATGTATAAAAACAATTAACCCTTCGTTAGGCACGTGGATTTTTGTAACGTGGTTAGGCACGTGGTCTACAATCGTAGACCATTTTAATATTATGACTAAAAGTGTTATTCATTTGAGTTTCTCAATAATACTTCATAAGTATATTCTGTGATTTAATGTGAGGAATATAAACTAATATTTTCACTAAAATATTTGTGTATCTTCTGTAAATTCAATAAAAACGTGAATGTATGTGTTTTTTTACATTTATTGCAATTCATAAAAGTTTTTTCTTATAACTAATGGACGATTTACAAAAGAGTTTTTATTATTCGTAAAACTTAAAATAAAAATATGTAAAATTCAATTCTTTAAATAAAAAAATAAAAGTTCAGTACAAAACTTATATGTTGTGGTTTCTGAAAACTGCTTATATTTCCTCACTGAGACATTCCGTGCAACTTTCCCTCATATGATTTTTGCAAGGAAATCTGCCGCATTTAGTACACGACTTTCGGGATGATTTGTTCATATTGCGAGGGCAAATATGACAACGTCCGACATAGTTACTTGGTGATTGAGTGGGTTGTGGTGCAATGCTTAGGATGCCAAGAAGGTTGTGGGCTCGCTGCCTCATTTCCATGGGTAGTCGAGGATTCTTTGATCTAACTTCAATTTGTGGTCGAATGAGCTCCCAAGCGCATTTTTCAAGAAAATCACTTGGTTTTTTTCATCATTTGTTTGCTCATCTATTGCGTTATCATGGTGCATAGATTATATCAGGATCACTGACCGGTTTTATTGGGCAGTACGACACTAGTATACAATTTTCTTGGAAACCAAAAATACTTGACTTTTCTTTACGATTCTTCCTGGGAAAGAATTCTTTGGGAACTTCGCGTTTATTTTTTCTCACAGTTCCCAAATATGTAAGCTTTTTCTTTAGCATCCATAGCACTTTCTTCACTACTTGATAGTTCGGAGAGCGGATTTTTGCTGCTTTCCAATCGTTTTTTTTTTGAATCAGACATAATATTATCTGAGACTAATTAAATTAGCACACTCTTGTAAAAAAATATAAGCAAAACTTAACTGAACTTAATTCAAATATTTAATAAATCAAGTAATATTGCCGCAAGAAAAAGTAACGTCGTTAGTCACGTGGTCTACATATGTAGACCAGCACTGTTCAGACCTTGATAAAATTTACAACTGTACGTCAAACCCGCACTGAATGCACTAATTGGATAAAGAGATTAATTATAAACAGCTATTAAAAAGCTTAGGTAATTTAAGAGACAAATTTAAGGAGTTGCACGACTTTGAAAAGACGTGGTCTACCATTGTAGACCACGTGCCTAATGAAGGGTTAACCAAAATAAATGATTATTGCAAAAGTTATTTGTGTTTAACATTAGTAGGTCTTATTTGGCCCACCCTGTATCTAGGAAATTTTGTTTTGTTTTTTACATTTATTATTTAAAGCTTAGTAGTTTGTGCTGTCACTTTGTTTATGAATTATTGTTTATTTATACAAATTCTCCAGAGAGCCTAGTGAAGTTTTAGACCAGGCTGTTTTAATGATTCGAATTAAAGCATTTTTGTCTTCAAATTGTTGCCTATTCTCATAAACTGGCGCCGTAATACATAAAACTCCTATCCAAACGAAATCACCACATGGGCAAAAATAAGTAAAGAAAAATCCAGATTTCTTACACACATTTAGAAGCGAAATGTATGATCGAAACTTTAAACTACTTTCTGAAAAACTGAGAATATTTATTAAATTATACATTAATATGCATGTTTAAGTGAATATGGAAACATTTTTTTGAAATAAAAAACAAAAGTGGCGCGCTACAGCTGCTCAAACGAGGCTCCTTTAATTTGCGCCTTTGAATGTACAGCCTCTTGTAATCAACTGAAATCAACCCGACACAAATTTTCATTAAAATAAGTTATTTCGCTTTGTGCTTACCTATTTTGACGTGATAACATCTTATAATTCGATTTAACAGGCTGCACGCACGAAAAAATGTGTCGTTACCTTGCTCATTAGTGTTACCTTGCTCATATGTCGTTACCTTGCTCATTTGTCGTTACCTTGCTCATTGCATTGAATGAACTGCAAGCGAAAGCGCGGAACGAACGACAAAGCAAACAAAGCAAACGAACGGCAACGTTCGACATCTTGCTCTCTCCTACTTAAGTGAGCGTATATATGTATGTATATGCGCATATGTACATATATAAATTCAAGTATTTGTATTTGCATATGCCTTCTTATTGATTATTATTAATTTGATTCACTTTAAGAATTTAAAATAAAACCAAGTTTGCTAATAATACCTGTTGTTTTAATGTTATTATTATTAATTTTTTTATTATATATGAAGGAAAAAATGTATGGTAATATTTACCACATACCTTATAAGATATGTTGTATACTAATATATGTATATAAACATGCATATACATATACAATTTCGCGCAATTTTCAAAAAGAATAAATCTATATGTAAAGATGCATACAAGTCATATGGACATATCAAATATACGAATCTATGTATTCCGTACGCAAGCAAATGTAAGCTAATGTGCTTGAACTGCAAGTGAGTGCACGGAACGAACGACAAAGAGCACAATCGGCCCCCGCGTTCGGCAACGTTCGACATCTGGTTCTGTCCTACTTGAGTGAGCATACATATATATGTATATGTATGTATATGCGCATTTGTTTATAAATTCACATACTTGTATTTGCATATGCCTTCTTGCTGTGTGCATGGTAATGAACCATTTCTTTGTTGAGAATAGGACGATGATAGAAAAAGTAGGAAATGAAAGGGAGTGTTTCGAGTGTAAAGTGTCTTGAAAAAGGCAAATCGATGATGGTGCCTGTTAGTGTTGTTGACTTATTAACGTCTGATGCACAATCGAAATTGAAGATATCTTTCATGAATTTGATAAATGTTTCGTCATTTTCCACGTTTTTGTAAATGTAACTTGACCTATTCCATTGCAAATCCATTTACCTCCTCCTCTATATCCATACAAAATATCTATCAGACAAATAAAATTAAAATTTTGTTTTGAAAATAGCAACCATTACATTAGTATTTTCTTATGACGTTGTCACGTTAAACTATCGTCAGTAAACCGACTTTACAGACAACCTCTTTTTAACGAAAAAAATGAAAATTTGAAGTGAAAAGGAAAAAAAAAAATTTTTTTTTATAAACAAATTCAACAAAAAAATATTTTTAGTGTTAATTATTATAAAATTTCAGGTACATGCAAAAGCCAATATGTTAAGGAATATCCTTGTAAATTTAAAATTTCATATCTTGATTAGTTTTTGAGTTATATTCTACAGCGCAGCAAAAAACATATTTCAAGAAAAACACGATTAAAATTTTCATTCTTACTCATCTTTCGTTCGACGCTCACCATTTCACTGAATTTATAAGGACTGTTAAGACTTTTTATTAAGCTTGAAACATTGAAAACGATATTCTTTAGATTGGAAATGAATTTTTAAAGCAAAAAAAAACAAACAAAAAAAAATGGAAAATTTGAAAGTGCTGGAGAAGCTGTCACCCTTAACATGATAACACAATAAACATTCCGCAAACCATTAAAATGTATTACATTAAAACCATCATTTTGTTTGCACATAATATCAATGAGAACAGGCTTATAAATTTAAGTAATACTGAACAAAAACAGAAACAACAAAGCACAAACACGCAAGAGTATGTGTATGTTTGCAAAAATGCTTGGCATAAACAAAGATAGAAGAGCAATAAACAGAAAAAATGTTAGTGTAGTTAGAAGAATTAAGAAGTAACACAAGATGTGAGAAGGTAAGAGAAAAGCAATAAAATAAAGAAAAAGAATAAAGTAACAGAGAGTACGTAGAGCTTAAACATAAACAAATATTAAACATTCTCAGAAGCTATAAGAGAGCATTAGGTGGCTGAAGTAACTGCATATTGAATGCACTTATATTAGTCACCCTAACTGCTTTGCAGTCGCGTACATACACATAACCACGAATAGTGAAAGCAGCCGTTATTTTTTTGTTCTCGCCTGAGCTGCATTGCCAAACGCATTAGTTCGCGATTGCTTTTTCTGCGGCATTCGTGTATGTGTGATTTTCCTTCTAATATGAGTCCAGCATCGCAGAGTAATAGTGGCAGTTTTTTGGCTTTGCAATAATTAGTCACTCATTTGAATCATCTTGAGCGATCAGCAGAATATGCTAATTTAATCATAACAGCAGACGCAGTTGAGTTGCTCTGCTTACGCAGACGAAAAGCGGAGGAAATTTGAGGTGCTGGCATATTGAGAGTATGACATAGACTACCAAAAATATTATGAATATTTTCACCATACATGTGCGGTAAGCCGTTGATGATGAGATCGGTGGAGACGGCTTGATTTTGGCACCCATCCCGCTGAGTCTTCAGTAGCGCGATTTCACCCTGTAGTTGACTATTCAGTTGAATTTGTGCTTCAACTTTCCCCACACGTTCTTCCATTATTTTCATCGCTTTCCGCAGATTCGCCATCTCTGCCGCTATTTCGCCAAACCGCTGCATTGCAATTCAGAAGAAATATATTTAGCTGCATGCTAGAGACTAAATACTTCTCACGTCTATGGAAAATTGCTCAAAAGACGCATGATCTCACACCAAAGTAGCAACAAGTCAGACTTCAGAGGGCGAAGGAGTTGCTTCGCTTGGCCGAAAACGGTCAATTTCCGAACATTGTTCTTTTTTGACGAGAAAATTTTTCAAATTGAGCATTTCGTGAAGTCCCAAAACAATAGGGTTTATATGACCGACTGTTCATACGAGAATTTGAGTATCCAATCATTTCATCGAGCCTGGCGTCAAGAAAAATACGAAATATTATCGGGAAAGTATTCTGAAGGTTGATTTGAAGCTGCTGGTAGACAAAAATTTCGGTGGCAGACCATGGCCGTTCCAACAGAACTCAGCTTCGTCTCACAAAACTCGAGTGAATCAAGAATGACTAAAAACAACGATCCGAGCTTTCTAACGTCCACACAGTGAATCTGAAATTCATCAGACGCGAATCCGATGGATTATTCCCTTTGGACAAGGTCCGAACTAAAATATTCATATTCTCAAGGCGCTGAAAAAAGCCATGTGTGCAAAGGGGCCAAAATACCTGCAAGTCAAATTCGGGCAACTTGCGATTCGTTTCTGGACCGTCTCAAGGCCATAGTCACCGCTAAAGGTGGTCATATCGACCAAAAGTAAATTTATTCTTAAGTTTGTATTATTCGCACACATTTTTTACTTTTAATTCAATAAAAGTAGTTTTCCATAATTTTCGTAATCTTCTCGGACAGTCAGGCGGCTCAGGAATGCCTGGTAGCTTTAAATGATATTATTATCGTCTTCAAGGTCTGCCTTATATGAGTTCCGGGACATATGGCAACTTACAAATTAAGGATAAAAAATAATATTCTCCAGGAGGCCAGTAGGTCATGGAGCGAAGAAAATATTTGTGTTCTTATTCTTCTTAATTGGCGCGATAACCGCTTACGCTATTTTGGCCGAGTTTAACCAAGCTCTTGCTAACCGGCGCCAGTTGGACACACCAGTTGAAGTGAAGGCCTTCTCCCCAGCCAACGTAGCCGCTGAATCTTTATTCGCTGCGCTATGTCTATGTCGTCGTGCAAAGACCCAAAAATCTTGCGCAGAATCTTTCTCTCAAACACTTCAAGCGTCGCTTCATCGGATGTTGTCATCGTCCATGCTTCTGCGCCATACGTTAGGACCTGCATGCTGAGAGCCTTGTAGAGTGCTAGTTTTGTTCGTCGAGAGAGGACTTTACTGTTCAGTTGCCTACTAAGTCCACAGTAGCACTTGTTGGCAAGAGAGACTCTACGTTGGATTTCAAGGCTGACATTGTTATCGGTGTTAATGCTGGTTCCTAAATAAACGAAGTCTTTTACAACCTCGAAATCATAGCGGTCAACAGTGACGTGGGTCCGGGCGAGTGCGCCGACTGTTTGTTTGAAGACAGGACCCATTCGCTTTGCCTCTTTATCCAGTTTGGAGAAGGCGCGCTGTTAGCGGTTGTTAAGACAGATGATGTCAATATCTTCGGCATACGCCAACAATTGTACGCTCTTATGAAATATTGTGACTGAACGATTGAGTTCTGCGGCTCGTACGATCCGCCAAGCTTTTTGGTAGAATTTTCGGGCGTTGTTTCTATTGGCCAGCATCTCAAGCTCCTCGCACTCACGTATTTCGGCCTCTCATTTCTTCTTTCAGATAATACGTCTCTCTTCCTTTCTTAGCTCTCTGTAGCGATCCCCCATGGCTCGCGTTGCGCCTGATCGCAGGATGGCTCCAAAGGCAGCTTCTTTTCTTTCTGCGGCAGCATGACATTCCGCGTCCTACCAACTGTTTTTCGGGGTCACCGGAATATTTGTATTACAACCAGGCTAATTTGGCTGCAAATAGATAAGAAAAGATCAGGAGAATCACCGGTCATTGGTTGTTAATTAGATATTATTCTAGGCTAGGAGTATTTTCGCATGAATACTACAGAAGTTGTAGAGATGAGGAAGAGGAAGAAACGGTAGAACACTTCCTTTGTATTTATCTAGCCTTAGCTAGGAGTAGAGCATAAATACGCTTTTGACTCTCTTACAGAACGATCCTGTGTTGGATAAAACCTATCCTACGCTTCATAATAGTGTTTAACTGGTTCCATGGAAAAAATGAACAGCAAGGTTTTCGTGTTACACAGTGGCACCACAACGGACCGACATTGTCTAAGTGAGTTTGGCTGCCACAAAACCCTAACCTAACCTACTATTTGAATAATATTCTCTGACGCACGGTGATAGCTGTACTACACAAAGCAATAGTTGTATTACAAAAAGAAAATTTACATATATTTCGTTTTTGTAATTTAATGGTATGAATGTGAAGATTTTAGTCAAAATGTAAACATACAAAGGAAACTGGCACAAAGAAACAGATCACTTTGTAAACCGTACAAGACAGCGATGTATGGCAACTAAAGGGTGGTTAAGTTTTAAGGGCCAGCGTTGATTTTGAATAAAGTACAATTTTTTTAGGAAATTATTAACATTTCTCTTTATTATGATAATATTGATATATGTAGCTCAATTACGCATGGGATAAAATATTGGTCAAATCGTCGCCGCGGCCTCGGCGGCACACCTCCACCCGATGGTCCAAATTTTCGATGACGCTGAGGCAGAATTGAGGTTCTATGCCGTTAATGTGCCGAATTATCTGATCCTCCACATATCGGCCATATCCATATCTTCCAATTTGGGCCATAAAAAGTTCGTTATCATGTCACGATAGCGAACACTATTCACAGTAACTGCCTGACCGGCCTCATTTTGGAAAAAATACGGCCCAATGATGCCGCCGTCCCATAAACCGCACCAAAGAGTCACTCTTTGTGGGTGCATTGGTTTTTCGGCAACCACTCTTGGATTATCATTCGTCCAAATGCGGCAATTCTGCTTATTGACGAATCCACTGAGGTCGCAATGTGCTTCATCACTGAAGATAATTTTCTTCGAAAACTGTTGCCATTTCCTGCCACCATTCTTACCATTGACCGCGCTTGAAATGGTCAAGAGGCTTTAGTTCTTGACCCAATTGCACCTTATAAGCATGTAAATGCAAGACTTTATGCATAATGTTCATCAACGACAAGCGTGAGAGGTGCAATTGTTGGGCACGACGACGAGTTGAGGTCGACGGCTCTTCAACCACACTAACGCGAACAGCAGCAATATTTTCTACAGTACAAACTGTACGAGCATGCACTGGTGTTTTCACATCTCCTACAGACCCGGTTTGTTCAAACTTTTGCAGAATTTTTCCGATTGTACGCACATTTGGACGATTAAATTGACTAAAAAATCATGTAGTGCGCGATATGCATTTTGATTTGAACGCCCGTTTTCATAATAAGCCTGAATAACTTTAACGCTTTGCTCAATTGTGTATCTTTACGTGGATCAAATTGAATTAGTGAAATTGAGAAATGTCAAATGAAAGGCAGAAAAAACTTGAAGTTTAGGTGTGGTTCACACCCAGCATCGGCCCTTAAAAGATGACTACCCTTTATAAGCTGTTGTCATAATTTTTTAAAACCGTCAACGGCAGTGAACCAACGAACGACGAACACGACGGTCACTAACGGATCTACACGCCTCATACATACTTACTGTTAATTAAATTTTTTTTCTTTCTTACAATTAAAGTATACATTTAAACATTATTTGCAAGTGAGTTTACTTTTGACTCGACGTATCCTGACAACTTTGGCATTCAACTAAACGTCTACTTTTACTTTCCACGATTCCTCATTGGTTTCACACATATATTTTTGTTTTAGGTTTTGGGTTTACTATTTATAAGCACGCAAGTATATATCGTCCCCTTAGTATAACAATAGCCTATGTGCTCATAGGCTATTATTTTTTTATTGAATATTTGGATTCTCCATCGTCGATTTTATATGTGGTCAAAATTTTGTCAAATTCTAGTTCCACAAAATGGGTCAAAACGTCAGTCAAAAAATAATAAATATTTACAGACATAACGAGATTTGAGTGAGAGCTACTTTCGACAAAAAGTTTGAAATTCATTTTCTCAAAACATCAAAAAATGTATAGGCTATTTTAATACTAAGGGGACGATATGTGCATAGAAGTGTAAGTAAACGCACATTTCATGTACATCTCTGGACAAGCTCGTAAAATCTAAATACATGCAAAGCTTTTAGGCATTGTGCCATTATTTGTATGCAGGCCTAAAGTCTTTCTCCCTTGCTGCCATTACATTTGAAATTTTACTCAAGCTCGTAAAATTTTCATACATACAAGACTTTTAAGTATTGTAAGTGTCAGTATTTGTATGAAGTTTTAAAGTCTTTTCTCCTTCAAATGTAATGGAATTTGATTTGAAATTTTATGCATATTTCTACGAGAGTGAGCACTTATGTTACTCAAGACTTCTAAGGGTCATTGATGCATGCTAGAACACTTTAAAATTGCTTGAGAGCTTTGCTTTGCATTTTGCTTAAGCTTTTTCATCGTTTTTTGTACAGGTATACACTCTTTTACGAAAAATTTAAAATTCAATTCAGAAGAAACACATTTAAAAAACAAAACTCAGTAAAAATTGCGAAACACTGCTACAGCATAAATTTATTTAATTTTGTGTGCTGCTAAAATCTACCCCTAGTACGCGTGGCTGTTATATTCGATTACGCAATAGTTGTCGTGGTGAAATCCCATTGAAATATGGCTCATTATTGCTGCTAGCAACGGCTTAACCAGAAACCTATGTACGCCTATGTACAGGGTGAACTATATGAAGTGTTACCTATTCAAAGCACCATAACTTTTTTGTGTGAAATTAGTTTTTTTGATTTCAAAGCCAAATTGTTCAAAAATGATTACAATTTTAACATACCTGTATACTCACTATAGCTCGATATGACCACCTTTTGCCTTGACTATAGCCTTCAAACGGTCAAAAAATGAGTTGCATCTGCACGAATGTGATATTGAGGTATTTTGACCCATTCTCGTATAATCGCTTTTTTCAGCGCATCCATACTGGCATATTTTTTAGTCCTTACCTTGCTCTCCAAAATGGACCAGATAGAATAGTCCATCGGATTTGCGTCTGGCGAATTCGAAAGCCATTGTGTGGACGAAATGAAGTGTGGAACATGATTTTTTAACCATTCTTGGTTCACAAGAGCTTTTTGAGACGGTGCCGAGTCCTGTTGGAACGTCCATGGTCTACGACCGAAATGTTTGCTTGTCCACGGCTCTAAAGCAGCTTCTAAAACATTTTCCCGATAATAAGTCGCATTCACTTTGACGCCAGGCTCGATAAAAACGATTAGAGAGCGTCCATCAGCGGTCACTGCGGCCCAAACCATTACTTGCGATGGGAAATTGCTTCGAGTGGCCATACGTAGGCACAAATTCTCGTATAAGCGGCGTTCGGTCAAGTAAACACTATCGTTTTGAGTGTTTATGAACTGCTCAATTGGGACATTTTTTTCATCAGAAAATACAATTTTGGGAAATTCGCCATGTTCGTGCAAGCGCAACAACTCCTTTGCTCTTTCGCACCGAACATTTTTTTGCTGGGGTGAAAGATCGTGTGCTTTTTGGAACTTGTTAGCTTTGACCTTGAGCTCATTTTTCAATATGCGTCGAATGCTGTCTTGCGATATTTTCAGTCCTTTGGCCATTTTTCTTCCACTTCGACGTGGATTTCGAACTTTCTTTTCCCGAACCATTTCTGGCCTTGTTGCGGTTTTCTTTGATCCAGCTCCATAGCGTTTTGCAATGCTACCAGTATGATAATAACGTTTTATAGTGCGATACACAAACATTTAATTCACTTTGAGGTGACTGAGCTCACGAACAATTGCTGGTTGTAATTTTCCAGCCAAATATAACGCAATCACACTATTACGTTTGAATTCCATCACAGAAAAAAAATTCAACTAAACTGAGACGTAAATGCCTGTGATGGCTTATAAACAATATATTGAACTGTCGTTAGAACAATTTTGACGTTGATGTCATGAGCTGTTTTACAGATACAAGCAGTGTGAAGTTGGTAACACTTCATATCGTCCACCCTGTATGTATCCGAAAATTATAAATTCAGTCGAGCCTGGAATTCCACTCGCATTATTCACAAAGTGCTTACAATTAACCCAAGCAAAGTGGCGTATGAAGAGTGGATTTATTGTAAAGTTTAATAAAAAAAACACAAAATTTAGATGTGTAGGGGTGCATATTTGGCATTGTATGGGGTGAATTAGCGTAAAATGAAGCAACAAATTAATTTAAATAATTTTGTCCTTACCCACTTTTCACCTCTTCATCACTAAATTCTCAGCCGTATTTTCGTGCACATAAATGTTGGGGCATAATTAATTTTAGCTTTTTATTTGACCGTCACGCTTTCATGTTGTTATCTGTTGAGATATTACGACTAATTTTGTATGTGTATTAGTCCAACAGTAGCTCGGGGCTTCATTTTCCAACCAATGATGCTAATAATGCATAGTAGTAGATATTATTCCTGTGAAAGGCTTCTGGCCCAGCTTTTGTTTAAATTTGCGGTTAACATTCACTAGAAAACAGTATAGGCGGCATTGCTGCTCTTTGAAGCTAACTTCGTTTGAAGTAATTGTGGTAAGCCGCATAGGAATTATTTTAACATTATGCAGAATATATGCAAATTAAATTAATAACATGTTTTCTCTTTAAATAGCGCCCAACAGTATTTCATGTAGAACAAAACAGGTGTGTTCAATTTATCAAAGGTTTATGGAAATGGATAAGTTAATTACCATTAATCTGCTATGAAATGATTTACAGAGCTTAGCAAAGTGCGTTAAAAGTTTTTATCTCGTGTTCATTGGCGTCATTTGGGCATAGCAAGTTAAGCCAAGCCCCTCTCTGCCGCATATTTTCAACGCAAAGGAGGCCTTCCTCTTCCTCTCCTACCACCAGCTAGTACCGCATCAAATACTTTCTGAGTCGGCGCATTTTTATCCATTCGGACGACCTGAACCACATGGTACAGCTACTGGATCCTTACTCTGTATGTATGTACTCTATAGGCGCTATGCGCTCTAACGCCGTAAAGCTCATACAGCTTTGTGTCACCATCGCGTATTCGGCATTGCCAACGCGAGAGGACCCAAAAATCTTCCGCATAATAACACTTAGGCTGAAAAGTCACGCGTCTAACGCATGGATGGCACTAGTTTTATTGCACTCACCTCTTTTTCAGTTAGTACTAACTTTAAAAAGACAGCTTTTGAACATTCTATTCATTAATTCGTGAGTTATTGGGCTAAGAGTGACGCTACTTCTGTTATTTTCAAAACAATGAAACAAAAAGAATTTCGTGATTTCATTTAACATTTTTTCTTTTTGCTTCTTGATGGTAAAAAAAAAACCATTCAAGCGAAGTAATGGCCTGAAAATTGTAATGGGGACTCCGTTCCATCCGAAACCACAATAACACGAGGGGTTGCTGACATCAAATGTGGTCGTAGAGACATCGATGATGCACAACGCAATGGACATCTGGACGTCCAAATGAGGCGCTAACACCAGAAAAAATAAAAAAAATCCACAATCTACAAAATCGTTTTGAATGATCGAAAAGTAAAATCGCGTGAGTTAGCTGACATCGTACAGATGACAGAAGAAGTGGTGGCTTCATATTGCAAGATTATTTGTCAATGAGAAAGCTCTGTCCTAAGTGGGTGTCGCGCTACTTATTTCAACTTATTTCATCAGGACAACGCACCGTGTCACAAGTCAATCAAAGCAATGGCAAAACTATATGAATTGAACTTTGAATTGCCCCCACATCCATCGTATTCCCCAGATTTGGCGCCCAGCGACCAGCTCTGGTAGGAAATTTCGCTTGAGTGAAGAGATTATCGCTGAAACTGAGACCTTTTTTGAGGCAAAAGATAAATCGTTCCACAAAAGTGATATTGAAATGTTAGAGCGGCGCTGGAATGATTGCGTTGTGCTTGACGGAAATTACGTTGCTGAATAAAGTTCATTTTCTACAAAAAAAACAAAACTTGTTTTCTTTGTTAGGCCCGGGAATTTGCAGTTGTGTTGGAGAATAAATAAATAAATAAAATATTTATGTTGAGAGTTTTGAAACACATTCCATTCCTTGTTTCGATTTCTCAAAAGTATTTCAAACATTTTAATGTTTCATCCAAAAGTTTTGTCCAAACTCTTAATGCACAACACGGCGTATGAGTAATATTTTCTTATACATACGAATAATCGTCGTCAATAACATGGAAAGAGACATAGTTATAAGTTTTCAGGGATAGAAAAAACGTTTTTAAAGGCACACATAGAGTTGTTGTTGTTTGTGGTGTTGTAGCAGTAACTTTGTCCTGTCCTGTCAGTATAATGTAAATCACCTGTCGTCTTCGTCTAGCTCATCTAACGGTAAGCCCAGGAACTTGTGAAAAGGTGGTTAGTGTCGTGCGGGGTGCCTTCACATGCCGGTCAAATGTTTAGTCGGGGTCGCATACATAAAGTCATTTGATTTGGTTTTAAAATTTTCTTATTCAAGAAACTTGCATGCACCATAAATAAAATTTATATTAACTTTAAATCATCTAAGTTGAAGCAAGGATTTAAAAATTTCAATACTGGAGAAACGTTTTAACAGCAAAAATCAAAATTATAAGCGCCGGTGATGCTTATAATCTTTTACGACACATGAGTGTATTAAATGAAATAATATCGCTTTTTTTAATTTCATCATTTTAATATAAAAGAGTGGCCAACCGGCGGATCGCGCGCCACATGCGGCTCTTAGAAGCATTATTTGTGCCTCTCGATAAACATACCAGAGTTTATGTTTCATTTTTCAATTTGTTACGTTTTCATTCAAATAAAATATCTCACCATCATTCCTCTGAGTTAGATCACTGGGTTGCTAAATAAAAGTCACATATTAGTCTATTTGAAATTAACACAATTCAAGTTGAGTTTTTCATTTCGGATATAATTATGACCTAAAAAGTATCTGCAGAATTAGAAGTAACAGAGCTGCAAAAAGACCAAACTCTACAATTAAAATACATGTCGAGGTCGATTACTGAATTCAGAAAATTTTGTATCAGAATTGAAGTATCCTGGATTGAATTTTTTCAGTATTAACGTATGTGAATCAGTGATGGTAAATGATTTTTTGAAAAATCCCTACACAGCCAAAAAAAAATACCTAATTTTTCCCTACGCCTACAAAAATTTTTCCCTATGCAATTCCCTACATTTTTTCTCCTGTACTTACACTAAGTTTTGGACTTGGTGCTATTTTGACACTTTATAATAAAAAACAAATTTTATTTCAAATATATATAATATAAGTACACATATTTATTATATTATAAACACAAATGTTAAGAAAAATTCAGCAAAAAGACTAAAAATTAGACTTTTTCATTACATTCAGTTCTGTTTAAAGCAAGGCAGCGCATTTTCATTTGAATGGATCGTTAGCCACAGCTTCCAACCAGCCACTAAAATTGTCGTCGTCAAGCCACTTGTTATTGAACTTTTGTTTCTGATACTTCCATTGTTTTTTCTAGTGTTCCTCTGAAGAGTCAGTCGAAGAGGGGGAACTCATATATAAGTGTATATGCATTTTAAATATAGAAAAAGCTAAAACTAAATTATTTGCAAACTTACTT
The DNA here is from genome assembly GCF_028408465.1 of Anastrepha ludens. NCBI lineage: Eukaryota > Metazoa > Arthropoda > Insecta > Diptera > Tephritidae > Anastrepha > Anastrepha ludens. The sequence goes on from NC_071500.1 coordinate 16,441,494, forward strand.
CAAAAGTGAAAAGCACCAGAAAACTAACAATTTTCGTACGAAGAAAAAATCGCGTTAGCGTTAACGAAGAAAATAAAAAATAGTTTAAAAAACTAAAAACCACGCTTTTATTGCTAATCGAACTAAAAAGTAGAAAATAAATTTTAATGACAAAGAGACCTATAATGAAGTAATAGCAAATCGAACGATCAGTCATAGTCAACTACCTCAGAACAGAATTATAACAAAAATAAAGATACAAATAGAATAACTGAAATTAGAGTTAAAAGCGTGGGATGCTTGATATAGTAAATATTACAATCATTCTATAGGCAACTACTTATGTACAGAAGGTTATGAAAGTGAAGCAAGATACAAAACTACTGTGGGCAAAAAGTAAGGTGAATTTATTTGTCAAAGTTCGCGGGATTAAAATTTCGCTCTAGTTATTTTTTTCATGAGTTGACAGCACTGTTAGTAACATCTGGGCCAACTTTCATGTGAATGTCATTATCAGTAATATATTTACGCTTGTGTTTGCCAAACGACCAAGAGTGCATTTTTCGATTTTTACAATGTCTGATTTGATTGAGCAGAGAAGTGCCATCAAATTTTGTTTGCGGAATGAAATTTCGGCTGCGGAAACGTTTAGCATGCAGAAGGCATTTGGTGAAAAAAAATGTTTATAAGTGGTACAAAAACTTCAAAGAGGGTCGAGAACGTGTTGATGACTTGGAGCGCTCCGGACGACCATCGACGTCAACAGATGACCAACACGTCAATAAAGTGAAGGAGTTAGTGCTCAAAAATCGTTGGTTGACTGTTAAAGACCTTACTGATATGATCGGAATATCAGAAGGATCTGTGAAAACCATTTTGAAAGACCATTTGGGCCTACGAAAAGTCAAATCTCGTTTGGTACCGAAAACTCTCAATTTCTTGGAAAAAAGTCGTCGCGTTGATGTGTGTGAAACAATGCTTTCAGACTATCAGGACAAGCTCAAATGCATCATAACGGGAGATGAGACTTGGATTTATACTTACGACCCTGAAACAACCGACCAATCAAGCGAATATCGTGCTAAAGGCGAGGCCAGACCGAAAAGAGCACGTTAAAGTCGTTCAAAAATAAAGGTCATGATGACAGTTTTTTTCGATTTTCGTGGTGTGGTGCACTATGAATTCCTTCCACCTGGCCAAACTGTTAATAAGGAATATTATTTCAGCGTTATGCGTCGTTTACGTGAAGCAATTCGTCTAAAAAGACCAGAATTATGGGCCAACAACTCTTGGTTTTTGCATCACGATAATGCACCGTCTCACACTGCATTCGTTCTTCGTGACCATTTCGCCAAAAATTCCACGCATATCGTTCCGCAACCACCTCAAAACTCAAGAGACCACTCCGGGGAACGCGCTTCGAGTCGATTGAGGAGATACTAGTAAAAGCTGAATCGAAGAAGGTGCTGATGGCTATACCGGAAATGGACTATTTGGCATGTTTCGGGGATTGGAAAAATCGTTGGCATAATTGTATTTCATCGAGAGGGGATTATTTTGAAGGGGATGACATTGATTTACAAGAATAAATAAAGATTTTTCATTTTACAACCAAATTCACCTTACTTTTTGCCCACAGGTAAAAAAGAAAATATTAATCCTGGCAATCCTAATAAGGATAATGGAAAACTTTTATCAAATTATTGCATTGTCTTCGGTCCTTGATAGGTGTGCAAAATTCCAAGTCGATCAGATTTTTAGAAGCCAGTGAAAATTAAGCTCAAAGATTCCGTTACATACATACATACAAACATACATGCAACCCGAGCTAATAAAAGTGTGTTAAAAACGGCAATGTGGCCATATTAACGCTTTTAAAAGTATTCTGCCATAAAGAAAAAAAGTCTGGCATGAAACCTTACTGAGGATTTTTATTTTAAATGAACTTTTCTAATTTGCCCCGCTATTTCAAATTTTTTATGTCCTTCTTGAAAATTCCTTATATTTACAGAATTTAACAAAATCTGTCCTTCTTTTTCCTACACCCACATTTTTCGACAAAAATCCCTACATGTAGGGAATTTTCCCTACATTTACCATCACTGATGTGAATCCACTTTATTCCACTTTAAAATTCGTGAAATCCAAACACCGATCGGTATTAACTAACCAGCACCTCAAAGAATTACTGACGAGCGCTGTCACCAATTATTCACCAAATTTTAAAAAAATTATCAAGAAAAGGGAAATAAACGATTTAATTTTTAATATTTAAATTCAATAAAATATGTGTACTTTTATTTATATATTTTCGATAAATATAATTTCTTTACAAAAATTTTGAATTAAATTCGTTCTACAAGGTTTTAGGGGCACGAGAGTTAATGATCATTAGACATTTAACTCTTAATAAATCATCCAATTTTAGAGAAAATATTTTAAAAGCTGAAACGTGAGTTCGACGTTTATAATTATGACATTTCAAAAAGCACATGTACTAAGTTGTTCAATAAGTTTTACAATTTGATAAAAACAACACAATTTTATGATTTGAAATACACTTTCTTATTTAGTGCAGTCTCCCTGAGCATCAATACACTTGTTCCAATTTATGAATTTCATCACTGAAGTGAGAATCTGCAAAGACTGCAAAATACGCTTCCACGGTTGTTATGAGCTGACCCCTGAAAACCTTTTGAACAAACCTCGCATGGCTAAGGATTATCTTAAAATTATTATAATTTTTATTTTTTAACAATGAATCAAAAAATAAAATACTCAAAACTAAAATAAAAAATATTTTTTCGTTTCCCTTTTATACGCTTTTAAATAAACACCAAAAAACACCATTTGAAATGAGGCGAGGTCCTTAACAGTTCGTTGAAGTTGGCGACGATCAGCAGTACATCACGACCAACGTATGCAACTATTCGCCCCAGAGGAAGATTCATCCACGAATAATATGTTTGCCCAATTCCGTTCTGAGTTTTCCTTAAGCCATGCAAGTCCTTTTTCATTGTGCTCCGGAATTTGAGATCTTTTGCACGTAAACATCCTCGAATCGTGTCTTTGGGTACATTAACACCACTTTTCCATAAAACTGCTTTAGTTTCATGCAACGATAAGTTCGATATTGTCACAAAGAAATCAATGCAATTCTGATCTTGCTTTGGAGTGGTATTTATTTGGGCCTCGTCCGGAGAAATCGTTAACTCTTTTAACTTCGATATACCTTTGGACCCACTTAAATAGGAACGTCGTAGACTTTTTCAAATATTTTGCGTACGATTTCTAAATTAGTCACAAAACTAACAAATCGCACAAAGTGTATTGCAAAAAGGATATGCCAGTTTAGCACAATTTAAATTTTTTTATAATGGAACTCTAAGTTTAAATTTGGCCGACCACGCTTCTATGGATAGGCTGCACGTATAAGGAGCAACTTCATTCATATTTTGTGGGTTGAACACTCAAATAAAACAAATTTACTTCGTCTGTGTAGAACTTAGTGTAACTTTTTGACGGGAAATGTATGCCAATTTAAAAATCAATTATTTGACTATGCAACACAGGTCCTAGACGAAGGCTATAAGTAACTAGCATTTGAAGTTTTCTTTGCAGGATTAAAATTTATTAATTTTTGAAGTGAAACTTCTTTACGCGCGTCAGAGTATAATTTCAAGGCCGCGACACACGAGGGAGTTAGCGTTACGAAAAACCATCACGAAATGTATAAGCCTACGGCATACAAGCTATTCTGTTTCTCCGCTTTGTGCGGTGCTTCGTAGTGTACTACAGGGTGGCTGATGAATTTTGCTACATTAAGAAACTCAAATAACTTTTTTTTTAGTGTATGGAATTCATTTATTTTTTTTTTCAAGTTGAAGGTCATTAAATTTTATTAAATGTAGCTTAACTAGTTTTAAAAATAATTGAATTTAAATGCCCCCCATGCTCGTTGACACAAGTGCGGCATCTTAGTAAAAAGTTGTTCATTGCTGCTTTGAGAGTTGCGACAGGAATAGCCGCAATTGTTGCCCGAATGGATTGTTTTAGTTCATCCAAATTTGTTGGCTTTGTTTTATAAACTAAATGTTTACATAAACCCCACAAGAAAAAGTCAGGTGCAGTAAGGTCAGGCGACCTGGGGGGCCAACGAAATTCGGAGTTTCTTGAAATCAGTTTATTGGGAAATTTTCGTCGCAACTCTGTCATAACAGTCTGGGCTATGTGAGACGTTGCCCCATCTTGTTGAAACCACACAGAGTTGAAAGGAATTCTCTTTCGGCGTAGTTCTGGATAGAAAAATTCTTTCAGCATTTTCAAATAACGGTCTCCAGTAACCGTAACGGTGTGACCATTTTCTTCAAAAAAATAAGGCCCGACAATACAGCGTGAAGAAACCGCACACCACACTGTCACGCGAAGAGAATGCAATTCCGTCTCGGGGAGTATCTGTGGGTTAGAAGTACTCCATATTCGACAATTTTGTTTGTTCACATTGCCGTTTAAATCGAAATGGGCCTCATCAGACCGAAAAGGCAGTTTAACATGTTTTGGTCTTCTTCCACCATTTGCAGGATCTTCTGGCAAAATTCCAAGCGAATCGGCAAGTCTGCTGCATTCAGTTTGTTAACCATTTGAATTTTGTAGGGAAATAAGTCTAAATCCTTGTGCATTATTGTTTGCAAAGACTGTCGGCTGACACCAAGTTGAGCAGATAAGCTTCTTGTTGAAACCCTTGGATTGCTTTGTATAGCTGCAGCTACAGCAGCGATCGTTTCCTCCGTCCGAACTGGTGGGTTTCGATGATAAGGCCTTCTTGCGACTGTTCCTTGCTCAGCAAAATTATTCACCAGTCTCATTATGGTCCATCTGCTCGGGGGATCGCCGCCAAACATCCGCCTGTACTCTCTCTGTACCAAAACTACGGACTCCAGTGCGTGATAGCGGCGGACTATCCAAATTCTTGTTTGCGTGTCCCAGTTATCCATTTTAATAAATTTTAAAGATCAATCTGCAAATTAAAACAAAAATGGAACAGATAACTTAAAAAGAAAAAAAGTTATTCAATTTTTTTTTGGTAGCGGCTTTCATCAGCCACCCTGTACATGATTACGACGAACATTGATGTAGCCGATGGCTTAGCAAATGGCGCCGTTGGTAAACTAGTGCATATAGATTATGACAACGCTGGAGAAGTTAGTTTTGTATGGCTTGACTTTCTTGATACTCCGAAAACAGGGCAAAAACTTCGAAAGAAATGCAGTGCACATATGTGTATGAAAGCTAACAATATTAGTAAAACAGCAGTACCGATAGCTAGACGATCTGCTACAATACCATGTACCAGTACCATACACAAACCTCAGGGCGGTACATATTCTGAAATAGTCAATGAATACGATAAAAAGCAGTCACAATCGCTAGTGTAGTATGTCGCACTGTCACGTGTTACTTCCATTGATGGATTGTTTATAATTACACGCAATGATGATTTGAGATTCTACCATGGCCGGAGACCATCAACAACAATGACATCATTGCAAGCAGAATTTCGAAGACTGTCGATAAATTGTTTGGAAATTCTTGATCAACAAATGATTCAATTTGTACAACAAAGAGAAGGATATCGACAATCCTCTCATACTCATCTCATACTCTTTTAATTGTCAAAGGCTACGTGCTCATGCTACTGACGTATTGAATCCAGTTATGAAAAAATGCAATGTGGTAGTTTTTCATGAGACTTGGTTGCGTGAAGAGGAGGAAATCAGTTTACCGAATTTTAACTGCATCATCCAGTGTAAAAGAAGTACTGTTCGAACCGGAGGAGCCGCTATCTACCACAACAAAAATGCTATCGCGAATGTCCTCATACCACACTTACGATTTACCGCTGTACAGTCAACATCAAATGCAGCTTTAGCAGCAGATGTCGGTGATATTTGTATTTCTGTGTGCCATGCGATAAATCGACAAAATATAGTAATTGTGGGTGTCTATATAACTCCGAGTTCACATATCAACGACATTATCGCATTTTTACATGGTTTGTTATTAAGATACACTCGTGGTGGTGGTAAACTTCTTCCTCAACGCGACGATCTGAAACCTCTCATATTAAATGCAGATTTCAATGTAAATTTTGCATCGGACACTTCCATGAAATTAATAGAATTTTTAGCACATCAACTGAATTTACAAATGAATAATGACCGCTATATTTCAACAACAAAATCGGGAGCAACGATAGATGCCGTATTTTCTCGCTATATCGACACAATCGAGTCAAGAACATATATGTATGTATATATCCTATTTCAGTTACCACAAACCGATTGTATCCGTCGCTGCTATTGCACCATCAATACAAAATGTTCAGGCTATTGAAGCACCGACCAATGTACAAATTTCAGAAATAAATAAATATTTATATTATCCACTATTATTGTATGTAATTTTATAAAACATCATTTCAATCCTCATTAAAATATTTAAATTTAATCCTGAAATTAAGAAGTTACACTTCAAATATGCTGGCCTGTTTTTTTTAATAAATAAATCAATTCAATCACCATCTCTTCAATTTTAAATTTGTTTTTGAGCTGGCTTCGCAGAAGTACTTGAATTATTTGTAGCATTCAATGTAAGAGAAAAGGAAAAAGCGCGTGATTTCTGTCAAGTATGAACAAAAATTTGTGACAAATAAAATAATGAGTGTTGACTTTTTTTATTCACTTATCCATGTATGTACTCACTTAGTCACGTATGCATACACTTGACAAGTTACCACATACACTTAGTGTTATAAGTCTACGCTCCCTTGCAGGTGGTTGAAAAGGTAACACAAAAAAAGTTTTTAAGTTTTTTATTATTAGATCATTTTTACATTTTTTTGATTATTATATATGTATCTTCTTTCGATAGGAAACATGGAAACGTATCGACATCACAATTACAATTATCCATAAATGAAATATATGGCTGGACCAATAAATGACATACTAAATTCAACGAAATCAATCGAAAAAGAAAATAAAGGTAAAGAAAAAAAAGAAGAAATGGAATTAAAGTATAGAAATATGTATTGGCGGCTTATGGCAAAGGAAGCAGCACTATCCACCAATAATAAAATAATGATACATCAACCAATTTTGAAGCCTATACTCGTATGGTCCTATGGCGCCCAATTACGGGCCTGCTCCAGCTAAAGTAACATACAACTTACACAAAGGCTCCAGAATAAAATTGTGAAATGTGCAGTCGGTGCTTCCTAGTTTATCCGTAGCTCTGATCTCGCGTAGCGCGACTTAAATATTGACTTGAAAACCATGTCAATACGGCGGAATATATTCTTGTTAATTCAACTAATTGAAGAAGAAGATTGAAACGCAAATAACCCAAAGACTTTAGTCCATTAAGAATCACACCTTAAGTGTTGTATGCGTCTTATGTACATACAAGGTGGCGCAAAAGTAACCTTGCGATGTTTTTTGGCTGTAATTAAAAAAAAAATGAAAAACTTTGATTCTTCTTGTGGATTATTTTTATTTGGTTTTTTAATTTTTTTTACATCAAGTCGAGAACATATGTCATGTAAATGACCGCCGCCACAGTTGATTGCCATTTTAGCCCTTTTTATGGCATTTTCCATCACTTTGGCCAAAACTTGCAGCGATAGGTCCTCACATTCTTGACGGATATTGTCTTTAAGAGCTGCAAGAGTCTACATTTTCTGATAGGAGGATTACTTTAGCGCCACCTGTTATATCACAAATACAAAGCAAATTGGTTATTACTTAAGGGGTCCCAGTGGTGTAGAGCTTGAAAATTGAGGGTATTTTCAGGAATTTTTTTTTACAATAAAGGAAATTAAAAACGATATTTAAAATTTTTTAGTCTGTTTATTTAACTTCTTGTACATACATTTTTTTTTTTAATTTTAATAATTTTGGAAATGGCGCTGCAGTTGACCCTCCGAAAAATTTACCTGGACGGTTTAGTCCATTTTGGCTCTTCTATTTACCTGTAACACAAAAAAACAAAAAAAATGTAATCAGTATGACTGTAGCTGGGTCCGTACTAGAATAAAAAACAAAAACAAAAAAATTGACAAAATGGCGCGGTTTTGAATTTGGCATTCTAAAAATCGGGTTTTTTTCAGTTTTCTAATAAAAAAAAAAATACGAAATAATTGAAATATTAATATGACTTACGGGCAATAGCCATTGATGTTGTGAATAACATTTTAAAATTTCAGACGATTCGGTTTAATAGTTGTTTTTTTTTTTGACAACACCAGGACGAAAAAAGTCGTTTCGAGATAAATGAGTTTAAAGTTGGAGGTACAGGAGCGCGCGGATAAGTCTCTACCTAGTTAATGGGCTGTAGAAGAAAAATTTCAAAAATATGCACGTTTTTAGTAGCTGTTGGCTACCCACGACGTTTTAATGCCTCGGTGGTGGTCTCGTCGATAGTAATTTTCTACCTCTCCTGCCCCATAACATCTTTCAAGACCTCTTTGCTTGTAATTTGGTGAACTATTTATATTTCTTTCCGGAAGCGCTCATAAGTATTCAATAGGATTTACATCTGGCTACTATGGAAATGCGATCACTACCATGGAGACATTATAGAGAAATAAGAAATGTATAATACTACATATATGAGACTTATGCTTCAGATCAGTGTCATGTTGAAGGTAGTATTCACATAATAACTCCAACATCTCAGAGCTTTGCAAAGCAAAGTTATGCATTGTTGAATCAGTAAATTGCAACTTTCCCTGTCACCAGCTGCCCTATACCCCACACTATCACCCCACCACCGTAATAGTTCACTGTCGGTAATAAATTGTTTTTATTTAGAGCCATACTAAAAAAGCAAAACTTGCTTTCATCTAAAAAAATTACATTTTCCAAACTTCTGAAGGCTTGTGTATGTATAAGCACATTTTTGAAAGCAATGCGCTTTTGCTTATTTATTAGGAATATAAGCGGAAGTAGCCGCAATTAAGGAAGCAGTGGATTGGTTGCTTACTTCTGTAGTTATTGTAAAGGAGGAAAATATCTACTCCGACAGCCCATCGGCAACTAGGGTCTTGTGCTCGTTGTTTGTGCGTTCGATGTTAGTCGGAGTAAGCTTACCTTCTCTCTCGAATGAGTTTCCGGTCACAGCGGCATGTAGGTGAACTATCGGCCCGATGAGTTGGCTAGGCAGGAGACCCTGGAGACGGCTTCATCGCAAAATCAGAGGATTGGTTTTCCGTTGAGCACCTGTGGTCTGCTACTTGAAAGATATGCCTCGCGTAAACACAGCGAGCACTGGGCACGTGCGAAGTCGTGAGATCCTTCTGGCCAACTGTAGAATGGGGAATTTCTAAGGATAAAAAAAACCCCATGTTTCTAATTTGGTAGGTATCCTTACCAGACATTGTCCGTTAGGTGTCCATGCCGTGTAGCTTGGGTTTGCTTTAAGTCCTTTCTGCAGAATCTCTTCAGAGGACGAGGTGAAATAATCTCAGCACCTTCTTTCAGCTGCCCTGCTCTCGTCGGGCAAAGGTTTAGATTTCTGAGCTCTCAATTTTTTCGCTACACCTACCGTTCGTGGTGCGATTCGCGCTTAATATAAACGTAAGTCGCCGCTGTTGGTCGTCATTCTCGTTTCTTCCTCCTGTCTGGTCTCATCCCTTCTCTTTTTCCACTCCCCTCACCCTAAAATTCTAAATTTTAAATTTTTGTCCAAGTGAGCTCCTCGCCAGGGCAGCCATTTAACCAAGCCTAACTTAGGGCTAACTGGATTCTACCTAGCAACTCTTCCATAATATCCGAATTATTATATTCTTCTGGCACTTGAAGCGCTAATATATATTTTTGAAACTTATACCCAATTTCATCTTTCACTTTTGAAGCAGTTATCTTTGCAACTTTCTTCCTGAGACCGACAATACCGCGCTCTACCGTTGCTGTTTGCTCTTGGCCTTGAAGTTATAATTCCGATATTACATATTGTAAGTTTGAAGTACTGTCTGAACTGATCCCACCAGCGGGACACGGGTTAGAATTTGTTCGCAGTAAGGTATGCCTGGCGTAAAATGCGACTCAAATCTAGTACTTGAACAGTATGGAAGCTCAAGTGGTAGTGTTTTCGGGTATAAGATTGGACCGAAGACTTAATCTCGGTACCACGAGGCACAGGACCCCTCAGAGTTCGCTCTGATCTGTTCTTGGGAACGGTTCTTCGGGCAGGTTTTCGTGGCGGCTGCGCTTATTAGTTAAAACGCGGTAAATCTTTCCGGTTAATGTTGAGTTGCATTGCAACCGGGTGCCGGAACCCATAGAACGGCAAAGGTTTAGATGAGCCTTGAACCCTACGAAGGCGGTTAGTATGTCCTTGCCCCACTGCCAATTATTGCCAAGTATACTTGCCAAATAATACTTAAAAACCAATAAATTGCCACAAAATTAATTGGGTTCTGATCAAGTATATAATTGATCCGTGTGCTTTTGAGCACCGTGGGTCTAAGCTGTCGCCGGCAGGTATTCACGTAAAAAACATCGGACGTTTCTGAACTCATTTTCATGCCCTGTCTATTCGTTTTTCTATTTGTCGGTGTTGTTTTAGTCTTCTTTCTACAAATTTATAATGATTTTCCTCTCGCCAATGTCAATTTATTTTCTTTTTCCTTCGCTTGTAAGTCTCGAAAACCAATAAACTTTAAACTTTATTAAAAAAAATAATGCATTATTTGCCTTACCAAAAAATCGTTCTAACAACGCCAAAAGCGGGCCCGCAAATTATGAGCGTACACTCTTCACAACCTCACTATTACGTATTACCGCAAATAAGTACCGTTAGAATCGGTGGCGACGGACCGTGGTGGTAATTATTTGTCGCCAGCATGACTGCTTCGATAGTAAACGACGAATATGAGGAATTTGAATTTGTAATGAGCTTACCGTTAGAATTTCATTGAAAAATAATATGAAAATAAGAGCAGCATAAAACTGTGATACCCAATGCATGTACGTGCCGACATAATAATGAATAAAACATATGAGCAAGAGTCATTGCTGGTACATTTTAAAATGAAATTTAAATTCCAGAAAATAAAATATAAGACCGTAAAGGACCGACTCTTGCGTAAATGCGATTTCGTCCATAAATAGTACGTAAATTATTTTATGCTGCCTATACATCCAAGTAAGTGAATGAACTCAAATTTGTATGCATAGTTAGATGTAACACATTAGCTGAAAAGTCTCGGGCCTAGCACAAAGTAAAGTTAAAATTTTATGATATTCTATTCATTCATCCAATATTCTACTTTTGTTATTTTCAAAACAGTCGATCAAAAAAAATTTCGTATTTTAATTTTACACTGCTTCTCGATGGGAAAAATTACCGTTCAAGCGAAGCAATGGCTTGAAAAGTGTTATGGGGACTCCGGTCCGTCAGAAACAACAATAAAACGATGGTTTGTAGAAGTTTAAATGCATAGCGGACATGGCATTTATATCCGCGAGCATTTGTACACAAGAGTATTATGCCTATATTTCTTCACATAACGGCTTTGAAAGTATTCGATGCGGTGGTAGCAGAGGAAGAGAAAGGCCTCCTCTGAAAAGTTGAGGTGGAGAAGAGCTTGGCTTCATTTACTATTTCCAATTGGCGCTTTGTTAAACTCGACCAAAATCGTGTAACTGGTTATCGCACCAATCAAGAAGAAGAAGAGATTCGATTAGATTAGATTAGATTAGATTAGATTAGATTAGATTATATTATATTAGATTAGGTTTGCGGGGGTTGGACAAGTCCAAGCATACAGTCAGGAGACCATTGTACTAATTACACTCGGATAGATTTCAGTAGAAAGAATAGAGATAGGAAAGATAAAAAGTGGATGGCAAGACAGATAAATTAGTTTGAGGTCACTCTTCCACAAATCTCTTGAATTCATTGATGAATCTTAAGAGATCCGGAAGTGGAAGAGTATGAACTGTATCCATACTCAGTATATCACAACCTTATATCCTAAGTCTGATTCTGGAAAACGCCGGACAGCTACAGAGAAAATGCTCCGCAATGTCCTCATTTTCACGACAAGACAGGCATATTGGGTCGTCGACAAACCCCATGACAGCCATATGCTACCCACAGGTGTTGTGCCCTGTGATTACACCAACCAGTACCTCAGATCCTTTCTTTTAAGCGCTTGACTACTCTGCCCGAGTTCAATCCAGACCAACGTCCTCTATAGGTAGACCTCATGAAGTAGTCAATCCACAGAATCCACAATGCGGAATTGAAACCTAGAGGGGGTTCAAGGCCTAGTAGCATACTTGCAGAGCCTTCATTAGCCAATTTATCAGCTAACTCATTTCCTGTAATACTACAATCTCCAGGCACCCAAATAAGACTAACTTTATTGTGTTTTGCAACACTGTTCAGTTTTGTCTTACGTTCACCGAGTAACTTCGAAGAGCAGCGTGGATTAGCAAAGGCTTTCAGTGCAGCTTGACTGTCACTACAAATTCCAATACTGCTACCCCGCCACTTTTTCTCAATTAGCCAGTACGCCACATTGAAAATGGCATAGGCTTTCCGTAAGGAATACTGCATAAGGAAGGAGAAGAAGAACTTTAGTAAAATTTCACAAAAGACACTAAAAGTTCGACCCAAATTTGGGGAACATCAGAATTCGTTTTAGAGGTATTATTTGAATTTATGAAAAAAGTTTATGCCGATGTTTGTCTATCTCGTGCCAGAGCTCATGAGTGGTCTACACGTTTCAAAGATGGTTGTGAAGCCATAAATTACAAAGAACATAGGGGCTGCCCACAATCAGTATTCACCGAAAACTCCATCGAAATTCTTCGTAAATTTATTAAAAATGAACCGAAATCATCGATGAAATTCAAGGAATCGGAGTTAAATATCTCCAAAACATCGATTTATTGCATTTGAACTGATCATTTGGGCTTTCGAAAGGTGTGTGCACGTTTCACTCCGCACAGGTTAACTGAGGAAAAATTGCTCAGAATTCAACATTGGAAAGACCTCATTAAAGAGACGAGAAAATACGAGAACTTCCTTTAGAATTCTGTAACTGGTAATGAAACGTGGTGTTTCCAACATGAACCTGAAATTAAGCATCAAAGTGCCAAATAGAAGGCCTCAGACGAGCCATCACCGAAAAAATCGTGTTTGGAGAAGTCAAAAATCAAGTCGCCCCTCATTTGTTTTTACGATTCCTAGGGAATTGTCCACAAGGAGTTCGGTCCAAACCGTTAATGCAATTCTTCTATCTCTATTTTGACATTTTGAAGCGTTTCCTGCATCGCATTCGTCGAATTCGCCCTGAATACCACGAAAGAGGAAGCTGGCGCTTATTGTATTATATGATAATGCACCAGCTCATAGATCCACTCTTGTGATTGATTTTTTGACTAAACATCGCATTTTAACCATCAAACACTCACTTCGTATTCGCCTGATATGGCCCCCTGTGACTTCTACCTATTCGAAAGATTGCATTTGGCCATGAAAGGAAAACGTGTTGCGTCCATAGAGGCCATCCAAAAGGATTGTACCGTCATCTTGAAGGAATTCCGGATTCCGGTGAATGACTTGAAACACTCTTTCGAAAAGCTTTTAGATCGCGGGAAATACTGTATGGAGACCAGAGGGGACTATTTTGAATAAATAAACTCCAAGCTATCATATCAAAGTCCCAGTCGTTTCTATTTTAGCGCAGTCTTGTTCATTTTGGACTTAACCTTGAGGAATAGAATTTACTATGAATTTGAAACATGAATATGAAACTACGAAAGTATTTATAAACTTTTTCCAAAAACAAATCTGTTAAAATGTTTATTGTTCATTTATCATTACAAAATGTCTCAGTTTATGAAGTTACAAATATAATTACTTTGAAAATGGTTCAAGCCCACTTACCTCACAGTCGTAGTACTACTATATTTAGTTCGCAACGTTGTAACGTGTTTATTATACCTATATTATAAGCATAAAGTCATCCAGGGGGGTCCAAGAAATTGCTTCTTGTTGCTTGACGTACTTAGAAAATGTAATTACGCCACAGCATGCAATAGCCTACAGCGATATGTGCGCTGGACTACGTAAATAGAAATTTGAATTTAGCATTAAAAAATATGACATTAAATGTGGCTTAAAGTTGTTCAGCTGCTCATAAACAGCGTAGAAGTTATCGACCATTAATTCTTATATAAGTATTATGGCCACCAAATGATGCCGATTTTGGAAGGGTCGAGATTACTGTAAGAAAAAAAGTTTATTGTGTGCCTCTAAAAGACATATACACTGTCATAAAACTATGCCGAAAATATAAAAAAAAAATTAAATTTGAAGAAGTATTGGGTTGGCAAGTAAGTAATTGCGGATTTCACTCATAGATGGCTTCAGTTGAATTTTTAAGTTTGCAGACGTAGTACAAATATAAAACACATTTTGTTATTTGATAGTTGGCAATTCAGCTGGCAATCAGTAAAAAAGTGTTTTGATGGGTTGCGTTTAGCTTTCGTTGAAATATGGAAAATCGAAAGGAACATTTTCGTCATATTTTGCTTTTTTATTTCCGCAAATGGAAAACCCTACCGCAAGCTCAAAAAAAAGTTATGTGCTGTTTATGGTGATGAAGCCGTAAAAGAACGGCAGTGTCAAAATTGGTTTGCCAAATTTCGTTCTGGTGATTTTTCACTCAAAGATGAAAAACGCTCTGGTCTTCCAGTTGAAGTTGATGACGCCCTAATCAGAGCAATAATCGATTTGGATCGTCGCAGTACAACGCGTGAGATTGCAGAGAAACTCCTTGTATCACATACCTACATGCATTGAAAATCATTTAAAACAACTGGGCTACGTTCAAAAACTCGATACATGGGCTCCTCACGAACTGGAAGAAACTCATTTCACTTCAACATTATTGTAGAGAGTACTGAGTAGATATACAGCTCGAATCTTTTTAGGCACATATCCAACTATTGTGGTTTTGTCCTTGTTATCAAAAAAGAAGTGTGAATAATTTTTTGGTTTATTTTTTAACTTTGTAATTTCCACAGGCAAAAACGTTTTATTCTTTCGAACCGTACCAACTAGGGTTATCTTACGTTTCAAAAGTTCAATCCCCAACTCGTGAGATGTAAAAAAATTATGGCACATGATATTACGACCTTGTATATCCTTCACTAGATCGAGTATAACACGACGCCCCTGCTCTTTCTCAGGCTTACAATTTCGATCTTTACCTCTATACACCTGCAGCGACCATGCAAAACTTGTTTGGCTATCACCCAAGGCCCAAATTTTAATTCCGTATTTTCCAGGCTTCGAAAGGACTACGTCCGCGAAATGTAACCAATTATTCATCGACTGTGGTGGATTCTCCAGGATTAAACATCTTCTGTATGTTACATTCCCAGCGATTCCAAACATCCCTGATTGGTGCCAGTTTATCTCGCGCTCGCCTTTCATTCCGGTCAAATTTCTTGTCGAACCTCAGGACTCTGGAGATATTCTGAAATCTGCGTAAAGTCATTGTTGATCTGAAAATCGGATGGCCCTTAGAATCATCCCACAAACTTTCGAGTGCTTCTCCATGTGATCGAAATACACCTGCTAGAAGCAAAAGTCCAAAATTTGCTTCCAGACTAATACTATCTATTTCGACCCAATTATTTTCAAACACTGATTGACCTGAAACAAGTCCCCAGGTATTACTTTACATGCAGGTATATACTTCTACTTATATATTGTAATTATGTCTCTCAATTGCAAGTGACTTACCTTCTATATTAGTCATCTCAATGATTATTTTCACCACATCGGACGGCATAAATAACATAAATGAAGATTTTATACCATCGGTCCGAGCAATGGCATACCGTGTAGTACCGGGTGCGGTGGTAATCAAGTTTTCTGCAGCCCGCCTGCCAGCTCCGCTTGCAACTGATTGGTTATACCACATATATTTTCCATCCTTAGACGGAAAAGCTCCTGAAACATTATGCTGAAGGACAGAATTGTCTTCTTCGTCTGTTTCATCGGATAAATTGGGATCGTAAAGGGATTCCACTTCTGATATCTTGTCTTCTTCACCATCACTTTCGGTATTGTTTGGTGCTTCATCATCCAAATCGGAGTTCTCTAGAAGGGCTTCAATTTCTTCTCTATTCATACTGAAACATAAATAAAACACAACCGCACTAAAAACACTTCTTACTAATTTACAAAATAATATTAATTTCACTTTTTTACACTTACTTTATTCCTTGAGAAAAACAACCTGACGATTCAAGAATTTTTTACGACTGAGCAAAAGATTGTAAACATCGCATCATCACGCACGAACAAGTTAGCGGTAAATTGCTAGAAGATAAACATGAACTTTCACACTTCTATTCACATACATACATACATACATGTCAGTCAGCCGCGAGGTTCATTGATATTGTCCGTAATGTGCACGGGCATATGTACTTACAAACATATGAGCACCCATACTGCTTTTACCATTGGGCAATTTTGACCCACTTATACAGGATTTTATAAAACAACTGATAACTGGCATTGATAAATGAGTTGTTTACAACAATATCATGCGGAAAAGATTGTTGAGTAGGCCAGGAGAACCAACTCAAATAACATCAAGAGCTGATATTCATCAAAAGAAGGTTTTGTTATGAGTTTGGTGGGATTACAAAGGAATTGTCTACTTTGAACTCTTACCACCCAACCGAACGATCTATTCTGCGGTCTACTTTGAACAACTAATGAAATTAAACAATGCAGTTGAAGAAAAGCGGCCCGAATTGACAAATCGAAAAAGTATTGTATTCCATCATGAAAATGCAAGGCCACACACATCTTTGACCACTCGGCAAAAATGATTGGAGCTGGGTTGGAATAAAGTTATTTAGTTGCGTGAAAAATTTGTCTTTGATTTAAAAAAAAAAATCCGCAATTACTTAGTTGCCAACCCAATGAATTGGTTGCAGATTTGTTGTATCAGAGCTTTAAAAAGCAAACCATGTACAATATTCTCTGAAGCTTCATTGAGTGAGAATGAGGATTTCATATCACTAATTTATTGTTACCACTGGGTAGACAACAGAACTTTGAAAATAGAGTACTAAGACGTTTATATCAGCAGACCACAGCTACCACATAGGAAAAATTTACAGATATGATTGATTTGTTACCATATATTTATCCACAGGGAGCTACTAGAGCTACAAACTATACACTATGGAAGGCCTGCAAAAAAATTGACAACGCGGTTATGCACCAACCCCCTCTAAGGACAAGGACCAATTCTTGGGCGAAAGCTCCAAAAGAAAAAGCAAAAATACTGGCTGATCATTAAAAAAACATGAAATTTACAAATCAACATAACAACCAAGCCATTGACAATTCTGAATTTCATTCCCACCTCACAAATAACATAAATATACCAATCTCGAAAATAACTTCGAAAGAAATACCAATAGCAATTGAGACAAAAATTGACGTAAATAAATCCCCAGGATATGACGGAATCACAGGAAGGATTCTAAAGGAGTTATCTGACAAAGCCACTCTGTACTTAAGAAATATATTTAACTCAGCATTACGAATAAAGTATTTTCCACTGCCTTGGAAGGTTGCTGAAATCATCGCAATACCCTAACCTAATAAAGATGCCTCTGAAGCTTCTTCGTACAGACCAATTAGTTTATTACCATCATTATTTAAACTTTTTGAGAAGCTTATACTTGACCGCCTTGACCCCATACCACAGGCGTGAAACTTATTTCCCTCACACCAATTTTTATGTCGTAGAAAACATTCAACAATAGAACAGGTATATAGAGTACCTAACTAATAAAATATTGCCAGAAATTGATAAAATAAATACATATGTTGCTGTGTATTTTGATGTAGCGAAAGCTTTCGACGGCGTGTGGCACAAGGGTTTAATATTTAAACTTAAGCAGTATCTTCCACTCGACTACTATTTTTTAATAAAAAGCTATTTAGCAAACAGATACTTTTATGTGAAATATAGAGACAAATACTCTAATATTCAACTCATGGAAGCCGGTGTACCTCAGGGCAGTGTACCAGGGCCTGTACTATAGGTGCTGTACACAGCTGATATTCCCTGCCTGCAAGTATCGACATGATAGCAACTTTTGCAGATGACAGCGTCCTATTGGTAACACATAAAACCTTAGAAGCAGCAACAAACAAGTTACAACAGATTCTGTGGTATACAAATCAATAGTGGCAAAATAATTCATGTAGTTTATTCAAACAAGAAGGTAGGAAACAAGAATCTGACAATAAACCATTCACAAATCCCGATAGACAGCAAAGCTAGATACCTTGGAATGACTATTGACTCCAAACTTCTCTGGAAAGAACATATCACGATGAAAAGTAATGAAGTAAAAAACAGATTCCGACAACTACATATATCGGTTACTTGTCAGGCGCTCGAAACTGTCATTGCTGAATAAAATACTTATATACAAAACTGTGATTGTGCCAATCTGGGCGTACGGCATTGAAATCTGGGGAGCTGCAAGTAAAAGTAACATTAACATTATTCAACGACTGCAATCAAAAATACTCAGAATTACAGCCAATGCACCTTGGTACGTCCCAAACGAAGACATTCATCGCGACAGCAACATCGAAACGCAGCAAAAATCAGATTGTCCGTTTAATGAACCATTCAAATACTGACATGCCACAACTCCCAACAGCAGAAAGGGCAAACTCCAGACGGCTTAAACGACCAACCCCAAATCAGCTGATAACTAGAATAATTTAAAGCTATGTACTAAACTCACACAAAAACTCAACCAAAATGTAATATTATTGATAACGATTAATGTTATGAAATCCAAGCTGTAGAAAGAGCTACTTAGTGTCATACGACAGGTGTAATTAATAAAGGAGGCAAAAAACAAAAAAATATATATATTCCCCCATTAACTCATGACTAGATTAGATTAGATAAGGGTATTTTATGCCCTCTGCTCATCACAGTACCTCATCTAAGCCAAGTTCCCTTCTTAAAGTCCGGATTTAGCTGGGTTGAATTGAGCGTATGTGCCTTTCTTCTGGCTACAGTTGGCCAATATATCTCGATCTCCTCCGCGCTATAGCGCTACATTTAAGGAGAAGGTGCATTGGAGTCTCCTAAGATTGAGACAAGAGTCCGTAGACCAAGTTCCGATCATGTGCAGATGGCTTCGCAGTCTGTTGTCCCATAGCAAGGAAGGGCTCGGGTCCTATTAACCCTTAAGGGACGGGCGAGCGTCGCTGAGGACGAGAGGTGCGCAGTAAAGAAAATAAATAGGTTGAACGTTATAGAAACTCAGGCTTTATTTAACACAAGAAACATTTTTCATAAAATCAAAAAATAATAACTGCTATCACTTCTAAGGTTGAAATGCCAGAGTGGATTCCTTATTGCATGTATTTCACTTCCACTTGACGAAGTAATGCCGCCATCTTCCGTCTTATCTGATTCAAAGTAATATTCGTCAGAACTGTCACTATCTAACGTATCATCTCTAGATCGCTTAGTCTAGGATAAAATATATAAAAAGTCTGCTAGTTCCTCTGGCAGTCACACTGAGAGACTGAATCGAAGAATTAAAATTCGTTCTGGCTTTACCGTCGCACATACCGGTATTTTGATAATCTAGGCGGCCAAAAGTCAATTTTGTGAAGTGCATTAATTGATTTTAATAATAAATAAAATAGAAAAATAACACAATAGAGTATTCACTTCACCCCCTCTCGCGCTTTTTGTCGCGTGCGCTACCGCCGTATTGGCAGTCAAAAGTTCATTGCTTATCACACTACACATATCTCGCTCGGCGTTCGGCAAGCAACAAATCTTCAAAAAGGTAAAGCTAACTTATTTAAAGTTATATGTCTCGTTTTAATGATGGAAATTGAAGCTTCAGGTATATTTTTTCCAAATTTAATAAATATTTTATAGATTTTGTTCATTAATAACGTAATTTATTGAATTCCGTACAAGGAGAAATAGTGCATTTTTTACACATATTTTTTTATTTGTTAAGCTGAAAGTTATACTTCCAAGTCCGTCCAAGCTTGAATTTTTTTTTCAGATTGTGTACATATGCTTTGAGATGTAAAATAAAGTAGAATTAGCCGCAGAAAACCGCAGATTAATTAATTGTGGAATTTCAAAAGTTTCATGCAACAGTTATTTTTAAAAGCGTTTTCTATACTTGTTATTTTTTGGTTTGTTTAAGGTTCTCAAGGCACTTCAGGGGTTCGAATTGTGACTCGAAAATACCTATTCGACCGCAGCAAGCTCAGAATTTACCAAATTTGGACGAAAAATTAAACTCTTTACAACAGGAACTTTTGTCAAGTGAAAAATACTCTGATAACAGATATCAACTCTTAAGCACAATTTTGCACATTTTAAATCACAAATAAAGAAAAAGCGGCTACAAGTACATAAAAAAGAAGATGGTTTCCTATCGAAGTACAAGTCTTGGTTGGAAGGAGGTTTTGAATTAACTGTTGCAGCAATACCGAAACGATGTGGCCGTCCTCAGAAACATTTCAGTGACTCAGGTGAAAGATCTAAAAGACGCAAAACTGCAGAACTCAGATCTACAGTAAAGGACAAAAACTTGATTATGCATGATTATGAATCTGATTCATCAGATAAATGAAAATTTGTAATTTTTTCCTTTAATTTGTTCCATTTTGCTTTAGTTCTTATTGGCGTAAGATTATCGATTGAATTAAATATTTTTTTTGGTTCAAATAATGTATTTTATTTGACACCTTCTGTGAAACTTGGCATTTGATAGTAAATAATTAAAACATTAATAATGATGTCTATTCTATATAAGTTAACCTCTAATTACCCAAAAAAAAATTCATTTTCTATACCACGGTCATTTAAGGGTTAATAATATAATAGTTCAATAAAAAAAAGTCCATTGTCTAAATGATGATGAATAAAAGTATTTAAGACAATAAAAAACGTTAAAATAGTTTTGGCCGCCTAGATTATCAAAATACCGGTATGTGCGTCGTCTCACATCGTCGGTTTACATTATAAGGAAGATAAGACTTCATAGCTAATGGCCCCTAATGTCTTTGAATGCAAACGTGACTCTTTTGCTATAACAATACGTATCTTATCGCTCAGAATGACAGAAGTCGCAAGCCTTGCAGCTACGAACTAATTTGGGCGGCTATATTCCAACACCTGTCCCCAAAGGATTAAAGGCGAGGTCGCAGCCTCCGTCGCCAATGTGTCTGCTATTTCGTTCCCAGTTATAGGTACGCCTGTGTCCTGGGACCCAAATTAGCCGGATGCAATTGTGGGTTCCTAGTAGATTAAGTTTCTCGATCACTCAAGGACCCGTGAGGATTTTATCTCACAGGACGATAGGGCCATGGGTGTCGCCTGACTGTCACTCGAAATGGCAATCCCCTCATTCCAGAAATTTGTGTCTAAGTCTATCTCTGCACATACACAAATGGCAGGCATCTCCGTTTGGAAAATGCTTGGAAACCTGTCCATTGGCACAGAGCGCTTGGTTGTGGGGCCGTAAATTCCAGCGGCTATGCCTTCCGCTATCTTCGAGCCATCCGCGTGACAGTGCAAGGTACATTTCTTTAGTTTCTTTTCAAATGCAGGTCTACTACAGTTTATGCATCACGACTGAAATATATAAATGGCAATACCTGAATGCTGGAGGATGGTTCCATGTGTAGAAGTCCACGCAAGTGGGGAAAGTTACTGATCGCCATTCACTTGGGAGTGGCCAGGACGATTCTTCTACATATGGTTCAAGCAGCTCACAACGGCCGGGATTAGCCCACGTATCCTCTGGGTAGCTCCCGAACACCCGTTCGGGGGTGAGCTAACGTGAGAAGGCGAAGCATTCCAGGATAGCTGGTTGTGCGCTGGGTTTGGGACCCGCCACTTAAAACTCCCCCCCAATGAAAAGAATTACAAAGCCTCGGATGAGAACTGCCTTTACTGATGACGACCCCTGCAAACGAAATAAGGAATATGATTTGAGGGCATGCACCTGGAATGTCCGGTCCCTTAATGGGGAAGGTGCCTCTGCCCGGCTGGTTGATGTCCTCGTGAGAGTAAAGGCTGACATCACTGCCATCCAAGAGATGCGATGGACGGGGCAAGGTAAGAAAACCATAGGACCTTGCGACGTCTACTACAGCTGCCATGTAAAGGAGCGCAAATTCGGTGTCGGATTTGTTGTGGGAGAGAGACTTCGTCGCCAAGTACTGTCGTTCACTCCGGTGGACGAGCGTCTCGCAATAATCCGCATCAAAGCGCGATTTTTTAACATCTCGCTAATTTGCGCCCACGCCCCGACGGAAGAGAAGGACGATGCGACCAAAGATTCCTTCTATGAGCGCTTGGAACGTTCCTATGAGCGCTGCCCCCGCCACGACATAAAAATCGTGCTTGGCGACTTCAACGCCAGGGTGGGCAAGGAGGGAATTTTTGGTCCCACAGTCGGAAAATTCAGCCTGCACAACGAAACATCCGGTAACGGACATAGGCTGATCGACTTCGCCGGGGCCCGAAACATGGTAGTCTGCAGCACCAGATTCCAGCATAAAAAGATACACCAAGCTACCTGGCTGTCTCCTGATCGAAAAACGCGAAACCAGATCGATCATGTTGTGATAGATGGAAGACACGCTTCTAGTGTATTAGATGTACGTACGATCCGAGGGCCCAACATCGACTCGGATCATTACCTTGTTGCAGCCAAGCTGCGCACCCGCCTCTGTGCAGCAAAAAACGTACATCTACCTACGCAAAGAATGTTCGACATCGAAAAGCTGCAATCACAACAGACAGCCAGAAGATTCGCCACTCGACTCTCACTCCTGCTCTCGGAGAGCACTGCCCAACAAACCTGCATGCGCGAGCAATGGAGCAACATTTCTCGTTCACTACGTACCGCCGCTGAAGAAGAAATCGGATTCCGGCGAGCCCGAAAAAACAATTGGTACGACGAGGAATGTCATGCTGCCGCAGAAAGAAAGGATGCCGCCTATAGAGCCACGCTGCGATCGGGCGCAACGCGAGCCATGTGGGATCGCTACAGAGAGCTGAAAAAGGAAGAGAGACGTATTATCCGACAGAAGAAACGAGAGGCCGAAATACGTGAGTGCGAGGAGCTTGAGATGCTGGCCAACAGGAACAACGCCCGAAAATTTTACCAGCAAGTTCGGCGGCTTACAGAAGGTTTCAAGACCGGGGCGTTTTCCTGTAAGAACAAAGACGGCGATCTGGTGACTGACGTACAGAGCAATCTTAAATTATGGAGGGAACACTTCTCGAACCTGTTAAACGGGGACAGCTGCGCATGTCATAGAGAATATGAAGATCCCGATACCCCAATCGTTGACGACGGAATTGTCGTTCCGCTACCCGACCATGACGAGGTGAGAATAGCAATATCACGGCTAAAGAACAACAAAGCCGCAGGCGCCGACGGACTGCCGGCTGAGCTATTCAAACATGGCGGCGAGGAGCTGGTAAGGTGCATGCATCAGCTCCTATGCAAAATATGGTCGGATGAAAGCATGCCTGCCGATTGGAATTTAAGTGTGCTCTGCCCAATCCATAAGAAGGGCGATCCTGCAATTTGTGCCAATTACCGCGGGATTAGTCTTCTAAATATCGCCTATAAGGTTCTAGCGAGCGTATTGTGTGAAAGGCTGAAGCCCACCGTCAACCAACTGATTGGACCTTATCAGTGTGGCTTCAGACCTGGAAAGTCCACCATTGACCAAATATTCTCAATACGCCAAATCTTGGAAAAGACCCATGAAAGGAGAATCGACACACACCACCTTTTCGTCGACTTCAAAGCTGCATTCGACAGTACGGAAAGGAGTTACTTGTATGCCGCGATGTCTGAATTTGGTATCCCCGCAAAACTAATACGGCTATGTAAGATGACGTTGCTCAACACCAGCAGCGCCGTCAGAATTGGGAAGGACCTCTCCGAGCCGTTTGATACCAAACGAGGTTTCAGACAGGGTGACTCGCTGTCCTGTGACTTCTTTAACCTGATGTTGGAGAGCATCGTACGAGCCGCAGAACTTAATCGCTCAGGCACAATTTTTTATAAGAGCGTACAATTGCTGGCGTATGCCGATGATATTGACATCATCGGCCTTAACAACCGCGCTGTTAGTTCTGCCTTCTCCAAACTGGATAAAGAGGCAAAGCGAATGGGTCTGGTGGTGAACGAGGACAAAACGAAGTACCTCCTGTCTTCAAACAAACAGTCGGCGCACTCGCGTATCGGCACCCACGTCACTGTTGACAGTTATAATTTTGAGGTTGTAAAAGACTTCGTGTATTTAGGAACCAGCATTAACACCGATAACAATGTCAGCCTTGAAATCCAACGTAGAATCTCTCTTGCCAACAAGTGCTACTTTGGACTAAGTAGGCAACTGAGCAGTAAAGTCCTCTCTCGACGAACAAAACTAACACTCTACAAGACTCTCATCATGCCCGTCCTAACGTATGGCGCAGAAGCTTGGACGATGACAACATCCGATGAAGCGACGCTTGGAGTGTTCGAGAGAAAGATTCTGCGTAAGATTTTGGACCTTTGCACGTTGGCAATGGCGAATATCGTAGACGATGGAACGATGAGCTGTATGAGCTTTACGACGACATAGACATAGCGCAGCGAATAAAGATCCAGCGGCTTCGTTGGCTGGGTCATGTCGTCCGAATGGATACAAACGCTCCGGCTTTGAAAGTATTCGATGCGGTACCAGCTGGTGGTAGCAGAAGAAGAGGAAGGCCTCCTCTGCGTTGGAAAGATCAGGTGGAGAAGGACTTGGCTTCACTTGGTGTGTCCAATTGGCGCCGGTTAGCACGAGAGAGAAACGACTGGCGCGCTTTGTTAATCTCGGCCAAAATCGCGTAAGCGGTTATCGCGCCAATTAAGAAGAAGAATACCTGAATGCCCGTATTCGAAAGGGTTGGTGTGAAATTACCATTCGGAAGTGCATCGGATCAAATCTCCGTGCATGAAACACCAAAATAATTAAAAAAATTGTTTTCCAATAGCTGTTGCCGATCTGCAGAAAAGGTACGAGAGTATTTCTGACACGAAAAATGTCTCCATAGAAACCATTTGCAAACACTCAACGGAAATGTACGCGCCAACTATTTATTTATCTTATTTTGTTATGTTTAATTTCGTTGGTTTTTTACTGTTGAAGTTGAAAATCAATTTTTTTCATAATTTTTTTATTGTATTGTAGTATTTTCTAAATGTAAGATTTTTACATTTTACTGATTTTCAAAATTGTGTAAGTCCTTTTGAAGTCATTAAAAGTATACAGTTTTCTTAATCACATTAAAAAATGCTTACATTATAAATTGAAATCAATTTCATGTTCAAAAAGAAGAAAACTAATGTAATAAAATAATAAGAAAATAAATCTATATTTTTCAAATTATTCAAGTGCAAAACCTGAAATATCACCATATAAACAAATTAAAATGCTTTTGCACCTCTTTCAAAGAAAACGGCTCCTATAACTATTAAAAAAATATTTTTATACGGAATATTATAGAATTTTTTTTTCATTCCATTCACTCCTCACTCGCTAATAACAGAACACAACACTGACGAACGGTACATTTTGAGCGGAAAACAAGAAGCTTACAACCAAGTATTCACAGCTTAGCTTAGCTTTCAGCGAAATATTCTTGTACGAAAAAGATTCCAACTTTCCTATTCATTTTGAAAGTAAATATGCTTGTGCTATATTATTCTATTGACACAAATTTTTGCCAAGAAAAAGATATTTAATTAGAAAAAGGTATGATTCCTTTAAAAAAATGTGTTTACTATTCAGTTTATTAATCCAATTCACAATTGAAATAGTCTGCGAGACGGCCGTTTCTGTGCTTTTACCTTTTGGCAATACAGCGCACGCTCGATAACGTGAACGCTCTAAAGCGTGAACACCCCAAAACGAGAACAGACATTTTTGTGCATTGACTACTTTAAAACGTGAACAAACCCAAAAAGCTCTATAACATGAACAATAAACGTTACAACTATTTGAATGTAGTTTACATTGATCTCAAGTAATTCTGAAATTGGGGACTCCCCTAATTATAAAATAGGCATTTTATTCGTAATTGCATGCAAGGAGTAAAATATTTCAGTCGCGGTTTTGATTTTGCAAAGAGTGTTTAGTCTTATGTTTTCTGGTGAAAATAAGTTCTAAAAAACCCGTGTGCTTGACATTAAAACAAAAGGCTAAAATTCTCGGCTTTTTAAAAAAAGGCTCATCAGTCACGATTTTAGCAAAGAAATATAATGTTGCTACATCAACAATTTGTAACATTAAAGCGAAAAAGCAAGTAATTTTAAAAAGCGTAAACAACACGTATTGTGGACCTGGAAATAGAAAAACACTGCGTTCTTCCGAATGCGAGATAAAAACTGGTGAGTATGTTCTCTAATGTTGAAAGAAAAGGCAAAAACACTGCATGCAAAATTTAAAGAAAATGAAGCTAACTTCTTCGCTAGTGATGGATGGTTCCAAGGATTCACGAAGAGGTACGGTATTCGTCGTCTTAAACTATCAGGCGAAAAACTGTCTTCGCAACCGCAGCTAGTGAATCCGTTTAAAGAAAAACTTAAAGCTAAAATGGCCCAATTGGAGTTGTGCAAATAATCAGTTATATAATGTTGATGAGTCGGGGTTATTCTGGAGACTTTTGCTAGAGAAAACGTACGTCAAGTTTGGAGAAGAGAGCCCCAGGGGTAAAGTCCGAGAAGCAGCGAATCACGTTTTTATGCTGTTCAAATGCCTCTGGATCCCACAAGCCTAAGATTTTGGTAGTTGGAAAGGCGAAGAATCCACGCTGATTTAAAAACTTTCAGTGTCCCACCGACTATAGGAGCTCGAAATCCGCCTGGATGACGTCGGCTATTTTCAAGCAATGGTTTCATGAGTCATTTGTTCCAAAGGTGAATATTCCTTTTAAGTTTTGTCCATTACATCGTTTTTAAAGGAGAAAGCCTTACCAATTAAAGCTCTTCTCTTAATCGACAACGCTACTTCTCATCCAAATGAAGCTGAACTGACAACGGAGAATGGGCAATTTTCGGCAATGTTTATGCCACCAAACATTACTTCCCTCATTCGACCGATGGATCAGAATGCATTCAAAATCATTAAGTTGCATTATGGAAACAGCCTTCTAACTTCAATAGCAGCGACAAAGTTTGATTTGCTCGAGTCCTTGAAAAAAATTAACTTAAAAGCAGCTATAAATCTTTTGGATGCTGCTTGGTTTCGTGTTGGTGAGCAACATCAGCTAAGTGGCGGTTTTAAAAGAAAAATGGGAAGCTGAACTTCGCACCTTGATGACCAACACCGTCGATCTCCTTAGTAGTTTAAATCTTGAGGTTCGTTCGTATTCGCAGATATGCTCCAAGATATGTATGTGGGTTATTGAAAATACTTTTTTTATTAAAAATTTCAGATTGAATTCACATTACCAGCCATTCATAAATGAAACGAAGATATCGAGGAGGGCAATGCAGATGACGATCATCAACAAGAGGGCAAATCCGATGTTGACAGCGTATCAGAGCAACTGGAGAAAATTAAGCCGAGTGAAGCAGTTGAAATTTTCAACAAGGCGTTAATATGGGCTGGTCATGAAGACGTCGATCAAAATGATATGAGTGTGCTAAGACGGTTAAGGGAGAAAGCTGTGCTTCAAGTTTTAGAAGAACAGAAGATACAAAAAAAAGATTACTGATTTTTTTAAATAAACCCATCGTATGACTTAATTTCCAATAAACATGTAACGAAAACAAGAATAAAATGTGAGTTTAAATGTGAAAAAATATATTTACTTATATTTATGTATATATATTTACTTATATATTTACTTATACTTTTTGGGCATTCCAAAACGTGAACACTTTTGTTAACGTGAACTGCCTTGGTTTGAATTAGTTCACCTTATCGAGCGTGCGCTGTATATCTATTCATACCCTCTTGTATGTATGCACGTCGATGGCAATGTTGCGTGCGCCAAACCGAGTTCCAACTGCTTCATCCACAATCGTTTCGGCCTAGTCCTTGAATGAATATGAAAAAGCGCGAACATGTATACCTATCAGTATAGCTGAATGAAATACACATACAAATAAGAATATGTTGATAGATTACAACTATACTCGTACATAAATAGATTGTCCGGTTTAACGCTTTCCAATATAAATATTTTTATGAATGAAAATACAAGGAGTATTTTTCGGACATGCGCGGAAATTGTTTACAACCGCGTTCAAATGAAGTGTTGGTTGCGTGCTGTATGCAACCGATTTTTCGAAATGCCATTCTGGCATAAATTTAATCTATAGGGAGGGCCAAATAAGTCCAACTAATAACTGAATTCTTTTCGAATTTACAATGAAATCATGCAAATCTCCTCATAAAAAACTATCTGCCGTGCGGAGGAGCCATTATAGGCATTATAGATCCCTCTATTTGTAGATCAACATCGAGATGCGCGGAACAAATAGATAGACGAAGGAGCTCGGCCAAATATCCAACAAAGGGTATATAATGGTTTTCCAATAACAGGTGTTATTTTGAAATGGATTGCGCTATCGAGAAATGATTAACGATTTTTTATGGCGGGAATTGGATGGTATTGAACTGGACAACGTTTATTTTCAACTAGGCGGCGCTACGTGCCTCACAAGCAACGAAACCATTGATCTTTTACGGGAAAAGTTTCCGAACCGTGTTATCTCTCGAAGAGGTGATCACAATTGGCCACCGAGATCTTGTGATTTACCACCTAGTGACTTTTTTCTTTAGGACCACATGAAAAAGAAGGTCTACGCCAACAGCGTAGAACCCAACAGATATGCTAGACATGTCTGTCATAGTATCTGACGTAGCTACTGATGATAGGAATTTTGGATCAGTTCGTAATAAACGTGAACGTTTATCTGTTCTGTGAACTGACCTTTATTTTATTATTTATTCATTTTTTTAGCGAAAATTTGGAGTTATGAATCTACTATCATCGAAAATTTTGTTCAAAGCCCTCACCTCATTTGAAATGGTGTTTTTAGGGTGTTTATTTAAAAGCACGTGAAACGGAAACGAAAAAAGTTTTTTTTATTTTTGTTTCAAGTATTTTATTTTTAGATCCATTATTAAAACTAAACTTTTTTTTTGGCCATACAAAGTTCGTTCAAAAAGTTGTCAGTCTTCAAAAAATGATCTTCCAAAACAAGTTATGTTGCTGGCGATACAGATTACGGGACTCATAGGTGTCTGAAAGCAAAAACACAAAAAGGTTCTGTTCGGTATGAATGTCGTTATCGTTTGAAGTACGATTAAAAAAAAAAAAAATTGACAAAATGACGGACGTTAAATAATGAAAAATAATTTTTTGACACTTTTTTGACATTAAAGACTCGAAAAATATACCACACAATTTTTTTTTCGACACTGAAATGATAGCAAGAGTTTTCTCTAATAGCGGTTTCCCCCTGGCTCCATGTTTTGTTTTCAAGATGTGAAAAAGTTTCTAGCAGTAGAAATGAAACCAAATCAGTTCACCTGGATTTCACTAGGAAGAAAATATTAAATAAACCTGTATACTTATATATTATGTCAGCATTTGCCAACAGTGCTGAGTGTCTATGCATGACTTTAGATGCACATCTCAAGTGAAAGTGCACATCAAAGCCGTTGAACTCAATTTAAAAATGCAAAGGCTTCAATGGTTACTTATCTGCAAAGCTTTTTGTCATGAAACATGCGGAAAGTATAAAAACACACAATAATGCAGAAGCTTCTGTACTATGTAATGAAGAAGCTGTTACGAGAAATGAATGAGAAAAAACCTCAAGACTTTGTTGTCAGTTATTGAATGATTTGATTTGGAATTTTATTACAATAATTGAAAATTGGTTATAAGTTGCATGCGAGGGGTAGTGCTATGGATGCTAATTGTAAATATAAGTAGAAAGGGCTGTAGAAAGGGCACTGGCAAGAACATCGAGTAAATTTAACATAAATATATACGTTGACAGTCAAGCAGCAATAAAGGCAATAAACTCATATGAAATTTCATCTAAAAGCGTTCTTAGGGCCAGGGAAGCCATAGAGAAAATAGCCGCAGACAGACGGTTACACATCTATTGGGTACCCAGACATAAGGGCATTGCAGTAAACGAAATTGTCGATGAGATTGACATGAAAACACAAAAACACAGGAGGTGGAATAATCTAGCCGCTTGTAAAACCGCGAAAATCATGTGTACACAGAATGCAGACAATTACGCCAGATTCGTACGAGCCCTGTCTAGAAAGGAAAGCAAGATGACAATTACAAATAATGATACCTGCAGATTTTGCAATGAACAAGAAGAGAGGGAAACCCTTGAACACCTGGTTTGTTCTTGGCCTGCATTAGCTATTATAGGACCCGAATGAAATGTCTAGGAGCTCTTCCATATGAGAGGTTAGAATGTTTCTCGCGGTTAGAGCTTCAGAGCTTACTTAGATTCCCAAAAGACGCACGCTTATTACTAGAAGCCTACTACATCTGGTCTGACAATAGGTCTATGTGATGGCTTTCAGCCAGCCAGGTCAACCTAAGCTAACCTGATTGTAAATAAAGCGTAAAAAAAAATCATAATGCCTTGAAACGCATTTCACTGAGAGAGGGCCAGAATCTGCTCAAAAGTGGCAATAATTCACCGAAATCAAAATCTAAAATAGGCTAAATGGACTTATTATATATAAATAAAGGTTCTTAAAGTCCAATCCTCAGGTGAATTGATTGAATGTGCTATTTCTGCTAGATACTTAATCTTTGAAGTTCATAACATTCATTGCTCACAACGGACCCATTTCGTGGTCTAAGTGGCATCGCTGTCCCTATGTGCGATGCGGCTGCCAAACCTAACTTAAACTAAAGGGTGGTTAAATTTCAAGGGCCGATGTTGATGTTAACCACACCTAAACGTCAATTTTTTTTCTGCATTTCATTTGACATTTTTCAATTTCAGACTAACTCAATTTGAACTATGGAAAGATACATAATCGAGCAACGCGTTAAAGTTATTCAGGCTTATTATGAAAACGGGAGAACAAATCAAAACGGGTGTTCAAAGAAAATCATCTTTTGTGATGTGTCACATTTTCACCTCAGTGGATTCGTCAATAAGCAGAATTCCCGCATTTGGGCGAATGATAATCCAAGAGTGATTGCCGGAAAACCAATGCTCTCACAAAGAGTGACTGTTTGTTGCGGTTTATGGGCCGGCGGAATCATTGGGCCGTATGTTTTCCAAAATGAGGCCGGTCAGGCAGTTACTGTGAATAGTGTTCGCTATCGTGAGATGATAACTAACTTGTTATGGCCCGAATTGGTGCCTCCTGCCATACAGCTAACGCATCAATGGCTCTTTTGAGCGAAATATTTGATGGCCGAATAATCTCACGTCACGGCGGTGTCAATTGGCCCCCAAGATCATGTGATTTGACACCGTCGGACTTCTTTCTTTGGGGTTATTTGAAAGAAAAGATGTACGTCGATAAGCCAGCAAAAATTCAAGAGCTAAAGGATGAGATAATTCGGCACATTAACGGCATAGAACGTCAATTATGCCTCAGCGTCATCGAAAATTTGGACCATCGGATGGAGGTATGCCGTCGAGACCGCGGCAACCGTTCGGCCGATATTTTCTTCTATACGTAATTGAGCGATACCAATTTTATCATAATGGAGAGAAAAGACAATAATTTCCTAAAAAAATTGTATTTTATTCAAAATCAATACCGGCCCTTGAAACTTAACCACCCTTTATTATAAATTTTTATAGAATTTTAACGCTTCCACGAGGCAAACTGTGTTAAGGTTTCCATTGGATGATTATTTTTGAAAGTCGTTCGTCTTATTCGATTCATAATTTTGAATTTTGAAAACTTGAACTTCACATTCGAATGCTTCAACTTCAAAATCCCTTCATGCGAAGTTTCATTAAAACCGCCCAATGGTTGATATCTTCACCTCTTCTGAAGGCGCTCTGTCTCATAGTGCAGTGGTGCAATCATTGTGTGCGAGTGTCAGGGCAGGGAAACTTGTGGGTGTGTAATTTTGTGTTGGAAACAACGAGCCTTGCTCGTGTGTTCATACAGCAGCAATTGTTGCCAAAAAACGCTGCTAGCTTAATAAGGCAGCCAAGTGAAATTCAGTTGATAACGGATAGTCGCAGAGTTAAGACGTTCTGGGCACAAATAAGAAGCTGATAAAGGCAAAAATAAAAGTTCATTGATAAGTTCTAAGAAGTGCGTGAATAATAAATAGTCGTACGGAAATCAAAAATATGTAAAGCAAAAAAAAAAAAAAAATTTTTTTTTTAAATAAAGAAAACAAAGCAAGCCAAAAAGAGAATTATTGTTATTGTATCATTTGAAAGACAGCCTGTAGAAGTTATTCAAAAAAAAAAAAAAAAAAATAAACATAACACACGAAGTGCTAAATCCAGTACGGACCGGACTTTAAATTCGCGCACATTTTTTGGTAAAATTTAATTTTGGTTGGCTGTTAATTTTTGCTATTCAAAATAAACTCGTGGGCAATGTGAGTTGTAGCTTATAACAGCAGACGGACGGACGAACATTTACTCTTAATATATAAAAAGGGTAATATGTGTTCCAAGTTCTATTGAAATACTATAAATTAATATTTGCTCGAGTTTTCGCTAGGCTGAGGGGCAGGCAGACAAGGCTCGCCCAACTCGCCCCATAATTCTGAGCATTTTGGTGTACGCAAATATGTCTATATCGACCTTAATTCCTTTACGCTGTTACATACAACCGTGTTTTGAAGAAAATTGCGGGCAAGTGCGCGCGGGTATGAAAACCAAATCTGCGTAAAATATGTGAAAATATGACTAAGCTAAACTAGAAAATTATACGCGGAATTTGGCGCCATATTCAAAAGCCAAATAAATTGTAAAAACAAATTTATTCAAAAAGTATTTATTGTATATGCAGCTGGTTATAAGGAAAGGATTGAAGCAGATGCTACGGGTATTTTTAGTTGTGCTTTGAAAGTATTAACGCAATCGTTCGAATTCGAAATGTGTGAAAAAAGCTAAAAATTCTGTTTAAAAAGTTGAAAGTTTTGCAACATTTTGACAAATACTTACAAATTTTGTACAAAGTTAAAAGCTTTGCATTTTATGGTTTTAGCTGTAGTGTGAATGGTATTTTTATAAAAAATATAGTGGTGTGTTTATAAGTTTGCAAAGAGGCGTTAAGGGGGAACGCCACTGTGAAAATTCAAAAAATCGTTTTTGGTTTTTGCATTTTCTAAAAGTATATGGTAAATATTCAAAAATATGTAAAAAAAATTGCTAACTTAAAATCTTGAAAATTGACGAAGTTATACCCAATACAATAAGGGCAGGTAGTGAGTTACAGCGGCCAATGAACGCGTTTTAAAAAAAAAAAAAACTTTTTTTTGATACAATGGCAACGAATTTTCGAAGACTAATGAACCGATTTTAATTTTTTTTTTCAAAATTTTTTGAAACATTGAAACAACGTTGAAATTAAAAAAAAACTAGTTTTTTGGGCCTGTTTAAAATCAAAAAAATCGTGAAGAACACACATCGAAATTCAAATCACCACCATTTTGTCAAAAAAACAAAACGGCCACAACGATAGCCACAACTGTGTAGATTAATAAAATTTTTTGTTATTTATTTACATCAACATAGTTTAATACATATGTAATAAATTGTCTTTTGTCCGATCCTCGAATAATCATTCCTACTTACAAAAAAAATCCCCAAAAATTGCCTATATTTTGTTATTTATTAGTGTGTAGAAATATAAGGGGTGCGAATTAAGAGTGATTAAACAAGTGTGGATTTGGTATTCCGCTTGTTTTTTTGGAGTTCTACTATAAGTTTATTCTATAGCAAAAAAAAAAAAAAAAAAAAAAAAAAAAATAAAACAAAAAACAAAAAATAGAAAAAAACACCTTTTCCTTTATTATAAAAATGAAAAAAAAAACACCTTTTTTATTATTATTTTTATTTAATATTTAACAGCCGCCAATGCTTTCTATTGAATTTCCATGGGAAAGGTGCGCTTTTGCATAAGCTTGCCATAAAATGTTTACTGGACGATATAACGAGGTCTGATAGAAAAGTATCCGAATTTGTTTCTTATTTCTAACACCTGACAAATTTGAATTACGCGCGCTTGTATAAGCAGACCTGTAACCTTACTGCACATGTGTGAATTTTTTCCCGCCTGTCGCTAGCGACAGTTGCTGTCAAGCAGTGTGAACGCAATATGATATTTAGTGCTCTCGTCGGTTTTTGAATACGTCTTGGTGACGTGGAATGTTTCCACTGTGACGACTGCATTTTGGTTTCCGCGTCGCACCCATACACCCGGGCCTCATCCCCAGTGATATTAGTGTTCGTGAAGTCAGAATCACTGTTTATGGAATCCAGCATGTCCTGTGACACTTCAACACGAAGTTCCTTTTGCTCCGCCGTCAGCAGCTTCGGCACAAATTTAGCCGCGACTCTCTTCATGGCCAAATCTTCGGTCACAATGGAGTGAGCCGAAAAAGTGCTGATATCTACCTCTTCCGCAATTTCTCGTATAGTAACACGACGGTCTCGCATCACCACAGCGTT
The DNA here is from genome assembly GCF_028408465.1 of Anastrepha ludens. Classification (NCBI taxonomy): domain Eukaryota; kingdom Metazoa; phylum Arthropoda; class Insecta; order Diptera; family Tephritidae; genus Anastrepha; species Anastrepha ludens. Next base: position 16,476,308 of record NC_071500.1, read on the forward strand.
CACTTTGGCAATGACATGCTCTTTTCGGCATGTTTATGGCCGACCAGAGCGTGGCTCGCTCTCCGCCGATGTGCGACCGTTTTTAAACCGATTGAACCACTCCTTAATCTGTCGGCCAGTTTCTGGCAAAATTTGATGCAGTAACGCTGCTCCAATCGTTCCGTCATTTTGCTTTGTTTTCAAAAACCGACGAGAGCACTAAATACCATGTTACGTACACATTGCTTGACAGCAACTGACGCTAGCGACAGGCGGGAAAAAATTCACACATGTGCAGTAAGGTTACAGGTCAACTTATGCAAGCGCGCGTAATTCAAATTTGTCAGGTGTTAGAAATAAAAAACCAAGTCGGATACTTTTCTAACAAACATCATATTTCATTTCCTCTTTGCATTTACTTCCTGCCACAAATTAAAAAAAAAAATATATACGTATAATTTTATAAAAATTATATTCTTTATTAAAAAAAGTGTCTATATTTTTATAGAGACCCTGACTAGTAAAATCCGAAAAAACATGAAAGAATTAAAAAAACCATTCACTGCGTTTTTATTTGTGGTATAATTTTTTGGGCATTTATGAAAATAATTTATAGTAAAAGTATAAACTTTTTATGACAAACTTATGGAGAGCAAATTTTTCCCATGGCTGCACTGAGCTTCGCCACATGCACCTCCATCGGCTATTGGGTTTTGGTATTGCAAACAAAAGGAAATGTTTCGATTTTTTGTTGTTGAGCAAGTCTGCTTATTAAAGTAAGTGAACGGATAAATGGTTGTAATTACAGTTATACATCAGTAAGGTCCCGAAAAAAAAATTTTTGCTTGATGCTGCACCCCAAATTTGTGCTACAGTCTACAGAACTAGTCACCTAAATATATTTTGATTTATTTTTAAATTAATATTTAACCGAGCCGCCAGCGCACAGTGGCTTAAAATTAAAAAAAAGTAAAAAATTGCGCCACTACGTCTAAATTCAATGTGTTAGCTACGTTCTACTGAGTTCCAATAAATCAAAACCAGCAAAAGAGGGAAGATACCAAAAGTTTCTCATTGCTTAATAAAAAACTTCAATCGAAAACGTGAACACAAAGGATGTCTGAATATCGACTCCGCGGTTTAATAGCAGCTTTATATGAGGCAGCACAGCCTTTTAAATTGTGAGTGTGGTGCGGTTGTGAGATATTTCGTGTGTGTGAGTTACATCGCGAATATTTCACAGGAACAGTAATTAAGTTTCATCAAACTAATTTGATTTCGTCGTGAAATAAAACTTAAATTCAGCGAAATAAAACATAAATTCAGCAAAAATTGATAAGAGTTCGTTGCAAAAATTGTTAAAAAAAAACTGTGGAAGCATAAAGTGACAGATCGTTAACAGTTTGAAAACTGCACGGATGCAGTGTTGCCATCGTGAAAAACATTTTGTTCCCAGTATTGGAAAAATAACGGTGTTAAGTGGAATAACGACTAGAAATACGAAATACTTTGATATAAAAATCTGAATACTTACAAAGACTACGTGATTTAGAAACACTTTGTCGTGAACTAAACTACGAAGATGAAAAACTTAAGCTGGAAAATAACGGTTTTTTAGTGCTTATGCTCCTAAACAAACAAAAAAAACAAACGATGAAGAGGAAGTAGTTCTAGAAGCCAGTTGGATTTTAAAGAAAAATAAGAGACCAAATAAGAAACGGAAAGCTGAAAGATCTCCTGTATGAAAAGGAAATCTACTATTTTTGGGTAAAAGTTTTAAAACTGTATAGATTAGATTTGTGAAATGGAAGCACTCAGTCAGGAAGACCATTTGATTGCACTCATATAGATTACAGTGGAAGGAATAGAGAGGTAGGATAGATACAGAATGGATGGTAAGACGGACAAATTGGTTGAGGGTCACTCTTTCGCGAATCTTTTACATTCATTGATGAATCTTAAGAGATGCGTAAGAGGAAGAGTATGAATTTTGTCCATGCTCAGAACATCACACCCCAACAGCTTAAGTCTGATTCTAGAGAACGCCGGACAGCTACAGAGAAATTGCTCTGCAGAGCCGTCATTCTCACGACAAGGCAGACATACTGGACTGTCAATGATTCCCATGATAGCCATATGCTGACCATAGACGTTGTGCCCTGAGTTTACACCTACCAGTACTCTCAGGTCCTTCCTTCTACGTTTTGGGGGAAAGGTTGCTAACTTCCTGCTTATTTCTTTCACAAAGCACTTATATACTCTACAGGACCGCAACTCAGACCAACGCCTTCTATGGGTTGACTTCATGAAGTCGTCAATCCATAGTTCAACCGATGCAGAATTGATTCCTAGGAAGGGTGCAGGTCCCAGTAGAGCTTTGAGGAGTACCTAGTGTTTTCGTCTAAGTACCATCCAGATCCGCTATCATCGCTGGTTTTGAATCGGTCGGTGTAGAAAGTGTGCTAAGATCCCGTTAATAGGTTATCTGAGCTTAACCATTGATCCCTATCTGGGATCATAGTATCACACTTCCTACCAAAGCTAACGTAAGGCACCAGATTGTTTGCTGGTATCAAAAATGGCAACAACTGGTGGCAAATCTAACAAAGTGCTTTCTTCGTTTCCCAGACTCCGATTGACTTGAGTCTGTACGCCGCCTTCATTGCTTCTTTCCGGACTTGGAGATCTAGAGATTGCAAGTTCAGGATGGCATTAAGGGTATCGCCAGAAGTCGTACTCATAGCGCCTGTGATACCTAAGTATATACTTTTCTATTATCTGGTTAGGGGTTTTTATTCTGGAGTTAACCATATTAGCCTTCCATCAGACTACAGAGGCGTATGTAATAAGGGGTCTAATCATGGTGATGTAGAACCGGGTTTAGACCCCATGTCTTGCCAAAGGTTCTCTTACACTTCCAGAAGACTTTTAGTGTTCGAGAGACTCTCTGCTCAAGGTGCGTCCTCTAGGTCATCTAACAATCTAGGATTACCCCTAAGTATTTAACCGCAGAAGATTAAACCTATTTTATGGTCCATCTTTAGCTCGTGAGCAGTACTCAACTTCGAATATATCTACAATTTGATCGATATTTTCGACATTATCGATATAACATCAATGCCTGAACGGAATCGACGAACCCAAAATTGCGCGTAATGAGCTGTTACAGTATCGGCACCATAAACTCTTAAACACTATTCATAATTTCAGCGGTCTGGCTTGCATGTTCGCCTTTATCAAAGAAAAACTGTAAGTGTACCGAATTTTCGCTTTGTTGACTTCCATTGAGACACACAACTGAATCCAAATATTTTGTTAGTGTGAAATGTCACTTTGATAACGGCATATCGATCATTACAGCCATCTACCGAGAAAATAATGGATGTTTTCTGTGGAACCTATTGTAATATTTTAATGGGTACTTCTGATTCAAGTGCAGATATCAACAAGATATACAAAATAAATAATGCCCTCCACTCAATTCTTGTTGCTGAACCCATCCCAACCCCATTAAATCCGATTCTCTAATGCAAAAGTTGTCAACCATTTGTTCTTGCCAGTACTACTGCAACAAAACTCCAAGATGTGTAAAGTACAGTGGGAAACATAGTACATTTGAATGTAAAAAACCGCCCAGCCAAAACCCAACATTTTGCAATTGCGGCTAAAACCATCGAGCGAATTTACAGGGAAGGTTTTATTTATATAGTCGCGAAGGAATTTCAAAAACTCTGTGATAGAAATAGGAATAAACAAAGATTGCCAAAATGCATTAATAAAGTTAGCGATACTTCAAATAAAATTATTCAAGCCAGTGCTCTGAAAACAAAAAATAAAAACCGTTTTGCTGAAATTCTAAGAGGAGATAGGATGAGTGTTTCATCAAACAAACGAACAAAATTATCACCACAAATACCTCTCAAATTAAATAATTACATATATTTTAACAAAATTCTCCAAAAACGATTAAATAATACGACAAAAAAAAAACACGGTGCAAACGTTACTATTACAATGACTGATATACTGAGAAGTTAGGCATGGAGTGCGAACGGCTTAAAAAATCAGAAAAATACATTTATAATTTTTGCTAGAATTTCAAAATATTAACGTATGCATTATTTCTGAAACGTAGTTTTTCAAACAATTACACATTGAATTCAAGCGCTGTAATATCTGTCCATTCCACGCACCACAATTAAAAGGAAAGTATCAACCAAAATACTTAACAGAAGTGTGCGCGCCAATTATTTATTTTATTTTACCACATTAGACACCCAAGCAACTGTCCAAGGCGTGGTAGTGGATTTTAATTTAAGTTAAGAAATATTTAATGCCAGTTCCAGTTAATTAAAACAAAAACTTTCCACCAACCAAACAAATAAACCACTTTCAGTCACTGGCACTCAGTCTCAATTAAGATGCACAAACCAAAGTTCGTAATTGGTGGAGATTTTTAGCCCATCGACTTCCTTGCAAATACAAAACGCTGCCAATGCCATGATAACCAATATGTTGCAAAAGAGAGTAAAGGTCCATGGACTTGTTGGCCGTTTTGATGTGAAATGTGTGACCATTTGATCCATACAATCGACGCCAGCTTTATGTGCATTATAATATAAAATAGCCTATGGTTTTTTTGCCTCGCCTTCACACTCTTTAGTATAATGAACAGTGCAAGTAAATTGACTGCTGTATTCTTCCTTGGCACATAACTGCTGATTGAAACAAGGTTTTCATGAAAACCAAATAATGACGAAAGCACTGATCGAGAATTGTTCTTTTTCATATCTGGTGGAAGACAACGTTTGTTGGATCGTATGGTGCCAACTGTTGTAGCTCAATGTGATGCGAAATCGCATAATATTATGTTGACGAGTACGAATAGCCGCACATGGCTCATCTCTTTCTTCCATTTTGTTCCATCTCTGCCGTAGAAAGAATGGTCGTTAGCACTTTGTTCTGGCGTAGCCGTCGACTCATGCAATAAATCGTTCTCGATTTCTTCATCACTGTCAAGTATTTCATTTGGTTCGATTATTTCTTCCTGCTCAATATCAGATGCATCTTCTTCAGGCAAATAATCAACATCTCGAGCATCATCACCACCATATGGATCCTCTTCCCTTCCTCATCGTCTTCTTTATCTCTATTTTCACGACGAATATCACTCAACAAAGCCGAAGAAATTCGGTTATAAAAACCAATACTCAAGCTTCTCCTACGTAATCTTGTGTTATAAACAAATTCCACTTCATCACCCATTATGATCAAAACAAACAGGGGAAAATATTGCGTAAATGACTGTTTATTTGGCGCGTAAATAACTTCTTTTGTCATTAATGTATGTATATATATAACCAATATACACAATCAAAGAGGGTTCAGTTTCACAGTATTCGTGTTTTTGTTCATAATTTTCGCGCGTTCAACGTTCATTATTCAGTGCATGCGTAGAAAGGACAAAGAAACGAGACAAAAACCGGCTTATATGTGAACGCTCACATGTGCGCGTGTGAACACATATGTAGGTATACATATGTATACATATGAGCTTAATGGTTGTAAAAGATAGTCTAAATATAGATTTACCATGAAAAAGAAAAAAAAAGCAGGTAAAATAGTCAAAATGTATCATATCACATACATATGTTTCCATACGTTTTGTATAGGAGTCCAGGCAGACGCGAGGTGTACAACCAAAGATGCAACTTTTTACATTCTTGTTTTCGTCCTGTTCGAGGATCCTGTTAAACTAGTTGTATTCATACATCGATAGAAAATTAAATTTTAGGAAGCTACCTAGAAGCACAAGTCGTAACCTGTAAATAAAATATGTTAAATTCACAAAGTTAAATTTCAAAGTCAAAAAAGTCTAGCCAGAACCGGATGTACAACGGTGGGTTAAAGCTTAGGCACTTGAAGTCGAATGCGCTGTCCGTACTGCAGTACAATAGCTCTGCCTGGAAAATCACCACCGCTTCACCAGTCACCTACAAGTTTTTGTTAACGGCGTTCTATGGATTATATTCCGAATTTTCTGGCCGAAAATAATGCCATCAAAGGAATAGCTCGAAAAAGCAAACATGAAGCCGCTAGACATTTAGATTAGACGACAGAAGTGGAAATGGATTGGTCACACTTTACGTAACGGAATGGTACCCACTCACAGCGAGAGGAAAAGCGCCGAGCAGGCCAGGGAAACCTGGAAAAGCTCAACTCGAGTTAAGCTGGATGCAAGTGAAGTTATCCAGTAATCGTACCATCGATCAAAAAGTACCGGGAATGCTTAATTCAAACGAACCGTACACGTGGGAACCGGTCCATATTTTTTTTTTATGCTGGTAGGACTGTAAGACACACATCTGCTACTATTTATCCTTTTTGAAGCGTTTGAGAGATGCTGTACGCCGCAAACGGATGGAAATGTGGGCAAACAATTCTTGGATTTTGCATGATGATAACGCGCCATCGCACCGAGCCCACATTGTGCTGGATTACTTGACCAAACACCAAGTAAATGCCATTGGGCAGGCACCGTATTCACCTGGTATGGCCCTGAGGGACTTCTTTTTGTTTCCAAAGTTCAAGTTACCATTTGGTAGGAGATTTCAGTCGATAAAAGATATCAAAGAGAATGCGACGAAGGAGCTGAAGGCCATCCCTTCGTCGACCTACCAGGTGTGCATGGTGGACTGGGTTAAACTTTGGCACATGTGTGTTGCTTCAGGCAGGTCATATTTTGAAGGAGATAAAATAAATTTGTCTGAAATGGAACTCTGTTTTGTTTTGTTTAAATATTCCCGATACTTTCTGATCATAGGGTATGAGATGGCGCGTAGGTGTTGTTGTCCCGCTAGGGATTCACGGAAACAATGATGATGATGAAAGCTATTAAATCGTCTTAAATCGTCGGATTTTAGAATATATAAATATTTTTGGCGAATGAACGTGGGGACTTATAACTAGCAAGCATTCTCGAAATGGTAATATAACATCTGCAATTGTTGAAAAAAAAAATTCATTAATGCCAGATGCATTTACGCCAAACGAGAGATCATCCACTAAGTTAGGATTCCTTGACTTAGGACAAAGCCACGAGGATTTGAAATTCTTGACAAATATGTCACCGCATTTTCTCGGATTAATAGTAGTAGAAACATATTCAGCAATTATTTCTGCATTAAAGCCATTTAATCCCGTCTCAGGATTTTTTTTTTCGCCCATGTGCACACTTCAAGCATCAACACAAATGCTCGGCCACGTGCCCAACGATAGTGAACATGTATCGGAACGCGAGCATTTGAAATGAAAATTTGGAAATTTGGAAAAGTCGAGCCAAGCAGCACCGATAGATTTGATAACTCCTAAAACACGCAGGCTACAATGCCGATTGTATTCAAAGCTCTGGAGAGTAAAAGGGTGGATAGTCAAGGAAAGACTGAAAGGAGAGAAGTAACAGAAGGAAAAAGATAGGGTAGAATAGAGAAATAGAGATAGTTAGAACTATGAGAATTTTTCAGGTTCTTTAGTGAATCGGAAAATATCCTCCAGTTTTAGGGGACGAATATTACTCATTCTCACAACATTGAAACCCAAAATTCGTAACAGTGCTCTAACAAAAGCAGGATGCTCACAGAGAAAATGCTCAGCGTCTCCGCCTCCTATAGGCAAGATAGGTAAAGCGGGACCTCAATGATTCCAAACGACTTCTTCTCCAAGTTTTCGAAGTAAGTTCGACAGTTTCCTCATCGGGCTTGTCTCAAAACACTTTATAATTCTACAGCGTTTTAGGCCAGACCATCCACCTTTATGTCCATTGCATACATACTCGCTGATCCACTTCATGATTCCTGCAGAACTGATTCGGATTATTGACTCTGATTCCTGTGGGTTGTTTCCAAAGTTGGCCAATTTATCGGCAATTTCATTCGCTTGAACGCGCAGTGTCCTGGAACCCATATAAGTACAAGCCTATTCTTTCTTGCAACAGAATTGAGCTTCTTCCTACATACCTCAACAATTTTTGAGGTTTGGTTTGCATTCTCTAGAGCCTCTATTGCAGCCTGCCAGTCACTAAAGACTCCAATCTGTTTGCCGATCCATCTCCTCTCAATTATACATTCTGCTACTTTCATAATTCCAAAAACTTCCGTACACAGAAACAGGTGCATTTCCCCCCATAGCGTAATGATACTGATTGCCATCGTTTAAGTGGCATCCGGATCCAGAAATTATTTCATTCTTGGACACATCGGTAAAGAAAATATCCTCTAAAACCTTTGGAAATGCACTCTGGAATTTGGTCCAAATGAAACTATGAGCATAAGGTCGAAAACAGTGGATACTGCTCATATATCATCTTAAAGATTTCTCTGTGCCCCGAAATTCCGTCTTCGTGTCAGAAACCATATTTATGGAGCCTACACATTGCTTTCTGTTGAATCTTAAGATTCATACTCGGCAGCCTGTTTTCCGTCTGTAGCCTCCTTTAGAAACAACAATGCGTTTCGTGGTTCCTTATATGTTCAAACATGAGGGTGTATGTATGTATGTATTGGATACATCTTCTTCTTCTTCTTAATTGGCGCTATAAACGCTTACGCGATTTTGGCCGAGTTTAACAAAGCGCGCCAGCGGTTTCTTTCTCGTGCTAACCGGCGCCAGTTGGACACACCAAGTGAAGCCAAGTCCTTCTCCATCTGATCTTTCCAATGCAGAGGAGGCCTTCCTCTGCTACCACCAGCTCGTACCGCATCAAATACTTTTAGAGCCGGAGCGATGATATCCATTCGGACGAGCCGGAGCGATTGTATTCATTCGCTGCGCTATATCTATGTCGTCGTACAGCTCATCGTTCCATCGCCTGCGATATTCGCCGCTGCCAACGTCCCAACGGATGTTGTCATCGTCCAAGATTCTGCGCCATACGCTAGGACGGGCATGATGAGAGTCTTGTAGAGTGTTAGCTTTGTTCGCCGAGAGAGGAATTTACTACTTAGTTGCCTACTTAGTTCAAAGTAGCACTTGTTGGCTGCGAGTCCCCCTGTCTGAATCCTCGTTTGGTATCAAACGGCACTGCTGGTATTGAGCAACGTCACCCTTCTTAGCCATATTAGTTTTGCGGGAATACCAAATTCAGACATCGCGGCATACAAGTAACTCCTTTCCGTACTGTCGAATGCAGCTTTGCAATCGACGAAAATGTGGTGTGTATCGATTCTCCTTTCACGGGTCTTTTCCAAGATTTGGAGTATTGGGAATATTCGGCCGATGGTAGACTTTCTAGGTCTAAAGCCACACTGATAAGGTCCAATCAGTTGCTGGCGGTGGACTTCGGCCTTTCACACAATACGCTCGCTAGAACCGTATAGGCGATATTTAGAAAACTAAACGTTTCGGTCTTAAAACCTTGCCTAAGTAGGTGGTCCCAAACCCAGCGCACAACCAGCCATCCTTGAAGGATTCGCCTTCTCACGTTAGCTCACTCCCGAACGGGTGTTCCGAAGCTACCCAGAGGATATGTGGGCTAATCCCGGACGTTGTGAGCTGCTTGAACCATATGCAGAAGAATCGTCCAGGCCACTCCCAAGTGAATGGCTTTCCCCACTTGCGTGGAATTCTACATATGAAACCATCCTCCTGGGATACATCGTACCAAACAATAATACAAAATAATTATCTGATTGAATGGACAACGAGTTAGACTATATTCAATCACGCATCTAATTGGCAATTCAGAACATTTTAGCAAATTATGCTATAAATGTAACCATCGAATTACTATTTACCAACCGAATTATTGATTGCCAACTAATGCTTAACACGTTTGCTGCAAAGCGTCACATATATGAGCACATGAGTGAATTGGGTTTTAGCATAGGCCAGCTGACACAAATATGTGACGCTAGTTTAAGTTAATTCAATTGTAACTCCATTCGCCACTGTGTTTTAGTGAATCAGAATTGGTCCACTTCACAATATACCACTGGCGGAAAGCAAGTTGCAACAAGACGTCGAAAATCTAATGTAGCTAACGATGAACCAATGATCGTTCCAGAACCTTTAAACGATTCAGAGAGGAGTTTTTGCTCTAACAATGAAGAAAATTCCGACGTGAGCAGCTTATCATCAGAAATAGAAAACGGATCTACATCAATAATACTGACGGCAGTGTTTCTCCAGGTATATCCTTGAGTAGATCTGGCGGTAACAATAGTTCTGGTGAATAATGGAGCGAAGCAGCTGCCAAATGAAATGCTAAGCAATTGGCCTATGAGATTAGAGATTATCACATCCAAAATGAGCCTTAAGACAACTCTATTTTCATTTAGACATAATATTTTGCAAATTTTGTATGTTTGAATATAACTGAGATATATAAAACTCTACAACTTGTCTGCCACATAAATGTGACCCTGGTATAGACCAGCGTAACAAATATGTGACAGTATTAAAAATATATCTTTTGTAATGATACCCAGTGACAAGCAAACCCACATTACTAGACAAAAAGATATACATATCCTACTGGTATGTCGGCCTGCTTTAATCCCCTTGGTAGCGAACGTGTTAATTGGAAATACATTTGTGGCAGCTTCTCTATACAAGCCTCTGAAGCCCATTTAATAAAAAGAGCAAAGCGTATTTTCCACGAGAATCCGAATCATCATGAACATGAAACAAAAAAAAACACTAAATGACATTAAAATCTAGTAGAGAAACAGCCAAACAACTGGTTTTTAATGAAAATGTAAAAAAATGTTTAAATTTTTATGAGAATTGTATACGGCCCGCCATCTATCGTTACGGATTTGAACTAGGTATTGTTTGAAGAATGGTAACACTTAGCTGTCATCTGATTTGACAGAAAATTAGTTTTATTCTTCCGCTGAACGAAAATGGTTGTGCATACGCTCAAAGAACGCTGGGAAATATTGCGACATTACTTTGAAAATCATGGTAATGTTGCAGAATGTGTGATGAAGACTTTTACCGAAAAATCATCTTTTCGGATGAAGCTCATTTCCATCTCGGCGGGTATGTTAACAAGCAAAATTGCCGCATTTGGGGCTCAAAAAACCCGCACGCACTCGAAGAAAAGCCGATGCATTCACAACGAGTCACTGTTTGGTGCGGATTTTGGTCGAGAGGCATCATTGGTCCATTTTTCTTCGAAAATGAGCGAGGAGTGGCCGTAACCGTCAATGGAGAGCGTTACCGGGTCATGTTGAACGAATTTTTGTTCCGAGAAATTGAAGAGGAGGATATTGGTGGCATTTGGTTCCAACAAGATGGCGCTACTTGCCACAAAGCGAATGCTACGATCAATCTTTTGCGCACTGTCTTCGAAGATCGCATTATCAGCCGAAATTCTGATATCGTTTAGCCGCCTCGGAGCTGCGATTTGACGCCGTTGGATTATTGTCTTTGGGGTGCCGTCAAAGACCAGAGTTATGCCAACAAACCATCAACAATTGATGCCCTGAAAACCAACATACGCGATGTCATACCTGAAATACAGCCGCATACAATCGAAAATGTGTTGAAAAATTGGACCGATCGTATGGGATGGTGCATGGCTAGCCGAGGCAGCCATATGAATGAAGTTGTGTTCCATCATTAACCGGAAGGATTGTACTTCAAAATAAAGAAAACAGTTTGGAAAAATATTGAGTAGTTTCTTTTTTATAGCATTTTTAATTCCGTAAAGTTATATGGCGGACCCTGTATAAGTAATTTGTCTCAAAATAAGTAGAATACTACACAAAACAATAATTAAAGTTACTTCAAAAATCAGTTTCTATTAGTCATTTATTATTCAAGAAATCAACTAAATTGTTTGTGCCTATATCAATATTTGTAAAGGGTGGGTTTTTAGCTGCATGAGAACTATCGCTATCTTCCATAATACATGGGCTGAAATGTTATCGCTGAAACTGAGGCCAATTTTGAGACAAAAGATAATCGTTCTTGCGTTGTTCTTAATGGAAATTACGTTGATGAATAAAGCTAATTTTGAACAAAAAAATCGCATTTTTTTGGGTCCAGGACTTTTCAGCCCATGCGTTATGTTTTTACAGCTGAGAATTGCAAACTGTGTTGATATTTCTGTTCAGTGACGGCCGCCGTTGCCGAATGGGTTGGTGCGTGATTACCCTTCGGAATTCACAGAGAGAACGTTGGTTCGAATCTCGGTGAAACACCAAAATTAAGAAAAACATTTTTCTAATAGCGGTCGCCCCTCGGCATGCAATGGCAAACCTCCGAGTGTATTTCTGCTATGAAAAAGCTCCTCATAAAAATATATCTGCCATTCGGAGTCGGCTTGAAACTGTAGGTCCCTCCATTTGTGGAACAACATCAAGACGCACACCACAAAGGGTGACACAATTTATTGGGTTGGGGAATAAGTTCGTAGCGTTTTTACCGAAGACTTTCATTTAAACAAAACAGAATAATTACAATATATCGAGAAGTTCATTAATTATGTATTCGCCGTTGCTGTTTACAACCTCTTCCCAGGCAGTTCCGCCTAAAATCGCCTGATCTGGTGTCAAAGAAGTTGTTGAACCAGTTTTTAATGATATCTTTGTTATCGAAGGTAACACCCCTCATATGGCTTGGCAGGGAGCGGAAAAGATGGTAATCAGTCGGTGCCAGGTCCGGAAAATACGTTGAATGCTGAAGAGCCTCCCATTCGAGCCCTCGGAGTGCGGCTTTGACGACTTGTGCAACATGGGCTCTGGCGTTGTCGTGAAGGAGTATGGTTTGACCATGTCGATCAGGTCTTTTCATTTACGCGGTGCAGCTGGGCAATGCAGAGCTTCTTGTTGACCGAGTCATTCTTCTCGAACATTTCCCAGTGCACCATGCCCTCCCAGTCCCACCAAACAAATATCATGATCTTCTTTGGATGTAGATCTGACTTGACTTTCTGCTTTGACGTATTTCCTGGAGCCAACCTCTCCTTTTTTTACTGCATATTGATGTATAGGCATCATTCCTTATCTCCCGTAACAATTCGGTACAAAAAGCGCTGTTTATGACCGCGTGTTGCTCGATGGCGGGCGAGATGCTGAAAAACAATTGGAAAGTGACTTTCTTTGTTTTTTTCGTTGAGCTCGTGAGGCCCCCAGATTCCCAATTTTTCGGTGAATCCCATTGACTGAAGGTGATTGACAATCGTTTTATGATCGCAGTTCATTTATTCTGCCAATTCATTACTGGGTTGGCGACCCCTCTTCCCCAAAAGTAAGTTGAGACGTTCTTCATCGCATTCAGAAGGCCTTCCGATGCGGGACGTGTCATCGACGTCAAAGTCGCCATTTTTGAACTTTGCAAACCATTTCCTTGCTGTAAACTTGCCTATGACACCTTCTCTATACGCTTCGCAAATGTCTCGGGCTACTTCGACAGCTTTTTTGATCTCGATGAAAAGCAGGTGAGAGAACGTGTTGAGTTTTTGTTTTTCGTTTTTTGGGTACTCCGTTTCTAAGCCTCAAAACTAATAAAAAACTAAATACCTCAAAAATGAAATTAACATAGTTTTGTAGAGTAAAAAGAGTTCTATCGAATGAATGTTTACCCTTTGCCAAACAGCAAACAAATCGTTGTAAAATAAAAGAAAATACAAAAACGCTGGGAACTTATTCCCCAACCCAATATATGGGATACGAACAAGCACTGCCTGTTTGTGTAAGTGATGTTTTATGCCCCCTGTAGTAGGTCGCTTTTACATGCCATATTCATATAAATACATATAAAATATTAGGTATATTTACCGGCCAACTCGTTGAGAAATCTTGATTTTTTTATGAAACTACTGAAGGGTGCATGTTTCATACCGTTTGTTTATGATAAAATATTATTGAAATAGAAAATTTTGAAAAGATCTCTTCGGATATGTTTGTTAAAGCTCAGAAGATAGCTTATACATTTTTTCTAATTTTCTGTTGGCGTTATATAGTAGAAATAAGCGCCGGACGCGAACGTTATTGATTCATAAAATGAAACAAATAAAGAGTAAAACGAAATTTGGAATGGGGCTATAATTGAACTCTCACCAAGCGGTTTAGCTTTGCATGTAAATCGCAATTTAAGCGAGTGTTCTTTTTCAACTCGTGTACTGTACAAAATATCAGTAGCCCATTCTGTTGCATATGCCATGAATTTAGTTTTTAATTCATATCTTAAAATTCTCAACCCATTTTCATAGCTTCTTTCCTTAAATTGTGTAAAATATTTGCTTGAAGTAAATTAGAGGGGTAGTTAATTACTTGCTATTAATTTTACGGTTGCTATTTAATTAAATCTCTTCTGTATTTTTTTTTACTATTTTCGCCACCCTTTAAATACGCATCATTAGTAAATTTTTTTTTTCGCTTCACTAAGACCGGCCACATCAAATTACATATATAATACTTTAACTTACTCTCTCTGTTTATGCGGTTTTTGTACAATGCAATACTTATCAACATTTTGGAATTAAGCCTCTGTTCGGAAATTAAAACTACGTTGGCAAAATATGTGCGAATATATAATTTCGGCAATGCATTTCAACACTTAGATACTGCCTCTGCGCTGCTCATCTACGCGTAGGGATTTATAATGGAATTTGCAACAAGCAATGTGAGGTTATGCCATAAATGATTCGCTTTGCGCTGTTCGCCTTATAGTCATAGCAACACTTACAGTTTTAACTTGACTCACGTGTGCCCGGCTTCCAAGAAGAGAGAATTGCGCTTTTATGCTGTTCCACTAGTGCTTCCAGTGCAGTTTTTAGTGTGGGTAAAAACGAGGTGGTGAGATGCCACATTCGAGTATTATATAAGTTAGCTTGTGTCATACACACAGCTACAATATTAAATTTCTTCATTTTAAATGTGCTTAACTATTTAACAGTAAAAAATCGCAACGAAAAGTTGAAGTGATGTTGCCGCTAGGGCAATTTGCATATTTTGTATTGTACCAGTGCTTCATCTCTAGAGGCTGTTGACTACACCCAAGACATTAGTAAGACCGGAAACAGTTGTTTGCTTCAGTTACTTGTGATGCTGTAGACTAAAAACTAATAATTGCAAGCTGTGGGAATGCGACCGGAGCATCAAAAGGGAATTCGCAAAGTTGAAGCAACAAAAGTAGCCCTGTATGAACGCGGTCGAATGAAACTTGCCTTATATCAAAAAAGAGAGTTGGCAACATTGAAAACAGTGAGTTTTACCAGTTTTATGAGGTACAGGACCCACGGACCCATCTGGCAACCCTGTTTCTTTTGACAGAGACGTCAGATCGCTAAATGACATACCGCGTTGGAAGCGTCAGTCCAAGCAGATTTTTACCATGGAACATTACACGCCACGCGAGCGCTCCCAAATTGTTGAAATTTACATTCAACAAAAGAAGTCAATTTTGAAAACTCAACGTGCGTATACAAAATTAAATAATGTGAAAAGTGCGCCTTCTAAGAACACCATTAAACGTTTTTACGAAAGATTTGCGACTGGTGATGCTCTTTCTAATCCAAAGAGGCCAAATCAAAACCGACCAAGGCGTCGCCAAGGACATCCCAAAATCACCGTTCTCAGCAGTTGGGCATTGCTCGGACCACTTTACAATGAATTATCTGCATTAATTTGCATTTATTCCCGTATAAGATTTAATTGACGCAAAGATTGTTGCCTGCGGACAAGCCTCGTCGATTGGAATGGGCCCAAAGAGTCATCGAAATCCGTCGTGTCCATCGAATATGGGCAACCCTGTATAACCAAGGCAAATTGAGTACTGAAGGTGGCGTCTATCCATAACAGTTGCTTTACTTTTCGCGATTTTGACAAGTCTGCCGCAGATCCATTACCAATACCAAACAAAACAAAAGGGGAAGAGATAACATGTTTTCAGCGAATCACCTATAATATAGTGATTTGTGAGATATTTAATATGAGAGCCATTTTGAATTATGAGAGATTTGTGAGATTTAAACTAAACAAACTAGTGAAAGCGAAGAGACGTGCGTTAAATTGTGAAAGCACAACTTAATATAATCCCTCCATTAAAAATTTTGTTGTTGTTATGCGGCAGACGCCGTGACCAGAAAGTATGTGTGTGTGCGCATAATTTTATGTGTTTGGTTGTTTCTATTGCCTTGGCCTACTCTTCCTCTTCACAAACAAGTAATTCTCCTTCCTTTTGTTTGTTAATTAATGGAATCTGACGACACAGCGAATTCGGAATGCCCAATCTTATATTCGCCTTGTGGTATAACTATAGTCGTTAGAGGCGAATCTTGCTTGATAGCTCAGCTGTTGCTTTCACATGGGAAATTTCATCAAGAGAGCACAACCCTAACATAGCGAGCAGAGCAGTGCCAAATAGTAGTCATCTTACGATACGGGAGACGTGTAAAAAGAGTGTCGCTTTTTGTTATTATTATTGCAATTACGATTGCAATTTTTTGTCGTCTATTTGGACCTAGAATTATTGCTGCGCGTCCACCAATTTGATATCAATCGTAAACGATCGGGTTTCGATAAATATAAAGGGTTTTCTAATAAGAGGTGTTATTTTGATATGTCAAAGAAAAATGATATTTTTTAATATAAATTATCGGATGTTTATTTCATTATAAAGAGGAAGGTATGGGTGGTAATTGTGGAAAATAACATCAGGCAAAGAACCACCGCGACCACGCTTACAGGACAATATCCTTTTCATGAATTTTCCATAACCGAATTGCAAAGTGGCTGGCCTATGTCCTCGATAGCCTCACGAATTCTATCTTTGAGGTCTTGAACCGACCCAGGGCTGTTGGCGTAGACCTTCTCTTTCACGTGGCCCCAAAGAAAAAAGTCACAAGGTGTTAAATCACAGGATCTCGGTGGCAAATTGTGATCACCTCTTCGAGAAATAACACGGTCCCGAAACTTTTCCCGTAAAAGATCAATGGTTTCGTTGCTTGTGGGGCACGTAGCGCCGTCTTGTTTAAAATAAACGGTGTCCAGATCAATATCATCTAATTCCGGGCATAAAAAATCGTTAATCGTTTCTTGATAGCGCAATCCTATTCAAAATAACACCTGTTATTGGAAAAGCCTTTACATACAGTGGCTCATTAAAGAACTCGGACACCCAAGTGATATGATTTTAAATAAAAAATATATTAAAATGCGAATCTAATGCGTTTGCAGGTCACATTTATTTTCGTTCTTTAAGCGTACTTTTCAAAACTAAAAAAACATAAACAAACTTCAACTCATTCAAACATAGAAAATAAGAAAATAAAAGCTTAGCAAAATACTTGAAAAAAAATAACTTGTACATTTATATGAAGTAGAGTTAGGCAAACCATATTTACGAAAAAACCATATAATTAATATTAAGTCGGCAAGCCTTTTTTTCTCACAGTGTTCAGTCTTCTTGGCGTGGATTCGATCAGCTTCTTGCATATTAAAATATCTATTTTCCCCCCACTCTTCTTTAATAACATCTTCTTTGCATTTCTTGTTTCTAATAACAAACTTTTTCCGTTGGTTTTTCAAATGAGTCCACAGATGTTCAATTACATTGATGTCTGGAGATTGTGGAGCTGTTTCAAGCACTTTAGGACAGTTGTACATAAGCCACAGAAGGACATCAATTGCCTTATGCTTGGGATAGTAGTCGTGATAGTACCGGAATTTGTACATATTTTCGAACTTTTTAGCTCTTTGGACCAAATTTTCTATCATAATTGGTTAGGTATTGCTTATGGTCCATATTGCCCTTAATTAGCCACAAATTTCCAGTACCAGCAGCGGTCTTCTCCTCACATATAATTGTCCCTGACCTAATAAAACATGATTCCAGAACTCGAAATCCTTATCCCCATGAGGCTTTGCTAATTTTATTCTCCTCTGCCGGTTAATCTCGATGATGAAAGGTTGGTTTTTGTGCAACTCTTCTATTATAATTAATTTTTCGTAACACTGTGCGTATAACTTCGGGGTTGCAGTTAACATTTAAGTGTTGGGCGACTTCTGTTGCGAGCTTAGGAGCGCTCAAATTTGGTTTTTTCTAACGTGTTATCAAGTTATATACAGTCGAACGGCGTCTATTCTAATATTTCCGGAACGATTTTAGCCTTTTCATGATGACTAATAATTAAATTTCTGACTTCAATTGAGCTTCGTCCACGCTGTCTACCCGTGCTTATAATTTGGACTTTTATTCAACAAAACTCGACTGAAATTTTTCTTTAATTTATTACGTTTGGTTCTTTCTTTGCACTGTTCTACCGAGAGCAAATTAATTGTGGGATTTTCCGTTGTAAAGTGCCAACTAAGCGCAATAATGCCGGATGTGCGACTTCTTTTTTATACCAATTTTGCGAATGCTGCATGATACATTTTTTATAACAAGGAGGCAATAGATTTACAAATTATTACTACTTTTTGTAAAATCCTATTTCAATACCCAATAGAGAAATATAAAAATAAAAATATTTAACTTGCATTTCTTATAAAAATTGTGAATGTGAAGCTGCATGCCATGTATGTCCGAGTTCAATATTGAACCACTGTATATCAGTTGTTCTTTTTAACATACAGGGTTACCCATATTCGACGGACCCATATGTTTTTTTTAAATCAAAGAAAGACACAATTTTTTTGATGTTGACGATAATAATCATTTTATTTGGTTCAAGTAGATTTGATATGATATCTGTCAAATTGGCCGCCTTGAGCCGTTTTGCAGAATTTTCCATAGTTTTAGCTAACATTTCGGCTGGAATAGCGGCTATTTCCTCACGGATGTTGTTCTTGAGCTCTTCTATAGTCTTTGGCTTATTAATATAAACCTTTTATTTTAAATATCCCCACAAGAAGAAGTAAGGTGGCGTTAAATCGGGCGAACGCGGTGGCCAGTCAAAATCGCCATTTTTCGACATCAAACGACGAGGAAGCAATTTCTTCAAAAAATCGACTGTGGTGCGAGCTGTGTGTGGTGGAGCGCCGTCTTGTTGAAATCAGAACTGCCTCATACGGTTTCGACGAATTATTGGCATCACAAAAGTGGTTATCATATCGCGATAACGCTCTTTCTTCTTCTTCTTCTTTTTCGAAAATTTTTCGAAAATTCTGGTGCTGAAATTACTTCGAGTGATTCTCACGTAGTAGGTACTTTTGTAAAGCCGATAAACATTTTCTCAACATAACCTTGCAATTCAGTATGAGGAGAGTGGAATGCGAAGATTACAGAGGATCCTAAATATAGGCTAAATTAGCTTTTTGAACCTATAACGAATATCAAATGGTATATTGCCTTTCGTTACATGTTTTTTAGAATAAGAATACGAAGAAGAATAATTTTTTATTTTTATTTATTTATAAAAATGAGAAACAACAATACAATTGTTATTGCACAGCAAAAATAAGTAGCACTGGCTGCCAGGACCTTCGGCTCACCGGTAAGAAAAAAGTATGAGTGAATATGAAACATTATATAAAAAGTATAGGAAATTACTGAGTTGAGATAACAGTTAAATTGGTAACAATACGTTACTTAAAGCTATAGCTACAGGAAGTTAAATTACTTTACGAAGATCCGTTAGGGTTAGATATTTGGCAATTTTCTCAATTTTTTCGTGTGTAGTGGTTTTTAAGAGATCAATGGCGTTGTCGCAGTTGAATATGTTGCTTCTGATTGGCGTGAACTGTGGACATTCGTTGAGCAGGTGTGTGATGGAGAGTGTTGACGCAGGACAATACTGACATGATGGGGGGCTGATACCAGATAGCCTATACGAATGTGTGGCTATGGTATGCCCTAAGCGTAGTCGAACGAAAGCTTTGATATCGTTCCATCGGCACGATGATGGGTACTTGGGTGCATTTCTATCACCATTAATTTGCGTGTAGTGGTGTCGGATGGATTTCCATTCAATCATTTGTTTTATACGCTGTTGTGAAGAAATTAAATTATGCAAGTCCCTCTTGTCGAGGAACTGAAAAGAGATTAAAGGTTCTTATCCGGCGAGCTTGGCACGCAGATCTGCTAGTTCAATTCCTGCGATTCCTTTATGCCCTGGTACCCACATTATTTTAATTTTGTTATGGGTTGCAATTAACTTGTCCGGATACACGATATGATGTGGTTTTTATTGTTACCTTTCAAAATGTTTAGTAAAATTATCAGCACGACGCTTTAGTCACCGCCCTTTTATGCCTGTCAACATAAAATAACTAAAAGTCACCCAAAGTTATTTTGACACAAAAATTATCGAAAAATTCCACCTTTTTATTGCTTCAAACACAATTATACCTCACTCGAACGTCTAAAATATGTAAGGAAAAAATATTCCTTACTTGATTTTGAACACTGGCCTAAATTGTTCGTTTAAGTGTAACAGAACGATAATTAATGGAAATGATTTCAGCATACTTTTTGAGCTTTTAAATCAATCGAGCATGAATATTTTTCACTTGAAAGTTTTTATTTTTTGATACAGGTCTTATTTTTAAATTGTGACCTTCGAATAGGTCGTGGGCGGTGGGCGCAAAAAACGAACTTCTGCATATATTTGATGGGACAGGTGTAAATGCGTATGTCGTTTATCAACGTTTGCTTAATTATATTCGAGGTGATACAACAGGTTCGAGATACACACATACATACACACATACATACATATATGCATACACAATTCACAATCTCACAAATCACACACTTGGAAAAGAGGGAAGGTAGATACGTATAATAAATTATATGAGGAGCATAAAACTCATGATCGACCCAACCTTTCACTTGATAAGAAACACAATCGTCTTATAACAAGTCACGTGAGATTCGGCGCATTGGGTTGGAACGTTGTTTTGTTTTTCTTTGTAAATTATATTACCCCTATCGATAATATATTTGTATACGCATGAAACTTTGATAAGTGGTACGAATAACGCAAGAAATACCCCATTAGTGCGCTCACTTCGAAAACTCAACAAGATTTCGAATTATATTTTGCTAGATTTTTCTTTGCCAAAGAAGGTGTTTTCAAAACTACTGAAAACAATTTTATTTCACAGCTTTCTACACTTTACTACGAGTACTAAGTTATCGTTTTACCATAGGCGTGAAGAACCTTTGTGGTTTATTGATTTTTTTGAAATAAATGAATAAATAAAACGGACAGTATTAAAAACTTGGGTGTTAGCTTACGAGTATTTCGTATATTTTTAAAACTTGATTCCATTGAGTAGTATGAAAGAAATTTCCACTGTGTGAGAGGTTTTGTAAGAATGAGTTGGTGCATTCGCGAATATGACAGTGAGAAGATTTAATACTTACTTTAAATTTACTTCGGCTCGTTTAGTGATACAATTAAAAGCAGTGGCTCCTAATGAATAGCCTCATTTGGCTACACAATAGCTCATGCGATCAACTGCCATTTTTCATGACTTTGATAAATGTTTGTGGTTCCATTTCACGAATTAATGGCACACCACCGAAAATTCTAACGTGGCGGAAAGCGCAGCTCAAAGGTGACTAATTAAAAACATTCATCACAATGCGATTCTATTTCACGGTGCTTAATTTCGTAACGAATAAGAATGGCTGTTCCTTCACGTGCTTTCTCTTGTGGATGTACAGGGTGTCAGGTGGCAAAAATACGAATTAAAAGCTAAATTAAAAAAATAATTATTAATTCTGAAAGTTTATTTCTCTACTCCGTGCCACCCGCTGGGTTACTGAAGTGATGTCGGGATGCCATTAACCTTGCGTACGATATTTTCTTTTAGTGCTGAGTTGGTTGCTGGGTTTGTTTCACTGCATTTCATTTTGAGGCACCCTAAGTGAACAAAATTCATAGTGGTAAGATCGGGTGACCTGGATCGCCTGGATATGTTACCGAAACGGCTTATCAGGCTTTGTTAGGAGAGAAATCACGCAGTATCGCCAGCGATATCAGGTCGTGTGCGGCTTGGCGCCATATTGCTGAAACCATGCGTGCGTACTGAGGGAAGGATGTTGTCTCATTGGCAGAAAATAATCGTGGGGTAGACAGAGTCCGTAGAAATTACTCGACCTCGACTGCTTGATAGTGCTCACCAAACCGTCAACCAAGTCATTGGAACTGTGAAGAGGCTTTAGATATTTTAATAGTGGGTACTATCCTTTAGGTGATCAACAATTTTTGGTTGTTTGTACTTTCATTTGAATGAAAGTGGGTTTCATTATCCCAAAAGGTAACTCCAACATTGTCTGTGAAAAAGTTTTACGTAAATTATAATCATTAGGCTTAAACGCTGCACGATGGCTTGCAGGGGTGAAGTCTAATATCCTTCCTCAATATATCATGCACCCCTTTTTCTGGAAGTACCTCTTGCGCCCGAACTAACGCAAATTACACTGTGGAACAAATTCAGGTTAGCAAAAATTAGGTCCATTCTGAGAGTGGCGGGTGAAAATAGAGGCGAAATTAGAAGACCCGTATCGCGCCGTTTTTTTATGTTAGTTCGAATTTTTTTTTAATCGGCCTTCGAAGTTCGAAATCGGAGCAAAATTGTTTATATGGTTTTTTGGCTATAACTCGTCGACTAATTGATATTTTTTCAATCTGTAAAAGCCAAATTATTGCTAGAGACCTGTGCAACAATTACAATTTTTGAAAAAATTGATTTCGAAAATTTTTTTGGTACTTATGAAACAATATACTGAAAATCGGCATTTGACTGCAAACTTCGAAGGCCGATTAAAAAAAAAATTCGAACTAACATAAAAAAACGGCGCGATACGGGTCTTCTAATTTCGCCTCTATTTTCACCCGCCACTCTCAGAATGGACCTAATTTTTGCTAACCTGAATTTGTTCCACAGTGTTATCATACAAAAGTGTACCGACGAGTTCAATATTTTCATTTGTTCTCGATGTACGACTGAGATACGCCCGTGGGCTCTTTGTCATGTCTTGTTGCCTTGAACCTTGGCACCCATGAACGCATCAAATATTCACTTGGGGCATAACATAAACGTTGAAATCTACGAATAGTAGTTGCACATAAATCATTGGCCTGGAAATACGCTTCGATTGCGAACACTCGTTTTTTACCCGTCAAAAGCGTTATCGTGACTAAATAACATGCACGAAACACGCAGCTAACGTGGCCCGCTCCCCGCTCATATGCTCAGTGGTTAGTTTTATTAATTTTAAATTTAAAACCTAATTCATACACCCTGTATCATAGAATTTGTACCCACTAATTTTACTTTTAATGCGTAGGTGTGTCGCAGATACAAGTAAAATGCCAATTTACTAATGTCAAGCGCTGTAGGAAATTTTTAATTATTCATTACTTAGATTAAATGGCTTGAAGTAATAGCTTTTGGTTCGTAATACAATTTTGCATCTTCCTCTGCAACGCCTTCAATTCTTCTTCTTAATTGGCGCAATAACCGCTTACGCGATTTTGACGTTTCTTTCTCGTGCTAACCGGCGCCAGTTGGACATACCAAGTGAACCCAAGTCCTTCTCCACCTGATCTTTCCAACGCAGAAGATACCTTCCTCTTCCTCTGCTACCACCAGCTTGTACCGCTTCGAACACTTTCAGAGCCGGAGCATTTGTTTCCATTCGGACGACATGACCCAGCCTACGTAGCCGCTGGATCTTTATTCGCTACGCTATGTCTATGTCGTCGTAAAGCTCATACAACTCATTGTTCCATCGCCTGCGATATTCCCCGTCGTCAACGTGCAAAGGTCCAAAAATCTTGCACAGAATCTTTCTCTCAAACACTCGAAGCAATGATTTATCGGATAGTGTCATCGTCCACGCTTCTGGGCCATACGTTAGGACGGGCATGATGAGAGTCTTGTAGAGTGTCAGTTTTGTTCGTCGAGAGAGGACTTTACTGCTCAGTTGCCTACTTAGTTCAAAGTAGCACTTGTTGGCAAGAGAGATTCTACGTTGGATTTCAAGGTTAAACAAAGTCGTTCACAACCTCGAATTCATAACTGTCAACAATGACGTGGGTGCCGATACGCCGACTATTTATTTGATGACAGGAGGTACTTCGTTTTGTCCTCGTTCACCACGGTTTTGTTTCTTTATCCAGTTTGGAAAAAGCAGAACTAACACTGCGGCTGTTACAGCCGATGATGTGAATAGCAACGGCATACGCCAACAATTGTACGGCCTTTAAAAAATATTGTGCCTGAGCGATTAAGTTCTGCGGCTCGTACGATCCTCTTTAACACCTGATTAAAGAAGTCACATGACAGCGTGGCACCCTGTCTGAAACCTTATTTGATATTAAACGGTTCGGAGAGGTTCTTCCCAATTCTGATGGTGCTGCTGGCATATATGCATTAGTTTTGCAGGGATACCAAATTCAGACATCTCGGCACATAGGCAACTCCTCTTCATGCTGCAGAAGGCAGCTTCAAAATCGACGAAAAGATGGTGTGTGTCGATTCTCCTTTCATGGGACATTTCCAATACTTGGCGCATTGTGAATTTCTGATCGATTGTAGATTGCCAACTATTGGTCAAACACAATTTAAGTAAAATTAGTAGTTTCTAGCTTGCTACCGTCCTGATTAAGAAGAACTTGGGTTGTTGGAGTTTTATTCGGAATTTGGGCATACGCAACCAAATCATTCACATTAGCTAACGCAAGTCCTCCTAGAATTTTTCCTGTTATAATCAGCAATTAAAAGTACTATTTAATGCTCTGAAAATAGTAGTTCCAAGAATTGATATTAATATTTAATGAAATGTACCCAACAACTAATAGTTTTTAATGTAACTTCCTTCTATTAGTAATGCAACCCTGCGTATATAATTTAACATACGTAATGTAAACTCTTGAATTTGAATAAAGCAGTTGCTGTTAGTAGATTGGCGGCCGCGGTTGCCCAATGTGTTGGTGCGTGACTTCCGTGCGGGTGTGCATAAGTTCGAATATCCGTGCATGAAGCCTTCGAGTGAATTTCAGCCATGAAAAAACTCTTCATAAAAAAACCTTTTGCCGTTCGGAGTCGACTTAAAACTGTAGACCCGTCCATTTGTGCAATAACATCAAGACGCACATTTCAGAAAGGAGGAGGAGCTCGGCCAAACACCTAACAGAAGTGTACGCGCCAAATCTTATTATTATTTTTATTTGCATTTAGCCAGCCAACGCTTCGGTTTTAGTTTTGCATTCCCGTTTATTGATACGTAGAAGTGCCTTATGCTGAGAACAGTGAACGACGTAAACGCAGTCCCCTGTCAGCTGTTACGATCAAACTAATGAGAACCCATATAAATTAACAATTTTTTCCTTCCGTATTCTAGTATCGTAGATTTTATTTCACGATATTTGAAAATACCCGTAAACCCTGTCAACTGATTGCTCTCTCACCACACAGTGTTGCCAAACAGTACATTTCGAAATCATTTACCAAATAAACTTGGAAAAATTTTAATTTTTGTTAAAATAGCCTAAAAATACTGTTGAATAATGTTAATTATAGATGAATGAACTATTTGCATTTGTTGGTTTTTGGCTTTGGTTTATTAAACAATGAAAAATTGTAACTGATAACGCGGATATTTGAGAAATGTGTAAGTAAAAATATCAATGGCAACATTGTGTAGATACAACCAAACACATACACACACAAACCGATGTATTGCGTAAATATGTCATTAAAAGAACGCAGTTGTTTTCTACGGGATGAGTTTTTGTGCTCGTTAGGGGCTGCGGTAAGGGACTGCGTACGTCGTTCACTGTTTTCAGCATTCATCTCCGCAGTTAGTATTAATAAAATTAGTTCAGCTACAGAGGTGTGCGACCAACAAATTATTCCTTAATTTAAAGTATTCGTTAGCTCTTTTCCTTTTCTCAACTGTCCGATAGCAATAAATGTTCTGCTGAATCTACAATAAATCTGAATCAATGATGGTGACAAAAACGGGGGTATTCTTTATTAACATCGGACTAGTTGAATGCAGTTAATTGTAAATTTAACTACAAACTTTACATCGCATATTTTAAACTTTAAAATATCGGCCCTAGCGCTTTATAAGTTTTTATTGGAAAATGAGATTTAATGTTGGAGGTTAGTTGAGAAAATGGCCCTCAAATGTGTAATATGTTTAAATTTTTTTAAATGCATATATTACTTTGCACTTCTGTTTAATTTATTCCCACTCTTTTTCCGGAAAAAGCTACTTTTTTAACTACCCACTTACATATGCATTGAAGGCCCACTTACAGCAGCATATTTTTGTTATTTCCCAAAAGGCATACAATAATTAAAAACATTGTGCATACTGTTTTTTCCGGAACTTATGTTTATTCATAAATTTACAAAATTAAATTACCTATTTCACTTGCTTCATAATAAACAAAAACAAAAAAAGCAACAAGAAAAAATCAGTTACAAAACTTTACATGAGTCCTTCTGCTTCGGTTCACTCAAGCGAAGCAAGCACTGAGAAAATACATAGTAATAAATTTCCGTTGCTATTACATACATACGAGTACATATCTACATGTGATAATTCGTATGGAAATATAAAGCGAACCGGCGGTCGAAAGAAGCTGTTCTGAAGAACAAAGGCCCACTTCAAAGGAAATCGACCAAAATCTGAGAATTAGTGCTCCGAAATTGGTCCAACATATCGTCCAGACATCCGGAAAAAATGTTCATCCAAGAATTATTAAAATGAATAAATATTTGGCGCGTCTATTTGTGGTGTGCTTCTTGAGGCTGTTCCACAAATGGGGAGACCTACAGTTTTCAACGGATATGATCGAAGCCGTTCATTGAATACCTGGGCGTAATAATCAACCATAGGCTGAACTCAGAGATCACCTATCATACGCGAGCAGCAAAGCGGCAAAGGCAGTAACAGCACCGACGCGCATAATGATGAACACTAGAGGCCTTAGGCAAAACCGCAGAAGACTACTTATTACCGTGGTCTCATCGGTTTTGCTGTATGCGGCTTCAGCATGGGCGGAAGCAACTAATTGCAGCTCATATGTGAGTTGTATGAAATCAGTGTATCGACTGAGTGCCCTCAGAGTGTGCTGCGCGTTTCGAACGGTATCAGAAGACGCCATTACGGCTATTGCAGGACTACTCCCAATAAATTTAATGGCAAAAGAGTACGCCGAAGTTTACAAAAACAAAGCTACTTCAAAACGGTAGTCAATACGCAAGGAAGCAAGAGAGCGCAATTTGCGCTCATGGCAGGAAAATTGGAGTTCGTCTCTGAACGGCCGCTGGACGTACCGTCTGATTCCCTTAGTAGCCAAATGGGTTAACCGTAAACATGGACAGTTAGACTTTAATCCGACCCAAATACTGACGGGACATGGGTGTTTTAAATCCTATCTATATAGGTTTAAGCACGAAGACGACCCGTACTCATTGTGCACCAACTGTAGAAGACGCAGAACATATTTTGTTTGTCTGTCCGCGATTTGTGCTCGAAAGTGAGGAATTAAGCACTACGGTGGGGAAGCCAATTTCGGCTGATAAACTAGTGGATATTATGTTAGAGGCAGAAGAACATTGGTCCGCTGTTTGCAACATGGCAAAAATAGTAATCTCCAAACTGTGTCGCGCTGAACAACAGCGCAGATCTTGATGAAGAGACAATAGGCCACTCCCCTTCCCGCCAAGCGATACTTGACGGTTGACGCCGTTGAACAACGCAGCGCAAATTTTCAAGAATTGGCAATAGGCCGCGGTTGTCCCGCGGTGGGAGAGATGGTGTGGGTTTTAGTGGGTTAGGCGACAGCCAAGTCCCACACTTTTCGGCTTTCAATGCATTGTGCCACCTCAGTTTTAAGCGGACTTCGAACAGGGAAAAAATGATTTTTTTATGAGGAGCTTTTTCATGGCTGAAATACACTCGGAGGTTTGCCATTGCATGCTGAGAGGCGATAGCTATTACAAAATACTTTTTCTATCATTTTGTGTTTCATGTGCGGAGATTTGAACCTACGCACTCCCGAATAGCAGTCACGCACCAAGCCATTCGGCTACGATAGCCGCCTTTATAATATCAGATATTTCAGCAGGGCATCACGTAAACGCAGGGCATCCGTTGCCTTCGGTTTGAGTGTGTGCACGGGCACATATTGGTAAGGGACTGGATTTCTGATCTAAAGTTTTATTTACTGATAAATCGCGGTTTAATATATTTGAAAGTGATGGCCGCGCTAACATATGGAGTAAGGGAAATGCGGATATGAAAATAAAAAAATTGGTACCTACTGCCAAGTACGGCGATGGTGGCTTACTGATTTGGGGAGCTATAGCTGCATCTGGCGTCGGAAAGATGAACTTTACTCAGGGTACTATAGACCGATACAAATATAAAATCATTTTGAAACAACATTTGCAGCCGTCAGTAAATGCCTGGGTCTTAGGCAAGGTTGAGTTTTCCAACAAGATAATTAATTACCCTAAATATAGAGCAATAATTGTCAAAAACTGGATATTCTATTATGCACCCAGACAACTTAATACACCTACTAAATACTAAAAGTATTAAAAAAACGTTAGTTTTAAAATGATTACATTTGTCTGGGTTGTTCTTGGTATAAATGACTAGCTGGAGGAGGAAAATTTGTGGATTCTCTGTACAACTTGATGCAGGGATATCTGAACGTAGTTGCTTGATGGGCAACGGAATGCGGCCTGTCGGTGAATCCTCATAAGACGGAGTTCGTCCTATTCACGAGGAAATATAAAATACCCAGAGCTCAAATTCCCTGGCTAGGGGGCGCTTCTCTGATGCTTTCTGACTAGGTGAGGCACTTAGGTATTA
Source organism: Anastrepha ludens (assembly GCF_028408465.1). Lineage (NCBI taxonomy): Eukaryota > Metazoa > Arthropoda > Insecta > Diptera > Tephritidae > Anastrepha > Anastrepha ludens. Next base: position 16,505,090 of record NC_071500.1, read on the forward strand.
TCGCTGACAGCAAGTTTACATAGGGTGCAAGAGCGCAATTGGCAAAAGATATTGCCTTTCGCCTAGAGTTGTTTTTTGGCTATATAATACCATTGTAAAGCCTATCTTATTATATGGATACAAAGTCTGGTGGAACTCACTAGAGAGGACGAGATTGTTGAAAAAGGTGGAGAGAGTTCAGAGGTCGGCACTCATTGGAATCAGTGGGGCGCTTCGAACGATTCCTACTCTAGCGCTAAACGCAATGTTAAATGTGACATCGCAGGTAGAACTGCCGCTGCACGTACCGCAATCCGACTGAGGGGTTCCGGCTATAGGCTCAACCTTACTTATGGGCACTCAAGCATTCTTAGAAACTTCGAGTTCATCCCCCTGTCGACGGATCAATGTTTACCCTCGCTTAGTCCAACTGGAACTTTCTCCATTCATATTCCATCAAGGGAATGGGACCTTCCGAACTTGTTCACGTATGGATCGAAGTTGGAAAGAAAGGTTGGCGGAGGAGTTTTTTGCGAGGAGTTCTCCATCAGACTGAAATTCAGTCAGTCAAGGTGCATTCGAAACTGGTTAGGGACTGCGCCCAAATTATTTGATATAAGCCTCATCTGGGCTCTCACTTTTTCGCTACGCCTTCGGATATAGCCGGTGTAGATATCATAAAGTTGGTGAACTTCATTAGTAGCTTGTTACGGCTAACTACGAACACAAATCAGCCCCCGTCGGCGCCGTCGTAAAATGTATGGTCATCATCGTATCTAATCCGAAGGCTCCTTCTTCCTTCCCATCTCCTTTCCCCTCTCCCATGTATGGAACCACAACGGACGAATTTACTAACATTTGTCCAAGTGAGCCCTTTAGCTAGGGCAGCCACTTAACCTAACCTCATCTGGGTTTCTGGTCACAGGGACATTGCGGGAAACTGTGAGGCGGATGAGCTCACCAGACAAGGGACTTGTGACGTGATTTCCCCGCGAAGGGAGACGGAGGGCTTCTGAGGTTGAAAAAAGAATCAGCTCTCTAATCTCCTGGGTTTTCTTACAGGACACTAAGCGCGAGGAATACATGCTGTGAGACTTGGAATTACCTCGAGTCCTTTTTGCGCTGGATGTATGGGGATGAGGTGGAATCATCTCAGCACCTTCTCCTTAGCTACCCTGCTCTGGCGGGGCTAAGAACCAGGCATCTTGGCTCTTGCGTCTTTGCTACGCCTACTGATATATGTAGCTGGCGTTGACATTAAAAGTCTGATGAATTTCATCAGCAGCACAAAGCGGTTGACGCAGCACAGTCATCGTTCATAATCCACACACTCTAAACCCTCCCAACACCACCTCTCCCCCCCCTTTCGTTTCGTCCCATCGGTTTTCTCTTTCATCTCACCTCCTTCATAATGGTATCACAAAGGACGAATCCGTTTATCTTCGTCCAAGTGTGCTCATTCCTTGGGCAACCATTCCAACCTAACCTAGCTTAATTGTACTGTATGTGGACTTTTGTCATGCCGTTTTTTTTGTTATTTTTTTGTTATAAAGCAAGTGAAATAATCTCATTTTCGTAAATTGATGAATAAATCATCAACAGTGTATTGTATACAGTTATTGTATACCTTCTGGGATATAGGAAAATATGCTGTATGTGAACTTAAGTCTTTCACTGTAAATATATCAATGCATGAGATATGTGTGTATATAGCGTGAACTGCACATACACATGTGACAGGCTTGCTCATTGTCTTCTACTCATTTTGTTCTTTTGTTTATTCTGTTGCAATATACAAATGGATGTGGGTATAAATTTATTATATTACATTTATTTCCACTAGCGTTGCACTGGACGGCTGCTGTATCCGAATGGGTTGATATACATACATATGTATACTATAATAGTGTTCGCCCTCCGGCAGGCAATGACAAATATCTGCATTTCTGCAATGAAAAAAATCCTCATAAAAAACCATCTTCCTGTCAGAAGCGGCATAAAAATGTAGGCCCTTCTATTTATGGAAAAACATAAAGACGCACACAACAAATAGAAAAAGGTCAAACACCCAACAAAAGGGTGTTAGCACCAATTATAATATATACGAACGCTTTGTAGGCAATAAAACCTTGTAATTAATTCGAAATTATGCGCGTTTTATTTGCAGATGCCCAAAGCGTTGGTAGGGGGAAAATACGAATGACATTTAAATTGGTAGAGAACGTCGTAAGCCCATCGAAGTTGGTATTAGTACTCGTCGGATATGGCTAAATCGACTCCCTCACCATTCTGAGCACTTTTTAAAATGTACATATGTACATATATATATATATGTGCGTATATATGTATGTTTACATGCAAATATGGCTGTATCTACCTCGATTTCCCTATGCTGTGACACACAACCGTCCCCAAGAGGCATTGGAAATTGTTGAAAAAAAAACAAAAAAAACTATTTTTTTCGTATTTTTTACCGTTAGGCAGGAAAGAGCGGTAGTACTCATAGAAATTTGTTTCATGATGAGTCACAAACGTTGAGTTTACAAAATTCTCAAAGCTTTTCGTGAGATTACGAGTTTCAGCTGGACTCTGCGATTGCTCAGCAGGCACGAAATACTCAGATTTGGCTACATAGCCACCTTAACATACATACATATATGTGGGTGCAGTTGAAGCAAATGTTAACGCAAACATTCAAAAAACACTCTACCAACCACAATGGTGTATGCAGAGTTGGCTCATGATTGCAGACCCTTTTGGTTCCGTTTGGCAAATGTCAATGCAGCTTACTGTGATTACATTCAATAATTTTTTACAATAGCACTTCGCACTCAGAAGTATGCAAATAGAATTATTTTAGAGTTCATATCTGTTACTTTTATTTTTAGTTTAATATTTCAGATCTACCTCGACGATTTTGTGTGCATACGTTAGTTGAGGACATAGGAGGGCGGTTATAATAAGTACCAGTGTTTGATGACAAAGGGCGTTCCTGAGGGTAGCTGGTATTAGCATCGTGTGCTACCATCTATCAAATGACGGTAAGACAAATTCCAGAGAGATTTATAGGTTAGTTTGGATTTGACAGCTATTCGAGTAAGACGTGTTTCGTGATTTTCGCTATGATGGAAAACAGTTTCGTTCGGTAAATCGCTTTTTGCTTTTGGATGGGAAAAAATGCTAAGAGATAAAAGCAAAGTTGAATGCTGTCTATGGGAACGCTTCGCCATCTATGGTATGACCACAGTTAGATATTGGTTCAACAAATTTAAACGCGGGCGAACATCCGCTTATGATGAGGAGCGACCAGGACGCCTGCCAAACGTGGTTACCGAGGAAATCATTTAAAACGTCCACGACATGATTATCGCTGATCGACGAACAAAAGTGCGCGAAGTAACAGAGACCTTAGGTGTGTCGACCGCAACGGCAAATAATATTTTACAATGATAAGTTGGTGATGAAAAAATTGTCGTACCGATGGGTGTTGCGATTGTTCACGGTGGACAACAAGCCGATGTGGCTATTAACTTCGAAGTAGTGTTTGGAGCAACTTAAGCGAGATTCGAAGGAATTTTTGCATCGAGTTGTCACGGTTGATGAAACCTGGATTCATAATTACACACCAGAAACTAAGTAACAATCAAAATAATGGATTTCTCTCGAAGAATCCGCTCCAAAGAAGGCGAAGACAGTCCCATCGTCCGGAAAGGTCATGGCGATGATTCTTTGGGATGCGAACGGCGTCATCAACATGGATTTTTTAGAAAAAGGAAGAACGATCACTGGACAATACTACAGTGAGTTATTGTATCGCTATCACAAAAAATTTAAAGAGACACGGACGCATTTGGTGTAAACGAAATGAAGAAATGGCTCGTGGGAAAAAAATTTAGTGCAAATGAGGAAGTCATCGCCGAGACAGATGTGTATTTTGGAGAGTTCGACAAATCATATTTTTTGGAGGGGTTAAAGAAATGACCTGAGCATTGGCAGAGGTGTATCTCTCTAAAAAGAGGCCATGTTGAAAAAAAAAAAATTTAAAATGGGTCTTCATTTCTAACCCCCTCGTACGTGTATATACCAAAACGCTCAGAATGATGAGATTTGTCCATTCAGCCATGCCTATACATCTTACTTTTCCAGCGCGCGATAGCTTAAGCAAATATTATTATATATTACATTTTTCAAAGAAACTTGGTACACATAATTCTCACTATCCACCTCTTTATAACGTGCCTTCGAAAGTATGACTCCTCTTGTTATTACCACCAAAAAATTCTGCTACGACATATGTTCGGCTAAAATGTATATCAGGACACCAAAATTTGATTTTTATGGAACCATTTGGTTTATGTAGAATTTTTTGGGGACTCTAATCGACAAAAGAATAACTACGACATTTGATAAAAGTAAAATCCTACTCTGAATCCAAATATGGTGTCAGAGGCTTAAAGGGTATATTTTATCAAATTTCGGTTTTTGAGATCAGATAATAAGTACACTCACTTAGATGTCATACAAAATTACAGTACACTTTAACTTCGGTGGCCTACTCTTTAATATCTGCATTTTACTCGAAATCGATGTATCAAATGACAGAGTATAGGGTTTTCCAATAACGCGCTATGTGCCACACAAGCAACGAAAACATTGATCTTTTACCGGAAAAGTTTCCGGACCGTATTATCTCTCCAACAGGTGATCGCAATTGGACACCGAGATCTTGTGATTTAAAGCCTTGTGACTTTTTTCTTTGGGGCCACGTGAAAGAGAAGGTCTACGCCAGCAGCCCAGGGTCGATTCAAGACCTCAAAGATGGAAATCGTGAGGCTATCGAGGACATAGGGTAGCCACTTTGCAATTTGGTTATGGAAAATTTCATGAAAAGGATATTGTTCTGTAAACGTGGTCGTGGTGGTCATTTGCCTGATGTTATTTTCCACTATTAACGGCATACCCTCCTCTTTATAATGAAATAAACATCCGATCATTTGTATAAAAAATATCATTTTTTCTTTGAATATCAAAATAACACCTCTGATTGGAAAACCCTATTTCTTAAACAAAATGTTCCACAAAAGTCGAACTTTTGGAGGCTCGATATTCATTTTAAGCGCACATACATACGCAGGTAAGTAGGTAAGTGAAATGGTTGAAGTACCACTCTGGCACTCCCCAAATAGCACTAAAGCGCCGTTTTGATACCATTATGAGCCCTCCAACGGGCACATATTTACAGCCAACCAGAGCTGTTTATGTAACCAAGAAGGTTGGGAGGATTTCGGTTGGAACAGTGACCGTAATCGCCTGGCTGCCAAACCCGGTCATTTACAGAGAAAATGTTTAGTAATATCCTTTTCTAAAAGGAATTGCAATGGGAATTGAAAGGTGAAACCAGCTTTTCTGCGTGAGTGCCGAGCGTCCAATGACCGGTAAGCATAGCTAAAAGTTTGGATATTGAAAGACGTGCAGTCCCCAGAACTATCTGCGTCCTGTATCTAACGTACTGGGGCGATAGGATTTTCCAAATACCACACGAAGAAATGGAACTCTACCGCATTTGGGCTTTATTGAGAAATAAGTTGTGCCATTCCCCTTTAACAACAGTCAGGGCGATGTCGATGATCGGGTGGGATTCTACTTAATCCAATTCAGTCGACCCCTTCCTGGCAAGCTCATCAGCAATTCCATTTCCTTCCATAATTCTATATCCTGGAACCCAGACCAGAGAAATGTTACTTGCACTCCCAAAAGATTTGATCACCTCCTTACTGGGGTTAACCAATTTGGATCTGCGCCTTGGCGTCGTCAAAGCTTTGATAGCAGCTTGACTATCGGACCCATACGGGTATGTCTGTCGGAGCAGAATTTATTGTTCAAGATACATATAACAAGTCAAGGGAAATCATAATTACGACCGCGCGATACGAACAATTTCTATGCCCTACAAAACGACCCCCACATTTACTAACTCACTCGCTTGTTTAACGCTTTCCGTTTTTATTTTTTATTTAATAGATATACACGGAGAATACTCACTGAAGTAACAGTTATTAAATCAACTCCTGGTACAAAATTGTAAATATTACATAAATACTGAACGTCGAATTGCATTGCAATTTTTCAACCGAAATACTATAACATGGATGAGTATCCCGTAGTGCAGATACCAGCCGATGAAATACTCGAAGAGGAGGAATTCGGTAGGTTAAAGTTTATTACTCAAAGTAAAGAAATAACACATTTATATGTAGTAACTATATAATTTATATCAAATATTTTAAAATACTACAGTTAATCCTAACACATCACATTTAGTTAGTTATATTATTTATTTCAGCTTTGGGCGAGTTCTTTTGCTTTTGTTATGCACACGAGCGAAATGTAGGGCTTTTTCCTAGAATTAGAGATTTTTTATGCGTTTTAATACATATATCATAGTTAATTAGATATGCATCTTACATGGAGACGCGCACTTTGCAGTAACCATGAAAATGCATTTTAATTAATTTATTTTTATATTATAATATTGCACTTTAGTTTGCATTACCAGTAACGGTTTACTGAATACTGAAGAAACTTGCAGCAAACACATTTTTTTACTGATTACTGGGAAAAATGACACTAAAAACATTTCTTTACTGAATACTGAAAAAACTCCAGCAAAATAGTTTTTTACTACTGAAGAAAATTGAAGCAAAAATAACCAGTAATCAGCAACATTTTCTGATAACGAAATTTATGCAAATTAAACAACAACAAACACTGCGCTTTTTCGTAGTAAGGAATAAAAAAAATATTTTTTCTGTAATTTTTTCCCAATAATTCGTAAAAAAAATATTTCTGCTGCAATTTTTTCCCAGTATTCAATAAAAAATATTTTTTCTGCAATTTTTCCTAGGAAGGAACAAAAAAAATTGTTTACTACGATTTTTCCCCAGTAATCAGTAAACAAATATTTTTACTGTAATTTTTTCCCAGTAGTCAACAGAAAATATTTTTTCAGCAATTTTTCCTAAGAAGGAACAAAAAAAATTTTTTACTTCGATTTTTCCCAAGTAATCAGTAAACAAATATTTATGCTGCAATTTTTTCCCAGTGGCCAATAAAAAATATTTTTGCTGCTATTTTTCTTAGTCAGGAATAAAAAAAATATTTTCACTGCAATTTTTTTCAGTGATCAGTAAAAAAATATTTTTGCTGTAATTTTTTCCCAGTAGTCAATAGAAAATATTTTTTCAGCAATTTTTCCTAGGAAGGAACAAACAAATTTTTTACTACAATTTTTCCCCAGTAATCAGTAAAAAAATATTTTAGCTGTAATTTTTTCCCAGTAGTTAATAAAAAATATTTTTGCTGCAATTTTTCTTAGTCAGGAATAAAAAAAATATTTTCACTGCAATTTTTTTCAGTGATCAGTAAAAGTTTACTTGTTTGTTGTTGTTTAATTTGCATAAATTTCGTTATCAGAAAATTTTACTGATTACTGCTATTTGTAACGCAGTAAATTTATAAGGCAGTGTGTCCATCTATGAAGTATACCTCATAAAACCCGTTAATCCACATTCTTCGATATGCACGAAGGCAAGAAATAAATATCAGGTCAGCCCATAACTTCGTGCGTTTTTTAAAAGTGGTTTTAAAATTATTAAAAAAATATGTTCAAAGTATTTATTAATCAATAATATATTTCCTTCATTGTTTACAATGTCTTCTCAACGTTTAGGCAAATTTTTAATTCCCTGCTCAAAAAATTTTTTGTCCTTGGAGCCAAAATACCCTTTTATAGTTTCTTTTGAGGAGTAGTTCCTGTTACTCATATGGGATTAAAGTCCACGAAAAAGGTGATAATCACAAGGTGCAATATCCGGAGAGTATGGTGGATGCGGCATTAGCTCCCATCCGAGCTCGTTCAGCTTGCCTAATGTTTGCCTTGCGGTATGAGGTCCTGGCTTCCAGTGGCTTCCAAGTAAACAAAATTTAGTACGAGTACTAGCATTATGAAAGGAACTCGGGTGGCAAACGATTTGCTGACAGGAGGTACTTCGTGTATGTGGCACTCACATCCAAATATACAATTCCAAATCAGAAGTAATTAGGCAGTATTATAATGATAGATGTATGTTTTAAAGAATTGTTTTTTCTTTCTTGAAGACACTAAAAAAATCAGTGAAATTTTCAATATTTTGGCCACATTAGCCTTCGATTTATTTTGGGTATACAACCATCCTCACGCAGTCATTTTATGTCGATAATCAAAGATGAGTTTACCGGTAACTCGCTGTATTTTCACAATTTAAAGTAAACACAGTCTTACCCACAGGTGGTCAATTCACAGTTTCATTTTTTGCAATAATTTCTTCATCAAAAGTTCGTTCGATTTCTCTAGGTTACATATCCTGCTTAATCTTGCTGGAACCATTTAAAATTTTAACAATTCGTGCTGACCTAGACAACCAAAAAGTAGTGAAGCTTTCATCAATACTGCTCACAATGAGAGCTCCAAAGCATTGTGGAGATTATTCTAATTCTCAATGTGGCAATCCCCTCATTCATAATCCTATTAATTTAAAAATGAGCTTATATTTAAAATAAAGCTTTGGCCGAAAGTATTAAGCACCCCACTAAAATAAAAGCAATTAGAAATGTGGCTACCAAAGTGGCCGTTGCTTTTTGCAGATGTGGTACTGGTGTGTTTAACTGTTGATTATTGTAAAGGGTGGTTAAGTTTGAAAGGCCGGTGTTGAGTTTAAATCAAATACAATTTTTTTAAAAAATTATTACTATTTCTCTTTATTATGATAATATTGGTATAGTTCAATTACGTATGGAACAAAATATCGGCCAAATGGCCACCGCGGCCTCGGCGGCACACCTCCATCCGATGGTCCAAATTTTCAATGACGCTGAGGCATAATTCAGGTTCTATGACGTTAATGTGCCGAGTTATCTCATCCTTTAGCTCTAGAATTGTTGCTAGCTTATCGACGTACACCTTTTCTTACAAATAACCCCAAAGAAAGAAGTCGAACGGTGTCAAATCACATGATCTTGGTGGCCAATTGACATCGCCGCGACGTGAGATTATTCGGCCATCAAATTTTTCGCGCAAAAGAGCCATTGTTTCGTTAGTTGTGTGACAAGTGGCACCGTCCTGTAGAAACCACATATTGCCCACATCCATATCTTCCAATTTGGGCTACAAAAAGTTCGTTATCATCTCACGATAGCGATCACTATTTACAGTAACTGCCTGATTCATTGGAACTGCCGCGATTTGGAAAAAATTCGGCCCAATGATTCCGCCGGCCCATAAACCACACCAAACTGTCACTCTTTGTGGGTGCATTGGTTTTTCGGCAATCACTCTTGGATTATAATTCGCCCAAATGCGGCAATTCTGCTTATTGATGAATCCACTGAAGTGAAAATGTGCCTAACCACTGATGATGATTTTCTTCGATATGCATTTTGATTTGAACGCCCGTTTTCATAATAAGCCTGAATAACTTTAACGCATTGCTCGATGATGTATCTTTCCATGGTTCAAATTGAAATAGTCTGAAAATGAAAAATGTCAAATGAAATGAAGAAAAACTTGACGTTTAGGTGTGGTGTACATTCAACATCGACCCTAGAAATTTAACCACCCATTATTAAAATACACCGGCTGCGTTGGCTTGGGCATGTCTCGAGGATGAACGAAAGTGCTCCGGTGCGACAGTTGTTCCAGAGTGAACCCACTGACGGACGACGAGGGAGAAGAAGACCTAATCTGCGTTGGGGCGATAAAAGGAGGCATAACCTGGCAGCACTCGGTGTTACCAACTGGAGCCAGCAAGCAGCGAACCCAGCTAGATAGCGCATTGCTTTAGATCCGGCCAATACTGACATACGCTTGTAGTGAGTAGTGAGTGTACGTCGATCTATTGAGATAATTTAGTTATAATTTTTCAGATTTTTTGGTGCAAATTTTTGCCTGACAATTTCTCAGAGAGTACTGAAGAGGAATTTCAACCCATATATTTACTTTAACAGATCGAAAATGTCTTACCTATGTCAACAAATAAGCAACTTCTACATACAATTTATCAAAAATTTATTTATCTTTGCAATCTAACAGTTTATTGTAATATTGGGTTTATAGTATACGAGGTGTGTTCAAAAAGTATCGCGAATTTTGAATTGTCGCAGGATACGAGCATTCGAAGTTCGATTTTTTTTGTGGCGATATGTTGGTACTCATGTCTGTCACTCATGCCGACGAGTTTGGCCATTTTTAATGTTCAGTTAATTGTTGACAGATGCTTTGCTTGCACGTGTTTCGGCTCGTCTTCGATTTTTACCTATTCAAAAAGATGGATCACAGAACCTGTATCAAATCACGATAACGCCCCTGCTCACACATCGTTGCTTGTGCGCGACGTTTTGGCCAAAAACAACACACTAATGATACCATAGCCACCGTATTCCCCAGTACTGGCCCCCCGTGACTTTTTTTTGTTCCCGAAACTGAAGAGACCCATGAAAGGACGACGCTACGCTACGATTGACGAGATAAAGATGGCATCGAAGGAGCAGCTGAACAAGATAAACAAAGAAAAAAATGATTTCTTGAAGTGCTTCGAAGATTGGAAAAAACGTTGGGACAAGTGCATAATATCTCATGGGGATTACTTTGAAGGGGTCGAATAGATATTAGTGAATAAATAAATAATGTGTAAAAAAAATAAAATTCACGATACTTTTCGAACACACCTCGTATAATGGAGTAAGTTCATAGCGTTTTTATATTTTCTTTTATTTGACAACAATTTATTTGCTGTTTGGCAAAGTGTTAGTAGTCATCCGATAGAACTCTTGAATTATTTAATTTTTTATTAGTTTTGAGGCTTAGAAATGGAGTACCCATGAAGCAAAAATCCATATTTTCGACACCTGCTCTTCTTTGTTTTTCATCGAGGTCACAAAGCTGAAGAAGCAGTCCGGGTCATTTGCGAAGTGTATGGAGAATGTGCCATAGGCGAGCTTAAAAGTGGCGACTTTGACGTCGAAGACACATCCCGCTGCGGAAGGCCTTCTGAATTCGATGTAGAACGTTTCAAATCTCTTTTGCAGGAGAACGATCGCCAAATCAGTCATGAATTGGCAAAAAAATGAACTGCGACCATAAAAAATTTCTCAATCACCTTCATTCAATGGGATTTACCGAAATATTGGGAGCCTGGGTGCCTCACGAGCTTAACGACGTTCCCCCGATAGTCGGTTCTACGTTACCGGAACGACCCGGATTTATATCCGGCCAAGGACTGTCACTTCAGCAGCATGTATCTATGGGGAATGTTTATGCTGCCACAACAACAACAACAACGATCTTAACATGTGTTTGGTGGGAGTGGAAGAGCATGGTGCACTGGGAAATACTCGAAAAGAATGCCACGTGTGAAGTTCATTGCCCAACCACACCGCGTGAATGAGGCTATTCGACTGAAAAAAACTGATCGACATGGCCAAACCATACTCCTCCTGAAAACGCCAGACCTCGTGTTGCCGCAAGTCTCTAAGCCGCATTCCAAACGCTCGTATGGGAGGTCCCTCAGCATCCGCCATATTCTCCGGACCTTGCACCGATCGACTACCATCTTTTCCGCTCCCTGTCAAACCATATGAAGGGTGTTACGTTCAATAACAAAGAGGTCCTTATCAACTTCTTTGGCACCAGACTAGGCGATTTTAAGCGGAACGGCATCAACAAATTGGTCGAGAGATGGGAAGAGGTTGTAAACAACACAGGCGAATATATAATTGACTGACTTATTGATATAATTATTGTTTTTGGTTTAAATGAAAGCTCTCGGTAAAAACGCTACGAACTTATTCTCCAACCTAAAAGTTAAGTTGTACTCAAGGTTTCTGAGAGAAAAATGCCACTTCTTAAAAAAAGTTAATTTTTCTTTTCAGAATTAAAATTCTTCTCAAAGACTGTATAAAGAAATGAGATACATATATATGCACATGTATATACAGATACTTATATAATCTCTAATAAATGCTGTGTATTGTAATTTTCATTTTTTCATTTTCGCAGTTTCTGCGCAAATTTTGCTAATAGCCCCTGCTCCTGAAGTCCGTTGTGCATGCGTGGCGAATAATTTTCTTTATTCATGTAGAATAAAAATCAGCGTTGTCATGACGCCGAAGTAATTTAACTGAAGTAATTTAATTGAAGCAGAGGTGGCGCAGCAGATTAGGCGTTACCCCAATTCATTGCTTGTAATATTAAAAATTTCTTTATATGTGGCGACATACATACATACATAGGTTACATCCTACAATTTCTATGCATTTCATTTCTCGAATATAAAGCGGTCGTTGTCCTTTGAAGCTTTCCCATAATACTGAAATTGCAATACAATTTTTTACTAAGGATTAAATTATCTTGTCAAGTGCTTGCATTCACTCAGTAAGCAGCACATTCTAGGATTTTTTCTATTTATAAAGCGTTTTAGCTCTTAAAGAGCTACCACGTAAAACCTTAAATTTATCCACTATAAGAGAGTTATTTTTTCATTTGAGGTTTTATCATGTTTTCATTGAGTGAGGATTTTTACGTAGTAGGTCCCAAACCCAGCGCACAAGCAGCTATTCTGGTTTGCTTCCGCTTCTCATATTAACTCGCTCTCGAACGGGTGTTCGGTAGCTACCCAGATGATATTTTTGATAAGCGCGGAAGTTGTGAGCTGCTTGGATCATATGTAGAAAAACCGTCCTGGCCACTCGCAAGTGAATGGCGGTCAGTGACTTTCCCCACTTCTGGTGGACTTCTACATATGGAACCATCCTCAATCCTAACGTATGGCGCAGAAGCGTGGACGATGATAATATCCGTTGAGACATCACTTGGAGGGCTTGAGAGCAAGATTCTGCGCAAGATTTTTGGACCGTTGCACGCAGGCAATGGAACGATGAGTTATATGAGCTTTACGACGACATAGACGTAGCGCTACGTTGACTGGGTCCTATTGTCGGAATGAATACAAACGCTTCGGCTCTGGAAGAATTCGATGTAGTACCAGGTAGAGGTAGCAGAGAAAGAGGAAGGTCTCCTCTGCGTTGGAAAGATCAGATGGAGAGGGACTTGGGTTCACTTGGTGTGACCAGTTATCACGACAAAGAAAAGACTGACGCGCTTTGTTAAATTCGGCCAAAATCGCGTAAGCGATTAGCGGGTCAATTAAAAAGAAAAAGAAAAGTGTTGCTACTAGTTGATCAGAAGTGCGGAATATAAATTATGCCCAATGTTCGTCGCAGAGATTTTTGCACACCCAAAGAGGAAATATAAAAAAAAGTAAATATTGGGTCGGGGAATAAGTTTGTAGCGTTTTTACGGAGCTCTTCCTTCTATTTGTGGCGTGCGTCTTGATGTTGCTCGACAAATGGATTAATCTAGAAATAACTCGGCTACGGTAGCCGCCTTATTATAGCAATAAGTCAGTCAATTATATATTCGCCGTTGCTGTTTATATCCTCTTTCCATCTCTCGACCAACTTGTTGATGCCGTTCCGCCAAAAATCGCCTGGTCTGGTGTCAAAGATGACGCTGACCTAGTTTTTACGGACCTCTTTGTTATTGAAGGTAACACCCTTCATATAGTTTGACAGGGAGCGAAAGAGATGGTAATTGGTCGGTGCAAGGTCCGGAAAATACGGCGGGTGCTGCACGACCTCCCGAGCTCTTGGAGTGCTGGATGACTTGTGCAACATTGAGTCTGGCGTTGGAGTATGGTTTAACCATGTAGCTCAGGTCTTTTCAGTTGAATAGCCTCATTCACGCGTTGTAGCTGGGCAATGCAGAGCTTCTTGTTAACGGAAGCTTTCTTTTCGAGCATATCCCAGTGTCAGAATTTCCTTCCAGTACCACTCAACACATATCATGATCTTCTTTAGATGCAGATCTGGCTTGACTTCCGGCTTTCAGGTATCTCCTGGAACCATCCACTCCTTTATTTGCTCCATATTGATGTACGCGTATAGGCACCATTTCTCATCTCCCGTGATGATTCAGTACAAAAACGCTAATTATGGCCGATTGTTGCTAGATGGCGAGCGAGATACTGAGAAGCAATTGGAAAGCGACTTTCTTTTCGTTGAGCTCGTGAGGCACTCAGGCTGCTAATTCCTCAATAAATCCCATTGAATGGAGATGATTGAGAATCGTTTTATGATCTGAGTTCATTTTTCTGCCGATTCGCGACTGGTTTGTCGACTGAGTTGGTTCTCCTCCAAAAGAGATTTGAGACGTTCTTCATCGAATTCAGAGGGCCTTCCGCTGCGGGACGTGTCATCGACGTCGGCGTTTTTGAACTTTTTTTAATGTGACATCCCACCATTAGACCATTACATTGGCACACTAAGGCAATGGCTGTGATTCCAGCTTTCGGTTAATACTATTTTTCTTTATTATTCTTTACTAATCGATGTCTCCGTTTTCCAAAGTCAACACCGCATTATTCAACTAACTGATGGCGCTCACAATCACCAACGTAAACGTACGCCCGTACGCCCATATTAGGTGACATGATGAAAGCACCATCTGCGATACTACTGAACGGAACGATGGTAAGAATTCATTTACATGGGGCTCTCATTAGGTTCATCGTGTCAGCTGATACGGGCGTACGTTTCCGTTAGTGAGTGTGAGCATCATGAGCCTCACATTTGTGACTAACATCCTGCGTGATTTCCGTAGAACCTGCCTCACGACTGAAGTAGAAAAATCAGTCGATTTAAAATATTTGGCGATATTCCACTGACAGCTCACCTAGCACATTGGCAGAAAATACAACAATTGTGCGTATTTTTATTTTTCTCAATAATTTATTTTAATTGAATTGAAAATATTTGATAAGTAAATATTGAAAAAGAATTTCATTTGGGTTAGTGAAAATCACTGCTTGCGAACAAATTCCAACCAATCCAATCAAAGAAATTCTTAAATAAGCACATTTTCTTTCTTGCAAGGTTCGCTTTGATTTGTGCATGGATATTGAACAGTTTTGAAGATAAGTACACATATTCATACATACATATACATGCTTGTGAGTATGAAAATCAATAATTCGCAAAAAAATGTTGACGCAGAGCATGCAGAAGTACAATTCACCGTTCACTTCAGCGCTTCTTTTTATAATCTGAAGTAAACAGCTGATGGTAGATGTGGGTATTGTTGCTATTATACGAGGGCATTAAGCAAAGATAACCCAGGAGGTGAATTTCATTGACATTTTGCGTTGGCATTGGTCACCCCATATACGAGTACTTATGTATGTGTATGTCTAGGAAACAAAGTTGAAGAAGCTGCTACAATTTTCGTTTCAAGTTAGGAAAGCACAGTGAAGGTCTTAAGTCTACATACAGCAACATATTTTCTTATTGCCCAGAGGGTATACGATTACTGAAAAAACTGTTGATTTTGTTTCTTCCGGAATTCATATTTTACAAAAAAATAAATTATTTTATTTGCTTTATAACAAAAAAAAATTTATAAAACAACAAAAAAGTTTTATACCAAAAGTCTTCCTACACACATACATATATACATCCGCTGTACACACCTGCTGGGGTTCGCTTAAGCAAGGAAAGCATTGAAAAAGTGGCTGTAAAGTATCGCTATTCGAAAATTTCATCGTCGAATGATAAATCGTCGTTGCTCTTGCATAAATGTGATTGTCTATTTTGTGGTTTATTGCTGTTCTTGTGAAGTGGATAAATGATGAGTAATGGTGGTTAAGACAGAAAATAGAAGGCCAAGTTGCAAAAATAGCAAATTTACGAGGGGGTAATTAACCCGTGTTAGAAATGAAGACACCATTTTATCAAAAAAAAAAAAAAAAAAAAAATTTATTTATCAACATATCCCCCTTTTCGAAAGATACACTTCTCCCATTCACTTTAGCCATTTTTTAAGCCTTTCAAAAAATAGGATATGTCGAACACTTCAAAAAGAAGCCTCTGTCTCGGCGATCACTTCCTCGTTCGAACTAAATTTTTTTTTCGCGAGCCACTTCTTCATGTTAGGGAACAAGAAAAAGTCGCAGAGATCCAGATCGGATAAATACTGGGTGTGCGGCCGCAATTCATAACAAAATTCATACCATTTGGCGGCGACAACTCCGGATGAATGTGCTGGTGCGTTGTCGTGCTGAAGCACCTTCTTTTTCGCCAAATGCGGCCGTGTCGCTTTCAATTTTTTGTGAAAGTGGACCACTAACTCACTGTAGTATTGCCCAGTGATCGTTCTTCCTTTTTTCTAAAAACTCCATGAGGATAACGCCGTTCACATCCAAAAAATCGTCGCCATGACCTTGCCGGCCGATGGACAGTCCCTATTCGCCTTCTTTGGAGCAGATTCACCAGGACAAACCTATTGTTTTGATTGTTGCTTAGTTTCTGGTGCGTGATGAGTAATCCAGGTTTTATCAACGGTAACAAATTGAGGCAAAAATTCTTTCTGATATCGCTTACATTGCTCCAAATACAGCTTCGAAGTTAACAGCCGCATTCGCTTGATATGCACCGTGAGCAATCGCAGCATCCATCGGGCCGACAATTTTTTCATCACCAACTTATCATGTAAAATATTAATTGCCGTTCCGGTCGACCCACCTATGGCCTCTGTTACTTCGCGCACTTTCGTTCGTCGATCAGCGAGAAGCGATAATCATGTCGTAGACTTTTTCAACGATTTCCCCGGTAACCACGTCTGCCGATCATCCTGGTCGCTCCTCATCAAAAACGTATGTTCACCCACGTTTAAATTCGTTGAACCAAAATCTACCTATGGTCATGGATGGCGAAGCGTCTCCATAGGCAACATCCAACTTTGCTTTTATTTCCTCGCATTTTTCCCATCCAAAAACAAAAAGTGAATTACCGATCAGGGTTCACACAAAAGTTCCTCTTGGAATTAGGATTAAAAGATATTATCCAACTCATAGAAGAAAGCATAACAGAGCTAACAGTTGCGGTGCTCAAACTTTAGCTTAACGTTAATAATAAAACAGTCAAAGCTAGTTTTAGTCAATATTTAAGCTATTTACTAAAAAACTTGTTTGCCTAAATGCACCAAAATAATATCTAATATATTACAATAATTTTGATTTTTTTTACTACCTCTAGAACGCTTGTACGTTGCTCCTGTTGAAATTATCATCCTCCTCTCAATTTTTTATGGCAGCATAAGCATCTTTGCAGTTATTGGCAATGTATTGGTCATTTGGGTGGTGGTCACGACGCGACAAATGCGTACTGTCACCAATACATATATAGCGAATTTGGCCGTTGCCGACGTCGTCATTGGACTCTTCTGTATTCCATTTCAGGTGCGTAAGTTTAAGGTTAAAAAGTTATGTTTTTAATACTTCAACTTTTAATGATAAATGTTTTAAAAATATCCAAAAATAAATTATAAGAAAAAATTAAAATCTATAGAATGAAAAAGTGTAGGAACAAACTTATTATATTTAAAATAAATAAATAGAATTCTTCGGGTTAGTTTATAATTTGGAGCTTAATAATTTGTGTTGGAGCCTCCTCTTATTATAACTTTTTGAAGTCGCCGAGGCATTTGATTTGATTAAGTTTTTTATAATATTTTGCTTAGTTTTTGCCTACTTGCCAATAATCGCTCTTCTAAGGATTGTAGTGCTATCAAACTGGAGGAGGGGGTTGAATATTTGTGAATTACGAACGGATTACGAATGTGAGCCGCTTTATGTGGCTGACGAAGTTCATCAGATTTCTGATATCAAGGCCTACTATAACAGCAGGCGCAGTAAATAGATGAGAGCTAAGAAACTTAAATCTCAGCCCCGCGAAAACAGTGCGACTAAAAAGAAGGTGCTGAGATGATTTCACCTCATCCTCTATAGAACTGACGCAACACGGACTCGAATGTTGCATACCTCGCGGCCGATGTCTTGTAAGAACATCCATAGAATATCCCTCGAACGCCTCCTATCAAAACGTGGCGAGAAGACTTTCGCGAGTCTACAATTTTGTGTACTTTTCCAGCGCTCCCTGAGTTGACGCGAAGCCCATCTTCGTTCCAGAAGTAGAGCGCAGGTTGTGAAGGGGATTCCGATCCTCTCCGTTCGCGGGGCAACTAACTCACAGGTCACTTGTCTCACAATGTCACTATGCCCAGGTACCCAGATAGCCTTATGTCAAACAATTCGTATGCAATCGAAAGTGAAACCATGATACCTCTGCAGATTTCTGCATTTGGGCAAGTATGATGCCATCAGAGCCGGGCGTCTTGAAGCGCTTAAAGTAGCCAATGGCTCAGACCAAGCGCCGTTTATCCAGCAGCCAGACCCGGTTCCGAAGACAGATTGGTGCTAGGCTGGTGATACTAGATTCTGGATTCGTCGGAATAGGAGCATCGAAATGTGACTTTGGTGATTCTTCGCCGCTCGTCATATAACGTACCTATTCGTACATCAGCTATCCCACGAGAGCTCCCCGGGGGTATTCGTCCAAACCTCAAAGACTCATGCCATGCATGCTTCCACAGAGGTTTCTTCAAGAGTCCATCTTGTCCTTCCTAATTTCGGAGTTATAGATTCCTAGCTCTACCTTATACAGTTCCCATCTTGTGGGAAACTTAATTTTTTTAGCTCTATTAAAAAGGCGTATGCACGAAGCTCATAAAGCTCAGCTGTCCACCAAGGCGGTTTTTCCTTTCTAGGGAGTGTTCTGGGCGATCCAGAGCTTTCAAGAGCCTTGTTACAAGCTGAAGTGAAGATCTCTACCAAACTATCGATCCCTCTGAGAGATCTAGATTTTCCCATGGTTCTTCCGGGAGTAGGTTCAGCAGATTTCCGCTATATGTGTCTCAGTCCGTTCTCCTCAGATTCCTGTAGGATAATCTTTTTGGACGAGTTTTAGTGAGAGATACATACCTATGGTCCAAAAAGGAGTAGGTACTAGCTGTGGGCCTTTCTTCTGCCAGCACCTCCGGATGTGCAGGGACCATCGCTCTGGCATCGATTTGGTAGACCTTATGGACAACCTTTTTGAAGCTATAAGTAATGACCCCCTATGTTTCAGCGAGAATACCAAGATACTATGCGATCAGCAGAATCAGCGCTTGCCAATATGGTCCCTCAGTCTTCTCCACCTTAACCATCCTCCAATTGTGCGAGGGAAGTTTCGGATTGCAGTAGCGGAGGGTTTTCTCCATTTCTTTCGAAGTAGAAGGTTCGAAAGGGAGCCATGGACGCATAGGTAGATCTTTTTTGTCCACCGCCTAGAGCTTAGCCACCTTCCATACCTACTCCTCCAAGGCCACTGCCGCATCGTGGAAGCCGGCCGTTCGCCTGCGCAGTTTATCCTTTTATATGTGCGGGCATTACGGCACCGTCACCCTCACAGCATAGTAGAGATCCAGAGTCCAGATCCAAAAGCGTATACTCGAGATGTGCTCAAAAAATAAGGTTAATTTTCAAAATTCGCGGGCTACGTACATACATTCGACTTTTTATTATTGTTATTTTTTTAGGTGGTATATTCGTCCAGAAGATATGTTCACGGTGTTTAGTTTGTTTCTGAGAGGCATAAATAAAACAAGGGTTTTGCGTGTTCGGCGATTTTCTGCTATCGAAAAAATGGATGAAAGAAGTTGCATCAAATTTTGTATAAAAAATGGATTTAAGAGCTCAAAAACACTTAAAATGTTGGCAGTGGCATGCGGTGCGAGTACTCTGAATCAAAAAAGGTTTATGAGTGGTACTAGTTTCTCACAGAAGGTCGAGAAGATGTGAGTGACGACGCTCGCTCTGGACACCCCATAAAATCAACAACCAATGAAAATGTTGAGAAAATGAAGAAAATTGTTATGGAGAATCACCGGATCATAATTAGAGAATTATAATTCGGCATAACGGTTGGTTCATGACATATAATCTTTTCTGAAGCATGACCCAGCGAAGTTCGTTCCAAAATTGCTGATTGTGACCAAAAACAACGTCGCATGGGGATCGCTCAGGAACTCTTGAATGACGTCAACGATTGCCCAGACTTACTTAAAAGGGTCATAACTGGATACAAATCGTGGATACATGGTTATGACATCGAAACTAAAGCTCAATCGTCCCAATGGAAGAGTCCAGGAGCCACCAGACCAAAAAACCTCTCCAAGTTCGATCAAATGTCAAGGTGTTGCTCACTGGTTTCGATTACCATGGCGTAGTGCATAAGAAGTTCTTACAACAAGATCGTACGGTAAATAAGGAATATTACCTTGAATTTATGCGCCGTTTGGGTGAAGCTATACGAAAAAAGCGCGCAGATCCCGTCTTCGCTGCCGTTCGCTGCCGTTCGCCAAGCGACGCCATTCGCTGTGCCAACTTTTAGTCCCTTGTTGGTTTTGTACCTTGCCTTGGATAGAGACGGTTTAATTCACGTGCTCGGATATTCAGTGGAATTTTTCCCGCCAAGCCCTCACCCAATAAAGGCAGGACTACGTATAATGTAGCATAAACCGTAGTTAGTTCCTCAATAAATTGTATGTCTGCATCGTAAACATTTCATAAGGAACTCTATCCAAACCAGGCGCTTTTGTGTTTTTTTTTTTTAGTTTTTTTCAACATTTGACTTATTTCTTCTTCAAACTATGATCTTATACTCATAGCGCCATATATTCCATTTGCTGTGGAGGACTGGCGTTGCTAACCCTGGATCACTTAACTTAAATCAGTGTCCCCCCGTCACGAATCATTCGTCCCACAGGCTGCAAATGAAAAAGAAGTATATTTTTATATATGCTTTTGTTATTTCACATAAAGGAGTGTAAATTAAGAGAAATATTGAATATTATTTCTATTTATTGTAACTATTTGTGAAAGTTCAAAAATATCATAATCCATGTGTGAACTGAACGCTAAAAGTTGATTAGACTTAGTTCTCAACCAAGAAATATTTTGAAAGTAAATTTAAAAATTTTTTTAAGCATTTTTAAGAGGAATATTTTTTATTCCCGATGCGTTGGTGAATCGTTTTTGTGAAAAAATGAAAAGGTCGGATTTTTACACACTCTGGCTATAGGTCCTCATCGAGCACTTTTTCAAAAGAGCATTCTGATAAAACCAATATAAAATTAATTGTTCTGAGTGTATTGAATTCTATATATTTTTGAAAGAGTTTGTAGCATACCAACGACTTAATCTCAATTTCCGCATGCTTCGAACATAAGTCAAGATATCAGTTTCTTTGACATTGGGCGAAAATGATGTTAAATGCAGCCATTTAAATATTGGGACAGCTTGTGGCTCATTATTGTTATTGGAACCAATCACTATAAGCTTATTAAATTTCTTTTGACTACTTTTTGTTGCCACAGATTCAGTAGCACCATTAGAAACACAAGTCGCAGAGACCTGGCACGAAGCAGTAACAGAAGCGTAGTTTCCTTTTGCAGGTGCAGATGTAGCAGTAGCAGCGGCCGACTTAGATGTAGACTTAGCTTTATTTTCTTGAACGACGGCAGAACCACGCAAAGCAGATGTTTGCGACGCAGGCTTAGGCCCAACAACAGAATTCAGCACATTGTCAGCAGGCGGATAACGAGCAGAACGAGGAGAGAGCGAAGTGCTCGCTTGATTTAAATTTGCACTGACGAGAATATTAGCAGAGTTAGCAACAATGCTTTTGAGATTTTTTACCTCAATATTTAGCGTAGAGAGAGCAACATCTCTTGCTTCAAGTAATTAATTTCGTTAATTTTTTCAAATTGTAGCAAATTTATGACATTATTGTAAAAAAAATAATATTTGCTAACTAAAATATATAGAAATAGCAACAATTTTAGATGTAAAGCAGATACTATTAAGTGAATTTTCAAGTTATAAATGGTTTAAAAAATAAGGATAAATTTCAAGTTAAAAAACTTTTAAAAATGTTTAATGTAATTTAGGATAATTTCAGATAAATGCCAGTATTTCATATAAAAAGAAAACTGTTAATTTTTAGCTTACCTAAAATGAAAAAAATTACTGATATGAATATTTCATAAAATATGCACCTTCTGATTTTCTATAACCCATCAGAAAAATACCATACTGTGAGAGCCAAGAAATTATAGATTTTTTTTTTTCATTTTGTTACACTGTATAATAACGTCAGAGTTAAGATTCACATTATAAAGCAAGAAATTCGAAAAATTTCATGGACTACTTCATTGTAATAGTTTCTTGTCTTACCGTCTTCCATAAATTAATGTGAATTTTATAGTATTTTTAAGTTCGCTTCAAGGATTATAACTTTTTCGTTGCCAAAGCTTTTAACGCATGCAAAAATATTTCTCGGAACACTAAGTTCATCTAAACTCTTAAGTAAGTTATTTGCTATCACCTGACGGCATAACAAATTTTATCTTTTGTTAAATGAAATAATCTGCTAGCAACATTGCAGTCAGGCTTTAGATGTAAACTCAGCTGCTCTACAGTCACGTTAAAAATAGTTGATGACATTAGGGTACAATTTGATGAAGATAATCTAACACTTCTCTGCCTTTTGGCTTTTACTAAAGCATTTGACTTGGCTAATCTTGACCTTCTTTGCAAAAATCATAGGAGGCTTTCCATTTCAACTCAGCCGGGCTATTCGGGGCATGTTCTTCGATTTCGATGTAACTGAAATATGTTGCTCTCTGGTCAAAATAATGAGACACGTATTTTTTTGTTCGCCCGAAAAAAATTTTTTTCAAGAGTTATCGGCAATTTTGTTTTTCGGCTCAAAATCGATTTTTTTTAATTATATAAGAAAAAAAAAATTTTAAATGCCCATAACTTAGTCAAAAATGAACCGATTTTAATAATTCTGGGTTCAAAATGATCGTAATTACTTACACTAGCGACTTCATGTAGAAACAATTGCAAAAAAGTAAATAGTTGAAATTTTTTTATTAGCAAAAAAGAAAAAAATTAAATTTTTTCGAAATTCAATATTTCAAAAAGTGTATTTTTTTTTTTATAACTTTTTCCAAATCAAATGGACATCTCAAACTTTAATTGAGCTGAATGCCCAGTAGCTAAAATGAGTTGCTTTTGAGTAATGAATTTTTGATAAAAAACCTGTTTCGCACTTTTTGTTTTTTGCAAAATAAAACCTTTTCAACTTCTTTTTTGCAATTGCTTCTGCATGAAGCCGCTCGTGTAAGTAATTACGATCATTTTGAACCCAGAATCATTCAAATCGGCTTATTTTTGACTAAGTTATGAGTAATTAAAAAAAATTGTCTTATATAGATTCTTTCCTTTTCAATTCAACCGGGCTATTCGGGACATGTTCTTCGATTTCGATGTTACTCAAATATGTTGTTCTCTGGCCCAAATAATGAGACACGTATTTTTTTGTTCGCCCGAAAAAAATTTTTTCAAGCTTTATCGGCAATTTTGTTTTTCGGCTCAAAATCGATTTTTTTTAATAATATAAGAAATTTTTTTTTTAAATGCTCATAACTTAGTCAAAAATGAACCGATTTTAATAATGTTGGGTTCAAAATGATCGTTATTACTTACACGAGCGATTTCATGTAGAAACAGTTGCAAAAAAGTAGTTGAAATTTTTTTATTTTGCAAAAAACAAAAAGTGCGAAACAGGTTTTTTATCAAAAATTCATTGCTCAAAAGCAACTCATTTTAGCTACTGGGCATTCAGCTCAATTAAAGTTTGAGATGTCCTTTTGATTTGGAGAAAGTTATAAAAAAAATACACTTTTTGAAATATTGAATTTCGAAAAAATTTCAATTTTTTTGCTTTTTTGCTAAATAAAAAAATTTCAACTACTTTTTTGCAATTGTTTCTACATGAAGTCGCTAGTGTAAGTAATTACGATCATTTTGATCCCTGAATTATTAAAATCGGTTCATTTTTGACTAAGTTATGGGCATCAAAAATTTTTTTTTTTCTTACATAATTAAAAAAAATCGATTTTGAGCCGAAAAACCAAATTGCCGATAACTCTTGAAAAAAAATTTTTTCGGGCGAACAAAAAAATACGTGTCTCATTATTTTGACCAGAGAGCAACATATTTCAGTTACATCAAAATCGAAGAACATGACCCGAATAGCCCGGTTGAATAGAAATGGAAAGCATCATAGATATTTTTTTGGAATTTTCGGATATCTCTGTGAATTTTATGCATGACGAGCTACCTAACAGGAAGATGGATTTAAAGTTACTTCAAAAATTCGATTTGCACAGCCATTCAGTGATTTAAAATATGTAGTCTAAAGAAATCGGGCAATAGTTTCCTTTAACTGCTTGAAGTAATAAAATTGTATCCTCAAATTATTTTCCATTTCATACACTTTTTTTTATGCTCGCAGCTGTTATGAGAAGAGTTGCTAGAAGAGCTAATAAATTTAGTAATGCTTATTTTTGGAAATTTATTTTAATTTACTATTGTATTATCATCAAGGCTCGAGATTTTTTCTTTTCCTTGTTCACTCCGCCCGGGAGCATAGGACCTCGCGACTGGACTCTTCCATCGAACACGGTGCAGGGTTGTTGGTTTTGCGCCGTCCATGTGATGTCAGCATCTGCTATTTCGCACCACCTTGACCTTCTCCGAGTTTTATTTGGCCGACCGTGACCTCAGTTCTCTTGCGTGCTCCAGTCCAATGCCATCCTTGTGATGTGTGGTGGTTTTCTAAGCGTGTGACCTATCCATCGCCACTTTTTGCCATAGGATGGATTCCTCACGAGTTGAACTCTACAGGGCGCCGTTGCTGATTGGGTTCGGCCAGAATATTCTACTTATACAGATGATGCGGGGCATTTGTTGACGAAAGATTGTAGCCTCTGTGTGATGGTGTTGGAGACCAGCCATGTTTCGCTTCCGTACAACAATCCAAATGCACATGAGCTGAAAATGTGCAGTTTAGTGCGCCTGTAAATTTGCGAACTCGCCCTTACTGAATGCATTTGCACGAACGCCGCCTATGCTTTGTTTAGCCAGCAGTTGACATCTTCATCTGCTCCGCCGTCTGTCGTGATAGTGCAAATTCCACGGGGCACCCATCAACCTTCGTCTTGGCGATATTGATCTCCAATCCGACGGTGTGTGCCAGCGTGACTAGTCTGTCCGCCTTGGCTTGCATATCAGTGACTTTGTAAGAGAGGAAGCAGCTATCCTCGGAGAAGTCCAGACCTTGCCTGGTGAAACTCGATACGTTGCCTCTTTTGTGCAGGGTTAATTTGCTCTTGACATCGTCTAGGACGATGGCGAAGAGAAAGAGCGACAGAGGACGACCATGCATTGCCAGTTCGGAGTTCTCATAAAGCGCTCTGATCGGAGCCGAACTCGAGATATTATCGATAAAAGTGTCTGTAAACCCAGGAGTATCTTTATGCTTTAAAAACCTATCTTTTAGAATACGAATAAACGAATCTGAGGCTAATGTGCTACATGTCGTTCATCTTCTAGAGATTTTACGTCTTGTTCACTTTTTAGAGTACTTAAATTTAACCTTGGATATTAAACCAATAATCCCATTAGTTACCTAAGCATCTTCTTACTTGGATGAAGGCATGTATAAGAAATTTGAATAGAATGGGGTTTGGTATTCACAAGTTTTAGGGAAGCTCTTGGGAAAACTCTGTGGGAGCAGACTTAATATTAAACTTATTGTAAAATCAAAATTTAACTCATTACAACACCGTAAATAACCGTCTAGTGCTCAAACAAGAATTTCAATAAAAGAATCGCAACACTAAAGAAAGGACTAAAAATTAAAGGAATCGCTCTCTAAAACTAACATACATCTAAGTCGTATTCGAATAGAGAAAAAAAATTATTTAATAATTTTTTTATTTTTTCAGTTTCAAGCAGCTTTATTGCAGCGTTGGAACTTACCTTGGTTTATGTGTGGTTTTTGTCCTTTCGTTCAAACCTTAAGCGTGAATGTTTCCGTATTTACACTGATCGCGATTGCGATTGATCGACATCGCGCCATCATCAATCCGTTGAGGTAAGCAAATTTAGTAAAGTTTTTTATTTAAAATCCGAAAAATTACCCCATGGGTACTGAAATAAAAAAAGTATACCTAAAGATAATAAAAATGAAATTAGTAGTTTTTATATTTTATGGAACTTACTAGTTTAAATTTAGTTAAAAAAAAATATATTTTACTGGTTAAATCTGCTTAAACAAGATATCGTCATCGTTGCTAGAAGAAAATATATGTACTTAGGGGTACAATCATTTCTCAGGAAAGCGCAGAAAAGATGGAGCTCCATTTCTTCATGTACTATTTCGAAAACCCTTTGACCCCAGTACAATGTACGGAAGGCACAGAAAGTCCTTTGGACTCCTCGCCATTCAATTTCCGACCTTGGAGCTGCATTTATCGGTCACTGGACGATCGGACCACAAGCGGAAAAGCTAGGCCCACCATTTAACCCCCATTGTAGAAGCTGTGGGGACCTTTCAGAGAAGGAGAATGTTGAGCACTTTCTCTGTAAATGTCCGGGTTTGACAGCTAGACGATTAAGATCACTGTGTGCTCCTTTCTTCAACAGCCTGTGGCAGTGCGCCAGCCTAAATCTCAAAAATCTTCTCCATTATATCAACAGCTCGGGCTAGCTGTAGATATCTTCCTGTTGGGGGTCTCATAGTGGCATCAAAACGGCGCTTTAGTGTTACTTGAGGAGTGCCAGACCATCACTTTAATCATTTCACCTACCTACCTAGAGGTAAAAAAAATATTTAAGGGTGGGGTAAAAAATTACTAAAGGGTTAAGTTAAGTATACCACACTTCGGAACATCGATTAATACATTTTTTTTTAAGTCCTAAAAAAAGTGGCTTCACTAAATTTTTATCACCCCATCAACAAGAATGGTAAGGTTTGCCGCAGGTAAGTCCAGTAAGGTTATGGTTTTTACTGCTTTGTCCATAGTTCAGATCTCAGCTCGGAAGACAACACCGGTCTGTGAGAACTATCGATATCGATAGCTATGGCTTGACAGTTGAGAATGGCAAACTGTGCTTCGTAATCTCATGAAAATAACTTTTAAACGGGCTAACTACACTTGTGTTCGCAACAATTGCAGCCCGACTTATTGCAAAGTTTTGCCTCTTTATCTATTTTTTTATTCCAGTTCATACTATAACTTAAAGTTTCAACCTTTGTCCAAAATTTAAACAAATTCAACTAATTTTTTTCTAATTTTTTAGAAAATTTTCGAATATACATTTGAATCCCAGTTTTGGTATAACAAAGTGCCAATTTAAACTTGCTGAAAATATGTTTTAATTTTTCATAATTTTTTTTGTTGACATTACTTTCTTTATAATAAGTGATCAAAATTTTTTATATTAAAAAAAAACACAAGATCGGCGGAAAATGCCTTTATTATAATTACAATAAAAATCAATGTGGTAGAAAACTGCCCAATGGAAATTTTTCTAGAAATTCTTATTAAATTTTTATGGAAATCTGTGAAATTTATTTAAATTTTGTACAAGGTTTCAGACCTTAAATTAAATGGTTTTTGTCGTAGTAAGAATTGAATAATAAAAAAACAAAAACAAAATCAATAAACCAAACTTTGCGATATGTCGTGCTGCTATTATTGCGAACACAATTCTTTTCATGAGATTACGAAGTGTCGAGCCATAGTTATCGATATCGATAGTTCTCCCAGACGGGTGTAGCGTCTTCCAAGCTGAGATCTGAACTATAAACAAAGCAATAAAAACGATAACATTAATGGACTTACCTCCGGCAAACCTTGCCATTTTTGTTGATAGTCAAGCAGCGATCAAGGAACTGAACTGAGCGCGCATCAATTCAAGATGTGCTACAGAATGCAGTAGGTCGCTCTCGCTTATCCAAGAACATAACATCACACTTCGTTGGCTCCGCGGCCACTCTGGAGTGATGGTTAGTGGTTAATGGTTGTAAAGGGTTAAGGAGTAGCCCTTTAGCACTGCGACCATATTGATCTATTGTGCACCCTATGCTGTCTATTGACTGTTAAGTATGCTTATGAATTGTACCAGCTCCTTCTGAGGGAGTGATTGAAGGTCTTCATCTGTAAGCATGAACTTGTTTAAAAACCTTTTCCTTCTCTGCGTCAACCCCGGACATTCGATAATGAGATGTTCCATAGACTCCTCATCTTCGCAGCAGAATCTGCAGGTGCTGGTGTTAGTTATGCCTAATTTATGTAAGTGTTTGTTGCAGGTGAAGTGACCCGTGAGGGCGCCTGTGAGAGTGCGAATGCTCTTTTTGTTCAACGTGTTGGCTCTTTTAGCGTTAAAACTTAGGAGCTTTTTGGAGTGTCTAAGACCCTCTACATTGTTCCAATGCTGATTTAATAGAGTTTTGGCCCAGTATTTTATTTTTTGTTTTAGGATGTTTTTGTTGAATCCGAACATAGGACTAGGTCCGATGAAGTTTTCATCTGCCCCTTTTTTGGCTTGAACGTCTGCCTTTTCGTTGCCGTCATATTTCTCATGTCCCGGTACTCAAATTAATGAAACATTGTTTTTGGATGCCAGATTATTGAGTGCCTTGCGACATTCTAAGAGGGTTTTTGAGTTGTATGTATAGCTATCTAAAGCTTTTAGGACTGATTGGCTGTCCGAGAGTATTTTAATCCTTACTCTCTTGTGGTTTCTGCGTTGCATGATGTTTACTGCTTCCATTATTGCGTATAGTTCCGCTTGGAAGATAGTGGTGTCCCCGGTGAGAGTGTATGATTTGTGGATTCTGGGCCCCACTACACCTGCTCCTACACCATAAGGTGTTTTTGATCCATCAGTGTACCATTTTTGTGAATCATCATTCATCCATTTCGGGTTTGTTTTCCACTCTATCCTCTCAGGAAAGGTAACTGAGTATCCTTTTGTGAAACAGAGGGTTGGGTCAATGTGGTCTGAAACTTGAGCCATGTTTATGGTGTTTTTGATTTTATTTAGGATATTTAGGTGACCGGTGAGGTTGCCCAATTTGAAATTTACTTTCATGTGTAGCATGAGTGCTTGCGTAGCTGCTTCCTCTTGGATTGCTATATGAAGTGGTGGGAGATTAAGGAGTGCTTCTATGCCAGCTGTTGGGGTAGTTCTCATAGCCCCTGTGATGCATAGGAAAGCAAGCCTTTGTACTTTTCCCAGTTTGGTTATCGCTGTTTGTTGGATAGATTTGCTCCACCATACTAGTGCCCCATACAGTATGATTGGTCTAACCATTTGGGTGTATATCCAGAGGGCCATACTAGGGCTGAGGCCCCAGGATCTCCCTAGTAATTGTTTGGTTGTCCACAAGGATTTCGTGGCTTTTTTTGTTATATTATTTATATGTGATTCCCATTCTGGAGTGAAGGGAAATGAAAGAGCGGATAAGAGTTCAAGGAAAAGTTCTGAAGTAGAGGACATAATCATTGCTCTAAATGAACTGTACACTGAGATTGACTTGACCGTAAATACGGAAGGTGGTCTCTGACTACTAACTGCAGGGTCTCCAAAGCGCTCTAGCCAAAAATGAATCGTAAAAGGTTAAAATGTCTGCGTGGGTGCAACAGATCAACTACCAGCGTCCTCACAGGTGTTGTGACGAGTCACTGCACTATTGGCACCCTAGACAGTACAATGGTACATTTGCAAGATTTGTGGAGATGAAGAAGAAATTGAGTCGGTACAACACCTCCTCTGTGAATGTTTTGTACTTGAAAGAAGTCGTGTTTGGCACAATTTTTTGGCGATAATTTCGGTCTTCCAAATATGGGAAATGTCTCACTGTAGGGTCTAGTTACCTCCTTAAAAAGATCTAAGTGGTTTAAGTAACTTAGTTAGGGCATGAAAATCAAATGCAGGTATCACTATGGACCTTAGGACTACCGAGTGACTTGTCTAAGATAAGCAACCTGGCTAACCTAACCTAAACTTCCACAATTTGGGGGTTGTCACGGCCTTAAAGGACTTATGATGGCTTTCCAGACTTTTTTCTTCTTCTTAAATGGCGCGATAAGCGCTTACGCGATTTTTGAAGAGTTTAACAAAGCGCACCAATCATTTCTTTCTCATCCTAACCTGCAAGTGAAGCCAAATCCTTCACCACCTGATCTGTCCAACGCAGAGGAGGCCTTCTTCTTTCTCTGCTACCACCAGACGGTCGAATACTTTCAGAGCCGGAGCGTTTGTATCCATTCGGAAGACATGGCCCAGCCAAAGAGGCCGCTGGATCTTTATTCGCTGCACTTTGTTTATGCCATCGTAAAGCTCATACAGCTCATCGTTCCATCATCACCAACGTGTAAAGGTCCACAATATTCCAAAGAATCTTTCTCTCAAACACTCCAAGAGACGACTCATGTCATCGTTCATACTTCTGCGTCATACGATAGGACGGGCATGATGAGAGCCTTGTAGAGTGTTAGTTTTGTTCATCGAGACAGAACTTTACTACTCAGGTGCCTACTTAGTCCAAAGTAGCACTTGCTGGGAAGAGAGATTCTACGTTGGATTTCAAGGCTGAGATTGTTATTGGTGTTAATGCTAGTTCCTAAATAAACGAGGACTTTTACAACCTCAAAATCGTTGATGGCAACAGTGACGTAGGTGCCGATACGCGAGTGCGCCGACTGTTTGTTTAATGACAGGAGGCACTTCGCCAGACCTTAACGAACAGAAATACCAGCACAGTGTGCCGTTTTCAACTGTCCAACCGATAACGATAGTTCTCATGCAGCTAAAAAAACACCCGAAACATTGCATGTCTTTTGTATGCTTTAAATTTTATATGCCCTTTGAGAGTGGCATCGAAAAAAAAAAAAAACTAAACCGGAAAAAAATAATAAACTAAAGCAAAGCTAATTGCATATTTACAAATACGAAGGACATTAAGTGAAAGTCGTTTAATTACATTGTTAGATTTCCATTTAATTATTTTCTTTTCAGTAACAGTGTGGGTTTTTATATCAACCAAATCTTTGTGTGTTTTTATTTATAAGTCTTTTATGCAATTAATTTCTAAGAATCTTCGTATTGCATTTTCGTGGTTTTATTTTCAGAGCACGTCCATCTAAATATATCTCGAAATTCATAATATTTGCGATTTGGTTATTGGCGCTCATTTTCGCTACTCCCTCTGCCATCGCCTTTCGCGTTGAGTTGGTGGAGGAGCGTTACAGAGGTAAGTATAAATATATACTATGTAACCAAATAAAAATAATGTAAGTACATACGCGTATATGCTACTTTCTCTTGACAAATGTATTCTCTGAAATTTTATTTGCTCTGAAATTTTATTTTTCACTGAAATTGTCCTTTCACATTTAATAATATGGTTTCTGTTTGGCTCATCTATTTTTCGTAATATCCTCACTAACCGGAAAACAAGAGGACGGTGTTATCGTGAATGTTACTCGCCCTTTTTGTATGAATGTCAATCTCTCGGATGAACAATTGAAAGCTTATCGCTATGTACTGGTGGTCGTGCAGTATTTTGTGCCATTCTGTGTTATCGCATTTGTCTACGTACAGATGGCTTTCAAGTTATGGTTTACACAGACACCGGGCAATGCAGAGGATACGCGGGATATGGCATTGATGCGTAATAAGAAGAAAGTAAGTAGGCATGATGAAACTTTCAACTCTTGTTACATGGATGTATTCAAGTGAATTAGGGTGGGACGATTTTTTCGTATGGTATTTTCGTGCTCTTTAGATAATTCTGCGTTAAACTGTAGAGAAACCTTAGTTTTAAGACTGCGCATTTTTAAAAGAAAAAATCAACTTTTCACAAAATTAATTTTTTTTTCATTCCTTGCCTCTTTAACCACTTCTTTAAACGTTTGCTTTTATTCTAGAATTTGTGGAAAAAAAATTATTATTAAATATGGTAATGTAAAATTTTAGTTTTGATCTGCTATTTGAGTTTTCGTATAATAATAAAATTAATGCTTTTGTAAAAAGTCCATAAATTCACAACAAGCGATTTTTCTATTTTTGTATTTTTACTTATTTAATTTCAGAACCAAATAAACAATTGTTCTTTCTTACTGACTACTTTTACCACAAAAGTAAGTTTAACAAACAATAAAAACCAAAAAACAAGAAAATTAAGCTGAGTTACAATTTTTCTTACTCACTAAATACTACAATCAAAATATTGTTATTAAAAAATTACATTACAATAGACAGTTTACTTGAGCTGAAAAACTTAGTTTAGATAATGTAAAATCGAATTCAATAGAATTTGAGATCTCCTTGAGTTCACGAAGAGGGCAAGCAATAGGAACATTACAGGCATAATTTGTTCTGAACCTATTCAAACAAATAATTAAATAAAATACAATAAATAATTGCCGCTTACCCTTCTGTTAGGTGTTTGGCCGATCTCCTCCTCCTATATGTGATGTGCATATTGATGCTGGTCCACAAATGGGGAGACCTATTGTACAATTTTAAGCCTGCCGAAGGGCGACCGCTATTAGAAAAAGCTTTTTTTGACGTGCTAACGTCTTATAATTCGATTTAGCCGGCTGCACGCACGAAAAAATGTGTCGTTACCTTGCTCATTTGTCGTTACCTTGCTCATTGCCGTTAGCTTGAATGAACTGCAAGCGAAAGCGCGGAACGAACGACAAAGCAAACAAAGCAAACGAACGGCAACGTTCGACATCTTGCTCTCTCCTACTTAAGTGAGCGTATATATGTATGTATAT
The DNA here is from genome assembly GCF_028408465.1 of Anastrepha ludens. Classification (NCBI taxonomy): domain Eukaryota; kingdom Metazoa; phylum Arthropoda; class Insecta; order Diptera; family Tephritidae; genus Anastrepha; species Anastrepha ludens. The sequence goes on from NC_071500.1 coordinate 16,537,809, forward strand.
GCGCATATGTACATATATAAATTCACGTATTTGTATTTGCATATGCCTACTTATTGATTATTATTAATTTGATTTACTTGAAGAATTTAAAATAAAACCAAGTTTGTTAATAATACCTGTTGTTTTAATGTTATTATTTTTAATTTTTTTATTATATATGAAGGAAAAAATATATGGTATATTAATATTTACAACATACCTTATAAGATATGTTGTATACTAATATACATATGTATATAAACATGCATATACATATACAATTTCGCGCAATTTTCAAAAAGAACAAATCTATATGTAAAGATGCATACAAATCATATGGACATATCAAATATACGAATCTATGTATTCCGTACGCAAGCAAATGTAAGCTAATGTGCTTGAACTGCAAGTGAGTGCACGGAACGAACGACAAAGAGCACAATCGGCCCCCGCGTTCGGCAACGTTCGACATCTTGCTCTCTCCTACTTAAGTGAGCGTATATATGTATGTATATGCGCATTTGTATATAAATTCAGATACTTGTATTTGCATATGCCTTCTTGCTGTGTGCATGGTAATGAACCATTTCTCTGTTGAGAATAGGACGATGATAGAAAAAGTAGGAAATGAAAGGGAGTGTTTCGAGTGTAAAGTGTCTTGAAAAAGGCAAAACGATGATGGTGCCTGTTAGTGTTGTTGACTTATTAACGTCTGATGCACAATCGAAATTGAAGATATCTTTCATGAATTTGATAAATGTTTCGTCATTTTCCACGTTTTTGTAAATGTAACTTGACCTATTCCATTGCAATTCCATTTACCTCCTCCTCTATATCCATACAAAATATCTATCAAACAAATAAAATTAAAATTTTGTTGTGAAAATTGCAACCATTCCATCAATATTTTCTTATGACGTTGTCACGTTAAACTATCGTCAGTAAACCGACTTTACAAACAACCTCTTTTTTTTTCTTCATTTGGTGTTGCATGGAGATTGGAACCTACGTTCTACGAATGACAGTCACGCGCCAACCCATTCGGCTACCACAGCCGCCTGTTCAAATTACGCGAATATTAATTACGTAAAGTCCAGGTAGGGATCGAAAAGTTAATCATCTCTAGAAGACAAGAACAGTCAATTTCCCCCTGATAATATTAGGTAAAAAAGACAGCGACAAAATCGATTTTCTAGTTTCAAGCTGTTTGAGATTTCTAATTCATTAATTAAGCGGAATTTATATGATGGAACAGGATGAAAAAAGTTAAAGGAAGAGCGGGCATACTTAAGGCATACTTAAAAACATTTTGAAATTCTTCAATTCTGTCAATAGATTGATAGATGAATATGTAATTCTAGGTGGTAAACTCTTCAATGCGGCTTCTTGAAATGCGCCATATTCTAATGTAGATCGAACAAATGTAGCAAATAGCAACTTATGGCCCTCGCCTCGTCTGAAATGCTGTTTTTTGTGTGTTTCTTTAAAAACGTGTAAAATGGAAACAAAAAAAGGTTTTTTATTTTTGTTTTAAGCATTTAATTTTCTCATCTATTGTTAAAAAATAAAAATTTTTCTTTGGTCATACAAGGTTCATTCAAAAGGTTGACAGCCTTCCAAAAATGGTCTTCCAAAAAAAAAAGGATAAAAGCAAAAAAAAGCAATATACTTTCTTAAGGTGCACAAGAGAACGCAGGAAAAGGAGCAGACGAGGCATCATCAAAAGAAGCTACACAATTTCTATTACATGTCTAAGTAAGATCGCAGCCAATCTAGAAAAAATGAAAGCACAGAAATAGAAGTGTATTCATGAAAATTGTATGCGATGCTTTATCGAGCGCTTTTGAAAAATCAATATATATTATACTAACGGACATTATATTTTTTTACCACTTTTAAAAATTGGAGGTCTGGACTGTCATTTCCCAGTCATCCACCAGAGGCACCACAATTTATTAACTTGAGGTTACCAGAGGTTAACGATTAACTTGAGACGCAAAGCAAGAGCTGAACAAAGTTGGAAGGGAGCCACTGAAGGACCATCGCCATCCATTTTTTGGTGGAGGGTTTTAAGGCAAAATTACCTTTCTCAACAGCTTCCAACGACAGTTTCACACGCTCAAAGATAAATGACGAGGTAGCATCCACAGGACAGACACAGTGGGAAACAGGTTCATCACTTATAAAATTAACTTAAAAAAAAATCAGCAAGCAGTTTTACCTCTCCAGAAGTAAGCATTTAATCACACAAAATACACATCGAAATCACAGCCGCCAAACAGATTTTGTTGGTTTGGGTGCATCGCGTGATTTCAGTGATATGATATTTATTTATCCCGTAAGCGGGATATTTTGAAGTAATACGTTTTTCTAAGTTATCTAGCAATTAATAGTTCAAATTGACTAATGTCCACAATTGTTCGTTACATCGGGAGTAAAAAATGTGTATCCAAAAATGTCCGATAGTGATAAATAGCGCCATCTGTGTGTCACCTTTAAAACTAATTCAACCTCCAATATATCCCGATAGTGATAAATAGCGCCATCTGTGTGTCACCTTTAAAACTAATTCAACCTCCAATAGTTTTTTGAATAGGTCGAGCCAAGGAGCACCAAGAGATTTGGTGGCTCCTAAAACACTCAAGCTAAAAATCCCATTGTATTTAGAGCTTTGGAAAGAGGGTAGATAGTCAAGGAGGGAAGGAGAAAAGTATCAGGGAAACAGAACGGAAAGAATAAAGACAGAGATAAAGGTCGTGCGTTCTGTGAAAATTTTCCAGATTCTTTGGCAAGTCTGGAAATATCCTCCAGTTTCAGAGAACGAATATTACTCATTCTCACGACATCGGAATCAAGTTACGTTGCATTAAGGGGGTAGTATGGTTAATTCGGTGTAAAACAAGCATATTTTTTGAAATTTTTTTTGTCGACACAGTTGATTTATTCAAAATTTTAAAATTACTTCATTATAAAGTCATATTTAAAGAATATTGTGTGAAATTTTCATTGATTTTTATGAAGAAATGAGTTGGTGGCAGCGAATCTTCGCGGACGTCTCATAAAAAAGTTTTATTGCGGTGTCCCTCAGAACTCATTACTGGATCAACTAAAATCAAAAAACAAATTGATTTCATCAGCTAATAAAGTTTCGCAGGTAACAACGTCGAATTTAATATATATTTTTTTTTTTTTTTTTTTTTAATTTTTTAAAGCGCTTTGAAATCAAAACACCGATTTTTCATAAAAAAACTTGAAAACTTTGTTGTTTTAAAATATGACAAAATTTAAAAAAAAAAAACTCGACGTCATTACCTCGTGAATAAAGTAAAGAAACAAAAAAACCAAATTTGAAAAGAATCGGTGCAGTAGATATGAATCTACAGTGGACACCGACCGTAAAAAAGGCAAGTGTGAGAAAAACGCGTTTAAAGATTTGTGAAGATTTTTACAGCGTGAAATCCGGTTGGAGAGGTAGATACTTAATCCTTTGTGTCTTTGTCAATTTTACTCTAATGCACTTCAAACTTTCACACAATAATCTTAAGATGTTATAGAATAATTAAAAAAAAAAAAACAGGCAAGACTTTAGTCATAGAATATTTTCAAAAAAAAAAAAAAAAACCCACTGTAAAACTGGCCTAAAATGAAAAATTGGAAATTTTGTGAAAAGTTAAATTAAAAAATGCGCAGATTTCAAATTTATTTAGCACCCATTATTTCTCACCCATTTATCCATAGAAACCTCAAATATCATATGAACTGTCGAAAAATTCTCATTCGAGCAATTTGATCCACCCTAATATACGAGTATATATTTGAATGAGTTGGTTGGCTTATTGTTTGTTTGCGATAGATGGCACTTAATGCTTAATTAAACAGTATCGTGCACAATGAACTACAAGCGCATTAGGGTTGATAATCTCGGTATGTCAGTGCTTTTGAAAAATTTGAAATATCGAATTGAAAGAAGTAAAAAAATTGTTAAATTAAATTAAGAAATTTCATTACAATAAAACTTTTCATTTGCCAAGAAACTGGTTTTAATTTACTTATATAATAAAATATTGTTTTAATTGATTTGAATTGAAAACTGCATCATTAATATTTGCAAGTAGATCAACTCATTCTGTCGAACTGAGTAAGTTCTTGTTGTTTAAAAATTCAATCGTAAAAAAGCATTTATCTCAATTTCGCAATTCTGTTACATACAACCATTATGTGAGCAAAATTATAATACCTTACGGCACAAGTGCGCTGGTATAAAAATATTATCATACTTGAAGATGTCTCCGCCATAGAAAATTTTGACTTTAAAACCTGATTATTTAAAATTTGTAATTTATTTTATTGTAGGTTTAAGAGGTTAGGGGTAGTCAGAGGCCGGAAGAAATTATGATTTTCATTAATTTGTTTTTGCTAACCAATTTCCTTCTTTTACAAAAATGAAAAATAGCACTAATAAATCACGTTTCGACTTGACTTTAGCAAAATTTCAAAAACATAAAAATTAATAATTGTAAAAGTTATTGCTGTTTGTGTGGAGCCCGTTTCTACAAAAGTCCCTTGCGGTGATCATCACAAGTCCTCGGAGATTCATCTAAAATCAATCGGACAAGAGATATTAGTTTTATTAATAGATAATCTTGTGCCTGATCGCAGCTTTTGTTTTCGAAATTAGCAATATGGTGGTCTCAGGAAATATTTTTAAGATTTATTGTTGACAATTAATTGTTGAAAAAAAATCGAAATTAAAAATAAAATTCTTCAATCAGGCACAAGTTTTTTATGTTTTTCAAAAGCTGTACAAATGTTATTGATATCTATCAAGCGGCTTTTAAGTAACAGTGATCACCAGTTCAAAAAACACAGTTTTGAGAAAAATGAATTTAAAGTTTTGCGAAAGCTCCGGGGTGCCCGAGTGCCCTTAGTTAATTGTTGAATAACTCGAAAAGTATTCTTTGGATTCTCTTCAAATTTTCACACAATGTTTCTCAGATATTATAGGTACTTTAAGAGAAAGCAAAAACAAAAAATTCCAATGATTTGAAAATTCTGACTACCCTTAACCCCTTAAATACTTTGAATTTCTGAATTTTTATTCATATAAAAAAAATGAAGCCAAAAGCGAATCCCAATTATGGCATTATTTGAAAACAAAAAATTCAAATTTCCGTAACACTATTTTTCCCACAACATTGGCATCCCTAATATATACGACTTTGCGGCCAGCCACTGGGAGCTGGTCACTGTTTAATTAAATTATTCTAAGGCTTGTTTACCATTATCTAATCATGCTTTACTTAAGTGAATGCTTTTATTGCTACGGCAGATAGGCAATAAAGAGAGAATACTAATAAGTCACAAAAAAAAAAAAAAATCTTTCATTAGTTTATGCGCTCATATACAAATTGTGTCACTACAAGTAAATGTCTACCTATGTACATTCTTTTTGAAAGGTCATAAAAATGTTGATTGTTGTTGTGATTGTATTCGGCATCTGCTGGCTGCCACTACAGCTTTACAATATCTTATACGTGACTATACCGGAAATAAACGAATACCACTTCATTGGCATGATATGGTTTTGCTGTGATTGGCTGGCGATGAGCAATAGCTGTTATAATCCTTTCATCTATGGAATTTACAACGTAAGTATTTGAACAATCGAAACCATTTAATATCACATTTACTGAAATCTGGCACTAACACGCATTGTTGGGTGTTTGGTTGAGCTTTTCCTGCTATTCGTTGTGTGCGTTTTGATGTTTTTCCACATATGAAGAGACCTACAGTTTTAAATTGCCTCCGAAAATTAAATTTGAAATTTCGAAAAAGGCGAGCCAAGCAGCTCGGAGAGATAAGTAACTCCTAAAACACACTCAAAGCACTGGAAAATAAAAAGGTTGATAGTCAAGAAGGGAAGTAGAAAAGTAACAGAAAGAAATAGATAGAATAGAGACAGAGATAGCTAGTTTTGTCAGAATTTTCCAGATTTTTTGGCAAATCTGAAAATATTGTAGTACAAGGTGGCGCAAAAGTAACCGTGCGATGTTTTTTGGCTGTAATTTAAAAAAAAAAGAAAAACTTTGACTCTTCTTGTGGATTATTTTTATTTGGTCTTTTAATTTTTTTTACATCACGTCGAGAATATGATGTAATGTAAATGGCCGCCGCCACAGTTGATTGCCATTTGAACCCTTTTTTGTGGAATTTTCCATCACTTTGGCCAAAACTTCCGGCGATAGGTCTTCACATTCTTGACGGATATTGTCCTTAAGAGCTGCAAGAGTCTGAGGCTTGTTGACATAAACCCGCGACTTCAAAAAGCCAGTGCAAATCGCCAAAACGGGAGATTAGGCACCCGGGAAATGCATCCTTCAGCATATCGGTTGTGGCACGTGCAGTGTGTGCCGTTGCACCGTCCTGTTAGAACCACATGTTTTCCAATCCCAATTCATCAAGTTGCGGCAAAAAGAACTCGTTGATCATTGCTCTGTAGCGCTCACCATTCACAGTAACCGTTTGGCCTGCGACGTCTTCGAAGAAAAAGGGTCCGATGACTCCTCCAGCGAAAACAACACACCATACAGTGACTTTGAGCAGGTGTAATGGCTCTTCATGGGTTACACGCGGATTTTCAGTGCCCCAGAAGCGTAAATTTTGCTTATTTACGTACCCGCTAAGATGGAAATGGGCCTCATCACTCATGATTATTTTTGATGAAAAATCATCTTCCTCTTGGTGGTGATTAAGGATGGCTTAAGCGTATATTAGACGCGATTGGCGCTCAGCAGCTAACAGCTGATGCACCCTCTGGACTTTGTACGGAAACATCTTCAAATCTTGTACCAAAATTCGCTGTAAAGACCGTCGACTGATACCCATTTGCGTGGCACTTCGTCTGGTCGATGTCGACGGCGCTTCCATGACATCCTCGGCTACAGCAGCAATATTCTCTGTCGAACAGCTACTCCGGGGTCTGCCACGCCTGGCAGCATCTCGTGTTGTGCCAGTCTCTTCGAGGCGAGCGGCTAAACGTCGCAGTGTTTCACCAGTAGGCGTTGCACGGCGAGGAAATCTGCGACGAAATTCACGTTGTGCCAAAGTCACCGACCAATTATTGGTGAAATAAATAGTCAGCAATATTCCGCGTTCTGGAGCAGTGTAGCGTAACATTGTTTATTAACGTGTACTTCGCATGTGTTTACTACACAAATGTCAAAACAGAACTGACATTAGGGACCAATCGCAAAATTTATAGCATTTTCTGATAGGAGGCTTTGGTCCTGTGAGGTAGTCGCTGATCCAGAGTTGGCCTATACATCGGCCATTCGCTTCTAATTGGCAGATAATTGAGATAAATGAGAAACATTTTCATAACAGAAATACTCTGAGAGGTTTAACATTGCCTGACGAGGGACAACCGCTATTAGAAGAAAGCCTTTTCTATCATTTGGTGTTTCCTTCACGAAATTTCGAATCCCGGTACTACCGAATGGTAGTAACGCATCAACCTATTCGACCGCGACAGTGCTTATACGTATACATTCTAAGGTGTGTGACTTGCTGGTGTTTTTGTTGTTGTAGCAGCTTCTGAACCCTGTTCGTTTGGCTCATCTAATGGTAGGCCCAGGAGTCTTGCTCTTTCGACAGTTTGGGTCCACTGCGAAAGGCGCGTTAGGTGAATAGATTTGATGGGGCATTTGAAAAGGTAGTTAGTATCGTGCGGTGTGCCTTCACATGCTGGACATATGCTTGGGAGTATGAGGGGGTAAATTTTGTTAGATGGGGGTTTAGTCTGCTGCAGCAGTCAAGGTAACGCAGGTCTCTCCTGGCAGCTGAAGCTCTTCATCTGCTATGGGTGGTGGTTGAAGTCCGATTAAAGCATTCAGAGGTCGGGAGTTTAGGAAGGTGGTAAGTATCTCCCGGGGTAGCTGAAGCTCTTCATTTGCTATGGGTTGTGGTGGTTCGACTCCGATTACGGCATTCAGTGGTCGGAAGTTTAGGAAGGTGGTAAGTATCTCCCGATGAATGTCATTGACCGTATGTCTAAACACTGTCCCGTCCAGTAGTTGTCGGTTTGTTTTTTAGGTGTCTACAGGGGCTCTAGAAGGTGTCTACAGGGGTGAAACCTACGGTGGCTGATCATTTAGTTGTGCTCCTTAACTGGTAGCATTTGACCCTCATTATGTAGGTGTTGTAAAGAGGACATCAGGCGGCATCCCCTGGCTGTCCTGATTGCAGTGTTTTGGCTTACCTGGAGCTATGTGACTTGCTAGCCGAGGGTGGCTGCTGTTGCAAGACTTAAACGAATATAATTTTTACCACAATCCACCTTTGTTACCCAAGTAAAAGAAATTATAAATATAACCATATTAAAAAAGCAAATAAGGATGCCTAAATTCGGTTCTGACAGAGCTCTACAAAGCCACACAGAGTTTAGTAAAATTTCATTTGAGCTATAGGCGAGGCGGATAGAAATTTAGTCTTAACGTACTAAAAAAAGTGGGCGTGGGTTTTGTCCGACCTCAATAGTATCTATTTCGGTGAAGAGCAATACGAGTACCTTATTCGGGTGAGGACTTTTATTAAGTCCTTTTTCTTCTTCTTTTCATGTCCGTTTTTAAAAATTTCTTCACAAAATCTTTCCTTGGGTTTCTCATTTGTGCCTCGCTTCGTTTATTTTTTGAAAACCACCCTGATATTCAGAATGGACGTGGTTGTCGATCGATTTCATCCATTTTCAATACCAAACTACTTAGAGCAAAGAGTAATGAGTGTGCCAAATTTTATTGAAATATTTAATTGTTTGGACGAGTTATCCTGCCCACGGACTAGTGGACTGACGAACGGACGCTACTGAATGGAATCCACTCGTTATTCTGAACACTTTGAAGTGCATATATACACATATATATATCTACATCTGTCTCTATATCTACAGTTATGTGAGCAAAATTGTAATACCCTTGTACAAAAGCGCGCTGATATAAAAAAAAAATACTATTTTATCATCTTCGAAAGGCATTACTTCTTTCTATACCAAATTGATGAATTGGCATTACTCTTCGTCGAGAGATGCCCGTAGATTTATCAGATGTGAATCCATTGTGAAACCTATTGAAATTATCATTTTTGAATAGCTGGATTTGCTGATGTAGTTGATTTGTTGTTGGGTTGGGTTTCAATTTATCCTCCGGCTGTCTGGTTTGCTACCAACGACATGCAAGCTTTCGTTTTTTAGTTGTCAGCCTTTTGATATGCAGTGGATATTTTTGCTTTCTCCCTTCACTTTTATGTTTACTTCTTCACTCGCTTCGTATACATTTAGCCGCAAGTATGTCTTGTGTATCGAAAGTTGCATCTCACATAAGCCTGCATGCCCATGCATACACATATTTATGAAATGTGCATTTTTGTAACCTTTATTTAATACAAATAACCTTTGGATTACAGGAAAAATTCAAACGAGAGTTTAATAAACGTTTCTCTGCTTGCTTTTGCAAATTCCGCACGAATCATGGTGCACACGAGCGTACATTGTCCATCCATACCAGAGCCACATCCCTTCGTTCAAACTTTGCTAATTCGTCGGTGCGTATACGTAACAATTTGTTTGCAGAAGCTGCTGGTATTAGCGGTTCGAATATTTATTATACTTGCCGCTGTGGAAACATGAGAAAGGGCCGAAATGCCAGAAATTCTGCTTTCGATATGATAACCTACACTATTCAGAATGGGGAAACTGTACAATTCAATGAATGCAATAGAGGCCATAGTACAACAAACAGCGGGGCCAGCGTCGGTGATGAACACCAGTGCGTACCTCAATGGCGGCGTAATAACTTTAAACCACTACATCCTGATGTAATTGAATGTGACGATGATATAAATGCGCTGATGCACTCCAAATCCATATCCGAAGAATCAAATTCCAGTGTAGGTGGGGAAAATTTGGTCGGTGTGTCGAGTGTTGTCGGTTTTGCGCTCAACGCTAACGCTAAAGGGAAAAGTAAGTTCTTGTGTTAAAATTTAAATTTTATACATCATTTAGAAAGCATTAATGCTTTTTTCGTACGGAGGATAATATAGGATTTCATTACATTTGCACGATCATGTATTTTTTGCTTGCATTTTTCTAGGATAGCTGAGAAATGTTATACGGCGGTAGAACTGCGTAAAATCCATATCAAGTGGTAACCTGGAAATGGACATTCAAAGCGCCATTTGATAAGCTATGGTAAGCTGCTAGGCATGCTTGATGTAAGCCCAGGTACTATTGGAAATATGTGCTTCGCTAGCGCGGCTGTTGCTGGAAATTTTCGGCTTTCACAATAAACATTTTTTACCGCGAATCACATTTGGCAAGCAGAGTTGGCACCATCCGAACAAAGTAACTAGTTTGTATGTATTTTATATTTGTTTCCTGCTTTTTTGTGTGGTTTTAACGAAAACTTCTCAATTTAGAATTCACAGAAATACTGGCCTTCGGGTAACAGAGAAGCTGGTTAGTTATGGAACGGAAAGCGATTATGACATGGTAGACCTTGTAAGGTTTTTTAGACAAACAAAACTTGTACATAAATAAATATCGTTTTCGGTAATATGTGTGCATTTAAATATATATGTGTGAAATTTACAACTTCTACTTGTCCAATTTGATAACAAAAATTGAATTTTTAAAAATAAAATAAAATTAAAAAATCGCATTTTAATATCTTTCGCAAATTAATTGTATAAGGAAGCTAAAGGCAAGTATCATTTTATCCAATTATAGCTTTTTTTATCCAAAGCTAAGTTAGTGTGCAATGTTGCCCGTCGAATGGGTGTTGTGGTAAACGAAGGCAAGACAAAGTACCTTGTGTCAACAACCAAAAGTTCTACGCGTATTGGACAGCAGGTCGCCGATTTGTGTGAATGATGAAACCACAAGTTGTACGAACTGTACGCCAACATTCACGTAGTAAAGCGTATTAAAGAGAATGGACAGTAATGCTCAATCAAAGCAGGTGCTCTTTTCAAAATTCACTGGTGGAACTCGTAAAAAAGAGGGCGTCCTCAACTGCATTGGAAAGACCAAGTTGACGATGGTCTGACAGCTCTTAATGTTTCTAACAGGCGTCAACGCGCGCAATGCAGGGGCAATTGGCGCAACAGTTTGGTAGCACCCAAAATCGACCATCGGTTGTAGGTGCCAGCTAAGTAAGTAAATAAGAAAATTCGACAGAGGATAAGATGGATCTTTTTGAAGTGCTGGGAAGGTTTTACAGCATATGGTAGTATATTCTGGCGACTCGCCTTTTTGACTTTTTGCTTCTAATATAATCCAAAGGGAAGTAGGAGCCCATTCCGAAATCTGACCAAGGTTTTCAGAAGGCGGTGTCAATGCCTGAAGAGTAGGAAAGTATCTCGCTGTTTGATGTCTTACGGGTTCTAATGCGAATTGGTAGGAGGGCTGTAAGAGATCTTAGAGAAGATCGCAGATTTTTTTAGGCACGGAGATTTGATTTAGGTAGGTAGATGAAATGGTTGAAGTGCCACTCTGGCACCCCCAGTGTAGCACTAAAGCGCCGTTTTGATACCATATAAGACCTCCAACAGGAAGATATCTACAGCCAGCCAGAACTGTTGATGTGATAAAGAATATTAATGGGATTTAAGTTGGCGCACGGCCACAGGCTGTTGAAGAAAGACGCAACCAGTGACCTTAATCGTCTCGCTGCCAAGCATGGGCATTTACTGGGAAGGTGTTCAATAGTATCTTTCTCTGAAAGGGCTCCGCAGCTTCTGCAATGGGGCTTGAGTGGTAAATCTGGGTTTTCGGCGTGTGCGTCGATCCTCCAATTATCGATAATTACAGTTGGAGTCACCAGGACTTTCTGAGTCCTCCTTCTATTGTACTGGTGCCAAGGGGTTTTCGAAATATTGTAGTTCATGAAAAAATGGAGCTCCATCTTTTCTGCGCTTTCCTGAGAAATAATTTGTGCAATTCTCCTTTAACAACTGTCAGGGGGATGCCAATGACCTGGTAGGTGGTCCCTGAAGCCAATTGAGTCGACCCCTTTCCTGGCAAGCTCATTAGCAATTCCCCCTGTGTTTCTATGTCATGGAACCCAGATCAGAGAAATGTTACCTGCACATCCAAGAGATTTGATCTCCTCCTTACAGGAGCTTACTAGTTTGGTTCTGTACCGTGGTGTCGTCAGAGTCTTGTTCGCAACTTCGCTATAGGAGAAAATGTGAGTATCTCCCTCGCTCCCACATTTCCTAAGCACTTTTCATGCCTGCTGGATCGCAAATCCTTCTGCCCGAAGAGCACTAGCAGTATTCGGCAGTCGAAAGGATATAGGTAAATTGGCTGATTTAGAGAACACCCCTACTTCGACTCCCAATTCCATCTTGGAGCCGTCAGTGAGGGTGCAAGCTTCATTGCAGATTTTCCTCTCTATCCAATCCTGCCTATTTGGAAGGATTGCCCGAGCACGACCCTCAAACTCCAGGATGCGGATGGAGAGATCTGTTCGAAGTTCGGAGGAATATGGTGTTAACTGCCCAAAAGTGCTACCATACCCCTTGAGATATTGCCCGCAGAGCCAACCTCTTTAACTTGTGTTGGGTTTACTTCTTTTGTAAAATCTTTGATTGAAGCCCGTTTGGCGACCTTAATGTATTTTTTGAGCAGTGCATAAACTTTTTTGTACTCTATTAGGTTGGGACGGGCAGGAGCGACTTTGTATATTTGGCTTAGCTTTTGTTGATGATATTCGATTGTTGATTATTTCTTAAAATGTGAAGTGTTGCTCTGTCGAATGGCTATATCGGCAACTGTTTTGGCGGCATCTGTTTCGAATTATGGCGATTTTTAAAAACGATTCAGAAGAAAGGAAGAAAGTTTGTTCGCAGTTCTCCGAATATCGGATAATGAATACTTATATATGGGTTCTAGAGGCCATACCAAGTGCATCTAGAGCTTAAATTTGGATCAGCTAACGTGGGGATTACACGAGCAGCAGCGAGGACAGTATTTTTGGGCGCTGACCGATTTTTTGACATATTTTACAGACCAGTGGGACGATGGAGAAAGGTCGGGCCGATGTGCTGATTTCTGCGATATTTAACAGGTCAGAGATAGCTGTCGAATGTAATAAGCACAACACCAGTTGATTTCCGACTTCATTGGTTGAACGTTTTTGTTTACATACTAGCGGACCCTTTGCCTGCTTCGCTAGGCATATCAAAATTAGAAATGAATAATTAACACTCGATTTAAATTCACTCTATGTGTATTTATTCTTTTTTTACAATGTAAAATTAATGTTAATTTTAAACTTGAACTAACGCAAAGCCTTTTCGTAAGCTACATTTTTTGTTTTGCCCTGAGTTGTGGTATAAATAAACAGAACTGATGGCTTTCCTATACGTGAACATGATACATATAATTGTCTGTGGGAGAAGCATGGGTATTCTAAGTCGATTCCGCATAATTCCAGCAATTGTCCTTGTGCTTTGTTTATTGTCATTGCAAATGCAAGACATTGGAAATTGCAATCTTTTGAAGTCAAAGGCTGAATCTGGTGGAATCAGCGGAATACGCGGAATCAATACGTCTTCCCCTTTGAATTTTCCTTTTAAAATTGTTGCTTCAATAAGATTATTCATGACCTTTTTGACTGCTAATCTTGTTCCGTTGCACAATCGTGGCTGATTTAAATTTCTAAGTAAAATAATTGGTGCACCAACTTTCAATTGGAAGCGATGAGCCGGCAGTCCAGGTAAATCCAAGGAATTTAAAAATTCTGTTGGATAATTTACAGGGTCATCTTGATTTATAACCGTATCAATTGATTTAAATGTTACAATCTCACCAGGCACATCATTTAAAATATTCGCATTCAATTGACCAACATCCTTATTTTTCGCAGCCAGTATTGCTCTTTCAGCTAACCAATTGTGATTTTGATAATTTTGCGCAATATTTGGAAAAACACGTGAAACTAATTCTTGTTTTCTCTGTGCGAAATTACAAAAATTATCTGGCAAAGTGATTAAGCCAGTAGCAGCATCAATAGGAATTTGTCGATTTCCTATCTTCAGAAGTTGTCTTGAAAATTCGTCAGCCGATGCATAATTTTGCAAATAAACTCGCAGATTTGTTTTCAAAGTCAAAGTTTTTACGTGCCTCCATAAATGGGATGTCTTTAAACATGCTTTTAATTCATCTGCTGGTGTTGAACGGGGAATTACTGGCAAAGTTTGACGAAAATCACCAGACAATAATATTAAAGCTCCACCAAATATTCTTGATTATTACGTTTTGCTCGTCGACTTTCGCGTTTTCTTTTCTTGGTTTTGGACTTTCACCACAAAAAAATTACGCAAACCCATGAACAAAGTTATAATAATAGAAACCTGATCTTAATACTCGAGCTACCATCAAATTAACACATTTTATTTTTTAAGGGAACATTTGTGGCGACTGTCGATCCATATTGATGGATTTCAAAAAATGTATGGATTCAACCGCTGAATAATTTCGTATATTTTAAATCCATCTAAACTTTTACATTTGCGCATTTATATATATGTATTTAAAATTTAATTTAAGTAAACGGCGGCCGCCATAGCCGAATGGGTTGGTGCGTGATTACCATTCGGAATTCACAGAGAGGTCGTTGGTTCGAATCTCGGCGAAAGCAAAATTAATAAAAACATTTGTCTAATAGCGGTCGCCCCTCGGCAGGCAATGGCAAACCTCCGAGTGTATTTCTGTCATGAAAAAGCGCCTCATAAAAAATATCTGCCGTTCGGAGTCGGCTTGAAACTGTAGCTCCCTCCATTTGTGGAAAAACATCAAGACGCACAAATAGGAGGAGGAGCTCGGCCAAACACCTAACAGAAGTGTACGCGCCAATTATTTATTTATTATTCAATGGAATGGAATCAAATATATTTAACGAATTTTTATTTTATCTAAATCGTAAAACGTTCAAATGAAGCTCAAAATATTTTTCCGGTTTAAAAAAAAGCAATGTGCTTTGATGCCGTGTCACGCATGCATAAAAAGGAAAGAAAAGAGAGGACAACTATTGCGTTACGAATAATACAGTCGCATACGTCACTCGACATCGAAACAATGTTATTCATGTCTGTGTATATTCTATTCATTTGCGTGTATTCTCATTCCGAATACGTAATGTCCGTATAAGGGAAACACGCAAATATTGTATTTTTCACACTTACACAACGCACGCATACTTTTACCGATTTCTTTAAAACTTCACATAAACCATCTATGGACTAATACCAATGATCTGTGAAAGTTTGATAGAAATCGGTGAATTCGTTTAGACGTGAATCGGCGACTAACGAACACAAATAAACGTCACCATTTTTATATATAAGATATACGTTTTTTCACTTCGTAAGTTGTGAAAATAACATTTTGAAATTAAATATGTTTTTCTTGATTTTATAACACTTTATTAAAATTGGCGTAATTCTCTTGTTATTTTCTATTCTGAAGCTATTCCCACTGTGTGTGTAGGTATGCAAGCATGCAGATCTGAATGCAAAATAGCTTGCAGATATTTACCTACATTTCCAGCTGAAATATATTGGCTGCTGATGCTTCGTTAGGCACACATATTCATACGTACAAATATGCAATATATGTAGGGTCTGTCGGGGTAGATATCAACATGGGGTAATTCCATTCCGCACAATTACAAGTAAAACACTCTTCGTCTTCTTAGTCATTGACCGCATCTAGGTCAAATGGGGAAATGGGTGTGTGATGGTGTTATTGTTTGGTTCTTTTGCTAAAGCGTAGTGGCGGGGCTGCTATGCCAAATGAGAATTTTTGCGGTGACATTCAAAACAATAGAACATCTAGAAAATTTGTTGATGACCAAAGGAGTGTGTTTTTACATATGAATCTGCACAATGGGTAATTACGAACAAACGCCGGAAAAGTACTAAAATGTAATGGTTGACCACTCGACTGACAATTAACAGCTATTTTCTGCCCCTTTGCTGGTTTGCGAAACGACCAATAGTGCATTTTTCGATTTTGACAATGTCCGATTTGATTGAGCAGAGAAGTGCCATCAAATTTTGTTTGCGGAATGGAATTTTGGCTGCGGAAACGTTTAGAATGTTGCAGAATGCATTTGGTGATTCGACCATGTCGCAGAAAAATGTTTATAAGTGGTACAAAGACTTCAAAGAGGGTCGAGAACGTGTTGATGACTTGGAGCGCTCTGGACGACCATCGACGTAAACAGATGACCAACACGTCAATAAAGTGAAGGAGTTAGTGCTCAAAAATCGTCGGTTGACTGTTAAAGACCTTACTGATATCATCGGAATATCAGAAGGATCTGTGAAAACCATTTTGAAAGACCATTTGGGCCTACGAAAAGTCAAATCTCGTTTGGTACCGAAAACTCTCAATTTCTTGGAAAAAAGTCGTCGCGTTGATGTGTGTGAAACAATGCTTTCAGACTATCAGGACAAGCTCAAATGCATCATTACGGGAGATGAGAGTTGGATTTATGCTTACGACCCTGAAACAACCGACCAATCAAGCGAATATCGTGCTAAAGGCGAGGCCAGACCGAAAGGAGCACGTCAAAGTCGTTCAAAAATAAAGGTCATGATGACAGTTTTTTTCGATTTTCGTGGTGTGGTGCACTATGAATTCCTTCCACCTGGCCAAACTGTTAATAAGGAATATTATTTGAGCGTTATGCGTCGTTTACGTGAAGCAATTCGTCTAAAAAGACCAGAATTATGGGCCAACAACTCTTGGTTTTTGCATCACGATAATGCACCGTCTCACACTGCACTCGTTCTTCTCGACCATTTCGCCAAAAGTCCACGTATATCGTTCCGCAACCACCGTGTTCGCCTGATTTGGCTCCGTGTGAATTCCGGCTATTCTCAAAGCTCAAGAGACCACTCCGGGGAAGATAAAAGGAGATAAAAGCTGAATCGAAGAAGGTGCTGATGGCTATACCGGAAATGGACTATTTGGCATGTTTTGGGGATTGGAAAAATCGTTGGCATAAGTGTATTTCATCGAGAGGGGATTATTTTGAAGGGGATGAAATTGATTTACAAGAATAAATAAAGATTTTTCATTTTACAACCAAATTCAAACTTTTTGCCCACAGTAGTATGTACATAAATAGAGCGAAGACCGACAATGCTCTGCTACGGTGAAGCGGATAAAAGGCGATGGGATATTTTAAAGGCGGCGTAACAGGGGGACTAAAACTCTCTTTCGTTATGTATGTGAAGTGGACGAAGTTACGAATGATAACTTTGCTATGCATGGGGTGAAGAGTGTGGATCAGTATAACACTGGATTTACTTTTTCGGAAGGTGATGAATCCGGTATCTCCAAAAGCCAAGTAAAGGCGATTTTCCTCTCTCCTACAATGATTAAGTCAGCTAGAAGAGATGTTTATACTCGTAAGTTCAGTATCGGTCTGAATGTTAAAGAACATCGATGTGTGGAGAGGTTGTCGTTGTTTAACCGCCCCATTAACCCGGTATTTACGAAAATTCATGCTTTGATTTTCATTACTTGAATTACAATAAAAAAATAAAAAATCAATAATTCATCGCTGCACATTTTTTTTTATTATCTTAAAAAAAAAACCCAGGCAGTTTTTGTTTAAATCGTGATTTTCTGACACTTTTAACCTCAAATTGGGTGAATAACAGGGTAAATATGAACTAATTTCGGGATAATTATGAACACAGTATTCCACATGTTAGATCAGCATGTATTACTTGTTCTTGGCAACCGCGGAACCGCGGAGTGGAACTACTCTACTCAACATTCACAATTACCTCATGCACACTGAGGCTAATGTGAATACGCGGCGTGATTATGAACAGATATTTTAAGCTCACTTAACTACAGCTTAAAAGTAGCAGAAATTCACCGGATGTAGAAGTGTAAAGAAACTTTAGTTTTTGCTGACTTCACAGAATTTCTGTGTGCATGAAAGTTCTAATAGCTGTTAGTATTTGAAATTTAGAAAATTTGTTCATAATTACCGTAGCTGACCATACAATACAGGATCCGGAACTCGAAGTGTAACCAATGTCAGACCACTCGCGTAGCTGACGCATGTCTGTTAGTTGGCTAATTGGAAGTCCCGAGTATTGTTTACAAGCGCGCGGAAGTATTTTGCCGAGAGTAGACACGAAAAAAGAAAATTATTGATGGATTTAAAACGGAATAGTGTGATTGCATTATATTTGGCTGGAAAATCACAACCAGCGATTGTTCGTGAGCTCGAGCACCTTAAAGTAAATAAAGGTTTTGTTCATCGGACCATTACTCGTTACAATGATACTGGTAGCTTTGCGAAACATCATGGAGGTGGTCATCAAAAGAAATCGTGCAAGAAGTGAATAAGCGACTTGAGCAAAATCCCCGACGAAGTGCCAATCAAATGGCGAAATAACGGAAAATATTCGACCGTAGCATCCACCGCATACTGAAAAATGAGTCAAAGTCAAGCCTTACTAGATCCAAAGGCGCATGATCTCACCCCAAAGCAGCAACAAGTCAGACTTGAGAGAGCGAAGGAGTTGCTTCCCTTGGCCGAAAGCGGTCAATTTCCGAACATTGTGTTTTCTGAGAGGGAATTTTTCAAATTGAGCAATTCGTAAACTCCCAAAACGATAGGGTTTATTTTACCGGCCATTCATACGAGAATTTGACTCAGCAATTGGTCGCCAGGAGGCAGCACCAGCCACAGTAATGGTTCGGGCCGTTGTAACCGCAGAAATGGCGTATATTTAAAATATTCTGGAGGTTGCTTTAAAACTGTGGACAGACAAACATTTCGTTGGCAGACCATGGGCGTTTCAATAGGACTCAGCACCGTCTTACAAAGCTCGAGTCAACCAAGAATGGATAAAAAACAACTTCAACATCGTACTTCATAACGTCCACACAATGGCTCTCAAATTCCCCAGACGCAAATCCTATGGATTATTCTCCTTGGGTCATTTTGGAGAGCAAGGTCCGAACTAAAAGATTCACCAGTCTCGAGGCGCTGAAAAAATGCACTGTCTGCAAGTGGGCCAAAATACCTGCAAGTCACATTCGGGCAGCTTGCGATTCGTTTCTGGACCGTCCCAACGCCATAGTCAAGTCAAAAGGTGGTCATATCGATCAAAAGTTAATTGATTCTTAATTTTGTATTATTTTCACATATTTTTTATTTGAATTAAATAAAAATAATTTGCCAAACTAAATTGATGGCCTGTTTAACTAGTTACACTTCGAGTGCCGGACCTTGTACCTATATTTACCGTAGGATATGAATAGAAACGTTGAAACAGAACAAAGGTGTAAAATATTTTTGGAGTTCAACGAAAAGGCCGCGTATTTGTCGATATTGCCGACGGCCACACAAGCCATACACCCTCCATATTGCTTTGATATTTAATAAATTCGACAATTTCATTTTGTTTTATAGTCGGTCTTCTATTGATTCGAAGGAGGTGATCAAATTTGATTATACGGTAGAGCATTTCAGGAACTAAAGACAAGTGAATGATGTTGATGGATGACATGGGGCCTGAGTAAAGTGGCAATTAATTAAATTGAATGCTTGTTTAAGCACACATTCATAACCGCCACATTTTTTGTTTGATTATTTTTTTATTATTATTTTACTTTTTATAGTTTTGCTCATCTTACACATACTCGCGAGCCATGGGGTGTAATTTAATGCTCTAAAAAAATTATGAGAACGATTTAAATATTTGTTGATCTCAATAAAATTATATCTATACAGACATTGGCACACGACCGCTATCCAATCTTCAGTGGCACAGAAAGTTCTCAATGGTTGGTGTACTTGGAAATATTCTCGAGTTCCAAGCAGCACACTAAGATTGTGCCCATGAGGGGAGTAGGAGGGCTTGCGTGATCTACATAACCGGGGAGTAGTCATTTAGCGGGCATTACTTTTACAACGGCAGTCACTGAGTATTAAATTTGCTTCTAAAACTTAAATAATTTGCTATCACAGGAATTCTCCCTACGTTACTGGGGTAGGCGCTCAATGATCTACTCAGTTTACCATCACTAGATTCATTCCTTTCGGAGGAAGTTTCAAAATTCCTCTCTCTTTCTCTCTCTCTTAGCTTCACAGTCTGTCGTGGACCATAGCTTCATTAACAATCCGCCTCCAATTCAGTCTCACTCTTGCCTCATTTCTTCAATTACGAACGTTCATCGCTTTTAAGTCTGCTTCTTCGTCATCAACCCATCTCTTTCTTGGTCGGCCTCTCTTTCTTCCTCCAATTGGACGCAAAGTAAACACACTTTTTTGGACTCTTTCGTTGGGCATTCTTATGATGAGGCATTCTTCCTCCACAGGCTGAAATTTTTAAGAAATGCTTTGGAAATCCTTACCTAGTCAGAGCAATTTTGCCTAGCTTAGAGGTGCTAAGACTGCCTAAGAGTTAAATTGCTTAGACGGCTCGTTGTCATAATTTCAGTTAAAGATAATGGCTTTCGCTATTTTAAAATATTTTTTTTTTGCACTTTAATAAAGGAACTTTCTGGAACCTTTAGCAAAGATATTCATTGCGCAGAATAGAGTCAAACTTCTCTAATCCTTAGGAAGTTACGGAACTGTTTTTCAAGCAGAAGGGTTTGCAATACTTAGGGTCACAACCTGTATCAGGGAGAACAAATGTTTAGATTTTACACAGTTACTTTTAATTAACAAAGTTATTTTTAGTTGAGTGGGTGGACATTAAAAAGTATTAGGGACTGCCGAACGTGCTAGAGTAAGCTCTGAAAAGCGGTTTGTCTGAAACACCAATGCATATCTTAAAATGGGTCTCGACTCAACACTCTGGCTAACTTCTCTTATATTAAATAACTAGCAAACCCGGCCCCCTTCGCTGGGCACACTAAAATAGAATAGATATGGTTTAGAACAGAAAATATATGATTTTCATATTATTTATTTCTTTATTCTTTATTCAAGCGCTTTGGCATAAACAATATTTTTTGTTTTTCTATTTGTTTTTGAGTAAATATAAAATATAAATTGAAAATCAGGAAAAAAGAAGATTGTTTTTAAATTTCAAATCGACGCATATGAATAAACAATCGTCTTTTTTCCTGATCATCCATGAATTTTTCGTTTCACTTTATATGCTTTATTGAGCATTGGAGCTTTTTTAACCATTATCCATTTATATTTTTCAAAAAAAAAAAAAAAACGAAAAAATTGTTTTTTCCACGAACACATAATTTCATTCGGATTTCACATTAAATTCTCAAATTTCGTAAGAAATTATTCACTGTTCCAAAATCCACTCCAAAAAAATTCACAAACAATTTTTACATGTTGCACTTACGTTTTTTCCTTATGGCATCCAAATCAGAAAGAAATATTGACACATTGTAACTCACACTGTCAATTTGACAGTTCAGTTCCGCCCCAAGCGTTAAAAAAGTAAGCGACATTATGGCTGGCTCAAAAGAACGCTGTACCCGTTGCCACTGCTCCGAATTAGAACCAAACTTTACGAAACCCATTTTCAATACTTACTTAACAATGTGCCTAAGTTTGGTTTAATTCGGTGCAAAGACACGGCGGGTCCACGTTTTGGCATATATTTCGAGACCCTAGTCATCAATAGGTATGAAAATTACCCCGAATTAAAGCACTTATCAACCGCTTTCATTTGATATCCATATTGTACAAACACATTCTAGGGTCCACGTTTTGGTCTCTATCTCGAGACCCTAGTCACGGAGCGGATGGAAATAGTCTGAACTAAAGCATTCACCAACAGCTTCCATTTGATATCCATATTGTACATACACATCCGAAGGTTACCCGGGTCCACGTTTTGACCTATATCTCGAGACCCTATCTACCAATAGGTATCCAAACTATACGGAAACCATCCTCAATACCTCCTTAACAATGTGTGTAAGTTCGGTTTAATTCGGTTTAAAGACACGGCGGGTCCACGTTTTGGCATATATTTCGAGACCCTAGTCATCAATAGGTATGAAAATTACCCCGTATTAAAGCACTTATCAACAGCTTTCATTTGATACCCATATTGTACATACACAACCAAAGGTTACCCGGGTCCACGTTTTGACCTATATCTCGAGACCCCAGTCACGGAGCGGCATGAAAGATACTCTGTACTAAAGCATTCACCAACAGCTTCCATTTGATACCCACATTGTACATACACATCCGAAGGTTACCCGGGTCCACGTTTTGACCTATATCTCGAGCCCTATTTCCAAAATAAAATATAATCCATGTTACTCGTGGATGATGTAGCTTTCGAATGGTGAAAAAATTTTTAAAATCGGTCTAGTAGTTTTTGAGCCTATTCATTACAACCAAACAAACAAACAAACAAACAAAGTTTTCCTCTTTATAATATTAGTATAGATGACAAAATTTATCTCTTCTCCCGACCGTATTCATGGTAGGTTACTTGCCGGTTAACCAGCTATTACACATTTTTATGTTGTATAAATTTTCAGACTGCAATGCTTGGAAATAGAAAAAGAACATCGATGAACATTTTCCATTCACAATTATATAAATTTCTGAGTGGGAAGACTACTTCAAAAGCTTATACAATGAAGTTTCGTACGTTGACTGTTCACCTAATTGCCCAAGAGTGGCGAGTGCAGGGAATAAACCATCTCGAGTGAACGCGTTTCAATTACGATAAATAAACTAAAAATCGCAAATCTTCAGGATTTAACGAAACACACAAGGAAATGATAAACTATGACAACAAAGCTATATTTTTTCAGAAGAATTAACCAATGTGTAGCTCTGGCTACGCAGTCCGCGACCTTAAACAATAAAATGGAGCCGCAAGAGAAGAAAGGAATCGAACCAGTATGTAAAGAGAATGAGAGACGATCGGTTGGTTGGTAAAAATTGTGATGAAAGGTGAACTTAAAACATCACGACCTCCAGCAAGACCACCAAAGCGTGGACACGAGTGTTGGACGTCTGGATCCCCATCTGAGTGATGCAATAATTATATTTTTATTTAAGGCTCTCGCCTCATTTGAAATGGTGTTTTTGGGTGTTTCTTTAAAAGCGTGTAAAACGTATACAACAGAAGATGCTTCATTTTAGTTTTCAGTATTTTATTTTCTGACTCGTTGTTAAAAAATAAGAATTTTTGTTTGCACATACGAGGTGCGTTTAAAATTTTGTCAGCCTTCAAAAATGGTCTTACAAACAAAGGTATGTTGCAGGCGACAAGGATTTCGGGACTCACAGGTCTGAAATCAAAAAGACAAAAAGTTTCTTGTTCAATATGAATGCCGTTATAGTGTGAACTCGGATTAAAAAAATATAAACTTTGAAAAAATGGCGGACGGTCAAAGATAAAAAACCGTTTTCTGAACCTTTTTTTGAACTTTGTTTTTACTTTAAAGGTCCGAAAAAAATGAAAAACTTGTTTTCCAAATAGGCGTAATTCGCACGATAACGACATCAATTCTACGTCATTTAAATTTTATTTCATCAAAATCGGTTCAATAGAACCGGCTATATTTGCATCCATTGGTCAAGTGAAGACCATTTTTTGACGACTAACAACTATTTGAACGAACCTCGTATGGCCAAAACCAAATTTTTATTTTTTTACAATAGATCAGGAAGTAAAATACTGCAAAGAAAAATATTAAATCTTTTTTTGTTTGCGTTTCACACGCTTTTAAAGAAACACGCAAAAAAACACTATTTCAAATGACTTAATTTATTTAAATTTTCTCGTTGAAAAAACCGCACCTAGTCCTCTAGTTGCTTTTTTTTTTGCTTTTTGGTGGGTCAGGTAGGGTTCAAAATGCCTTCGCACTTATAGCGACAGTCGTCTACTGCATCGTGTGGTGTGGCCACTAAAACGATCCCCCCTCTCCTATTGGGGAGTCCCCCTTTCCGGAACTGCTTTCTATATTACCTCGGAAGGGCCCAGAACGGCATGCATAAAAGACCAATTCTATTCACCCACATCTGGGTCCACCATATTTGTAGCCAGCTTTCATGCTATAGACTCGTCTTTTTATGCCCTTGCCTGTGTGGCTACGCTGTGTTGCACTGTGTCGAGGTCAATTCGTTTTTTTTTTCGTAGTACGTTCTCGATGTATTTCTTTACCGCGTTTCAGCTGTCTTCGCGTTCGAGCATTTTGCTGATTATGTTGCTCGGTGCGATGACGTCAATCTGCTTCCTCAGAGCATCTCTTTCCGCGAGCCATCTGTTACAACTAAAAACATGTGTTCAGCGTCATCGCTCAGCGCTTCGCAGTATATGCACTTGGAATCGGTTACCTTGCCCATGCGGTATTGGCATCTCCAGAAGTATCGGTGGGCCGAGAGGAACTGAGTTAAGATGTAGTTCACTTCCCCGAAGTTCCTTTGCGCCCATTTGTTAATTGATGAAATAAGTTTCGCCGTCCATCTGGAGATCGTAAATCCCATGGAGATCGTAAGCCACCGAAATAAGCAGTACAGCATTGGACTCGAACTCGTAGAGGACGTTTTAGAGGATCATGGCGACGTAGCCTTTCTTAGCAGTAGATTAAAGCCTAGCGTAGGCTCAGATCGAGGCAAATTCGAATAACCGAAAACATTGGCAATCTTTTGTTTCGGGACTGCGTGCCTCTAATCGGTGCGATAGCAAAAACTTATAAAATTTCATCACTTCAAATTTAGTGACAGCATTGCATACATACATACATATATACTCGTAAGTACGTGTCAGTTAAGTGAGAAAAACTCAGTGTTTATTATTGAAGTTGAAGTGCATGAAAAAATCCAATGTTGCGGAAAACTTATTACAGCACCAGTATTTCAGTTTTTTTCGCTCAGCTTAACATTTTATGCGCTTTATTTTTTCCATAAAATCAGCATAGCTATTGAAACGCGAAATGCTCGCTTTGCATAAACGTCGTCTGCTCTGTCTGCTCTGTCTGCTTAAACTCAAATTAAATCTCTATTATGAATTTATGTACAACATTTCAGGTGCAGGCTGGAAAGTTTAAATTTATGGGCTTTTTATGCCACGTATTGCCATTACGAACAGCAAGTGCATATGTTTAAATAAAAACAACAAAAACAATTGAAGAGAATACAGCCGCAACAACACAATTGACTCATCTTCTTAAAATTAATCCACAATTTTACTTTTTTCGCCTGGATAAAGACAACAATTTTTTTTTAATATTCAAACGTAATATTGATTTTGTAAAGTTCATCGTGCATTGATCCGCAAACTAAGAGCTTTGGAGATATAAGAAACATTTATTTCCAATTATCCGTTTAGTTATCCGCACATAAGGACACCAAAAATGAAGTTCTTACTTAATGTATTCCAAGTGGCCTCCTTTCATTTCTAAGCAGGCAGGACATCTTTGCGTCAAGTATTGGGTTGAGGAATAAGTTCATAGAGGCTTTCCTTTATTTTACAACGATTTGTTTGCTGTTCGACAAAGCTCTACAAAACTACAATATGTTAATTGTGTTTTTGGGTTATTTAGTTTTTTATTAGTTTAGAGGCTTAGAAATGGAATAGCCAGGGGGCAAAAATCAATATTTTTGACACCTGCTTTTCTTTGCTTTTCATCGAGGTCAAAAAGCTGTCGAAGCAGCCCTGGACATTTGCAACGTGTATATAAAGTATGGCGAGCCTACAGCACATTCAAAGTCCAAAAATGGTGACTTTCACGTCGATGACACGTTCCGCAGGGAAAGGCCTTCTACATTCGATGAAGAACGTCTCAAATCACTTTTGAAGGAGAACCTACTCAGTCGCCAAACCAATCGTGAATTGGCGGAAAAAATTAACTGCGATCATAAAACAATTCTCAATCACCTTCATTCAATGGGCTTTACCGAAAAATTGGGAGCCTGAGAGCCTTGGTGCCTCACGAACCCACCAAAGAAAACAAAAAAAGTCACTTTCCAATTACTTTTTAGCATCTCGTCTGCAATCAAGCAAAACGTGGTCATAAACAGCGCTTTTGCAACCGAATCGTCACGGCAGATGAGAAATGGTGCAAAGAAAGAAGTGAATGGCTCCAGGAGGTACGCCAATGCCGAGAGTCAACCAGAATCTTCATCCAGAGAAGATCATGATATGTGTTTGATGGAACTAGGAGGGCATGGATCACTGGGAAATGCTCGAAGGGAATGCTAAGGTTAACAAAGAACTCTACATTGCCCGCGGGAATGGGGCTATTCTGATCGACATGGTCAAACCATACCCCTTCAAGACAACGCCAGGCCTTACGTTACACAAGTCGTCAAAGCCTCATTCCAAGAGCTCAAATGTGAGATTCTTCAACATCCGCCGTATTCTCCGAACCTTGCACCGACCGATTACCATCTTTTTCGCTCCCTGTCAGACCATATGAAGCGCATTACTTTCGATAACTAAGAGGTCCTTAAGAACTAGCTCAACCACTTCTTTGACACCAGACCAGGCGAATTTTGGAGAAGAGGCAAGCTACCTAGAATTAGTATTAGATAGGAAGCTTTCGTGTAAACAAACGATTAATGATAGAGAAAAAAAGCAACCACAACACTTTATACATGCAAAATTTTGAGGGAGCAAAATGGGATCTCACCCCAAAAAATAGTACACTGGCTATATACAGCAGTGGTCTATCATGACCATACGGTGTCTTGGTTTGGTGGTCAACACTTGAGACAATAACAACAGCAAAACGCTTAGAAAGTATTCAAAGCGGTGTTAGTCTCTACATAAGCGGGGCACTAAAGACTACGCCCACGGCAGCGATGAATGTCATGTTGCACTTATTACCGATTGAGGCCCACAGCAAACAGCTTAGGTTAAGAGAATATTCTAACTTAGCCTCTAAGAGGAGGGGTCACGCTAGAATGCTAGACGAATACCCCTTCTTACATCAAACGACAGACTTTTGTAGCTCAATGGAGTTGCATTTAAACACATCTTTTACCACAACTTTCCCAACGAGAAAAGATTGGGACAATGGGGTAATGGACAATAGAAGTGAAATTAGTATCTATACTGATGGTTCCAAGCTAAACGAACAACTAGGCGGAGGCCTTCAATCTGAGGAAGCGAATGCCAACATCTCATTCTGGCTACCGGATCACTGTAGTGCATTTCAAGCTAAAATTCTGGCTATAAGGGAAGGCCTGTTAGCTCTAAAAGTGTTCTCACCACAAGAGATATAAATATAGGTATATTCAAATAGCCAATCAGCCCTGAAAGCTTTACAATTGTGTAATATTAACTCGAAGACAGCAAGAGAATATATCGAAGTTTTGACAGAATTCTCACAGTACTTTGTAATAAATCTGCTCTGGCTGCCGGGTCGCAAAGGCATAGAAGGCAACTGTAAAGCAGATGAACAAGCGAGATTGGGTACCACATTCCGGATTGAACCAGAAAAAACGATCATACCTATACCTCTAGCAACTCGTACCGTACAAGCCGACTGTTGAAACTGAACAGGAAGAACATGAAAAATCTGCTCGGGGTGCTAACAGGGCATTGTCTGATTGGCAGGCAGGCCAGTAGACTGGGAGCGCCCTATAACCACTATTGCAGAAGCTGTAACGACATTGAAGAAGAAGAGACTATAGAACACTTGCTATGCGGGTGCTTGACTTTGGAAAGAAAAAGGTTCAATATTTTAGGAAAAAGTTCCCTGAATGATTTGGCAGAAGTAGCTAATATAAAAGTAACAAGCCTTGTTAGATATATATTAAAGCCACAGGTTGGTTCAATGAGGACAATGTAGAGTGAGGAGAGGCGACAGCCTTGGTGGTATCACAATCACTATACCTACCTACCTACCCTATTTGCTCAAATAGGAACGAGACTGATTTAATAAAACACAAACAGTTAATTATTGTTCAATTTTTATTTTATCTCCTTTAAAGTAATCAACATTGGAGGCGATACACAAATGCCAACGTTTTTTCCAATCATCATAGCATTTCTGGAAGGCCGATTTCGGTATGGATTTCAGTTCCTTCTTCGAATTCTCTTTTATGACTTCAACTGTCTCAAAATGTTTTCCACGGAGCGGCAACTTGAGCTTGGGAAACAGGAAAAAGTCACATGGAGCCATATCAGGCGAATGCGGTGCTTGCGGAACGATATTAACATTATTTTTGTTCAAATAATCGCGAACAAGACGTGATGTGTGAGCTGGTGCATTATCGTGATGCAAGAACCATGACTTGTTGCCCCACAATTCCTTCCTTTTAAGACGAATGTTCTCGCGCAAACGCTTTAAAACGTCTAGATAATATTCAGCGTGAACCGATTTTGCGATTTGTGCGATTTTCAAACACAATTTCCTTTACTTTTCCGATGTTTTCGTCGTTTACTGATGTTGCTGGACGACGTTCATGAGGCAAGTTTTCAACCGATGTACGGCCCTCTTTGAACGATTTGTACCACTGGTAAGCACGTGCACGCGATAGAACAGGGTCCCCATAGGTTGTCTGCAACATTTTTAAGGCGTCTGAAGCCGAAATTTTGTTGGAATAACAAAATTTCAAACAAATTTCCATCGTTAAATTCGAAGAACACAATCAAGCTTGACTTGTTTACAGTAGCACAGAAAACAAACTACGTGACATATCACGCTGAAATTTGCCATGTAAGCTTATAACAGTCATACCAAAAAACAAAAAATTTATTTTTGCCATATGTCATCCGCGGACCGTTTTATTGATAAAGTCTCGTTCATATTTGAGCAGAAGGTACATGCTTACAAAAAATGAGTAAATAAAAACTTTATCTCCCTTTGTGGAAAAAAGTTGATGAATTGGGATGAAACTTAACTCAGTGTGGCGTTTATGTCAAAAAAAAAAATAGGTGTGTCTTCCGAAGTTTAAAATTCATCAGGCTGTTAAAATCGCTGGTTATAGAATTTCAATACCAAACTTCGCTATTTTAAATTTTCACAGTCTGCTGAATTCTATTATTATTGTTATAATTATTGAGAGAAAATATTATATAATAATACATATATTATTTGACATCGTTTGAAAAGAAGCACTAGCGACTGAGGGTTTGGCTCAGTGAACGAATTTAGGATTTTTCCGATAGACTTACCAATTTTATGCGCCCTGCCTACAGCGAAACGCGGCGCACAGTTCTCAAACTTCTAAATGTATATTAAAAGCAAATTCAATTATGATCAACTCAAACATTCTTTAGTCTAACGAGAACATTTTCTGGGAATCGCTGAATGCTATTTGACTAAGATGGATTGCAGTTATATTTAATTGCTGTTGCCATTTGCTGAAGCATTCATTGACCTGCCATTACTCCTTGCATGTGTCGGCTTTTGATTAACCCATGTTTCAATACGAAAACAATTCCACAGCCGCAAACGCATTGAACCGATAGTATGCAATAGTAGTTGGCCTGTAATGAAGTGGTAAATTGTAATACCTAGAATGGAAAGGTTTACATATTCACCCAATCAATTTCGCCAATTAACGACAAGTACGGCTCGTGCCATAATTTTAATTCACATAAACACTTTTCAAGGGTGAATTACGCATGCGACTGACACCGCCCTCCACAGAAGCGCTAATGTACGTGCAACAACGTGATCACCTGCAAAGCAAGTTAACAAAGCGCAAACTGTATCTAAAGCCAAATTATGCCAAATCACTGATTTTATTATGCAAATAAGCAAATATTGACACTGTGTGCTCCAATTCGCTAAAACCCGTGTTGATTGTCCAATTTGTAAATAAATGGTCGTTTTCATGATATGCTATTTGTTTTTGCTTTTTTGTGTACACATGAAATGCATCATGGCATCTCATTGTTGCATTTTAAGTTAACATTTAAAAGATTAAAATATCGATAATAAAACTACAAAATTATATTTTTAGGCTAACGGAATTGAAATTGAAATTTAAAAAAGGCGAGCAAAAATGCACCGAGAGATTGGTAACTCCTAAAACATACAGGCTAAAATATTGGAAGATAAAAATGTAGATAGTCAGAGGAGGAGAGAAGTAACAGAAAGAAAGAGATGGCATAGAATAGAGCCAGAGATAACTAGACCTGTGAGAATTTTCCACATGCTTTGGCAAATCTGAAAATATTCTGCAGTTTAAGAGAACGATCCCGTGTGGAGTTGCCTGATCTCCCATCGGGCGCGTCCCAGGTGGTGGATAGGGAGCCCTGGCATCACAAGAGTGGCCTTCCCTGATGGGGTGGGTTCAACACTCGTGTGATGACTCAAAGTTGGCATAGAATCAGGGTGCCATCCGCGAACCAAACTGGCTAGGGAGGAGTCCCGAAAAAAACCAAAAGGTAATGGAAAACAATGGTTCTATTACTCCAGGTGGAATCCACACAAGTGGCAATCCACCCGCTTCGGCGGCAGGGGCATGGATTCTGGAGGCCCCAACCGTTACCCAAGTCTCTCAGCTCTACGAGCGAGAGCGCATCCTGGAGGAGACGGGGGTTGCTATCGCAATCTCCTCTCCTTCAGAGCCTGAAAAACATTTCCCTGCTTCTGAGGGCCTGAGTTGTGAGGTCTCTTCGGTGGCTGCACGACCTCCCAAAGAAGCAGGGAAATCGAAGAGCGCGGCAAGGAGGGAGAGAAGAAAGCGGCGGGCAAGGCTCATGCGGGAGAAATCCTCATGTGGCTCTGCCGGCCCTTCTGCGTCTGTGTCTTCCAAACGACCTCGGTCAGCGGAAGTGACACCCACGGAAGCTACCGAATCTACGGTGGGCACAGGCACTCCCAAGTTGACGGTGGCTGAAAGCAGCAAACCTCCCTGCCCTGCGGTTGCCGCCAATGACCGAGCCACGACCCCCCAAGGTACGAGCGTGGTCTTGGCGCCAGCCAATGTGGCGGGAAAAGGTTCTGCTGAGCCACGTCTCTATCGGCGCCTCGACAAAATGTCCAGCACAGCTGTCTGCCCGGCGAAATCTTCGTCAGTGGAGGATCGGGAGCTGGATCTTCACCCAAGCACATCCAAGGGTGCGGCCAAGCCATCCTATAGCGAGAAGGCTGCTGGCCCACGACTTGTGGCTGTGATTGGAAAACTGGGGCCTGACCATCAGCTGACGGATGCAGAAATCAAATACTGCAAAAGCCAACTGATGCGTCGGGTTATTGCCTCCGGTCCGGAAGCCAACGCGAAGGGCTATGAGACAAAGGACGGCACCATAAAGGTGACGTGCGCGTCTCTGGCCAACTTCGAGTGGATCAGGACCGTGGTCAATAACATGCCCCCCATGGGGACCACTCGCTTCGCAGTATACAGCGAGGAGAGTGTACCCCTCAGGAAGGCCATCTGCTGGATTCCGGATCCAGACCTGTCTACGGCGGATGTCCTATCCTGTCTACGTGCCCAGAATCCGGGCATCAACACGAGGCTTTGGCGAGTCGTCTCGTACACCAAGAGTAAAAACCGGGACGGGAAGGAAGGGGCTACTCTTGTGGTGCGAGTGGACGAGGCCAGTGTTGATGTCATGGGCTCACGGTACGGGAACCGTCTGAGTCTCTTCTTTGGGACGGCCAGCTTCCATGTCTTTCCCAAATGAGTAACTCGGACGATTCCTGTAGCTATCGTCCCTTGACGGTGACGCAAATTAACTTGCAGCATTCCAAAGCCGCTACTGCACTACTAAGTAGAAGGCTTTCCCAGCTGCACACATTACCCCACATAACAGCAGTGCAAGAGCCCTGGGTCTTTAGGGGCCGTCTCTGTGGCTTAAGTGCGCTGAAAGGGGCCACGTTATTATATGACAGGAGTTCTAGCAGACCTAGGACCGGTCTTATAGTATCATCCCATCTCATTGTGACGGGTCTTGAGCAATTCTGTTGCCAAGACCTGGTAGCGGCTGAGGTGTGTTATAGAGGTAGACGCGGATGGACGAAGTTTGTGATTGCATCTGCTTACTTTCCTTACGATGCTCTGGAAGGGCCACCACCCGGGAAGGCCACTAGTCTCGTGAGGTTTTGTGAGCGGCGCAGTCTGGGCCTCATCCTATGTTGCGATGCTAATGCCCAGCATACAATCTGGGGCAGCAGCAAGTGCAATGGACGGGGCTCTCGACTATTCGAATTTATCGCGTCCTCCTGCCTAGACATACAAAACAAGGGCTCACAGCCAACGTTTGTAACGGCTAGAAGACAGGAGGTGATTGATCTAACCCTATCAAACTCAAAACTTGGGTGGTCAATCAAGAACTGGAGAGTCCTTGCCGAAGATTCGTCCTCGGACCACAGGTATATTGAGTTTCAGTGTGGCGAGGAGGCACAAATGCCATTGCCCTCTAGAAACCCAAGAAAAACAGACTGGCAGAAGTTTAGGGAGGCGTTGCGGGACCTTGACGTTGCGCCACCAAGACTTCGAAAAGAACAGGCCATTGAGGCGGCTGTTGAGAAACTCAACGCTGCCCTAACCGACTGTTTTGTTTGTCCAATTCGACCTCTCCCTAGCCGGACTCCCGTTCCGTGGTGGAACCGAGAGCTCCAGATGTTGAGGCGTGAGTCGAGAAAACTTCTAAACCGGGCCCTCAAGACTAACCTTGCAGAGGACTGGGAGCGATACCGTGATGTTCGGAAGAACTACAAGAGGCTTATTCGGGAATCGAAAAAAGCCTCATTTAGGGAATTCTGCAGCGGTATTGAATCTCTGAGTGACACGGCGAAATTGGTTAGGATCCTGAAAAGGGACCCAACGGCAAAGCTGGGGTCACTTAGGAAATCTGATGGCTCCTTCACGGAGCGGAAAAGTGAGACACTCAGCTTGCTGATGGAGTCTCACTTTCCTGGTAATCAGATAAGCATCAGCCGGCAACAGCCCTTATTGATAGAGGCAGTTGTCAGAGCTTCTACACCTTCTCGGCATGATTGGTTCGTTGCCAGATCTGTGGTGAATGAGGCCGCCATTCGATTTGCCATCAAATCTTTTGGCGACTACAAGTCGCCCGGACCAGATGGCATATTTCCTGCCATGCTGAAGGAGGCTGCAGAGTTCGTGACAGCAGCCTTGAAGAAAATCTTCTCGGCATGCCTGGCACTGGCTTACATACCACGCTCTTGGAGGATGGTGAGGGTCGCTTTCATCCCAAAGGTTGGAAAAGACGACTACACCAGCCCCAAAAGCTTTAGACCAATCAGCATGACCTCTTTCATGCTGAAAAGTCTCGAACGACTGGTGGAACTGCGCATACGTCAGAAGTCGCTGAAGGCTCACCCTCTGTCTCTATTTCAGCATGCCTATCAGAGTGGAAAATCCTGCGAGTCGGCACTGCAAAATCTTGTTGCTAGGGTAGAGCTGGCCATCGACAGAAGGGACTACGCTATGGGTATCTTTTTAGACATAGAGGGGGCGTTTGATAATGCCACTTTTGATAGTATGTGTAACTCTGCTAGTAGGCACGGCGTAGACCGGGTGCTAGTAAATTGGATTCGTTCGATGCTGGCCCAAAGAATCGTTTCGGTGCGAACAGAGGAAGATCTGCAGGTGTCATCTGGGGTTAACAGAGGCTGCCCCCAAGGCGGTGTGCTGTCTCCATTACTCTGGTGCATGGTAATCGATCCTCTACTCACCACCTTAAACGAGTCGGGAGTCTACGCACAAGCATATGCGGACGATGTTGCTTGTTTGGTAACAGGCTCTTCGCTTATGAACATCTGTGGGAAAGTGCAGAAAACTATGGATCGGATTGACACTTGGTGCTGTGCGAACGGGCTGTCGGCAAATCCCGCCAAGACTGGTATTGTCCTCTTTACCAGTAGGAGGAAGCTTGACGGACTCGTTCTGCCAAGGCTAAAAGGAGTCACAATCCAGCTATCCAAAGAAATTAAATATCTAGGAGTAATCCTCGATAGTAAGCTCCTATGGAAATCACACGTTGAGACAAAGGCATCCAAAGCGCAGACAGCTTTCTGGCAGTGCAAAGGTGTCTTTGGGAAAACGTGGGGTCTCTCTCCTAGCAAGGTCCTATGGATCTACACGGCTATGACAAGACCCATTATCACCTATGCATCAGTGGTCTCGATGAGTAGACTATCCCTAGTGGGAGTCAGGAGGACCTTATCGAGACTACAGCGCACTGTGGCCATCTGTTGCACCGGAGCTTTTCCGACTACTTCAGGCCCGGCACTAGATGCTCTGATTGGTTTACCACCACTTGATGCTTTCATCCGAGGAGAGGCCCTGAAGGCCATCTGCAGACTGAAACACTGTGGGAACTGGTACGGCCCTTGTCCGGCATTGGAACACAGAGAAGGCATGGACATCGATCCAACGATTCTCTCCATGCCCCTTGACTCAATGCCATCAAGAGTCGTACTTGAAAAGAGATACAGTGTAGTGCTACCAGAGGCTCAGTTGTGGGGAGACTCAGAAAATGAGCCCGGCAAACACTGTTTTCGCATTTTTACGGATGGCTCCAGGACCGAGCATGGCTCCGGCTCTGGGGTCTACGTGGAATCCAGCGGGACAAAACTGCAATTTGCTCTTGGAATGCATGCATCTGTGTTTCAAGCGGAGGTGTATGCAGTTCAAGAAGCGATGAACTTTGTTGTGGAAAAACGATGGAGAGGCAGATCTATATGTGTCTGCAGCGACAGCCAAGCAGCGCTTATGGCCTTAGACAGCCCTCAAACCACATCAGGGGTAGTGAAGTCCTGTAAATCCAGGCTGAACTATGTCGGCAGACATAACAGCCTGATGCTAACATGGGTCCTGGGACACGTGGGTATCGCGGGTAACGAGACCTCTGACTCCTTAGCTAAGATGGGCTCTGAAGCAAACTTCTTTGGCCCAGAGCCCGCTTTGCCACTCCCCTCTGCGGCCATCACAGCCACGGTTAGCAAATGGGTAACTACCACCCACAAGCGAGCTTGGCAGGCTGAGAGAGGCTGCAGATGGACAAAACTGATGTTACCTGTCATGTCCGATCGACTGTCGCAAACCCTTCTGTCATTAAGCAGAGGGGAGTGCAGACGGCTGGTTGGACTGATGACGGGCCACTTTCTGTGGGCAAGGCACATGGAAAGGTTGGGCATCTCAGACAGTGTACTCTGCCAAGCTTGTGAAGAGGAGGATGAGACGGCGGACCACTTCCTGTGTGTCTGTCCCGCCTTCGCCCGAATCAGGTTTGAGGTCTTTGGCACTGATGTGTTAAGAAACGACCATCTTGGCTCCTTGGCACCACAAGATCTACTCAGATTTCTTCGGAGATCGGGTAGATTTAAAAAAAATTAAAAGGGAATCCAAGTGTAGTACAATGGACTCAATTAATGTCTGAGTGCTGCACTGGCTAGTTGTCCCGACAAAAAAAAAAAAAAAAAAAAAAGAGAACGATGTTTACTCTTTCCAATATCATCTGAAGCCAAAATCGTTGCCTTGCTTTAGCAAATGAAGTACACTCACAGAGTAAACTTCCAACGCTATTTGCCTCCTCTAAGCAAAACAAGCAAATCGGGTCCTCAATGATTACAATGGTGGTCATATGCCGACCCCGTGTGTTGTGCCCTGTAATAATACCGATCATTAACCGAACGTTTTCTCCTCGAAGTTTAAGCAGAAAGTTCGACAGTTTCCTGTTCGAGTTTGCAGTTCTGCAGCGTTTCAGACCGCACCATCGTTCTTAATGTAAATTCGCTCGCTGATCCAATTCATGATTCCTGTAGAACTGATTCGGATTATTGGCTCGGGTCACTGTGCGGTAGCCGCTGATCCATAGTTGGGTAATTCATAAGCAAAATGATAAATTAACATTAAAGCATACAAGTGGCACAAAATGAATCACCCACTTTTGTTTTTGCATAACTCTTTTAATAATTAAAAATAAAAACTGATTTTGAGTCATGCACATTTTAATTTTGACTTTTGGGCGCTTCATTGTTGGTCTGTTGTTATACTGCAGCTGTCTGGTTCACAAGTTCGAATTATGGTTGATGTAAGACGCCATTTGCAGAAATTGTAAGCCTTCCGATAGGGTGATTAATTTTGCGGCCCCTTGCGTTTTCTTAGATATGAGCTTCGGAAGACACACCTATTTTTTTGACGTCAGCGACACACTGGGGTAAGTTTCGCCCCAATTCCTAAACTTTTTTCCACAAACGGAGTTAAAGTTTTTATTAACACTTTTTTGTAAGTATTTAATAGGACTATGAATAAGTTCGTGCGGTTTTTTTCGAAATTTGAAACTTTATTGACGTAAAATGGTTACAAATTTAATATTCAAAATATTGTCCATCGCTTACTACTACTTTTCCCATCTTTCTGGCAATTCACGGATTCCCTTCGTGAAAAATTCGGTCGGTTTTGCCGCAATCCACGAATCGATCCATTTTTTGACTTCATCGTAATTACGGAAGTGCTGGTCAGCCAGGCCATGTTGCATCGATCGGAAGAGATAGTAATCGGATGGCGCAAGGTCTGGACTATACGGCCGGTGGGGTAGGACATCCCATTTGAGCGTTTCTAAGTATGTTTTGACCACTTGTGCAACATGTGGCCGAGCATTGTCATGTTGCAAAATAACTTTGTCGTGTCTATCGGCGTATTGCGGCCGTTTTTCTCGCAGTGCTCGGCTCAAACGCATCAATTGTCGTTGGTAGACATCCCCCGTAATCGTTTCATTCGGTTTCAGTAGCTCATAATACACAACACCCAGCTGGTCCCACCAGATATACAGCATAACCTTCAGGCCATGAATATTCTGCGCCGACGTCGATGTTGAAGCATGGCCAGGGTATCCATACGTTGCCCGACGTTTTGGATTGTCGTAATGGACCCACTTTTCATCGCCAGTCACAATTCGATGCAAAAAACCCTTTCTTTTGTGCCGTTGAAGCAGTTGTTCGCATGCCATAAAACGGCGTTCAACGTCTCTTGGCTTCAATTCATACGGCACCCAATGGCCTACCTTTCGGATCATTCCCATGGCTTTTAAACGTTTGGAAATGGTTGATTGATCAACTCCCAAAGTTTTTGCAACCTCTTCTTGCGTTTGAGCCGGATCTTGATCGAGCAATTCCTCCAATTCGGTATCCATGAACTTTGGCGGCGCACCCTCGCGTTCTTCGTCTTCCAAGCCAAAATCACCACTTTTAAAGCGCGCAAACCACTTCTGGCACGTTCGCTCAGATAGAGCATGCTCACCATAAACTTCCACCAAGATACGATGACTTTCGGCTGCTTTTTTCTACATATTAAAATAATGAAGAAGAATTCCCCGCAAAAACACATTATTTGGCACGAAATTCGACATTTTCAAGTGTGGTAAAAATATTGTTGTTTACGCTTCAAATAAAAAACTTATACTGACGTTTGTGCCTTACGACAGTAGCTCTCCAATGAATGTTTGGAAATGTGGATCGATGGAATAATAATCAAGTTACGCCATCTGTTGTAAAACCGCACGAACTTATTCATAGTCCATAGATGAAATAAATTTAAAATCAGTTGTTTAATTCAATGTATTCAAAGATATCAGATAATATAATAGTATGCTTGGATTTTAATCTCATAAAGGAATTTTTATATTAAATAGGCTTTGCGTTCTAAAGAAAAAAATGTATCGGAAAACCATGTTCGACTTCCGAAAACTGTGTTGTTGTTGTTGTTTATGGCGATGATTGTCTATCTCGTGCCAGAGTTCATGAGTGGCTTATACGATGAACTGCAAAAAATATTGACTGAAAATAACGTTGAAGAAGTCACGTTTACTCAATGGATCAACACTGATCGGTAACTAAAAAATGTTAAATGAGTTAGCAGTGCAATTTCTTGTACACTTTTGCAGCTGTGATATAGTACAAACGACGGATAAGATAGCTGAGTTTTTGAAAAAGTTAAGCAAAGTTCTAGCATCCGTGTTAAAGCACGACTTTTTATCAAAAGCCCAAGCAGCTTACTTTGTTGGAAAAAAATACTGCAAGTGATGGGGAACTCGTTGTCACGTTAGATTTTGCAGAAAACTATATAATTCAAGTGCAAGATGCGATCCAAGCTCTCAACTGGTCAAACACCCCAGTGACCATTCACCCGTATGTAATTTACTATTGTATCCATGGTAAACAGCATCATTTGAGCTTTGTCATCATTTCTGAAAAACTAACCCACGATACAAGTTCGGTTCACTTATTCAACACAAGACTTGTTAAGTATCTAAAAAGCAAATTTGGATCCCGAAATATAAAAAAGTTGTCTTATTTTTGTGATGGAGCTGCATCGCAGTACAAGAATAAATCTAACTTTTTGAACCTATATTACCACAAAAAAGATTTCAGAGATGGTTGTGAGAACATAAATGTCAATGAACAGGCCGCCTAAAATAATCACCAACAACTCCGCCAAAACTGTTCCTAAATTTATCAAAAATGAACCGAAATCATCGTTGAAATTCATGGAATCGGAGTTGAATATCTCCAAAAAACATCGATTGATCACATTTTAACTGAAAGTTCTCTGAACGTTTCATTCCGCACAACTTAACTGAGGACCAAAAATTGCTCTGAATTTAACATTCGAAAGACCTCATTAAAGAGGCGAGAAAAAACGAGAACTTCTATTGCAACATTGTAACTGGTGATGAAACGTGGTGTTTCCAACATGAACCTGAAATTAAGCGTCAAAGTGCCAAATGGAAGGCCCCAGACGAGTCACCATCCAAAAAATTTTGTTTGGAGAAGTCAAAAATCAAGTCGATGCTCATTTGTTTTTACGATTGGCAGGGAATTCTGCCAATGGGTCAAACCGTCAATACTATTTTCTATCTTGGCGATTTGAAGCGTTTGTTGCATCGCATTCGTCGAAGAGGAAGCTGGCGCTTATTGTATGATAATGCAACATCTCATCGACCCACTCTTGTGACTGATTTTTTGACTAGAAATCGCATTTTAACCATCAATCGCTCACCATATTCGCCTGATATGGGTCCCTGCGACTTCTAAATTGCATTTGGCCATGAAAGAAAAACGAATAAATAAACTCAAAGTTATCAGAACAATGCCTCTGTCGTTTCTGATTTAACTCAGTCTTGTTTATTTTGGACTTCACTTTGTATGTGGTGCACACTTTCCTCTCACGCTGACAGTTTGTACGTGCATAAACTTGGCTTAGTTTTGCTCAATTTTTAAATTTCTATCTATTTTAATTCCATTTTCATAAGGCGTGATTTTCTTTGAGCGCAATAATGGCAAACAGGTTTAGAAGTCGGCCTCTAAAAGAAACCGAGATGGTAAATTTTTTTTCTGGTTTGTATGATAAAATAACTGACTTTGATGACGATGATAGTGTCCTAGACTTGTCAATATAACTGTACACTTTCTTTTGACGTTGACTGAATATGCAAAAAAAAAAAAACAATGCACGTGACCCACACTGGGGCGAATTTCACCCCAAAACTTGTTTAGCTCTGCATAAATTCGGTAAGCACCAACAACTGAGGATTTACTGCATGAATTCGTGGAG
The DNA here is from genome assembly GCF_028408465.1 of Anastrepha ludens. Lineage (NCBI taxonomy): Eukaryota > Metazoa > Arthropoda > Insecta > Diptera > Tephritidae > Anastrepha > Anastrepha ludens. The sequence goes on from NC_071500.1 coordinate 16,577,315, forward strand.
TAAAATCGGCGGTGCTAAAATACAGTTAACGGCATATTTTCAGATGCTAGAAATAAACAAATCACAACCATTCAAAAATTTTACGGGGTGACTCACATTCCAGTGTATTTTCCGTAGGTTAAAATGATTTTTTATTCAGAAATGTCTAAATTTGAACGACATTTTTGAACTTTTTACCCGACTTTTTTTTGTATTTAAACCTTTTTATACAACTACATATGTTACAGAAATGCACATTTTGGAGTTAGGTGATCTCAGCTCTGGGCTTGTTTTTAAAACCAGCTGCGAGTGCTTTTACTTATGGGTCTGTACAATGCACATACAGCGCAGTTCGAGGTGAGCCGATTTCCTGCGCCCTGGGAAAGCTAAGCTTGGAGATATAAGGTTCATTATATTATCTCCCAGCCATCCAGCAAAAAGAAAATAACCTTAACCAGGTGGGAACCTATTTACACAGTTTCGAGAACTTCCGGTCATCAAAGAAAAGACGACCCAAAAATTTGTCACTATTCCATTTGCACGTTTCATAAAGTCTTACTTTTTATATGCAAGGATATGAAGAAGATCATTGCGCTTTCGGAGATGGAAGCTTGGTGTTTCTACTTTACTACTCAAAATGCCAAAACTCGGCTTGACGTACGAGGTGTGTTCCAAACATAAGGTGAATTTTCAAATGTCGCAGGCTACGTACATTCGAGTTCCGATTATTATTATTTTTATGTTGGCACACTCGTTTCGAAGATATGTTCACGGTATTTAGTTTGTTTATGAAAGGCATAAATAAGACAAATTTTTGTGTGTTCGGCGATTTTCTGCTATCAAAGATGTTGCATAAAATTTTGTGTAAAAAATAGAATTAAGTGCGCAAAAACGGTGCGAGTACTCTGAGCCAAACAAATATTTACAAGTTGTACAAGCTTTTCACAGAAGGTCGAGAAGATGTGAATGACGACGCTCGCTCTGAACGCCCCAGCACATCAACAACCGATGAAAATGTTGAGAAAATGAAGAAAATTGTTATGGAGAATCGTCAAATCACAATTAAAGAAGTTGCTGAGGATGTCGGCATAACAGCATATCGATTGGCTCATGCCTTTGCAATCTTTTCGGAATGTTTGAGCATGAAGCGTGTGGCAGCGAAGTTCGTTAAAAAATTACCAAATAGTGACGCTCAGGAATTGTTGAATGACGCCAACGATGATCCAGATTTGCTTGAAAGGGTCATAACTGATGACGAATCATGGGTATATTCGTATCGTTATGACACTCAGGAGAGCCAAGATCAAAAAAAGCACGCCAAGTTCGATCAAATGTCAAAGTTTTGCTCACTGCTTTCTTTGACTGCCATGGCGTAGTGCATCAGGAGTTCTTACCACAAAGTCGTACGCTAAATAAGTAGTATTACCTTGAAGTTATGCGCCGTTTGCGTGAAGCAATACGAAAAAAACGCCCGGAAAAAAATGCATGGCTTTTGCGTCATAATAATGCACCTGCTCAGTCATCTTTGCTTGTGAAAGATTATTTGGCCAAAGATAACACCGTTATCATGCCTCAGCCATTGTATCGACCAGATTTGGCGCCTGGGACTTTCCCCTGTTGCCAAGATTGAAGAGACCTATGAAAGGACGGTGTTTTGCGACGATGAGGAGATAAAAACAGAATCACTGAAAGAGCTCAAGGACATACCAAGAATTGCATATCAGAACTGCTTCGAGGAGTGGAAAAAACACTGGCACAAGTGTATTACATCTGAAGGGGATTACTTTGTAGGAGATAAAATAGAAATTGATGAATAAATACATATTTTTTGAGAAAAATTAAAATTCACTTTACTTTTTGTGAGAAATATATTTACACTCGGTAGAAAAAGTTTGCGTACATGCTTCTGTCCTATTTCCTTTGATTCAAAAATGACTTATCTCTACCAAAATTTCGAGAAAATGTTATTTATTGTTGCCTTATTACTGTGCTCCATTGTTAGTCTTCTGCTCAATCTCATACTTTTTTATCGATAAATTTACAACAAAGACTCGTTCGGCAGCGTTGAAAAAATCTGCGTGCATTTAACGTGCCGGAAAGTTATATTCGTATTTCTTTTCGTAGAAACAACAATTTAGGACGTTTTTTATTTTATTCAACTTTATTTTCATATTTAAAATATACAGTGAACCCTAAAGGAAAGGGGCTTATTTCGCTCTGAAAGGGAAGATATGGATAAAATTTAAAAAAGAAGGAATAGCATGTGTTGAAATTGGTCAGATTGTTGGAAGAACAAATTCTTTCCTACAAAGAGTGATGAAAAAATTCAAAGATCAGCGGTGTTTTTGTTTCTTAGCCGCGTTCAGGACGCCCAAAAATATTAACACAGCGTGAAATTCGTCACTTTTTGCAAAGTGTCTAGCAGAATCCTCACCTATCAGCATCCAAAATCGCCCAAAATATACAAAGACCATCTGCACTGACACAATTCGCAAAATTTCAAGGAAAGCAACTTCATACCAACTGTGAAGCCTGGCGGCAGTGGCGCCTGGCCTGGTGGTAATGTGAAGTCTGATGCATACACATACAGAGTTTCTAGAAATATGCACACACACACGCATACCCTAAGAGGTTGTCATTACATACATACACACAATCAAAGCTCATCTACTAGAACTATACTAGGTTGCTCAATAAGTTTTGCTGTTCGATAAGAAAGATATGGTTTTGTGGTTTGAAATGCACTTTATTATTATATTCAGTATAGTCTCCCTGAACATCAATGCACTTGTCTCAACGGGATTCGAATTTATGAATTCCACACCTGAAGTGAGAATCTGGAAGGGCTGCAAAATACTCTTCCACAGTTGTTATGGCCTCATCATTTGATGGAAGTTGCTTTGCACGCATGTATTTTTTTAGGTTTGATAACAAGCGGAAGCCGCTCGGGGCCAAATCTGTTGAATACGGTGGATGCTCGAACAATTCGAACTTTAATTCATGGATTTTAGCCATTGTCAAAATGCTCTTGGGACACGGTGGCTTTTTTTTTTTCATTTGCAAGATATGTTTTTTCACGAATTTTTTCCCTTAGCTGATAAAAAAAATATTCAGAATTGGTTGTTTTACCAGTTTTCAAGTATTTAACAAAGGAAATTCCTTTTGTATCCCAAAAAACTGATGCCAACATCTTCTTGGCCATAGAACCAGGCTCACACAACTATTTAGGCTCCTGTTTTGATTTAGGATAATAGTGATAAGCCCAGGCTTCATCCGTAGTGATGAATGGACGCACAAGGTCCACTTTACTCGTTCGAAAACGCTCTAAGTGTATCTGAGAAAGTTGCACTCGAATGGGTTTTCGTCTTATTGTTAGCAAATGCGGCACCCATTGGGCACACAGCTTTCTGAAACCCAATACATTAGTCAAAATATTGCTTACACTGCCCGATGAGATGTCTAGGGCTTTTACTAAATCTCTTTCAGTCATTCTATGATATTCGAATACGATATCCTGTATTTTTTCTACGATTTCTGGTGATGATGCTGTTTTTAGAAGTTCTTGACTTGGATCTTCTTTAAGGCTTGTACAGGGGGGGCCACATAACGTTTGCTTTTTGAACCACCTATTTTTTGGAGAATGGTAACACAAATGACATGCCAAATGTGTTCATAATTTACTTAAAGGGTTGACATTTACGAAATGGGACGCTATACGCTTGAACAAAATTGGGAAATATTGAAACCCTATTTACAAAGTGGTCGGTCTTCTTCTTCTTCCGCGGTTATAGTAAATGGTGAGCGTTACCGTGACATGCTCAACGAGTTTTTGTTTCCAAAAAATTAAGAGGATGACATGGACGACATTTGGTTTCAACAGGACGGTGCAACTTGTCACACTGCCAAAGTTACACTCGAACTTTTGGCTACCGGTTTTGAAACCGAATAATCAGCCGAAATTCCGATATCAATTGGTCGCCTCGGAGCTGTGATTTAAGCCCGTTGGACTATTTTTTATGGGAAGCCGTTAAGGAAAAACGCTATGCGAACCCTCCAGAGACGATTGATGTTTTAAAACACCATTGCCATTCAGGAAATTGGAGCCCAAACAATCGAAAATGTGCTTAAAACATGGGTTGATCGAATGGCCTACTGTAATGCCAGTCGTGGCAGTCATTTGAACGATATTATTTTTTATTCATAAATGACAATGTTCAATCTTGAAAATAAAAAAAAAAGTTTGAAAAAATAATAGTTTTTTTTTATAGCTGCTTTTTTTACTTTCTTAGGAGCTTAGTAGTGAAAATAATGTTAAGCTGACCGTAGATATTCACGTATGTAAATATGCCTTAACAGTTTGGCTCTGCAATTCGATTCACTTGCTGTCAGTTACACTCAAATCTTATTTACCCATTACATACTTCCTCACTCACACTAGGCCTATGTACTCTCATTTTATTCATTTACTCTACTGCCCTCTCTACCGTACAATACTCGTATATTTTGTGGTGTTTAAAAACTCAAAAGCTCAGGCTGTTTTGTGTAGGACTAATTGGAAAAATACATTATTGATTAAATTATATTGTGGTGGGGAAATATTATATTTGCCTTCCAGGCGCTAAACATATTTTACATAAATGAAATTCTCGTGAGAAATAAAATGCTAATGTGCATGTAATGAAGCTATGGCACATTACATTGTCAAAGCTTCTCAAAAAAAAAAAAAATGAAAAAAAGTTTATTCAATTATACTCAAATTTGTGTGTATGATCCTAAGTATTATCTGCCAAAACGTTAGGGAAGCGATGATATTAAAAGCCATTAAGGCAACAGAAGTCAGAGAAATCCAGAGTGAAAATTTGCTGTTAAGTATTTAATTACACAGAAGAGACAAATTCAATTATTCATAAAGCCTACTGTGTAAGGTGTGGGTGTAAAAATCGTTAAAACCGCCTTTGGAGTTGAATTTGAATTATTTGTTTGAAAAGTTTTTGCTACTTGCGAGTAATAAAGCATGTTGCCAATTTAAGTTATTGCTTGAAATTTTGAGTTGTTTCGCTACAGAAGAGTATCTACAATAGCCTTTCAATGCTCAGCTCGTGACTGATGGTACTCGTTGGACCTTTTGATAACATTTTGGTGTAGTGCTGGCAAAATTCCATTTTCGGTAGGTTAGGTTTGGCTGACCGAAGCCACGCAGAGAACATTTTTCATTTTGGTCCATAGTGATACCAGATCAGAGTCCTCTTTTTTGTTGTTTTTTTGTTTTAGCGAAAATATGCATCACCTAAGATGCGCGAACTGTTTGCGAATTTTAATAGTCGCTCAAGCTCCAGTTCAGGGAAACATTCCAGTCTTTCAAAGCTAAAAGTATCCAGGATGCATAGTCTAGTTTTCGAGAGAGCCGCACAGTAGCATAGAAGATGGTCTAGGGCTTCTTTTGCCCGCGGCTGATTACATTTCCTGGAAGCATCGTTAAGCGTTAGATTTAGCTTGTACAGGTAAGCATGCGCTGCAACTAGGCAGTGCCTGTTAGAATACCAACTAGAGTTCTACAGTTCCTTCTATCAAACGATATAACCGATTTAGTATACTTGTCATCATATTCGCATTTAAACACGATCCTGTCACCAACTTCGCGATTGGTTAAGCTAAGCCATCTACCTTTCGCCTTTCCCAACATGTGCTCCTCTAGTTCTATTTGAATTGCGCTTAGGGGTTTAAGTACCTGACTTATTTGATTCGCTGCAAGGGATCTTCTTTAGCTATTCCATCCACAATCTCATTTCACTCTATGCTTTTATGCTCCGGAACTGAATGTACACAAAGCCTGCGGCAATTAACAAGCTATTGCTTCCTTACATTCTTGCATGATAGATCGCTTTTATAGCTGCTTGGCTTTCCACGTAGAAGTTTATTGCGCAGTTAATTAGATATTTACAACAAAGGCCTTTGCTTGAAACTCAGTGCAATAGTTAGGAAGTTTAAATGACTTTTTGATGATTAAATCCGCACAATACGAGGTGTATTCAAAAAGAATCGTGGATTTTGAATTTTCGCAGGTTACGCTTATTCGAATTTCGATTTTTTTTGTTGTGATATGTGGGTACTCTTGTCTCTCCCTCAAGCCGACGAGTTCGGCCATTTTGAATGTTCAGTTAATTGTTGACAGCTGCTTTGCTTGTACGTGTTTCGTCTCGACTTCGATTTTTACCTATTCAAAAAGATGGATCAAATAATCTGTATCAAATGGGTGAAAAGCGAAATTTAGTGCGCGGATGCATTCCGAATGTTGATTGTGTCATACGAAGAATTTACTTTGGACCAAAGCAATGTTTATCGGTAGCACAAAATGTTCGCAGAAGGTCGAGCAGATGTGAACGACGAAAAGCGTGCCGGACGCCGGAGCACTTCAACAACAGACGAAAAAATTGATGAAGTGAAGAAGATGGTATAGGCCAATCGTTGAATCACCGTTAGAGAAGTTGCTAAGGACCTAGACATATCGATTAGCTCGTCCCATTCAATTTTTTTCAATGATTTGGGCTTGAGACGGGTCGCCGCAAAATTCGTACCAAAACTGCTTATTTTCGACCAAAAGCAGCATCGAATGAACATTGCTAATGAGATGTTGGACTCTGTCCGCGACGGGTAGAGGGTCATAACTGGTGACGAATCGTGGGTTTTTTGGTTATGACGTGGAAACCTAAGCTCAATCATCTCAATGAAAGCGGCCGCACGTACCAAGATCGAAAAAAGCGCGCCAAGTTCGGTCGAATGTAAAAGTTTTGCTTACCGTTTTCTTCGTTTGCAGAGGCGTTGTGCATCATGAGTTCTCGCCACAGTGTAAAACGGTCAATAAGGAATATTACCTGTAAGTTATGCGCAAGCAACAAGCGCTAAGCAATCGGCCAGAAACGCCCGGATTTGTGGAAGAAAAAAAAAAATGGACTCTTAGATCACGATAACGCCCCTGCTCATACATTGTTGCTTGTGCGCGACTTTTTGGCCAAAAACAACACACTTATGATGCCACAGCCACCGTATTCCCCATATCTGGCCCCTGTGACTTTTTCTTGTTCCCGAAACCGAAGAGGCCCATGAAAGGACTACGCTACACTACGGTTGACGAGATAAAGACGGCATCGAATAAGGAGCTGAACAAGATAAAAGGGGGATATTAATGAATACATAAATAATTTTTCAAAAAACTCAAAAATAATTTTTCAAAAAAAGTTGGCAGTCGGTCGGTGCACGGTCCGTAGAATACGGTGGATGCTGAAGAACCTCTCTTTCGGGCTCTTGGAGTGTGGCTGTGACGTATTGTGCAACATGGGGTCTGGCGTTGACCTGAAGGGGTATGGTTTGACCATGTCGATCAGAATAGCCCCATTTACGCAGTCAATGTAGAGCTCCTTGTTGATCGTCGCATTGTTTTCGAGCTTTTCCCAGTGCACTATGCCCTCCCAGTCCCACCAAACACATCTCATAATCTTCTTTGGATGAATATCCGTCTTGACTCTCGGCCTTGGCTTATCTTCTGAAGCCACCCATTCCATTCTTTTCTTCATATTGATGTATAAGCACCATTTCTCATATCCCGTGGCGATTCGGTACAGCGCTGTTGCTCGATGGCGGGCGAGATGCTAAGAAACATTTTGAAGGCGACTTTCTTTGTTTTCTGCGTTGAGTTCGTGAGGAACCAAGACTCTCAGGCTCTCAATTTTTGGGTAAATCTCATTGAATGAATATGATTTAGAATAGTTTTATGATCGCAGTCAATTTTTTCCGTCAATTCACCACTAGTTTGGCGGCGCTTCTCTTACAAAATTGATTTGAGACGTTCTCCATCGAATTCAGAAGGCTCGCCCATGCCTCTCTTGCCAACAAGTGCTACTTTAGACAATTGAGTAGTAAAGTCCTCTCTCGACGAACGAAACTACACTCTACAAGGCTCTCATAATGCCCGTCCTAAGGTATTGTGCAGAAGCGTGGACGATGACAACATCCGATGGAGCGACGCTTGGAGTGTTTGAGAGAGAGATTCTGCGTAAGATTTTTGGACCTTTGCACGTTGGCAACGGCGAATATCGCAGGCGATAGAACGATGAGTTTTACGACGTCATAGACATAGCGCAGCGAATAAAGATCCAGCGGTTACGCTGACCCAAATGGATACAAACACTCCGACTATGGAAGTATTCGATGAGGAACCAGCTGGTGGTACCAGAGGAAGAGGAGGGCCTCCTTTGCGTTGGAAAAATCAGGTGGAGAATGACTTGGCTTCACTTGGTGTGTCCAACTGGCGCCGGTTAGCACGAGAAAGAAACGATTGGCGCGTTTTGTTAAACTCGGCCAAAATCGCTTGAGCGGTTATCGCGCCAATTAAGAAGAAGAAGAAGAAGACTCGCCTATAACACCTTCTGTATACACGTCGGCAATGTTCTGGGCTGCTGCGGGCTTCGGCAGCTTTTTGACCTCGATGAAAAGCAAAGAAGAGCAGGTGTCATAAATGTTATTTTTTACTTCCTGGCTTTTTCATTTCTAAGCCTCAAAACTAATAAATAATTAAATAACTTAATAACACTATTAACATAGTTTTGTAGAGTAGAAAAGGTTCTATCGTCAAACAGTGAACAAATCGTTGTAAAATAAAAGAAAATACAAATACGCTTTGAACTTATTCCTGAACCCAATGCCATTTAAGAAAACTTCAATAAAACTCATTTGTATCAACATAATATTGGCAATTAATTGGTGTTCCTATCAAGCGTTCGTGACAAGTTTCTCAAATTTTTAATATGCATACAGGGGTTGGCTTACAATTACAGTCCAGAATAGCAAACCATTTTTATAATACATTTTTTGTTTAGGGCAAAAATGTGTTCGGCTGTTTGTTTTGGACTGCTGAGGGCCGTGTCTACCGTTGTTAGCACTTACTGCATTATGTTTTATGCCCACGGTGAGGGTTGAATGCCGTAAAGTAACACGAAATAAAACGTCGCTATGACATGACACGTTAACCTTTATGATGCCAAAGTTTTGCATTGTAAATACCTGCATTGTTAAAAGATTATTGAATTATAAAGGTAATTATTTTGGACATCGCATGACAAAACTTGGGCTTCCCACAATAGGTGATTTAGCCAAAATATGTAGATACATAAGTTTCTACCCCAACTTTTGCTGCTCAAGCAGTAGCCATAATGGCATAAAAACAAACTAAAAACAAATTTATGGTTTCATGATAAGCTTACTTATCTAATTTATTTACAAAGTTTATGTTTGCGACAAAGTTATCTAAAAAAAATTTCCTTTTCATTCATCGTACTAGAAAAAATCAAGACATTATTAACAGTATAACAAACGGCATGGATAAAAAATAATACTCAAGAGGAGTTGACGTGTTTTCCATGTTTTTATATTACTTAATGGCTAATACTATTACTGAAAAAAAGATCAGCACAAAAATCTTTGAAACGATTTTATGACGTGTTCGCCTCCAATGTTTACGTCTTGACGGTGTGATTTTATCACATCTCCTATTCTATTGTAAATTTCATTACTTCAAGAAGCGAGTGCCGGTCTAATTTATGCCAAGAAGACATTCTTACTGTCAGGTCCTAGGGGCTAGTGGAACACAATGGATGGCGGTAGCCTATCTGGCATACGTAGACGAGTCGCTGGGAGAGGCCCTAGCTGAAGCGAGACGAAGAAAAACCGACGTTATCATCGGCAACGTCGCAAATCTCTACAACATCTGCTGCGGATGTTCAAACATACCCGAGCTCAAAAGACCATGCGGGCGCAGTGCAAACCTCTTATAGAACATGATGCAAAAACCTTCCGAGGTGTATCATAGTTGGCTGGTCCCTATTTATGCTAAGTCGTAGAGAGTTGTGAGATTTACAATTAAACCCAAGACTTGCAAGAGCTCGCATGTATCGCCTAAAAATTTCAGCCTAATCAGTTTTTTATCATTCCTGCTGAAGGCCTTTGAAATTTTGATTTACCTGCACGTAGTGAGTGAAATCTCTCGCTGATCTTTGTTGCGTGCTTCGCACCCTTACTGTAAAGCCAGATCGGTGGAGTCTACCTAGCACACTATTGTTAAATATATAGAAGGTCCAATTTCCCAGAAAGCGTCCAGTTGACTCCTTGCTCGTCATTGAAATGCTTCTAATAATGCCCTCCCAAAGAAAATCACAAAATCTCTGGACGAACTGGCGGCCGGTACCGACCTTATCAGGAGTATCTATAAAATGCTTAAAGACGGAACGGTCGTGGTACAGTCCGGGAGTATCTTTGTGCGCCAGCAAGTGAGTAGATACACTCCGATAAGCGAGGTTCTGTCCCCATTGCCTTACGTTGTAATTAGCGGCTCACTGGATGAATTAGGGACAAGGGACTGCAGGGTGATTGCCTACGCGAATGACGTGTGTCTTATTGATGCAAAGTTGTCTAAATGCAGTTGTCAAACGGGCCGCGTACTACGGTCTGTCGATGAATCCTCGCAGGATGGAGCTTATCTTATTTACGAGGAAATATAAAATACTCGGTGCTCAACCCTACTCAGTAGGGAGCGCTGCTTTGGATATGTCTGAGAGGGTGAAGTATCTGTGACTAATCCTTGGTAGAAAACTAACGTGACATACCAAGTTTGTGTAAGCTAATATAATTTGAGTTCATTCCCGAATTAACTAATCAATGCACAGCCCCGCTTAGGCCAGCCACCATTTTCTCCACTCATTTTCCCTCCAGGGAAAAGTGAGTGGGTTGGAGCACTTGAAGACAAACCTTGTGAATCTTTTCTCGCATGACTCGAAGTAGAACGGAAACGTTGATGGAAGAGGAGCTCACCTTCATACCTAACTTTAGAAAAGTGGACCACTGCAGTGTGTTTTATGTAGAGATAGTGGCAAACAAAAAAGCAGTTGACTGACTGCTTCCTTATGTAACTGGGGAAGTAAACACTTATTCAGAAAGCCAAGCGCCAAATATTGTAGTTCCCTGTGCTCAATGATGGTGCCCTTGAAATTAATCGAGAAATACCTGAACTTCCCCACGACAGCATGCGCATACTTCTCATATAGGAAACTTCGCAGGGGTATTTCAAGAAACCATCAGAAGGGCGAGTTAGCTGAAGAAAGGTGCCATGAGGTGGAAATGTGATAATTAGGGTTAGCTTGACTGATTGTGGTTTGCTCTTATTAAGATGAGCTTTGCGTCACCTTCAGCGGTTAGAGCATCAACTTCCGAGGTGACAGGATTCTTTTGACAACGCAGTCGATCTAGATAACTTCTAATGTATCGATATACTCGATACCAAAAGCGCTGTTTATTATCGCGGTTTGCTCGATGCCGAACGAGATGCTGAGAAGCAATTTGAAGAGGGCTTTCTTTGTTTTTATCGTTGAGCTCGTGATGCACCCAGGCCCCCAATTTTACGTTAAATCTTATTGAATAAAAGTGCTTGAGAATCGTAGTTGATTTTTTCCGCCAATTCACGACTGGTTTGGCGACTGAGTTGTGGCCTTCTTCATCGAATTCGGAAGACCTTCCGCTACGGGAGGTGTAATCGAAATCACTCACCAAGTCGCCATTTTTGAACTTGGCGCACCATTACCGTGATGTAGACTCGCCTATGATACCTTCTCCATACACGTCGCAAGTGTCCCGGGCTGCTTCGATTGCTTGGGCAGCTTTTTGACCTCGATGAAAAGCAAAGAAGAGCAGGTGTCGAAAATATTGATTTTTTGAATTTTTACCTCCTGACTATTCCATTTCTAAGGCTCAAAAGTAAGCAAAAATTAAATAATTCAGAAATACAATCAACATAGTTTTGTAGGGCAGAAATAGCTAAAAAATCCTTGTAAAATAGAAGAAAATATTAAAACGCTGTGAATTTATTCCCCAATCCAATATTTATAATAATAATAAAGCTTGTAACAAATAGTTTTCCCCCTGTAAATTCAGAAGTGTTGAAAATTAAAAAAAAAAATAGTGAGGAGTGCATACATACATATAATATATAATATGTACATAGAGCTCAATAAATATACCAGAGTATTATATACATATTTCTTGTATTTTATGTAGGTATTTTATTTCCAAATTTACGCTTACCTTGATTCAACTTGATTAAAAGTAACAAACTTACATGCTAACTTTATAACTTAAATAAATCTGTATTGACTTTATGAAAATCACGAAAAACCTTTTAATTTGATCACAGATTTTGTATAGCAAAAGCCAACTCAAAATTTTACAACAAAATCAAAGTATTAGATAAGAGCCTTAAAATGTTAATTGTTATTGCATGTATATCCCTATACGAGTACACATTACGAAATATTGCAACATTTTTGTAGCTTTGATTTAACAGTAAGAATTGAAGTGCTAAAAATAAACTCGTATTTTCATAATACCTATTTTGATTATCGTCGTATGCAGGCGTGCCACTGTTGGCTATCACTGATGTTGCACTCTTAGGTATGCAATTTTTCAATAACCACTTTTGATTTTTTTTCTTTTTTTCTTATATTAGAGCAACACTTCTAGTTCACTTTCATCCTGAATAGCTTCCACTTGTTTCGAGTGGTTATAGTTCGAATGGCTTTTGTAAATGTTTGTAATACTGTTATTATTACTGCAAATACTGCTGTGGTGTTGAGAATCAAATGTTGTTAGATCTAAATATACATTGCAACTGGCATCATTGTGCGCCCGATCTTTGGCATGTGTGAGACTATTGTGTGGTATGGCATTGTTCGACGTAGAAATTGCTGGAATTTTCGTTTGAGATACATTTCCTCCGTTGCTGCTTGCTGCAACGCCATGCATGTTACTTCGTATACGTACGGATGAGTTGGGCAAACTGGTGGAACGTATCGAACTGGCCCGGGTATGCATAGATAGTGCACGCTCTTGCCCGTCTATTACTGTGTGAGTCCCACAGAGACAAGTAGCGAAACGTTTGTTGAATTCACGCTTAAATTTTTCCTGAAAAGTTAGAGAAGAGAGATGCTGCATATTTCTGTTTAGAACGGTTGATATTCAAAGTACTGTGGGGTAATCTGCGAGTTTTCCTTAAATGTTATGTTGGGGTTTCTATTAAAATGGGTAAAAATAGCATAAAACCAGCTATATGTGAGGTAGTAAACTAATTAGTGGGGAGACAAAATTACCCTTACTCGTATAAAATACACTCTTAATATTAGCTTTAATACCTTCTATATCTTCTCTATTTCTTAATGCATTGCTCACAACAACTTATAATGGTGCTCACACTCACCAACGTAAACATACGCCCGTATGCCCGTATCAGCTGACACGATGAAACAATGATCTACAATACTACGGTACGGAGACTACATTAACCGTGGTGAGAATAAATTAACATGGGGCGTTCATTTGAGTCATCGTGTCAGCTGATACGGGCGTACGTGTACGTTGGTGAGTGTGAGCACCATAACTCATGATGAAAAGAATATTGAGAAGGCGTCTATCGTGGTATCGTTACTTTGCTCTCAGCGAATTCGCCAATGAGTGACGCCATATTAGCACAATTGGTGACCAGTATGACCAGATTACTATTTTCGTAACTTTAATTATAATAGGTTTTTTTTTGGTATCTAGTCTCGAAGTTTTAGTTCTTCCTTCATGGCATTTCTCTCGCCTGTTCTAATTAAATGTAATGTTTATAAATTTGTAAAATATACATTTTTTTAAACTTAGTTAATAAAACTCAGTTTTATTTAGCTTTACATTTTTGAACACCTGCATTGCCCGCGATAGCGTTATAGTTGATGTTCTTCTGCTTCCAGCAGTCAAATTTCTCTCTCGCTATTGCAGTGTTGCCTAGCTTTGGATATAAAAATTTAAATAATATAATATACCAAATGTTTATTGAATTATTTAAAGAACTTTGTATGTGTGGCAAGTTGTCTTTAAAATGTGCGTCTTTTTTTTAAATAAATGTGTTATGGTTATGTACAATTTAATTTATGCATTTTTTGTTAAGAGCGCAACTTTTTTGCTATATTAGAGGCTATGTACTGGTGCGCAATTAAGGTCCCGCTGTTTGTCAATAGATGCCGCCAGCAGTGTGTTCTAATCGATTCTAACATAACCTAAACGACATAAACCAAGCTTAGACACTTGGCAAACGAACTGCTTCGACACATTAGTGATTTTGTTTTGGTATCCTATACTTTTGGTTTTGTGAAAATGTCTGATTTTGGGAAGTGCTGATTTTCCTCTTTCATTCGAAAAAAATACGGCGGCTGAAGCTTATCGAGAGCTACAAAAAGTTTATGGAGATGCTGCTTTAAATGAAACAACGTACCGAGATTGGTTTCGTCGCTTCAAAGACGATGATTTTCATGTGGACGACCGTCCGCGTAAAGGAAGGCCAAAAACCTTCGAAAACGCTGAATTGGAGGCATTGCTCAATGAGGATCCGTGTCAAACGCAAGAAGAGCTTACTTCAGTATTAGGAGTTACACGCTAATCCATTTCCAAGCGATTACATGCTTTGGGAATGATACAGAAAGAGGGGACTTGGGTTCCTCATGAGTTACAACCAAGGGATGTTGAACGTAGTTTTTTCGCCTGTGAACAACTGCTCCAGCGGCAAAAAAGACAAAGGGAAAGGGTTTCTTCATCGCATCGTGATGGGTGATGAAAAATGGATTCATTACAGTAATCCGAAGGAAAGAAAGTCATGGGAACTGCCCGGTCATGCTTCTATGTCATCGCCTCGGCCGAATATTCACGCTGCGAAGGTTATGCCATGTATTTGGTGGGGCCAAGTTGGTGTTATTTATTATGAACTGTTATAACCAAGCGAAACCATCACTGGGGATCGGTATCGACTTCAATTGATGCGGCTCGCAATACGCGGAGAGGCAAGAAAAAGTGATTCTACAGCATGACAACGCTTGGCCTCACGTTGTCAAACCCGTTAAAAGCTACCTGGAAACACTGAAATGGGCAATCCCACCCCACCCGCCATATTCTCCAGATATTGCGCCGCCCGATTATCACCTGTTCCGATCGATGGCACATAGTCTAGCTGACCAGCAGTTCCATTTATATGAGGGCATCAAAAAATGGCTTGAGCCGTGGATAGCCACATAAGGTGAGCCGTTTTACCACGACGGTATACGAGATATACCAGAAAGAACGTAACAACGACGTACGTTTGTCAAAAAAAAAACTTTGGTGGTGGCAACGTTATGTGTGTAAAATGCAAATATTTGCTGTGTGTCGAACAATATTAATTTTAAAATATACGCGGAATTCTCGGACGATGCTCTCATCTAATTTTTAGATCATAAAATGGATGAAAACAATATTTTCCAACAATATAACGCTGCCATTCACGTTTGCAAAGAATCGTTGAAATGGTTTGAAGAGCACACCATATCACTAGTTAGAACTTCGGGGGTGCATTTCGCTCAAAATTTATGGACGAAAAGCGCAAGGACACCAGTATAAGACTGTACTAGAGCTCAAATTGGCTAGTTTGGAGGCTTGCGAAGATTTGGGCGTACTTTGCTGCAAAATCAATGTCAAAATGTATTTTTAAAGTTATTAATAAAAATGGAGGACTAAACTAAACTAATTACTGACTAAAAATTCTGTAAATATATCTATATTAAAAATTAAGTTGAAGCGTTTAGACGAATATGTTCTTATTTTTAGTATGATATTTAAGGGTAAGTATTAATTATATTTAAGTAAATCAAAAAATTGATTTTTTAAATTTTTTTGTTTTTAATGAACATAATTTAATATCGTTCCGATGAATATTTTTGATGTTACACGCAAATTTGAAAAGGCTTTTCAGAGTGCTTGAAAGTACAAGAGCGGCAGCGCGTTTTTCTCAAAATGGCGTCTTCAAAGTCGGTGCCCAACATTACTCGAAAACGGCGAAACCGAAAAGTCTCAAATTTTAACACGAACTTCTTAAATATAGCTTTTAGTAATTATTAGAAGATTTTTGCTCACCGACAAATATTTATATATATATAAAGATATATTTATAAACAATTTAAGGTCGAAATTTTGGTCAAAATCGATTTGTTTTTTTGACAAACCACCATTTTGTCGAAAAAAAATTATTTTTCTTATTCCTTCGATTAATTACCAGATTTAACATTGTTTTAACGAAATCTGTTTGGTTTTTTGGTTTTGGATCCAGTTCAGAGATATAGTGGTCACCGCAAAATGTCCTTTTTAAGAGGAGCTTCCGGAGATCAGCTGCAGCTGCTTTCCAAATAAGTATTTTTACTAATATTAAGACTTAAAATACAGTTAAAGATAATACCTGTACAAATTTTTAGATCAATAAATATAAAAGTTTTCTCGGAAAATATTCTGGAAAATTCGCTATTTTCGGCCTTTTAACCGTATGTAACCCCTTAAAAAGCAATGATTTAAGTATAACAACAACAACAACGAAACTTTTACTAAACATGCCTTAGATTCACAAATAATACTCGTATGAGATGGAAGTTGTTGTGAGCAATGCATTGAGAAAAGAGAGAAAAAGTAGTAAAACTAATATTAAGAGTGCGTTTATACGAATAAGTCTCACTGTATTTAGAAAACCAAATGGAAATTATTCCAGTTAGCAACTCTCAATTAGCAACAATTAGCAAAACTGGAATTGTAGGAGAGATAGTTGGTTAATTTTTCAACCAGTCATGAATTCACCGCAACCCCAGTTTATATGTAACTACGCACATTTTAGCACAAATCTTGCTCACAAAAAAAAAAAAAAAAAAAAACAAAGTGTAATAATAAAACGGTTGCTCCCCATAAATCTATTTTCGTGCGCTAATCAAAAAGGAAGCAAACCAAAACTTGTAAATTATACGTAAACATTTTCACTTTTGGCTACTCACGTTATAAATTCCATAAATGAAGGGATTGTAGCAGCTATTACTCATCGCCAGCCAATCACAGCTAAACCAAATTATACTTATAAAATGGTATTCATTAATCTCCGGGAAGGTTACATAAAGAATGTTGTACAGCTGCAGAGGTAGCCAACAAAGACCGAATACGACCACAACGATTATAAGCATTTTTATGACCTGTGGAAACATTAGGAAATATGATAGAAACTAAATGGAAGTTCAGCTCAAATGCGAAAGGAAATGACCGACAAAACATAACGAAGAATGGGGGAAAATAGGTAAAAATCACATTTAAACATATGTGGTTAGGAGCATAAGTAAATATGTATTGAATGGAGAATAAGTTCGTGGCCTTTTTATATTTTCTTTTAATTTACAACCATTTGTTTGCTGTTTGGAAAAGGGTAAGTATTCATTCGATAGAACTCTTTCTGCTTTCTGCTATGTTAATTGAATTTTTGAGTAATTGAATTTTTTATTTCATTTTGAGTACTTAAATTTTTTATTTAATTTAAAAATAGAATACCCAGCAAGCAAAACTGAACATTTTCGATACCTGCTCTCTCTCTTCATTGCTTTTCATCGAGGTCAGAAAGCTGCTAAAGCTACCGAAGCAGCCGGGGACATTTGCCACGTGTATGGGGAAGGTGTCATAGGCGGGCTTACAGCAGGGAAATGGTTTGCAAAGTTCAAAAATGGCGACTTTGACGCGGATGGCACGTTCCACAGCGGAAAGCCTTCTGAGTTCTGAATGAAGAACGTCTCAAATCACTTTTGAAGGAGAACGGTCGCCAAACCAGTCGTAAATTGGCGGAAAAAATGAACTACGATCATAAAACGATTCTCAACCACCTTCATTCAATGGGATTTACCGAAAAATTGTGAGCCTGTGTGCCCCGCGAGTTTAACAAAAAACACAAAAGAAAGTCGCCTCAAATTTTGTCTCAGGATCTCGCTCGGCATCGAGCAACACGCGATGATAAACAATGGGTTTTGTACCAAATCGTCATGGGAGATGAGAAATGGTGCCAATACTCGTACATCAATATAAAGTAAAGAAAGTAATGGATGGCTCCAAGAGGTACCCCAACGCTGAGAGTCAGGAAGAGTCTTCATCCATAGAAGATTATGAAATGTGCTTGGTGGGACTGAGAGGGCATGGTACACTGGAAAAAGCTCGAGAAGAATGGCACGATCAACTTGGAGCTCTACTTTGCACAGATACACCGCGTGAATGAAGCTATTCGACTGCAAATACCTCATCAACATGGTCAAACTATACTCCTTCGCGACAACACCAAGCCCATTGTTGCACAAGTCATCAAGGTCGCACTCCAGAAGCTCAAGTGGGGGGTATTCTAGCATCCGCCGAATTCTCCGAACATTTCACCGACTGATTACCATCTTTTCCGCTTCCTGTGAAGGGAGCTCTGCACCGTATGAAGGGCGTTGCCTTCGATAATAAAGAGGTCCTTACTGGCTCAGCAACTTCTTTGATACCACACCAGGCGATTTTTGGCGGAACGCCACCAACAAATTGGCCAAGAAGGGTGAAGAGGTTGTGAACAGCAACTGCGAATATATAGTTGATTAACTTATTGATATAATTATTGTTTTTTGTTTAAATAAAAGTCTTCGGTCAAACGCTACGAACTTATTCCCCAACCTAAAAAAAAAATAAATAAATGAGTGAACTCAGGATTTTTTAGCTTCGCTATGGAATGCCACCGCGTTTAGGAATCAATTAAATACACTTTACTATATTTTTATTAGCAAAATGAGCACTGAACCGTAGCGACTTATTTATTATCTTCAAAACAAAACAATGCCGGTTCTTAAGTAAAGTAAATATAGCAAAACATCGGTATGTTCTAGTGAGTGAATAGCAAAAGTAGGATATTTTAAAGTGGCCGTCTTAAAAGAGGATGAAGAAATCGATGCATTGCTGGTGTGATATGATCACCGTGATATGATCAGCTGCGATTAATGGTGCTGTACCTTAGCCCTAACTGTATCCATAGCAATCAGCTGTGCCGCTCATGCATATGGGCATCACTGTGAACTATAATTGGTGCCGCACCATAACGCCGTAACCATAGTCGTGGCCTTAGCCGTATCTATTGAAATTTGGTTTTTCCCAGTAACCGTAAGCAGCTGTGAAATTCTTAAAATTTGTTTTGATATATTATTTGCGATAAAAAATTTTATATTAGAAATAAATGACGAAAAATTAATTAACTTAGTGCAAAACTACCCGTGTTTTCATGATAAAATGCAAATGCTGCCATTAATTCTACTTCAATATCAGCTGTTTAGGGTTACGGCATGACTAATCGACAAATGCTGAAATGTTGCGGTTATGGTTATGGCTACGGCACTACTTATTGCAGCTTAAACTGGAGCCATGAATTCGATAACTGTTTGATGATATGCATTGAGTTCTTGACAAGAAACTATCAAGGATGACAGACTACCAGGGCTGGCCATGCGAAGCAAATTTGTGAGAGAAACTTCGCCACTAGGCAAGGATGAGAGATGACCAGGTTTGGCTAATAACTATGATGAAAAACAAAATTGTGAGGAGAACTTCGGCTGTCATGTGACGGTGTTATTCGCCAGCCGAATTACGCACAATCATTTCACATGAATTCACACACGCGTCTAGTCATGGCGTCGTTCAGACGGCAACGAAGTAAGATTGTACTAATTTTTTCGGTATATCACTAACACACCCTTAGTTTTTTTTCGTAAACAAACCGATCACTACCCCTGTTACGTCAGCCTATCAACTGATTCTGTCAAATTCGCTGAAAGTCATCTAACGGTCTGATATTGGTCACACCCATGGTGAAAAGATTTTTAGAGGTGTACTACCTTGCAGACCGTTATTCGGCTCAAAGCGATTTCGACAGATATGCTGACGTCATTCGTTTTGTGTTTCACTAAGCTAAAGCTAAATTTTATGAAACACAAAACGAACGAAAGTTCCAATCAGAACATTTTTTTTCACTATATGTAACGAGCAAACCTGGTATCTATCATCCTTGGGTCACACCATTGGCACTAGAGACTCGTCAGCAGCATTCTGTCCGCTCATTTCGTGCCTATTCACGCACTCTTCCAATGAGTAGTTTGGCAGATAGCAACGAAGTAAGTTCTGCCTAGGTTCTTTTTTATTTTTTTAACGTATATCACCAACACAACCTCAGTATTTTGGTAAGCATACTGCCATGGCAACCCGCATGACGTAAGCAAATCAGCTGATTTCTTCAAATACGCTGAGAGTCGGTCAACGGTCTGGCGTTGGCCACACCTCTGCATTCTCCACACCATGAAAACTCGTTCACATAAATCGTTTTGTGAAGTGTTTCCTTATAGTGGTGTGAATGCATGACTTATTTTTCTATAAATCTGGCTTTTCTCGATGAGCTGCTCTGTCAACTACCGAGTAATACTATTTCTTTCACGTTTTGTTCTCTAATTTTGCTTATCCTTTGAAACGGACCTTTGAAACGGACCTTTTAACTTACCAATTTCCAGCTTTTTTGACAGAATATCTTTGCATAAAAGTGCCTACTTTTTCATGCTTTAATAATAATTATAAGACTATTTTTATTATACAACTTGAAAAATGTGAAGAAATGATGGTTTGTATAAGCGGAAATGCGCTCCGATATGTAAATTTATACAATACAAATAACAACTTCCATTATGCCAGGCTTACCTTCTTTTTGTTCCGCAAAAGTGTTATATCGCGCGTATCCTGTGCATTGCCAGGCGCCCGCGTACCCCACAACTTCACAGCCATTTGTATGTAAACGAAACTAATGACGCAAAATGGTACCAAATATTGCATAAACACCAACGCATAGCGATACGTTTGTAATTGTGCCTCGGAGAGATTTTTATTCATGCAAAATGGTCGTGTAATGTTGAATACTTTTCCGTTTTCTAGGAAACATCAGCAAATAGAAAATTAAGAAGTAGGAAAGCCTAAATTCGGTACGGACCGAATTTTATATACCCGCGCACATTTTCGTATAATTCAATTTGGACTGGCTGTTAAGTTCTGAAATCAAACAAACTCATAGACAGTGCGAGGTATAGTCGGTAACTTCAGATGAACGGACGGAAATTGGGTGTTGAAACATACGGAGTGGAAGTGGTTTTTATTTGCCCGCAATAATATTTACATACTTACATAAGCTCTTCGGAAGGGCTATAATAGCACCAAACTGGGGAGAGTGCAAAGGGCTGCTTGTATTGGCATCACCGGAACATGTAGAATTTGTCCCAGTGCAGCCCTCAATGTCGATTTGGCCTTACTTCGCGTCGACTTTTACGTCATTTCCATCCCGCAATCTGGTTAAAGGAGGTTGGCCTCTGGAGGACATCTCTCAAGGAACATAGTAACATTTTCAGGCAGTTCACACAGTATTTTTCTGAACTTCGAACAAACCTCTCCATTCGCTACGTGGAGTTTGAGGGTCGTGCTAGGGAAATCTTTCCAAATAGGCTGGATTGGATCGAGGGGAAAATCTGCTCCCAAGCTTGCAGAGGTCTGTCGAGAGTCAGAGCAGGGGTTTTCTCTAAATGAGCCAGCCAATTTATCTATCTCCTTTAGACTGCCGAATACTGCTAGTGTTTTTCAAACAGAAGTCTTTACGGTCCTGCAGGCATGCAAAATGTTTAGGGAATGTGGGAGCGAGAGAGATATTAGCATTTTTTCCTGTAGTCAAGTCTCGATCATAGCTCTGACGACGTCATAGACCAGATCCAAATTAGTCAACTTCTGTAAGGAGTAGATGAAATCTCATGGGTTTGCAGGTAACATTTCTCTGATCTGGGTTCCAAGACAAAAAAACACATGTTTCTTGCCAGGAAGGGATCGACTGAATTGGCCTCAGGGATCTCCTATCCGGTCAGAGGCATCCCCCTGACAGTTGTCAAAGGGGTTAGGTTAAATGGCTGCCCTTGCGAAGGGACCACTAGAAAAAAAAAAAAATTTGTCCGCTGTGATACCATACAGGGGGAGAGGAGGGAAATAGGAAAGGGAGAGGAACCAGACAGAATCTTGGGCTTGTATCAGAGGATTCGAGGATGACGACCAACGAGTGGGTTAACCGCTTCAAGCTGCTGATAAATTTCACCAGACTTATGATATTTAAGTCCGCAATATGAGCTGGTATAGCAAAAAGGTAAGACCCCAGATGCTTAAACCTTTGCCCAACGAGAGTAGGGTAGCTGAGAAGAAGGTGCTGAGATGATTCCACCTCACCCTCAACACAGCTTCTGCAGAAAGGGCTTGACACAATGCGAAGCCTTACCGCATGGACACGTAACGGACAGTGTCCGGTGAGGATAAATACCAAATTCGTTGCTTTGTTCGCCATAGAAGTTCTCTCGATATGCCATATCTAAACAAGGAGGGCAGCAAAACGTCCACTAATTTTTGGGAGAGTTTTAAGCATTTACCTGCCCATTTTTTTTCAAAATTTTACTTGGGCAGTATTGAGTTCATTACCTGTACAAGATTTTAGTAATTTTGCTTGATTTACAACATAGATATGACATTCGTTAGTAACCGTTATATGGGATGTGCGTATGGCTGCTAACCGATTTCGTCCATTTCCAATGCAAACTTATCTTGCCAAAAGTTTCATTGAAATATGTACGAGTACATACATGATTTCTTTGTTCTGCCACATACATACAACTGTGAACAAATTCATAATAGCCAAGTGCAAAAGTGCATGCGGGTATAAAAATGAATTTAATAATAATTATTTACCTCGGTAACGTTCGTGCTCTAATTCCACACGGAAGGCTATGGCACACGGCGTAGCAAAAATGAACGCTACTAGCCAAATACCAACAAGTATTAATTTGGACATAAGCTTTGTAGGACGAGTTCTGAAAAATAAGAATATTAAATTTTGAAAGGAAAAGTGGTAGTATAATTTTTACTTCGAATATTTCGAGGTTGTAAAGGAATTCGCATACTTAGGAACCAGCATTAACACCGATAACAATGTCAGCCTTGAAATCCAACGTAGAATCTCTGTTGCCAACAAGTGCTACTTTGGACTAAGTAAAGTCCTCTCTCGACGAACAAAACTAACACTCTACAAGACTCTCATCATGCCCGTCCTAACGTATGGCGCAGAAGCGTGGACGATGACAACATCCGATGAAGCGACGCTTAGAGTGTTTGAGAGAAAAATTCCGGGTAAGATTCTTGGAACTTTGCGCGTTGGCAACGGCGAATATAGCAGGCGATGGAACAATGAGCTGTATGAGCTTTACGACGACATAGACATAGCGCAGCGAATAAAGATCCAGCGGCTACGTTGGATGGGTCAAGTCGTCCGAATGGATACAAACGCTCCGGCTCTGAAAGTGTTCGAAGCGGTACCAGCTGGTGGTAGCAGAGGAAGGGGAAGGTCTCTTCTGCGTTGGAAAGATCAGGTGGAGCAGGACTTGGCTTCATTTGGTGTGTCCAATTGGCGCCGGTTAGCACGAGAAAGAAACGACTGGCGCGCTTTGTTGAACTCGGCCAAAATCGCTTGAGTGGTTATCGCACTAATTCAGAAGAAGAAGAAAGGAAGTTTCCGTCTTTTCCCGCCTCTTTCGAATGTTGAATTCTGAGCAATTTTTGGTCCTCAGTTAACTTGTGCGGAATGAAATGTGCACAGACCTTTCGTAAGCCCAAATGATCAGTTAAATTGCGATAAATCGATGTTTTTACTGATTTTGGGCGGCCAATATGTTCATTGTCAATTATGCCCTCACAACCATCACTGAAAGGTGTAAACCGCTCTCGAACTCTAGCACGATCATTGCTATAAACTTTTTTCACCAATTCAAATGTTTCAGTAAAGGTTTTACTGATTTTGAAATAAATTTTTTTTTTTTTTTTATTAGAAAATTGAAAAAGTAATGAATTACAATCACAATGAAATTAAAAAGCATTAGCGACTAGGCCATCTGCTTTACGTAACATACGTATTTATATAATAATATTCGTGTATAATTTAGATTTCAAAATACAAATTAATTTTGTAAATAAAGTGTATAAAACTTTTAATGTTTTCTGCGTTAACTTCGGACAGAAGTTCTTCTATTGTGTGGCTTGATATTGATTGTCTTATTGAATGTAATGCTTCACAATTTGTAACGATGTGTTGGATAGAAAGAGTCTCTTCGTTGCAGAATTGACAAACGTGGTTTTGTAGGTTGTTGTTTTGAAAGAGGTGGCTGTGGGTCAGGCGTGTATGTCCAAGCCGAAAACGGGTATAAATAAGCGTGTTTCGCCTTGTGGTTGTTGCTGGGAAGATTGGAGGGTTGAAGCTTGGATTAATGCATTTATAATAATGGTTTATGTTTTGCCATCGTTGTAACATTTGTTGTCGATTTGCTTTGTTAGTTGCGTTTTTTAGGTCGACCTTGTTAAAACTGTATATTGTGTATAACGGCGACTTAGTGGCAAGTTTTGCTGCTGCGTCTGCTAAGGTGTTACCACGTATTCCAATATGGCTAGGGATCCAAAACAACTTTATTTTTTCAGGGTTTGAAATTAGCGTATCTCTGATTTGAGATATCAATATATCGTTGTTGTTTAAATTTTTTATTGAAGTCAAAGTTGATAGTGAGTCACTGCAGATAAGCCATTTTCCTCCGTTTTTTTCTGCTATTTTACAGGCGTTATAGATGGCAGTTGCTTCGGCTGTGAAAACGGATGCATAATATGGTAATAAGGCAGAAGATAGTGTTGCATTTTCATTAACAATGCTGAAGGCGAGTACATCTTCATTTTTCGACCCTTCAGTATATAGTGTGGACCAATTATGGTAATTGTTGGGTATGCGTTGAAAGTTTTGCAGAAATACGGACACCGGAGTTATTTCTTTTTTATATTGTGTTAACTGTAGTAGAATGCTGTTCGTCGGTAGTGTCCATGGAGGATTCTTTATGTTGGAGGTGATATTGTTTTCCAACGGCATGTCAAGCTGTTTCGCAATCTCTATTAGCCTTTCTATTGCTGGTTTTTTACGTGATTTTCGTTTTCGTTTCAGCCTGTTTTTTACTATTGATTTTAAGGCAGGGTCATCATTTTGTGTTAGTTTGATTGCCGTTCGTCCGGATATATAACTGATTCTATCTTTTATTAGCGGAAATCCCGCTTCGGCGAGAATGTTGAGGATGGGAGTGGTGCGAAAAGCGCCTAACGCCAGACGAATCGCAGAATGGTATATAGATGAAATTTTAGAAATATTTGTTTGGGATGTAGCACCGTATAGAGATAATCCATAATCGATTTTCGAGAGAATGGTAGCTCTCACAATATTAAGTAGTGCATTTGTATTACTTTCAAGTCTGATGTTGCTTAAACATTTTATTATATTAAGTCTGTTTTGTAGTGACTTGTGCAAAAAGTTTGTGTGATCATTCCAGTTGTATTTGTTGTTAAGAAATATACCTAATATTTTAAGTGATGTAACATTTTTTATGTGTGTATCTTCTGTGTTTACGAAAAAACTTTTGCAAGTATGTCTGTTGCATATATGTAAATGATTAGATTTGGCTATGGATATCTTAGCTCCGCTGATGTTGCACCAGTTTGTTATTTCTACTAAAAGGCTATTGAATTTTGATTGGAACGTCGTTATATCTTGTACTTTGGCATATATACATAAATCATCTGCATATAAGACATGATTGAAATATTTGTTCTCATTGATTACTCGACTGAGTTTGTCAAAGGCAACTAAAAAGAGAGTGACAGAGAGGGGGGAACCTTGCGGTAAACCATTTTCCAGAGGCCAACAATCTGTTATAATTTGGTTTGCTTTAACCCGGAATTTTCGATTTAGCATAAAGTTTTTAATGTAATTTATTATTTTTGGGCCTAACTTCCAAGCTAAAAGTTGATCCATTATGGAGTGTAAGCCAACTCTATCGAATGCCTTTTCCATGTCTATGGATATAAGGGACGTGTGGTTTCTGCTGGAAATACTATTGGTTATGTATTCATCTAAGCGAAGTAATGCGTTTAATGTGTTGGTTCCGGACTTAAAAGCGGTTTGGTTACTTGACAGCAACTTATTTGTGTGAAGATACCACATAAGCCTCCGAGATACCATTTTTTCTATGGTTTTTGATAGGCAAGATAGAAGGGAAATAGGCCTATAACCTTCTGTCAGGTTTTTTGGATTGTTTGGTTTCGGTATGGGTACAACAAGGGCAATTTTCCATTGTTGTGGTATAGTGTGTGTATTGTAAATGAGGTTGTAAAGTTCACATAACTTGAGCTTGCCAACTGAAGGAAGTTGTTTTATAAACTCATAGGGGATATTATCTTGGCCAGGTGTTTTTCCTTTTTGTGAAGCTAGGCATCCATCGAGTTCTTGCAATGTGAAGGGCTCTTCTAAAGCTTTCGCCTTTTTACTTAGTTGATAGACCATGCTTATTGGGTTTTTATAACGATTTTTTTGTCCTGTGAACTGAGCTGAAAAATTAGTGTCTTTTGAGTAGTTAGACCATGCTTTTGCCAGCGAATCACCTATTTCGAGGGAGTTAGATGTAGATAATTTGTCATCTTTTTCAGTAGAGTGAATTAAGTTAGATGGGCGGTGCCCGAAGAGTAAGTTCACTTTGTTCCAAAGGACTTTTGATGGAGTATTGCAGTTTATATCCTTAGTGAAATTTGTGAAAGCCACACGTTTAGAAATTTTCGTTTCTCGTTTGAATTTAGCATTTGCCTTTTTATAATTTAGGACATTTTCAGTGGTGGGGTGATGTTTGACTAGTTTCCAGAGGTCTTGCTTTTTTTTTCTAAGATCATGCAAGGTATCATTCCACCAATATGTTGAAAATTTTCTTTTCTTATTGGTAGACATAGGAATTGTATTGTATGCGCTTTGCTTAATTTTTTTGGTAAGGATCGCAGCGGCTTTGTTTGGATTCATTGAATCGATTCTCAAGTTTTCCAGGTCGTTTGTCAAGCGCATATGGTATTGGGCCCAGTTTGCATTTTTTAATATAAATTTTTTGGGAGTGTGGTATGTCGTGTTTGAGGCCATGTTAAATAGTGTTATGCTGATAGGAAAATGGTCACTCCCACAAAGTTCCTCGTTTACTTTCCAGCTAGATGCAATGTTTAGTGGTGGAGTGCACATGGAAATATCAATGTGTGTGAGTGTAAGGTGAGTGGACCAATTTGTAGGACTTTTGTCGTTTAAGATGATGAGGTTAGTATTTTCAATAAATTTGGAGACATTTTTGCCCTTATTGTTAAACCTTGGAGATCCCCATAACGGGCTCCAAGCATTTAGATCACCTACAATTAGCATAGGTCCATTTATTTGTGAAGTGAGTTCGTGTAAATTATGCTCAGCAATTTGCTCGTTTGGTGGTGAATATATGTTTAGTAGAGTAAAATTGATTTTGGATTTTATCTTGATTGCGATTGCAAGTAACTGAGTGTGTAGCTCAAAAGGAGTATATTCAATATTATCAGCAATAAGAACAGCGATTCCACGTTTTGCATTTTCTTCTGTTGTAATATTACTCTTACCATACATAGAGAAATTTTTGGGTATAAATCTTGTGGAAGGACTTTCCTTAATATGGGTTTCTTGGATTGCTACGATTTTATAGTTATTTTCTTTTAATAGTAAGCATAATTCATTATAATTGTTGAGGTATCCATTAATGTTCCACTGGAGAACTTTAAGTACCATATTGAAATTTAAATTGTACTTACTCTTCTAACGTATAACGATAAAATCTATAGGTGATTTAGTTTTGTTGCATTGTTTCACTGTCTTCTATTGTAGAATTTGTTGAGTCTATGTTAGTGAGTGGCATGTTTGTGGTCATTGGTGTGTTTGTTAAATTATTGGACTGACTAATAAATTTGTATTGTTCATAAAGTTGTGAAAGATTTGGGTCTAAGTGTAATTGGGTTGATGTTAGTGCAGAGTTGGTTGATAATTGATCTGTACTTTCTTTGTTATTTGATTTGCAGCTTACGCTCTGGGAACGGATTGTAGTTGTTGAGTTGAGTTTTACATAGTTGTTGTATTCCTTTTTTGTTGTTTGAGGTTCCTTAATTCTTTTTTTAATTGCTTCTTCAACGCTCTCTTCAGGTACATTTTTACGGTAGTCTGTGTTGAATTTGTTGACTGGCTCAATAGCTTCCTTAAAAGAGCATTTATTTACAATTTTATGTTTTATTATATCTTGCCTTTTTCTATACGTCGGACATTGTTTGTTGTTTGAACGATGATTATGTTTGCAGTTTATGCACAAAACTTTTGAACAAGGCGTGGAGTAGTGAATGCTAGATGAGCATACATTGCATTTTGCTTCAGAGGTACAATGTTTAGCTATGTGACCAATAATGAAGCAGTTTTTACATTGCATAGGAGATGGGATATATGGTTCGACTTTTATTTTAAGCCATCCTACGTTCACTTCTTTTGGTGGGCTATAGGTGCTGAAGGAAACGATGTGCAGAGGGGTATTGGTGAGTTTTTTGATTTTTTTGCATTCTACTGCACCTTGCTGTTTCAAACCTTCTACGATTTCATCTTCGCTTAAATCTTTTAATACTCCGGAGTATATTACACCTTTTGAGATATTGAGCGTTGGGTGAAGGGAGACAGATATATTGCAAATATTAGATAATTGTGTTGCTTTAAGGAATTTATTCGCCTGTTGTTGAGTTTTAACCAGAATAAGTAAGTCTCCTTCTTTAGTGAATGATATTTCTAAAGGTTTTTCAGTTGTTATCGATTCTAGTGCTTTGTTGACTGCGAAAATATTGTAGGCTTTAATTGATTTCTCTGTTTTGCTTTTTATTAATAAAAATTTTGGACATGATAAGTTTTGTTGGGTACTTGCGGGTTTGATAGATTTTAACGCTGGAAAGTCATAGTGATTGCTGACGTTGTAGGCTTTTCGTTTAGTTTTTGGTTCTTCGCCTAAGATGGCGAAGTAGTTACTTCTGCCCCTTTCGGGGTCTTCTTCCATAGTGGTTTGTCACAAATAAGCAAATTAGTTTTTAACCGTTGTTATAAAGAGTATTTGAATTAAAAATTGGTGGCACCTTGGCACGTAAAAATTACACTTGAACGAGTGTTATTTCAGATTGACACAAAATACTACACAAGCGACTGTTCTAACGTGACCACACTGTTTTTTTTTTTTTTTTTTTTTTTTTATTTTTATTTAATTTTATTCAATTTCCAAAATTTCAAAATCAAATTAGATTAATAAATCGAGAATGAAATAAAATTTTATATTAGCTCTTTGTTCGAAACTCATTTTTGTACCAACGACATAGACAAACTGACACTTTAGACGCAATAACTTCGCTTCCAGGGAACCGAATGTCATCAAGCTTTCACTGGAAGTCAGCTAGGGATGTAGCTTCCAACGCACTAACTCATTTAGAAGATGACGCCATCAAAAACCTTTTTATGACGCCAGTCTTGTTTATTTTGGACTTCACCTGGGATTAACCGCTTCAAGTAACTGATGAAATTCACCAGGTTTGTGATACATAAACCCGTAATATCAGCAGGTGTAGCAAACAAGTGGGAGCCCAGAAAAGGCTCGGATGATTTTTTTCTCACCCTCCAAACAGCTGCTGCAGCAAAGACTTAAATCAATCCCAAGTCTCACCGCATGTACATCTCACGTACAGTGCTCGGTAATGGTGCCTACCAAATACGAGAGCTGCGGCTTTGTTAGCCTTAGAAGTTTTCTCGAGCTCCCCCAATTCAACCGTGGCCAACACGTTATCACGATTTTGCACGTTTCCGCACTAGCCCAACGCTGGCTGCTAAGCAAATATTTTGTGCTAATTTCTGTGGTTGTGGAGGTAATTGGCACCAAATCAGTCGAATTCGCCATAATAAGTGTTTGACCCTTCATACTTGCTTTTCTTTGAGTTTTTGCTTAACTATTGCCCAAACATTTTCAATAGGGTTGGCATCGGGCGACTGTGAAGGCCAGTGAAACATTTCAATCCCATTTTGCTGTTTCCGCTCTACACAACTTCGGCTTCGATGCTTGGAATCGTTGTATTTTTGTGCAATCCAAGGTTGGCTAGTTCTTCCAAATATCTTCGCAGCTGACGCAATGATGCTTTTTGGTAAATTTAATTCATCAAAACTGCATTTAAATTGCCGATAACCACAAATGGCTAAATTATTTTTCAGAGAAGCACCCAAAACATGCAACTTAACTGGATGTTTAACAGTTCGTTGAAATTGTCGCTTATCAGCGAGGACCAGCTCTGACGTATGCAACTATTCTACCAAAAGGGAATATCCTTTCCGTTCCGAATTTGCACTAACCCGTGCAAGTCTGATTTAAATGTGTGATAATGATAGCAGCGATTTTTTCATTGTGATCCAGAATTTGAGATCTTCTGTACGGAAACGTCCACGAATCGTGTCTTTGGGTGCATTAACACCACTTTTCCATAAAACTGCAGCGGCTTCACCCAATGATAAGTTCGGCTTTGTCAGAACAAAATCAATGATCTTCTGATCTTGCTTTGGAGAGGTATTATTTTGGCTTGATTCGGGGAAGACTTCAACGTTTTTAACTTCGATATACGTACCATTGCGCCTACCTATTTATGAAGGTCTTCGACTTCTTCAAATATTTTGAAATATTTGTACCTATAGGGTGTGTTCAAAGGAACACTGCTTCAACTCGTTTTTCATAATCATTTTCTAAAAATCATCAAAAATCTAAATTTTTCAGAAAACTAACAAATTGCACAACGCGTATTGCAAAAAGGTTGAATTTTGCCGGTGAATTTTGGGCACAACTGCGCGAGGCTATGAGAAATGTAGACACTGAAATTTTGAAGTACGAGGTGAATTCCCGACCATTAAAGGCAAAACACTCGCAATGCAATCGCTTAAGTGATTTGACCGCTTTTTATGCTCCATTGCTTTATACAGTCCACTCAGTTTAAATTTAAATTTTATAAATGCGTTTGCTAATAAAAATGAATTTACTTCGCAGAGCAACTGTGCCAAACATTAAAGTACATATATATTAAAAATTTGGCTCCGACTCCATGCACTACCCCCTCACTTGTTTTGAGAGAAATATTACGAATTTTCCAATGAAATTCACAGGAGATGTTCATTTCGTGCCTATTTTGCTAAAACTAGCACCAACACTATTCAGTTAATAATAGTTTTTAAGTTATTTGTTGATAAAATTTGTCTTTTACCTTCACCGAATTTTGATAGAATAAGTGCACTTATCACATTTATTTTAATAAATATTGAAACTATATTAACATACACACACGTTTTTAACTCTTTTTATTGATATATAACATAAATTAACAATTTAAATTACATTTATAACTTGCAAACACTTGACGCGCCAGCTAAATTTACAATAACTGAAAAGCATGGCTGAATGGAGTGCTGCCAGAAGCAAAAAATAAAAAAAATAATAGAATGCGATTGAAAATGAAGCAACATAGGAACATAATTTCCACACACTCTTTTCTGTTAGAATAATGAGGGAATGGGGGTTTACAACCTCTAAGGTGTATATATTGAGTTCATAAATACAATAAATACAATATCGATATGGTTTTCGAAATACAGTTCCGCTTCACGTAAAACTCCTATGTGCAGCGGAGACAGTGTTTGACTATTAAGGGTGATTTTTTTGCAGTGCGGCCGAAGGCCGCCTACGCAGAAGAAAGTTTTACGCAAAAATACTGTGGTCAGCACTAAAATTTCTCCCATCCTACTCGAATTTCTCCTATCGTACCTACTGAGAATGCATCCCTGCATCTTCGAAAACGGTAATTTTTACTTTCATTTTGTTTTGCATTTTCGTGTTTTCCATTTACCGTTGCCATTTAAAACGCGTTGAAAGTTTTCGATTAAGTGATTTAGATTATATTTAATAATACAAAATGAGTCAAATGGAAGCAGGTAATGTATTTCTTATAAAACATATACATATATATTGAATTACATTAATATACTTTTTAGGTGATAATATACCTTCCACAAGCAGTGGAAGGACTTTGCAAGAAGCAGCAATTTCTAAAAGCAATGCTCTCACTGCTGCTGAAATAAAGCTGCGATGGAATTTTGCAAAAGTGATAAGGAGATTGGGGACAACAAAGCAGTGCGTCCAATTTGCCGAGGATAACGGCCTCATTCTGCGGTCGAAATTATAAGATAAGACACAGATGTCACTGCATATGAGGGGCAACAGCTCACTGGGCATTTTTCGGTGCAGAAAAGCGTCATGCCGAACTAATTCTGAGGTGTCTAGAGCGAGCGGGACTTGGTTTGAAAAGGCCAAGATTTCGCTCCCCCATATTTTTCACATCATGTATGGGTATGCACATCACTGGTCGAATGCCATGACGAGAGAAGAAAATTTCGTCGAGGGCTCCTGCTTGTCTAACGAAACAATAACTGACTGGTACAGTTATTGCCGTGAGGCTGTGGTAACATATCAGGTTGACAAGCAGGAGTCCAAAGGAAAAAAAGGAGGACCGGGCAAAATCGTGCAAATAGATGAGAGCAAATTCGGCAAAAGAAAATATAATAAAGATAAATTTTGTATGCCTGCAATATAAAACATTTTATTAATTAAAATATTTCTGTTGTTAATTTAGGGAGAAGAGTGGAAGGCCATTGGGTTCTCGGTATGATAGAGAACGGCGGCGAAGGCTTAAGGCTGGAGGTATGTCCGGACAACGTGCGTTCGGCGGAGGTGCTCATACCGTTGATTAAAACAGCATGTGGCGGAAGGCACAACAATCCCCACGGATTACTGGAAAGCATACGACTGCCTTCGCGATCATGGGTATGAGCACCTAAAAGTAAACCACAGCGACCCGGACAATCCGTTTGTGACGAGCGATGGTATACATACGCAGAGGATAGAATCTCAATGGAGGGTGCTAAAACGGTTCTTTCAAAAGGATAATTATAACAATCCAAGCCACTTCGCGGATATCATTGTAGAGTATCTTTGGCGCAAGTCAATAATTAAAAGTCGCTATGATCCCTTTGAAAAGCTGATTGATGTCATCAAATACAGTTACAAACCATAACATTCCGTCTTTTTATTGATTTATTCTTTTTAAAATTTTTTAACTATTCTGCGGCGCTTTTTTTTTCTTTTTTTTTAAGTATATATATCTATATATATATATATCATATATTCATAATATAGTGAAAATTTGGAATTAAAAATCGCGCGATTTTTTATTCCAAATTTTCACCTGCGGCGCTTTTTTTTCTTTTTTTTTAAATATATATATATATATATTATATATATCATATAATATATTCATAATATAGTGAAAATTTGACGTGTTTTTGTTTAAAATAAAATATATGTATAAATATATATATCTATCAAATATTACTATATGATATTTTTTCAAATACAACATATATATGTATGAAATATTAATAAATAACTTTTTTTTTGTTTGAATACAAATCTAAATACACCCAGCAAATACAAATCTGTAAACTCAAAATGCATACAATCAAACATACTTTACTGAAAATCAAGCATTAATATATATATGTACAATATATAAATATATACATATATCCATAAATATATCTATATATATTATAGATACATATATATATATGAATAGACGTATATAATATAGAAATAATTTGTAAAATTTTGTATTTTTATTCATTTATTATCTTCTAAAATTGTTTATTTATACCATGTCTGGCAGCACTTCGGCTGGTTGTAGTAACCAAAATAGGAGGGTTCTTGGTCAATTTTACAATTTTTAAACTCAAATAACTTAAAAACTACAAGTCGCCTACAAGTGAGGTTTTCACTTTTAGAAAGTAGAATACCCCCTCTACCCCCCCTTATACCCCTTTTTTAAAACAGACGGGGTAGGGGAGGGGTATTTTCCCAAAAATTTAAATCCACCAACAATTTAAACATAACTTCACCATGCATTTCCACTAACGCATTCACAATTCTCTCATTGCCCTCGTCACTGGCTATGATTTTTCGAAGGCTGTAGATTTACCAAATGATTGTACGTAAATTGCCAATTCGGCGACGTTTTGTTGTAGTTTCCCAAAAAAGGCAAACAAATTAACAACGGAGCGCGCAACTCAGAGCATTTTGCTTTAATTTGGTAAGTAAAATATTATTATTGTATAATCTGTGCTTCACTCTAAAGTACACCCAAGCAAGTAACGGTGGTAGCTTAAAAGTGAATTCTCTTCACAACTGTCTGGATGTCTAGGCTACACAAACAATTTGTCGCTTGTTGTACAGCTGATACGCATTTTTAATTGGCTTCAGAGCATTGCCTTGTAGCCATGGTGTGACGTGGTGTGCGTGTAATGCATAGCTTTATATCGTAAACTAATCCTTATCTACTTTAATTGAGCAACGAATCTGTCTGAATTTTGTATTTCTCCATGCATTTCTCTTACACCATTTGCCCGCGCATTGTTAAAGCTAACGGTACTCAACGGAGACTTGACATTGCCGAAAATACTTGGCGCGAAATTTACTTTTGTTTTTATGGATTGTTCTGCTCCTATAAAATGTAAGCAGCGTAGAACAGTTTTTATTTTTTAAGCTTTTACACTTTGTCAATTTGAAAACTTTGACTTTCAATTTAGCAGTGGGAATAAATCAAAACTTCATAATTAGATACGTCGCAAGGTGGCATGTGTCATATGAGTATGTAATATGTCACATATAAAATTTTAAAAATTCTTAGGCTTGTGAGCATCCCTGTGAGTTGTAAGTCAAATATTAACAATAACAAATATTACAAATTCATGCTGGAAAGAATAATGGTGGTACCGTTGCTCTGCTCTCAGCGAATTGGACAATGAGTGACGTCATATTAGCACCAGTATGGCCAGATTACAATTTTCATAACTTGATTTAGCATGTTTTTGAAGTGAAAACTTCTTTAGAATCGTTGGGAGTGATTTGAGACTAGATGAAACGAAAAAGCGACACTAAAAAGAGACATACATAGAGATCTTGTAGTATATAGCCTGCGAGAGAATGAGATAGAACACAGTTATACAGCGTTCCCTATTTTCCGTCTCCTCTTTGTGCGGTGCTTCGTAGTCTCCCCACTCTTGGCTACGAAGCGTTACATTATATGTTGATATACGTATATGTGTGTGGCTGCGTACTGCTGAGCCACGCTAGTATAGTGAGTATTGTAGTATGTATACTACACTGCCTATTACTTACTTTGGTGTTTAGTTCAAGTGTCATACGTATGTATGTTTGTATGTATGCTAGTACGTATGTGTGCGCGCCTGCGTATTACGGAGCCCACGGTGAGCGAGAAGGCATTATGTATACCTATACTACACTACCTAATACTTGCTTAGACCAAGCGGCCTACGAGTGTTTGTGTGTATGTTAGTATGTTAGTTAGTTAATAGCAACCGCGTGTGCTGTATTGCGTCCGTATTTTTATATTCGTAAATATTTTCATTTTTAAATATAATATTTACCGCAATTATGCCGAAAAATAATGCAGAAAAGTGTCGTGAATATCGGCAGAAAAAAAACGAAAAGAAAATAAAACTAAAAAAACAGTTTTAATTGTGGCAATTTATATTTCACCAAATCAATCAATAAATAGCATTACGGAATTCATTCACGAAAATTTAATAAAGTATACACCAGAAGTATCGCGGATACTTGGAAAAGATTACGATAAAGTTCCAATGATTTTAAGTGGCGATTTTAAAGTAAATTTTGCATTGGACACAGCGGTTCCTTTACTTGACTTTCTCCATACAACATTCAATTTAAAAATGTGTAACAATCGCACTGAATCGACAACACGATCCAAAACAACAATTGACGCGGTATTTCAGAGATATGTTGACAACATCGAAACCAAAGCATTTGTATCATATTTTAGCTATCATAAGCCACTCGTATCATTTGTTGAAATTGAAAACATTGAGAATGAATAATAATAAAATGAAGAAAATAAAATATGAACTTTATAGCAATATTATAATGAACCTATAATTATCCCGCTCCTAATGCTGCTTTCGTCTCATTCTCTCTCAGTTTGTTTTACGAAAGGTTTCACTTCTATCGCGTCTAACCGTTAGACTTTTATTTTTTTTGGTGGTGGCTCATCTGGAGCCTTCCATTCAGCACTTTAACGCTTAGTTTCAGGTTCATGTAGAGAGTTTACGAATTTGAAAAATTGTCTCGCCAGAAAACACAATGTTCGGAAATTGACAGCTTTCGGCCAAGCGAAGCAATTCCTTCGATCTCTCAAGTTTGACTTGTTTCTGCTTTGGTGAGAGGTCATGCATCTTTAGGATATTGTAAGGCTTGGCCTTGAGATCATTTTTCAGTATGCGGCGGATGCTACGCTCGGATATTTTCAGTTCTTTCGCCATTTGATTGGCACTTCGTCCGGGATTTCGCTCAAGTCGCTTCCTCACTTTTTGAACCATTTCAAGTGACGTTTCAGTCTTTTGATGACCACCTCCATGACGTTTCGCGCTATTAGCAGTATAATTGTAATGAGTAATGGTGCGATAAACAAAAACTTTATTTACTTTAAGGTGCTCGAGCTCACGAACAATCGCTGGTTGTGACTTACCAGCCAAATATAATGCAATCACTCTATTACGTATGAAATCCAATATTGATTTTCGTTTTTTCGCGTTTTCTCTCGGCAAAATGCATCCGCGCGCTTGTAAACAATACTCTGAACTGTCAGTTAGCCAACTGACAGACAGGTGATGCCCGTGCATTTGCTTCAGGGACAGTCCTTATATGTGCTTTCACTACAAGAACATTTGTTTGTCTTTTTTGTTTACATGCGGCAATACTTGCAATGTGCCACCCCAGTACGTTTTACATGAATGAAAATGAGAGCGATGCGCCGCTTGTTAAACTGTGAAAGCGCGAGTTATAAAAATACCTCCAAATGCAGTTTTTCTGCGGATGACGCCGTGACAAGAAAATGTGTGTGTGGGTGTGCGTAATTTTTTGTGTTTGGTAGTTTCTGTTGTTTTCGCCACTCACCTTTACAAAAAAGGACTTATTTCCCCCACTTTTGTTTGTATATTTTCGGCATGACGATGCAGCGAATTCGGAAAGCCCAATTGCGTATTTAATCATTCTTGAGGAAGAAGAGAAACGTAAACAAGCAAACACAGTTGGTACAAAGTAACACTGAAGAGACACAACAACGCAGCGTCATATTTATAAAGAGTTTTCCAATAAGAGGAGTGTAGTCTTATTCTTGGAAATAAAAAGTCGTGTGTTTATGCTTACAGATGAGAAAAGAGAATGAACGAGTTTATTTTACGCATGTACATATGAGTATAAGAATAAGATGATGCAATGAACACAGCAATGAACACAGCACACAATCAGCTGTTTGTTTGCTTTAACCTTTGTGTTTTTGTGTAACACTTCCACTTTCATTGATCAGATTATTCATTTTCAAAACATGAGCAAACTTTCAGAAGTGACTTAAAATTATTGAAATTTGAACTCTTTAGAGGCTTCGTGAAAATATCCGCCAGCTGTGTATTTGTTGGCACGTACTTGAGCGTGAAGCCTTTGTTCTCATACACCTCTCTGATGAAATGAAATTTGACCTCAATATGTTTGGTCCTCTTGTGGTATTGTGGATTCTTCACCAGTTTAATTGCGCTTTGATTGTCTAAACAAAGTTCTGGTACTGTGCGATTTCCGGACATTTCCTCCAATAATCGACGAACCCAAATTAGTTCTTTTACTGACTCACAAGCGGCCATGTACTCTGCTTCGGTTGTTGAGAGTGCAACTGTTTGCTGAATTTTTGATGACCACGAAATAGGACCGCCGCATAACATGATTACATAACCTCCAGTTGATCGCCTTGTCCCCAAATCACCAGCAAAGTCCGAATCACTGAAGCAGGTCAAAGACAAATTATTAATTTTCTTGAATAAAATACCTTCACTGAGAGTCCCTCGTAGATATCTGAAGATTCGCTTTATCAAGACGATATGTTCGCTGGTATAAGTGTCCAGAAAACGACTTGCATACGACACCGCATAGGCTAGATCAGGTCGTGTCACTGTAGACAAATACATAAGAGATCCAACAGCTTCGCGATATGGGTACTGCACTTGCTGACTGCTTTCTGTGTTTAAATTTGCACCTTCTGCTGGAGTTGTGACGGGCTTGGCGTCGAGCATTCCAAATCGTTCCAACACTTTTGTTGCGTATGCTTTTTGTCGAATAAATATTTTTCCAGATTTCCTGACAACTTCCATACCCAGGTAAAATATCGACTCAAAAACTTTAATGTCGAAGTCTTTCGTGAGATAATCGATCAGCTTACAAAGTGCTTCTGTTGATTGCGCTGCTATGATGCCATCGTCAATATAAATTGCAAGAATTAATTTCGCACTGTTAAAACTCCCGATAAAAACGCATGGATCCTCTGCACTGACTTTTAGATTACAAGTCTCCAGCATCTGAGTAAATTTCTGATTCCAACATCTCGATGCCTGCTTTAAACCATAAAGACTTTTGTTCAGCTTACACACCTTGTCAGTTCCATCTTCGTAACCAGTAGGTTGATGCATATAAATCTCCTCGCTTAGAGTTCCGTAGAGAAACGCTGTCTTCACATCAAACTGCTTTACAATCATGTCAAGCTCAACTGACATGGCAAAAATCATTCTAATTGACGTAAACTTGGCAACAGGGCTAAAAGTCTCGAAATAATCAGTACCAAACTTTTGCGTAAAGCCACGAGCGACTAAACGCGCCTTAAAACGTTCGATTTCACCTTCCTTTCCACGCTTGATTTTGTAGATCCATTTGTTAGAAATCGCTGTTCTACCTGTAGGCAAACTTACCAGGGACCAGGTTTGGTTTGTTATTAACGATGAAAACTCCTCATCCATGGCACGCTTCCACTGCGCACAATGGTTACTAGACACTGCTTTCACATAGCAATCCGGCTCATCTGCTTCAGCAATATACGCATAGCTTAGTGCAGCTTTACTTTCAATATCTCCTCTTTGCGAACGTGTCATGATCCTACGTATCTGCGGTTGATTGGTTGCATCTTCGCTATCGTGATTGCCACAGCTTTCAGTTATGGTTTCTGGTTTGTTAGCATTCGTAGTTGGTTCTTCCACTGCTTCAACGTGTTCTTCATGCACATATGCGGCTTCTTTGCAGGTTTCTTTGATTATAACGTCTCTTGATACTTCAATTTTTCTTTCGTTAGGTATCCAAACCCTATAGCCCTTGCAGTTTTCCTCGTAGCCTACAAACACACCTTTCTTGGATTTCGCATTAAGTTTTCTTCGCTTTTCCTGTGGTATATGCACAAAAGCCTCCGATCCAAAAACTCGAAGTACAGACAAGTCAGCCTGTTTATTAAACCACAATTCAAATGGTGATTTACCATCCACTTGACATTTACCACTCCGATTAAGAGTGTACACGATATTGTTCACTGCTTCACCCCAGTATTTCAGGCTCAATTCTTTGGCGTGAATCATAGACCGTGCACCTTCGATAATTGTTCTCATGTCTCTTTCTGCGCGGCCATTGTGTTCTGGCGTATATGGTGTTGATTTTTGATGAACCACTTTTCTTCTACTGAATATTTCTGTCACGTCTTTGTTGACGAACTCTAGTCCGTTATCGGAACGGATGCACTGTACTCGCTTTCCTGTTTCTGCCTCAGCTTTATCTAAAAACCGTTCAACAAACAATGCAACATCTGCTTTTGACTTTATGCAATAGACACATCGATAATTTGAAAAATCATCACGAAATAGCAACATATAGCGCGCACCACCATATGAAATCTCTTGCATAGGGCCGCATAAATCAGTGTGAACAAGCTTACCTATCGAATTAGCTCTGTTTTTGCTTTCATGGAATGGCATCCGATGCTGTTTACCGAATACACATCCCTCACAAAAAAAATCATTGCTATTAAAAGAAATACTTCGTTGAGTTAGTACGCTCTTTACATGGTCTTTAGCTTGATGACACATGCGTTCATGCCAAAGTTGCAGCGACTCAGATTTCGCACTAAAATTCGCCTGAGCTTCCACGCCGCTAACCTTCAATAAGAGCTTAAACAGTTTCGAATTTTCTCGTAGACCTTGTAAACACACTTTGCCTTGTTTTTTAAAATAGCAATCGTTGCCCTCCGCTATCAACGAGTAACCTTTGTCTAAACATGCGTTGGATGAAAATAAGTTCATTTTAATACCAGGTACATATAGCACATCAGCCAAGTACTTTGCGTTCCAGACGTTGCCATTATAAGCTTCAACGTGAATATCCCCCCTACCATATGCTTGCACTATGGAACCATCCGCAATGCGAACATCTTTTGGCGTATCAAACTTGACATAATCATGGAACCACTCTTTGCGATAAGACATGTGATCGCTAGCACCAGAGTCCATGTACCAACTGCTCTCACGTGATATGTTCGATTGCACAAACATAACCTCACTTACAAAAGCATTACCATGTGCTAATTTTTTAACACTTTCTCTATTTGGACAGTCTCGTTTCCAATGACCAAACTTTTTGCAAATGAAACATTTTCCTTTCTTCTTATTGTCGCCTTTACCTTTAACTTGATTAGCTACGAACGCTCCTTGTGCATTTGGCTGCACACCCAATCTAGATTCTTCCATACACAAGCGTGCCGTTAGCATTTTCAATGTACGGTCCTTTTTCTCTGTTGCTTCCCACGCCGCAAAGAAATGATTATATTGCTCCGGCAATGTCATTAGAATTTTTGTTACCAGCATATTCTCGGAGATTTTTTCACCCAGATCTTCTAATTGCCTTGCAATCTTCTGCAACTTCGCTATATGCATTGCAATGCTGTCTTCGGCGCTTTTTACGTATTGAAAAAATTGTTGTTGTAGCAAATGGATCGATGTATCCGACTTTTGCTCGTAAACGCTCTCCAGCGTAGCAAACATAGCAGCAGCAGTTTCACAATTTATAATATGCATCAGCGGTGCTTCGCCCATTGAAACGACTAGAATTTTCTGCGCCTTTGCATCATCTTTTATCCATTGCTTTCTAGGTTCACCGTCAGCTTCAGGTTTCGTTACAGCTCCACTTACAAGTTCCCATAGGCCACCAGCTCTAAGCATCACCTTTATCTGGAACTTCCATAAGGTCCAACCGTCCTCAACTTCAAGCTTGTTGATTTTAATTTCTTCCATCTTAAATGCCGCAATATTCTAGGAAACGCGCCTTAAAACGTTCGATTTCACCTTCCTTTCCACGCTTGATTTTGTAGATCCATTTGTTAGAAATCGCTGTTCTACCTGTAGGCAAACTTACCAGGGACCAGGTTTGGTTTGTTATTAACGATGAAAACTCCTCATCCATGGCACGCTTCCACTGCGCACAATGGTTACTAGACACTGCTTTCACATAGCAATCCGGCTCATCTGCTTCAGCAATATACGCATAGCTTAGTGCAGCTTTACTTTCAATATCTCCTCTTTGCGAACGTGTCATGATCCTACGTATCTGCGGTTGATTGGTTGCATCTTCGCTATCGTGATTGCCACAGCTTTCAGTTATGGTTTCTGGTTTGTTAGCATTCGTAGTTGGTTCTTCCACTGCTTCAACGTGTTCTTCATGCACATATGCGGCTTCTTTGCAGGTTTCTTTGATTATAACGTCTCTTGATACTTCAATTTTTCTTTCGTTAGGTATCCAAACCCTATAGCCCTTGCAGTTTTCCTCGTAGCCTACAAACACACCTTTCTTGGATTTCGCATTAAGTTTTCTTCGCTTTTCCTGTGGTATATGCACAAAAGCCTCCGATCCAAAAACTCGAAGTACAGACAAGTCAGCCTGTTTATTAAACCACAATTCAAATGGTGATTTACCATCCACTTGACATTTACCACTCCGATTAAGAGTGTACACGATATTGTTCACTGCTTCACCCCAGTATTTCAGGCTCAATTCTTTGGCGTGAATCATAGACCGTGCACCTTCGATAATTGTTCTCATGTCTCTTTCTGCGCGGCCATTGTGTTCTGGCGTATATGGTGTTGATTTTTGATGAACCACTTTTCTTCTACTGAATATTTCTGTCACGTCTTTGTTGACGAACTCTAGTCCGTTATCGGAACGGATGCACTGTACTCGCTTTCCTGTTTCTGCCTCAGCTTTATCTAAAAACCGTTCAACAAACAATGCAACATCTGCTTTTGACTTTATGCAATAGACACATCGATAATTTGAAAAATCATCACGAAATAGCAACATATAGCGCGCACCACCATATGAAATCTCTTGCATAGGGCCGCATAAATCAGTGTGAACAAGCTTACCTATCGAATTAGCTCTGTTTTTGCTTTCATGGAATGGCATCCGATGCTGTTTACCGAATACACATCCCTCACAAAAAAAATCATTGCTATTAAAAGAAATACTTCGTTGAGTTAGTACGCTCTTTACATGGTCTTTAGCTTGATGACACATGCGTTCATGCCAAAGTTGCAGCGACTCAGATTTCGCACTAAAATTCGCCTGAGCTTCCACGCCGCTAACCTTCAATAAGAGCTTAAACAGTTTCGAATTTTCTCGTAGACCTTGTAAACACACTTTGCCTTGTTTTTTAAAATAGCAATCGTTGCCCTCCGCTATCAACGAGTAACCTTTGTCTAAACATGCGTTGGATGAAAA
This sequence comes from Anastrepha ludens, assembly GCF_028408465.1. NCBI lineage: Eukaryota > Metazoa > Arthropoda > Insecta > Diptera > Tephritidae > Anastrepha > Anastrepha ludens. Next base: position 16,619,998 of record NC_071500.1, read on the forward strand.
TAAGTTCATTTTAATACCAGGTACATATAGCACATCAGCCAAGTACTTTGCGTTCCAGACGTTGCCATTATAAGCTTCAACGTGAATATCCCCCCTACCATATGCTTGCACTATGGAACCATCCGCAATGCGAACATCTTTTGGCGTATCAAACTTGACATAATCATGGAACCACTCTTTGCGATAAGACATGTGATCGCTAGCACCAGAGTCCATGTACCAACTGCTCTCACGTGATATGTTCGATTGCACAAACATAACCTCACTTACAAAAGCATTACCATGTGCTAATTTTTTAACACTTTCTCTATTTGGACAGTCTCGTTTCCAATGACCAAACTTTTTGCAAATGAAACATTTTCCTTTCTTCTTATTGTCGCCTTTACCTTTAACTTGATTAGCTACGAACGCTCCTTGTGCATTTGGCTGCACACCCAATCTAGATTCTTCCATACACAAGCGTGCCGTTAGCATTTTCAATGTACGGTCCTTTTTCTCTGTTGCTTCCCACGCCGCAAAGAAATGATTATATTGCTCCGGCAATGTCATTAGAATTTTTGTTACCAGCATATTCTCGGAGATTTTTTCACCCAGATCTTCTAATTGCCTTGCAATCTTCTGCAACTTCGCTATATGCATTGCAATGCTGTCTTCGGCGCTTTTTACGTATTGAAAAAATTGTTGTTGTAGCAAATGGATCGATGTATCCGACTTTTGCTCGTAAACGCTCTCCAGCGTAGCAAACATAGCAGCAGCAGTTTCACAATTTATAATATGCATCAGCGGTGCTTCGCCCATTGAAACGACTAGAATTTTCTGCGCCTTTGCATCATCTTTTATCCATTGCTTTCTAGGTTCACCGTCAGCTTCAGGTTTCGTTACAGCTCCACTTACAAGTTCCCATAGGCCACCAGCTCTAAGCATCACCTTTATCTGGAACTTCCATAAGGTCCAACCGTCCTCAACTTCAAGCTTGTTGATTTTAATTTCTTCCATCTTAAATGCCGCAATATTCTAGGAAAATTTCAATTTTATTTCTCACGCGTTGGACAGGCGCTGGGCCCATAACCTGTAGTCTTATTCGTGGAAATAAAAAGTCGTGTGTTTATGCTTACAGATGAGAAAAGAGAATGAACGAGTTTATTTTACGCATGTACATATGAGTATAAGAATAAGATGATGCAATGAACACAGCAATGAACACAGCACACAATCAGCTGTTTGTTTGCTTTAACCTTTGTGTTTTTGTGTAACAAGGTGTTATTTTGATATTCAAAGAAAAATGCTATTTTTTAATATAAATGATCGGATGTTTATTTCATTATAAATAGGAAGGTATGTCGTTAATAGTGGACAATATCCTTTTCATGAAATTTTCCATAACCGAATGGCAAAGTGGCTGCCCTATGTCCTCGATAGCATCCCGAACTCCGTCTTTGATGTCTTGAATCGACCCTGGGCTGTTGGCGTATACTTTCTCTTTCACGTGGCCCCACAGAAAAAAAGTCACAAGGTGTTAAATCACAAGATCTCGGTGGCCAATTGGGATCACCTCTTCGAGAGATAACACGGTCCGGAAACTTTTCCCGTAAAAGATCAAAGGTTTCGTTGGTTGTGTGGCACGTAGCGCCGTCTTGTTGAAAATAAAACTTGTCCAGATCAATACCCTCCAATTCCGGCCATAAAAAATCGTTAATCATCTCTCGATAGCGCCGAATATCATCTGTTATTGGAAAACCCTTTAGTTTTGCATTTGAAACAGCAACAATGTTTTTGCAACAGTTGTACAAAACTATGACTTGGGACATAAATCACATCATATGACACCTTGTGATCTCCCTAACTGCATTGCTTTATACGAGTATCATACATAAATATCGGTTTAGTGAAAGAGAACTGAAATTAGAAGTTTGATTAACTTTATTTACATGTTAGGTACCAGTCAAGTTCGATGAACTCGTTCTGCCTAAGCTAAAATGAGTCACATCCAGTTAACCAGAGAAATCAAACGATACTCGATAGTAAACTCCTCTGGAAAATTAGAAGATAGCGCGATAACCGCTTACGCGATTTTGTCCTAGTTTAACAAAGCGTGCTGGTCGTTCCAAGTGAAGCCAAGTCTTTCTCCACCTGATCTCACCAACGCAGATGAGGCCTTCCTCTTCCTCTGCTACCACCAACTGGTACCGCATCGAATACTTTCAGAGCCGGAGCATTTGTTTCCATTCGGACGACTTGACCAAGCCAGCGTAGCCGCTGGATCTTTATTCACTGCGTGTAGTCGTGAAGCTCATACAGCTCATACAGCTCATCGTTCCACCGCCTGCGATATTCGCCATTGCCAACGTGCAAAAGTCCAAAAATCTTTCGCAGAATCTTTCTCTCAAACACTCCAAGGAATGATTTATCGGATGTTGTCATCGTACAAACTTCTGCGCCATACGTTAGGATGGGCACGATGAGAGCCTTGTAGAGTGTTAGTTTTGTTCGTCGAGACAGGACTTTACTGCTCAGCTGCCTACTTAGTCGAAAAAAGCACTTGTTGGCAAGAGAGATTCCACGCTAGATTTCCCGGCTGACATCGCAGGCAAACTACCAGCTGATATTCAGGCAAAGGAATCGAGCCATCATTAGAAGAAACAGCTGCAGAGTGACTACATTCGATCGAAGTATGGCAAAGCAGATGGGATTCTTCAAAAAAAACGGACGTTGGACTCATAGGCTATCTCAAATATTAGTCGGTGGGTGATCAGGAAACGAGGAGACGTTGACAACTATCTCACGTAAATATTGAGTGCTCCCTGATTTATTTTTTTTCTAAAGTACTTCCAACGGCTGAATCTGAAGGACGCCTCGTTCTCCGCAAACTGCAACTACGCGATTGAAAGTGCGGAGAACATATTCTTCTACTGTGATCGCCTCAGAGAGGAGCGCTTAACGCTTGAAGTACTTCTCGGTGACCAGCTATGCCCGGACATCCAATAACCCAGATGGTCGCATCAAATACTTGCAGGAATGCAGTGCAAAATTTTGCAACGACGATAGTGCTATACCTTCAACGCACAGAGCGGCAACTGGCAACTGCATGTCTGAGCGAAGAAATCAACTGCAGCTTTCGACTGAAGGTGGACTGCCTGCGAACTGACAACAAATCACAGACGCCTGAGCCAAATGCTCACGACGGTATCAGACTACGACACGTGGGTAACACTTAGGAAATTTTGTCCGATATTCCTTTTGCTGCAGAATTACTTATGAAGTGGAAGCAATGGATACCATCTATAGCGTATAACCTCCATATGCTCATGTGGGAGGAGCCTGGGTGGAGGTAGTTGTTGTGTGAATAGACATAAACGCTGCTCCACCTTGATGAAATGTAACCACGGTCCCTGGGTGGAATTCAGCCGTGAAGGAGGATTGTTATAGTGTTAGTGCGAGCAAGGCCCACACACCACTGGTGCGACGGCACCTTTGATGATGTTTCTAACACTTTGATTTTAGCTACCTTAAAAAAAGGTGGGAAAAATTTACACCCCCTTGGCGGTATTCATATAAATTGCAGAACAATAAGCATCAGAAAGTGCTAAAATTTTTAAGTAATTTTCAAATAGGTAATGACGTACCTGACCGAACTTTGCACAATAGATCTATTTTGATCGCAGTGCGCCTTATAATAATACTAATATTACATTGATCTAATCACTTTATAATTACCTGAGTGGATTAATAATCGCACGATGCCTATCAATTGCGATGGCCGTGAGCGTGAAAACAGACACATTTACAGTTAACGCCTGCACGAAGGGGCAAAAGCCACACATAAACCATGGCAGATTCCAGCGTTGCAATAAGGCCGCTTGAAACTGTGTCACAATATAAAAAAAATATGAATTTTTAATTAAAAATATATTTATGCTAAATTTTGCGTGCAAGAGCATAAGAATTATATATTGTACAATAAATATGAGGAACAAGTTCGATAAAAACAGACCTGTAAGTTCATGAAGGCACGAATCAACGTCTATGGACACTTTTATATACTGTTATCTGGCCTTTGTTACGAAACCATTTTACAATTTGTATTTTGCATTGTAGACCATTAATGATTGCAATTTTCCATGTGTTTGGTAGCATACGGAATCCCTGTCGTATTTAAATTATTGACTTCTTCGAAGTAACAAAAATCAACTGGGCCCCACCTACTGACGTGCGAAGAGAACTAGCCATCACCTTCCCATCGGATTGTGAAACCTTATCCCTTAAGCGGTATTGCGTGTTTTTTTTATCTATTACATCAATTCATAAATTCATGTCTCGTCTTACTTTGTAGATTGAAAAACCTCGATACACTAAAATAATGTGAGTATACTTGGTATCTATCTTGCGCTATCATTAAGTATATCAAAAATAAGCACTCAAAGCAGTTGTAAATGATAGATACTCGAACCATTTCTTCAATTTCCTTCCTCTACAACTGAGCATCTTCTAGGGTTGTTTGACAAACTAAATACATAATTTTTTTAGTACTCATTGGCATTTCATCAAGGAAAGACTTACGTCTCAAGAACAAATCGTACAACTGATTGCTTAAATCAACGCTCTGTAAAAAGTACTCATCGGGCGCTTAGGCCAACTTGTGGTGTACATAACCAACCTACGAAACACACTATTCGGCAAACCATCGGCAAAATTGATAATAATATACATTATTGGATGACACGCAACTGATTAGACCACGAATAGCCCGAAGCGCAGAGAATATTGCGGCTGTAAATGACAGTTTTGCCGAAGACCTGGAAGAATCGATTCGGCGCCAATCTCAACAACTTGGCCTATCTTAAGACACTATGTACTTGACCGATCTTGGTTGGGAAGTATACAAAATATAGGTAGTCCCAGATTTGAAGCCGTCCGATCATCCAAAGTGTTATAATATCAGTCGTTGGGCTCTTGAACAACTAGTCAAAACAAGTCCGCATTTTGAGACCCGAATTTCGTTCAGCGATGAGGCTTATTTTTGGCTTAATAGCTACGTCAATACGCAAAATTGCCAAATTTGAGGTGAAGAACATCCCGAAGCCATTACATCCGTTGAAAACAACATTTTGGTGTGGCCTATGGGCTGGAGTAATAATCGGCGCATATTTTTACAAAGACGAGGGTGGCGCGAATGGAACAGTTAATGGAAAACGCTATCGCACCATGATAAACGACTCTTCGATGCCGGAAATTGAAGTTTGCAATTGGCACAACAGTTGGCTCCAATACGACGGCGCTACTTGCCATACAACCCGTGAAACAATGGATTTAATTGAGAATCCTTCGTCGTCAATCGGTGCACAATTTATATCTCATCTCGGACCAGTGGATTGTCCATGAAGATCGTGTGATATCACACCTTTGGATTTCTATTTGTTGGAGTATGTAAAGCTTAAATGCTTTGTGAATAAACCAACTTCGACTGTCGCATTCGAAACCAACTTCACTAAATTTAGTGTTTGCCGATGGCCGAATTACGGTGCAGTTGCGGCCAACATTTGAAAAGGATTATCTTTAAAAAATAATAATTAAAAATAGGAATGTCTGGTCTCACTTTGGATTGCATCAGAATTCTTCGACATAACTCTAATTTGGGTGCTTGGTCATAGTGACATTGCTGAAAACAACGTACCCGACGAGCTGGCCAGACGAGGGAACCGTGAGGTAGTGTGCCCGCAAAAGGAGAGAATCTGGATCCCCTTGACAATCCTCGCTCTACTCCTGGAAGGATGGGATTTGCAGCAACTCAGCGAGCGCTGGGCAAGTACACGAACGTGTAAGGTAGTTACCGTTCATAGTCCACAAATACTCAACCTCTCACTCCTCTCCTTTTCGTCCTACCGTTTTTCTTCACCTCTTTTTTCCCTTACAATGGTATCGCAAAGGATGAACCAAATTTCTTTCGTACAAGTGGGCCCACTTTCAGGGCAACCGTTACAACCTAAACTAACCTACCTGATACTTCTAAATTGATCATCCTTTACAAGGTTTTCGACTTTTTCAAGAATGTTCGTGTAAGCCATCTGAATCGGCCGCCGGCAGATGCAACGCCGTAAAAGCTGTATGCGATATTTTACGAACAAATTACGATATTTTACGTATCGAAATGGGGTTAGAAGTGGAAGAGTTGTGCTTTGAGATACGTTTATGATCTTAAGAAAATGCCTCATTACACTACATAACCTCAAACTCGAATGTTTTGCACTCCTAAGCAGAATATCCCGAGCTCAGGCGTGCTACGGTTATTCTCAGTTCGCATTCGGTTTCAGTACATCAAAGATCTCCGGATAAGTGTAACCTGCTTTTCGGTTTACAATTTTTGTCGGCCTATGCAGTTATGATGCAGACATTTACTATCTTCTTATCAATAAAGAAGTCGTTCATATGGTTAAAACGCCATTCAACATGTGTACATACAGAAGGACAATCTTCCTCGGACTTTTCATACTGCTTTAAGGCGCGAAGTAATGCTTTGCAATTACTCTTGTGTTCAATCCCCTGCTCCAGCAATTTTACGTTTTTGGTTGCTAGAAACGTCTTTGTTCTCAATGCCAAAATGAGACTACTTTAAAAACATTGATAACACTTTTTGCGGCATTAAAAAACTGACGTATGGGTAACCCATAAGCCTTAATACATATTATGCGGTGCCCTTTAAATTGATTTTTATGTTAAAGTTGTTAGGAATTTCCTACAGTGAACCAAGAAGAGACTGGGACGCTAATATTCAAAAATAAAATTATTCATATATTTTTAAGAAATCATTTGCGTTGATGACTTTCATTTTTATCTATTCAATATGCATACTAGTTGTTTTAATATTAACGGTAACTCCGTTTATTTAAGTTATAACCACAATTCGAGTAGCACAATTTTTCAAAGTCAAACAAAAGTGGGACACCCTAATTTTTTAGCAGTAGTAGAAGTAAACTACGAGACGGACTCAACAAGTACCCGTGTTTGACATGAAGACAGAATTTTCTGAAAAAAATTTTATTTTGAAATTTTAACATGCACTGGAAGAGTTTTCAAAATTAATTCGCATGTGACCAAGAGAAAGATTATAGGTTTAATGAACGAGAATTCGAAAATTTCTACAGTTAAATTGGATAAATCACTCAAAAGTTGGCCAACTATGAGGATCTATCCAGAGCATACACTCCTAGAAAAAATACCCTCTTTCAAGGGTTAACATGAGCAAAAGGTTGAATTATTCTATGGAATACGTTAGCACTCCGAATACATTTTGGAGTAAAAATTCAACTTATTTGGGTCGGATGATCGCAGTTTTGTTTGGAGAAGAGAAGGTACAGTGCTCAATCCATCTCATGTGATCGGTGGCTGTGAAATATGGTGACGGGCATGTAAGGATTGGTGGAGCAATGACGGCAAATGGATGGGAATGGATTTTCTTGAAGGCACTATGACTAAAATGAGTTATCTAGACCTATTTAAGGAACATATTCCCAAAACTGTAGAAGAATTAAAGTTACCAACAACGTTCAACCGATCTAAAGCATAGTGCGCTGATTGTAAGAGAATATTTGCTTTGCTATGTAAAACAAAAGTATTGCCTCATCCTCCTCTGAGCTTAGCATCTCAATTCCATTGAGCGCCTGTAGGCCCACATTGAAAGAGAATTGCGCAAGCAGCAGATTAGTGGAAAAAATTCTCTCAAATCAGTCATTGAACAGATATGGGAAAATATTCCACGAGATGTCACCAAAACTCTGATAGACTGCATGGAATGATAGATGGATTAGATAAGATTTTTGAGGGTTGGACAAGTCCAAGCACTCAGTCAGGAAGACCATTGTACTACACCCCGATAGGTTGCAGTGGGAGGAATAGAGAGATAGGATAGATATCTCATGTAGGGTAGGACGAGCAAATTGGTTGGAGGTCACTCTTCTGCGAATCTTTTGGATTCATTGATGAACTTTAAGAGATCCAGAGGAGGATGTGTATGAACTTTATGCATGCTCAAGATAGCGCACCCAAACAGCCTAATTCTGCTTCTAGAGAATGCCGGACAGCTACAAAGAAAATGCTCTGCAGCGTTCTCATTTTCACGACAAGACAGCGATATTGGGTCGTCAATGATTCCCTATGGTAGCCATATGCTGACCACAGGCGTTGCGCCCTGTGTTTACATCTACCAGTACTCTCAGGTCCTTTATGCTAAGTTTTGGGAGAAAGGTTGCTAATTTCCTGTTTGGTTCTTGCACAAAACACTTAGTTACACTGCAGCAAGCCAACTCAGACAAACGCTTTCTATGATTTGACCTCATGAAGTCGTTAATTCATAGTTGAACCGATGCAGAATTGACCCGTAGGAAGGATTCAGCGTCCAATGGTGTGCTTGTAGAGCTTTTATTTGTTCAGGCTAGTATCCAGGCAGCCAAATATGAATAACTTCGCTGTGTTTTTCAAAAAATGTTCGGTTTTGTCTTACATTCACTGACCAATTTCGAAGAGCAACGAGGGTTTACAAGGACTCTCAGTGCAGCTTGACTGTCAGTAAAACAGTATTGGAACGACTACCCCGCCACTTTTTCTCAGTAAGCCAGTATGCTACATTTAACATGGCATAGCATAGGCATAGACTTCTGTTAAGTATACCGTAGCCATCTGTCATGTAGCGTAGGAGTACTTAGTGTCTTCGTCTATCGCTGGCAAAGGGATTCTTCACAAAATAGTAGTTCCTTCAAATTTCCTTCATTTCCATATTTCCATTTACTATTCCACTTTATGTTCGAGTTGTGAAATTAAGTCATTATTTTGTTTACTGGAAAACTTCAAAATAATTGAAATATTATATCATTTCCGTTCTTTACAATAAAAGACTCAAATTAATGTTTTATATTTGCTTTTGTCTGCTAAAAGTTGATTGAACCGGTCTCAAGTTTCAAAGGATTGAAGTGAGAACCAACAAGTGCATCAGTTTATTTTTGGTTCACTGAATATGTGAGTAGTTTTTGTTTTGTTGGTACATAAGTACAGGGTGGGCCAAATAAGGCCTACTAATGTTATGCACAAATAACTTTTTTTTTATTTTTCCCTTTTTGTAGGTTATAATTAAAGTGTTGGACATTTATTATGGCACCACCAACAAAGACTACAATACGCTATTCATTTTACACAATTAGCCACACAAATTGATTTTTTAAATAATGTTTTGATGTCGGTTGAAGCGCATTTCCATTTAAATGGTTATGTCAACAAAAAAAACTGTAGATTGTGGGCCTCTGGAAATCCAAGTGCAACAAACCAACATCAGTTGCACCCATCTAAATGTACTGTTTGGTGTGGTGTTATGGCCACTAGAGTTATAGAGTTATCGGTCCATATTTCTTCGAAAATGAGGATGAAACGCCGGAATCGATTTCAGGAGCTTCTTACAGAACATTGATTGAAAACTTTTTGCGGCCAATGGCGGAGCAGTATCCTAATTTGTGGTTTCAACAAGATGGAGCAACTGCGCATACTGCTAGGTCTTATTTGGCATACATTAGTAGGTCTTATTTGGCCCACCCTGTACATTTCATCAGAACGACAATGAGCTCTTCGCCATTCAACACTTTCCTAGAAACATATAATAAATTGTATGTTAAATTAGTAGTTGAATTGAATCACCTGAAATGGTATACAAAATAGTCCGATGACGACATCAGCAAATGCCAAATTGGCAATATACATATTTGTAACGGTACGCATGTTACGCGTCGTCACCACCACCCAGATAACCAGCGTATTTCCAATAACTGCAAAGAAGCTTATAACGCCGTAGAAAATGGAGAGTATAACTATGATTTCTGTGGACGCCGTATAGAGTTGCTCTATATTTAAACGAAAAATGAAGAGAGAAATGAGAGAGTTGGAAATTTGTATTTGCATTTCTCAGTTAAATTAACTAGATTAACAGTGAATAAGCTATGTATTGTTAAAAATTGCATTGGTGCTTTTTTTTTTGTTTTTGTATGTACATACACACATACATACATAAATATGCACATATAGTTATTTATCTTACCGAATTCTTCTTCTTTTAGAATTTTATCTGCTGGCACTTCAACCACTGGAAACTCATCCATCATGAGATTTTACTGTCTACGAAAAATTCGATTTTAATCTCTTCATCAGAAAAATTGCATTTTTGTATTTATGTTGTAGTTGTGCATGCAGAAGGCGATATTGTTTTTTGAAATTATTTGGCATAGAAGCTGAGGAAGAATGTAATGAAATTTTTGTACATTTAAAATATGCTTTCGAAGTTATTAAGGATTGAAATGAAATTCTTAAACAATTAATTTGATTAGTATGAAATGTTTCTGATAAACTAAAATATTTGTAGATAAAAAAACTGTGAATATTTAGGAAAAGAAGAAGTTAAATGCTGTGCGATTTGGAGCAAATATTTAATTATAAATTAATTAAGTTTAATTTAATTCTAGAGAAAATGGTCTTAAATATAATTCTTACCCTTTAAAAAAAAATAAAATAAAAAATTAAAATAAAAAAAAAACATGTAGATTAGTGGATTTTATTATTAGGTGCGCAACTAAGTTCCCGCTGTTTGTCAATAGATGCCGCCAGCAGTGTGTGCAAGTCGATCCTAACATAACCTGAACGCCATAAACCAAGCTTAGACATATAGTAAACAAACTGCTTCGACACATTAGTGATTTCGTTTTGGCACTATATACTTTTGGTTTTGTGAAAATGTCTGATTTTGTGCTGCATAATCGTCATTTGCGGGAAGTGTTGATTTTTCTCTTTCATTCGAAAAAAAACGGCGGCTGAAGCACATCGACAGCCACAAAAAGTGCCGAGATTGGTTTGGTCGCTTCAAAGACGGTGATTTTAATGTTGACGACCGTCCGCGTGAAGGAAGGCCAAAAACCTTCGAAGACGCTGAATTCGAGGTATTGCTCAATGAGGATCCGCGTCAAACGCAAGAAGAGCTTGCTTCGGTGAACAATATGAAGTGTTACCAACTTCACACTGCTTGTATCTGTAAAACAGCTCATGACATCACCGTCAAAATTGTTCTAATGACAATTCAATATATTGGTTATAAGCCATCAAAAGCATTTGCGTCTCAGTTTTGTTGAATTTTTTTTTCTGTGATGGAATCCAAACGTAATAGTGTGATTGCGTTATATTTGACTGGAAAATCACAACCAGCCATTGTTCGTGAGCTCAGTCACCAGAAAGTGAAGGAAATGTTTGTGTATCGCACTATAAAACGTTACAATGATACTACATAGTAGCATTGCAAAACGCTATGAAGGTGGACCAAAAAAAACCCCAACAACGCCAGAAATGGTTCGGAAAGTGAGGGCTCGACGACTATAACGAAATCCACGTCGAAACTCTCCATTTTCCACGTCGAAGGAAAAATGGCCAAAGAACTGAAAATTTCGCAAGACAGCACTCAACGCATATTGAAAAATGAGCTTAAGGTCAAGGCTTACTCGTACAAGCTCCAAAAAGCACACGATCTTTCACCCCAGCAAAAAAAGGTTCGGTGCGAAAGAGCAAAGGAGTTGTTGCGCTTGCACGAACGTGGCGAATTTCTTAACATTGAGTCTTCTGATGAAAAAAAATTCCGAATTGAGCAGTTCCTAATAACTCAAAGCAATCGTGTTTACTTGACCGAACGCTCATACGAGAATTTGAGCCTACGTATGGCCACTCTAAGCAATTTCCCATCGCAAGTAATGGTTTGGGCCGCAGTGACCGCTGATGGACGCTCTCCAATCGTTTTTATCGAGCCTGGTGTCAAAGTGAATGCGACTTATTATCGGGAAAATGTTTTAGAAGCTGCTTTCGGTCGTAGACCATGGACGTTCCAACAGGACTCGGCACCGTCTCATAAAGCTCGTGTGAACCAAGAATGGTTAAAAAATCATGTTCCACACTTCATTTCGTCCACACAATGGCTTTCGAATTCGCCAGACGCAAATCCGATGGACTATTCCATCTGGTCCATTTTGGAGAGTAAGGTGAGGACTAAAAAATATGCCAGTATGGATACGCTGAGAAAAGTGATTATACGAGAATGGGCCAAAATACCTCAAGATCACATTCGTGCAGCATGCAACTAATTTTTTGACCGTTTGAAGGCTATAGTCATAGCAAAAGGTGGTCATATCGAACTAAAGTGAATATATCGCACTTGTTACGTTAAAGCGTAACAACTCAAAATTTCCAAATTTTAGTTTTTTGCAATAAAACAATGTACAGTGGTAATCTCTACCCACTGTAAAAATCGTTCAGTGGTTTGCCTAGTCTTTCGTTAAAATCAGAATGACTTCTTTTGTCTCAACTAAAGAGTTACATTTTTAGTTGTCTCCAAGTGCTTGAACAAATTTGTGTCACATAAAGTGTAACATTTTGAATTGTGCCTGTTTACAACCAAACGGTTTGTTTAAGTTACGTGTTATTTTTTCAGTTAAACAGAGACAACTCAAAATAACACCACTAGGTGTATAAAAAAATTTCTGGAAAAGAGTAACAACTCAAAAATTTGTTATTTTAGCGCAACTACTAAACAAATAAGAATGAAACAACCGTTATATTGTTTTTAATGATATTTTCGTGCAATTATTGGGAGGTTGAATTAGTTTTAAAGGTGACACACAGATGGCGCTATTTATCACTTTATCGCGTTGGCAATACTGAATATATATTCATGACAAAGCCTCATCCCTAGGCTTTGTTTATCAGTATCTGTCATTTCGCTGAAGTATACTGTCAACTTTCGTGCCGTCGAAACGCAATTTGCGGGAAGCTTTGCTTTTCTGCTTCAATTTGAAAAAAAAAATACAGCCCAAGCCCGTGAATTGCTGCAGGAGGCCTACCCAGACCATACTCCGTCGATTTCAACATGTGAGTACTGGTTTCGACGATTCAAAAGTGGTGATTTTCACACCGAAGACAAGGAGCGTCTTGGCCAGCCCAAAAAGTTCGAGGACGCGGAATTGGAGGAATTGGTAAACGAGGACTCGTGCCAAACCCAAGAAGAGCTTGCTGAATCATTGGGCGTTGATAAATCAACCGTTTGCAAGCGTCTAAAAGCGATGGGAATGATCCAAAAGCAAGGACATTGGGTCCCGTACGAGTTGAAGCTGCGCGACGTCGAGCGGCGATTTTTTACGTGCGAATTGCTGATCGAGCGACAAAATCGGAAGGGTTTTTTGCATCGGGTGGTGACTGGCGCCGAAAAATGGATCCACTACGATAACCCAAAACGCAAAAAATCATGGGGTTTGCCCGGCCACGCATCAACGTCGACGGCCAAGCAGAATATTCACGGCAAGAAAATCATGCTCTGCATTTGGTGGGATCAGGTCGGCGTCGTATATTTTGAGCTGCTCCAACCGGGCGAAACAATCACGGGGGATCGTTACCGACTGCAATTGATGCGTTTAAGCCGGGCATTGAAAGAAAAACGGCCGGAAACGGTAAAAAGGCACGACAAGGTTATTTTGCAACATGACAACGCTCGGCCGCATGTTGCTCAACCTGTCAAAAAATACGTTGGCACACTTGGCTGGGAAGTGTTACCCCACCCGCCGTATAGTCCAGACATAGCTCCCTCCGATTATCATTTGTTCCGGCATATGAGTCTCGATTTGGCGGACCAGCGGTTCTCCTCGTACGAGGCTACCAAAATATGGGTTGAGTCATGGATAGCCAAGCAGCGGCCAGAATTTTGGAGAAACGGCATCCGGAAATTGCCCGAAAGATGGGCGAAAGTTGTAGCTAGCGATGGCCAATACTTCAAATAAAATATTTTGTACCGTTTTTTCACAATAAAGCCCCAAATCTTCGAAAAAAAACTTTAAAACTAATTCAACCTCCCAATACATATTTTTTCCCTTGTAATATATTATTAATATTTACGGAAACAGTTTTTCGTCTCTAATGAAAATGTTCAGATTTTGAGTTGTTACGCTTTAACGGAACAAGTGCGATATGTTAAAATTGTAATCATTTTTGAACAATTTTGTCTTTGAAATCCATAAAAAACTAATTTCACCCAAAAAAGTTATGGTGTTTTGAATAGGTAACACTTCATATCGTTCACACTATATTCGGAGTTACTCGCCAATACATTTTCAAGCGATTGCATGCTTTGGGAATGATTCAGAAACAGGGGACTTGGGTTCCTTATGAAGTAAAACCAAGAGATGTTGAACGTCGTTTTTTCGCTTGTGAACAACTGCTCCAGCGGCAAAAAAGACAAAAAAGGAAGGGGTTTCTTCATCGCATCGTGATGGGTGATGAAAAATGGATTCATTACAGTAATCCATAGAAACGAAAGTCACGGGAACTGCCCGGTCATGCTTCTACGTCGTCACCTCGACCGAATATTCACGCAGCGAAGGTAATGCTAAGTATTTGGTGGAACCAAGTTGGTGTTATTTATTATGAACTATTAAAACCAAGCGAAATCATCACTGGGGATCGGGATCGATTGATGTGATTGAGCTGAGCACTGCGCGTGAAGCGGCCGCAATATGCGGAGAGACAGGAAAAAGTGATTCTACAGCATAACAACGCTCGCCGTCACGTTGCCAAACGCGTTGAAACCTACCTGGAAACACTGAAATGGTAAATCAACCCCACCCGCCATATTTTTCAGATATTGCACCGTCCGAGCTGGTCTAGCTTACCAGCAGTTCCATTCATATAAAGACATCAAAAAATGACTTGATCCGTGGATAGCCTCAAAATATGTATTTTCATCAAAAAATATAGCGAGAACTTAGTTGCGCAAATAATAGAAATAATTTTTATTACATAAATCTGTACTTAATCCTAGAAAAAAATAATCTTAAAAGTCATTGAGTGTGAAGAGTTGGCGTTTCCACCAATAACCAAAAATTACTTAAATTAAAACAGGAAATTTTAAATTAATTATTTGGTGGATCAACGCAGTTAGTGGACTGTGTCATGCAAAGTTCAGTGTGTCTTTATATATAATATAAGTACATATGTATGTATGTATTTGCTCTGATATGCGCCGCTATGAGTTGAAAATTATGCGTTATACATATCTACATCTATTCAGTAAGCCAACTAATGCCATTGAGAAAACATAATACCAGCCACTCTAATCACTAAGAGCATTATAGGTCCCGCTGTGATGTAATTATCAGGATGTAAGAGTGATATGCGAAGCTTAGTAGTGAAGTGAAGAGCGTCGTTGAGTGTAGCGGTATAGTATCACGACAGCGAAGACAAAGCGAAGCCAGTGCAAATACCATGCATGTGTATGGGTGAGTGCAGATGATCCTGTTGAGTGTGTAGTTATGTGCGGATGGGCATTGGTATAATAACGGCTGCAAATTGTGCATTGCGAACTTGCGAAATGAGTTTAACGCCATCATTCTCTATGGCGAAGCGAACGTTCGTTTCGTGTCAGAATCCTATTGCCCGCCTCTTAGTACTCCGCAATTCGAACACAAAAACAAAAGTAAGCAAACAACATTCCCTATAGCGAATATTGGGCAAACCAACGAAGAGTAATATCGAATTCAAACGAAAGCAATTTTGCTATCGTTGTGTTACATTTGAAACGGAGTACAGCACCATCTCTAGCAGCGCAACCAACAACAACATGCCCTACACTCTCGCCACAAACTTCTATACAGGGTTTGATTGAAAAGTAATGAGCGTTCCCGCGCGGAGCGTCTGCCAAGCGATCAACCGAATCGGTTGGTGGGGGAAAATGATCGTTGGGCCTTCCCCTTCCACTAGAAACCGGCCCCAGTTCGCTGGCAACAGCGGTGCAGTCAACATCGCTCCGCGCGTGAAAGCTGTTTTAAAAGTGCGTCAGGATTTTGCAGTGGCGAAAATGCAGCGATCATTGGAGCAACGTTAATCGATCAAATTTTGCGTAAAACTAAACAAAACGAGTACCGAAACCATTGGGCTACTCAAGGAGGCTTACGGGGACCAATCTCTGTCCAGTGCCCAGGTAAAACGGTGGCACAAGTCGTTCATGGAAGGCCGGGAGGACGTCGAAGACGAACAGCGATCTGGAAGAAACAGACGAAGATGTGAACCGGGTTCGTGAAGTTTTGAACATTGACCGTCGTGCTAGTCTACGTGAGATCAGTGAAGAGTTAAATTTAACTGGGAAATCGTGACCGGAAAAAAAAAACGCGTCGCCCGGGTTCGCCCCGACCTCGTCAACAATTGGACCCTTCATCACGACAATGCGCCGGCGCACACCGCCTTCCTCTGCACCTCTGCATTGGCTAAGATAGGGGTTCCGGTGCTTCCCCACCCTCCCTACAGCCCAGACCTGTCCCTCCGGACTTCTTCTTGTTCCCGCGCCTGAAAAGAAAACTGAAGGGGTGGCGTTTCGACTCCATCGAGGCGATCCAAAAAACTGTGACAGCCGAGTTGAAGGCGATTCCGGCGGATGAGTTTAAAAAATGTTTCCTGCAGTGGAAGGAACGATACCAGCGGTGTATTGACGATCAAGGGTCCTATTTTGAAGAATATTAGTTGTATAAGCCAAAAGGTTTAATAAAACTGCTTAAAAAAAATAAGGATCATTACTTTTCAATCAAACCCTGTCCTATAAACAATAACTTCGCTATGAATAATACAAAATATTCCTAATATTATTGACAAACTATTGAATCTACAGTGACCGACAAAAATTTACACACACCCACCATTTCCACTGCATTGAAAGTTCAAAAACTTTACTGAAAAATGTGTTTTATTAGAAAGCTTTTTCTAATCATTATAAACTTAAAAATATAATACATTAACATAAAATAGCAAAGCTATGGCAAAAAACCTAAAACCAACGTTGACAAAATTCTACATACAGTACAGAAATATCTTACTCCAGTATGAAAAACTTCACTTAACTCTAAGTAATATTCCTTCTTAGTATTTAGTTGGTCCACCTTTAGCATTAATTACAGCTTGAAGCCGTCGTGGCATCGAAGTGACTAAATTTGTTAACTCTGCAGAAGTTATATTGTTCCAAGCTTCTATTAGTCGTTCTTTGAGTACTGAAGCGCTTGAAATCGGATTTTTTCTATCTAAATTTTCCCAGACATGTTCAGTAATATTCAAATCTGGGCTTTGCGGTGCTGTATTTAATATCCTTGGAGCATGGTAAAGCAGCCAATCCATCACAATCCTTTGGATCGTTATTCTGTTGAAAGACCCAATCTGGCCTCCAAATCATCCACCAAAGATTTCAGATTGACTTCCAATAGTGATTTGTATTTATAACGATCCATATTACCTTCAATAAATACTAATCTTCCAACTCTAGATGCAGCAACAGCTCCCCAAACCATTACATTAGCGCCACCAATCTTCACTGTTGATACTGCAGTAGTGCAGTTGTGCTGTTGTTAGTGCAGTATTTTTTTTTCTCCACACTTTTGCTCTTCCATCGCTAGCGAATATATTGAACTTCGACTCATCTGTAAACAAAACTTTTTGCCAAAAATCCATCCTCTTTTCCTTGTGTGCTTTGGCGAACTCCAAGCAAAGTTTACGGTTTTTTTTTTTCAGAAATAAGAGGCTTTCTTCGTGGTGTTCTACTATGAAAGCCGTTTTTGTTCAGAGTTTTTTGAATTGTTCTTGGATGAACACACTTGTCGGATGAGCTTGCTATATCCTCGGCCAATTTCGGAGGAGAAACTTTTGGATTTTTGTCCACTTCTTTTAGAATCAAGCTGACGTCTCTGCGAGATAGTTTGCTCGGACGGCCACTGCGCGGCTTAGCCACTATTTTTAAAGATTTTTACAATGTTCTGGACTGTTGCACGACTTAAGTTTAAGATTTTTGAAATTTTGCCATATGATTTGTTTTCTTTCCTGTGCGGAATAACTAAATTTCTAACGTCAACTGATATTGCTTTTCGAAGAGCCATTGTAGATGCTTAAGTATTCAAATTGCAAATAAAATCAATATAAGCAAAGCAACAAACATAAGAAAAGGAAAGAAATAGACAAACGGTATTTTACCGTTATCACAACATAGATATCAGAGCACAAGCTAGGAAACCGGTTCTGTATGTAAACTTTTGTCAACGCTGTTTTTGCGTTTTTTTAGCTTAACTGTGTTGTTTTATGTTAAAGAATGGATTTGTTTTAGTTAAGTCGATTAGAAAAAGATTTCAAATGAAATTGTATAAATACATTTTTAAGCAAAGTGTTTGTACTTTGTAAACAACGAAAGGGAGTGGTGTATGTAGACTTCTGGCGGCCACTGTATGTGAACCACTCTCATATTTATGGCAGAGATATTCATCTGTGCGGCATTTAGCTTTCACATTTTTATCTGAACATTTTGTAAGTTTGAAACATAAAAAATATCTAACTTTTAGCTGTTGCCAACACTTACGCTTTCTTTTTCTGCGATTGTTTTGGCAAAGTGAAATGATACCAACAACAAAAAGTGCGGAAATTTTAACCTGAGCATTCAGAAGTGGTAATAAAACTATTTTTTTGCAGGTAAGCTCGTGAAGAAAAATTTATTTTATTATAAACCAATTCTAATTCAATAACGCATTGATGCCCTTGGGGGAACCTGTTATCCCTATAGGGCGCGTCCCCAGGTGGTGGATAGGGGAACGCCTCCCAGATATGGAAGGCAGGAGAATCGGTCTCCCGCGAACCACACAGGTCGAAGACGTAAACTTCGTTAAAAAAACTCCCTCAACCCAAGGTGTAACGCGACCCGTGCCTATTGGGTGCGTTTGGCAGCCGGGGGATAAAATTAGGCTGTCTCCTAACGGAGCCCTCCTGATATCAGGCCGCCTCAGGTTGTAACGGTGGCCTTACCATGGTATGGGGCGCTGCCATGGCGGACCGTTTATTTCCCCTCCATCCTCATTGGTCACCGCACATGGCGACATGGGCAGCTCTTTGGAAGGGCAGGTGACCGTAAGAAACAGACAAATGAACAAACAACAAAAAAACAAAAAATCGGATACCGCTACCAAATGGACAGACAAACAGACGGACAAACGGACCGACACAAAGACAAAACGAACCGACAGTCGGACAGACAAGTGGACGGACCCAATGACAAAACGGACAGACAAACGAACGGACACAATCGAGCTGAGGAAGTTGGGAACTCCCTCAGAGGACGAGCTCTTGGCTTCCAGTCAAGAGACAGTTGATGACAAAGCTGTGGGCCACAGCACGCCATCAACTATAAATCAACCGATCACATCCGCTGATGCCAAGGGGCAAAAGCGTCAATACCCAAAAAAAGGCCCGTCTAGATATAAGCTTTACCAGCGGTCTCTAGCTATTCTCGGCAGAATAAGCAAAAATGAGGCCGAAGGTAAAACTCATCCCAAAGATGCGGCCGATAAGGCAAGGTGCCAAAAGGTGGTCGATGAGTACCTGGCGTTCCAGGCCACCCAGAAGGCAGAAGCCGTTAAACGCAATCGTTCGCAGGACGAGGGCTGTAAAACTGCGAAAAAGCACAAGACGTCTCACACTGCTCTGACGCCCAAACCAGCCAAACGCGCGTTTAACGAGGTGGCACGGGATCACCTGCAAACGGCGTTGGTGGACGAGTTAACGAACCGCGGTAAACCTGCGTTAGAAAGGTGGTCCGAAATCGAGGCACGGCTGTCTCGCATTGTCGTTGATCACGTCATGGCAAGCCCGGAGGGTCAAGTGCCAGGTTATGATTCAATGGAGGTGGTCCGTGGATACAGGGTGATCAAATGCGACGATCAGTTCTCTGTTGATTTCCTTCAAAACGCTATTAGCAAAATCCAGAGCGACTGTGAAGGTTTGAGGCTCAAACTAATCCCAGCCAGTGAGATCCCAAGACGACCAAGGGCTCGTATCTGGATACCGAACATGGAGTTCGAAGCTAAGCAGTTAATACCATACCTGCAAGCACACAACCGCACTGTTCCAATGGATGACTGGAGTATCATCAAAGCGGAGGCTCCGCAAATGAACAGTGTGTCCTTCCTTCTCCAAATCTTGGAGGGGAGTATTGAGCCACTGGGAAAAGTGGACAACAAACTTCGGTTTGGCGTGAGGAAAGCGCATCTGAAGTCTTTCCGTTCTGCAAATCCGGAGGATAAGCAGGACGAGGTTGACGACGCTAATGAGTTGCTCATGGGCATGCAACTGGAAGAAGCCGGGTCCACCCAAAACAATGGCGCTAACGAGCAGCATACGGGCATGCAGCTTGACGCCCCCCAAAAACGACCAGTAAGTATGGGTCTCAAGGTTGTCCAGATCAATCTGCAGCACTCCAGGACTGCAACGGACAACCTAGCCGTTCTCCTATCGGAGGAGGACGTAGACATCGCACTGATACAGGAACCCAGAGTGCGGAGTACTGAGGTAAGCGGATTCTCTCTCAAAAACTACAACTTGTACTATAAGCGGACCCAGGGTAACCCCAGGGCATGTATTGTAGCAAAAAACATCTAAATATATTTTTAATCCCATCCTACAGCTCATCGGATGTGACGGTCATCGAAATGGAGGCTACTGACGGCGTCAGGATCAAAATTGCCTCCATCTACATGGCACACGACCAACCAGCACCACCTGACGAGGCTCGTAGGCTTGTGCTTGACTGCAAAAACAGTATCCTGCTACTAGGATGCGACGCCAATGCGAGGCATCCCCTATGGGGGAGTACCGAAACGAATGATCGAGGTGAGTCCCTATATGAATTTATCATCAATACTAACCTAACAGTATGTAACAGGGGTAATACCCCGACTTTCACCTTTCCAAGCACGGAAAGCTTTAGAGGATGGGCGGAAGTATATTAATAGATGTTACATTACTGTCTGAAAATACTTCAGTGAGGGTAGAAAATTGGAGAGTCTCAAGCAAAAAGTCCTTTTCGGACCACAGCTGGATCCTCTACCACCTGGATCTTGAGGTAGATCCACCCTTACCATATCGAAACCCACTTAGAACAAATTGGAAACGGTTCAAAAATGTAGTAGGGAATAGGATAGGAAGGATTCCGATCCATCAAATCACTCTCGCAGAAAACATTGAGAGTAGGGTCACAACATTGGAAAAGACATTCAGTAGGGCCTACAAAACGTCATGTCCAATTAAATATAGCAAAAAATCCTATCCTCCTTGGTGGAGCAATGAGCTCTCAAAATTAAGGGAAGAAGCCAGATCAAATTTCAATCTCAGCTACTCAACAGGTAATTGGCAGTTGTATAGAGAAAGTCGGAGACAATACAAGAAGGCAATCAGGGCCGCCAAGAAAGAGAGCTGGAGAGATTTCTGTTCTTCTATCGAATCTACCAGAGATTCTGCGAGACTTAGCCGTATTCTGTCCAAGGACCATTCAATGGCTTCTTGGGTCAAGAGGCCGGATGGCACTTGGACTTCTACGGCGGAAGAGTCTCTAGAACTTTTTTTAGATACACATTTTCCGGGATGTAGCACCCATGACAGTGATGCTGGGAGAATCCGGCGGAGCCGATATGACCCACATCATCTTGTCGATGTAATAGTTACGAAAGAGAAGGTTGCATGGGCAATCAAATTATTCTCACCTTTCAAATCTCCAGGCCCTGATGGGATCTTTCCTAAGATGTTACAGGAAACTCTTGATAGTATTCTACCATGGCTAATGGAAATTTTCAAAGCGTGTCTAAATCTAGGTTATATTCCAAACAGCTGGAAACTTGTTAGGGTCGTCTTCATACCAAAGGCAGGCAGAAGAGGACATGAATCAGCGAAGGACTTTAGGCCGATCAGTTTGTCGTCCTTCCTTGATAAAACTTTGGAACGGCTTTTAGATATGCACATTAGAAGTTCGCTGGAGAGCTTTAGTATATCAACTGCACAACATGCTTACCTCAAAGGCAAATCGACGGAGACAGCGCTTCACGAGGTAATCCGAACAATAGAGGGGTTTCTAGTAAACAAACAGTATACGATGGCAGCTTTTCTTGACATAGAGGGCGCATTTAATAACGTTAGCACGAATGCTATCCAACGGGCGTTAATAGACTTAGGGGTGGAAAATTGTATCACCAATTGGATCATCTCTATGCTAGAAACCAGGATCATTAGAGCTAATATGGGTAACATCAACATAACTAAGAGAGTCCACAGGGGTACTCCACAGGGGGGAGTACTATCTCCACTTCTTTGGTTATGTGTGATTAGCAAAATCCTAATAAAACTTATTAGAGGAGGGGTAAAAGCGGTGGCGTACGCTGATGATGTGGTGCTAATGGCGTCAGGACTGTGTCCTAATACGATCAGTGGGATCATTCAAAGGGCGTTAGGCGAGCTTAATTCTTGGGCAACAGGCTGTGGCTTAAGTTTAAACCCGCGTAAAACAGAACTCATGCTCTTTACCACCAGATACAAGGTACCAAGCTTTACCCTACCAAATATTAATGGACAAACCCTCTCACCTTCACCCAGTGCAAAGTACTTAGGGGTAATTTTGGACTCCAAACTTAGCTGGAAATTAAACGTCGAAGAACGGGTAAGGAAAGCTGAAATTGCTCTATATGCCTGTAAACGTATGCTTGGAAGAAGATGGGGTCTTCAACCTAAGCATACATTATGGTTGTACAAGGCGGTTATACGATCAATTTTATCGTATGGTTCGGTAGTTTGGTGGAAAGCTCTAGGGAGAGATTACAACATCAAATTACTCGGCAGAATACAAAGATCAGCCTGTGCAATAACGGTCGGCGCAATCAGATCATGTCCTAGGGAGGCTCTGAACGCACTGACACACGTTATTCCAATAGACCTACATATTAAGAAGACGGCAACCATGAGTGCGTTTAGGTTAAACGAAGCGGGCCGCTGGAAAGAAAACACTTATGGTCATGCCAGTCTACTATTGCGGCAAACTCAGTTAACCTCGGTGAGGACTGACTACATCGTCCCGACGGTAACATTCAATAGGAATTTTGCCACTCTCTTTCCATCTAAGGAAGAGTGGAATAAGGGATTCTCATTAAACAACTTCGACACTACAGTCTATACAGATGGTTCTAAAATGGATTGTGGTGTTGGAGCTGGTATATATTCTCATAGACTTAAAATTGAAAAATCTGTGCGCCTCCCCAATACCTGCAGTGTCTTCCAGGCGGAAGTACTGGCAATTGGGGAAGCTTGTAGGCTACTAATCACAGACTTCTCTTTTAAGAGCAATATCGCTATTCTCTCGGATAGCCAAGCTGCAATCCAGGCACTGGATTCAGCGACTACAACCTCAATGGTGGTGGAACAAAGTAGGAATAGCCTTGAGCGAAAAACATAATGTTACCTTAATCTGGGTCCCAGGACATCGGAATATTGAAGGTAACGAAAAAGCAGATGAACTGGCAAGAAGGGGATCTGCCATGAATAACGCTCTTGCAGAACCGGTATTCACACCATTAGGCGCAGTCAAGAGTACAATTTCCCTAAAATACCTCCGAATGGCGGAGTGTAGATGGAGGGGCCAGACGAAATGCAAAATCAGCAGAACGTTATGGCCCACCTACAACCTTAAACAATCATCAATATTGTTAAACATGAAACGACGGGATGCCTGGAGACTAACGGCAGTCATAACTGGCTTTTGGTCTGTCGGAGAACAGGCAGCCAAAATGGGCATCCCTCACAACACATACTGTCACAGTTGCAAACAACTGGAGAAAAAGGAAACAATCTTCTATTTCCTCTGTGAATGCCCTGCCCTATGGAAGGACAGAATGTTAACCCTGGGCAAACCGCTGTTCGAGGAGCTCGAACAACTGTCTGGCTTAGATGTCAACAACCTAATAAGGTTCCTGAACCGCACAGACTGGGTATAGTCATGCCGTAAATAACAAGTTGGTAAAGAGGATGTGGCAACAAAATGGTGCGGAAGCGCTAGTTGGATTCAGGATGAATCACCACTCTAACCAACCAACCAACCAACGCATTGATAATTTCAATGGTAAATCAACTTTTTATGGTATTTTATTTTTCATTGTCGTAATGAACATTTTTCGGCTAAATAATACCATAAAAATAGTCTAATGATCTCTTTTATTATTATGGCTTTAGTATAGGTACCAAATAGATTACTAACTAATAAATTTTTTGGGGATTGGGAGAAGTGTATCTTTCTAAAGTGGGACTATGTTGAAAAATAAACAACAAAAAAACAATTGGTGTCTTGATTTCTAACACGAGTTACATATAAAGGGTGGCTAAGTTTCAAGAGCCGGTGTTGATTTTGAATCAAATACAATTTTTCTAGGAAATTACTGTCATTTCTCCTTATTATGATAATATTGGTATAGCTCAATTACGTATGAAACAAAACATCGGTCAAGTGGGTGCCGCGGCCTCGGCGGCACACCTCCATTCAATGGTCCAAATTTTCGATAACGCTTAGGCATAACTGAGGTTCTATGCCGTTAATGTGCCGAATTATCTCATCCTTTAGCTCTTGAATTGTTGCTGGCTTATCGACGTGCACTTTTTCTTTCAAATAACCCCAAAGAAATAAGTCCAACGGTATCAAATCACATGATCTTGGCGGCCAATTGACATCGCCGCGACGTGAGATTATTCGGCCATCAAATTTTTCGCGCAAAAGAGCCATTGTTTCGTTAGCTGTGTGACAAGTGGCACCGTCCTCTTGAAACCACATATGGTCCACATCCATATCTTCCAAGTTCATTCTCATCTCACGATAGCGAACACTATTTACAGTAAACGGTCAGGCAGGCCTTATTTTGGAAAAAATACGGCCCAATGATGCCGCCGGTCATTCTTTGTGGGTGCATTGGTTTTTCGGCAATCACTCTTGGATTATCATTCGCCCAAATGCGGCAATTCAGCTTATTGAAGAATCCACTGACAATGTGCTCATCCCTGAAGATGATTTTCTTCACGAAGTGCGCGATATGCATTTCATTTGAACGCCCGTTTTTATAATAAGCCTGAATAACTTTAACGCTTTGCTCGATTGTGTATCTTTCCATGGTTCAAATTGAGTTAGTCTGAAATTAAAAAATGTCAAATCAAATGCAGAAAAAGCTTGACGTTTAGGTGTGGTTCACATTCAACATCGGCTCTTGAAATTTAGCCACCTTGTCCTTTCTCATTTCTTTTTGTTTCACTTTAATAATATGTTACTGTTACAATATACTCTCACTCTCCCCAACTTCCCCATTCCCAACCTCCCACACTCATACACCACTTTCTCTCACACTTCCACACTTTCCCACTCCCACTTCCAACAATTCCAAACTTTCTCATTATTACTCCTCACTTACTACAAATTTGATATTTGAATAAAACAGACCTGTTCTAAACGAATCATTACATATATACATATAACTCACGGGTACTTATTAAACCCCCTCGTATGACAAAAACAAAATCCAAACCATAAAGATATACCAAATACGAGTAGGTGAAGCCGCACCCATGCATGCACGCCAATGATATATGACATTTTTTTTATGTGCAATAATTTTAACCCTAGAATCGTAAGATAGTTTTACAATACGTTAATGCTAATATACGTAAATTTTACGTACAACACAAAAATTGAAAATAAATGTTCAACAAAAACTTGTATATCTTCTGTTTTGGTTTTATTTATTGAAAATACAAAGTTTTATGTTTCTTAAAGTGAATTATAAAAAAATGTATGCGAAATTCTGCTTACATTCCTGGCATATTTTTATTTGGTGCTCACCGCATAAGGTCGCTTCATCGCATAGCGAGCAATAGGTAGTTGTCATCCGTGTTTTGGAATAGTGACAAAATTTGCAGTATGTCCGTTTGCCTTTTGATGAAGAAGCTTCGCTCACTGTTCCAGTTTCCTTTATATTGAGTATATTACGGATACTGTTCTTCAGTTCTCTAGGAAGGTTTGGTATATTATCAAGTCTCTCTTGTTGCCACGGTCCTGTTAATTGTTCGTGTAGTTTTAACATATACTTTGTTCTATTTAATGGTTTCAATCCCTTTTCCATTACGTTATGAGTGTAGATAACGTAAGAGTTCACTGAGACTATATTTAACATGTTGTAAAATATGCAAAGTGGCCAACGCCTGGTTTTCCTGTTGCATGAAATATTTTGGAACACGGAACACAAATTTCATTTACAAATATTTATACGCTAATAACAAGACCACGTAAAACTTACGTACAAAAATGTATACGTTAATGCTAAGACCACGTAAAATTTACGTGCACACTTTTTTTTAAAGAACGATTAAAGCTAAACGCGAAGTAACAACTGATTTATGATTCACTTGTTAATGCAACAATAAAATAAAGGAAGCACTGCCAAGAGGTCGTAGCGATAGTGCCGAACGGTAAAGTGTAACTGACTTTTTTTTGCGACATACACGTAAAATTTACGTATATTACGATTCTAGGGTTAAAAACTCTTTTGCTATGCCTCTTCTTTTAAGGCTATATTTTAGTCCAAATTCATGAACATACAATTATTTGAATGTGCAGCATTTTCAAGTCATGTGCATGCATACAAACTTTATGTACACATGTAGGAGAGCCTTATACTCGATTTCCGGTGCGGCTCTTTTGTCGTAAGCATTTCTGTACGCACCGAAGAGGTTTGTTACTGGCAAACCAAGGTAGCGGATAAATGTGAGTATTTACCATTTGCGTATTTACATTATTTTGATACAAGAACAAATATTATATAAAAATTGTATTTACTTTGGCTTAATTACAATTGTTCTACGAATGCAGGCAGATAAGCGTATTAAAAGGCAATCATACAAACAAATAAAGTAATAATAGATTCGTTGCCGAGAAACGGACTCATTTTTAGATATGAAAAAAGCTTAATAAATGCCATATTCAAACGCTGTGGAGTATTTTTTTATATTTTTTATTTATTTAATTATGGAAATGAAAACTGAAGTAATAAAATAATTTTCCTGCAAAAAAACTGTAGGAAAACGATTCGTAAACAAATACGGGAGACGTGGGTGTGCCCACGAAAATCTGCCTACCAATGGGCAAATGGCCTAACATCTTTCAGGCTGAAATGCACGCAATTTCAATCTGTGCGAAAATAAATCTTATAAGCCGTAACAAGGGTGCATATGCAGCTATCTACTCGGATAGTTAAGCTGCATTAAAAGCACTCGCTTCACATTCTGTGAAATCGAAGCGAATTGCAGGCATGGCTTAGCAACCTTAATCAACTTAGTGCAACCGGGCCGCTCTGGAATAAAAGGCAACGAAATTGTGGATAAACTCGCAAGGGCGGAGTCAGCAGCAGATTTTCATAGTCCTGGGGTTCAATTATCAGTCAGTGTAAAGGTTTATTTTTCGTTTTCACAGTCACTTTTCACCTGCGGCTGTGTTAACCTCTTTATGCTGCTGATGAAGTTCATCAGATCTTTGTTATCAACACCTGCTATATCAGCAGGCGCTGAAAAGAAGTGAGAACCAATATGCTTGAACCTTTGTCCCGCGAAAGCTGGGCGGATAAGGAGCAGGTGCTGAGATGATTCCACCTCATCCTCCATACAGCTGACGCAAAAAGGACTCGAAGTAATTCCGCGTCTCACGGCATGTATACCTCGCGGACAGTGACCCGTGAGGATGCCCACGAAATTTGAGAGATGAGGTTTTGTCATCCTCAGAATATCACTCGAACACCTCCGATCCAAACGTGGCCAGAAGTACTTCGCGACCCTACACGTTCGTGTACTTGCCAAGCGCTCGCTGAGTTGGTACAAAGCCCATCCCTCCAGGAGTAGAGCTCAGCTTGTCAAGGGGATCCCGATCCTCTCCTTTCGCGGGCACATTACCTCACAGTTCCCTTGTCTGGCCAGCTCGTCGGCTTCGCAGTTTCCAGCAATGTCACTATAACCAGGCACACAGATTATCCTTATGTGGAAGAATTCTGATGCATTCGAGAGAGAGACCAGGCATTCCCTGACCAGCTTCGAATGCTCCATAATAGAGCCTAGGACCCTAAATGCCGCTTGGCTATCGGAGTAAATATTTACCATCTTAACAGTTATTACACAAGTAAGTAGCCAGTCAGCTGCTTTTTTAATTGCGGCCACCTCTGCTTGGAACACACTGCAATGATCCGGTAGCCTGAATTTGAGTTTGATGGGGTGCTCTTTGCAGAATACTTCTCCTGCAACCCTACCGTCCAGCTTCGAGCCATCCGTGAACAGGTTAACGAGGCCCTGTCCCCAAGTGTTGCCCCCGGTCCACTCCTCCCTTGGTGTAATATGGGTGGAGAAAGTTCCGTTTGGACTAAGCGAGAGCACACACTGATCCGTCGACGAGGGGATCAACTCAAAGTTTCTGAGGATGCTTGAGTGCCCATATGTGAGATTGAGCTTATAGCCCAAGCGCCTCAGTCTGATTGCGGTACGTGCAGCGGCAATTCTGCCTGCGATGTCACATTTAACATTGCGTTGAGCGCTAGAGTAGGAATCGTTCGAAGCGCTCCACTGATTCCAATGAGTGCATACCTCTGGACTCTCTCTAGTTTTTTAACTGACGTCGTCCACTCCAGTGAGTTCCACCAGACTATGACTCCATATAACAAGATTGGCTTTATTATGGTATTATGGAGCCAAAATACAACTCTAGGCGAGAGGCCCCATCTTTTGCCAATAGCGCCCTTGCACCCATACAAGGCGATTGTTGCCTTCCTTACTCTCTCCTCAATGTTGGGCTTCCACGTTAGCTTACTGCCAAGGATTAGACCTAGGTACTTCACCTTGTCAGAAAGCACCAACGGAGCGCCCCCCATCGAGGGGAGTTGAGCTCTGGGTATTTTATATTTCCTCGTGAAAAGGACGAGCTCCGTCTTAAGAGGATTTACCGATAAGCCGTAGTCGGCTGCCCATCGAACAACTACGTTCAGATATCCCTGCATTAAATCGTACAGGGTATCTAAACACTTTTCTCTAACAATTAATGCCACATCATCCGCGAAGGCAACCACCCTAGACGATTTGTAGTAAATTTAGTCTTATTTTGAAAAAATTGAATATTTATAGAAATTTGTTGATAGCGCCGAGACGCTCACTTCGCGATGGAAAAAATCGCTTTCAAGTGAGGTTTATTTAGAGGACTTTAAGAAGCCTCAAGTAAACGTTATAGACTTTTGTAGCTACGCAACTACACTCGCACTTGCACGCTTGCCAAGGACCTCCTTCTACTTTTTTTCACACACAAATTTCCACTACAAATTTATATGAGGTCTTCGACAGGCCATGTTTTCCAATTCTAAACACAAACTGTAGTCCAATGGAAAGATCACAGGAATGCTGAGCAGACTAATGGCGAACATCGGTGAACCAACCCGTAAAGAAGTTGATCATGGCCACCACAAACGCAATACTCCTGTACAGCAGCTGAATATGAGCGACGCGCTAAGCTGCAAAACCCGGCGCAAGGCACTGGAGGCTATACAACTAACAGCGGCACTCAGAGTTGCTTCAGCTTATCGCACTATCTCTGGCGCTGCAGTCTTTATGAAAAGCGCCAAGATACCCGTCGACCTCATGGCTCAAGAAGAGACACCTCATCACTAGTACCGCGGAATGGAGATGTCAAACCATGCTGCGCGGTCAAAGCGGATGGGAAATGGAACCCAGTTGCAAATGGTCGGCGAAATTTATTCCATCAATAGTCAAATGGGTTCAAAGGAACTTCGGGGAAGTGGTCTAATTCATGACTCAGTTGCTTTCGGGCCACGGATACTTCCGGAAATATCTATACTGTATGGGTAATGTAAGTGACCCCAGGTGCATATACTGCGAAGCACCGAGCGATGACGGTGAACACACGTTCTTTAATGACAGATGGCCCTTGGAAAGAGATGCTGTGAGGGAGCGGATTGGCGACATCGCGCCGACCAATGTTATGGGCAAGATGCTTGAGCGCGAGATTAACTGGAATGCGGTTAAAAGATACGTTGAAGGTGTATTAGGTAGAAAAGAGATAGACCTCGATGCAGTACAACAAAGCGTAGCCGCACGGGAAGAGACATAAGGAGATGAGTTTATAGGATAAAGCTGGTTACAAGCATGGTGGATCCAGACGTGGGTAAATAGAACTGGCCAATTTTTTGGGACCTCTCGAAGTAACGCTGAAAATAGTGCCGGGAAGGGAGTCTTTCCAGAGAGGAGCAGAGATTGTTTTAGTGGCCACACCACACGACGCGGTGGACGACGCCCGCGAAGGCATTTTGAACGCCCACCAAAAGAACAAAAATAAAAAAAAAAACATGTTCGAGATTTCGTTAATCTGCTGTAGGAAAGTCTTACCGAAAACAACGAAGTCTTGTTTAGACCTGCACATTCACATAAATAATGGAAAATACTTTCTTTCACCCCCTCCGCCTGAAAGTTGCTGCATATGGGGTTGAAATGAAGGTTGAGTTTGCTTGCGTGTTCCCCTACCTTCCAGTGACCTGTAAGAGTTGCACTGAAACGAGAGATGTTTGGGCGAGAGCATCCTAACTGGTGATTCGCTCTCGGAAAAATGTACGATGGCCATGTATTTCTGTATTTCTTGTTGTAGCAGATATAGTTAATTGATCTCACCTTCTTTCGGCTAAAGCATAGCAGTGTCAAGCAATGGATGTTTGTTTTTATTGTGTTGATTGGGTACTCTGTTATGTCTACTACCGAACCTTTTCTTCTCATTACTCTCTATACTTCTATGACTGGAGGCCAATGATCAAGCAATTCTAGTTCCAAGCGGGGGCAGCTAGACTGCGAAAAAACTTGTTGTAGGTTTCGAATCTGAATAGTACCGAATGGTAGTCACGCACCAACGCAATCGGCTACGTAAAATACGAAATACGCGCAAAAAGGAAAACATGCACACTTTTTTTTTTGTACTGTTGTTATCACTTTGTACGGCACTTGCCTTGAATACCATCAAATATTCAACTGCTGGACACAAACACACATAAAAAGAACCAAAATGGAGCAACTGTGAGTCAAAGCAAAATATAAAAGCAAAAACGAAAAAAACTGTTTGCTACGCCGAAAATATTTAAGAAGCTTAAAGCCAGTCGGCATTTGCAGACAAGGAAATTTTTCCGTCGTGAAGTGCTGTGGTCAAGGTGTCATAGTACGAGTATAAATACGTAAGTATTGCATTTCAGTAGCTATGCATTTCATTTCAGTCTAAATTTCCGCTCATCCAATCCACTAATTGAATAAGCAACACTCACTGATATTCGTAGTATTGGTTTGGATGGTTGCTAACACAAACAATGATGCAAAAAGACTTGATTATTTTGAGCCACCTTGTGCATTTCTGCTTTAATTCTTTAAGTTTCTGAGATGAAAAATTTAGTTACCTTTATATTGAAAAAATACACTTCACATATTTTTATGAACCCAAACAAGTGCTGATTGTATGCTAATTGACACGATTTTTCCAAATGAAATGTGTTTACTAAAATCAATCAGCTTTGTGTATACAATAAATTAGTATTGAATGTCAGCTAAATGAAAAGTAGTAAACCAGCAACATACTTACATACATATGTATAAACTGTACAGAGCGAATTAAATTCGTTATTCGAAATTCCCATTAAATTTAGCAATGCACATACTCATACATGTATGTATGTATGCATACCATTTAATAGGGTATTTTAAAATAAGAAAGAGAAATAATAAAGTTAAGGATTAAATTTGCAACTAAACTTCTCCAGCTTATTGTTTTGTCTACCTCGTTTTATTTTCCTACAGAAGATTAAATTTTAATCTATGTAGTACTTCATATACGTATTTAATTGCAAAATATATGTGCAAGCGTACATAATTTCCCAAAACGAAACCAATAGCTGGCAAAAGAAATAAAAACAAAGTTTGCATGCCAGTTATGAAATTGAACACCAATGCGAAAGTTAGGGGAGAAGGCTAACAAGTACAAGCACGAGTACATGAACAAATTAGGAAAGCAAATCTCTTTAGTCTTCGTAATATGATTCTGTTATTTTACTAAACTAAATTCTCGTTTCTAGAAATGAAAGAAAAAACCTACTAAAATGGATAATAATAATAGAGCAATCCATATACGCTTGCAATTTAGTTGATTTAGTCAAAACAGGCACGTCTTTCTTTGAACTCTCACATCTTTGTTATATGTATGTATGTGTTGCTTGGCAGCATGTTTTGATCTTTGCTTTCGGAAGAGTTTGTGCATGCAACCAGCCATCCCACTCTATAATCGAAGTCCAAGAGTATTTTACTGCTGATTAACTTAGAGAGAGTGGGGAAACATACGGAGCGCAGAGTGTGGGCGAGTTATCTCAGCTTTGGGGTTAGTACATATATTTGTTATGTTATTTATTCACATTTTCTAGGTGGCGGGGTCGGTTGCCGCAGTTATGTCTACCGGTTTTAAAACTTCTTGAGCATCGCCGTTGCTAGTAAAAAGTTGCCCTTAGATGAAAGAGATTGAAATGGATGCTTATTTGTAGTTAGCATTAAAGCTAAAAAGTGTACTTCCGTGACTGCCCGCGGGCGTAAATATGATGTTATATTTGTTAATCTTATACAAGGTTACACTTTATTTCTAAGATGAAAGGTGAAAGTGTAATATGTAGATACGAACATTACTGAGAGCATGATGGTGTTTTTTTTTCTTTTGTAATATTTGTAGTGTTTTCCACGTTAAAATTGTGTTGCATATTTGTTCTTGTTTTTGTGATAATGTTAATTCTTTCTCTTCAAGTTGTACTTCAAGATTAGAAGAAAAACATAAAATATAAAATTTAAATTTTTTATGATAAATAATTTTAATTAAATTTAAATTATTTCATATCTTAGTTTAGTTCAATAAATTTAATAAATTACACTAGTCTACAAGGAAAAGTATCCGAAATAATTTAAACTAATATCTGCTTCTCTGTCCATGCAAAATTCGGATTGATAACTAAAATTAATTTATTAGTTTGAGTTTTTACGATAATCGTATCTTTCGTGTTTAATGGAACTAGGCCGACAAAATTTAACCAACATTCAGACCCAGAAACCAGACTATATATTTCCGAAGGTTTATGATGCGCTGAATCCAAATCTGGCCTCAGAATTGCTCTATCAGCTCTGGTTTTCGAGATATCCTAACCTAAAAGTGCAAAAAACACCATTTTTGCCCATATTTGAGGTTATGTAGCCTTGCAGATGTTTTCTTTCACCAAAATTAAAGGATGGCATCTTTAAATACAATCCTTCTTTTTTCAAATGGCGTTTTGTTTGCTCAAATATCATTTTTTTTCGCAGAGATATCGCATTTCGAAATTTTCATGTTTCGAAATTTTCCTACACCTGAAAATCGATTAAGATAACATAGACATGATATAGTCGCTTACTAATTTTCTTGAATTGAGTCTTATTTTTCTTAAAATTTTGTCTCACACCATAAGTGTGCGGACTCACCACATCCCTACACTATCTAACCTTTGGGTACCGAGTCACACACAGCCCTAACCCCTAGAAATCAGCGCATCATAAACCTTCGGAAACATATAGTCTGGTTTCTGGGTCTGAATGTTGGTTAAATTTTGTCGGCCTGTGTTATTTAAATTCTTAATTCACAATTAAATTCGATGTGAATAGTTGAAATGAAATAGGCTGTTTTCATTGATTTTTTTAATGAAAAGGGGTAAATTTGATTCGGGGTATTTTTTTCCTTAACGGAGGAAATTGGTTGGTTGGTTGGTTGGTTGGTATAAGGTTGACCCCGCATCAGAGTGCCTCAAGTTGGGTCGGTTGTGTTGCGCTAGAGCTCATTATATTGTATGATTTCCCCACCTAACCGAGAATTTTTATTATAGATTTTGGTCAAAGATATTAATTCGTTTCGAGAATTTGATGAGAGATTCGATTTTCAGGTCCGAGAGTACTGAAAGATTGTCAATTGTTGGAGAGCCTAGAAGAGCGAGTCGACTTCTGGCTAGACCGGGACAACTGCACAGCAAATGCGTGCTCGATACTTCCTCATCTTCGTCCTCGCAGTGTCTGCACAGGTCATTTTGAGGAACCCCGAGGAACAAAAGGCAGTGGCCGGTGATATGACGTATTATATACCTTAGTTCGTGTTTCGAAAGACTTATAAGGGTTTTGTCTGTTTCAGATTGTAGGATGGCCAGATTTGTCTGGTCGTAACGCAAGTAGTTTCCACTTGCCACCTCCGATCAGCAATGCTGTGAAATTCTCGGTCAATGATCATTTTACATGTTGAGAGCGGAATGTGGATTGTGGGTAAGTTACTAACATTTGATTGCGCAGCTCCAGCTCTTGCGAGCTCATCAGCTTTGCAGTTACCTTCGAATCCACTGTGATCCGGTATCCAGATAACTTGGACAGAATTCTGAACACGTATTTCATTAAGAGGTAAGAGACAGGATCGACCCACATCTGAGTGGGTATAAGAGGAGCTGAGTGCTCGAACGGCCGCTTGACTGTCAGTGAAAAAGCGGATACCCTCTAGTGATATTCTATTTTCTAAGAGAGTTTTCGCAGCATACCAGATAGCGCATACTTCCGCTTGGAATACACTACAGTAGTCGGGTAATCTAAATGATACATTGATGTGAGAGGAATTGGAAAAGATTTCAAATCCCACTTTACCGTCTTGTTTTGAACAATCTGTATATATAATCAGAGGGCCATTGATTTCGTTAAGATTTGTTTTCCATTCTTCCCTAGTTGGGAGTGAACAGCAGAATAGCAAGGGTGGTGATGGAAGACTTACATGATAGTCTATGTCGGAAGAGATAACAGTGTTCCTGTTCAGTCAAGATACTTATTCCATTTCGATGTAGCTTTAATGCGTATCGTTGCTTTCGCTGCAATCGCTTTGCCAGCCAGATCGATAGGGAACAAGTGAAGCAACGTATTTAAAACCTTAGTAGGTGTTGTACTTAAGCATCCTGTTATCAGGAGGCAGGCTGTTCTTTGGACTCCATCAATTGTGGCTACTCTACACCGTTTTTCGAGTGCTGTCCACCATACAACCACACCGTAGAAGAGTATCGGTTTGATGATCGAGGTATATATCCAATAAATGATCCGAGGTGAAAAACCCCAGGTTTTGCCTATAGCTTTCTTACAAGTATAAAGAGCTATGAAAGCTTCTTTACATCTGTTTTCAATGTTCAATTTCCAACTCAACTTCCTATATAGAATAAAGGAGGAAATACACATTTATTTTATTATATATAGTAAGAATTAAGTTATTTAATTTGCTAATTAAAAGTTAAGTTAAGTTATTTAATTTCTTACAAAAATTATATCTATATCTATATATATAAAAATTCAGCCGTTTTTCGCGTTGTGATGAACTTTACGGAGAATGGCTCAACCGATTTTAACCAAACTTTGCCACATTGAAGGGACACATATGGAGAAGGTTTGTGTTTTGAAATTTTAAGAATCGGATACCAGGGTCTTGAGAAATAGGCCAAAACGTGGGCCCGGGTAACCCTAGGATGTGTTTGTACAATATGGGCAGCAAATTGAAGCTGTTGGTGAATGCTTTAGTACAGAGTTTTTTTCAAGCCGCTCCGTGACTAGGTCTCGAGATATAGGTCAAAACGTGGACCCGGGTAACCCTAGGATATGTTTGTACAATATGGGCAGCAAATGGAAGCTATTGGTGAATGCTTTAGTACAGAGTTTTTTTCAAGCCGCTCCGTGACTAGGTCTCGAGATATAGGTCAAAACGTGGACCCGGGTAACCCTAGGATATGTTTGTACAATATGGGTATCAAATGGAAGCTGTTGGTGAATGCTTTAGTACAGAGTATTTCCATCCGCTCCGTGACTAGGGTCTCGAGATAGAGACCAAAACGTGGACCCTAGAATGTGTTTGTACAATATGGATATTAAATGAAAGCTGTTGATAAGTGCTTTAATACGGGGTAATTTTCATACCTATTGATGACTAGGGTCTCGAAATATATGCCAAAACGTGGACCCGCCGTGTCTTTAAACCGAATTAAACCGAACTTACACACATTGTTAAGTAAGTATTAAAAATGGGTTTCGTAAAGTTTGGTTGTAATTCGGAGCAGTGGCAACGGGTACAGCGTTCTTTTGAACCAGCCATAATGTCGCTTACTTTTTTAACGCTTGGGGCGGAACTGAACAGTCAAATTGACAGTCTGAGTTGCAATGTGTCAATATTTCTTTCTGATTTGGATGCCACAAGGAGAAGACGTAAGTGCAAAGTGTAAAAATTTTTTGTGAATTTTTTTGGAGTGGATTTTGGAACAGTGAATAATTTCTTACGAAATTTGAGAATTTAATGTGAAATCCGAATGTTCAAATGAAATTATGTGTTCGTGGATTTATTTTTTCGGTTCATATGCGATAAGCTACGATACACCATGAGTGAAAAAAATGGTAAAAAAAAAGAAAAAACAAAAGAAATTGTTAAAGGATGCGAAAGAAGAGCACGAAAAATGCGTAACTTTGATGAAAAAATTAATAGTCTTATCATGCAAATTGTCAACAATT
This sequence comes from Anastrepha ludens, assembly GCF_028408465.1. NCBI lineage: Eukaryota > Metazoa > Arthropoda > Insecta > Diptera > Tephritidae > Anastrepha > Anastrepha ludens. The sequence continues at coordinate 16,656,565 of NC_071500.1, forward strand.
TTCAGAAGAAAAGAGATGATTTAAGAAAATCACAACAAAATAAAATAATCCTGACCATGTGGACTTGGGCTTTTAAACGCATATGCATCGAAAATATAATCCATAAAATTGAAAAAAGCATGTTTTAAAATCTCAGAATACCATAATTACAATCATGTTTATTACAGTACAAATGGCAAGACAATCACGTAATCATATTGGTCGTTCGACAAATAATAATAGGCGCATGAGAAATGCCCGGAATAACGCGACATCAGAAGAACGTCAAGCACAAAATGAAGTAGTCAAACGATTGATGAATTATATTATCCAAGCAACTATTTTAATTGGCAAATTCAAGAATGAAGACGTTTTAATACCAAGAATTCCAAAGATTCCACCTGAATTGCCATTTGAATTCAAGCGTTTGCAACTGCCCATTCGTTTAGCATTTGCAATAACTATCAATAAATCAGAAGGGCAAACTTTAGAAATATGCGGTATGAATTTAGTATTCACCCACGGTCAACTATACGTTGGCTGTTCACGTGTTGGGAAGCCAACAACATTATATATTTACTCAAAAACAAATAGAAAAACAAAAAATATTGTTTATGCCAAGGCGCTTGAATAAAGAATACAGAAAAATAATGAAAAAAAATATGAAAACCATATCTTTTCTGTTCTAAACCATATCTATTCTATTTTAGTGTGCCCAGCAAAGCGGGCCGGGTTTGCTAGTTTTCAAATAGAAGAAAACGTGACATCCTGTCATAAATGAAACCAAATTGGGAAGAATTTAGTATAATGCAACCTGGTTTGAAAAAACCAAGATTTAACAAGGGGGATAGAGGGGTGTATCCCCATCTTAAAACTGAAAACCGCACCCTCCGGAGGCGTACAGTTTTGGAGTAATTTAATGTTAAAGTTGTGTAATTTAACGAAAAGTTGGTGTTGCCATGGACCTGAAATAAAAACGAAGTTCGTATGCAGAGATGTTCAGTGGAGGGTTGATTGTTAATCTGCAGTATTTTTTGCTGTAATTTAAAATTGACAAATATTTTTGAAAATAAAAACCTACAAAAAAGTGTCGCAGGATGAAATTTGGTCTCTTCCAACACTAAAAAAAAAAAAACTACGAAAGTTATCGTTTCAAACCGATAATCTATATAAAGATAATTTAAATTCGCAACTAACTAACTAACAAAATACAAAACAAAAATCATTTTTAATGTTATTTAACACCTTTTTTGAAAAAAGCGAAAAAAAACACTTTTTTCAATAATTAAATGTGTGTTCATTTTTTGATATTTTTATACACGAGTAGCCTATTATACTTAATTGGCGCGATAACCGCTTACGCGATTTTGGCCGAGATTAACAAAGCGCGCCAGTCGTTTCATTCTCGTGCTAATCGGCGCCAATTGGACACACCAAGTGAAGCCAAGTCCTTCTTCACCAGATCTTTCCAACGCAGAGGAGGCCTTCCTCTTCCTCTGCTACCACCAGCTGGTACCGCATCGAATACTTTCAAAGTCGGAGCGTTTGTATGCATTCGGACGACGTGACCCAGCCAACGTAGCCGCTGGATCTTTATTCGCTGCGCTACGTCTATGTCGTCGTAAAGCTCATACAGCTCATTGTTCCATCGCCTGCTATATTCGCCGTTGCCAACGCGCAAAGGTCCAAAAATCTTACGCAGAATCTTTTTCTCGAACACTCCAAGCGTCGCTTCATCGGATGTTGTCATCGTCCACGCTTCTGCGCCATACGTTAGGACGGGAATGATGAGAGCCTTGTAGAGTGTTAGTTTTGTTCGTCGAGAGAGGACTTTACTTAGTCCAAAGTAGCACTTGTTGGCAAGAGAGATTCTACGTTGGATTTCAAGGCTGACATTGTTATCGGTGTTAATGCTGGTTCCTAAATAAACGAAGTCTTTTACAACCTCGAAATTATAACTGTCTACAGTGACGTGGGTTCCGATACGCGAGTGCGCCGACTATTTGTTTGAAGACAGGAGGTACTTCGTTTTGTCCTCGTTCACCACCAGACCCATTCGCTTTGCCTCTTTATCCATTTTGGAGAAGGCAGAACTAACAGCGCGGTTGTTAAGGCCAATGATATCGATATCATCGGGATACACCAGCAATTGTACGCTCTTATAAAAAATTGTGCCTGAGCGATTAAGCTCTGTGCTTCGTACGATGCTCTCCAACATCAGGTTAAAGAAGTCACAGGACAGCGAGTCACCCTGTCTGAAACCTCGTTTGGTATCAAACGGCTTGGAGAGGTCCTTCCCAATTCTGACGGCGCTGCTAGTGTTGAGCAACGTCATCTTACATAGCCGTATTAGTTTTGCGGGGATACCAAATTCAGACATAGCGGCATACAGGTAACTCCTTTCCGTACGGTCGAATGCAGCTTTGAAGTCGACGAAAAGATGGTGTGTGTCGATTCTTCTTTCATGGGTCTTTCCCAAGATTTGACGTATTGTAAATATTTGGTCGATGGTAGACTTTCCAGGTCTAAAGCCACATTGATAAGAACCTATCAGTTGGTTGACGGTGGGCTTCAGCCTTTCACACAATACGCTCGCCAGAACCTTATTGGCGATATTTAGAAGACTGATCCCGCGGTAATTGACACAAATTGCAGGATCGCCCTTCTTATGGATTGGGCAGAGCACACTTAAATTCCAATCGGCAGGCATGCCTTCATCCGACCATATTTTGCATAGGAGCTGATGCATGCACCTTAACAGCTCCTCGCCGCCATGTTTGAATAGCTCAGCCGGCAGTCCGTCGGCGCCTGCGGGTTTGTTGTTCTTTAGCCGTGATATTGCTATTCTCACCTCGTCATGGTCGGGTAGCGGAACGACAATTCCGTCGTCAACGATTGGGGTATCGGGATCTTCACATTCTCTATGACATGCGCAGCTGTCACCGTTTAACAGGTTCGAGAAGTGTTCCCTCCATAATTTAAGATTGCTCTGTACGTCAGTCACCAGATCGCCGTCTTTGTTCTTACAGGAAAACGTCCCGGTCTTAAAACCTTCTGTAAGCCGCCGAACTTTCTGGTAGAATTTTCGGGCGTTGTTCCTATTGGCCAGCATCTCAAGCTCCTCGCCCTCACGTATTTCGGCCTCTCGTTTCTTCTGTCGGATAATACGTCTCTCTTCCTTTTTCAGCTCTCTGTAGCGATCCCACATGGCTCGCGTTGCGCCCGATCGCAGCGTGGCTCTATAGCCGGCATCCTTTCTTTCTGTGGCAGCATGACATTCCTCGTCGTACCAATTGTTTTTTCGGGTTCGCCGGAATCCGATTTCTTCTTCGGCGGCGGTACGTAGGGAACGAGAAATGTTGCTCCATTGCTCGTGCATGCCGGTTTGTTGGGTAGTGCTCTCCGAGAGCAGGAGTGAGAGTCGAGTGGCGAATCTTCTGGCTGTCTGTTATGATTGCAGCTTTTCGATGTCGAACATTCTTTGCGTAGGTAGATGTACGTTTTTTGCTGCACAGATGCGTGTGCGCAGTTTGGCTGCAACAAGGTAGTGATCCGAGTCGATGTTGGGTCCTCGGATCGTACGTACATCTAATACACTAGAAGCGTGTCTTCCATCTATCACAACATGATCGATCTGGTTTCGCGTTTTTCGATCAGGAGACAGCCAGGTAGCTTGGTGTATCTTTTCATGCTGGAATCTGGTGCTGCAGACTACCACGTTTCGGGCCGCGGCGAAGTCGATCAGCCTCTGTCCGTTACCGGATGTTTCGTTGTGCAGGCTGAATTTTCCGACTGTGGGACCAAAAATTTCCTCCTTGCCCACCCTGGCGTTGAAGTCGCCAAGCACGATTTTTATGTCGTGGCGGGGGCAGCGCTCATAGGAACGTTCCAAGCGCTCATAGAAGGAATCTTTGGTCGCATCGTCCTTCTCTTCCGTCGGGGCGTGGGCGCAAATTAGCGAGATGTTAAAAAACCGCGCTTTGATGCGGATTGTTGCGAGACGCTCGTCCACCGGAGTGAACGACAGTACTTGGCGACGAAGTCTCTCTCCCACAACAAATCCGACACCGAATTTGCGCTCCTTTACATGGCAGCTGTAGTAGACGTCGCAAGGTCCTATGTTTTTCTTACCTTGCCCCGTCCATCGCATCTCTTGGATGGCAGTGATGTCAGCCTTTACTCTCACGAGGACATCAACCAGCCGGGCAGAGGCACCTTCCCCATTAAGGGATCGGACATTCCAGGTGCATGCCCTCAAATTATATTCCTTATTTCGTTTGCAGGGGTCGTCATCAGTAAAGGCAGTTCTCATCCGAGGCTTTGCAGTTCTTTTCATTGGGGAGATTTTTAAGTGGCGGGTCCCAAACCCAACGCACAACCAGCTATCCCCGAATGCTTCGCCTTCTCACGTTAGCTCACTCCCGAGCGGGTGTTCGGAAGCTACCCAGAGGATACGTGGGCTGATCCCGGCCGTTGTGAGCTGCTTGAACCATATGTAGAAGAAGCGTCCTGGCCACTCCCAAGTGAATGGCGATCAGTAACTTTCCCCACTTGCGTGGACTTCTACACATGGAACCATCCTCCTGTAATACAAGAAGAAGAAGTCTATTACAGGGTTGCCCATATTCGACGGACCCATGTGTTTTTTTTAAATCAAAGAAAAACAATTTCTTCAAAAAATCGAATGTGCTGCGAGCTGTGTGTGGTGGAGCGCCATCTTATTGAAACCAGAGCTGCCTCATACGCTTTCGACGAATAATTGGCATCACAACAGTGGTTGTCATATCGCAATAACGCTCCTGATTGACGGTAACAGCTTGACCATCTTCATTTTCGAAGAAAAATGACCCAATAATCGGTTTCGCACTAACGCCGCATTAAACAGTGAGTTTTTCGTCGTAAAGAGGTACCTCTTGAATTTCTTGAGGATTTTCAGTGGCGTAAATACGACAAATTCGCTTGTTTACCGTCCCATTCAATAAGAAATGAGCCTTATCGAACATGATGATTTTGTTCTTCTTCTTTTCGCAATTGACTTCTTTTGTTGAATGTAAATTTCAACAATTTGGGAGCACTCGCGTGGCGTGTACTGTTCCATGGTAAAAATTTGCTTGGACTGACGCTTACAACGCTGTCATTAAGCGATCTGACGTCTCTGTCAAAAGATACAGGGTTGCCAGATGGGTCCCTCGAATATTGGCAACCCTGTATTATTTCACGAATAATTGGGAGTTGTAAAGATTGTTCCTTAACACCTCCCTAACATCTCCACCGAGTTTCATTAATTAAGACATTATAGTTTGCCAAAAATTGCCCAATGTGCATTATTTTGGATCCCAAGCACCAAATTACTAAGCGCAACAAACACCTGGGTAAAATTAGTTTACCACAGAAGACAATAAAACTCAGCAAGGAAAGAAAAATATAAAAATTTATTGATTAAGTCGGGCTGTGGTTTGCCAACTTGGCCTAAAAGAACTACTCAGACTCCATGAAGGGTCACAATGCATCCTTCAGGTCGCAGTACTAAAACACCCCTCATAATAATAAAATATTTCGTGCGTTTTTTAAAGGTGGTTTTAAAAGTAATAAAAAAGATGTTTAAAGTATTTATTAATCAATAATATATTTTCCTTCATTATTTACAATTTCTTCCCAATGTTTAGGCAAATTTTGAATTCCCTGCTCAAAAAATTTTGTGTCCTTGGAGCCAAAATACGCTCCGATATCTCATTTTATAATATAGCTTCTTTTGAGGAGTAGTTCTTGTTACTCATATGGGATTGAAGTCCACGGAAAATGGAAGAAGCGCGCTATAAACTTTCTTAACAGAACACGCAGTTTTATATTAAAATTCAATGATTTGCAAGCGTTGTTCCTTTGTAAGACGATTCATGTTTAAATTATAGACCAAACTGAAGATGTTTGACAGTGAAGCAAAACACGAAACGTGCGTCAGCTGTTTAAACCAACTGTTTAACAATATGATAGCTAAAAAATCACCCGTTATGTTAATTTTGCTTTTGAGTTATTCAATAGCTATTTTACTTAATTTTGAGGCTTAGCAATAGAATACCGAGGAGGCAAAACTCAACATTTCCGACAGCTGCGCTTTGCTTTTCATCGGGGTCAGAATGCTGCCGAAGCAACGTGGGACATTTGCGATGTACGAGTATAACGACGAATGGCGATACTTTACAGCTACTTTTTCAATGCTTTCCTTGCTTAAGCGAACCCCAGCAGGTGTGTACAGCGGATGTGTGTATGTATGTAGACTTTTGTCATACCAATTTTTTTTTGTTTTGTTAATTTTTTATGTTATAAAGCAAGCAAAATATTTTTTCTCTTGTAAATTTATGAATACATATGAATTCCGGAAGAAACTAAATCAATAGTTTTTTTCAGTTATTGTCTAACCTCTGGGAAATAAGAAAATATGTAGCTGTATGTGGACTTAAGTCCTTCACTGTGCTTTCTCAACTTGAAACGAAAATTGTAACAGCTTCTTCAACTTTGTTTTCTAGACACACACATACACAAGTGCTCGTATATGGGGCGACCATTGCCAACGCAAAATGTCAATGAAATTCACCTGCTCGGTTATCTCTGCTTAATGTCCTCGGATAATAGCAACAATACGAATATCCACCATCAGCTGTTTACTTCCGATTATAAAAAGAAGCGCAAAAGTGAACGGTGAATTGCATTGCACTTCTGCATGCTCTGCGTGAACATTTTTTTGTGAATTATTGATTTTCACAATCACAAGCATGTGTATGTATGTATTTACATTTGTACTTATCTTCAAAGCTGTTCAATATCCATGCACAAATCAAAGCGAACCTTGCAAGAAAGAAAATGTGCTTATTTAAGAATTTCTTTGATTGGATTGGTTGGAATTTGTTCGCAAGCAGTGATTTTCACTAACCTAAATGAAATTCTTTCTCAATATTTACTTATCAAATATTTTCAATTCAATTAAAATAAATTATTGAGAAAAATAAAAATACGCACAATTGTATTTTCTGCAAATGTGCTAAGTGAGCTGTCACTGGAAAATGGCAAAATATTTTCAATCGCCTGATTTTTCTACTTCAGTCGTGAAGCAGCTTCCACGGAAATCATACAAGATGTTAGTCACAAATGTGAGGAACGTACGCCCGTATCAGCTGACACGATGAGATTAATCAGAGCCCCAGGTATATGAATTCTCACCACGGTTCCGTTCCGTGGTATCGTAGATGGTGCTTTCATCATGTCACCTAATATGGGCGTACGGGCGTACGTTTGCGTTGGTGAGTGTGAGCACCATCAGTTAGTTGAATAATATGGTGTTGACTTTGGAAAATGGAGGCATTGATTAGTAAAGATTAATAAAGAAAAATAATATTAGCCGAAAGCTGGGACCACAACCATTGCCTTAGTGTGCCAATGTAATGGTTTAATGGTGGGATGTCACATTAAACAAAGTTCAAAAACGCCGACTTTGACACGTACCGCAGCTGAAGACCTTCTGAATTCGATGAGTAACGTCTCAAATCAATTTTGAAGGCTAACGGTCGCCAAACCAGTCGTGAGTTGGCAGACAAAATGAACTGCGATCATAAAACGATTCTCAATCACCTTCATTCAATGGGATTTATCGAAAAATTGGGAGCCTGAGTGCCTCACGAGCTCAACGAAAACAACAAAGAAAGTGCTTCTCAGCATATCGCTCGCCATCGAGCAAGAAGCGGCGATAAACAGCTCACAGAATTGTCAGCCGAAATGAAAAATGGTGCCTATACATCATTATGAAACAAAGAAAAGAGTGAGTGGCTCCAGAAGATACGTCAAAGTGGAGAGTCAAGTCGGATCTTCATCCAACGAAGATTCTGTCTTGGTAGGACAGAGAGAGCATGGTGCACGGGGAATGGTCGAAAAGACTGCCACGGTCAAGTAGGAGCTCTACATTGCCCAGCTACACCGCGTGAATGGGGCTACTCGACTGAAAATACCTGATCGGCATGTTCAGTCTTTACTATTTCACGACAACGGCCGACACCATATTGCACAAATCGTCAAAGCCGCATTCCAAGAGCTCGAATGGGAGGTCCTTCAGCATCCGCCGTATTCTCGTGTTTAATTCTTAATATAATTTTTTTAAGAATTTTTCTTGAATCTAATACGAAAAATAAGCGAGATTTTTCGACATATGTACGAAGTGTTTAAATGAGTCTCAGGAAAAGTCTCTGAGATTTGGCAAATTTTGCTCTCGATGTTTAATATTTAATTTATTTCCCACAATATATTTAATAAAAACGTATTTTGGCTTGAAAAATTCAATGAGTTTCCAGCTTGCAGAAAATATAACTGCTACGTACTGGCAAGATCGCAGTATCCAGCTTTTATCGAATATGAAACTGCAAAATTTAAACATTGCAAATCAAAAAGCACTATCAAGCACGACACAAATATATCGTATAAACACTTAGATCACTCAAAAGGAGAATCATACTTTAGAGAAAACCCGTCTCATTCACATTGGGTCGTACCAAGCTATTTAGCCATAAATAATTTACTGCATCATCAAAAAAATACTACTGGCCCCGATGAATTGAAGCAATTGTATCTTGAAACTGTTTCTCCTTTGAAATCAGACTGGGACCTGTTATTTTACTGACGAATCTAAAACCGATACCCATACTTCATTTGCCGTAACAAGCGAAATAGGTAACACTATAACCGTTGGAGTTTTACCAAGTTACTGCTCAATTTTCACAGCCGAAGCTGCTGCGTTACTTAAGGCGGTACACTTTGCGTCCCAAAAAACCCATCAATATATAATATGCAGTGACAGCATATCAACAATCGAGGGTATTTTGAACCCAGCGAATAACTCTCCAGTAATCACAAAAATTCACAACAAGCTCACACACAAAAAAAGTTCAATCAAACTTATGTGGGTCCCGGGTCACAGTGGCATCAAAGGTAACGAACAGGCCGATAGTAGAGCTAAGGAGGCAACGAAAGAGCCATTGTACTTCGAGCATGTACACACTCTTCGAGAAGATATAAAAAACTGGTAAGGCGCACCAATTATGAAAGTTCCCTGAACAAATAGAACCAGTACCAACATCACTACAAATCCTTCAATCTCTCGAGATCGAAAAACCAATACCCGTCAAAATCATCATGCCGAAATATTAAGACCGTTGTTCGTTGGAGAATTGACCATACAATTTCAATCCACTCGTATTTGCTAAATGGTTTGCCGCAACCCCCGAGCCCGTTTTGTGGATTCAGCGAGTTCACCGTATCTCATTTCATGGATATATGTTCAGGAATCCAAAATATTAGATCATCGGTGTTTAAAAATATCAAACCATCTGAACTTCTGAAGCAGACAAGGGACTATAATATTGGTAGTCGAAAAAAGTCTTTTCGTATTTCTAATCAAACTTCAACTCATTTTTTTTAATATTTTTTATGAACTTTATTAAACCAATTATGTACCATTTTGGTCGCCCACCTTTTGCCGTTTTTCTTCTAGAGAGACATTATTCCATCAGTGTAAAACTTTTGTGGTTTCTCGGCGAAAAACTGCGACAAGTAATTTTCACAGGCTTCTCTTGAAGCCAACTTTACTCCATTAAGGGAGTTCTCCATTGACCGAAACAAATGGTAGTCCGATGGTGCCAAGTCAGGGCTATATGGTGAATGCATCAAAACTTCCCAGCCAAGCTCTCCCAGTTTTTGCCGAGTCATCAAAGATGTGTGTGGCCTAGCGTTGTCCTGATGGAAGACGACGCCCTTTCTGCTGATCAGTTCTGGCCGTTTTTTTCGATTGCTTGCTTCAATCTCATCAGTTGTTGACAGTAAAGTGTAGAATCCATCGTTCGAGTAGGCTGGAACAGCTCATAGTGGATGATACCTTCCCAATCCCACCAAACACACAGCATAACCTTTCGAGGCGTCAATCCTGGCTGTGCGACCATTTGTTGAGCTTCACCACCCTTGCACCATTATCTTTTTCACACATTATTGCCGTATTTGATCTATTTTTTGTCTCCTGTTACCATTCGCTTCAGAAATGGTTCGATTTCATTTCGTTTCAGCAAAGAATCGCAGATGTTAATTCGGTCTAGTAATTTTTTCACAGACAATTCATGTGGTACCCAAACATCGAGCTTCTTTTTGTAACCAGCCTCTTTTAAATGGTTCAAAACCGTTTAATGATGAATGTTTAGTGCCTTGGCGATGTCATGGCAGCTTATGTGACGGTCCTGGTCAATCTTTTCTATAATTTCATCGACTTTTTCAACGATAGGTCGACCGGAGCAAGGTGCATCTTTCACATCGAAATTTCCAGAACGGCAGCGAGCGAACCGTTGTTGTGCTACACGAACTGATACAGCATCGTCTCCGTAAACTTCACAAACTTCATTAGTGGCTTGCGTGACATTCTTCCCTTTTTTATACAAAAATTTCAAAATATGGCGAATTTCTTCATTATTTTCACTCATTTTTGAACAGCTATAACTTTTTTTCCACTTGCCCGAATTTAATTTTTTTTCGGTTAAATGAAGCTTAAAATGTCACCTTTCTAACACCATATGATATGACACAATGTGATTAGTAGCACTGGAGATAGATGACTCCAACGACATCTATTGACGAAATAAGAAAATACTTTTTCGACTACCCAATAATAGTATCATAAACCAATTCGTTTTTTGCTGTAAATTAAAAATTTAACTTCATAGGCTTCTAAGTTATCTGGTATATATAGTAGTAGTTACTTGCACATTCCCTCGATTCTACAATTTTCATCTTTTCTCCAGTATAGGTATAATATATTATAATCTTGCAGCTAGCATCTAGTAAACTTAGTATAGCGTTTTTCAATAGGTGCGCTTCAACTTTTTTTCGATAGGGAGGGCGAACAACGCAATATTTTTTATTTTTCGCTTGTCATTTGTAAACTTCATTAGTATACATTTCATCATGGAACGCTACACACTTGAGCAACGATTGCAAATCGTGCAAATTTTTTATGAAAATAATCGTTCTGTTGCTGCTACTTTAATCCAGATTTTTTCCAAAAAATCATCTTCAGTGATGAAGCTCACTTTTGGCTCAATGGCTTTGTCAACAAGCAAAATATGCGTTACTGGGCAAAAAGCAATCCACACGTGATTCATGAGGCCGAGAACGATCGCCCCGTTACTGTGAATGGAAATCGATACCGCGACATGATAAACGATTATTTTTGGCCGCAATTGAATGGTATGGACTTAGACGACATGTGGTTTCAACAGGACGGGGCCACAAGCCACACAGCACACGCTACAATTGATTTGTTGAAGAGTATGGACCGGTCGAATGGCCGCCGCGCTCGTGTGATTTGACGCCTCTAGACTATTTTCTTTGGGGTTATGTGAAGTCATTGGTCTACAGTAACAAGCCGGCGACGATTTGTGAGCTCAGAGCCAATATTGAACGTGAAATTGCTGGAATTTCGGGCGATTTATGCAAAAGAGTGGTCGAAAATTGGGTTCAACGATTGGACTTCGTAAAACGTGCACGCGGTGGTCATGCAAAAGAAATCGAATTTCATACTTAAATGTATATGTTCAAACTCGATAATAAAAAAAAAATTAATATAGTTAAAAAAGTCAAACCGGTTGTGTTTTATTCAAAAAAAAGTTGAAGCGCTCTTACTGAAAAACGCTTTATAACATAATTATTTCCCTTTTTCTTCTTTATCTATATTATTAACCATTTAAAACAATAGCCGAAGACCTTAGCAACCAGTGCTTGTTCCTTTTTTTCTTACCTTTAAGTGGAATAATTATTTATAATTTTTACTCTTTTCAATAAATAAATAAATACTTTAGAGAAGATATGCCGCTAGCTGATATAACAACAAACGAAGAAGAACTTAAATGCAGCGAAGCTGAACGATGCTGAAGCAATATATATGTATGTACATACACTAAATGGCCAAAATTGGAGAACTCTAACGGGTTTCATATATTCAGCCTGACACTATGAAGATTTTCTTAAAGCAGAGTTCAATTATTAATTAATTTAAGAGCCGTGACAGACAACATAGTTATGATGACAAACATTTTTATTTATTTCTTCATCTACTTTAATATATTAAATAAATTAATGTATGAATCAAATCAATTGTTAACCATAATATTTATCAACTAAATAAATAATTCCTTCTACTACTATATTTAGCGAATTAAAATGTGTAACCACAAAAAAATTTTGAAATGAACACTAAAAAGAATTTTTAATATTGTTTTCACCAAATTTACATGAATTTTTTTTACCCAAAATTATTGGGAACGTATCTATCGGGTATTGCGATGTTGCGATAGTTGTATTTATTTTTATTTCACTTTAAGGTTTGGATCCGTTTGTTAAAAACTGTTCATATACTTCCTTGAGGCTTGCATTTGCAGAAGCCTACGGCGATTGGAGTACGTATATGTATATGTACGTAGATATACACAATTATTTATAAATCTATGTTGTATTTACATAGTGAAACACTTCATTTAAATTCTTTTAAAAAATATGATTTCTCACATTCACTTAGCGACAAATTCCAATCACAAATAGAGAAATTGAAGTCACAATAATAAATCTGTATCCACTTCGATTGTGAATAATCGAAACATTCAGTCCTCTTGCGAATTCATAAAGGAAAAGTTGCTCGCTTCATTCACTGCCACTAATTCTCTTTCTTCTATTCTGGTGTTTCACTTGCTCTAATAATGTTGCGTTAGAAATTAAGAGCATTTCATTTGAATCCGCTCAATGTGAAAGCCCGTTAGCTACTGACATTGCGGGCTGTAATCGTTTTTTGCACGACGCCACTGTTAATACGATAAGTACATATCCAGCTGGTCCAATTTTTCAATGGCATACTGATCGGATTGGTAGATAAATCAGCGGCTACACACACACACACATGCGTACCTTTTAGCTTTTGAGCGGAGTGAATATTTATGTATATTTGCATGCGAATATTTGTTTAATCAGTTATTGAAAAAATATTAATTTGGAATTTTTTAAAACTTAAACGAATTTATCAAAGGAAATATATAATACCTATTAATTTCTTCTACTAACAAGTCGCAGTGTAGTCAAAAATACGAATTGCGCGCCAAATTTTTTTTCTTTTTCGTGCTTAAAGGTAAGTATTCCATACTTTGGTAGACGTGATTGATTATCTCTGTGCTAAAAAGCCCAAATATCTTCACTTTGTTTATGTTTGCAATCGCTGAAGCGTAAATTTTTCGTGAGTTTATGCGTGTCTAGCAAGCGATTCGCACAGATTCGTACATTAATCATTAACTTATAAAAAGAAATTCTAACAGCAGCCGCCCCTTGCCAGGTAATTATCCGAGTATATTTCTGATATGAGAGAGGCAAAAAAAAAAACAGAAAAATACACTTATGTACCTCTCCTTGGCGATATAAATTGAAGATCCCATAGAAGTAATGAGAAATCAAATATGGATGACGAAGCGGCCTCAGGTAACATACCCTGTGATCAGAAGGTACCTGGAATGTGGGAACCGGTCCATATTTCTTTCTTGTGTTGGTAGGACTGTAAGACACACATCGGTCACTTTATAGCGCCATTGGATCATTAGTGTCTGCCCGTACGTCGCAAACGGCCGCAAATGTGGGCAAACAATTCTTGGATTTTGCATGATGATAACGCGCCATTGCACCGAGCCCAAATTGTGCTGGAGTATTTGACCAAATACCAAGTAAATACCATCGTGCAAGCACCGTATTCACCTGATATGACCCCGTGCGCCTTCTTGTTGTTTCCCTAGTTGCAGTTACCACGGCAGTGGAAGGAGATTCCAGTCGATAGAGAAGATCAAAGAGAATGCAACGAAGGAGTTGAAGGCCATCCCCTCGTCGGCCTACCAGGGTTGGATGTAGGACTGGGTTAAAACGTTGGCACTGAAATTTAACTCTGTTTTGTTTTATTTAAACATCCCCGATACTTTCAGATCATAGATCACTTGTTGTTTTCTTGAGATAACATACGAGGTGTGTTCAAAAATCAATGTGAATTTTAATTTTTCTTAAAAAATATTTATTTATTTATCAATTTCTATTTTATCTCCTACAAAGTACCCTCCTTAGATACAGAATACATTTGTGCCAGCATTTTTTCCAATACTCGAAGCTAATCTGATATGCACTTTTTGCTATGTCCTTTAGCACTCTCAGCGATTTGGTTTTATCCCCTCAAATCGTCTTGGGAACGGGAAAAAGTCGCAGGAGGGCAAATTTGGTGAATACGGAGGCTGAGGTGTGATAACGGTATTGGTTTTGGCCAAATAATCTCTCACAAGCAAAGATGAGTGAGCAGGTGCATTATCATGATGCAAAAGTCATGAACTTTTTTTTACAATTCCGAGCGGTTTTTCGTATTGCTTCACGCAAACGGCGCATAACTTCAAGGCAATACTCCTTATTTACCGTACGACTTTGTGGTAAGAACTCCCGATGCACTACACCATCGCAGTCAAAGAAAACAGTGAGGAAAACTTTGACATTTGATCGAACTTGGCGTGCTTTTTTTGGTCTTTGCTCTCTGGGACTCTTCCATTGGGACGACATTTATTTTGTTAATAAATAATTTTTGAAGAAATTATTGTCATTTCTCTTTATTATTTATTGGTATGGCTCAATTACGTACGAAAGAAAATATCGGCAAAATGGCCTCGGCGGCAAACCTCCATCCGATGGTCCAAATTTTTGATGACGCTGAGGCATAATTGAGGTTATATGCCGTTAATGTGCCGAATTGTCTCATCCTGTAGCTCTTGACTTGTTGCTGGCTTATCGGCGTACGCCTTTTCTTTCAAATAACCCCTAAGAAAGAAGTCCAACGGTGTCGTTGACGTTTAGGTGTGGTTCACATTCAACATCCGCCCTTGAAATTTAACCATCCTTTAATTGTTAAGAGCCGCATTTTGAATAAACGCAATGAAACTTGAAATAATCTAAATGTTTACAATTTTTATTTCAAAACTACCTCTAGGCGCGTCTTTAGAAAAAACCTTCTAGCTTGAGTTGAATAAAAAAGATTTTTGGTAGTTGGCTTCAGAATTTAAATTTCCAAATAATTCACAATGCAAAAATATAAGCAAACGATTATTCCAAAACGCCCAGAGCCCGACAATGCTGGATCTTTTGTTCATTGCAGCTTTTATAGTTAGGCTAAAGCTTGATTAAGATGCTTAGGGGGCGTCCATAAATTACGTGAGGTGTTTTTTTCAATTTTCTGACCCTCCCTCCCCCCCTGGTGAGATGTCGTGAGATTTTATTCAACCCCCTCCCCCATCCCCCAATCTCACGTGAGATTTTTCAAAATGTGCGTTTCTTATGTAAACGCGTTGGATTGTTATTGTAAAAAGAAAAAAAATTTGCTTCGTGCTTTTATTTACGACTAGTTAAGACTAGTAATAAATATTGCTAAGAGTTATAAGTGTAATAAAAATTTAACAATAGAAGACTTAAATCGTAACTACTGCGATTAAAAAAAGAATATCTACTCTAATTCAGTCCATGGAGAATCATGGGCGGTTTCAAGAGAGACTATTGGGACCAACATGTTCATATGATTTTCAGTAAAATCACGTGCTCCTTCAACTTCGTTCTAATCTAGCCACTCTAAGCCGTTAACGCTTGCGCACAGTAACTCATTAGCTCGTCTTGTGATAATCCGTGAGGGTCGCGCTTTGCGGAACATACGCGCTTACTTAGCTGGTGCAATGTGAGCTGCTCTCCTGTGCTCTGCAGCTCTTGTGATAGATGCGAAGTAAATACCGCATGTACTGCAGCATATTTTCTCTAAATTATCACGTATATTTGGGCAATAGAGATCAATAGGCGTGCTGATGAAGGCATTCAGCGGTTGAATCGGTACGCGTATTAGAAATGGAGCAAATGATTTTCCGTCATGTTTTAAAGTCCGGAATTGTCAAACGTCAACCTGAGTGATAGGGCGTTCGGCTCATAGTGGCGCGAAAACAACCGACGGGCTACACTGTACCGCAAATTCAGATTAAATTGAGCTATTTGGTATAAAACAAATATGGTGGTTTGACAGTAGTAATGTATAACGTCGAAGTATGAATGAAATTATTTTCTTTCGAACGAATTAGTGAATGATCTTAATCATACTACGATTACGCTTGAGATTAAATCTTAAGCATGTACAATTTTTTTGTTTCAATCAGAAAAAAAATTGCGTGATATTTGCCGAGACCCCCCCTCTCTCCAACGTAAGATTAGATGAGATTCGACTCGACCCCCTCTCCCCCTTAAACATCTCACGTAATTTATGGACGCCCCCTTACTGTGCAGAGCTCGATTTAAATAAATGTGTTCGGCATCTTACTTTAGTAAGATGATACCCGCTTTACGTGTATACGTATGTACATATATTAATGTGCCTAGTATTGGTACCCACTGATGAAATCGAAATCTAAAATCAGATTAATTCACTCCGAAAGTTTTCAAGGCTTTGTGGTATTGTGCATATTTTTCAATTAAAGTGCAAGCAGCGATGACAGAATTTCCTTCATTCACTCTATTGGCTAATGGCCAATGGCCAACTTTTAGGGCCACATAGCCAAATGTAAAAACATACATATTTTTCCCCCAACCACATTTTCCAGATATTTTTTATAGGCAAATGCCAGATATCATCTTTTTCACACAAGCTTTGACCGAACAGTAAATTGGTTTTTTCCACAAAAATTCAAAAAATTTTAGTTTAAGCCGCTTTTAGTTCAACAGTTTTGAAATGATTCTAAGTACGTCACACTCACTTTGCTGCCACATACAAAAACACTAACAATAAGCCTATCTACCGAAATGAATAACAAATAAAAGAGACAAAACTGTACAACGGCTGGCCGAGAGGAGACGGCTGCGTTGTCAGATAGGGGAAAACAACAACATGCGAGAAAAAAAACGAAATAATTGCAAAAACTTATTGCTACTAAAATTAAGGCAACTACAATTAATAAGAAAAAATGACCAAACTAAATAGGCGAAAACAACCAAATACTACTAATATGACCACACTAGGGTGGGTGGACAAGCAAAAAAGAGAAAATACAAGAAAAAAAACGCCAAAAACGAGAGGCAAAACTATCGATGGTTCTGATTTTCCATCGCTAACGATGGTTTTAAGAAACTATTTGTAGTTACTTTACATAGTTAATTCCATTATTATCCTTTTTCTGGTAAATTCGAAGTAATTGCTTATTTCTCTTAAAATTTTTTTGAAGTGAAACGTCTTAGGCGTCGATGGACGAGCGAGAATGGAGAGTAAAATTTCAAGGCCCTGCAACGTTTTGGGTATTTTCGTTCCGCGAGAGAGAAAAAAGATGTACCGTAGACGAAAAGGAGAGAGAGAGAGCTATACCTTATATACACAGTATGTTCAATAAATAACAGAACTTTTTATTTAAATCATGGAACACGTAGAGCTATCTATTAAACCTTGATCATATTTATAAAGTTCAAGCGTCAGCTTTCAACCGCAGCCAAATCGTTTGACAGGTTAAAAAGTTACGCGCCTTTTATTGACAGTATGTTTCGTGCTTGTGTCGTAAGAATACAATGAAGCAAAGAGCAAATATTAAATTCTGTGTTAAACTTGGAAAAACATTTAGTGAGACGCACGAATTGATGCGAAAAGTTTATGGTGATGATTGTTTAGCTTGTTCAAATGTATATAATTGGTTTAAACGATTTAAAAATGGTCGTGAAGATTTGAACGATGATAAAAGACCTGGTCGTCCAGAAGCAAGTAATCGTGCTGAATTGGTGGAAGAAGTCCGCGAAATCATTGCTGTTGACGGAAATTTCACTGTTAGAATGTTGGCTGAAGAATTAAATTCATCTACTGATACTATTTGGAAAATTTTAACTGACGATTTGGGTAAAAGAAAGGTTTGTGCACGCTTTGTTCCACACCAATTAAATGAAGATCAAAAAATCGCTCGTGTAGAGCATTGTAAAGACATCATTTCAACAGCTGAAAACGATCCAGATTTTCTTAATTCGATCATAACTGGTGAGGAAACATGGTGCTTCAAATATGACCCTGAAATTAAGCGTCAATCTGACGAAAGGGGAGCCAAAAGCAAAGAAATTGCGTTTTCAGAAGTTAAGAATCAAAACAATGTTGATCACGTTCTACGATTCCCAGGGTATTGCACACAAGGAATTTGTTGCAGAAGGTCAAACTATTAATGGTGAATACTATTTAAAAGTTTTACATCGTTTGTGGTCAAGAATTGTTCGTGCAAGACCTGAATATCCAGAGGGGAAACAGCTGTTTTTATTGCATGATAATGCACCACCTCATAAAACCAAAAACGTTCGTGAATTTGTGATGCAAAAACATATTTGTGTCATCGACCACTCTCCGTATTCTCCTGATCTATCACCATGCGACTATTTTCTGTTCCCTAAATTGTCCTCTGCCATGAAAAGTGCGTTTTATGATGATATTCCAGCCATTCAAGCAGCCGTGACACAGGTGTTAAAGAACATTCCCTTCGATGACATAAAAAAGACCATGCAGAAATTGGTTGATCGTTCTGAACGTTGTATCGAGTTAAATGGAGACTACTTTTTTCAAACACAGTACGATACGTGTTTTATTATACATCTGAAAAGTTATGTTATTTATTGAACATACGGGTATATCTAAATTACACTTTAGGCTATTTTTACTGAGTTTTTCCTTGTAGTTGTTAATTTCTAGTGAGAAATAACACTGTCTACTTTTTGGCGCATGTTTTGTTGGTGCAAACTTGTAGGAAATATATTTTTGTTGCCACGGTTTGTGTCCGGCTTTTACCTACACCGGTCGACTCTTCTCCGTTTTTTGTAAGTTTTGTCTATTTGTATTCTCTGCAACTGTTGTGAATTTATTTAAATATATATTCTTTCGGTTTCTCTCTCTTTCTCATTATCTCTTGGGTCTCTCCCTCTTTTTTTGTTTGCCTTGAATGTTGCACTTCTGTTATGTGTACTAAGCTACACGCCCTGTTTTTAATTAAACATTTTTGTTAAATTTTAACCTTTTTTCGATGTTAATTGTGCAGATTGCGCTAGAGCATAGGCGTGATTTATAAATTTGAAAGAAGAAGGTGGCTCTTGATTAGATAGTGCACCAGAATTATGTAATTGCGACGGGGTTCGCCGTAAATTTGCATCTTTGGAAAACGTAAAACAAATGTACGGCCTGCTTTCGTAGAAAAAGAAAATAACACATGGGCGAAAAAGTCCAGGGCCTAACACATATGTACGTAGATGCCACATGCTTTATTACATTTAACTATTTTCCAATCAGTACTATCCTTCAAAGACAGCTGCTAAAATTTTATGATACTATATTCAATAATTCGTGACTTAATTTGTTAAGAATGACGCTATTTTTGTTATTTTCAAAACAATGGATCAAAAAGAATTTTGTGTTTTAATTTTACACTGCTTCGTGATGGGAAAAAATACCGTTCAAGCAAAGCACTAGCTTGAAAAGTGTTATGGAGACTCCAGTCCATTAAAAAACAACAATAAAACGTTGGTTTGCTGACTTCAAACGTGGAGGTAGAGACACCGATGATGCACAACGCAGTGAACGTTCAAATAGTAACACCATAAGTAACACCAGAAAACATCAAGAAAGTTCACAAAATGAAAGATCGAAAAGTGAACTGGCGTGAGTAAGCTGACATCGCAAAAGATATCAAAAGAACGTATTAACTTTAGCACTATTCAAAGTGGGTGCCTCGTTTGCTCACTGTTGACCAAAAACAAGTCAGTCAGTGTTATGCCAACAAACCAGCAACAGTTGATGTACTGAAGACCAACATACGCGATGTCATAGCTGAAATACAGCCGCATACAATCGAAAATGTGTTGAAAAATTGGACCGATCGTATGGGATGGGATTTTTTGTATTGAAATGTTATAAATTCTTAAATAACTCTAGGACAGCTGATAGAAATTTACATCTGGTTGCCAGCCGCTAAAGTTTTTGTAACAAGAACATTTCACTGCTGAGAAGTTGTTTTGAAATCCTTGAATTTTTTTAAGATGCGTTTGATTGGCAAAGCCTCATAGCTGTATGCCATAAGTCCACACGGGTTTAATCACTTGGTTATAAATTAAAAGCGTGTTTCGTATGGAAAGAGGCGAACTTCTTCCAGTTTAATGTCGTTAACTCGTACCGTTCCTAAGCTGTCGGAGACAACTTTACTCCGCCGTACGACTAGGTTTTGTATGCGGCATGCTAAATACGAAAGGAGAATTTTAAGCGTCAACAATGAAAAATATCGCAAACGACCCAGACTGATTGAGAAAGAGATTGAGCCTTCCGAATTCGCCGTGTCGTAAGAGTCCATTAATAAACAAACAAAAGAAATTACTTGTTTGTGAACAAGAAGAGTAGGCGAAAGCAATGGAAGCAAACAAACAAACAAAATTATACACGCACACTGCGGGATCCGCCAAAAAAACGTTAAAACTCCATTTGGAGGCTTTATATTCATTTTTGCTTTAATGATTTAACATGCTTCATTTAATTTGCATTAGTTTGTTTAGTTTTAATCTCACAAATCACAATGATGCCAAGCCCTTTACTGAATTTTCGAAAAACATGTAATTTATCCTACATTTATTTGTTTTGTATTGCGAAGGGAGCTGACGTCAGAGTAAAGTAACTGTTTTTAATGGCGGCAGTTCCAGCAGCCTGTTCGCCTTGCGCAAACGCAAATCTAATTACAGTACTTCTCCTGGTCAGGGTTTACTCAAACCTTAGGTTATGCCTCCGGGTAGTGTGCCCAACTCAACTTCGGCAGTTTGCAATACCGTTTTTCTTTATGTATCTTTTTTCTGTCTGCTAATTTCCTTCCTTTTTTCTTTTATTATTTTCCTCTTGTTTTAAATTTATTCATAAGTTGGTGTTATTTATTCTGAACTGTTAAAACCAAGGGGAACTATCACTGGGGATCGGTATCGACTTCAATTGATGCGATTGAGCCGAGCACTGGGCGAGAAGCGACCGCAATACACGAAGAGGCATGAACAAGTGATTCTACAGCATGACAACGCTCGGCCTCACGTTGCTAAACCCGTTAAAACCTACCTGGAAACACTGAAATGGGAAATCTTACTTCACCCGCCATATTCTCCAGATATTGCGCTGTCCGATTATCACCCGTTCCGATCGATGGCACATGCAGTTCCATTCATAAGAAGACATGAAAAAATGGCTTGATCCCTAGATAGCCTCAAAAGATGAACCGTTTTACCGCGTATACGAGATCTACCAGAAAGATGTGGAAAAGTAGTAGCCTGCGATGGGCAATAATTTCAATGATTCACTTGTAACCATTTTTTCAGAATAAAGTTGTATTTTTATTGCCGCTTTTAAGGATAGTTAATGAAAGCTAATTTCCAGTTTTCAATGAAAACTCCAGCGGAAAGTCACATTTTGAAAATGTCCTTTAAAGAAGTAATCAAAGCTGGGCAACTTTTAATTAGAATAACCGATATACCATCAACATCGATACTAGTGGACTGCTTAAGCTGATTTATGCCAACAATGATAACCTCCAAATTTAATTTCTCAAAGTTGTTGGAAGTATCTAAATTAGAGAGAATATCTTCATAAGCAAACTCCAAATCCTTATTGCCTGAAATGAAATTCGAAGAAATAAAAAATAGCAAAAATATTGACAGCATCAGAAATGGAATTAGCTGAGACCTCCTTAAGATGAACGGACACCAGTTTTATCAAAATCTTTATCTTTACGAAAAGCGTCAAAGAGAGGTGTGTGAAAGAACTCCACATCAAAAAAATTTAGGACGAAACAGTCGTAATCCCATTGTGAACTCAAAATATAGACAGACTTATTATTTATTATTATGGGAAGGCCACTATGCACTGCGACCAGAGCTGATCTATTGTGAAAGGCCTATTTTTGTATCCCTAGAGTTTTAGGCTTTTTAAAAATTTTAGCACAATTTTGGGTTTGTTGTTCAAAAGATTGCATGGAGATACTACGATACCACCAAGGTGATGAAGTCTCTGTCTGCCCAAAGCAGGGCATTCACAAAGCACATGTTCTGAGCTTTCTATGTCTATTTCGCAAAGCGGTAGACATTGGTCACAGATAGACCAATATTATTTAGATGATACCTCAGGCTGCAGTGACCTGTAAGATATCCTGTTAAAAGACGCAGATCTACTGTGCTTAGTGAGAGTAGCTTGTCAGATATTCCTTTGTTGGGGCCTAGGAATAGTTTGGCTTGACGCTGACCTTCACAGTTTAGCCAGTGTGCAGCAAATTTCCTCTCTTCCCATTTCCTAAGGAATTCATTGATGTGGCTTTTCGTGAGTCCACGGATAGGCTCAGGACCAGTAAGTTGCATATTTGCTCCTTGTTTTGCAAGATCATCAGCCATTTCATTTCCGTCATGTCCTTCATGCCCCGGAATCCAGTCCAGTGTTACTATGTTGAAGTTTCCTAACGTATTGAGAAGGCTTAGGCAATCATTTACCAATTTAGAGGTGATAGTTGTTGATAGAAGGGCTTTTAGAGCCGCTTGGCTATCTGAAAGTATGTAGATGTGAGTGCTTCTCATTTCCCTGCTAAGGCATTCTCTCAGACATATTTCAATGGCATGTATTTCTGCCTGGAATATTGTTGGG
This sequence comes from Anastrepha ludens, assembly GCF_028408465.1. Taxonomy (NCBI): domain Eukaryota; kingdom Metazoa; phylum Arthropoda; class Insecta; order Diptera; family Tephritidae; genus Anastrepha; species Anastrepha ludens. The sequence goes on from NC_071500.1 coordinate 16,679,318, forward strand.
TAGAGTCGCATCGGAATCGATTTTTTGAATTTAGGCCCATTGATTCCTGCTCCTGTTCTACCATTTTCCAATTTGGACAAGTCAGTAAAACATGGCTGAGAGCCAGGCTTGGAAGTGATGGAATTAGTTCTCCAGTCTGTGCGCTCATGAATTATAAGTTGGAAGTTCCTGAAGAGTATTGGTTTGGGTGATAGTATATCATCCCTATGAACAATGGGACTATGTAGGAAGTCTTGTAAGATCTCTAAATGTCCTTTCATATCCCCACTTTTAAGATCAGATATATCTTTTAATCTTAAGGCACTCGAGCGAGCTTCCCTTTCAATCAAGATTGGAAGCGTTGGTATGCTCAGGAGCACACCCTATGCATCCGTGGGACATATTTTCGTAGCCCCTGTAATATCAACACATAGGTATCAGGCGCTGCAGTTTGTTTAATTCTTTTACTGACGTTTTCTTTGCTTGACCTTGGGCCATCATGCTAAGGATGCATAAGTGACTATGGGTGTCACAACTGTGGTGAATGTCCAGAAGGTCATTCTAGGGTTTAGTCCCCATGTCTTAACAAAAAGCCTTGTGCAGGCAAAGAATGCCCTTGTGGCTTTTGAAGTAACTCTCTCAATATGGGAATTTCACGTAAGCGTTTTGTCAATTCTGACGCCAAGATAGTTCGCTTCTGTCGAGAGTTGAAGACGAGTTGAGACAGACTTAGATTTGGTCCTTAGTTTTGATGCATACCAAGTGGTTGACGATTCGTCAAACCAAGACCGCGCCATGTACTGGCAGAGTATTATTCAGTGCATATAAAAGTACTTAAACCTGTCGGTAATGCAGGTTGTAATTTGCTAATACCAACTGTACAACGATAACTGAAATAATCGGAAATTCTTCGGAATTGTCTGTTGTTGGTAGTTTTAAATTTCTAATATCTAATAGCTGAAGCAACATTATTGTGATCGCAAAGAGGACTTGAAAGTGAGAACTTTGCTGCAATAGACCAAATTCAAATTTAATACAAACTTACACATACATACGTACCTATCTATATTTCGTTGAAGTTACATTAATCCCGGCTGGCGAAAATCCTCCACTGAACCCTCCCCGAGGGTGCCAGCTGGTAATAAGTACCACAGCTTTCCTATTTACAGGAGGTACTTAGCTAAGTTAAGGGTACTATGGGTTGGGTTCGATACTCCTCAATAGTACAGCACTACCCAAAGTACTTTTAACGTGGTCGGGGGTGAAGGGCTGGATTAAGGTGTGATGCGACCCGTGCCGAGAATCTGTCAGGCTTGGGGCCCTTCTAACAAATAACCAAGTCTCGAACGGAGCTTACGGATACCTGGCGCCCTCCGTAATAACTAGCCTTACCCGTGTAGTTCGGAGCTATGCACGGGCGGACATCCTTTCTCCGACACTCGTGGGTCCAAATATGCAAGCAGACTATTAAAAAATAAACAAGAAAAAGGAGATCGGTCCTCCTTCGAAAAGACCGACAGGAACAAACAGTTCCGCAATAAGAGCAACGGTCGCACTGAGCTCAAAGAGAAATCCATCCATCGGCCAATTAAGTCGATCAAAACACACAGCGACAGCCTCAGCGAAAGCGAGGCCAGCTGCCACACAACCAGAGCTGGACACAGGTCCAAGCACAAGTAGGGGTGCACTAGCCCGGCAGTCAACTGTGATTCAGCCCCCAAAAACGGTCCCGACCGGAAGCACAGCTACTGCTAGCTCCGGTACCGAAGGATGGCCGCTTGTGAGGGTGGTAGACCCAGCGAAAGCGAGCTACCAGGATCGCAGAAATGCAGCCAGGCTCCTAAGGAGGGTGCACGAAACTCACCCAAAGGAAGGGGAATTGTCTCAGGAGTTGAAAGAGGCGATTGATAGAGCGAAAGCGATCATTCCTGATTTCAACCCCGACTTCAAACAAATACAATCGGCTCCAAAGCGACAGCGGTCCTTGGAGGAGAATAAGCCAAGTGCAAAAAGACACAAATCAATGGGCGTGACGCCCAGAAGATCATTTGCGGAGGTTGCAAAAGACCGCTTTATCATAGGGGTCCTGGACGAAAACCATCCTGAAGGTATGATCCCCAAGGCCCAATGGAAATGGATAGAGGCCGAGCTAACGAAAGTGGCTCTGAAGGTTATTCTGGAGAACCCCGGCCCCCCGCCTGCGTGTGAAGACCTAGGCTGGCACCAAGGCCAGATAAAAATAATAGCATGCGACGATGAGAGATCGGTCCATCTGTACAAAGAGGCCATCTCCAAAGTTGGAGAAGTGTACCCAAATGCCAAGCTAGTGGTCGTGGACAGGAAGGATATTCCGTCCAGGCCGCGAGCAAGGGTTTGGTTGCCTTCAACCGTCGAAGACCCGGTAGAGATTATGAAGCTCATCTGGGTCTGCAATCCGGATATCCCAACGCAGGAGTGGAGGTACGTCAAAACCATTACCAACCAAAACAGCGCAGATGAATCGAAAGAGCAGAAGCGCGCCACCATGCAGGCTCTCCTGCTCCTCACGGAGAACTCAATTGAACCGTTAGCGAAATGCGATGGGCAACTGAGGTACGGTTTTGTAAAGGTGAAGCTCCACATTTATAAAACCGACACGGATGCAATTGAGTTCCTCGCCACGAAGGAAAGCGAAAAGCCCATGAGGGAGCTGGAACCCATGAGCGAAACCGAGCCAATGAGCGAGGACGACCAGCCCACCGAAGAAGAATACGCCTCTTCAGGCTCAGAAATGGGCTTAGGGAGGTTGTACTTCGAACGGGAGGGTAAGTATCCTACACAACAGCGTAAGTACTCCGAAAGGGAACTCTTATGCGAAAGCAAAGAAGACCCAGACACAACATTAACAGCTGATGCATCTTCTACAGATAAATCTACACCACTGTAAAGAAGCCTGCCTTGCCCTCCTGGATCGTCTGGCAGAAGATCAGCCGGATGCAGTCCTCATCCAGGAACCCTGGGTACGGAATGGCGAAATCTGCGGTCTGAGGACATCAGGTTATAAAGTATATAAGACTAATTGTGAAGGTACTAAAAGAGCATGCATAATGGCAAAAGTACATCTTAATATATTTATGATTCAAAATTTCAGTAACGCAGATACTACGACGGTTAGCTGGGAAGTGAGCGGAAGCAACACCTGGCTAACCTCGTTCTATTTTGCCGGAGACGACACAGGTCCACTGCCGTCGCCGCTAATAAGAAGCCTTGTGGAAGACTGCAAAGCTCACAACCACAAACTAGTACTAGGAGGTGATGCCAATGCCCACCATACCATATGGGGGAGCTCGGATACCAACGAACGAGGTGAGTCTCTCTTTAATTATATTATATGTAGTAAGCTTTTAGTGTGTAACAAAGGCAACGAACCTACATTTATTACGCGCAATAGACAAGAAGTTCTTGATATTACGCTAGCATGTCAAACCCTTTACGGAAAGATGACGCAGTGGAGGGTTCTGAATGAACACTCTTACTCCGATCATCGCTACATAGAAATAAAATTTGGGGGAAACAACCCACGGGCTCCACCCGCCAACAGGAACTTGAAAAAGACCAACTGGCATATATATAAACGGGAACTTAAGGAAAGACTTCCAAATTCCCAAAATATTACTATTGAAGACAGAGAATCATTGAACGAACACGTACAAACCCTTACGGAGGTCTGTAGAGCTGCACTAAACAAGGCTTGCCCTTTAATTAGGTATAAGGGGAAGAAAAAGCCGCCCTGGTGGTCAGAAGACCTGTCTACATTAAGAAACGACAGCAGAAAACAGTTTAATAGAGCGAAAGCGACACGTGAGAGTAAAGACTGGGACTGCTACTACAGTAAACTAAAAATTTACAAAAAAGAAGTTAGGAAAGCGAAAAGGTCTGGTTGGAGAACGTTCTGTGGAGAAATCGAAGGAACCACAGAGGCTTCCAGACTGCGCAAAATCCTCTCAAAAAAACACAATCCCACCGGATACCTCCAAAATCCGGACAGGAGTTGGACTACATCGAGTGACGAAACTTTGAAGTTGCTGGTGGACACACACTTTCCCTGCAACGAATCTTCTAACGTAGTAATCGACAATGGTACAGAAAGACCAAACTCTGACATTGAAGAAATAATCACTGAAACTAGGATAACCTGGGCAGTGAACACGTTCAAACCATTTAAATCACCGGGCCCAGATGGATTATTCCCGGCCCAAATACAACATTCACTCAACTACATCATGGAGTGGTTGACGGCCATATTTAAGGCCGCTCTGAAACTGAAAAGTGTCCCATCAACATGGAAAGAGGTAAAAGTGGTCTTTATCCCTAAAGCGGGAAAAAGTTCACACACAACACCTAAGGATTTCAGGCCAATAAGCCTATCCTCCTTTCTGCTAAAGACATTAGAAAGAATTTTAGAAGAGCATATTAGGGCTAACATCAGCCCTAATAAGCTCAGCATCTCACAACATGCGTACTGTAAAGGGAAATCAATTGAAACAGCACTTAACTCACTTGTTACAGAAATCGAGAAGTCAATGTATAATAAAGAATTCACACTGGTAGCCTTCCTAGATATCGAGGGCGCATTCAACAACATCCTACCGGATACCATAATAAAGGCACTGACGGATTTCGGGATCTCTGGCGCTCTGGTTGAGTTCATCAAAAACATGCTCTTGAGCAGATTTGTGATCGCAACCCTAGGGGCCTCAGAGATCAAGAAAAAAGTTAGCAGAGGAACACCTCAAGGCGGCGTGCTGTCCCCTCTCCTATGGGTGCTGGCACTAAACTCATTGCTAAAGAGTCTAGAGGAGAGAGGACAACACGTAGTAGCATATGCGGACGATGTTGCAATGGTAGTAAGGGGGAAATTCCCCAATACACTCATAGAAGTCATGCAGGATTTACTAAATATAGTTGAAAACTGGTCAAAAGCAAATGGGCTAAGCGTCAACCCCAATAAAACTGAACTAATCCTATTTACCAGGAAACACAAAATACCAAATATAACTCCTCCGACTCTAGGTGGAACGGCACTGTCATTTAGCGATGAGGCCCGCTACCTAGGTCTAATACTAGACCGAAAGCTAACATGGAAGGCAAATGTCGAAGATAGAGTAAAAAGGGCGACAATAGCACTATACTCTTGCAAACAGCTGATAGGACTAAGTTGGGGTCTCTCCCCATCTATCGTATACTGGCTGTACACGGCAATTGTCAGACCTATCCTAACATACGGCATATTAGTATGGTGGCCAGCTTTAGATAAATTGTACACTAAAAGAACCATGGCACACGTACAAAGAATGGCCAGTCTTTGCATCTGTGGGGCCCTCAGAACCACACCCACAGATGCACTAAATATCATGCTTAACATTTTACCAATACGGTACGGTAAGCAAACAGCTGCCAAAGCAACTCTCAGACTAAGAGAAATCGGCCTACTCAGAACGAACCGAAGAGGACACTCCTCAATTTTAGAACAATTCCCCTGCATTCCCAACACAACGGATTTCTGTAGGACCAAGGACATCAATTTTAATAATTAAATCCTTCGTCACAGTATTTCCTTCCAAAGAGGAATGGGATAACGGGCTCATTGTTAAGATAAATGACTTAAACATCTACACAGATGGCTCAAAACTGGATAATAAAGTAGGTGGAGGGGTCTACTCCGACAAACTCGGAGTACGCCAATCATTTCGCTTACCTGATCATTGCAGTGTATTTCAGGCGGAAGTCACTGCCATAAAAGAGGGGCTTAAAGAAATAAAAACGAGAGTATTATCCACAAATGATATCTTCATTTACTCGGACAGTCAAGCAGCAATAAAAGCGCTGGAATCAAAAACGCACTCGTCAAAAACAGTTCTAGAATGTTTTAAACTACTAGATGACGTATCTAAGTGCTACAAGGTGCACCTTATCTGGGTACCAGGCCACAGGGACATCCCAGGAAATTGTAAGGCGGATGAACTTGCAAGAGCCGGTACAACGCTCGATCTCGAACCGGATAAGGCGCTGATACCCATGCCTATAGCCACTTGTAAATTACTTATAGGCAGGGAAACCATCAAAAAGGTAAATACAATCTGGCAAAACCTCACAACATGCGAACTAAGCAGACAGACATGGCCGAACTGGAACAGCGGTCGATCGAAGATCTTGCTAAGATTCAACAGGGAATCTATAAGAAAAATGATAGGTGTATTAACAGGTCATTGTTTAATAGGCAGCCACGCTAGAAGGTTAGGACTACCTTACTTCGATTTCTGTAGAAGCTGTCTAAATACAGAAGAAGAGGAAACAGTCAGACACCTTTTATGTGAGTGTGAAAGCCTAGCTAGGTGAAGGCTGCGCACCCTCGATACAGCATTTCTAACCGATGTAGCGGATATAGCGCATCTAAAACTAACGAAGCTCTGCTCGTTTATTAAAGCAACCGGATGGTTTGAAAGGGAACACGTAGAGTAAGGATAAGCTCCAGTGGTATCACAATGGACCTGCCGAAGGTCTAAGTGTGTCTCACGACAACCACCCTACCTACCTACCTACATTAATCCCCAAACCCACATCCAAACCGCGTGAGTGCGCACTCCGCCGTTTTTATTCGAAACTTTTTCGTGATATTTCTTATTCAATGCGTCCATATAAACAATGTTATGGCGGCAAAGTTTTTCTTTAATTAGAAATATTTCTTTGCATACATATGTATGTGTCTATCTAAGAGCAATCATGCAATAGAAAAAAATACACAGCAACATAATTACCATTTTAAGTAATACAGAGAAACTTTAGCTTACCTACCAAAAGCCAATTTTGTGTGCTGTGATAATCCACCAGCATGAGTCCGTATATTTGATGAGTTTATAAGCTCTTGTCTATACATTTTATCATTATCCGACCAAGATCTATGGTTATCACGTAATTGCAAGTTGGTGCCGCTGCACTAGGTTGTTCAGTAAGTTTTGCTGGTCGATAAGAGAGGGCGTCACTGCTAGCCTCATTTTTTTGTTTTTCTTGGTAAACTCTTCATATAAACGAACGTGAATTTCCATTTCAATCTGTCAATTCATTCCTTGTTTACAAGCCGTTTTGTATCGACGTATTTTCTAAAGGGTGGTTAAGTTTTAAGGGCCGGTGTTGATTTTGAGTAAAATACAATTTTTTTAGAAAATTATTGTCTTTTCTCTCCATTATGATAATATTGGTATAGCTCAATTACGTATAGAAGAAAATATCGGCCAAATGGCTGCCGCGGTCTCGGCGGCACACCTCCATCCGATGGTCCAAATTTTCGATGACGCTGAGGCATAATTGAAGTTCTATTCCGTTAATGGGCCGAATTATCTTATTCTTTAGCTCTTGAATTGTCGCTGGCTTCTCGACGTACACCTTTTATTTCAAAGAACCCCAAAGAAAGAAGTCTAACGGTGTCAAATCACATGATCTTGGCGGCCAATTGGCATCGCCGCGACGTGAGATTATTCAGCCATCAAATTTTTCACGCAAAAGAGCCATTGCTTCATTAGCTGTGTGACAAGTGGCACCGTCCGGTTGAAACCACATATCGTCCACATCCATATCTTCCAATTCGGGCCATAGAAAGTAAGCGAACACTATTCACAGTTACTGCCTGACCGGCCTCATTTTGAAAAAAGTACGGCCCAATGATGCCGCCGGCCGATAAACCCCACCAAACAGTCACTCTTTGTGGGCAATCACTCTTGGATTATCATTCGCCGAAATGCGGCAATTCTGCTTATTGACGAGTGCACTGAGGGATTGAGTTTTTATATTTGGAAGGCTTAAAAGCAAAGGAAATTTGTGAATTAATTTTGAAAGTGTATTAGGGCTTTGCGGCATCAATTAGCACAGCAGAAAGATGGGTTGTTGAATATAAACGTGAATGTACAACTATTCAAGACGAACAACGTCAAGGACGTCCAAAAGCAGCAACAAAAAAATCGTAAAAAATGGATGATATCATATTGGAAAATCGTCAAGTCACTGAAAGAGATTTGGTAGAAGCCTTCGGCATCTCATTGGGCACCGAAAGCAACATTTTGACTGTAGTATTGGGTTTCAGAAAGCTGTGTGCAGAATGGGTGCCGCATTCGCTTACAATGAAATGATAAAAAAGATTCGAATGCAGCTTTCTCAGCAACATTTAGAGCATTTTCGAAAGGATAAAGTGAGTTTTGTGCATCGATTCATCACTATGGATGAGGTTAGGGGTCTATCACTATGACCCTAAATCAAAACAGAAGGCTATGAAGTTGTGTGAACCTGGTTCTTCGATTTCGAAACGAGTTCATGTCCGGAAATCGGCCATGCAGGTGTTAACAACCGTGTGTTGGGATGCGAAAGGAATACTTGCAAACTGGTAAAATAATAAATTCTGAATATTACTGGAATCTTTTCGACCAACTGAAGGGGACGAAATTCACGAAAAGAAACCCAGTTTGAAAAAGAAGAAAATTATTTTTGATGAGCACAATGAACCGCGTCACAAGAGCATTTTGACAATGACTAAAATCCATGAATTAAAGTTCGAACTGTTTGAGCTTTCACTGTATTCACTAGATTTGACTCCTAGCCACTTCCGTCTGTTGCCAGACCTAAAAAAATGCATGAGTGGGAAGTGTTTTTCATCGAATGATGAGTTCTTAACATCTAGGGGTGGGTATTTTGCAGCGCTTCCAGATTCTCACTTCAGGGATGGGAGTCATAAATTTGAATCTCGTTGCAACAAGTTTGTGTATACTCAGTGAGACTATACTGAATAATGAAGTTTATTTCAAACCATAAAATTGTGTTTTCCTTATCAAACTACGAAACTTATTGAATAACCTAGTATTTAGCTATTATATGCAATTTCGCCGCAAACATTTTCATGCGGAAAAGTAGTTTTTGCTAAGATTTATCGTAGTTGGGTTAGTTGCATTAATTTCCTTACTTGCAGACGTTCAACTAAAATAGAAGTGGAGGTATTCGAGAGTTTTGTCCATCTTTTATTGGTGTGTCTATTTAGAAAGTTTTCGGAAACCTAGCTCCGACCACTTTGGCTCTTGGAGGGAACTTAAAATATCAAATTTTTTTAAAAGAGCGATTAACCTCTTGACGGACGAGCACAATTCTGTGGGCATTTATGCTCAGTGGTTGATCAGTCTTTACGATGAGCTTCTATCCCAATTTTTTGTGTGTACATTTTATGCCAGCCTAAGGGTGCGACCAGAGTGAGCGCTGAAAGCCGAGCCGAGATTGTCAGTGCGATAAAACTGATTACATACAAGTCAATACAAATAAGCTTGTGTATAACACAGTGAACGCCGACAAGAGCAGAGAGCAAAGCCGATGAGTGCGAGAAAACAATTTCAAAGCGTTTTGCGTGCTTTTTTGCATTGTTGATGTTTACTTTTTAGAGTGCAGTTGTGTTTTTTAATGGTTTAAAAATAAACAAAAATGGATATCGATCAAATAATAAGTGAAATTTTTTCCCGGCCTGCTTTGTGTGACCAAAAAAACATTACCTCAGAGTCACTATCAATCTTTCGCAAGAAGTTACTGACACCTTAATAAAATTTGTCCAGTTTTTGTTTAGTTTCACACCTATCTTGCCCAGAATGTAATCAAATGTTTCAATTTTCATTCGGGTATATTGTTGAAATTTAGCTGGATATTTTCTTAAATCATTATATAAATGATGAAATTCACCAAATTCATTCCTTTTCAGTGTAATTGGGTGTTCTCCAAACTCTTTTGTGTTAATAATTGCATTAATCACACTAGAAGAAGCAAAATACTCTTCATCAGATGAATCCATTACCGTGTACAGCAATTTTATAAACACAAATGAACAACAAAACTAAATGACATAAGAGCAAAACACATGGAATAAACAGAATTTCAGCGCTGATTCTCGCATTCACTGTGTTATATACAAATTTTCTTCTCGCATGAAAATAAGCGTCAATAAGCTCGGCTCGGCTCCGCTCGGCATCAGCGCTCACTCTGCTCGCACCCTAAGGGGTAGGGGCTCGGCTCCTGTCGACGAGCTTGTCATAAAAAGAGAGTACTGTTCTAAGGTAGAAATCTGAGCAGATCTTTAATCTCTTTTGAGGAAAAGTAAAACTGTGATATGGCCTATTCAAATATAAAGAAAGCTGAAAGCTGCCACGCGTAACTGTTAGTTTTTCCAAATTTTTTTAAAAAACTTGTTTTCAGTTATGGAACTGTAATAATGGACTTTTTAGGTTAGATTAGGTTAGGTTGAAACGGTTGCCCACTATGAGACACTCTCAGGCTCATAGGCCCTGTCGCGTGGGGAACTTGTCGGCACATCTCCTAAAACCATCGTGTACTTTTCAAAAATTGTTGATAGAGCGGGTCAGTGGCACAACAAGTGTGGGATCGTCACTTCCTCTTCCCCATCTAGGCAATTTCAGCATTGAGAGTCGACCACAATTGTCAGGCGATTCTGCAGGTGGTTTCATCACACCATCTTTCATTCGCTGCGCTTACAATTTCCTGAAAGAAAGGTAGCTTACATGTTTGCAAGGGCAAAGAGCCTATGTCTTTCTCTATGTACTCATCGGTCAATTTGGTGCCGAGTCTCGCTAGTTCATCGACTCTACAGTTAGCCTCAATGTCGCGAGGGTCAGGAACTTATGCTGATTCTATATGGGCAGGAGCTAAGCCATCGAACGTTAGACCAGTAGCTCAAGTGCAACAACGAAATGGAATAAGAGTCGCGTGCGCATATAGAACTGTATCAGACGACGCGGTTTGCGTCATCGCTCGAAAGCTCGCAATAGATATACTTGTGCAGGAAATGGGACAACTTTATGTCAGACAAGGTGTAAGGAGTAGGCCGAGAATTAAAGCGAAAGCTGCAGAACGTCTGTATTCGTTAGAAAAGTGGCAAAGAAGATATGGGACTCGTCTGTTAACGGACGTTGAACCAATAGACTTATCCCCAAAATTAGCCAATGGGATGTGTTACCAGAAGGCACGGAGACGTAGACCACTACTTAACCCAAATACTGAGTGGATGTTGCTTGGAGTACCTCCATCGATTTCACATGGAGGACATTTTGTTCTGTCCAAGCTGTAACAATGCAATAGAAAGCGCGGAGCACGTGTTCTTCTACTGTGATCGTTTCAACGAAGAACGCCGAACGCTTGAGTTAGTCTTGGGTGAACAGCTGAGCCCAGACAGCTTAATCAATAACATGTGCGCGTCACATGACTATTGGAACGCAGTTAAAAGTTTTGCAAAGAGGATAATGCTGCACCTGCAACACGCGGAGAGGCAGCGCAAAACGCAGAGAAAAACAAATTGGCTCTCGACAGGAGGTGGACCGGCTACGAGCTGACGACAAATCACAGACGGTCGAGTCATGTTCTTACGACGGCATAAGACGGTGTAATATTACCGCAACATCTTCTTTGTTGCAGATGCAAAAGAAACCTCGATAGCGTATAACATCCATACGCCCATGTGAGAGGAACCTGAGAGCATGCCACACATACCACTGGTATGAAGGCGCAAGACATAAAGACGGGCCTATAGCATGAAGCTGGCTACAAATATGGGGGACCCAGACGTTGGTGAATAGTATTGGTCCATTTAATGGATACCGATTAATGGACACATTAATGGATCTTTCCGAAGTAATGCAAGATAGTTCCGGGAAGGCAGTCTCCCCAGAAGAGGAGGAGGGATAGTTTTAGTGGCTTCATCATTCGATGCAGTTGACGACGGTCGCTGTCGGTGCGAACGAATTTTGAACCCTCCTCACCAACCACAAACAAAGACAAGGAACTCGTGTTTCCTGCTTAGCCATGACTTAGCCATTTCGTTAAGCGATTGCGGCCTTTCATGGCTACCACCTTGGAGGTTTGTGAGGGATTTTGTCGCCGCCTGGCTGTCAGTAAAAATGTAGATATCATCTCCAGCTATCGCATCATACTGTACCAGTATCACGGCTTTCATTATTGCCACCAGCTCAGCCTGAAAGACACTATAGTAATCGGAAGCTGGAAACCGAAGAAGATCCCCAGATGTTTGGAATCAAATTTGAGCCATCTGTGGGGTATTTGGCCGAGCTTCTCCTCCTATCGTGGCGTACGTCTTTATGTTGTTTCACAATTAGAGAGACCTAGAGTTTTAAATTGACTCCGAACGGCAAATAGCATTTCTATAAGATTTTTTTTTCATTGCAACTTAGAGGTTATTAGAAAAAATGACTTCGATTGGAAAGTGATTTCGAACCCGTGCATTACCGAATGGTAATCGCGCACCAGTCTTTTTAAATGCGGCTGAAACAAAGTTTTACTCGCAGTCGGCTTCATACATTACAGGACTTAATGGATTTTTTTTTCCATCCATTACTAACAGTGCGTATCTAAGTAAGTCAATATTTTTAGAATATTAGCCATGAGTTTCGCAAATGAGTCAACTCGTCTACGATGGCATATAATTAGTATGTATAAAGGGTTATTTATTAGGGCCAGATCGATTTAACAGGCGTTTTGTTTTGATGGCTTCATTAAAATCTTTTACTTATCAGTGAGTCAACGCGATCACGCAGCAATTCATTATTTTTATGAACGATTTGAGGTCAAGATTGTATTTCGGCGAAGTTAATTGGCCACTAAGACCGTGCAAATTGACCCTGTTATACTTTTTCTTGTGAAGTTTTCTGAAGTCGTAGAGCCATACCGATAAGCTACAATTAACTCAAGTGATCAACGGCAACATAATGCAGGCCATTTCTCACATCCAGCCAGATATGAGTAGTAGAGTTTTGAATATGTGATGTGGTTTACCATCTGAGTTTTCCAAATAGAATTTGAACTTATCTAATAGGACTATGAATAAGTTCGTGCGGTTTTTTTTCGAAATTTGAAACTTTATTGACGTAAAATGGTTACAAATTTAATATTCAAAATATTGTCCATCGCTTACTACTACTTTTTCCCATCTTTCTGGCAATTCACGGATTCCCTTTGTGAAAAATTCGGTCGGTTTTGCCGCAATCCACGAATCGATCCATTTTTTGACTTCATCGTAATTACGGAAGTGCTGGTCAGCCAGGCCATGTTGCATCGATCGGAAGAGATAGTAATCGGATGGCGCAAGGTCTGGACTATACAGCGGGTGGGGTAGGACATCCCATTTGAGCGTTTCTAAGTATGTTTTGACCACTTGTGCAACATGTGGCCGAGCATTGTCATGTTGCAAAATAACTTTGTCGTGTCTATCGGCGTATTGCGGCCGTTTTTCTCGCAGTGCTCGGCTCAAACGCATCAATTGTCGTCGGTAGACATCCCCCGTAATCGTTTCATTCGGTTTCAGTAGCTCATAATACACAACACCCAGCTGGTCCCACCAGATACACAGCATAACCTTCAGGCCATGAATATTCTGCGCCGACGTCGATGTTGAAGCATGGCCAGGGTATCCATACGTTGCCCGACGTTTTGGATTGTCGTAATGGACCCACTTTTCATCGCCAGTCACAATTCGATGCAAAAAACCCTTTCTTTTGTGCCGTTGAAGCAGTTGTTCGCATGCCATAAAACGGCGTTCAACGTCTCTTGGCTTCAATTCATACGGCACCCAATGGCCTACCTTTCGGATCATTCCCATGGCTTTTAAACGTTTGGAAATGGTTGATTGATCAACTCCCAAAGTTTTTGCAACCTCTTCTTGCGTTTGAGCCGGATCTTGATCGAGCAATTCCTCCAATTCGGTATCCATGAATTTTGGCGGCGCACCCTCGCGTTCTTCGTCTTCCAAGCCAAAATCACCACTTTTAAAGCGTGCAAACCACTTCTGGCACGTTCGCTCAGATAGAGCATGCTCACCATAAACTTCCACCAAGATACGATGACTTTCGGCTGCTTTTTTCTTCATATTAAAATAATGAAGAAGAATTCCCCGCAAAAACACATTATTTGGCACGAAATTCGACATTTTCAAGTGTGGTAAAAATATTGTTGTTTACGCTTCAAATAAAAAACTTATACTGACGTTTGTGCCTTACGACAGTAGCTCTCCAATGAATGTTTGGAAATGTGGATCGATGGAATAATAATCAAGTTACGCCATCTGTTGTAAAACCGCACGAACTTATTCATAGTCCATTATAATATCACACACACTGCTTGTTTTATCCCATTTCGATTCGCCGTTATTGGAGAACACAACATTTTATTGACATGCCCGAAGGTGATAAATAAAAACGAATTAACATAAAACAAGTAAAAAGGTGTCTAAGTTTGGATTGAGGAGAACTTTTTATACCCAGCGCATGTTTTTAGTTTATATGAGGAGGAAAGAGAGGTCGATCAAGAAAGAGATGGCTTGATGACGTAGAAGCAGACTTAAAACCGATGCACAATCGTTATTGGAGAAATGAGACAAGAGTGAGACTGAATTGGAGGAGGATTGTTGATGAAGCAATGGTCCACCACAGACTGCGTAGCTAAGAAAGAGAGAGAGAGATGGAGAGAGAGACAGAGAGAGGGAGAGAGAGACAGAGAGATGGAGTGAGAGACAGAGAGAGAGGGAGAGAGAGACAGAGAGAGAGAGAGAGGGAGAGAGAGACAGAGAGATGGAGTGAGAGACAGAGAGAGAGGGAGAGAGAGAAAGAGAGAGAGAGAGAACATGTTTTTAGTTAGGTGTTTGGCCGAGCTCCTCCTCCTATTTGTGGTGTGCGTTTTGATGTTGTTCCACAAATGGAGGGACCTACAGTTTCAAGCCGACTCCGAATGACATGAGGAGCTTTTTCATAGCAGAAATACACTCGGAGGTTTGTCATTGCCTGCCGAGGGGCGACGGCTATTAGAAAAATGTTTTTCTTAATTTTGGTGTTTCACCGAGATTCGAACCTGCGTTCTCTCTGTGAATTCCGAATGGTAGTCACGCACCAACCCATTCGGCTACGGCGGCCACAGTATGGGATTTTAGCTACATTAAAAATGAGTTTGAAAAACATCAAAAAAGGACCAACAAATACTCAAATATGACTCCAAAATAATCATCAAGGTAACCATCAAAAGAGAATAAAAAAATTCTAAAATATTGCTCCATAAATACTCCTAGAAAGTTTCAAATAAAACTCCACGAAAGCACCGAATTTCACTGAGAATTATTTTAAAAATGTGCCGAATTCATTTTAAATTCAGTCTACTCGCCTAGAACGAAAATTCGCTCATTTAGAGCTCCAAAGCTCTCATTTGTGATGGAAATGCTTTTTAGCTCATAAAAGAGTATTAACGATCGTTTAGGGATCCTTTTACAAGCGGGGATGGACCATGCCCGTGTTTTATAGATAATGAGAGAAACGTTATATTTTTATATGAAGAAAATGCGCAACATTGCCAAAGAAAAACCTTATAAAAAATTAATGATTTTTTTTTGCAGCAACTTTAAGCTTTCTCATTATTAGACTAAGATTTAATCAAATAAAGAATAAAAAAATAAATAAACGGCGCTTGCACTCTTTTAGGAAGAGGTGCACTCTACTTGTGGGGTACCTCTTGATGTTGTTCCAGAAATGGAGGGATCTACAGTTTCAGACCGACTCCGCCCGGCATTTAATTTTTGTATAAGGGACTTTTTTTTGAGGCTGGAATATAGTACATTTAGAGTCTTGCGATTGTTGCCGCGGGGCGACCGCTTTAGAAAAAACCCTTTCTATCACTCACGACTGGCAGTCATGCACCAACCTCTTTAGAAGATATGAAATTGCATGCCAAAATCTTTTTGGAAATTTTGAATAAAAGTCAAGAAATTGGGATGGGAGGAATTGTGGAATTTTTCTAATTGTTGTACTGTTTTTTCTTCTTGTTCACTCCCCTCGGGAGCATAGGGCCTCGACAAGACTTGCCTTGCATTGGTTTCGTTAATCTATTTGATTCCTCACAGGGTAGGTGATTAGCCTGCCGCTACCAGTCCTAAATAGCGCCCACCAGTCGTTGCTTAGGAACAACTCATTCTGGGTGTTTCGAGCGCCATCTGTGTTTCACATTTTTCTGCCACAGAAGGATCGCACAGATGGTTGAGAATTTCGCTAAATTTGGTGTGTCTGCGCTATTGTCGCAGTTGCCCGCTTCCTCTTGCTGGCACCACTCATGCAATGTGTTTGCATTGTTTGTTTTTGCTTCCTTAGCAGCCACAATGCAAGTAATGCGCTGAATAATGTGCGGAAGTAAGAATCGGATGTATAAGGTTTTGAGTTTGAGGAAAGAGATTGTTTTTCTTATTAGACAACCGAGGCCGGTTGGTTATTGTTATATGGTTTTTTTTTGCAATGAGCAATACTTTTAGAAAAACATAAGTTAAGAAGATTCGTATAAATAAGAAAAATAGTCAACACTGGTTAAAATGTGAATGCCCTATCGATTTGTCGCACATTGTTATAATATGCGTGGGATATTTCGTAAACAAATTATTTCTAACTCGAGTTATTAATTGTACAAGTGGTCGAATCAAGGCATGTCAAAATTTGTGATATGAAAAGATGTATCGGACACTTTTTTTAAGGGCTTGAGAACTTAAAATGTTAATAAAGAGCAGAAATATTGTGGGAATAACTTTTTTTATTATAATCGAGTGATCATTTCATGGCAGTGCTTTTCTGAATATGATCTCCGACATATGTCCGTCACAAGATCTGCTCAGATATCTGCGGAGGTCGGGTATATTCAAAGAAAATTAAATGGCACTCGGGTTCGTGCTGTACAGTGGACTTAATGTTGTTTGACTTGCTAGTTGCCCCAACGCAAGAAAAAAAATGTCAGTCACAGCCACGATTTCATTCGATCAATCCAATTTTTTACTGCTTTTTCTGCTTTCTCTGAAAGTATGGCATCAATGGTGGCTTAAATATTGCAACAAATCGATTGTTAAACGCACTATGTGGCAAGTTGCGCCATCTTGTTGGGGCAAAATGTCGTCGATGTTTAGTTGATTACTTTTTGCAAACAAAAATTCAGTTACTCATTAAATTTTGGAAACAAAAATTCATTCAACATGGCTGGATAGCGTCCGCCATTCACCGTAACGGCGGCCCCATCCTCTTTTCGAAAGAAGTAAGAGCCGATGATGTTGCCAGTACTCTAGAAACTTCGCGAACAGATTTTCCATAAAAAAACGTGTCGCCGAGACAGACATTCAAGCTTTGTTAATGTTTTATAAGCCAGAATTAGGCAGGCAAAGGTTTTATAAGAGAATTGGTCGAACTCTGCGTAATAGTTTTGGGAGGAGACACAGAGGAAAAATCAAAACTAAGGCCCGTCGGAGCTGTGCATTAAGAATGAGGGATGGCGAGAGCGATTTACTTTTTAAAAATATGTTTACTTCAGTCATAATGCAGAATGGCTAAATAAAAAAATAAATAATTGGCGCGTACACTTCTGTTAGGTGTTTGGCCGAGCTCCTCCTCCTATTTGTGGTGTGCGTCTTGATGTTGTTCCACAAATGGAGGGACCTACAGTTTCAAGCCGACTCCGAACGGCAGATATTTTTATGAGGAGCTTTTTCATGGCAGAAATACACTCGGAGGTTTGCCATTGCCTGCCGAGGGGCGACCGCTATTAGAAAAATGTTTTTATTAATTTTGCCTTCACCGAGATTCGAACTAACGACCTCTCGGTGAATTCCGAATGGTAATCACGCACCAACCCATTCGGCTACGGCGGCCGCAGAATGGCTGCGAAGGATAAAAAGGCTCTACAAGATGTTTGCTTTTTTGTCGTGTAGTTGTATATTAAAGCTTGGCTCGAATGAGCAATGGCGATCCAAACACCTAACCAAGATTTATGTTTTTTGAAGATGTTCAAAGAGTACGAAAAAGTTGACGCAACAATTTCTAAAGTTTTTATAAGCAAGTTTAGTCATCCCTTGTGGTATTTATGTGAAGAGACAGGCATTCTATCACTGTCTGATGATGAAGTTGATAACCAAACTAAAACGAAAGTGATTGACAACTTCAACAGGGACAAAAGCTCAGATTTTAGCAAACGTCGGGACATAGTCGAAGGAAGAATTAACTTAAAAGTTGTGTGGTAAGTTAAATTGACTTTTTGTGATATTTCTAAATCTTTTATTGATTGCTTGCTTTTGTTATTTAACTTATTTTTCCGTTTTCTTCATAGAAGACTTGGATGATTTCGTATCGGAATTTAAAAAATGCAATTTGGCACAGCCATTTAGTGATTTAAAGTAGTTTAAAGAAATTGAGAAACAGTCTGCTTTAATTGCTTCAAGTAATAAAATTTTATCCTCAAATGATTTTCCACTATCATACACTTTTTTTATTCTTGCAGTTGTTATGGGAAGATTTGCTAGAATAGTTACAATAATAAATTATGAATATTTCGTAGTGCATGTTTTTGGAAATTTATTTAAATTTACTATTGTATTATCATCAAGCCTCGAGGTTTTTCTTTTCCCTTGTTCACTCCGCTCGGGAGCATACGGCCTTCACAAGACTCCGAGTATTCCTTGGCCGACCGTGATTCTTAACGATTTTTTGTTTGTTTTCAAATTAAATTTCCACAACTAACGTAAGCGTGGTTCTGGCCTTAAACGATTCATGATGACTTGCCAAACCTTACTGCACAGAAATGTTAACACACCTAGCCATTCTGAGCTGTCAAACCATAGTTATCAGCATCTTCTGTTCTAATGCAACTAAAACAAACCCCAACAGCATTCAGCCAGACGTTCAGCCCGTTGGATCAAATGCAAGGCTTTCCAAGAAAATTTACTTCTTTGAGAATATGCCGCGTACATTTGTCTACATATATTTGCTCTTTATATTCTACTCTAATCTCATGGTATAAATTTTGTGAATAAAGGTAAAAAATACCTTATTCGTCTAATGCGCACGGGTATGAAAATGTGTAAATCAAATATGAGGTATTCAGTAGTGAGTCTTTGTTTACGCACCCGACAAATCACGACTTTAGTTATGCACGGTGCACCTACATACAAACATATGAGTATATTGTGTATGCAAATATAAATAATTTAAATAAGAATTACACGTCAAGTCTACATAGGAGCGTAGAAAGCAGCATTCGACACCTGCTTCGCATATCATGTGAAGTGCGATATGATTGTGAGTGACCCGTTTGAATTATCTACACAGATTATGCCACGTTTGTCGATTTAATTCCTACAAGTACTCCAGACATACATAGGTATTGAAATTCACACCCATTAAGCATCTGCATACATATGCGGACTTGAGAAAAATAATATTAAAAATAAGAAACAATGTTATAAATTTTTTATGTTACAAATTTTTTTCATATAAATAACTACTTAATAATTTTGGGGAGTGCGATTTTTTTTTGTTTTTAGCAAATACAGGGTTTAATTTTCTTTAAATCTACCTAACCTCCGAAGAAATCTGAGTAGATCTTGTGGTGTCAAGGAGCCAAGGTGGTCGCTTCTTAACACATCAGCGCCAAAAACCTAAAGCTTGATTCGAGCGAAGGCCGGGCAGACGCACAGAAAGAGGTCTGCCGTCTCATCCTTCTCTTCACATCGGTCCAACTAGCAATCCTACAGTGGCAGGAGAATCTGAGACAGACGGTCGAAAATAACAGATAACATCAGTTTTGCTCATGTGCAGCCTCCCTCAGCCTGTCGAACTCGCTTGTCTTCACATGCTGGACATATATTGAGTATGCCGGGGTCGATTCTGTATAAGTAAGAGTTTAACATTCTACAGATCGTAATTGTGCCAGCGTTACGCGGGTCTCTCGGGGAAGCTGGGGCTCTTCATCTGCTATAGGTGGCGGTTGGACTCCGATCACGGCATTCGGGGATCGAAAGCTTAGAAAGATAGTAAGGGTCTCCCCTTGAATGTCGTTTAAAGGCTGTCAATATCAGTTGGTGGCACGATATAGAATCCCAGAAGTCTATAAAATATCTTGGCATGTATGTACATTGATGCCAGACTAACATTCAGGGAACATCTTAAAGGTGTTAGTGTGAAGGCGACAAAGGTTAACAACGCACTTATGGACATGCAACCGAACTTTGGAGGATCACAGGGTGCCAGGAGAAAAATTCTCTCCACTGTGACAGGCTCCATAATGTTGTACGTCTCTCCAATCTGGGCTGGAGCAAAAAAGTGTCATTTTAAAGAACTACTGCAGGCCAGTAGAACAAGCGCGTTCCTATAGAACGGTGTCGGTCGATGCAATCTGCGTCATAGCTAGCAAAATGCCTCTAAACATCCGGGCAAACTTACAGAAGAGGTTGTACTGCTCCCAAGGCATGAAACCGACAGACGAATTCAAACAAGCAGAACGTTCTATCTCGATAGCTGGCCGGTGGACGCATAGGTTGATCCCGCAGATTAACGAGTGGATCTCTCGGAACCACGGAGGCGTTGATTTCTTCCTAACGCAGCTATTAAGTGGACACGGATGTTTCCAAAAATATCTGCATCGCCTAGACTTAGCTGGTAGCCCTTATTGTCCAGAATGCTTGGACGATGAGGAGATGGTCGAACATGTGGCTTTCTATTGTAGCAGGTTCATTAAGGAACGCGATGACCTAGCAAGAACAACTGGTGTGTTTCTGACGCCCATTAACTTAGTTCCACAAATGCTTGAGTCGGATGAAAAATGGAGGGCAGCGCAAACTTTTGCAAATCGAATTATCGTGGAACTTCGCAACATTAGTTGGAGGCGAAGGAACGATGCGAGACGAACGCGGCAGAAACCACAACTATCGCATTGGTAAAAAGCATCAAGATGAACAGTAGACGAATATAACTGACGATTGAGCTTATTGCTCACGACGGCCTCCAGACGTAATTACCAAAACCGTTTCCCTGTAGGATGAACCGTCGGACTTGAGGTGTTTTTAGTGTCGTTAAAGTCCCACACTAACTAAGGCTCTCGATTGCTTTTACATCTCGTAAAAAAAAAAATAAAAATGGCTGGCTGTATACTGTTCAGTCCAGTAGTTGGTGATGTATTTTGTCCTGGATCTCGTCAGTGTAGTTGAATAGATGTCTCCTGACGTGCCTCGGAGGTGGCTCAGACTCTAGCAAGTGTCTGCAGGGTTAATACCTTCGGTAGCACCTTAGCAGAAATTGTTTACTGAGCATTTTGTTACACTCCTTAATTGATAGCATGGAAGCCTAATTGGGAAGGTCTTGCAGGGACGACATCAGGGGGCATCCCGTGGCTGTTCTGATTGCAGTTGCAGTATTCTCACATGTCTATAGCTTTGTCCACTCCGTATAACTAATGACAGGTGACCAGATGGGCGCAGCATCACTCAGTCAGAACCGGGCGGTCAATTATTTTAAATATTAAAATTTACAAACCAAGGTCTTATTGCCTTCAACAAAATTCCTACATGATAGTAAAGACTGCTAGAAAAGAAAGTTTAGGAACTTCCGCACACTTTCTACACCGACGGGTCCAAAACCAGCGATGGTATCGGATCTGCATGGTACTTAAACGAAAGTACTCCTATGCCAAAGTACTCCAGGACAGACGGCTACGGTATTCTTAACGGAAGTCTATGGCATCTTGAATGTAGCATACTGGCTGATTGAGAAAAAGTGGCGGGGTAGTAGTATTGGAATTTGTAGTGACAGCCCTTGCTAACCCACGCTGCTCTTCGAAGTTAGTCGATGAATGTAAGACAAAACTGAACAGTGTTGCAAAACACAACAGTTAGTCTTATTTGGGTGGCATCGGTTCAACTATGGATTGACGACGTGATGAAATCAACCCATAGAAGGCATTGGTCTGAGTTGAGCTTCTGCAGAGTAACTAAGTGCTTTGTAAAGAACCAAATAGGAAATTAGCGACCTTTCTCCTAAAACTTAGTAGAAAGGACTTGTAGGTGTTATCACAAGGCACAACGCCTATGGTCAGCATTTGGCTACCAAGGGAATCATTGAGGACCCAATATGCCTGTCTTATCGTGAAAATGAAGGCACTGCAGAACATTTTCTTTGTCGCTGTCCGGCGTTCTCTAGAATCAAACTTAAGCTGCTGGGCTGCGCTGTTCTGAGCATGGATAAAGTTCATACTCTTGGTCTTCCGGATCTCATTCATCAATGAATGCAAAAGATTCGCGGAAGAGTGACCGCCAATAAATTTGCCCGCCCTAACATTTATGTTGTATATATCCTATCTATCTATTTCTTCCACTGTAATCTATCAGTACAATGGTCTTCCTGACTGAGTCTAATCTAATCGTTTACAAGCTTTTGAGTTGTTAAAATATATTAATGTCTCAGAAGTAGATACTCGAAACTGCGAAGCATAACAAACATTTTGATTGTTTTCTGATACTTTTTTTGGTTTTTGGATTGTGAAAACATATATACTATATAAGTATATAAAGGCAAGACTTCACTAGTCAGCGAAAAAAAAGCTGCAGTAGCAGTAAAAGTGTTATGCTGGAAACAGTCACCGACGTACGTAGTCCCTTACTGCAGCTCCTAGAGAGCACAAAACTGAACAAAACTCATCCCGTAGAGAACAACGGCGTTATTTTAGTTACATATTTACACAATACATCGGCTTGTGTGTGTATGTGTTTGGTTGTCTCTACGCAATGCCGTCGTAGATATTTTTGCTTACACACTTTTTCACACATCCGCGATATCAGTTACAATTTTTCATTGTTTAATAAACCAAAGCCAAAAACCAACAAATGCAAATAGTTCATTTATCTATAATTAACACTATTCAACATTGTTTTTAAGTTATTTTAACAAAAATTAAATTTTTTCAAGCTTATTTTGCAAATGATTTCGAAATGTACTGCTTGACAACACTGTGTGGTGAGAGAGCAATCAGCTGACAGGATTCTACGGGAATTTTCAAAAATCCTGCTGCAAAATCGACGATACTACGATACGGAAGTAATGTCATTTTTCATTTCTATGGGGCTCTCATGAGTTTGATCGTAACAGCTGACAGAAACTGCGTTTACGTCGGTGACTGTTTCCAGCATTAACCTTGCTTTAATGACCTACGTACGTCTGAGAGACGTATGCTTTTTGAATTCTTTGCTCTGTCTCTCGCGAGTGTTTTCGACTCACTAGGTTATTTTTAGTTTGCTCAGTCGTCCTCTCAGCCTACTATTATCAAAATTAAGTACTGCTGGACAACAACGAAAGGTAAACACGCTGGAAGAGTTTCTTCGATAAATATTGTCCGAACGACAAGTGGTCCTCTTAGACCATGTACCAACCAGATATCTATGAAATGAGACTTTTTCAATTTCAAACGTTTATTAACAAAAAATAGTTAAAAATTTAATCTTCAAAACAATAGCCATCGCTAGCGGCACATTTTTCCCATCCCTCAGGCAATGTGCGGATGCCGCGCCAAAAAAATTGACCGTCTTTGTCCTGCAAACCAATCATCGAGCCATTTTTTTGCTTCTTCGTGAGAATTGAAGCGCTGCTCGGAAAGTGCGTGGTCCATCGATGCAAACAAATGATAATCGGAAGGCGCCAAGTCTGGACGGACCATACGATCGTGTACGCTTGGGATTGGAGAAATGCACCCATTTTTCATCACCCGTAAGGATTCGATGCAAAAAAGACTTTCTTTTGAACCGGGAGAGCAGCATTTCACAAGTGGTTTTTCGGTTCTCTTCCTGCCTTTCAGTCAGTTCATGCGGCACCCATCTTCCGACCTTTAAAACCATGCCCATGTCTTTCAAACGTTTGGAAAGGGTTTTTTGGGTCACTCCCAACTGCTCTGCCATCATTTCTTGCGTTTGACCATCATCTTCATCCAACAGTACTTGCAATTCGGCGTCCTCAAACTTTTTCGGTGGCTGGCCACGGTCCTCGTTCTCCACGCTAAAGTCACCACTTCGGAATTTTTCAAACCACCTAAAGCTCTGTGCTCTAGAGAAGCGTTTTTTTTTCAATTGATATCAGAAAATTAACGATGTCCGCAAACCGTAGTTTGAAGGCACGAAATTCGATATTTTTTAAAGCGACCAAAATGCATTGTTGTATGAAACGTAACAAACAATGAGCTGAATATTGTTGACAGATGACAGACGAAAAAGCAAGACATTTGGGAAGGTTTAAAAATACTCCTAGCGACATCTATGGACCAATAGCTGAAAGTCTCATTTCATAGGTATCTACCTGGTAAATCCCTGATTGAGCCCTTTCCCCTGAATCGTAGAGATAACGTGGCAAAAATAACTTTTAGAGACTCAAATGAGCATGAAGTTGAGTAATGCTTTGAAGCGGAATATTAAAAATGCAAAGAGCTCAAATACAGTATTCATTATGAAAACAGAGCAGAATCTGGACCACTAAAAACAAAGAGGTTGCTCATATCGTCCCTCTATTAAATGACAAATCTCAAAAATGGTATGCGTTAAATGCAACAAACCCATATGGGGGGAACAAAGAACTGTGTTCATTTTAGTTTTTAAGCAAACGGCAGTTCCTTTTAGAGAAATTTGCTTATTTTATAAGAAGACTGAATTAGTTGTCTTTTTTTTTTTTTTTTTTTAATAAAAAATGTTTACTAGTAAATGACGTCAAATAATAAGAAAATATATGAAGAATTCACATAAGTAATATACAAAAAAGCTAAAACATAGTTAAATAAATGCTGCCCCATAAAGAAAAACCATATAACGTCTGGATTACATGGATATCTTCTCAGTAACTTCCAATAGGGTTGTCAAAGTAGGGTTAAACGGCATAACTTAAGGTTCGCTACCATATTAGTTCTTAATTTATTTCCTACCGACAATAATTTCCTCATTTCTGTAATAACGTCACAGAGAATGACGCAAAATTAATTTTCCAGTTTTGGTTTTGAATAACTTTTTTACTAAATAAAAACAAATGATTTTGATTGATGAAGATTTTCATTTCGTCCTTTATGCGCTCCATTGCTTGTATGTTTGTACAATGCAGCCGTCTGGTTCACAAGTGGCAAATGTGATTCACGTACGACGCCATTTGCAAGAATTATAAATCTTCCGATAGGGTTATTATTTTTGCGCCACCTTGCACATAGTTAGAAGTATGCGGTGCAGTACTTGCAGTACTTAATAGTGGCGCAGGAAATCCTACTCTGCATTAGAATGACCAAGTGGTGAAAGACTTGGCCTCACTTGATATCATCTAATTGGTGACAGTTAGCACGTTGAACTGCGAAGAAGAAGAAGTATGAAGCCAGCAGACGCCAAATCGTACTAAATGGCAAGAGGATAAATTCAACGGACCATTTGTTAACCATAACCGGCAGCTATAAAAATAGCACTGCACTAAAGCTTTTTGTGAGAGCTTTTGGCGAACTTGACTAAAATGTTAATGTTGGGGAAACCTGTTGTAACAACCGGAACGAAAAGTTTCGTATGGGAGTTTGTTGCTACTAAGACCAGAGGAAATCCAGCGGAAACACACCTGGCGGGTGTTAGTTACGCGCATAAATTCAAAATTTTATTCAGTTAGGCGTTGCACTAAGCGAAATAGCTAATCAAAAAATTTCCTCTAAAATAGTTGTAAAATATTTTCGTGAGTTGCCTTATAATGTATTTAAATGTGTGGACGAACTAGCGGTAGTCTTAAATTATTTTTATTTTGCTTCAAGCCTTGTTACGTTTGAGAGTTGGTTGAAATTTGAGCTTCTTGAAGGCAAAAGATATAAAGAGCAATTGCTTTCGTTAAGATTTTATTTCTTGTTGTGGCAATTGCGTGAAATACTCATTTCACAATAAAACTCATTTCACAATTTCAAAGATTCTTTAAGGTAAGTTGCCTAGTTTCCATTAGCAAATAAGTAAGAGGAACGCAGCTATCTAACGAGGAGTGCGCAAGTATTCTAGCTTATAGTGAATCCGGAGTCGTCTCAGGTCACGAAATAAAAATATCTTTGAAAAATCAAGTTGGATATGGAAGAGTCAAAAGAACTGGTGCGAAGCCTAAGATTGACGACAGGTGTAAGAGAGAAATAAGACGGTTGGTTGTCAATAAAAATATCAGCGCTAACCAAATTAGATGTGAACTTTTTCTTAATGTTACGAAAAGAAGAATACAGTAAATTTTGAGTGAAGATTCGAGATATGAATTACAATCCTTACAGACTATGATACGAAAGTTGCTTAGATGAAACTACTGATATATGGTATTACAATTATTTAAAAACAACTATAATATAGCATTCGAGAGATTTAAAAATGCTACTCTTGAATGCGAAAAATCGAGAACAATAAATTTATGAAATTGTTTGACGCTAACGCCTTCCTTAACCCTGCTCCGTCATCCTTCGTCAAAATGACTACGCGCGATTTTATTTTAAAATTAAAACCGGTTTTTTTAGATTGTTTTGGTCTGATTTTTCTGATAGCGTTAGTTGGTTAGAAGCTGTTGGTGGACGAAGACGTACAGCAAACAACGCACATTGTAAGTATTTTTTTTTTCGCTTATAATTTTTTGCCGTGGTCAAAATGACGAAAGATGACGTTTGTGTAACTTCCAGTTTTGACGGGGTACTTTTTTAGTACGAATAATTTTATCGTAACTCTAAAATGGCTAATCAACAATCACTAACAGATAAACAAATTGAGAAATTTCTCTCTTGTTGTGATAGCAACGATGAATTTGAAAGCGAAAGCAGTGAAATAGGTTGTGACACAGAAGTTGAGGAAGAGGATTTCGTTGCAAACACCAGCTCATCAGATGAAGCAACTGATGAGGATGAAGATAACGTTATAACATGTGAGAAAACTATACTTCGAGGGAAAAATGGTCATAAATGGTCATCAGTTAAAGGTACAACTCATCATTATGGGCTAAATATCGTACATAAAAGTCGAGGGCCTACCCGTCAGTGTAAAAACATAATTGATCCGTTCGACTGTTTCAAACTGTTCATAACAGGAGATATCGTCGACGAAGTTGTAAAGTGGACAAATGTTGAAATAAATCAACGCCAATCAATCTTACTAGCAAATACGGATCAGACACAACGACGTAACACAAATGCAAATGAAATATATGCAGTTATGGGTATATTGGTGTTGACCGCTGTTAAAAAAGATCAGCATTTATCTGTGGAGGAATTATTTGACAGGTGTTATTCTGCATCCATCTACGCAAGCGTTCTTACCAAAGCCAGATTTCAATTTCTTATGTCCTGCCTGCGGTTCGACGATAAATCTCTGCGCCTGCAATTAGTGGGTGATAAATTCGCACCCATCAGAAAAATATGGGAAATGTTTGTAAAAAAATGCAGGGAAAATTACAGTCCTGGTCCATACCTTACAGTGGACGAACAGCTTTTGGCTTTCCGAGGCAAGTGCAGTTTCAAGATGTATATGTGATGTTATGTGATAGTGGAACCAAGTATATGGTGGACGCAATTCCATATTTGGGCAAAAATTCGAACAATACTACAATGCCTCTTGGAGAGTTCTATGTGAAAGAGCTTACGAAAACTGTACATGGCTCAAACCGAAATATTACAATGGACAACTGGTTCACTTCAATACCTCTGGCAAAATCATTAGGGCAGAGCCCATACAATTTGACAATTGTCGGCACTCTTCGGTCAAATAAAAGAGAAATTCCAGTTCAGCTAAAAGAAAAAAAGGGTCGTAAGTGCGGTTCGGCCATGTTTTGCTACGACAGCAACTTAGTATTGTTATTGTATAAGCCGAAGCCAAACAAAATGGTTTATCTTTTATCCTCATGTAACGAACAGGGCACTATCAATTCCAATACAAATAAACCCAACATGGTGGAGTTTTATAATAGTACCAAAGGAGGAGTTGATACATTCGATCAGATGTGCAGTGTTATGAGCTGTTCAAGAAAAACTAACAGATGGCCATTATGTCAATTTTTCGGAATTTTAAACATAGCTTTCATTAATTCATATATAATTTATACCCATAATGTGTTTCAAGGTGGTCAAAAGCCACTAAATCGCGTTAATTTTATGAAAAAACTTTTTGCGGAACTCATAAAAGAGCAACTAAAGGACAGGCTTGTTATGCCAACAATAACATCCACTATGAGAAATGATATCGAGAATCAGCTTCAAATAAATAAATCTACAGAATCTGAAAACAAAATACCAAAAAGTTCAACTGGAAAAAGAAAAATATGCGCAGTTTGTCCTTCTGCTAAACGAAGAATGACAAACGTCGTTTGTGCAAAGTGCAAGAAAATTCTGTGCGGCGAGCACAAAATAGAAGTTTGTGACTCATGCTTTATATGAAATAATTTATCTTAAAACTAATGTTCCTTTTTTAGTTTAATGTATTATTTATAAGAAACTATAAGACTTAATGGATAAAAATGTGATTTATTTTTTATTTGAAATGTTATATAATAAGTTGTTTAAAAAACCATGCCAATTGAAAGAAGGCTATTCAATGTTAATTTTACGACAAAAAAATAATAAAATTTTATGAGTTTCGTTAAATATTAATTTTAAAGTATCTAAATAAAAATAACAAATCAATTTTGATACCTATTTTTGTTGACAACTTTTTTTACAGCTTTTTAAAATACATCGTAGTCAAAATGACGAAGGATGACGTTAGTGTACAATAAATAAGGATGACGTTCTAGGGTTAATAAGTAATCAAAATATTTTACACATGGTAATTGTGTACTGGGATAAGCTTTCATATGCGCCTTAATTTAGCTGTAAATTTTAGGTACCGTTATCCACGCTTTGCTTTGTCTTTGATGCCAGCGAAATTTATGTCACTTAAGTGAGTATACGGCAAACGATTGTTCAGTTAGCATAGCATTTACTTTTACGCATTGATTAAAAATGTTAAAGCTATTAAAAGGAAATAATTAAAGTGAGTATACTAATTTAGGGAAGTACGTTTTGTATTAATTTTTCCGACATTTTTAGTAATGACACCAAGAGGAAGAGAGCTTTCTGATGATTTAAAAAACTGATTATAAAATATCACAAGGAACATAAAACATTGCGAGAAATCGGTCGTTTGATAGATAGAAGTTTTGCTACAGTTCAAAAGATTGTGAATAAATATAAAAGTGCGGGAAGCACCACTAATAAAGCGCGTTGTGGGCGTCCGCCGCTCTTAAGCTCCAGAGAAAAAAGCTTAATCGTACGGAAAATCAAGACAAACCCCAAAATAAGTGCCCCCAAATTGAAATCTGAAGTTGAAAATGAGACTGGAAAACAATTAAGCACCCAAACTATACGCCGGGTTTTGCATAGTGCTGGTTATCATGGGCGCAGTGCTAGGAAAAATCCCTTCGTGAGATATACCATGGCGGCATTCTTGGATATAGAAAGCGCCTTTAACAATGTTAGTACAGATGCGATCCAACGGGCGTTGATAGACTTAGAGGTGGACAATTGCATCAGTAATTGGGTGATCTCTATGCTAGAAACCAGGATCATTAAAGCTAATATGGGTAATATTATTGTAGCATAACCAAGAAGGTCCACAGGGGCACCCCACATTGGGAAGTATTGTCTCCACTTCTCTGGTTATGCGTTATTAGCAAAGTCTTAACAAAACTTAATACGAGTAGAGGTGGGGTAAAAACGGTGGCGTACGCTGATGATGTGCTAAGGGCGTTAGGCGAGCTTAACTCTTGGGCCACAGGCTGTGGCCTAGGTTTAAACCCACGTAAAACAAGAACTTATGCTTTTCACTATCAGATATAAGCTACCAACTTTTACCCTACCAAATATTAACGGACAAACTCTCTCACTATCATCCAGCGCAAAGTACTTAGGGAGCGCTAGTTGGATTCTGGAAGAATCACCGCTTTAACCAACCAACCAACCAACGGGCGATAGCCATTTATGTTGTGAACAACATATTAAAATTTCAGACGATTCGGTTGAATAGTTTTTTTTTTTGACAGCACCAGACCGATAAAATTGTCGTTTCATGATAAATGAGTTTAAAGTTTGCGGTGCAGGAGCACTAGCTATGTATAAGCCTCTGTTAATAACAGAGCCAATGTTATTAACATGGCCATAACACAATAG
The DNA here is from genome assembly GCF_028408465.1 of Anastrepha ludens. Lineage (NCBI taxonomy): Eukaryota > Metazoa > Arthropoda > Insecta > Diptera > Tephritidae > Anastrepha > Anastrepha ludens. The sequence goes on from NC_071500.1 coordinate 16,709,369, forward strand.
TGATGTTAAGCAAATGTTAAACAATATCAACGATGTTAAATGTTAAGAACTGTTAATGGAAAAACAATGTTGTGGAACCGAAGTTAAACAGTTCTAGTAACAACAACTACACAATTAGTAAAAAAGGAATGTTGGATGGAAAAATACCTTTGGAACAGAGCTTTTAGGTGACGTAATGCTTTTTGTTTAACTCTTCATAAAATGCAGCTTTGTTTTAGGTAATAAGCAATTTATTTTAGAATTTACAGATTATTCTTAAGTTGACATAGAATATTAAAGTCATGTTTTCTGCAAACTACTCAGTGTTTGCTTTTAAATATATAATTCGCGTGGACCGCTCTCTACCTAGGGAATGGGCTGTAGAAGCTGTAATATTGGGCACTTGCGCATGGAAAATTCACAGTATATTCTTCAGATTCCATACTTTCGAAATATCGGGAAAACAAAAAATCGATTTTTTGAAATTTCTAAACCACCAGGTCCCCTTAAAAAGCTAAAATCGAGTCGCTGATTGTTTTAAGGCATCTTGGATATTGATTTGACTAATTGTTTCAAGAATTGCGAAATCGACTGGCCTTTAAAGGTAATGAAATAGGTTTAGAATAATAAATAAAGATCTATAAGAGTTAGATGCAATTTTAGCTTACTTTTGGTTCATAGCAAACAAATGTATGTAAGTAGTAGTTACATATGTACGTATGGATGAACATTTATAAAGCTAACACTCCCTTATGACTTGCCTTAAATTGTGTGTATACATACATGCATGTGCTTACATATCTATTCCTGCCAACATAGGTATGCGTATTGGTTGACCTATAAAATCTATTTAAATACCTTCCATGATATTCTTCGTTAATATTTCCGTTATTTCCGTGGAATTATTACTCAGAGTTGAATACAGTTGTGCGAGGGTATTTAAATAATATTTTAATGTATCGAAAATACATAAATGGGAGTTAAATTACTACCTTCCATGTGTCCAGGACATACCCATTTGGAAAATTTGTAAGTAAGGAGCTTACGAAGTATCTATGGTTTTTTTTTTTGTTTTTAGTTTTTATAGTGGCTCGTGCAAATAAAATGTGCGGAATGCAATGTATTGTGGAAACGAAAAAAAAAAAACGATAAAGGCAAAATACTCGCGAAGCTATGGGCCAAATATAGTAAAGCTACATTTCTAGTTTTTGTCTCTGACGTCACAGTTTTTGCAGAAGGAGTTTGAAACTTCAAGGATATATAATATTTAATTAAGAGGATTTTCAATAATTTTTTTTTTTGCCAGTCAATTGCTTTATTTTACAAAAATAAAAACGTAGCATTAATACATCATATTTCGACTTGACTTTAGCCAAATGCCAAAAAAAAAAACAAAATTAATAACTGCAAACCTTGACGCTGTTTGTGTGGAGCCCGTTTCTCCAGAAGTCCCTTGTAGTGATCATCACAAGTCCTGGGAGATTCATCTAAAATCAATCGGACAAGAGAAATTAGTTTTATTAATAGATAATCTTGTACCTGATCGAAGCTTTAGCAAATATTTTTTAGATTTTCAAAAAAAAAACCGACAATTAATTGTTTAAAAAAAAAATCGAAATTTTGAGAAAAAAAAAATCCTTCGGTCAGGCACGAAAAAAATCCAATTTTTTGAAAATTCTGACTACCCTTAATCCCTTAAAAAAAATATTTAAGAAATTTAAGGTGATTTAGAATAATAATATGGATATATACAATGTTAAAATAAGAGAAACAATTCTGTGAAATTGAAAAAAAAAATATGGTGAACAAGGATGAAGAGATATTCAACTTGTCCTTTTAAAACTTTATCCTGAAATATCTTTTAAATTTTCGACACTTGTTTTTGCAAAAACAAAAAAATATATATCACCCATGATGGAAAAAATAATGAGATGGCGTCTATCGTGGTCCCGTTACTTTGCTCTCAGCGAATTTGACAACGAGCTACGTGATTTTAGCACCAGTATGGCCAGATTACCATTTTCGTAACTTGATTAAGCATTTTTTTTTTTTGTTATTTAGTTCTTCCTTCATGACATTTTTCTAGCCTGTTCTAATTAAAATGTAACGTTTATAATTTCGCAAAATATAAATATTTTAATAATTAGTTAAATAATTCACTCAGTTTTATTTAGCTTTAGTTTTTTTAACATCTGGCAGCATTGCCCGCGATTGCAGTTGTTGTTGGTGTTCTTCTGCTTTCGGCAGTCAAATCTCTCTCTCGCTACTGCAGTGTTCCCTAGCTTTGGATATAAAAACGCACTAAAATGCCCATTTAAAGAAAATAAAATGCAAAATTTTTATTGAATCACTTAAAGAACTTTGTATGCGTGACAAATTATTTTTAAAATGTTTGTTTTTTTAAATAAATGTGTTTTGGTTATGTATAATTTAATTTATTAGTTGTTTTTTTTTTGTTAAGCGAAACTCTTTTGTTAAGGGAACGACTTTGTTTGCTATATTTGAGGTTATGTAACTAGATAAGGTACTATTTATATAAAAATGCTTGGTTTCTTCAGTATTTTCTGGTTGTTTGTGGCTTAGTTTTACATGGAATATACCTCTTGATGCCCTATGTCCCGTTAGGGATTGATGGCCGGAAGAAACGATTACACTTCTATGGTTTTAATCCGCATTCAGTAATTTCAAACGCTCTTTAAAATTTGTAAAAAGGTTTTCAATCTTAAGAAGAGTTGAGGGAAGAATATTCAATATTCTTGCATAACCTTAAAAGGAGCAACAAATTAAATTCACACTTTCAAAATATCAAATTTTATAAGAACCAACAAATTTTCATTAGCTCTAAAATCTTCTCAGAGTGGTCCTTTTTTAACCTTATTTTGTATAAAAATGCAGTTTTTTATAACTTAAAGTTTCGGTAGCTTTAAATTAAAAAAGAAACAAGCACGAAACTTAAAAATTTTCGCATTTTCGGTATAAAAAAGCACTAAATTTATTGCGAAGAGCAAATGGTTGGCAATACTGCACAACTCGGAAAAACGTGACGTCACGCTCTCTTGATGGGCGAAATCTTTTTTCTATCAATCCTGTATATCACCTGTACATTACTACGTCCTCGAATTTCGATCTTCAAACTATGTCAAATTTGTGTAAATAAAAAAAATTGTAACACTTCTCTAAATATGAAAGCATGTTTTGCATCGTACGAAAAGGGACAAATATAAAATTATAATTTTCTTATCCTAGTTCCGCTAGTATATAAATTTTGTCGTGTGCAAAATTGACGGTGTCATATGCAAGGTGGCACAAAATTAATCATCATATTTTGTTTTTGTAACATTTTTTTACTACATAAAAAAACGATTTTGAGTGATAGAAGTATTTGGTATAGTGGTAAGTATATTTGGATCATTAAACGCTCCATTGCTTGTCTTTTTGTCTGCTGTCTGGCAGCTGTTTAATTCACAAATAACAAATATGATTCACGTACGACACCATTTCCACAGATAGGGCGATTAATTTTGCGCCACCGACATACATTAGTTTCACCAGCAGGAATTACATTTATCTAGCGCAAATAAAACTCAATGGAACTACTTATTAAAAAGTAGCCAGTTGCTATTCCCTGCGTTGTAAGCTGCTAAGTTAGTTGAAATCCTATTTGCCATTTGCACTCATGTATGTATGTATGAATACATGTACAGTGTGTAACTCTAATATTCGGGTTTTTATTATATGGTCCTAAAGCATAACGATCGGACGTGTTTCAATTGTCGCTCTGCATTTTTGCTATAAAGTAATTTATGATATTAAATGAAATGACATTTTAGTGTTTATATAAAAAAATTATAAGACTGTGACTTTAAGCCATACTAGTTATAGCTTGAATGAAATAAAAATAAATTAAAAATATATATATATGTAAATAAGTCTATCCTATCATGCTCTTTTCTGGTTAGGGATGGTAATAACTAATTATGCTTCCAATCCTCCAATTTCTAGAACTTTGGAAGAATTTAATTCGCTTTCAAGTCATACTGGCCTAGATTTTTCATCAACAAAGAACCACTTCAAATTGTTACTAAATGAAGAGTTGAACTAAGTTCTTAATACTATCTAATAATCTCTCTCTATACTTGAAATTATAAGAAATGTTATCCTTTTCTTTCACTCATTACAATTGAAACTAGGTTTTCCAATAACAGGTGTTATTTTGAATAGGATTGTGCTATCGAGAGATGATTAACGATGGCCGGAATTGGATGGTATTGATCTCGACAACGTTTATTTTCAACATGATGGCGCTATGTGCCACACATGCAACGAAATCATAGATACTTTAGGGGGTGATCACAATTGACCACCGAGATCTTGTGATTTAACACCTTGTGACTTCTTTCTTTGGGACCACGTGAAAGAGAATGTCTACGTCAACAGCCCAGGGTCGATTCAAGACCTCAAAGATGGAATTCGTGAGGCTATCGCGGACATAGGGCAGCCACTTTCCAATTCGGTTATGGAAAATTTCATGAAAAGGATATTGTCTTGTTAGCGTGGCCGTGGTGGTCATTTGCTGATGCGATTTTCCACGATTAACGGCATAACTTCCTCTTTATAATGAAAAACACATCCGATGATTTATATCAAAAATAGCATTTTTCTTTGAATATCAAAATAAAACCTCTTATTGGAAAACCCTTTAGTTAATGATTAGTTTAATTTTACATTGATTAAATTATTTAGCTTTAATGTGTTTTTCATAGTTTCTAAGAAATACTGTATTTTGTAGACTATTAAATGAATAAAATAAATAAATAGGTAAATTTGAATTATTCTGAAAAAAAAATTTGAAAAAAAACATCAATATTTTTCCATTATATAGGAGTTTCACGCAAGGCGAATCTATTAAAGTTGATATCGCTAAATCAGCTGACAAATTTTGTTTCTTTCGCCGTGTCCATGTGACTGTCAGCCCAGAATGAAACAAGGCGAATTCATTCTTTGTTTTCCACATTGCCAATACTTTGCTTTGACAATCAAACGTTCAAAACATTGTTGTTGGTCTAGTGCTACCACCTTTAATGAATATCCTTGAATTTGACATATTTATTTCAATTCAATATATTGACAATAGTTAAAAAAATTTAATTGCCATAAACAAAATAGGACAAGAAAACGGAAATCAGTTCGCAGTTCATCTAACATTAAACTTAAAAACTTAAAGGTTTTTAATAATTTGTTGCGTATTATCAGGCCCGATTTTCGCCCATTCCTCGTGGAACCTTTCTTTTAATTCCCTGGTAGCAGCGACTGGTCCCTGTCACGCACGTAGCTGCAGCTTGTCTCTCAAGTATACAGGGTTTGATTGAAGAGATTGGTCCCCGTAAGCCTCCTTGAGTAGCCCAATGGTTTCGGTACTCGTTTTGTTTAGCTTTACGCAAAATTTGATCGAGTAACGTTGCTTCAACGATCGCTGCATTTTCGCCACTACAAAATCCTAACACACTTTTAAAACAGCTTTCACGCGCAGAGCGATGTTGACTGCACCGCTGTTGCCAGCGAACTAGGACCGGTTTCTAGTCGAAGGGGAAGGTCCAACGATCATTTTTCCCCACCAGCCGATTCGGTTGATCGCTTGGCAGACGCTCCGAGCGGGAAGGCTCATTACTTTTCAATCAAACCCTGTAGAGCTTAGAACGGATGATTGGGAAGGGATAGCAATAACTGTCAGTCAATTATAGAGCAGCTATTCTCGTAAGATATGGGCTTTAAGCTCAGGGTCATTATCTTCGGTACAGTTTGAAATTAAGTTTATTTATAATTATGATTGTTTCGAATTCCTTTTCAATTTATAAAAATATATCTCCTTATTCATACTCGTTTCTATAAAAACTAAATTGCCGCTTCCTCTGTATGAAATACAGCCCGAAACCATTACATGCCCACCGCCGTGTCGTGGTTTCTAACCTAGTGATTACAAGTGATGAGTTTTGCTGCGATATGAAAAAACCGAATATTAAAGTTGCTCACTGTAAGCGACCACATAAGGGAATCACTTTCGTTTGTTCACCTGTCCACCTTCATTCAAGGCAGTCAGGCAGTTGAACAAAGAGGGTTGGTAGAAAAACTTTAAATAAATAAATTTTGTAATTGTGGGAAAATTTAAAACAAACACATGCAGTGTTGCTTATTGATTTCCATAAGTAAATCAAATGTACCGCGATTGCTCGTCAGTTTAGTTGAGTCAGTTGTTCAAGTGACACAAAGCACAAATGATCTATTAAATTGTAGTTTTTAAGGAATTATTCAGTTACAATAAAAAAAAAACCGACTGGATTGCGAAAATAAATTTTTAACAAATTTTAAAACAAAATGTGTAGCTTAGAGAATATTAATGGTGAGTAGGAGGTTGAAGTAAAATATGTTTGTACATAACTGCAGAAAATAATCCACCCAGATTGCAACCGATTTTAATTAATAAATGTAAAATGCTACTAAATAAAAAAACGCGTAAAATCTCAAAATGAGAAATTGAGATCGTCTCAAAATGATTGTTTACACACTTCGATTCACTCTCGTGCGACTTCATTTGTTGGATATTAAAAAAAACACTAGCACGTACTGCCAATCTGAACCATGGCCACCTTGATCAAAAAGTTTCCGGAATATATTCGGAAAATTCAAGACACAAGTTTATTTCTCAAAAGTGATAGTATCACCCTCAAAGTACTGCAACGCATTTATCCCAACGTTCGATCCAGCTCTCGAAACATTTCTGAAACTGTATTTTCAGTAAAGCCTGCCGAGCCATTTCCGATGTTTCCATCACTTACTTTCGGCTGTTAAAACGCGTTTCAAGTAACGGTTTTTAGACTCTATCAAATTGGAAAAAAACGCAAAGAGCCATATCAGGTGACGGCTATCGACCCGTTGGAATGGTATTCCTTTCGTTATTGGTCGACAATTCACGGACATTGATGGCACTGTACGACGGTGGGTTAGTGCGAAATCTAAGAGTTGTTTTCCCATAAATTCTTTCTTTTTTGGCGAATTGCTTCACCATGAAAATTACGTGCTTTGTTTTGGTCTTGGTACATACGGAGCTCTCCACTCACTCGGCTGATGTCTGGATTGCATGTCGTACTTAAGATCCCTCGTCTCGTATGCAGTAATGATGCGTTTGATGAATGCAGGGTCGGATTCGGTCTTGTAAATCATATCTTTGGCGATATTCATGCTATCCTTTTTATGCATGAAATTCTGGTCCTTTGGAACCAAGTTTCCAGCTTTCTCTCAGATGCGGTTATTAATCAACTTTTCTTACATTTTATTGATGTTTTACATGCATTTTTGCTGTCGACGGCCTGCCACTACATTCCTCATCTTCGTTGGGCTCTCGAACACTTCTGCAGCGTTCATACCACTCGTCAACAGTTGTTTTCTTTAGAGTATCATTACCGAAATATATTCCTAACATACGAGTATCTAAGGGTTTCGCATCATTGAATTTATTTTTAACGCAAAATTGAACACAAACTCGTTGTCACAAATTCAAAACCATTTTTAAAACTATAAAATATCTAAATCACGCGCAGAGTTAGATTCAAAACGGAGTAACTTTTAGAAATTTCAAGCAATGGCGGCATAATTTTGATCGGAATGTTAATCACAGATGTGGCAACCTAACAAAACAAAAAAGCAGAACTCAAATCAGTTGACTTAGTGAAAGCTCTTTGCCGCGAAACGAAATGAATCGCTTAAGGTTTGAACAACGTTCGAAAATATTGAAAACTTATCACTGCTGTGTAGCCCAATTAGCGTCAGAATCATCTTTTCTGAAGGGTCGCATTTTCATTGTTAGCTGCTGGAAACATCATTAAGGTCAAAGGTGAGCGCAAAAGTGGCATTTTGAACGATTTTTCGTAGCCGGAAATCGTAGGCATATAACTGAACGCACTTTGGTTTCAGCAGGCTGGCGTGCCATGCACAACCCATGCCACAATCGATTTTTGGAGTGTCAAGTTTGATAATCCAGTCATCAGCCTTCTCAGCGATGCCAATTGGTCACTTCGGTGGTGTGATTTTACGTCGTTAGGCTTTGTTTTCTGGACGAACAATTCATTAACGATTCAGGTCCTTAAGACGAGATATATTCAAAAACCGTCACCAAGCTCATGGAAAATTTGACTAACAGGTTGCATTACTGCGAAGTCAACTGAGACAGCTACAAGTGCCTTCATTTCGTGCCAGAAATAATGGTTATATTTACTCTTTCGAAAAAATTAATAATAATTAATAATATGCCAAAGGAATTAAGAATAAAAAGAAATTCCACTAAATGGACCACCCATCATCTGGTTGGTGGCAAGGAGAAAACAGACGCAAACCAATGAAAAGAGAGTCAAGAGGCAAACGAAGTAAAGTATAGTACTTTTCCCCTTGTAGGACTTCCTCTAGCTCCATTCTCTGCATACCATTTACTTACCACAATTACTTTGTTTGTGTTCGCAGAGTTCTGAGTGACTTCTTCAAAAATTTAGACACAAATTGTGCAAATATAATACTGGATGGACACTTTTATGTTGCCATCAAAGAGAGCTGACATATTTGGACCAAGTATTAGGAAAAATATACCTTCCAAAACAAAAAGGAAACGAGTAGATTAAAAGATCGCTTTGAAAATATTAAAAATGCCTGGTGAATTCAAGGTAATATTTGAAAATAGTACTCCTAGAATCTTAGGGGAACATAGTTCACATCATAAGTCATGTGAAGAATCGTTAAAGAAATAAATAAAAAAAAACGAAAAAATATCGAAGTCGTGGCGTGTTTTTGCTGGAGTCCCATACATCCACTCGTTCTCGGGCCATTAGCTTGACGGGTATCTCCCCGCTGATCACAGAAACGGCTGCGTCTGAGACAGTGCGGTAGGCTGAAGCAACTCTGAGTGCCGCTGTTCGCATCCACAGCATCCAGTGCTTTGCGCAGTTTAGCTCCTTTCCCCATATTTCGCTGCCTTACAGGTGTATTGCGCTTGTGGTGGCCATGATCAACCTTCTTTAACTCTGAGTTGGTCCACTAGTCAGCATTCCTGTGATCTACGCTGCTTTAGTAGTCGCGTGCCGTATTTGGACCCAGAACTTAAGTCTGAAATCTAGCTGAATGCCCAGGTATTTCACCGTTTTTTGAGCCAATCGGGATGTGCTGCCTAGTTGCATGCTGACCTCGAGTGGCATGTGACCTCGTGTCATCAGGATTATTTCGGTCTTATGTTCGGCGAGCTCCAGACCATGGCCCTCCAACCACAATTGTGGCCTTAATATGACTTAGTTCAGCTTCCTCCACGAGATATGTAACATTTCGTGAAGCAGCTTGTCGGACCGCAATACAGAAATTGGTGAACAAATTCGAGCTGTTGGGACAAGTTAGTGATGTGAAGAATAAAACCCGTGCACGTCGCTCAAGAAATGCCGAAAATCGAAAATATTGCTGTTGTAGCCGAAAGTGTTGAAGAAAACCCAGGTTTGTCCATGGAATTAAGCATTGAGCAAACGTCATTACTCCGTATTTTGCATAAAAATTTGGGTCTTAAGGTCTATAAAGTCCAGCTAACACAAGAACTCAAGGTAGCCGATCATCAACAACGTCGTGTCTTTGTTGACTGGGTCGTTGAAATGCATGAAAATGATCCGGAATTCCATCAAAAAATCATCTTGTGTGATGAGGCCCGTTTCCCCCTCAGTGGCTTCGTCAACAAGCAAAATTTTCGGATCTGGAACTCAGAAAATCCAAGAGTTATTGTTGAAAAGTCTCTCTATCCTCAACAGAGAATATGTTTTAAGGTCCGGAGAAGATGGAGCAACAGTTACGGTGAGTGGACTGCGCTATCGAGACATTATTAACGATTTTTTATGGATAACATTTATTTTCAACAAGACGGCGCTACGTGCTACACAATCAACGAAACCATTGATCTTTTATCAAAATAACACCTCGTATTGGAAAGCACTATATACGTTTTTCTAGGAATTTTCCGACGCTTTCCAGCATGCAAAGCGGGTCTTTACCCTTACTGATTAGCGTTAGCTTCTGCCTTTTCTACAGCTTTTCCACAGGAAAATGCTTTGAACAATGCACGCATGGTAAACTTCGAGCATCACATCCCGTCGGGTTTCGGCCACAAGTTGGAGAGCTTTAGCTGGAACGCCATCTGGCCCAGGAGATTTGTTCCTTTTGAGAGTTCTGGCCGCAGTTTTAAGCTCCTCTTCAGTGAAGGCCGGAGGCATATCGTAATTTTGAGCATCTCGGCCTCCGCGCAAAAATAATATACTTATATTAATATTGTTTGGGCAAAAAGAGAGGCATTATTTTCTGGGTAGATGGCTGTAGTGATCGATATCTCGTAAAGTATCAAAAAACGATCAAACAATTTAAAGTTTATGCTCGTTGTCAAGGTGACAGTTCTCACTAAACTTTTGATGTTTTGTTTGTTCCATTCAGTTGTGAGTTAAAGGGAAGTCAACAAAGAGAAAATTCGGTAAATTATACTGATTTTCTTGTATAATGGCGAAAACTCAAGCCAGGCCACAGAAATTGAGAATGGTGCCGATACTGTAACAGGTAATTACGTGCAATTTGGGTTTCGACGATTGCGTTCAGGCATTTTTGGTGTTAAAGAAAATGACGATAATGTCGGTAAAATCACAAAAATAATTGAAGTTAGCCGGGATGTTAGTAGTCGTAGCATCACCCAGGAGCTAAAGATCGAGCATAAAACAGTTTGAAATCACTTGCGCAAAAATTTGGCCTAAAAATAATGGATTTCAGAAGAAGAAAATGTAAATTCAATTTGTGCCTCGGTTTGTTGCGTGTGATTGCTCAAAATTGCTTGAAAAAAAAAGTTTTATGAGAAAAAAGTTATACTTAAATAAACCGCCAGTACTTAAATAAATATATAAATATGTACTTACTGATTTCAGAGAATCCTGATCGGAAACTTCATACAAACTCAGCAGCCTCAATAATTGAGTCTATCAATGGTGGTTGTGCCGGCGGATATGGGCAGGAAAGTGTATACAATGACGTTAATGAAATCAATACACCTACACATACAATAGTCACAACCAATAGCATTGACCAAACTGCCAATAAAACTACCAGCACACACAAAGAGACCATGAACAATTATCATAGCAATGCTTCAACAACAGGCAGTGTTACTAAAGCTACAACAACGCCAACAGCAATAAATCCCACTTCAAACAATTCCTTTAGTACCTCAACACAACACTGCAATGAACCAATTGCAGTAAGCACCACATCAATTGCAGCTGGCACCATGGCCACCGTCGCAACCGCAAACACAACCGCCAACACAACACCAATTAGTGATTTCTATCGAAACGCTACAATTCTTATCACTGGCGGCACCGGTTTCGTTGGTAAAGTACTTACACAGAAACTGTTGCGTGCATTTGAGGTGCGCAAAATTTATACGTTAATTCGTTGCAAAGATAATATGAGCGTTGAGCAGCGTTTGGAGAATTTCTTCAAGGAATCGGTGAGTGCGAAGGAATATTTATCGTATGCGTGTATGAGTTCTTTTACAATTTTTTACAAACCCACCGACACAGTTTTTATTTGGCTAATTTTTTGCGAGTTCGCCATACGAGGTGTGTTCAAAAAGTATCGCGAATTTTGTGTTTTTTTCAAAAATTATTTATTTATTCATTAAAATCTATTTTGTCCTTTCAAAAGTAATCTTCATGAGATACTATGCACTTGTGCCAAAGTTGTTTCCAATCTTCGAAGCCCTTCAAAAATCAGTTTTTTTATCTTATTCAGCTCCTCCTTCGATGCCGTCTTTATCTCGTCAATCGTAGCGTAGCGTCGTCCTTTCATGGGCATTTTCAGTTTCGGGAACAAGAAAAAGTCACAGGGGCCAGATCTGGGGAATACGGTGGCTGTGGCATCATTAGTGTGTTCTGTTTGGCCAAAAAGTCGCGCACAAGCAACGATGTGTGAGCAGGGACGTTATCGTGACGCAAGAAGCAATTTTTGTTCTTCCAAAACTCCGAGCGTTTCTGGCGGATCGCTTCGCGCAAATTGCACATAACTTGCAAGTAATATTCCTTATTGACCGTTTTACCCTGTGGCAAGAACCCATGATGCACAATGCCCCTGCAATCGAAGAAAACGGTAAGCAAAACTTTTACATTCGACCGAACTTGGCGCGCTTTTTTCGGTCTTGGTACGTGCGGCCGCTTCCATTGAGATGATTGCGCTTTGGTTTCCACGTCATAACCAAAAAACCCGCGATTCGTCACCAGTTATGACCCTCTACCCGTCGCGGCCAGAGTTCAACATCTCATTAGCAATGTTCATCCGATGCTGCTTTTGGTCGAAATTGAGCAGTTTTGGTACGAATTTTGCGGCGACCGGTCTCAAGCCCAAACCATTGAAAAAAAAAAACACGAATGTCACATCGCCAGTCGATATGTATAGGTCCTCAGCAACTTCTCTAATGGTGATTCGACGATTGGTCAATACCATCTTCTTCACTTCATCAATTTTTTCGTCTGTTGTTGCGGTGCTCGGGCGTCCGGTACGCTTTTCGTCGCCTTCTGAGAGCATTTTGTACCACCGATAAACGTTGCTATGGTCCAAAGTAGCGTCTCCGTATGACACAGTCAACATTCGGAAAGTATCCGCGGACTTAATTTCGTTTTTCACACAAATTTTGATACAGGTTCTTTGATCCATCTTTTTGAATAGGTAAAAATCGAAGACGAGCCGAAACACGTGCAAGCAAAGAAGCTGTCAACAATTAACTGAATATTCAAAATGTCCGAACTCGTCGGCATGAGTGAGAGACATGAGTACCAACATATTGCCACACAAAAATCGAAATTCGAATATACGTAACCTGCGAAAGTTCAAAATTCGCGATTTTTTTTGAACACACCTCGTAGTATATTGGAGCTGAAGAGGAGAAGCTGCAATTGCTTACGTGGGTGACGTATTGTCAGAGGGAAGTTTTTAAATACTCGGGTTGAACTGATGCAGGGTTATATATTTAGTTGTGAAATGGTGAATCCTCTGAAGATGGAGCTCGTTTAATTTACGAAAAAATGTAAAATACTAGAGCCTATCTACCCTCAATAGCGAGAGAATTAGGGACGAAAGGCAACAGTCGCCTTATATGGATGTAGGAGCGCTATCGAAAAAAGATGGACTACTCGCCTAAAGCTACATTTTGACTATATACCATAGTTATAAAACCAATTTTGTTGCACAGAGTTTTTGCCTGGTGGAACTCGTTGGAAAGGACGTCATCTGTTAAGAAGCTGGAGAGGGTCCAAAAGGCTGCCCCCATTGAAACCATTGAGGCGCTACGGACCACGCCAACTCTAGCGCTTAAGGCTATGCAGAATGTGATACCCGTGAGTGTCGCAGGAAAAATTGCCACTCCATCCGCCACAATCAAACTGAGGTGTTCCAGCCATAAGCTAGATTTCTTCAAAACTTTGAGTTCACCTACATGGTGTTGGATTATTGTAATACTTGGTGGGTCCGAGCGGTACTTTTGCCATTCATATTTTCTCAAGGGAGAATTGGGCTTGACAAACAGGTTTACGTATTGCTCGAAGTAGGCCGGCAGAGTTGTTGGGTGAGTATTCTGCCCCCAAATTTAGGCTTCCGGACCCCTGTAGTGTCGTCCAAGCGGTGGTAGGCGCAATTAAGGAAGCAGTGGATTGGTTGCTTACTTCTGTAATTACTTAAAAAAACGTTAATATCTACTCCGGCAGCCAAGCGGCAACTAGAGCCTTGGGCAAGTTTTTTATGCGTACGAAATTAGTCAGAAATTGCCTGACTTCTCTCGCGATGGTATTCGAATAGAGGGAAACTTCTGAGCTGATGAGCCGGCTAGACAGGGGGCTCTTGGGAACCTGTGGTATACTCCTGAAAAGATGGGATTCGCAACAAGTCATCGAGCGCTGGCCTAGTGCGCAAACGTACAAAGTCGCGAGATCCGTCTGACCACGTAGATCAGAGGGAATTTCAAAAGGTAACAAAGCTGCAGCTCACGAATTAGGTAAGTATCCTTACCGGACGCTGAACGTTAGATGCCCATGCGGTTAGATGTCCATGGAATTGTTTCAAGTCCTTTCTGCAGAAGTTGTCTGGAGGTCGAGGTGGAATCATCTCTGCACTTTCCTCTCAGCTGCCCTGCTCTCGTTGCGCAAAGATTTAGATGTATTTGAGGTGTCTTTTTTTATATATTGAAAAACGGGGAAATGAAAATTTTGACAATTTACCAACTTTTGGAGTGCAAACTCATTTAAAGAAATAATATATATGTACAGTGCCTCTCAAAAGTATTCGGAAATCTAGTTTTTCTAGTAGAAAATCTAAAAAAGATGTCTTTATCTCGGGTTTACGTTCAAAAACTCCTTTTTTAGTACATTTAAATATTTAACTTTCTCTTGGAATCTCGTGGGCTCTCTCACAGGACACAATGCGCGAGGAATGCATGCTGTGAGACTTGGAATCGCCTCGAGTCCTTTCTGCGCTGGATGTATGGAGGATGAGGTGGAATCATCTCAGCACCTTCTCCTTAGCTGCCCTGCTCTGGCGGGGCTGAGGTCTAGGCATCTTGGCTCCTACTTTTTTGCCACGCCTGCTGATATAGCTGGTGCTGACATTAAAAATCTGATGAATTTCATCAGCAGCATTAAGCGGTCGACGCAAATATAGTCATCGTTCGTAATCCACACGCTCCTAACCATCCCAGCACCATCTCTCCCCGCCCTCTCCCTGTATCCCATCGGTCTTTCTCTCCCGCCTCACCCCTCCACAATGGCATCACAAAGGACGAATCCTTCTTGTCCAAGTGTGCCCATTCCCTGGGCAACCATATTCACCTAATCTAACCTAACCTTGGAAAAATAAAATAATTCGTTAAATTTAAATGGTAATTAGTTCTGTAGAGACCGATATCCTGAAAAGTTGAAGTCCTGCGATAGTTAGAAAAATCAAGCGAGAACCAGGCACTTTTGCCTCAAAAATTAATAGAAATCTCGCTGAGATTAGTAGATGAAGCAGTAGTGCTGAAACTGTGCCAAGAACGCGAACTCCACGGGTGAAGCCGCTTATAAGTGAAAAAACGACGACATGAAAGTGCCCAAACGAAAGTGCCCAAAGTTACAGAGGCCACAGATATGTCGACCGAAATGGCAAATAATATTTTACATGAAGCTGTGTTTGGAGGAATTTAAGCAAGATCCGAAGGAATTTTTGAGTCGAGTTGTATCCGCTGATGAAACCCGGATTCATCATTACACACCAGAATCTAGGCAACAATCAAAACAATCGATTTCTCCTCGTGAATCTACTCCAAAGAAGGCAAAGACAGTCCCTTCGGCCGGAATTTTTAATTTATGGAGATACTAATATTTTTACTATAAAAAGAGATCAATTGGTCTAGCGCGATAAGTCACAGAAGTTTGTAGGAAATGAGATTAAAAATCAAAAATCAGGAATCCCTCAAAAGCTCCATCTCCTACATATCTTTTACAAAATTACAAAACAAAAAAAAAAGAAAAAAAAATCACTGAATGCGTAACTCTTTTCTCATTTTGTATTTAATTTGTGTGTGATACTCGTATACTCGTATGTTGCACCATTTCCGTACATTTGTGTCTGATCTCGTTGGTTTGTTTTATTTTTTTTTACAGATCTTCGATTCTGTACGTGCCGAGCAGCCTGGGTTATTCCGAAAAGTGCATGCAATGCGTGTGGACTACAGCACCATTGACCTGGACATTTCCCCAGAAGACCGTGAAATTTTATGCCAGGAAGTAGAGGTAAGTTGCTATTAGGAATTCCCACAGTCTTTGCTGAAGTGATTTTGCATTACAATAATTTTATAGAGTTTTCTGAGACTAAACATTTTTATGTGATGAATTCTAGGCACCTTAACTGGTTTTCGTTTGGAATTTATATAAGTTGATATTGAGCTCACAATACCACATAGGAAAACAAAAATACAGATGTCCTCACTTTGAAAAACAGACACCAATCAACTGATGAAATAATACCACCTTGAGAAGATTCGCCTTGGGACATTTTAATTTTTTATACAATATAAAAACAATACAGATCATTAAAAACTTACAATCAATATGCCTTTCGCACAAGTGACCACAACGCCCTAGCACAGCGTTTCTTAAACTGTGGTACATATCCGAGCTGTCAGGTATCCGAAGGTAGCACGCGAAGTTAGGTTAGGTTATGGGGCTAGTCGGTCTGTACGACTAACTCACTTGGATCTTAAAGGTCCGTTGTGATACTACTATGCGACACGGGAACCTTATTTTTTTGTGGACCAATTTTGTGGCCCTTATGAAGTGCAGGATTGGTCCCATCCCCTCCTAAGCTAAAGTGGGTCAATTGGCACGATAGCAGATAAAGCCAATAAACAAAATAAATGATTGCGGAATTTTAATAAAAATCCACATCTTTTTGTGATTTGTGGCACTATTCCGAATTTCGAAAATAAAACTATGTCATCCTGCAAATAAAATAAAAGTCTGTAGTGATAGCCAGCTTTCCCTAAAGACCTTAAAAATCTCTCGCATCTTCTCAAAAGTAACCCAAAAATGTAAGTTGAGGCTGTACTCCGTTGCGGGGATGCG
Source organism: Anastrepha ludens (assembly GCF_028408465.1). NCBI lineage: Eukaryota > Metazoa > Arthropoda > Insecta > Diptera > Tephritidae > Anastrepha > Anastrepha ludens. The sequence goes on from NC_071500.1 coordinate 16,726,045, forward strand.
ACACTGCGTTGTTTACCTAAACGAAATGGCTGATGAATTGACCAACAGTAATTCCTTGGAGCGTTCTATGTGACCGGAGCCCATTGTAAGGCCAAATAAAGCGGGTACAATCAGCCCAGTCGGGTACAATCCTAACCAGCCAGATCGCACGATCTCATCGCCGCCCAATGGACTCTTTTCTGTGGAGATACCTCAAAAGTAAAGCCTATGAAACAAAAGTAGTGATAATCTCAGCACTAAACTGAAATATCGTTAATGCCATCGCGAGGTTAATGGCACCCCGGCATCACTTCAGCTTGTCAGCGAGTAGCATTGAGTATACACCAATAAATCTAAAGGAAATAATTAAAAAAAAATTAAATCCACACTTACCTTCTTTGTAATTGTTATTGAAGTAAACTTTTATCTTTAGTAATTCTTTTTTAATGTTACTTTTAATTCCTGATACTGTATTAGAGGGCGGTTCAATAAGCACCCGTGTTTGATGATAGAGGGTGTTCCTGGAGGAAGTTGGTGTGAACGACGGCAAAACAAATTTCAGATATTACAAATTTGGTTCAACGAATTTAAACGTGGGCGAACATCCGTTTTTGATGAGGAGCGACTAAGACGTCCGGCAGACATGGTTACCGAGGAAATCAATCAAATAATCCACGACTTGAAAATCCAAGACGCTGTCGACTGGAATGGTAATTAATATTTTACGTGATAAGTTAGCGATGAAAAAATGTTCGGCCCGATGGGTGCCGCGATTGCTCACAAGCAACAACAAGCGGATGCGGCTATTAATTTCGAACCAGTGTTTTGAGAAATTTAAGCGAGAAAGCGAGATCCGAAAGAGTTTTTGCGTCGAGTTGTCACTGTTGATGAAATCTGGATTCATCACTACACACCAGAAACTAAGCAACAATTAAAACGAAGGAATTATCCTGGTGAATCTACTCCAAAGAAGGTGAAGACCGTCCCATCGGTCGGAAAGGACAAGGCGACGATTTTAGGGGATGCCAACGGCGTCATCCTCATGGATTGCTTAGAAGAACTATCACTGGACAGTACTATGTATATTAAGTTATACGACCGCTTTCACAAAAAATTGAAGGAGACGAGTCCACATTTGGCGAAAGGGAAGGTGCTGTTTCGCAACACACCCCCACATGCATCCGGAGTTCTCACCGTCAAATTGCATGATTTGCGTTATGAATGCTGCCGCACACCCCATATTCACCCGAACTGACTCCCTGGGACTTTTTCTTATTCCCTAACATGAAGAAATGGTTCGCGGCAAAAAAATTCAGTTCAAAAGAGGAAGTCATCGCCGTGGCAGAGGCGTATTTCGACAAATTCTATTTTTGGAGGAGTTAAAAAAATAGCCTGAGCGTTGCAAGATGTGTATCTTTCTAAAAGGGGACTATATTGAAACATAATATTTGTTTTAAATGGTGTCTTCATTTCTAACACGGGAACTTATTGAACCCTCCTCATATATATGTGAGAGGGGGTCAAATCCAGGGTCCGCACCATACTTAGAGTTACTAAAATTTTGAGCTCAGTAGTTTCACTATTTTTTTTTTAATTCAAAATACGGCTCATAGGAATTATATATGAAAAATTACGCCATTTGTTGTTTACAGCCAAATAGTTGATTCATGAATGCCTTATTGTTGAGAATATCGAGATATCGATGCGAAGGTTGCGCTATAGCGGCAATGTTCTCAACTGGGCATCCAGTTTCTAGTTTGCCAGTCCCTTTTCTATAATCGGCAGAACCAGTTTCTTGAACTGAATTGAAAAATTACGAATTTTGCGATACGTTTCTCTTAACCCTTTCGACCCGACATTCGCACAGCAATCCTGGTATAAAATTGTTTATCAAAGTTGGTTAATTAGGTGATGTATAATTTAAAAATTATTAAAAATATGAGATGCAATAAGAGGGTGGCGCGGTGGGTGATGGTTAACTGTTGTGCCACTCGCGATGTTATGTGGTACAAATAAGTAACAGCCGTTTTGTAAAACGATCTTTAGAAATAAGAAATAATATAAAAAAAAATTTATATTTTATTTTACATATAATTTTTTTTTCTATTTATATTTTTTTAATTGTTATATTATTCAAGAAAATTTTAGTGAAAAATTTCTTTATACATAAAATTCACGTACGGTAAGGTGCGAAGCACGTTTTGCAAAGCGGTACTTAGCACTCTTTACATATTGTCTTAGTGCGACTCTAAATTTTTTGAGAACTGCAATTGGTACCAAGACGTCGAGTAGTAGCTTCAACAGGAAGGTGTATTGCCTTGTGTTTGGAAATTTGTGGTGTTCGTCCAGGTTTTGACCGTCGAACGGCTGTAGTTTGTAAGTCGTGCTGGATCAATGCCTCAGCCAAAGTAACTAAAAACGATTTGAATGGTATCTTTTTTCGGTTGAGGTCGAAATAAATAACTCACTGCTATCATCATTATCAGACGGTAAAACAATTTCTTCCACGACTTATCCGATTTCCTATCGTATTCATAAAGCCCAGACATCTGCTCAGCCAAGTCGAATCCTCCCACAATCTCCCTATAACATTTTATTTGACTGGGCCATTGCACTAGAATTTTTTCTCCTGTTTTCAACCTTTTTGTAACATTAGCCACAGAAGGTTCGTGACAATTACTCAATACCAATACTTCTTTCGCGTCGTATCTGATCTATACTTGAATGTCTTGGTATGTGGTTTGATATTGTACAGTTCCGAAGTCCATAAACAGTTTTTTTTTTGGTACAAAATTTTAATCCGGAGTATTCCAAGTAATATTATATTTATTTTCGATGCGCTAGGGTTCGAAGCGACATCATCAATGTAGCTTTCAGTATCATTGTTACCGCTGTTAGAGCTCAAGACACCGCTAGGTAAGAATCTCTCGACAGCATCCTAATTCTCCTCGTTTACTGAATCTTCGCTTCGATGTAGCGTAATCACTTGGAAGAAAATTGTGGGAGCTTCCCCTTCGAGAAGTCTTCTGAGTCGCTGGTATTATCAGCCTCGTCTTCCATGATTTTTCCGATAGCTTCACGGACTTAACGGAACTTATCAGTATGTATTTAGAAAAAAGTAGAGATGATCAGGTGAATAGCATAAGCTAGAAGAAATTCACTGAGTTATTATTGTGACATTTAATCTTAAAGTGGTACACATGTGTACCATACGGATCGAAAGGGTTAAAGATCGACAATTTTCATAATAAGTTTTAATAATTTTAAGACGTTGTTCTATCACGTAAAATTCTGCATCAGTCTACTTGACGAATGCCAAAGATGACTCAAAAAACATATGACGTCTAGGAATTTTTTACTGCTGACATCTAGCAGTCACTTTTTAAAGACCCTTTATTGTAATAATATATATACACTCTTACTGAGTTTTTATTATATAACAGTTATTTGATTTACTATTTTCAGATAATATTCAATGTTGTGGCCTCGGTAAAATTCAACGAAAAGCTAAGAGATGCAATCGATATCAACGTTTTAGGTACCAAGAAGATTCTTGACCTGTCGATGGAAATGAAAAAACTCAAGGTATTGTTACTTTTTTGTTGGCCGTGGTAATTCTTTTTTCATTTCACTTTACTTTAAAATTTAATTAAACGGCATTTTCGCAAATTTAGTTCAATAATTTGTTCCATTCAAATTAGAATGCAGTGCAAAAACAAATTTAAAAATATTTTTCACATGGAATTCACTATTGAGTTGTTTGTATTTTTTTTAAACTCTCATATGAAGGCTTTACAAAAAATTAGTGGCAGTTAACATATTTACATGTTTTTATACATATTTACATACAGTCGGCGCCAAAATAAAGTGCACGCCACATACTGATAAGTTTTGACTATTTTTTATATCTTTTGTAATTTTAATTATTTTTCTTATAAAAATATAGTCCATAATTCAACAATAATCGCATAAAGCAAAGTATCGAATTTAGCATAAAATTTGTAAAAATTCGGCAAAACGTCCTAAAAATTTCAAATTTTTGGTCAGAATTTTTTTTTTAATTTTTTAGAATGTTTAGAAAAATTTTGTGTACACAATATTATGGATTAATAAATTTCATTCTAAAAAAGTGCAAATTTGAAGTAGAGTCAAAATGGTACTGATTTTTGAGAACTATTTTCGGACACGGTCTTGTGCATTTTCTCCATTTAAAGCCTGCTATAAATTTTTTTTATATGGAAGAAAACACCCAGCACCGTTAGCAGAAAAAATGATCAAAAATCAACGCGATTTCTGAACCACCTGAAACTTGCACTTTATTGGATCAGAATTCAATGATCTCTAAAATTGCATACCGAAAATGTTTCTAAAAATTTTGAGTAAAAAGTTTTGATGAAAATTTACCGATTTTTTACAATTTTTATACGAAGTACGAAACTTTGCTTTATCCGGTATTTGTTGTAATATGAACTATGCTTTTATAAAACAATTATTCAAATTAAAAAATAAATAAGCAAATAGTCATAGCAAAGTTATCAACATATCAATATGTGGTGTACACTTTTATTTGACACTGACGGTATATATTTTTTCTTTGCAGTCACTCGTGCACATTTCAACACTTTACTGCAATTGCAATCGGAAATTCATCAAAGAGCGCGTATATGAGAACGACATTGGATATGAAAAAATTATGCAGGTATCTCAAAAAAAAAAGAATGGGGTTATATGGGGGAAAGGGTGTTTCATATTTTTCCTAATAAAAATTACATTCGCGCTCTACACAAAAGATCTTGAGAATTTAATAATTTTAAATCAGAAAAATAAATTTAATGCGCACAACGCTTTTTTGGGCATTTGGCCGCGCTGCTTCTACACTTTGTGACCTGGCGTTTTGATGCTATTCTGCAAATAGAGAAATCTGTAGTTGTATGTCGTTTCCAAATGGCGGTTGGTTTTTCATGAGGAGCTTTTTCATAGCAGACACACACTAAGGCATTTATCATTGTCTGCCGAGAGGTGACCGTTAAAGAAAAAATCATTTTTAAATCATTTGGTGTTACACACCCTCAATAGGTTCCTAACCCTGTTAGTCACGCACAAAGCCATTCAGCTAGGATGGCCAAAAAATTAAATATCATTTTATAAATTCCAAACTTGAAATTGCACAGCTAAACATTCCTTTCCACGCATCAATAATTGTGAGTGCATTGGGTATTAAAGGTATACGGCGCGTGGCAGATTATAATAAAAAAAATATTTTAATTGATAAAATTTTCATATGAAAATAAGTACTAGCGTTTCATGTTGCAGATGTATGTGCAATATTTCCAAATTTTTTCACTCGCCATATTTAAATTGATTTGTCTAATTAAAGCTTGATCTTCGTGAAAAAGAATTAAAGAAAAAAATTATTGTAATTTGCATAAAGTAAAAAAAACCATAAAAAAATTGCTTTGGTATTAGAAGAAATTAGTTTAAAATTTGAAAAAGCGGGTTTTTGCATACTGCGTTTTATTTCAAAAAACAGTTCGAATGGCAAATAAAAACTTATCAAGATAGGCATTGGGCATTCATACAAATGGTTGTACATTTAACTTTTTGATGCATGGATTAAAATCTAAAAAAAATTTTTTTTTTTTTTCATTGCATTGGAAATTCAAAGTTCGGGCTAGCACAAATACAGCCAGACTGCGCTCAAGTTCAAATTAATTTCTTAAATTCAAATAAAATGCAAACTTTGAATAAAAGTAAGACCCCCGCGAGTTATGAAGAAAGAAGCGACTATCTTCGGGCCTCGTCGAGCGACAAACTTTCGAATCGGATGAAGTGTAAACATTAAAAAATAAATAAATTCTCAAAAAAATTAAATTTCTATATTTCAAATTATACTTTTTCGACAAACAACACAAGCACATTTGGGGAAAAATAAAAAAAATAATGAAAATAAACATTTTTATAAATTGAAATGCGGTGTTAAAATCATATTTTTATTCAGTTAAGATACACCTGCTCGTCCTTATGCCCGTTTGCCAAACCATAATCGGGAATGATTTTTCCCAACATACTTTCATTGTTCATAAAAACCTCGATGTGGTTGCTACAGCAGATTCCCCAAAGGCTTTTGCGCTTTTACTTTCCCTTGCATGTTAAAATTTTTAAATCAAATTTTTAAATTTATGCACCCATTAATAAGGCTCGACTACTTCAGGCCCTGCATTAGATGCTCGGGTTAGTCTACCACCACTTGATGTTTTCATCTAAAGAGAGGGCTTGAGGGCCGTCTGCAGGCTGAAACACAAAGAGAATTCACCAACGATTCTCTCAGTGCCCTTTAACTGTATGCCATCAAGAGTCGTACTTGAAAAGAGATACAGTGTGGTGCTGCCCGAGGCTCAATCGTGGTTAAACTCTGAAAATGAGGCCGGAAAACATTGTTCTCGCAGCTTCACGGATGGCTCCAGGACCGAGCACGGTTCCGGCTATTGTGAATACGTGGAATCCAGCGGAACAAAACTACACTTTACTCTGAGAGTGCAAGCACCTGTGCTTCAAGCGGAGATATATGCTATTGAAGAAGCGATGAACTTTGTTGTGGAAAATAGATGGAGAGGCAGATCTGAATGTGTCTGCAGTGGCAGCAAAGTTGGGCTCATGGTCTTAGACAGCTCTCCAACCACTTCAAAGGTAGTTGAGTTCTGTAAATCCAAGCAGAATCATGTCGGTAGACATAATATCACATGATGCTAACATGGTTCCCGTGACACGTGGGTAACGAGGTCTCTGAGTCCTTAGCTAGGATGGGCTCTTAGGCCCACTTCTTTGAGCAGGAGCCCATTCTGCCACTCCCTTCTGCAGCCTTCAAAGCCACGGCTAGCAAACGGGTTACTTTAATCCACAAGCGAGGCTGAGTGAGGCTGCAGATGGCCAAAACTGATGTTATCTGTTATGTCCGGCCGAATGTCGCAGATCCTCCCGTCGTCAAACAAAAGGGACTATAGGCAGCTGATTAGACGAACCACTTTCTATGGGCAAGGCCATGGAAAAGGTAGGCATCTCATACAGTGCACTCCACTCAGCTTGTAAAGAGGAGGATGAGACAGCGGACCACTTCCTGTGCGTCTGCCCCGCCTTCGCTCGATTCAGGTTTGAGGTCTTTGGTACTGATGTGTCAAGAAGTGACCGCCTTGGCTCCACAAAATCTACTGAGATCTTCGGAGTGCAATGGACAAAAAGTTGTTTGAATGCTGTACTTGCTAGTCTGTCCCCACAAAAAAAAATGCTTAATGTAAGTGAAATTAATAGCATTTTTAATGGTCTCGATCTAGATTTCGTCCCACCTAAATCTCTTTTTATCTAACTTGGAGTCGAATTACTTTCTAGTCTTATCTTTAAATATTATGTTTAAGCCATTTTGTAGCTCTAGTCTACTCTAAGTCTAACTCCAGAATTGTGGTATTGGAGCAGATATAAAGCATATCCTCATAGATTTAGAACAGAAAAATCTGTGCGTCTTACTCATACTTGAAGTGTTCTCCACAGCTACTAATCGCAGACTTGTCCCTTATGGATCATATCGCTATTCAATCGGATGGCCAAGCTGCAGTCCCGGAACTGGTTGCGGCTATAACAAGCTCAAAACTGTTGGTAGACAGCAGGAATAGCCTTACCACTTTGAGCGTAAAATTTAACGTTACGAGTACATTACGGTTTACAAAATTTACTGGTGGAAAAAGAGGAGACTATCTTTCTATTCTTCTGTGAATGCCCTGCCGGAATATAATAAAAAAAGGCGAGAATGTTCACCTTGGGTAAGCCGATTTTTGAAAACCTCGAATAGCTGGTCGGTATATACATTCTGTCAGGAAACTACCGGGAATTGTTCAATAAAACGTAAAATACTTTTTTATTCATCAAAATTTATTTTGTCGCCTTCAAAGTAGGCTCCATTTGAAGCAATACACATCTTCCAACGATTAGTCCAGTCATCAAAGCACCTTTGAAATGCGTTTGGAGAGATCTTCTTCAGCTCTCTGCGCGAATTCTCTTTAATGGCCTCTATCGACTCCAAGCGGTGTCCGCGGAGTGGCAATTTCACTTTTGGGAAAAGTCACACAGGGCTAAATCCGGTGAATGAGATGATTGTTTGATGATATTTGTTGAGTGTTTGCTCAAAAAAGTGTTTATAATAATAGGACTATGAATAAGTTCGTGCGGTTTTTTTTTCGAAATTTGAAACTTTATTGACGTAAAATGGTTACAAATTTAATATTCAAAATATTGTCCATCGCTTACTACTACTTTTTCCCATCTTTCTGGCAATTCACGGATTCCCTTTGTGAAAAATTCGGTCGGTTTTGCCGCAATCCACGAATCGATCCATTTTTTGACTTCATCGTAATTACGGAAGTGCTGGTCAGCCAGGCCATGTTGCATCGATCGGAAGAGATAGTAATCGGATGGCGCAAGGTCTGGACTATACGGCGGGTGGGGTAGGACATCCCATTTGAGCGTTTCTAAGTATGTTTTGACCACTTGTGCAACATGTGGCCGAGCATTGTCATGTTGCAAAATAACTTTGTCGTGTCTATCGGCGTATTGCGGCCGTTTTTCTCGCAGTGCTCGGCTCAAACGCATCAATTGTCGTCGGTAGACATCCCCCGTAATCGTTTCATTCGGTTTCAGTAGCTCATAATACACAACACCCAGCTGGTCCCACCAGATACACAGCATAACCTTCAGGCCATGAATATTCTGCGCCGACGTCGATGTTGAAGCATGGCCAGGGTATCCATACGTTGCCCGACGTTTTGGATTGTCGTAATGGACCCACTTTTCATCGCCAGTCACAATTCGATGCAAAAAACCCTTTCTTTTGTGCCGTTGAAGCAGTTGTTCGCATGCCATAAAACGGCGTTCAACGTCTCTTGGCTTCAATTCATACGGCACCCAATGGCCTACCTTTCGGATCATTCCCATGGCTTTTAAACGTTTGGAAATGGTTGATTGATCAACTCCCAAAGTTTTTGCAACCTCTTCTTGCGTTTGAGCCGGATCTTGATCGAGCAATTCCTCCAATTCGGTATCCATGAACTTTGGCGGCGCACCCTCGCGTTCTTCGTCTTCCAAGCCAAAATCACCACTTTTAAAGCGTGCAAACCACTTCTGGCACGTTCGCTCAGATAGAGCATGCTCACCATAAACTTCCACCAAGATACGATGACTTTCGGCTGCTTTTTTCTTCATATTAAAATAATGAAGAAGAATTCCCCGCAAAAACACATTATTTGGCACGAAATTCGACATTTTCAAGTGTGGTAAAAATATTGTTGTTTACGCTTCAAATAAAAAACTTATACTGACGTTTGTGCCTTACGACAGTAGCTCTCCAATGAATGTTTGGAAATGTGGATCGATGGAATAATAATCAAGTTACGCCATCTGTTGTAAAACCGTAACGAACTTATTCATAGTCCTATTATAAGTCTTGTGAGACGGTGCGTTAACATTGTGCAAGGTCCGTGAGTTTTCTTTCGACAACTTTGACAGTTTCCTACGCACATTCTCTGTCAAGCGTCGTATAACTTCCAAATAATATTCTTTATTTACCGTAGAACCATTTGGAACGAGTTCCGAGTGCACAACACCACGATAATCAAAGAAAACGAGTAGCGCGACTTTCACTTTTGACCGAATTTGAGGTTCTTTTCTGGCTTTCGGCTCAGGTGGATAGCGCCACTCAGTCGCCTGTTGACTAGTTTGCATGTCAAACTCATATACCTACGCCTCATCCCCTGTTATGATGCGCTGGATAAGCATTGGGCCCGAATTCACTTGCACAGGCATGTCTTCAACCACCTTCTTCCGATGAATTTTTTGAAAGAAACTCAAATCTCTTGGAACGAATCGAGCTGCCCCGCGTCTCATGACCAATTGATGGTGTAAAATGTTGCGAATTGATTCGTGAGACACGTTAAGGTCACGAGTTACCTCCCTCAAACTTAAATGATGGTTTTTCAGCACCATTTCCTTGACTTTGCCGACGTTTTTATCCGTTGAAGACGTTGAAGACTTTGATGGGCGACCAGATCGGGGAAAATCTTTCACGACTTCTCGGCCCTTTACAGAAGCCTTATACCACTAGTAGAGCCGTGCTTTGATAAAGCACACTCGTCATAGGATTTCTGCAACATTTTCAACGATTCGGCATACGAAATCCCGTTCAAACACACAAAATTTAAGACAAATCCATAGTGAAACTCGCAGAGCACACCTGCGATTGACTGATAGTATTAAATGCCAAAAACAGGCTAATTGACAGATCACGCAGAGTTTGAGACACTGTAGAGGACCGCTGTACCAACATTCTAGCAAAAAAAATGTTGACATATGTAACGTGCGCTTTTTAAATGAGCAATTCTCGAATGTATGTAAACAATCTTACAAAGTTTCTGAATCGCACAGACGTGAAGGAATGGCAGGTAGCTATGTAAATGGCAAGAGTACCCCAGGTACACTTCAAGTAGCACTTATGTGCCGATTTGATACCATAATGTGGACCACTACCTGGAAGGAATAATCGTATGACTTGTTGGTAGCGAGGATTGGACCCTTGGTGAATCATCACTTCAATCAACCATCCAACCAACCTCTAGTTAATGTGGTTTTGTAACCATAGACTTGATGAATGAAATGAAATTATATTTATCAGATATTGTATTGTACATACATATATATAATAAACAAATTTTCATTCTAACTTTTCTACTAAATTACTTTTTTAGATCTTTCGCATTTTTGACGATGAAACGCTGGAAAAATTTCGTCACTGCCTAGTTGGCGATATGCCCAATACATACACAATGACCAAAAAATGCGCTGAGAATTTAGTTAATCATCGAGCCTTTTACATGCCAGCGGGAATTTTTCGGCCGCCCATCGGTAAGTAGAATCAGATAAAAACTATTGACATTTTCAGTGGGCAATAACATGTAAAGGTTGGCCAAAAAGTCTTGCGGTATTTCCGCAAGCTTGTCTTTGCAAGCGCGTAGTTCTAGTTGTATTCGCCGCATCGGTTCACGCTAGAGCTTTTTGGAAAGCTCTTTTCACGTGCTAACACGTGTTTGATTAATTGATGTTTGCTTTTAGTCGTTCGTGAGTTATAGCGTCGCAAACATGGAGCAAAATAAAGAGAAAATACGGCTCATTTTACAGTACTACTACGATAAAGGCAAAAATGCATCTCATTCTGCCAATAAAATTTGTGCAGTTTATGGACCCGATACAGTTTCCATATCCACCGCACAACGATGGTTCCAACGTTTTCGTTCTGGTGCAGAGGTGATCGAAGATGCGCCACGGTCCGGAAGGCCTGTCGTCAAAAATTGCGATAAAATCGCTGAATTGATCGAAAGAGACCGGCGTAGTAGCAGCCGTAACATCGGCCAAGAGCTGGGCATGAGTCATCAAACCGTTATAAACCATTTGAAGAAGCTTAGATTCAAAAAGAAGCTCGATGTATGGGTGCCACACGACTTGACGCAAAACAACATTTTTGCCCGTATGGATGCATGCGAATCCCTTCTGAAACGCAACAAAATCGACCCGTTTTTGAAGCGGATGGTGACTGGCGATGAAAAGTGGGTCACTTACGACAACGTGAAGCGCAAACGGTCGTGGTCGAAAAGCGGTGAAGCTGCCCAGACGGTGGCCAAGCCTGGATTGACGGCCAGGAAGGTTCTTCTGTGTGTTTGGTGGGATTGGCAGGGAATCATCCACTATGAGCTGCTCCCCTATGGCCAAACGCTCAATTCGGACCTGTACTGCCAACAACTGGACCGCTTGAATGCAGCACTCATGCAGAAGAGGCCATCTTTGATCAACAGAGGCCGAATTGTCTTCCATCAGGACAACGCCAGGCCACATACATCTTTGGTGACGCGCCAGAAGCTCCGGGAGCTCGGATGGGAGGTTCTTTTGCATCCACCGTATAGTCCGGATCTTGCACCAAGTGATTACCACCTATTTCTGTCCATGGCGAACGAGCTTGGTAGTCAGAAGTTGTCCTCAAGAGAGTCGTGTGAAAATTGGCTCTCCGAGTTTTTTGACAATAGGGAAGCGAGCTTCTATAAGAGGGTCATTATGAAGTTGGCATCTCGTTGGGAACTCGTCATCGAACAAAACGGCGCATATTTGACTTAAATCGCATTATTATAACCAATTTTATGAACAATTGAAAATTCAATAAAAATACCACAAGACTTTTTGGCCAACCTTTATTAAATATAAATTTATGTCTATTTTCTTTTTTTACTTCGCATTTAAGCTCTAACACAGAATAGTTTTGTTATTTTAGGTAGCACGTAAATATTTCCAAAAGTCCTTTCGAATTACATATGCAAAACCCATATTCACCTAAGGTTACACTGACAGTCAGTGTAGCTTCGGTGCCTTACCGTTGCTTTTTTACTCAAACATTTGTACTCCTGTTCACGCGTGTTCCTTCTCATAGATGAAATCAAACGGCCATTAGAGCCACCTTGCTATAGTTGAGAAGATTGTGTCGGCTGAAAGACTCAAGCTAATCTACAAACATGACAACTGAAACCCATTAACGAATCGGAACCTGACGCCGCAAAACCTTATATACATAAAGCGTTTTTCAGTAAGAGCGCTTCAACTTTTTTTTTGAATAAAACACAACCGGTTTGACTTTTTTAACTAATTTTTTTTCATTATCGAGTTTGAACATATACATTTAAGTATGAAGTTCGATTTCTTTTGCATGACCACCGCGTGCACGTTTTACGAAGTCTGATCGTTGAACCCATTTTTCGACCACTCTTTTGCATAAATCGGCTGAAATTCCAGCAATTTCGCGTTCAATATTGGCTCTGAGCTCACAAATCGTCGCCGGCTTGTTACTGTAGACCAATGACTTCACATAACCCCAAAGAAAATAGTCTAGAGGCTCCAAATCACACGAGCGTGGCTGCCATTCGACCGGTCCATTTCTGGAAATAATGCGCTCATCGAACTTACTCTTCAACAAATCAATTGTAGCGTGTGCTGTGTGGCTTGTGGCCCCGTCCTGTTGAAACCACATGTCGTCTAAGTCCATACCATTCAATTGCGGCCAAAAATAATCGTTTATCATGTCGCGGTATCGATTTCCATTCACAGTAACGTGGCGATCGTTCTCGTCAACGAAAAAATATGGGCCAATTACGCCGCCGGCATGTAAACCGCACCAACAGTGATTTTTTCGGGATGCAACGGTGCCTCATGAATCACGTGTGGATTGCTTTCTGCCCAGTAACGCATATTTTGCTTGTTGACAAAGCCATTGAGCCAAAAGTGAGATTCATCACTGAAGATGATTTTTTGGAAAATTTATAAATTTTCAAAAAAAATTTACACGATTATTTTCATAAAAAATTTGCACGATTTGCAATCGTTGCTCAAGTGTGTAGCGTTCCATGATGAAATGAATACTAATGAAGTTTACAAATGACAAGCGAAAAATAAAAAATATTGCGTCGTTTGCCCTCCCTATCGGAAAAAAGTTGAAGCGCACCTATTGAAAAACGCCTTATATATAATTGGCGCGCACACACTTTCTGGGTGTTTGGCCGAGCTCCTCCTACTATTTGTGGTGTGCGTCTTGATGTGGTTCCACAAATGGAGGACCTACAGTTTCAAGCCGACTGCGAACGGCAGATATATTTTTTTATGAGGAGCTTTTTCATGGCAGAAATACACGCAGGTTTGCCATTGCTTGCCGAGGGGCGACCGCTATTAGAAAAATGTTTTTCTTAATTTTGTTGTTTTACCGAGATTCGAACCGACGTTCTCTCTGTGAATTCCGAACGGTAGTCACGCACCAACCCATTCGGCTACAGCGGCCTTCCTCCACGGAAATGTCAACACAGTTCGCCTTTCTCAGCTGAGAAACCATAGTTTTCGATATCGTTAGTTTGCATGCAGCTAAAAAAAACACCCGATAGTTGCCGATAAAAGAATAAATACTATGTTAATATATCTTTAGTATTTATGCTGGAAGGCAAGACGTACTTTTACATCAAAAAATAAATACAGCAAAATGTTGCAAGCGCATTTACACTTCAATGGCATAAATGTCCCAAAGGACACATCTGTTAGAGATACGAAATTTTTGGAGTGCACAAATGCAACAAAACACAAAAATAACACAAAAATAACACAAAAGGACAGAGTTTGTTTGTCCGTGCCAATAGAACTAAAAATGGCAAGGTAATGCACAACAAAGTTCCCTAAATATGAAAACAAAGATAAACATATTTAAAGTTGCAAAATTCAAAACATAAGAATGCTTATCAGTTTCATATACAATACATAAAATAGACACAATCTTGTAGTTGTGTTCCTATTTAAGTTCGTGTACTCTTTGTGAACTTATACTCAAACACATACACATATTAAAAATTGTGGCCGGAGTATAAACAAAAATCACTAGCGCCTAGTGCGGAAGGGAGGTGTGGAAAATGGAGGCGTTCACCATTTTGCACGCCCAGAAGCGGAATCCCCGAAGAATCTCGAACTATTTATCACTATTAAATGAATGACTAAGAAAATCCATGAAAAAAGAAATTTCAAAACTAAAATATACCCGTACACCCAAATAAAGAAAATATCCTAATAACAAAGAGACAAAAAAAAAAATCATTGAACCAGAAGTCAAGATTTGGTTACCATTGTAAGCCAACTGAATTCATACAAAACAAAACAAAAAAAAAACAACAGTGTTATAAACGTTGTTATACAACTATAAGTATATATTTTTGTATACTTAGATACACCTAAGCATAAATACATAACTGCATTAAGGTGTGATTTATATCAGAAATTATTATTTTTGGTGCCAAAAACCTCAAGCTTGATCCGAGCGAAGGCCGAGCAGGCGCAAAGAAAATGGTTCGCCGTCGCATCCTCCTCTCCATCTGCTAAGCAGAGTGCGCTACCTGAGATGCCTACCTTTTTCAAGTGCTTTGCTCACGGAAAGTAGCTCGTCCAGTTCAACCAGCTGCTTGCAGACCCTTCTGCTTAATGACAGGTTGATTTGTGATAACACTAGTCTACAAGGAAAAGTATCCGAAATAATTTAAACTAATATCTGCTTCTCTGTCCATGCAAAATTCGGATTGATAACTAAAATTAATTTATTAGTTTGAGTTTTCGAGATATCCTAACCTAAAAGTGCAAAAAACCCCATTTTTGCCCATATTTGAGGATATGTAGCCTTGCAGATGTTTTCTTTCACCAAAATTAAAGGATGGCATCTTTAAATACAATCCTTCTTTTTTCAAATGGCGTTTTGTTTGCTCAAATATCATTTTTTTTCGCAGAGATATCGCATTTTGAAATTTTCATGTTTCGAAATTTTCCTACACCTGAAAATCGATTAAGATAACATAGACATGATATAGTCGCTTACTAATTTTCTTGGGTTTGAGGGCCTGAAATATATGGATTAATAGTATGTAAATTTGGAGTTTGTGGGAAAGCCTGCTTGCGGTTATGTGGGTTAGCCTGCTCGCGGTATGATAGGGGTGGTTTCTAGGGGTAAGGGCTGTGTGTGACTCGGTACCCAAAGGTTAGATAGTGTAGGGATGTGGTGAGTCAGCACACTTATGGTGTGAGACAAAATTTTAAGAAAAATAAGACTCAATTCAGCGCATCATAAACCTTCGGAAATATATAGTCTGGTTTCTGGGTCTGAATGTTGGTTAAATTTTATCGGCCTGTGTAATCGGTCGAACATGACAGGAAACATCAGTTATGCCCATCACTTTCGTTTAGTCAGTCACAATACTTGAAAATATGGGCAAGTAATCGTATTGAAGATATTTGGATTTGCACGCATCTAAAGGCGATTCGGCACTGCTGCCTGGAAAATGCACAAAAAGAAGGACAGAACGAAGGATCTTTGCTACATAGAGTTAGTGAAAGCTCTGGCTCCGTGGCAATTAGAAGCCAAACAAAGGCTCACCAACCTCGGAAAAATTTGTGCAAAAAAGGAAAAAAAGGTGAAATTATAACAGAAAAAGAAATAAATACTGAATAGATGGGGGAATATTTTAGTGATATTCTGAATATAGATAATCCAACAGACTTCGGACTTTATATGTCGGGAATATAAATGAGATATACTCAACAGCAGAAAATTTTATAGAAGCACCGGCTCGTAACGAAGTGAAAGAAAGTCTTACAGAGTTAAAAAAATAATAAAAGCAGCGAAAGTGACCAAATAAATGCGTAACTTTTAAAATATGGTGTTGAAGCGCTCACTAATAAAGGGTGGTTAAGTTTCAAGGACCGGTATTGATTTTAAATAAAATACAATTTTTTAAGAAATTATTATCATTTCTCTTTACTTATGATAATACTGGTATGGCTCAATTACGCATGAGACAAACTACGGCCTAAAAGCCGCCGCGGCCTCGGCGGCACACCTCCATCCGATGGTCCAAATTTTCGATGGCACTGAGGCATAATTGAGGTTCTATGCCATTAATGTGCCGAATTATCTCATCCTTTAGCTCTTGAATTATTGCTGGCTTATCAACGTACACCTTTTCTTTCAAATAACCTCAAAGAAAGAAGTCCAACGGTGTCAAATCACATGATCTTGGCGGCCAATTGACATCGCCGCTACGTGAGATTATTCGGTCATCAAATTTTTCGCGCAAAAGAGCCATTGCTTCGTTAGCTGTGTGACAAGTGGCCCCGCCCTGTTGAAACCTCATATCGTTCACATCCATATCTTCCAATTCGGGCCCTAAAATTTGGGTAACTGAACAGCTACCAGAAAAATGGAGGGCGACAAAACCAACTGTAATAGTTGCTCTCCTCAACACTGGCTATAAAGTCTTTACAAAGGTTGAGCGTACATGCAGAGGAACTTTTGGATGACTACCAGTGCGGTTTTTGCCAGAGTAGTTCCACAACAGACCAATGTTTCCCACTCATGCAAATAATAGAGAAACACAGAGAGTTCGAACTGAATTTGTATTGTCAGTTCATGGATTTGAAGCAAGCTTTCGTCGGCATTAATAGAAACCGTCTGAACGATATAAAGTTTAAAGAAGGTATGCCGTTAAAAATTTTAAAACTAATTCAGATGAAGCTATCAAACAGCAATTCGCGGGTTATGATAAACGAAGATGTTACCAACGAATTCAGCACTTCATCAGGTGTAAAACAAGGCGACTCACCGTCAATGACAAGTTTTAATTTATTGAGGTAGTCAAAAATAAAAATAAATAATAGGCGCGCACACTTTTGTTAGGCCGAGCTCCACTTCCTACTTGTGGTGTGCGTCTTGCTGTTGTTCCCCCAATGGAGGGACCTACAGTTTTAAGCCGACCTCGAACGGCAAATCGTTTTTATGAGGAGCTGGCAGAAAGACGGTTCTCGGAGGTTTGCCTATGACAATGAGGTAGCATGTCAACTAAAATGTGGTAATTCGATTTTGTCACAGCAGCTGCCAATGACATTGTCGAGATTTTACAAAATAAACAAGAGTTTAAGACAATATAAAGTATAAGTGTTTGAAAAACTCAGCTTTAAAAGTAGCACCAAAGACGAGGAAACAGACGAAGAAGGTAAACACAGAGAATACGAAATATACGAGCACTTCGCAAATAAACCGAGCGATGATGCACACATTGAATTCGATCGTGAATGCGTTCAGAAGGTTGACAAATTTAAAGACTTGTGCTTAGATCTCTTCATCAGCAGTTATTCTGACACTTTCGTGGCAACAAATGACCGAGTAAGCGCGGCAAATAAACTATGCACACACTATGCACGCATAAAATTATTCCAGTCTCGATTTCAATCAAAAGGTCAAAAGATTGCAATGTAAAGTGTTTCCCAATAAGCGGTGTAATACCATCCAATTCCGGCCATAAAAAATCGTTAATCATCTCTCGATAGCGCAATCCATTCACTGTAACTGTCGTTCCAGCTTCATTTTCGAAAAAGTAAGGTCTAATGACTCCGCCGGTCACACGTTGAGGATAGAGAGGCTTTTCAACAATAACTCTTGATCTGACAATTTTGCTTGTTGAGGAAGCAACCGAGGTGGAAATGGGCCTCATCACTCAAGATGATTTTTTGATGGAATTCCGGATCATTTTCATGCAGTTCAACGACCCAGTCAACAAAGACACGACGTTGTTGATGATCGGCCGGCTTGAGTTCTTGTGTTAACTAGACTTTATAATCCCTAAGATCCAAATTTTTATGCAAAATACGGTGTAATGACGTTTGTGGAATGCCTAATGCCAATGAACGACGAGGAATGGACAAACCTGGGTTTTCTTCAGCACTTTCTGCTACAACAGCAATATTTTCGGCTGTTCTAGAGCGATGTGCACGGGTTTTATTCTTCACATCACTAACTTGTCCCGACAGCTTGAATTTTTTCACCAATTTCTGTAATGTCGGACCGCGGTGCTTCACGATAACTCAAAAATGTTCGAGTTTTACGAACCGTCTTTGCTAAATTTTCACCATTTTTATAGTGAATTGTAATAATTTCAATGCGTTGTTTAAGCGTTCCAATGGTAGTTTCTACTTGTCAAATATCCAAAAATGGCAGCTTCAGAAGTGACATCTACCGAAATAGCGGGCCATTCAAAATAACACCAATTTTTGAAAAACCCTTTATAAGCGCTTGGACGACCCATATCTACACACAGCAGCGAAGTATGGGAATTTAAAGCAAGACACATCGACCAAATACTGATGGTCGCTTTCGATATGACGGAACATATCGGATAAGATACAATCACAAGCTCGTTGCATTGATTCAAAGAGATGCCAGTCTAGCATTCCATAGGCAATCGGTTGGACGGAGAGACCGAGGGAGACCAAACAAACACTGGATTGATGACGTTACAGTCGACTTACGGGAAATGGGGATCGCAAACTGGAAAGCTGTAGCAGAGGATTGATCGGCGTGGATAAAGTGGAATGTTTCTGATGATTATGAAAGAAGCGCTAAATTCGGTCTAAACTGAACTTTATTATTGTATAATAGTAACATTATAAGTAAAATTTAGTTTGGGCTGGCTGTTAATTTTTGAAATCAAAAAAACTCATACTAAATTAGGGTAATAGCATCTAAGATTAGACGGCTAGACAGAAGGAAATTTAGGCTTAAGTGGCACCACCCATTTTCCAAAATTGCGCTTGAGTCGTAGTTCCTTTTTTATATTTATGCACCAAATGTGCGTAGTTGTACCTTATTTATCACTGTCATGGGTACAAAATGGTCATACCCTCGTGCACAAGTGCGTTTATGTATAAAAATCATACACACCATAATGTGCATCCTCGTATAAGTTTCAAAGTATTTAAATAGCAGTAGACATACGTATGCATGTACGTGCAAACTCTTACCCATACATTAATTCTAATTTATTTTCAGTTATATCAACGTATAAGGATCCTGTTCCCGGCTGGACTGATAATTTGTACGGGCCATCAGGTTTGTGCACTTGGTCGGCGCGCGGTCTAGTGCGCTGCATCTATGGTCGGGCAAATTGCAAGGCCAATATGGTACCGGCAGATTACTGTGTCAATGCAATGATTGCCAGTGCATGGGATATAGCGAGGAGGTGAGTGCGAAGAGAAGCTGTGCAAAGAGTTGACTCCTTCAAGTGAGTATTCGGTGGATTGTGGGTAGCTGTGTACTAATACATGCATATGTATATGCAGATACGTGTGTAGGTGTACCAACAAATTGGGTTCTTATACTTGATTCTCAGTGCCGAAGTTTTGTGAGAAAATAGTGAAAAAAAAAAAATGTTGTAGTTAACCCGGCAGTGGTGTGGTGGGGTATGTCTTGTTAAGTTGGACAAAAAAACAATAATTATTAGCATTATCGCCGTTGCTGTTTACAATCTCTTCGACTAATTTGTTGATGCCGGTCCACCTAAAATCCCCTGGTCTGGTGTCAAAGAAGTTGTTGAGCCAGTTTTTAAGGACCTCTTTGTTATCGAAGGTAACGCCCTTCATATGGTTTGACAGGGAGGGGAAAAGATGGCAATCGCTGAGTGCAAGGTCCGCAGAATACGGCGGATGCTGAAGGATCTCCCATTCGAGCTCTTGGACAGCGGCTTTGAAGACTTGCCCAACATGAGGCCTGGCGTTGTCGTGAAGGTTTGTTCATATCGATGAAGTCTCTTCGTAGAATGGCCTCATTCACGCGGTTTAGCTGGGAATGTAGATCTTCTTCTTGATCGTGATAGTCTTTTCGAGCATATCCCAGAGCATCATGCCCTCCCAGTTCCACCAAATACATATCATGATCTTCTTTGGCCACCCACTCTTTTCTTTCCTTACTTCATATTGATGTATAGGCACCATTTCTCATCTCCCGTGATGATTCGGTACAAAAAGCGCTATTTGTGACCGCGTGTTGCTCGATGGCGAGCGATATACTGAGAAGCAATTTGAAAGCGGCTTTTTATGTTTTTTTCGTGGACCTAGGATCCCAATTTTTCGGTAACTCCCATTGACTGAAGGTGATTGAGAATCGTTTTTTAATTTCAGTTCATTTTTTCTCGCCAACTTACGACTGGTTTGGTGACAGTACTCTTTCAAAAGTGATCTAAGACGTCGATTTTAGAAGACCTTCCGCTGTGGGACGTGTCATCGGTGTCACTCGCAAAGTCGCCATTTTCGAGCTTCGCACACCATTTTCGTGCCGGAGACTCGATTCTGACACCTTCTCCATACACGTCGCAAATGTCCCGGGCTGCTTCGGCGGCTTTTTGACCTCGATGAAAAGCAAAGAAGAGTAGGTGCCGAAAATGTTGATTTTTGGTTCGTGGGTATTCCAGCCTCAAAACTAATAGAAAATTAAATAACTTAAAAATACAATTAATATAGTTTTGTAGGGCAGAAACAGTTCTATCGAATGAATACTTATCCTTCGCCAGACGGCAAACAAATTGTTGTAAAATAAAAGAAAATATAAAAACGCTTTGAACTTATTGCCCAACCCAATAGAAAAATGTCGTAAATATTTTGGGAAATATTTCGTCAGCGATTTAAACACAACATGAATTTAGGAACGATCCCCATTTTCACCTCTGTGGGTTCGCAGCTGCAGCAAAATAGGAAGCATTGGGCAACCTGGTTTTTTTTCTTCATGATAGAAAATTTGGCAAATTTATCGAAGAAATTTGTCTGCAAAGGTTTGCATACTCTGACGTAATCTGTTAATGACTTTCCTGGTTGCGCAATCATCCAAGGGGATCGTTTTTATACTCGTACGAAAAATTCTTAGTTTGGTATGTATACAAATATTTCGCGAGGCCCAAACTTTGCTGAATTTATAAAAACTTTCTCTGGCTTTGTTTATACGGTTGTATACGCCACTTTCAGTACCTCTATTCTTGGCAATTCTGATACCCAGAGATCAAAATTCTACTTCAACAGTCGTATTAGCAGAGTTTACAACCAGGCCCACGGTATTGCTAATTGCACATCCCATTATTTTAGTTTTTTCAATGTTTACTTACACTAAGTTAAGAACAGCCGCCTTTGAATGCAGTCCGGAGCTTTTCGATTTGTTTTCCCTATTATAGAATCCAGTACTGCGATAGCAGAGGGGGAGAACGCACCTTTTCTTACACCATTTACTATGGCAAATCTTTCGCTATATTTGCCTTTGAAACGAGTTCTGCATTCAAGGCTCGCCCTACAAGGCTCGCGTATCATGCCAATGATTTTTCCATGAACCCCAAAATGACTGAGGGGCTCGATGTATCGCCTTTCTTAATAGTGTCAAACGATCTCGGTATGGCCTTTTCAATTTCTATGAGACTTTGTGGTTATGTTAGAGTTGCGCCCTAAAACGGGGCTCCTACCGACGGAGGATTCACTTGTAACGTCTGATTCTACGAAATATACTCTCCGTCGATCAAATTGCGCAGATGCGAACTATTACCATTTGTGCCCCTTAGCGATGAAACGCTGGGTTTGGTATTTGTTATTGATTTTATAGCGTTTTACACACCTCTTAAATTATTTCTAAAGGATTCAGCCTCCAAATTATGTGCAGTGTTATTATCATAATAACTTCTTTAGTTAATTTGATTGGATTGGGTTTGGAGCTCTGACTTTTTATTGAGGATCTGTGTTAAGAACAATAAGCTCTTCGGTGGTCTTCGCTGTTGTATCAGAGTCCATGTTGCATCTTTTAACCATACCTTTCTCTATAAGTTTTTATGTTCAAATTGTGTGTTCGCCTGCTTTGTTGCATGCTTCGTGACGTATATCCAATGTGCACAACGAGTTTTTAAAACCGGATAAGTGGTTCCCGTAAAACAGTGCTCAACCTTCACACAGCGCGCAATCCGATGAACATTTTGTGGAACTACTTCTTTTGGCATTTGATTTCTCGCGAAAGGAATTTTTGTTGCCTAGCGGAATTGCCTCTTCTCAGAACCCAATACGTTTTGCTGTGGGGTTACTAAGAATTTACGAAAACAGTTCTCCCGGTGCGCCAAAAAATCGGCAATCTGACGTCAAAGATCTTGAGTTAGTCAAAAAGTTAAAAAAAAGTAAATCAAAAATCAAAAAATGGTCAAAAAATTTGCGACCACTCTGGTGACGGCCATCTCTCGAATATTACTTTCGAAACATGCAACATTTAGATTATTTTTTTTATTACTTTATTTATCTGATGGTATAATTTGCATCATCTTGATGGTATTTGTGTAATTTAGTGTGTATGGAGTAATATTGAGTCATGGGGTGCGACATACCCCACCATATCACTCAAGCAACCTTTGCCACTACACCAACGCCGGATTAAATACTCGTACGTATAACAAAAACTCTGCAAAAACTGATAAGAAGTTTTAGTCAAAAGTCGATGTAAACGAGTGGGCATTTTCCGTTGTATTAACTGTAAATAATAGTAAGAGCGTAGCGAAGCTTTTGCGCACATTTGAGACTCATTTGTATTCATTAGAATATTAAAGTGTAATCTTTGGGGGTGTAAGATTGGCCCAGTAGTAAAAAAGGGAAATGGGAGCAAAAATTTGTTGGTAAAAGATTGCAAGATCTACCAAGAACGTTAGCTCTAATTCTGAAGTTTGAATTTAAAGACTCTTATATGGTTGAGATGGTGATGTATGAAGAATTTAAGAGAATTAAGATCCAATTCAGATGATGCGATCACAACTTGGTAGACAATAAGCAACCATAGAAAATCTGTGCTATGAAAAAGCTTCACAGAAAAACCATCTGGCCAGTCATTAGAAGAACGGCACCAGTAATTGGAGAAGAAAAAATTAGGAAAAATTTTTACACCTGCGATACTTGAACTTTTGTCCCGTCATATACAGAAATATTTATATAATATATAATATGTAGAGGAAAAATACTAGCTCTGATGTCTAGCGTCAGGGAGATCTATTTAATTCGCCATATCTCACGGTGATGCATTGGTTCAGATGACGTCACCTACCGAAACCAGTAGTTCCACAGTTTTGTGTTTGGAGAAATCAGCTTTGTTTTTGGGGAAGCGTTATAAATGGACGTAAAATAAAGAAAATATGCGATATATCTTTAATACTATGACGAACAATTTGAAGAATCAACGCAGGCGTTCGAAAAATTAGTGCTACTTATGGGCTTAATAAAGGGTTTTAGAGTTGTTATTTTGATATTCAAGGAAAAATGCAATTTTTTAATATAAATAATCGGATGTTTATTTCATTATAAAGAGGAAGGTATGCCGTTAATAGTGGAAAATAACATCAGGCCACGACCACGCTGACAGGGCAATATCCTTTTCATGAAATTTTCCATAACCGATTTGCAAAGTGGCTGCCCTATGTCCTCGATAGCCTCACGAATTCCATCTTTGAGGTCTCGAATCGACCCTGTGCTGTTGGCGTAGACATTCTCTTCCACGTGGCCCCAAAGAAAAAAGTCACAAGAGGTTAAATCACAAGATCTCGGTGGCTAATTGTGATCAGATAATTGTGTGAGATAACACGGTCCGGAAACGTTTCCCTTAAAAAATCAATGGTTTTGTTGCTTGTGTCGCACGTAGCGCCGTATTGTTGAAAACAAACGTTGTCCAGATCAATACCATCCAATTCCGGCCATAAAAAATCGTTAATCATCTCTCGATAGCGCAATCCATTCATCTATAACATCTGTTATTGGAAAACTCTTTATATTATCGATTGCAAAAGCAAAGTGATGGCGTTGTCTTGTTAAATAGATGTTGGAGATGTGGTGCTCTTTGGTCGCCCAAGATGTCGGTGCAGACGTGTGAATCGTGCAGTTGGACTACCGATAAAGCTCATGGGCAAATCGTTGTGAGTTGGTCCAAATGTTCGCCAAGCCCCTATTAACACAAAGGAGGAGTTACTCATTCTGATCTACTCTACCTATCTATAGGACCAAACATTGGACTTGGACGTCTAGCAGTTTCTGTAATAGGTGAAAAGGACATCAATCTAAAGTCAGGCCGCACACATCTACTAAAGGGCAATCAACTTAGAAGTATAAGATTTTAAATTAAAATAAAATAAAGAAAATTCAAATTGATTGTGCAATCTATATTATATTTGTGTGAAGCCATTCATGACATTTATTTTTTAAAAATAATTCCTTTCATATAGCCGCAACTGCGCCGAAATTCGGCCAGCCGTAACCACCAATTCTTAGTGACACGCGACTCGTTGGAGGACTTCGTTCGGTTCGTTAATAATTGAAGTAATGTTGGCTTCCAATACCTCAGTCGAAGCTCTATCCACAAAACATTTAGACTTTACATATCCCCACAGTCCCACAAATAAAAGTCCAAAGATGTGATATCACACGATCTTGGTGGGAAATCCACTGATCCGCGACAAGAGGTAAGTTGCTCACCGAGGCGCCGACGTAGGAAATCCATTGCTTCAGGGGCTGTATGGCAAGTAGCACCGTCGTGTTGGTACCATATAATGGATGTTGTGCAGTTCACAGGCTTCAATTTCCGGCATCAAAAGATCGTGTATTATGGCGCAATAGCTTTCGCCCTTCACTGTGACATTGGCGGCCGCCTCGTCTTTGAAGAAATATGGACCCATCCAACCCATAAGCCACACCAAATGATTATTTTCAATGGAAGTAATGGCTGCTATTAAATGGCTTGGGGTTACCCACATATGTCAATTTTGTTTATTGACGTAGCCATTAAACCAGAAATGGGCCTCATCGCTCAACAAAATTCGGGTAGCAAAATGCGGATCTTCACCGAATTTTTCAAAAGCCCAACGATTGAAATTATCACACTTTGGAAGATCGTATGGCTTCAAATCTTACACTACCTGTATTTTATACTTTCTCAAACCAAGATCTTTGCGTAAAATCGCCTAGCTAGTGCCATAAGGTAGGCCGAGTTGTTGAGATCGGCGCCTGCTCGATTATTCCGGGTCTTCGGCAAAGCTCTCTTTTACAGCCGTAATATTCTCTGCACTTCGAGCTGTTCGTGATCTAATCGGTCGAGTATCATGCGGTAATGTGAAACTATTCTCAATTTTGCCGATGGTTTGCCGAATAGTACGTTCGGACGGTTATGTACACCACAAGTTAGCCTGAGCGCGATCAACACTTTTCACAGAGTGTCTATTTTCGTAAAACAATTGCACGATTTGAAAACACTGTTCAGGCGTAAGACTTTCCATGATGAATTCCTAATTAATACTGAAAAAAATATCTATTTAGTTTGCTACTGTCAAAAACCCCTATTGGAAAAATGCCTCCGCTCTGATCACCTTTTATATGAGAGGCACCAAACACCCCGCGAGTTTGCATGGGAGGTTGTATTGCATGCGCCGTAGAGTTGAAATCTGACGCCAAGCGCTTATCAACTTTTCAGACATTTTCAAAATGCCTCGTCTCATTTGAAATGGTGTTTTTTCAGTGTTTCCTTAAAAGCGTGTAAGACGGAAACGAAAAACCAGTTTTAATTTTTATTTTGAGTATTTTATTTTTTGATCCATTGTTAAAATATATAAATTTTTTTGATCCTATGAGGTTTGTTCAAAAAGTTGTTAGTCTTCAAAAAATGGTTTTCACATTGACAATAGACCCAGATATAGCCGGTTGATGAAATAAAATTTTGAACCAATTTTCATGAAATAAAATTTAAATGACATAGAAGTGATGTCCCTATCGTGTGAACTACGATAATTCGGAAACAAAATTTTTGATATTTTTTTTGGACTTTTAAAGTAAAAAAAGGCTCTAAAAACGGTTTTTCATCTTTGAACGTCCGCCATTTGTTAAATTTTTATTTCAGATACCTGTTCGTTCCGGAATACCTGTCGCCGCAACATATCTGTTTTTGAAAGACCATTTTTTGAAGGCTGACAACTTTTTGAACGAACCTCGTATGCTGAAATAAACATTTTTATTTTTCAATAATGAATCAGGAAACAAAACACTCAAAACAAAAATACAAAAGGTTTTTCCGTTTTTGTTTTACACGCTTTTAAAAAACATCCAAAAAACACCATTTTAAATGAGGTGAGGGCCTTAATATTATCTAATTTAGCTTGTCAAAATGAGCTGGGCAAGTATGTTTTGAGAAAGAGCAATGAAGACTTTCCAGCCGTGCAATAATGAAATTCCTTTCAAAATAAAGAAAAGGTGTCAAACATAATGGCATATATTTCATCAAAACCGTACTATCTGAATTTACTTCAACTTCGAAGGAAAACGAAGCAGTTGTTCGAATATAAAGGGTGGTTATGTTTTAAGGGCCGTTGTTGATTTTGAGTAAAATACAATTCATTTAGAAAATGATTATTATTTCTCTTCACTATGATAATACTGGTATATTTCAATTACACGTAGAACAAAATACTGGCCAAATGGCCTCCGCGGTCTCGGCGGCACACTTCCAATCGATGGTCCAAATTTTCGATTACGCTGAGGCTTAATTGAGGTTTTATGCCGTTAATATGCCGAATTATTTCATCCTTTAGCTCTTGAATTGTTGCTGGTTTATCATCGTACACCTTTTCCTTCAAAAACCCCAAAGAAGGAAGTCCAACGGTGTCAAATCACATGATCTTGGCGGCCAATTGACATCGCCGCGACGTGAGATTATTCGGTCATCAAATTTTTCACGCAAAAGATCCATTGTTTCGTTAGCTGTGTGCCTGACCGGCCTCATTTTGGAAAAAATACGGTCCAATGATGCCGCCGGCCCATAAACCGCACCAAACAGTCACTCTTGCTGGGTGCATTGGTTTTTCGGTAATCACTCTTGGATTATCATTCGCCCAAATGTGGCAATTCTGCTTATTGACGAATCCGCTGAGGTGAATATGTGCCTCATCACTGAAGATGAAGTGCGCGATATGCATATTGATTTGAACGCCCGTTTTCATAATAAGCCTGAATAACTTTAACGCGTTGCTCAATTACGTATCTTTCCATGGTTCAAATTGAGTTAGTCTGAGATTGAAACAGGTTAAATGAAATGCAGAAAAAGCTTGACGTTTAGGTATGGTTCACATTCAACATCGGCCCTTGGAATTTAACCAACCTTTATTTTTTAACAATATTTAAAAAAAATTTGGCTGTAAATAGAAATGTTTAATTGGCCCTAGTTCAAATATATCTCCCCTTGCGTAATTCATTTCTATGTTATTTCAAGCTCTCGAAAGCGATCACTCGAAAAATAAATCATCGTTTCGTTTTTGTGAAGCTATAAAAATAGCCATGGAAATAAAATTTTGTACAAGCGAAATCGCTGGGAGCGCACGAGTCAGTCATGCTTTCAAATTCATTAGGAACAAAGCAGTTAAAAACCAGTCGATTGGTTTGCAGAGTATTTTCATGCAACAAACAACTGCATTAAACTTACAACATTCTACAGTTCACATGCCACCGATAAAACTGCAACGTCTACTATCAGTTACTAGAATTTATTGCTATGGCTGTGCCATGCCGGTCTGCTCACTTACTTCCTACAATTGAGCATTTACCCTCGAGTAAATTTGCAACGCCATTGTCAGTGTTTAACCTTTTCACTATTATTTTTTCACTACTCATTCACTCCACTCTCTCACTCATTCCTTACTCGACAGATTTTTATTGCGCAAAAGTGATACACAATCCAAGGAGGAATTACCTGTCTACAATTACATTTTCGATCGGAACAATTTAACATGGGGCCAATATATGCGCATGTCGCGTGAGGGATTTCACGAACCATTTGACAAGGCATTGTGGTGAGTCTGATTACAAAAAAAGAAAACAAAAAAAGAAAAACAGAAGCAAATTGCATGCTAACTTACTTGTATAATGCCATACATATGGTTACATATTTAAGTACATTTGTGTGTATGTGAAAATATATTTACTTGTGCTGCACATCTATTGCTTATTTTGGTTTATTGGTTTATTTCTTGCCTACTTGACATGTTATCTGTACAGTTTAAGTTTAAGTTTAGAGTAGTAAACTCTTTTGTCTTGTGGAAGTTAACTAGGGAAACAACTGAACTAAATAAGTAATGAAGATGAGTCTGTACGCCTTTGACATCTTTTTTTTCAGCGCCATGAAGTTTCTACACCGCACGAACAAATTGAAAGACTAACTAAATTTCTTTTATTTTTATTATCAGTTTCTGTTTACAAACATCCACAAATAAGCACGAAACTTAAATAAATTATTACATTAAGAAAAGTTAAAGCTATAGAGCGAAAAAATAAAACACCAAAATTATTACAAAGGGTGGTTAAGTTTTAAGGGCCGGTGTTAATTTTGATTAAAGTAGAATTTTTTTATGAATTTATTATCATTTCTCTTTATTATGATAATAATGGTACAGCTCAATTACGTACAAAACAAAATATAGACCAAATCGCCGCCGCAGCTTCGGCGGCACACCTCCATTTGATGGTCCAAATTTTCGATGACGCTGAGTCATAATTGAGGTTCTACGCCGTTAATGTGCCGAATTATCTCATCCTTTAGCTCTTGAATTGTTGCTGGCTTATCGACGTACACCTTTTCTTTCAAATAACCCCAAAGAAATAAGTCCAACGGTGTCAAATCACATGATCTTTAGTTAGTCTGAAATTGAAAAGGTCAAATGAAATGCAGAAAAAAACTTGACGTTTAGGTGTGGCTCACATTCAACAACGGTCCTTGAAATGTAACCAACCTTTATGTAAAATAAACGAAATATACTATTTCTTGGGGTTACTTTAAATTTGAAGCTTAGTGATTAGTTTTGGATGCTGCGTTGATTATACAGTGTGTGTCAGGAGAAGGTTAGGTTAGGTTGAAGCGGTTGTCCTGTGGGACACACTCAGGCTCATAGCCCATTGTGATACCGCGTGGGGAGCTTGTCCCTATCTCTCCTAAAACCAGTGTGTGTTTTTCAAAAATTTTAGAACATCTCTGATTTCTATGGTACTGAGGTCTTCTAGCTCATTAAAAAATTGTCTACCCAGAATAGTAAACCTGCGTCTGGATAGAGCAGGGCAGTGGCACAGTAGGTGCGAGATTGTCTCTTCCTCGTCCTCATCTAGACAGCTTCTACAGAAGTCATGTGTTTGCACACCCATCCTTTGGGCGTGTCTGCCTATTAGGCAGTGCCCCGTTATGACTGAGATCAATGTGCTAAGACTGTGTTTATTTTGGCTTAGCAGAGATTCTGTGCGTTTAGCATTTAGAGTCGGCCAAAGTTGACGGGCGATTTTGCAGGTTGCTTCATTTCGCCATCTTTCGTTTGCTTTCTTTACAATTTCTTCAAGGATGTGTAGCGTACATGTTTGTAAGGGTATCCCTATGTCATTGTCTATGTGTTCGTCAGACAATTTAGTGCCGAGTCTTGCTAGTTCATCGGCTCTACAGTTACCCTCAATGTCGCGATGGCCAGGAACCCATGTTACCTTTAGGTGAAATGACTCAGCCATCTCGTTAAGAGATGTGCGGCATTTCATGGCTACCTTGGAGGTTGTCGACTGTTTTGTGAGGGATTTTATCGCCGCTTGGCTATCAGTGAAAATGTAGATATCATTTCCGCATATCGCATCACACTGTATCAGTGTCGCGGCTTTTATTATTGCCATCAGTTCAGCCTGAAAGCCACTACAGTAGTCGGGGAGCCGAAAACTGAAGCAGATCCCCAGATGTTCAGAATATACACCTCCGCCCACCCTGCCCTCGAGCTTTGAGCCATCTGTGTAAACATGGATGGACTCGCCCTGTCTCACGTCGTCCCGTTCCCACTCTTCCCTTGAGGGTAGGAGGGTCGTAAACGATGTAATGGCATGTATAGGCGGGAGTGCATAGTCCACCAGTCCGGGAAGCCCCAAAGTGCCAGCCAGGATTTTACCGTGGCCATAATCCGTATTTGACCACTTGTTTAGAGTGCTCAGCCTTATTGCCGCACTGCGTGCGTTATATATTGCCTGCAGATCTACCGGAAGGAGGTTTAGTGTCGCATATAATGCTTTCGATGGTGTGGTTGACATGGCGCCGGTTATCAGAACAGATGCTAGTCTTTGCACTTCGTCAAGTTTCTTGATGTTCACACCCTTCTGAATGGCATCCCACCATATTACTATACCGTAGTAGAGAATTGGCCTAACCACTGCTGTGTAGAGCCAATATATCATTCTGGGTTCCAATCCCCATTTCTTCCCAATAAGCCTTCCGCAGGAGTATGTTGCGGTCATAGCTTTCCGTGCTCTGTCTGCGACTGTGAGCCCCCAATTTAGCTTCCTATCTAGTATAAGTCCTAGATATTTTGCCCTTTCTGTTACTCTAAGTGGTTTCCCTCCTAGGAATATTTGTTGAAGAGTAGGTGTTTTGTGTTTCCTACTAAAAAGTATCAGATCCGTTTTTTCCGGATTTACCTCTAGTCCTCGACTTTTACACCAAAGTGATAGTCTGTTGAGAGATCTTTGTTGGAGGTCACATATTGTTGGAAGGTGTTTCCCCGAGATTGCTATTACGATATCATCGGCGTATAATATTATTTTACCTCCAATTTTTTCCAGTTCTTGTAGAAGATTGTTGACAGTTAGGTTCCACAGAAGTGGAGAAATTATCCCACCTTGGGGTGTACCCCTGATCGGAAATTTTTTAACAAATGTGTCACCCAAATTTGCGTTTATCGTTCGCCCAGTTAGCATTCGTTCTATAAACGAGACTATTGCATTGCTTACTCCCATTTCCGTTAGCGAAGTGGTAATTGCTTCCGGATATATGTTATTGAAAGCACCCTCGATGTCTAGAAAGGCAGCGAGGGTAAATTCTTTGTAGTGAAGTGATTTCTCGACTGTGTGAACTAGCTCATGGAGCGCTGTTTCCACTGATTTGCCTTTGCTGTATGCATGTTGGGAAGGTGATAGTTTGTCGCTAATCCTTCCTTTGATATGCACATCTAGCAACCGCTCTAAAGATTTTAACAAAAAGGATGATAGGCTAATTGGCCTGAAGTCCTTCGGTTTCGTATGTGTGGTTTTCCCCCCTTTGGGAATGAATACCACTTTTACTTCTGCCCATTTCTTGGGGATATAGTTAAGACGTATCGCTGCCTCAAAAATTAAGGCGAGTGTAGGTGCAATCATATCTTTTGTGTGTTGCAAATCAGCGGGAATGATTCCATCAGGTCCCGGTGATTTGTAAGGTTTAAAGCTGCCAATGGCAAATTTCATGTTGTCCTCCGTTATGAAATCTGTTGGGGGACTCTCGTAGTGAACCATATGGTGGGTTCTACTGTCTTCGTTGCAGAGACAACCTGGAAAGTGCGTCTGCATTAGTAATTCTAGTGTTTCTTCACTGCTGGTTGTCCAGTTGCCATTCTCTTTTATGAGGTAGCTAGGGTTACTGGGACTTGTTGATACTACTTTCCGGAGTCTACTGGTCTCCGAAACACTTTCTATTTTTTGACAGAAGTCTCTCCAAGACGCCGTTTTCGCTGCCCTTATGGTATACTTAAATCTACGCTGGCATTCTTTGTACCTGTCCCACGAGTTGGTTCTCCTCGCTTCGTTATACATAGTTCTGCATTCCCTTCTGAGGTTTGCTATATCAGTGGACCACCATGGAGGTTTCGGTTTTCCTCTTCTTGTTCTCTGAGGACATGCTGCTTTCGCAGCTTGTTGAAATGCTGAAGTCAGCTCATCAACCACTGAGTCGAGCTGGGGCTCGGAGTTAATTGTGTATGTCGCTGCTGGGAGATTGCTGGATAACGTGGTTTCAAACATCCCCCAGTCTGTGCGTCTGCGGTTTATAACCGGCTTGAACTGTTTAGTTGGCAATGAAATGGTGTACGTTAAGTACCTATGATCTGAGAAGGAGTTGTCTGTAGACACTATCCAATCCTTTAAAATTTGAGACCCTCGTTCATTGACACACGTGATGTCTAGAACTTCACTTCTCGTAGTTGTTACAAAAGTAGGGGTATCACCTATGTTACTAATATGAAGATTGTTACACATAATGAATTCAAAGATGTACTCACCACGTGCGTTCGTGTCTGAACTGCCCCAGACATGATGATGTGCATTAGCATCTGCTCCCAATATGAATGGGGTGCCACGTCTCGATGCTTCATGAACTGCGTCTCTTATGAGTTGTGATGGAGGTGGTTGCTCCGCGTCGTGTGCCATATAAGATGAGGCAAGCCATATCGTCCTTCCGCAGGACTCCACTGCCGT
Organism: Anastrepha ludens; assembly: GCF_028408465.1. Taxonomy (NCBI): domain Eukaryota; kingdom Metazoa; phylum Arthropoda; class Insecta; order Diptera; family Tephritidae; genus Anastrepha; species Anastrepha ludens. The sequence continues at coordinate 16,758,775 of NC_071500.1, forward strand.
GATTACGTTATCCGCATCGCTAAATTGTATTAGTAAATATACATTAATACATTTCTTTGCTAGTATGCACGACCTGGGTTTACCTTTGTCAGTGACATAAACCAATTTGTACTCTCTGCTGCTCAAACCGCAAACCCGATCTTTTACGACCCATGGTTCTTGGATGAACACGATATCCTCTTCTCTTTCTGCGAGACGGAGGATGAGTGCGGCCGCCTTACTGTGGTGGAGATTGATTTGTACAATCTTCACCATCGCTATTGTAGGTTATTGAAGGGCAGCCAACCACGGTTTGGTCTGCGTTCTCTTCATCGGATATAGGGGGGAGAGACTCCTCATCCTCCATAGCGGAGAGATCGGAGTATTCCCCTTCCATGTCCTCTAAGGTAACCCTTTCGAAGAGTTCGCCTACCATGCCGGAGTTGGAAGCCACCTCATCGTTGTCTGTGACAACCTCGTTCACTTCCGCAGATGTAGCTATATTTTCTGCGGAGGTGCTTTTGCTAGCTACATCCTGTCTGTAGACATGGAGAGTCAGCGTTTGGAAGCCGTAGTTAATCTTCCATTTCCTGTTGGCAAGTGGGTCCAAAGATTCCTCATTGAGGATTATCACGGCCAGTCTCCTCATGCCGTCCACTTCGCCAATCTTTGCTACCTTCCAGTCGCTGGTAGGTGGTTCGGGGTTGCCTAGCTTTATTATATCCAGGACTTCCTCTGGATCCGAATGGAAGTCTGGTATCCAGGCTCTAGATCTTGGCCGGTTGGGAATGTCTTCTCGGCGGACCACATCAAGGCGGGCCCCCGGCCAAGGTTCCCCTATGCGATTAATCGCTAGGGTGTAAAGGTCCACGGAACGTTGTTCAGCGCACCTTATTAATTTGACGCGGGATTGAAACCATCCCGCATCCGAGCAGCTGGGTGGAGGTCCTGGATTTTCTTTCAGGATGTCCCTATACACCTTCCAGAGGCTCCTATTGATTAAGTCCCAGTTTGCTTGAGAGATCGCACCATCATGGGAACTGCGATCAATCACTGCCCGTACATGGCTTCCTTTCGCTACTTCCGCGAAAGACCTCTTCGGAGTGACTTTAGTAGTTTGAGTGGCGGACACCTTAGTTCGTTTGGCTTCAGCCGATGTCCCTTCACTCGATCTCTTCCGCTTGCCTTGTGCGGAGTCCATTTTGGCCTTCTCCCGGTGTTCGGTAATGAAGGCTTCAGCCCACGCCTTGGAGTCTGACTGTTCCTCCGTCAGATCCTCTTCTCTAGTGTCCTTCAGTCTCTCCAGGATTCTGAAGGCCGATCGCCTGGTACGATAGTACCTTTCTGATGCACTTATTTGCTTCCGGGGGTGGGTACTACCCGGGGCAGTGATAGTGCCAGAAGGGCAGACATCGGAAGCCATTGGCTTAGCCATGTGGCCCGATGCTGCCGACGTTGAGGGGGGTGTTTCTCCTTTCGGAGTTCCCGTGCCACCTGGAGTGACAGGGACAGCAAGGTCTGCTTGTCTTTTGACAGGGCAGCTCTTGCTTCCCAAGGATTTTGTTGCGAGGGGGGGTCTATTGCTGGCACCAGACGTAGATGGTGTGTCATCCTCAACTTGTCTTAGGACAGGGTTGGGATTGTTGCCAGTGAAAGGTCTCGCTGCCGTAGAGGCAGTCCCCGAAGGGACGGAGCGGGAGTTAGGCCCTGGCTTGGCCACAGGCTTCACTCCGCTTACATTCGTGGTCTTCCTTATGGAAAGACCTGACCTTCCTGAGGGATTTGGTCTTAATTTGTGGGTGCCTTGGTTGTCCGAGGCTAGGTTTTTTTTAGAGTTCATATTCATTTCATAATCGTCCGCACTGCTCGACGTGGCGAACGTGGCGGACTAAGATTTTTAGGGGGGAGAGGGGAGATGTCGACCATGGCAGTCCCCTGAGGTGACCCAGTTTCAGAAGGGCGCCGTTAAAATACAGCCGGATACCCCTGGCTGCAAACCATCCATTGGGCACGGTGACGCGTAACACCCTGGATTAGGGGGGTGCAGGAGAGGAGATGATGGGATACCAGGTTAGGGATAGCAGTGGGGAGATCGTCGGTACGGTACTCTCCACATGGTGATTGACTGGCCTCCGCCGTTTTCCGGATGGTTGGCCAGCCGATACCCATGTGGAGCTTCCCTCTTAGTTCGTGGTGGGTTAACCCTCATGATATGGGGGCTAAACCAGCACTTAAGCCTCATCCCCGCGGCAAGGAGACCAACATGATGAGGTGTCAGGAGAAAGAACCGGTTTTTTTTTCTTGTAATAGGACTATGAATAAGTTCGTGCGGTTTTTTTCGAAATTTGAAACTTTATTGACGTAAAATGGTTACAAATTTAATATTCAAAATATTGTCCATCGCTTACTACTACTTTTTCCCATCTTTCTGGCAATTCACGGATTCCCTTTGTGAAAAATTCGGTCGGTTTTGCCGCAATCCACGAATCGATCCATTTTTTGACTTCATCGTAATTACGGAAGTGCTGGTCAGCCAGGCCATGTTGCATCGATCGGAAGAGATAGTAATCGGATGGCGCAAGGTCTGGACTATACAGCGGGTGGGGTAGGACATCCCATTTGAGCGTTTCTAAGTATGTTTTGACCACTTGTGCAACATGTGGCCGAGCATTGTCATGTTGCAAAATAACTTTGTCGTGTCTATCGGCGTATTGCGGCCGTTTTTCTCGCAGTGCTCGGCTCAAACGCATCAATTGTCGTCGGTAGACATCCCCCGTAATCGTTTCATTCGGTTTCAGTAGCTCATAATACACAACACCCAGCTGGTCCCACCAGATACACAGCATAACCTTCAGGCCATGAATATTCTGCGCCGACGTCGATGTTGAAGCATGGCCAGGGTATCCATACGTTGCCCGACGTTTTGGATTGTCGTAATGGACCCACTTTTCATCGCCAGTCACAATTCGATGCAAAAAACCCTTTCTTTTGTGCCGTTGAAGCAGTTGTTCGCATGCCATAAAACGGCGTTCAACGTCTCTTGGCTTCAATTCATACGGCACCCAATGGCCTACCTTTCGGATCATTCCCATGGCTTTTAAACGTTTGGAAATGGTTGATTGATCAACTCCCAAAGTTTTTGCAACCTCTTCTTGCGTTTGAGCCGGATCTTGATCGAGCAATTCCTCCAATTCGGTATCCATGAACTTTGGCGGCGCACCCTCGCGTTCTTCGTCTTCCAAGCCAAAATCACCACTTTTAAAGCGTGCAAACCACTTCTGGCACGTTCGCTCAGATAGAGCATGCTCACCATAAACTTCCACCAAGATACGATGACTTTCGGCTGCTTTTTTCTTCATATTAAAATAATGAAGAAGAATTCCCCGCAAAAACACATTATTTGGCACGAAATTCGACATTTTCAAGTGTGGTAAAAATATTGTTGTTTACGCTTCAAATAAAAAACTTATACTGACGTTTGTGCCTTACGACAGTAGCTCTCCAATGAATGTTTGGAAATGTGGATCGATGGAATAATAATCAAGTTACGCCATCTGTTGTAAAACCGCACGAACTTATAAATAGACCTATTAACTTCACTGTAACTGCTTTTTGCTGCGTAATAGTCCCACTCAAGGGCTACGACGCCAGTGCTAACTCAGTTTAGTGTCGCTCGAGACTTTCCCGTAAACGCAACCAAACAAATATGAGTGAGAACAACGCGAAGCGTTTTGAGGCGGAATTTTTATACACGTATTCAAAAGGGCCGAAATTATCTTACGCCGCGGCTGCACAAGTAATTAAAAAATCAAAAAAGTTTGTTGTGATGTGGAGTAAGCGATTTAAGGTTTAAAAGAGTGTTGATGACTTTTCCGAGTGCGGCTTGAAGCGAGTGATGACAAAACAAAGGCAGAATAAAGTGATCGACCAACTTTTTAAGCGGGATTCTGCTTTGTGACTACGCCAAGCACCATCAGTTCTTGCTAAAACGGGAATAGGTGTGGGACAACATCGAAATCACTGCTCTCGGAAAAAACGCATTGCGAAACAACAGAACAAGAATTGACCAGTCACTCCCAGTCCACAGACGTCAACCCCATAGAAAATGTGTGGAGAACTATGAAAATGCATCTTGCTGGAGGGCAGCTCCTGCATCAAGTTCGCAAACTTTGACCTTGTTTGTCGACGAGCTTTGCAGAAAAGCTGGTTCAAAGCATGTAGAAGATGCCAGGCTATACTCGACAACGATGAAGACTACTGGGTTGCCCATATTCGACGGACCCATGTGTTTTTTTTTTAATCAAAGAAAAACACAATTTTTTTGATGTTGACGATAATAATCATTTTATTTATTTGGTTCAAGTAGATTTGTTGACATCACTTTTCGAATATGATATCTCTCAAATGGTCGCCTTTAGCCTGTACGGCGTATTGTGCCCATTTTGCAGCATTTTCCATAGTTTTAACTAACATTTCGGCTGGAATAGTGGCTATTTCCTCACGGATGTTGTTCTTGAGCTTTTCTATGGTCTTTAGCTTATTAATATAAACCCTTGATTTTAAATATCCCCACAAGAAGAAGTCAGGTGGCGTTAATTCGCGTGGCGTGTACTGCTTCTGCTTGGACTGACGCTTCCAACGCGGTATGTCATTAAGCGATCTAACGCTTCTGTAAAAAGATACAGGATTGCCAGATGGGTTCGTCGAATATGGGAAACCCTACATTTTGGTAGTATTAAGTATATTTTTTGTATGTACTTTCTTTTATTATTTTTTTATGTATCAAAACAAAGTAGTTCCACCACAACCCCAAATATGCACCACATCTATGCAAAAAATTTATATGTTTAAAAAATATTTCTATTTCACTTTTAAATCTGTTTACCTATAAAAAATAATTTAATACCATTTTAATTCCCCTCATATTTTTTTCTATTTGTGCATACTTCGGAATGGATGCTGCTTCATGGTTTCGTTTCGCCGTTGGTAATGTAACCTAAATATGGGTATGCGTATTTCACCTGCAATGCTTCTGTAATAAAAACTTAAACCATGAAAACAACAATACAACAATACGGATATACAAATGCAATTCAACAAATACCACTATTTTTGCGGTGCACCTGGCGTATGAGCAACATTTAACCAATACACTGCATTGCCATCTATCTTCCGTATGCCACCAATGCACTTATATTTGTATTTACCACAATTGCATGGGTATTTTTGCCGTTTAAATTGACTTGACCGCATTCGAACTATTATTCAACGGGCATCTATACACCGTTCATTGGTCGTGTATTTGGCTTTGTTGAAATTCCATTGTTGTCACAGGTGTTTCTCCTACGTTATAATTCCTTCAAAGCCAATACATTCGACCGTTGCATTCTTCCTACACAATATACCGGCTTATGTATTAGATTTTATCGCAATGGTCACTGGACAAAAGCGCATGTAAGTATAAATAGTCTGTAGCAAATGGAGTGGTAGAGGTAATGTGTCTTTATACTTTCATACCTACGGGCGTATGCTTGCACACTGAAATTGGGATATTAGCTTTTAGGTTGGGTATACGTTTTTGAAATACTTTTCTGCATTTGTAGAGGTTATAAAGGAAAAAAATATTAAAAATTATGTGGAAAAATATCGACTTTATTCAATACGGTTGTGCCATTGCTTGATTTGGGTCACCTGCTGTTGGGAACAATTTCTTCTACCAGTTAGCTTTCCATGCTCACAATGGATATCAACGCGGAACTGAGAATTTCTCAACAAAAACAAAAAAAAGGCAATTTTAGTATTCTAAATCTCTACTCTTGACCTCCAGAGTTTTTTTCTGAGTTTTTAGCTGGCTGATATACCCGATGGTCGGTCTTGGCCACTACCAAAGTGTTGCGCCAATCGTCTATGCATTGCGCGCGTTGACGCCAGTTAGAAATACCAAAGGCGGTCAGGCCGTCCTTTATTGCTTGTTCCACAGATGCATTCCGAAAAGAACGCCTTCTTTGCTGGAGAGTTATTTTCCATTCGCTCAACGTGATCTAGCCAGCCCAGCGGCTGAATTTTGATGTGCTTGATTACATGGATATCCGCACATACAGCTCATACAGCTCGCGGCTCCACCTTATTCGATATGCATCATTCACTCAAATCCGGCCATACATCCCGCGAAGAATTTTTCCCTCGAAAGCTTTTAATAAATACCCATCGGTGTTCGTCAATGTCCAGGATTCAGCGCCATACAGTAAAAGCGGGATGATGAGTGATTGATAGAGCATCAAGAAAGGGCTCTGCTTTTCAATTGTCTAGCCCAAAGTAGCACCTGTGGGCAAGACTTATTCCTCGCTGGATCTATTAGCTGGCGTTGTTGCCCGTGTTTGCGCTGAATCCTGCGAAGACCAGGTCCTTGACTACGTCCAATTCGTAATTGTCAATTGCAACCTGTTGTCCAATACTTGTTGGTTGTTAGCACAAGGTATTTTGCCTTCCCTCGTTTACCGCACGACCCACTAGACCAGGGTAAGCGAGCAGCATGACACTTTTATTGAAGACAGTGCCGGAGAGGTTGTTGTTGTAGCAGCGTAAACATTTCCCATATTTATATATGGGGAATGCTGCTGAAGTGACAATCCTTTGCCGGATATAAATCTGGATACTTCCGGTTACACAGAACCGACTGTCGTGGGTGGCGCAAATAATTTTAACCATCATCAAAAAAGCTCATGTTGAGGGATCGCCTTATTTGAAGCGCCGCTTCGTTCCAAATGGCTCAGATAGGTCTTTGCCAATTTTCACTGCACTGGTGGCGCTTGTTAAGGTCCTCTTGCAAAGCCTGATGAGCTTTACGGGAATGCCAAATTCACATATGGCGATATACAACTGAACCCTTTGCGTGCCGTCAAATGCAGCTTTGTAATCAACGAAAAGATGGTGGGTGTCGATCTGCCTCTCTCGGATCTTCTCCAGGATTTGGCGGAATGTGAAAAGCTGGTCGAAAGTAGATTAACCAGGCCTGAAACCACATTCAATCAGCTCAATCAGCCTGTTGGCGAGGGGCTCCCGCCTTCCACAAAGAACGCTTGATAAGATCTTGTATGTGATACTCGGAAGGCTTATCCTACGATAGTTGGCGCAGTTCGTGGGGTCATTTTTCGTGGGTCTGCCTTGAAGTGCTCTGTCGGCCGTCCATCCGCATCCCCAGCTTTGTTTTTCTTAAGCCGGGCAATAGCTCATCACCACATTTAGTAGTTTTGAGAAGTGACTCTTCCATATCATCAGCATGCTCTATACGTCTGTTATCAGGTTTCCGTTTACATCTCTGCAGGAAAAGGCCCTGGTATTGGAACCATTCGGTATAATTCTTGTCCAAAAATATTTCCTCTTAGCTAGCTAAGTTTTTAATCCCGCGTAGTAGCCAATGAGAAGCATAGAAACGATCTGTCTAAAGCTCCGAAATCTGATCTGAACAGCTCCACTCCGACACTACCCAGCAGACTCAGCCGTTGCTGTAAAGCATTCAAGTTGTCCTATAAATATTAAACACTTCTAGTTATATGTGCAAGCAAGAAATTCATCAAAATCGAGCTTGGAAACATAATAACGCACTCATTAATACCGAAATTCTATGCCTACATATACAAGGTGTTCAGAAAATGATGGAAAATATTTGAAGAAGTATTAGTATGGATGAAAAGGAGCAAATAAGTCTGAATAAACATGGATTCACAAACTAAAGGTTTTTAATATGACAATTTTTTTTCAGCTGTTTTGTTACTGCTTACTGCTGTTTTTATTACTCCTCAATTTCGTGAAAATTCTTATCGTAGGTCGCTAATGTTTTGTGAACTTATTTGTGTTGAATTCGAAGTAAATTTTCCGCTGCCAACACAGCGGGACTTACACGAACCGTTCGGAGTAAAAGAAGTATATCTATGCACCTTTGTCTTGGAATCCAAATCAGAGAAATGTTACCCGCACATCCAAGAGATTTGATCTCCTCCTTACAGGCGTTGACCAAGAAGCTGTGAGTGAAGTCAGAGATAACAGTTTCGCTAGAGATTTTTGACTCATTTCAATCCTGCCTGCTTGGAATGATTGTCGTAGCACGACCCTCAAACTCCAGTTTTCGGATAGAGAGATATGTACGAAGTTCCAAGAAATGCGGCTTTTACTGGCCAAAAATGCTATCATGTCCCTCGAGAGATTGCCTACAGAGGCAAACCTCTTTTAACCTGTTTGCACTTTGACCAGCGATGGAAATAACGTCAATCTGAAGTAAGTGCAAAACGGCATTAAGGCCAGCACTGGGACAAGTTCCATATGTTCCGGTGATGCCAATATAAGCAGTCCTTTGCGTTTCCCCCAGTCTAGTGATATTATAGCCCTTCCGAAGAGCTACCCACCAAACCAGGTATCCATATTTTAGATTAATATACGAGTGTGCATCTAAATAAATAAAATGTAGGCAGGGCTTCTGGAAAAAGTAGCACATTTTCCGGTTTACCTGGAAAAATTAAGTAGGACAGCCGCTTGAAAAAGAGCATAGTCCAGCGCAAAAGAGGACTGATGGTTACCGTCCATATACATATAAGTAGTGTACCTACAAAATCTTTATTTCCTTTTAGAAAAATAAGTTTTCGGTACTTGCTGCCTTAAAAAAATTGCTATTTGAGTTGGTGTTATAAAGAAAAAGGTTTAGACTTTCGAAGAATTTGAGTTCTTTTGACTTGATTCATTCATGGAGCCAGTTTGCGATGCTTTCCTAAGAAGTGAATCGCTCTCCAATAAGGGCTGACTGCATTGATCGGTACAGATGTTAATCCGAAGGTGCAATATCTAGGGAATACAGAGGTTGGAGTAAGATTTCCCAATTTAGTCCCTATAAATATTTCCGGACCGATTTAGCAACGTGTGGCCTGGCGTTGTCATGCAGCAAAACTCGTTTGTCATGTCTACCGTCCCATTCCGGCCGCTTTTATTTGAGAGCTTGACTCAAACGCATTAGCTGCCGTCGGTAACGATTGTCGGTGATGGTTTTAGATGGTTTAAGGAGTTCATAATAGATGACACCCTTCTGATCCCACCTGATGCGCAACATAACCTTTGCAGCATGAACATTTTTTTTCGCTGTTGACGGACTTGGTTGACCTGGCAGGCTCTAATATTTTCGACGCTTAGGGCTATCATAATAGATACATATTTCATCGCCAGTGACAACGATGCGATGCAGAAAACCTTTTCATCTCTGCCGTTCAAGAAGCATCTCACACGTCACCAAACCTTTCTCGATATCCCTACCCTTCAATTGGTGGGGCACCCAGTTATCTGCTTTGTGGACCACTCCCATCGCGTGCAAACGTTTACCGACGTTTACCGCAAATGTTGTTTTCTTCGAGACGAGCGTAGACATTTTTGACGTCAGTTAAAAAACGATCTTTACGCTTCAAACGAATGTTGACTGCTGCGATCGAGATCACACATATACACCTTCAAATCACCAGTATATTACTAGAGCGAACACAAAAATAGTATCAGCAGCGACACCTCTTTTAGGGCGGAAACTTATTCCCATACCCAATATAACAATTTCATATTATTATATTACTTGATAAGTTTTGAGCTTGAACTCGACAACATTGAGCTTTTTCGAGTAATTCGAGCACTACAGGGTCCGGCACTCGAAGTGTAACCGAGTTGAAACCTCTCGCGCAGCTGATGCACGGCCACCAGCTGTCTGTCAGTTGGCTAAATGACAGTCCACAGTATTGTCTACAAGCGCGCGGAAGCATTTTGCCGAGAGTAAACGCGAAGAAAGAAAGTCAGTAATGGATTTTAAACGGAATAGTGTGATTGCATTATATTTGGCTGGAAAATCACAACCACCGATTGTTCGTGAGCCCGAACTCCTTAAAGTAAATAAAGTTTTTGTTTATCGCACCATTACTCGTTACAATGATACTGGTAACATCGGGAAACGTCATGGAGGTGGTCAACAAAAGACTGCAACGTCACGTGAAATGGTTCAAAAAGTGAAGAAGCGACTTGAGCGAAATCCCCGGCGAAGTGTCAATTAAATGGCGAAAGAACTGAAAATAACCGACCGTAGCATCCGCCGCATACTGAAATATGATCTCAAGGTCAAGCCTTACAAGATCCAAAAGGCGCACGATCTCACACCAAAGGATCAACAAGTCAGACTTGAGAGATCGAAGGAGTTGCTTCGCTTGGCCGTAAGCCGTCAATTTCCGAACATTGTGTTTTCTGATGAGAAAATTTTTCAAATTGAGCAATTCGTAAACTTCCATTTGACCGACCGTTCATACGAGAATTTGAGTCATCGATTGGCCACCAGGAGACAATACCCACCACAGATAATGGCTTGGGCCGCTGTAACCGCAGCTGGACGCTCTCCAATCATTTTTGTCGAGCCTGTCGTTAAGGTAGAAGTGAAAGAGTATCGGGAAAATATTCTGTAGATTGTTTTGAAGCCGTGGGCAGACAAACATTTCGGTAGCAGATCATGGACGTTTCAACAGGACTTGGCACAGTCTCACAAAGCTCGAGTGCACCAAGAATGGCTAAAAAACAACGTTTCGAACTTCATAACATCCACACAATGGGTATCAAATTCACCAGACGCGAATCCGATGGATTATTCGCTTTGCGCCATTTTGGAGAGTAAGGTCCGACTTGAAGATTCACCAGTCTCGAGGCGCTGAAAAAAGACATTGTCCGCGAGTCTGCCAAAATACCTGGAAGTCACATTTGGGCAGTTTGCGATTTGTTTCTGGACCGTCTCAAGGCCATAGTCAAGGCAAAGGGTGGTAATATCGAGCAAAATTAAGTTGATTCTTAGTTTTGGGTTATTTTCAGAAATGCTTTTAAATAAAATTGAAAATTTTTGTTTACTTGCTTAAAGTGTTCGAAATCTCGGCAATTTCGAACAAACATTTTACCATTTGAGCAGTGAACGAGTTTCGAGTTACTGACGCTGCGCTCTACCCCGGTAGCTGGAGCTCTAGCACATAGGCACAATTTTTATTTAAAAATTTAAATGTCCTGTAACTCCATCTGGTATCGCTAGGGAACAAAAGGTCTATGCGTGGCTTGTTGCCAACTAGGCTTACCTCATCTAACCTAAATGTCGTGTAAATAAAATTTAATTTGTTGTTGTCATATTTAAAAAAAAATATAGAAGTTGGATTATCTGTTAATGCCATAGGAAAGCCTAGACTGTATCGAAATTTTTAGTCTTGATTTGGTCTTATACTCGTCGAGAAATATCAAAACAATCTCTGCTACGCCACCTTAAAAGTACCTAATAGGTGTTTCATTTTGCGGCACCGTGCAACAACAGTAAATATTTACCTGAAAAATATGTGTACGCTACCATTAAACATTTCATTTACTCCTATATAAGTACATATTTATTTTGTTGGTATCCTCCAACTTTCGCGGAAATACAATTTAAACCCATATGCTTGTGTGTATCTGTGGTATGTTTTTCATGGCTTTTTTCGACGTTAATACTTAATTCACGTTTCTTGGTTTTCTCTTCTACTTCTCTCTCTCTCTCCTGCTCAGCTATATAAAAGCGTATCGTAAAATTTCGCGCGTCATTTATATGATGTCTTGGTTTGGCTTGAAAGACTGGAGATTCGCCCACAATAATATTGATGAATTGGATGCGATGGTTGGCAAGACACAAGAACGGAATTTATTACAATTCAATATGGCTACCATTAATTGGAAGGAATATTTTCGTTCGTATCTAAGTGGTATACGGCGATATTTCTTCAAGGATAATGATAATAAATTGCAGCAGCGACGTATATTTTATCGCAGGTACATAAGTTTTCCTCATTTAAGTATGTACGAGTATTTGGGTATGAATGTATATATTTGCGTATACAAAAATGTTCAGTTATCTGTTTAAATGTACGTATGTATGTGTGTAGCAGGTATGTATGGAAACGAGCGCTTATTTGTTTCCATCTTAAGTAGTTTTTAATTACTTTATGATCGTTGCTTTTCGCTTTTCGCCTTATGCTTACATAACTCGATGGCTTTTGGCCTGAGGTGAGCTAAGATATGGCCGTATGGCCTCTTTGCGCTTAAGCTGCCATATATACATACACACATATATATGTAGATTAAGCGCAAATGCACACTATGTACGTACAATAGAAGTTGGCTTTTTAATTTCCTTTTATGTTCTTTCGCTGTTAGACCCATATTCACATTGTTATTGTTTGCGCAGGAACTTTTATTTACTTCCTATTTGTTTTTGCTTATTTTCAGACTACTGCTGTTGCATCAGCTACTCAAATCAACACTCGGATTTGCTCTAATTGCGTGTCTTATAAAAATGTACTTCAAAATTTTTCATATCATACCAAAAACTGCATTTTAACCTAAGCATCGATGAGGAAAATTAATTTGCACTTAAAGTTTTTGGACCATGAAATTCCAAGTGGCGATATTTGCTTATATACATAAATATGTTTGTATGTAATAAACGCCCAATGAGGGAGAAAAAGTTCACGGTTCTACGACAACTCGTTTTTTCTTTTGGGAAGCGCATTTTATTGGTAAGCTGAGCAAATTGAAATAAATTTTATGCGGTTGAAAAGTATTTCGGTACCTAGAATTTTTTGCATTTTGGGAGGTAGCAGAGGCAGCGGGGAGCTTATTGCTGTCAGAAATTTGAGTGAAATATTTCGAATGGCGTTTAGAAATTTCGGCGTTTTTAATTATTTTGGGTGCATACTTTCTGGCTTTAAGGTGGAGTAGACAGCCTCGCAAATAAATCTTTTAACACTGGGGCAGCTCCTCGAGACAAGGAGTTTTTCAATAATTTTTGCGGAAAAACTGAGAGTATTTATTAACTTAAAATAAATTACATATTAATATTCATACTTAAATGAATATACACCACTTCTATTTTTAAAAACGGTGGTTAAATTTTAAGGGCCGATGTTGAATGTGAACTACACCTAAACGTCAAGTCTTTTCTACATTTCATTTGACGATTCTCAATTTCAAAATAACTCAATTTGAACAATGGAGAGGCACACAATCGAGCAACGCATTAAAGTTATTCAGGCTTATTGTGAAAACTGCCGTTCAAATCAAAATGCATATCGCGCACAACGTGAAGAAAATCATCTTGAGTGATGAACACATTTTCACCTCAGTGGATTCGTCAATAAGCAGATTGCCGCATTTGAGCGAATGATAATCCAACAGTGATTGCCGAAAAACTAATACACCCACAAAGAGTGACGGTTTGGTGCGGTTTATGGGCCGGCGGCATCATTGGGCCGTAGTTTTTCCAAGATGAGGCCGTTCAGGCAGTTACTGTGAATAGTGTTCGCTATTGTGAGATGATGACGAACTTTATATGGCCCGAATTGAAAGATATGGATGTGGACGATATACGGTTTCAACAGGACGGTGCCACTTGTCACACAGCTAACGAAACAATGGCTCTTTTGCGCGAAAAATTTGATGGCCGAATGATCTCACGTCGCGACGATGTCAATTGGCCGCCAAGATCATGTGATTTGACACCGTTGGACTTCTTTCTTTGGGGTTATTTGAAAGAAAAGGTGTACGTCGATAAGCCAGCAATAATTCAAGAGCTAAAGGATGCGATAATTCGGCACATTAACGGCATAGAACCTCAATTATGCCTCAGCGTCATAGAAAATTTGGACCATCGGATGGAGGTGTGCCGCCGAAGCCGCGGCGGCTTTTAGGCCGTACTTTGTCTCATGCGTAATTGAGCCATACCAGTATTATCATAATAAAGAGAAATGACAATAATATTTTAAAAAAATTGTATTTTATTCAAAATCAGCACCGGCCCTTAAAACTTAACCACCCTTTACAAAAAAGAAAAATTGTGGCGCTACAGCTGTTCAAACAGGGCTCCATTAAATTGCGCCATGGAATGTACTGCCTTTTGTAATCAACATAAATAAATCAGACAAAATTTGTTTATTAAAATAAGTTATTCCCTTTTGCACTTCCTTTTTTGTAAAGAAAAAATATTATTAGGTGCGCAACTATATTAAGTTTCCGCTTTTTGTCAATAGATGCCGCCAGCATCGCCAAGTTTCGACATATGGTAAACATACTTCGACACATTAGTGATTTTGTTTTGGTATCAGATACTTTTGGTTTTGTAAAAATGTCTGATTTTGTACCGAATAATCGTCATTTGCGGGAAATGTTGATTTTCCTCTTCCATTCGAAAAAAAACGGCGGCTCAAGCGCATCGAGAGCTACGAAAAGTTTATGGAGTTGCCGCTTTAAGTGAAACAACGTGCCGAGATTGGTTCCGTCGCTTCAACGAAGGTAATTTTAATGCACGAAATCCGCTGAATCTCCTAAAGTAATTCGAATTTTGAAAAATCCGTTGAAGGGCATATTTTTGAAGGTATGAAAATATGCAAAAAAAAAATCGTTTTTTTTTCAAATTTCTAGACCAGAGTACCCCCTTAAAGAAGATATGCGACTAGCTGACATTACAACAATTTTCAGAGCAAAATATAGTTTACTAAAGCTAAATGCACCTACGTATGGAAATACCCAGAAAATATGCACCCTCTGCAATTTAAACGCGGAAGAAGATATGCACCACTTCTTAGGAAGATGTTCGGTACTGAAGGAGATCAGAACCAAATACTTACTCGCTAGGAAGCTAAATGAAGCAGAAGAGATAGATATACTTAATGGCCGCAATTGGAAAAGACTAACTTGTTTTATATACTCAATCTTACGCCATAAAGCATTTCTTATTGCAGAGTTTAATTTTTGTTTAATTTTGAGTGTGACAGACAACGTTGTTATTGCCACAACTTTATTATTTCTTTCTTTATGTATTCATGCCCATATTTAAATGAATTTTTGTAAAATTTTTTGAAATGTAAAATGCAATATTTATGAATAAATTAAGAATTACTACTACTACTTCTGACTTTACACATCAGCTGAATATTCGCAGTTTAGTACGCCTGGAGACTAGCGAACTCGCCCATACTGAATGCATTCGCCCGAACGCCGCACTTGCTTTGCTCTGCCTGTAGTTGACATCTTTATCTACCGTGATAGTACACCCGAGGTTTCGACAAATTCCACCGGACATCCGTCAACCAATATAGGTTTTTTGTTATGATTGACTTTCATAGCCTTTGCATTGGTGATGTTGCGTGACAGTGCGTACCAGCGTGACTAGTCTGTCAGCCTTCGCTTGCATATCAGTGAGTTTAAGAGAGAGGATTCAAATGCCATCGGCGGAGTTCAGGTGCTCAAGCTGTCTGATGAAACTCCATATGATGCCTCATTTGTGCAGGCATCGCATTCTTTGTATCTATAAATTTTCCAACCCCAGCAAAATCTCCCAACTCACTCCCTAAACCCTAAAGAAAATAATCCTATCCTATCCAAACTCATTCCCGCACAACAATCAGCGCAATACTCTACATAATGCAATAACAATAGAAAAACATTGTTTGATACAAAATATTTGTGGATTGGCAAAAAAAAATTTGTTTCTGTTATTAGCAGAGTTTAATTAGCAAAGTTATCGCATGTCAAATTGAGGTGGCAAAAAAAGTAACTAATACCTGTTATCCTATATATCACAGCAGTTAGTAGACATAAATACTAATATTTTTTAAAACGATTTTAGTAATAATTACACTAATTGGTGGCTCATGAAATACCTAAACCACAAAATGCGAATTTATATTTGTTGAACAAATAAACTAAAATTTATTATTGCTTTTACATTTTTACTTAAGGCAATCCTATGCTGCCTAGTGGACATGTTTTTCGCATTTTATTTGCAGTTATCCCTTGTTGTCTTTTTTAAAACTACGCGGATATAATGCGACGGGAACAATGCGCACAAATCGTATTCCGCCAGGCTCTCCACTGCTGCATACACAAATCTTCAAGTGAGTGGAAAGAGGTTACGCGGAGTTATTTGCGATGAGAAGAATTGACATTTGTTTGGTGAAATGGAACGATAATAATGTTGCCTGCATGTTATCTACCATCATTGGTGAAAATCCGGAATGAATGGCACGGGGTTATTCCGAGGAGCCAAACTAAATGTACCCTGTACTTGTGCGCTCACGGAATACCATAAATGTATGTGCGGAGTAGACTGACTCGACCAAAATTTTTCCCAATACCGCATCGCATGCAGAGGATTCAAATATCGTCGTCCAGCATTTTTTCCTGGCTGATAGATGCTGGTGCTCAAAATGCTTGGCTGCTTAATCGAAAAGGGCAACCGACAATGACACAGCTGGAGTTACGACGCCAATTAGCGGTATACTATTGCAAGCATTAAGGTATTAAACCTAAATCATCTGATGCGTTGTGCTGCCACAGATATGCACAAAAGTTAGATCGAGCTTAATACACTCTTCGTTATGATCAGACTGGACATTTTGTAGTACTGGCCAATCGGAGACATTGTGTCGGTGTCAAAGATGCAAAGTTAATGGATGAAAAGAGGGTATAAAATGCAACGTAGGACTTTGCATAGTTTTTTCCCAATTTCCATACCAAACCCTGATTTATTTCAGTTCAACGAATACCTCTTTCTTTTATGCTCATAAACTAATTTTTTCTTTGGTTAAAAGTTTAAAGAACATATTTTGTGAATGTTTTTCAAAAGGCATGCCCTAAAATTATTTCCCCTTTCATAAATTATTTCCCCTTTACTTCGTATCTTCCGGAAAAGTACAACTATGCAACTGAAAATATACTTTATTTTCGCGCTCAACAGGGGAAACTTTTTTTTATTCCTTGATAAATTATTCAAGAATTCCATTCAATTGAAAATGAACAAACTATTAGGTTGGGACACAACCCTCATGCTTGGAGGAGGCGGCTAGCACTGAGCACTTTGCCTGTGAGTGTCCTGCCTTTGCTAAAGCACGGCTACGAGTTTTGGGTTCCGATGTGGTGAGAATGAGTAATATTCGTTCTCTAAAACTGGAGGATATTTACAGATTTGCCAAAGAATCTGGAAAATTCTCACAGAACTAACTATCTCTATCTCTGTCTCTATTCTTTCCTATCTCTTTCTCTGTGAGTGTCCTGCCTTTGCTAAAGCACGGCTACGAGTTTTGGGTTCCGATGTGGTGAGAATGAGTAATATTCGTTCTCTAAAACTGGAGGATATTTACAGATTTGCCAAAGAATCTGGAAAATTCTCACAGAACTAACTATCTCTATCTCTGTCTCTATTCTTTCCTATCTCTTTCTCTGTGAGTGTCCTGCCTTTGCTAAAGCACGGCTACGAGTTTTGGGTTCCGATGTGGTCAGAATGAGTAATATTCGTTCTCTAAAACTGGAGGATATTTACAGATTTGCCAAAGAATCTGGAAAATTCTCACAGAACTAACTATCTCTATCTTTGTCTCTATTCTTTCCTATCTCTTTCTCTGATACTTTTATACTTTTCTCCTTCCCTCCCATACTATCTATCTTCTTTCCAGAACTTTAAATACATACAATGGGCTTTTTAGCCTAAGTGTTTTAGGAGCTACCAAATCTCCTGGTGCTCCTTGGCTCGATCTTTTCAAATTTTAATTTCAATTTCAGGTTGGTGAATAAGTTCATAACGTTTTTATATACATATTGTCTTATTTTAAATGGTTTGGATGCTGTTTGGCAAAGGGTAAGTATTCATTCGATAGGACTTTTTCTGCTCAAAAAAACTGTATTAAGGGGGAGGGTAGGGTTTAGCGCTAAAAAAAAAACACTTTTTTTTTGAATTTTTTACAGAAATATGGCTTAAGATACTTTAATAAAATAAGTTGCATGTTATTGTACATCTTTTCAATAAGTTTTTAAAAAATATTAATAATAAAATATTGACAAATAAGCCCATGACAGAGTTTTTTTGGAGATATGTTTTTCGAGAGGCGCTCTGCGGTGCCAATCGGCATTCGTCGTAGAATCATCTGAAACTAAAAAAGTCGAATTTTTCAGTTAAAGTATGACGTAATGCTCCCCCCTACATTAATAAAAATTTTTTTTTTTAATTTTTGTAGTTTTGGTGGCAAAAAAACGTAAAACGAGCATTTTTGGCGAAAAATTTCGCCATATTTGTAAGTGAAAAACAACCTTAAAAAAAAAAATAAAAAAAAACAGCGTAGGGGGGAGGTATTTTTGATTTAGAAAACGTGTGCCAAATTTGAAAAGAATCGGTTGAATTGTTTCGGAGTTGTGATTGGCACCGACTTTTAAGAAGTCGTTTCGGGAAAAACGTGTTTGAAAAAATGACTCTGAGAAATTATCGATGCTCCGCATTCGAGGTAGAGTGCCTACAAAGGCTATAACTTTGAGAGTTCTGCTCTGATCCACTTAAAATTTTGACACAACATTCTTGAAATGATTTACTATAAGATGAGTGAAGAAAAAAAATTTCGATTTTGTGACCCTACCCCCCCCTTAATTGTATTTTTGAGTTATTTAATTTTTGATTACTTTTGAGGCTTAGAAATGGAATACCCAGAAGGCAAAAATAACAAACAAACATTTTCGACACCTGCTTTACTTTGCTTTTCATCGAGGTCAAAAAGTTACCGAAGCAGCCAGGGACATTTGCGACGTGTATGTACAAGATGTCATAGGCGAGTCCACAGCACGGAAATGGTTTGCAAATTTCAAACAAGGCGACTTTGACGTCGATGACACGTCCCACAGTGGAAAGCCTTCTAAATTCGATGAAGAACGTCTCTAATCACTTTTGTAGGAGAACTCTAGTCAAACCAGTAGTGAATTGGCGTAAAAAATGAACTGCGATCATAAAACGATTTTCAATCACCTTCATTCAATGGGATTTAGCGAAGCCTCACGAGCCCAACGAAAAAAAAAAAAAAAAACAAAGAAAGCCGCTATCAAATTGCTTCTCAGCATGTCGCCCGCAATCGAGCAAGAAGCGGTCATAGACAGCGCTCTTTGTATCGAATCGTCACGGGAGATGAGAAATGGTGCCTATACATCAATATGAAGCAAAAAAAAGGAGTGGGTGGCTCCAGGAGATACGCCAATGCCGAGAGTCAAGCCGGATCTTTATCCGAAGAAGATCATGATATGCTTGGGGGGACTGTGAAATGCTCGCAAAGAATGCCACGGTCCGCATGAATGAGGTGATTCTATTGAAAATACCCGATCGAAATGGTCAAACCACACTCCTTATGGAACAACGCCCGACCCCATGTTGCAAAGGTCGTCAAAGTCGTACTCCAAAAGTTCGAATGGGGGGTCTTTCGGCATTAGCCGTATGCTCCAGACCTTGCACGGTCCGATTATCATCTTTTCTGCTCCCTGTCATATCATATAAAGGCCGTTCGATAACAAAAAGGTCTTTAAAAACTGGTTCAACAACTTCTTTGACACCAGACCAGGCGATTTTTGGCGGAACCGCATCAACAAATTAGTCAAGAGGTGGGAAGGGGTTACAAACAGCAACGGCGAATATGTAATTGATTAACTTATTGATTAGTTTATGTGTTTTGTTTAAATATAAATCTGCGGTAAAAATGCTATAAACTTACTCCCCAACCTAAATAAACATTTAACCTTTGTCGCTTAACAAAATCACCCCAGTAAAGTTTGGTAAGTAATTAAAATACACATTTTTCACATCTTAAAAAAGAACACACAAATTCTGAAGTAATGAGCAGCATCGTACTTATGCTAGTCGGCAATTGAATTATGTAAGTAAATGCAGGTAAATGTATTAATCACTCAGCTCTTATGTGGATTTTAATTTATCCGTAACGAGCAGTTGAAGTTGATTAATTAATTTTTCTTCCCAGTATTAAGCGATATTTCGTATGTATTTGCTTCGTTCGCTGTACGTGAGAAATATACACGCATACATATGCATTGAGCAACAGATTGCAACTGAAGGGCTAAAAGTCGATGCATGTTGAGAAATTTTAAAAAAGTAATATAGCATTCTTGTTTTGTGATGTAATGATGAAGCCATGCTGATACAATTTAACTCCAATCCCATTAATTTCAATGTAATTCAGGTTTATGCTCCGACATAAGAAAAATCAGATGCAGAAATAGAAAAGTTTTATGATGAAGTAAAAAAGTTGAAAACAGTTGAAATTTTCAAAAAATCGATTTTTTTTTAATTTTATTTTCTTAATGTACCTGTCTTTAGGAATACACACAGAAAATTTAATATCGGTGAATATTTTCGAAGTTATACACAAATTTGAAAAGGCGTTTCAGAGTGCTTGAAAGTACAAGGCCGGAGCGGCAGCATTTACTTGGAACGCTGTCCCCTTTATGCACATAATTATTGTAAATGTTGCCTTCTAATGTATTTAGATGGCTAAAGCAGCAGTGTGTTATTTGTTTGTTTTTTATACCTGAAAGGTAAATTTTTATTTTTCTCTCCCCAAACTTGAGAATATTTAAGAAGTGGTAGTCAGTATAAGCAGCTAAGCCAAGCAGTAAACTTGTGAATTCGTTAATATTGTTTTGCTGTAATTCTTTCGCGAAAATGAAGTCTTCTAGAGAAATGAGAAAATCTCTTAACACACGTAAGTCGACAACAAAAAAAGCGCAAAAATGTTTTTAATCCAAAAACAGCTGAAACGGATGAAAATAGTTTTAGAGCCTCGGCGAAAAAATTTAAAGAACAAGAGGAAATCTCAGTTCTGCGAGATCCGTCTGAGGAAGTATCGCATTTGAAATTTTATAAAATATATAAATTTTATATGTTTGCAGCAATTTCTGAACATGTGAAATGTAATATCTGTGACGGAAATTTTATAAAGAAATGGAATCACTATTGTATTATATGAAGGCAATAGGAATTGCACTTGGGCCCAATGCGCATTCATATGCCGAAAAAGAAGATGAACAGCGTGTAAATATTTCCGATCTCAGAGCTCGCGAGAGCACCCGAAATGGAAGAATGGCCCGCAGACAACATCAGCTGCAGTTATTAGAAGCTGCCGAAGCGGTGGAGGGTGTATCAAATGGTCTTGGAATAGAGAACTCCATGTAAGTTAAAAGAAAAACATTGTATCCTATGAAAAGTGCTTTTCAAACTTCAAACGCGTTTCTCTCAAAATGGTGTTTTAAAAACCAACAAATTTTAACACCAGCTTCTTAAGTATATCTTTTAGTAATTAATCGACGATTTTTACTCACCGATAAATATATTTTTTTTATAAACAATTTAAGGCCGAAATGTTGGTCAAAAATCGATTTTGTGTTTGAGAAATCGCCATTTTATCAAAAAAGTTTGTTTTGCTCATTTCTTCGATTAATTACTGGATTTATCATTACTTTAACGAAATCTGTTTGGTTTCTTGATTACAGAGGATGCAGGAGAGATGATTAACGATTCTTTATGGCCGGAATTGGATGGTATTGATCTGGACAACGTTTAATTTCAAAAAGACGGCGCTATGTACCACACAAGCAACGAAACCATTGATCTTTTACGGGAAAAGTTTCCGCAACGTATTATCTCTCGCAAAGGTGATCACAATTGGCCAACAAGATCTTGTGATTTAACATCTTGTGACTTCTTTCTTTGGAGCTACGTGAAAGAGAAGGTCTACGCCAACAGCCAACAGCCCAGGGTCGATTTAAGACCTCAAAGATGGAATTCGTGAGGCTATCCAGGACATAGGGCAGCCACTTTGCAATTCGGTTATGGAAATTTCATGAAAAGGATATTGTCCTGTAAGCGTGGTCGTGGTGGTAATTTTCTTGATGTTATCTTTCAGTATTAACGGCATACCTTCCTCTTTATAATGAAATAAACATTCGATCATTTATATTAAAAAATAGCATTTTTCTTTGAATATCAAAATAACACCTCTTATTAAAAAACCCTTTATATTTATAACCCCTTAAGGCCCACGAAAGGAATTTAATAACAGGCGACTTTGGCGCTAAGATTGGCCATGAAAAACGTGCGAATTATTGAAGTATCCACTGTATTTATCGAATTTGTCCTTAGCAACATCAATCTCTTTCCAGACCTAAAAGAAATTCATGCCAAGAAAGCGTTTCTGATAAAATGATGAGGTCATAACAGATGTGGAAGCATATTTTGCAGCCCTTTCAGATTCTCACTTTAGGGATGGAATTCATAAATTAGAGTCTCGCTCGAACAAGTGTGTTAATGTTCAGGGAGACGATACTAAATAATAAAGAGCATTTCAAACCATAAAATTGTATTTTTTTTATCGAACCACAAAACTTATTGAACAACCTAGTATTGTTGACTATAGCCTATCTTAATTTCATTAAATCCGTTGAACTAAAGTTAGGCAATATAATAACAATTTATTAAAAACAAAAGATGAAATAGATAAAAAAATAGATACAAAAAATTATACCCAAAATACTTAGTCCTGAAATGAATGAAAAATTCATGCGCTAAAGTAATTTATTACCACTTTTTCACATGTCCATTTGTGTTGCATACACACAAGGCGCAATAAGTATGTATATGGTTTTGTTGTTTTGGTTTTTTATTTTATTTTTTAATTCAAAGTTACGTATAATTCATTTACAATTTCAATTATTTCAGCAATAACGAAATTTTGTTTATTATTAAAATTAATGTTACTATGCAGCCCTGAATAGAGTACAGCACAGATAAATTTTCCGTTTAGTCGTTTCCACAGCGCCTTTTCAAACAGCTCAGCCACACAATTCGTTGCGTCCACGTCCACGGCTAGAACTCAACTGCTGACAAGTTTTGCTCACTCTCTCTACTACTCATCGTTCCCACATGTATAGCACGCCTATACGAGATGTGTTCAAAAAGTATTTAATTTTCGCAGGTTACGTATATTTGAATTTCTTCGATTTTTACCTATCCAAAAAGATGGATCAAAGAACCTGTATCAAATTTTGAGTGAAAAAACGAAATTAAGTGCGCGGATGCATTTCAAATGTTGACTGTGTCATACGAAGAAGCTACTTTGGACCAAAGCAACGTTTATCGGTGGTACAAAATGTTCTAAGACGGCCCAGCGACGAGAAGCGTACCGGACGCCCGAGCATCGCAACAACAGACGAAAAATTTATGAACTGAAGAAAATAGTATTGGCCCGTCGTCGAATCTCTGTTAGAGAAGTTGCTGAAGACCTAGACATATCGATTGGCTCGTGCCATTCGATTTTTTTTCAATGATTTGGGCATGAGACGGGTCGCCGCAAATTTCGTACCAAATCTGCTCCATTTCGACCAAAAGCAGCATCGCATGAACATTTCTAATGAGATGTTGGGCTCTGTCCGCGACGACCCAAAGTTGCTCCAGAGGGTCACAGCTGGTGACGAATCGTGGGTTTTTTGGTTATGACGTGGAAACCTAAGCTCAATCATCTCAATGGAAGCTGCCGCACAAATCAAGACCGAAAAAAGCGCGCCAAGTTCGGTCGCATGTAAAAGTTTTGCTTACCGTTTTCTTCGATTGCAGGGGCATTGTGCATCAATTTGCGCTAAGCAATCCGCTAGAAACGCCCGGATTTGTGGAAGAACAAAAATTGGCTCTTGCATCACGATAACGCCCCTGCTCACACATCGTTGCTTGTGCGCGACTTTTTGGCCAGAAACAACACTAATGGTGCCACAGCCACCGTATTCCCCAGATCTGGCCTAATGTAACTTTTTCTTGTTCCCGAAACTGAAAAGGCCCATGAAAGGACGACGCTACGCTACGATTGACGAGATAAAAACGGCATCGAAGGAGGAGCTGAACAAGATTAAAAAAAATGATTTTTTGAAGTGCTTCTAAGATTGGAAAAAACGTTGGCACAAGTGCATAATATCTCATAGGGATTACTTTGAAGGGGACAAAATAGATATTAATGAAGAAATAAATAGTTTTTGAAAAAACACAAAATTTGCGATACTTTTTGAACACACCTCGTATATGTAGGCTTATAAAAAACTGTGCAATTGTTTAAGTTA
Organism: Anastrepha ludens; assembly: GCF_028408465.1. Classification (NCBI taxonomy): domain Eukaryota; kingdom Metazoa; phylum Arthropoda; class Insecta; order Diptera; family Tephritidae; genus Anastrepha; species Anastrepha ludens. Next base: position 16,782,748 of record NC_071500.1, read on the forward strand.
CTACTTAATAGCTAGCACTTAATTGCTGAAATTGCAAATCACGTACGAATCGTTAAGTGTATGTGTGCGTGCGTTCGTGTGTGCTCGCACGCCACTAACTATGCCGTGATTAATTACAATTATTGGTTCAATTTGCCAACGCGTTAACCTGCTCCACCGCAAAATGCATTATTATTATTATTGTTTTAAATTAATGAATGCTGATGGGAAAAAAACGATAATGAAATCTAGCATTGACAAATGAAATAGAGTAAATTTTTAATTCCTATGCAGTGAAGCGCTTGTGCGCACAATGTGAGCATTTGTTTTACTTCATATACACACACACAAACACACATTTACGGATTCAAATAAGAGCATGTATGTAACAATTTGAAAAGTTGTGTGCTATTTGCGTCTACTTCCGACCATTCGCAATGATTCGCTGCGGTAAAATGTATAATTCAATTTAATAATTCTACCGAACGGAAATGGCAAAGGTGTTCCCAAATCGCTACAAAATGTCCATTAAATCATATTTATAGCATTTTGTAACCGAAATAGTTGTGGTGTTGTTGTTTGCCACATAAAATTGCAATAAGTATCACGCCGTCAAAATTTTGCAACACTCGAAGGCATATTTTCAAGCGTGATAATTTTGCAAACTTCATGGCAGAATTTCATTATGGCAATACCAATTAAAATTTGGATCTTATTTTTTGGGAGCGTATAATTTTATTTGAGCAGAGTAGCTAATGGAAACCAGAGTGACAAGGGTAAGGGAAGGAAAAAAATTTAAAAATTAATTCAACCCGACGGCAAATTTCTCTGCCATTTGTCCGTTTTTCGCTAGACCCAAATTCTAGGCAGTTAATTCGCGACGCTCTTTGGATCGGCTTCTGGTATACTTAAATATTTGAATTGGTGATTTGTTGACGATTTTTTTGAAACAACCATGAATTTGGTTTTCTGTGTGTTCATATTACGTTGGGGAATAAGTTCATAGCATTTTTAAAAAGGGTTTTCCAATAACAGGTGTTATTGTGAATAGCCCGCTATTTCGGTAGATGCCACTTTTGAAGCTGTCATTTTTCGATACGAGTATTTGACAAGAAGAAACTATGCCATTCATCAAAATGGAACGATACACGCTTAAACAACGCATTGAAATTATTAAAATTCACTATAAAAATGGTGAACATTTGGCAGAGACGGTTCGTGGAACTCGAACTGTTTTGGGGCATCGTGAAGCACCTTATCGGACCGCAATACAGAAATTGGTGAAAAAGTTCGAGCTGTTGGGACAAGTTAGTGATGTGAAGAATAAAGCCCGTGCACGTCGCTCAAGAACAACCGAAAATATCGCTGTTGTAGCCGAAAGTGTTGAAGGAAACTCAGATTTGTACATTCCTCGTCGTTCTTTGGAGTTAAGCATTCCACAAACGACATTACACCGTATTTTGCATTAAAAATTTGGGTCTTAAGGCTTATAAAGTCTAGTTAACACAAGAACTCAAGCGGGTCGATTATCAACAACGTCGTGTCTTCGCTGATTGAGTTGTTGAAATGCATGACAATCATCCGGAATTCCATCGAAAAATCATCTTGAGTGATGAGGCCCATTTCCCCCTCAATGGCTTCGTCAACAAGCAAAATAGTCGGATCTGGAGCTCAGAAAATCCAAGAGTTATTGTTGAAAAGCCTGTTTATCCTCAACATGTAACTGTTTGGTGCAGTTTATGGTCCGGCGTAGTCATTGGACCTTACTTTTTCGAAAATGAAGCTGGAGCAAAAGTTACGGTGAATGGATCGAGAGATGATTAACGATTTTTGACGTGATAACTCCTTATAATTCGATTTAGCCGGCTGCACGCACGAAAAAATACGTCGTTATCTTGGTCAATCGTCGTTATCTTGCTCAATCGTCGTTATCTTGCTCATTCGTCGTTACCTTGCTTGAACTGCAAGCGAGAGCGCGGAACGAACGACAAAGAGGCACAATCGGCCCCCGCGTTCGGCAACGTTCGACATCTGGCTCTCTCCTAATTGAGTGAGCATATATATGTATGTATATGCGCATTTGTATATAAATTCACGTATTTGTATTTGCATATGCCTTCTTCCTATGTGCATGGTAATGAACCATTTCTCTGTTGAGAATAGGACGATGATAGGAAAAGTAGGAGATGAAAGGAGGTGTTTCGAGTGTAATGTGTTTTGAAAAACTCAAATCGATGATGGTGCCTCTTAGTGTTGTTGACTTATTAATGTCTGATGCCCAATCGAAATTAAACATATCTTTCATGAATTTGATAAATGTTTCGTAATTTTTCACGTTTGTGTAAATGTAACTTGACCTATTCCATTGCAATTCCATTTACCTCCTCCTCTATATCCATACAAAATATCTATCAAACAAATAAAATTAAAATTTTGTTTTGTAAAATGCAACCATTCCATCAATATTTTCTTATGACGTTGTCACGTTAAACTATCGTCAGTAAACCGACTTTACAGACAACCTCTTTTTCATGGCCAGAATTGGATGCTACTGATCTGGACAACGCAAGCAACGAAACCATTGATCTTTTACGGGAATAAGACCTTTTATTGGAAAACCCTTTATTTGAATTGCTGATTTGTTGTAAGTTTTTTTGAAACAAACGTGCGTTTGGTTTTTCTTTAGTTTACCTGGATTTGTTCGCTCTTTGGCAAAAGGTAAGTATTCATTCGATAGAACCCTTTTTGCTCTACAAAACTATATTAATTGTATTGTTGAGTTATTTAGTTTTTGTTTAGTTTTGAGTCTTAGAAATGGAATACCCAGGAGGCAAAAATAAAGAAAAAACATTGTCGACACCTGTTCTTGTTTGCTTTTATGGAACTCAAAAAGCTACCTAAGCAGCCCGTTATATTTGTAACGTTTATGAAAAAGGTGTCATAGGCGAGTCTACAGCTCGGAAATGGTTTTCAAAATTTCAAACAAGGTGACTTTAACGTCGCTGACACACACCGCGGCGGAAGGCTTTCTGAATTCGATGAGGAACGTCTCAAATCACCTCAATCACCATCATTCAATGGAATTTAGCAAAAAATCGGAAGCCTGAGAGCTTGGGTGCCTCACGAACTCAACAAAAAAATAAAGCAAAGAAAGTCGCCTTCAAATTTCTTCTTTTTGTACCACATCATCATGAGAGATGAAAATGGTGTCTATACTTCCAAGAGCTCGAATGGGAGGTCCTTCGGCATCCGTCATATTTTTCGAACCTTGCACCGACCGACTGTCATATTTTCCGCTCTCTGCCAAACCATATAAAGGTTTGATACCAAATCAGACGTTTTTGACGAACTCCCTTCTTGATAGCTACACCACACGTCACATCATTTTGTAGTCTCACGTCTGCAGTTTGGCGCCAATAAATGTTGGATTTTTTTTCATGAATATTTATTTCTCTCAAAATGTCAAATAGTTTCGTGTGCCGTACCTTATCAAAATCTTTTTCAAAGTCAATGAAGCGTATCAAAATATCTTTGTGGACGTACCTACAGTTTTGTACTAGAACTTGAACTCCGGGAACTTCGTGCGTTCCCATGTTTGGTAGGTTGGTTGAAATGGTGACTCATCCAGTATCCTAGTAGCGCTTGCCCACCATTTGCCACATCCCCTCGCTACCAACTTGTTTAATGGTTATTTGCAGCATGGCTATATCCAGTCTGTGCGGTTCTAGAACCTTATTCGGTTGTTGACATCTAAGCCAGGCAGTTGTTCGAGACTCTTGAACTGCGGTTTGCCCAGGGCTGACATTGTCTCAGCCAGTTGTGACTACCGTGAATCTCCAAGCGCCCAGTCAGTGCATGTTAACCAATGTTGACTTTTTTTTTGAGGTTGTTGGGGAGTCCAGGGAGGTTGACGGGTGCCCGGTGGAATTTGCTCGGCTTCACTCTCGCGGCAGACGGCATAGCAGATGAAGATGTCAACTAGAGTCCAAGCAAAGCAAGGGTGGCATTCGGACGAATGCATACAGTATGGGCGAGTTCGCAAATCCTCATGCGCTCTAAACTGCTCATATATGAAGTCAGTATCATTGCACGGAAGTCAACTACATCCGCATCATCTGTAGAATATTCTGACCGAATACTATCAGCAATGAAGCGCTGTGGGGATCAACGAATGAAGAGACCATTCTATGGCAATTCAAACGCAGAAAGTGACGATGGAGAGGTCACACGCATAAAAAACTCAAGTTTGGTTTCAACAATGCAGACAAATTTTGTTCCACTATTTTTCCAATGGCATTGCAGAATATTCAAATATTGTCTTATCTTTTATAAACACCAAATCACCCATTCCCTTGCTGGAAACGCATCCCCACACTATAACTGGAAGTTACTAAATTTCATTTTCGGTATACAGGTAATATTCCATCTTCCCGTGTTTTCAACGGCTGCCTCCATACTCTATTGGGTCCATCGCGGTAATACGAAGGGGGTTTATTAAGTAAGCGTGTTTGAAATGAAGACACCATTTCTCTATTTTTTATATTTCAACATAGTCCCCGTTTAGAAAGTTACACATCTCCCAACGCTCCAGCCATTTTTTAAACACTCCAAAAAATAGCATTTGTCGTACTCTCCAAAATACACCTCTGTCTCGGCTATGGCTTCCTCGTTTCAATTAAATTTTTCTGCCGCAAATCGTCGCCATGACCTTTCCAGCCGATGATACTGTCTTCGCCTTCTTTGGAGCAGATTCACCAGGAGAAATCCATTGTTTTGATTGTTGGTTATTTTTGACAACTCGATGCAAAAATTTCTTCGCATTTTGCTTAAATTGCTCCAAACACTGCTTCGAAGTTAACAGTCGCATCCGCTTGTGCTCCCCCATGAGCAATGGCGGCACTCACCGGGCCGACAATTTTTTCAGAGCTAAGCTTATCATGTAAAATATTAATTTCCGTTCCGATCGACACACCTACGGCCTCTGTTACTTCTCGCACTTTCGTTCGTCGATCAGCGAAAATCATGCCGTGGGCTTTTTGAATGATTTCCTCGGTAACCACGTCTATCGGACGTCCAGATCGCTCCTCACCATGTTTAAATTCGTTGAACCAATATCTAACTGTGGCTATAAAAGGCGAAGAGGCCCCATAGACAGCATCCAACTTTGCTTTAGCTGGTCCATTTTTCCCCTCCAAAACCAAAAAGCGAATTACCGAACGATTCTGCTCTTGAGTCTGAAATTTGTTTAGCAGTAGTCTGATAGATGGTAGCATTCGATGCTGATACCAACTTCCCTCAGGAACGCCCTCTTTCATCAAACACTGATACTTATTGAACCGTATTGAACCCTCGTATCTTATGTCTAAAATATCTATAGTACTCTCTTTTGGACATTTAAAACTAAGTACACTCAAATTTGGCTAAGAAAAGCTGAAGCGGTCGAAACTTTTTCTCGTCATCAATGAATTAATTGATGTTTTTTTTTTAACAAGTTTCTAGTTACAGGGGTTTTTAGTTATAGAGGACATATATTTTGGACATATAAAGATGCTAATGAGATCACACTTTGAATCTCCTGATCGTCTAAGCCCAGAAATCAGATACCAAAATTGTTTGAGGTCATGTAGGCAGAATATCCGGTTCCTTAATGGGAAATGTGCCTCTACAGAGCTGGTAGATGTGGTCGTGAGACCAAAGGCTGAAAAGGTTTCAGGAGATGTAATTGACGGACCGCCTGTACGAGCACCTAGAACGCGCCTGTAAACGCTGCTCCTGCCATGAAATAAAAGTCGTGCTTGCCGACTTCAACACCACACAGTCCAAAAAAGGCAGCCTACCCGATGAAACATCCGCTAATAGACTGAGGCTGAACGATTTTGCCGGGATCCGATACGTGGTAGTCTTCAGCACCAAAAGTCAGCACAAAAGTATTCATCGAGCTGCGTGGCTGAATCCTGGTCAAATCGATCTTACTGATATAAATGGGAGACCGCTTCCAGTTTTATAGACGTGCGTATGACCTGAGAGCCCAACATTTACTTGTATCATTATTTTGATGCAGCCAAGGCCTGTATAAGTCTTTATGCGGCAATTCGCGGAAAGTTCGACTACAAAAAGCTGTAATCACGACAGACAACCCGAAGATTCGCCACTTGACTGTTAATCCTGTTCTCAGCTAGTGCTGCTCAACAAGCCGGTATGCGTGAGCAATAGAGCCATATTTCTCGATCTCTACGTAGCATATATTGGATTTCGACAAGCTCAAAAAACCGGCGGTACAGCCAAAGGGGCTCTCGTAGAAAGAAAGGACGCTGCATATAGATACGACCGGGCGTAACACGAGCTACAGTGGCTCACAGCTTATTTCGTGTGGCTGTATGTTAAACTAAAGAATTGTAAAATTATTTTTATTTGATTTACTTTAAAAAAAATTTAAATGCAGAATCAAAGATAAATTATTTCTAATTACAATCATGTATAAATGCATTCAAATTTTTTCTGCTTTAGTAGAATATTTACAACAAAAACAGAATACTAGGTAAATTGACGTCACAGCTTATTTCGTGTGTTCACTTTTACCGTTATCGGCGCCAGTAAACCGGTTAGCAATTATAGGAAATTTGTTTTGCATAGTATATTAGATTATATCCTTATTTAGTTTACACATTGAAAGTAGTCGGTTGTCCAGCTTAATTTAAAAATACCATGATGGGTCGTCGTACGTCGATTGAAAGGCGCGAATTAGTGATTACGCATTACATAAATGGAAAGTCGCAGAAAAAAATTGCCGAAATTGTAAATTTAAGTACTTCCACAGTACAGAACATTATTCAACGCTTTTCTCGTGAAAAAAGAGTGGTTGACAAAGGCCGCCAAGCTCCAAACAAAATTTTTACAGAAGCTGATGAAAGGTGCATATTAAGAAAAATTAAAAAAGACCCACGAATTAGTGCGCCAGCTTTGACAAAAGAGCTTGAAAAAGTACTTGGTAAGTCATGTAATCCTGAAACAATAAGAAGAATTCTGCGCAAAGCTGATTTCCATGGTCGTACAGCTCGAAACAAACCGTTTGTTAATGAGCGTAACAGGAGATTAAGGGTGGAGTTTGCCGAAAACCATGTTAATAAAGACCAAACATTTTGGAATGACGTTATTTTCGCCGACGAAAGCAAATTCAACCTCTTTGGTTCCGATGGAAAGTCTTTCGTTTGGCGTAAGCCCAACGCGGAGCTGGACCCGAAGAATCTGCGTGGCACAGTAAAACACGGTGGGGGCCATGTAATGGTTTGGGGCTGCATGTCAACAGCTGGTGTCGGAAACTTGGTTTTTATCGACGAAATTATGGATAAAACAGTTTATTTGAATTTACTAAAAAATAATGTACTACAAAGTGCTGAAAAATTAGGCATTCGGTACAGGTTCAGGTTCTATCAGGACAATGATCCGAAGCATAAGTCGGAATTAGTGCAACGGTGGCTTATATGGAATTGCCCTCATGTGGTAAAAACGCCAGCACAATCACCTGATCTCAATGTAATTGAGAATTTATGGAATATTCTGGATCAAAAAATTAGAAAACATAACATAAGCAACAAACAAGATCTAAAAACAGCATTGCAAGTGGAGTGGGAGAAAATATCTCCTGAATACACTGGAAAACTTGTTAGCTCCATGCAATCCCGGTTAAAAGCTGTATTAAAACAAAAACGCTACCCTACAAAATATTAGATTAGTAAAAACTTAATAAATTAAATAAAAAAAATCATGTTTTTTCTAGTTTGGTTAAGCACACGAAATAAGGTGTGACGTGGATTTACTTATAATTTTGATTTTGCTGTAAATATATTACTTAAGAAGAAATAATTTAAGTTTATTTATGTATGTTTGTAACAAGAAATAATTTATCTTTGAATGTACGTTTAAGTTTTTTTTCTAAATAAAGTTTATACAAAAATATTAAACTTTTTTATTTTGATAAACGGGCACACGAAATAAGCTGTGAGCCACTGTATGTGGAATCGCTAACGGAAGACAGAGAGACGTATTATCCGAAAGAAAAGGCGAGAAACCGAGATACGTGAGTGAGAATAACTCGAGATGCTCGTGAAGAGGAAAACTGCCCAGAAGTTTTATTAAAAAGTTTGGCAGTATGTAGAACGTTTCAAGGCCGCGGCCATCTCCTGTAAGAATAAAGACTGGTAACTGACATCCAGAGGATAAGAATTTAAGTTAAGGTGGTGGTGGTTGTTGTTGTTTTTGTTGTTGTTCTTGAAATGGTTGAATATTTGCACTGAAATACTCCTAATTAGTGACCAGCACCGTTTTACTACCACTGCCTCGTGTGATGATGTCTTGTTTTCTTTTTTTGTTTCCAAGTCAGATCCATTTAGTGATGTTCAAGTATAACAGCAAATCCTTTATATCGATGTCTGAGATCTCCTTAATTTGCTGTAGGAAAGGCTTACCGAAGGAGCGGAGTCGTGTCCTAGCTAGCCCAGAGAAGATAAAGACTCCGACCACTCAATCGTTGGCGATGGGATTATCGTTCCGTTAGCCGACCAAGGCGAAGTGCGAATAGCAATAAAGTGGTGAAAGAGCAACAAAGCGGAGGGAGGCGACGGAGGTTTCAGTTATTTAAACATGGCAACATGGAACTGGGAAGTGTATACATCAGCGCTCAGTAAAATATGGAATCCATAAGAGGTGTGACCCCGCCATCCGCGCCAACTACTATCGAACGAAAAACTGAAGCCTACATTAATCAACTTAGTGAACCTTATCAGTATCGTTTAAGTCCAGGAAAATCAACAATTGACACCAACGTGCCAAGGCTTGGTGCTTAAGCGACAGTCTCAAAGGTCTCCAAGACCTCACACAATACTTTACCATCACAATTTATCTAAAGCTCGTACACTAACGGTGAGGCTTCATTGTCATACGTATCAGTATTTATGATAGATATGCGTGTTTGTGTGTATATATTCTAACTAAGCTTACAAATTGTTTATTTTCGAAAACTGTTTTTGTTTATTAAATGCCTCTTAAAGTGGAAAAGCACGTGTTATTTATAGTGGAAATAAAAAAACAAGCATGCATGCCCTCTGAGTCGTGAGCGAGTGGTAACACTTAATATTATATTTTACTATCACTCAGTAGCTAACAGAATAATCCGCTCTCGATGCTTGAGAGAATTCCGTACTAAAATGTATGGCCATAATTTTTATATTCGAACACACTTGAGTATATAACGGTTGAATGCAACATCATAAAGGAATCTTTATAGATATGGACGTACGAGTATGTACTTAGTCTTGCCATAAATTCTGTGACGAACTGTGTAATCCAAGGGTGAAATAATTGAAGTGCCAGTTTGGCACTCCTCAAGTAGCACTGAAGAGCTGTTTTGATAACAATATGAGGCCTCCAACAGGCAGATATCTACAGCCAGCCAGAGCTTTTGATGCAATGAAGAAGATTGATGGGATTGAGGTTGGCACACAGCCCCAGGCTGTCGAAGAAAGGATCATCCAGTGACCTTAGTCGCCTAGCAGGTAAACCCGGACATTCACAGAGGAAATGCTCAACAGTGTCCTGCTCTGAAAGGTCCCCACAGCTTCTGCAATGGAGGTTAAATGGTAAGCCTAGCTTTTCCGCGTGAGTGCCGATCGTCCAGTGTCCGGGAAACACGGCTACGAGTTTGGAAATTGAATGCAATGCATACGGCGAGAAGTTCGTAGTCTTGTAGTTTTAGTTCTTTTTTCAAGACATTTTTCTAACCTGTTCTAATTAAAATATACATTTTTTGAAAATTAGTTCAATAATTCACTCAGTTTTATTTAGCTTTACTTTTTTTAACATCTGGTCACTTTGCCCGCGATTGCGGTTATTGCGGTCCTTCGACCAGTAAAATCTCTCTCTCTCGCTACTGAAGTGCTACCTAGCTTTGGATATAAAAACACACCAAAATGCCCATTTAAATAAAATAAAATACCAAATTTTAATTGAATCACCTAAAGAACTTTGTAAGCGTGGCAAATTGTGTTTAAAATGTGCATTTTTTTTAAATAAATGTTTTATGGTTTTGTACAATTTAATTTATGAGTTTTTTGTTAAGACGAACTCTTTTGTTAAGAAAAGGACTTTTTTGCTATATTTGAGGTTATGTTATAAGATAAGGTACTCTTTTTGTGAAAATTTCTTTTGTTCCTTCAGTATTTTCAGGTATTTTGTGGTTTATTTTTACTATGAATACACTTCTTCATGCCCTAAGTCTCACTAAGGATGGAGGACCGGAAGACACGATTACACCTCCTCGCATTCAGTAAATGTAAACGCTTTTTAGAATGTGTGAGAAGGTTTTCAATGTTAACAAGAGTTGAGAGCGAAAGATTTAATATTTTTGCTTAACCTTAAAAGGAGCAAAAAAATAAAATTTTCACTTTCAATATCAAATTTCATAAGAATCAACAATTTTCATTAGCACTAAAACCATCTCAGAGTGAACTTTTTTAACCTACAGTTTGTTTTAGCTTACAGTTTCGGTAGCTTTAAATGAAAAAAAAAAACAAACACCAAACTGAAAAACTTATGCATTTTGGGTATACAAAATCAGTAAATTTATGGCGAAGAGCAAATGTTGGCAACACTGCACAACTCGCCTAATGTAAAGTCACGCTCTCTCTGATGGGCGCAATCTTCTTTCTATCAATCTTTGTTCGAATGCATTTTCTACTCATAAATTATACTCAGTTTCGTGACAAATTTCGTTTGAAGTGGGGAGCTAAGGAAAATCGTATTGTAGTGGTAAAAGTGCAAATGAGATTATGAGAAAACTTAGTATTTCGAGAATGCTTGCTCACCGCACGATCAATCGTTTTTTCCAAATGTCTGAAATGACAGACACAAAAAGAAGTGGTCGTCCTCGCGTGGTTCGAACCAGTGCAGCCATAAAAGCCGTTCGAGAAAGAATTCGCAGAAATCCCCTTATAAAGCAAAAAATCCTATCCAGGGAAATGAATGTATCGACCAGATCCATGTCACGATTAATTAAAGATGATCTCCACATGAAAGCCTTCAGCCGCTTAACTGGTCATCTTTTGAAAAGGTGCTTGAAGACAATTAGACTCGACAGGTGCAAGCAGCTTCTTCGGTGACACGCGATCAACGGCCGGGAAAATATTCCTTTCATAGATGAGAAAATTTTCACGTTTGAAGAAGTTTTTAATGAGCAAAATGACAAAATCTATGCTTAAACTTCTAAAGACGCAAAAAATGTTGTTCCAAGCGTGACCACCAACTAGCTTCCGGAGAGCCTTGTAAAGACGTTACACCTCTTCATTTGTGTGAAAAAGAGGTAAGGACCGGAGCAAAAGTGTACCTGGAAGATGCCTTAGAAGGCGTAGTGCAGCAGTTGAGTAGTACTCGGTTCAATAGAGAGCGTTGGATCTTCCAGCAAGATTTCGCTCCAGTCCACAAGGTAAAAACCTCTCAGCAGTGGCTAAAAACAATATTTCTGGGTTCATAGCCGCAGAATATTGACTCTCTGGAAGTTCAGATCTGAATCCATAGGACTACAGTTTGTGGTCAGAATTGGAGAGCATTGCCTGTTGAAGACCTCACAGAAATTTGGAGGGTCTCAAAAAATCTTTGATTCGAGTAGCAGCGTCAATATCCATGGAAGCCGTGCGTGCGGCAATAGCTGAGTGGCCTAAACGTTTGAAGGCTTGTGTAAAAGTAAATGGTGACCATTTCGAATGAAAATTAAAAGTTTTCTTTTTTAATATTTGCGTGATTAAATAAAACCATCTATATTATAAAAAGTATTATAATTTCATATCTATAACGGAGTTAACTTGTAACAGAACTTATGGCAGATATCAATCATACAGCTCATGATGAGTTTAGATAACAACGCATCAGATTCGAGGAAAGAGAACAATGTTCTCACAAGGAATACTACAGAACTTTGGAAATATGTGTAGACTAACAGGTTTATATCCTCATTCCACACCTGTCACATTCGAAGAATTTATTAGGATGAGATAGGTGTTCCCAAACAGCGAGAGAAAACATGTTCTCAATAACAATACTGAACTAATAGAAAGGGCGTGATTTGTGTGGCCACAAATGTTTTTGCATTTTTGTTGAAGTCAGCAGCAGAATTTAATTTCTAATCATTGCATTATAGTACAATTTTGTTATAGGAGGAACATAAACACGTGCTTTACATTATAGTTAAAATCGCATATTGGAGCAACAGTATTTATCAGTAGGAAATACTCTCTCTCTCTCTCTTTCTTTGAAAAACTGAAAATGCCGGCTAGTAAAATCAAAATACCGAAATTTCGAGTAAATTAAAAAACAATGTTGTATAAAGGGAAGTTCGAAAAACGAACATATTTTTTGCTGCTTTTGGCGCTCATAACAATATTTTTATTACTCTTCATTCGAAGTTCGTACGAAACCAAAAACAACGAATTCGAAACTCTCATGACGATTAAACCGATTGGAGGCCGAATGTTACTCCTTTGTGACTTCGTTACAGCAGCAACAGTCGCATTGGTGCTTGCTTAGAAGGAAATATGAGTACGATGCCACAGCTTCGTTGCTCGGCAAATTCCAATTTCAGTTCAAATACAACTGGCGCCGGAAGTACACGTGTAAGTGAACAAAGTGCTAAAGCCATATTGTGTTCCGGTGCTGTGGTGCGTTATGTTGCTAATTTGTTGCTCTTGCGTACGTAGTTCGGATAACGTGCGTGCGTGCGGTTGTATGTGAAAATCACAATAAGGGGCTATTAAAAAGTGCATCATAAAATTACGAATTAAAGTAAATAAATATATGTAAATGCGTGTAGAGCAATATTAAGCCAAACTAGCATACTAATTAAATCAATAAAAAAGGTGATGATAATTAAAACGCTATTGATCAGGTAGCTAAGTACAAGTAATACCCATTACAAGAATACACCAGCCGCATTACGTAGTTGCCACTTTCATTCATGGGCTCTTATATGGTCCGTTTGGTTAGCGAGAAATAAACTGCAGTTAATGAATCTGCCGCTGCACCATTGATGTGTTAGTTTATGTGCCATCAGCCAGCTGCCAACCGCCAGTGTTATCTGTTGCCTACCAGAAGGCTGTATGGCGACCGAAAAGTGAGTGTAGTGAAAATGCAAACGAGGTGTTGATATAGCCCAAAAAAGATGGTGTTTGTGCTTACATATGTACGTACATGTGAATAAAAGTTTGCGATAACAAGCCACAAAGTTGACGTGTATGTGTAAGTGAGTCGTGAAAGCGTGTAGAAAAATAATGATAACTTATTTCCTCCAAAGCAAAGAACAAGTCAAGAATGCCAAATCATTTTTTCCTGTTGAAAAGTAGCTCATGTTTATTTAATTGCAACATAAATTACACTTAAGTACACGTCTCATACCACAAAGCCGGGGCAGGTGGCGCAGCCGGCCGTAAAGCTTACGAGCAGACCTGCCAGCCTACATACATACATATACTTTGTACCAGTGGCATTCGCTTACTCTTTGCTGCTTTCTCCTTTGGCCAATCACCGTTGTTGAATGTCATAAATGGATGTGAATACTGTAACATAATTTTAAATAAAAACCTCCACTTCCCCTCATGCAATATCGCTTACATGTTGACACGACAAGTAAAATATAATAACAGAGACATAAAACAGGAAAGAGGGACCAACGCGAATAGGCGAATAAAGGCAGCTCGTAGTAAATAACAACATTTAATGGCATTACAGGAAGGAAGGGGAATTCAAAAGAAACCGACAACGATACAGCAGAATGTTGCTGACAGAGGGGCCGGACACATGTAGATGTTAGCTACGTTACATAGCAAAAAGTTAGCTTAATAATATGATTACCATATATTTTTTTTCTAACAACGACTATACAGTGCTGAAGTTGGGTTATGGTGCTAGTCGGTCTGTACGACCAACTCACTTAGACCTTACAGGCCTGTTGTGATGCCTCGGGAACCTCGTTTATTTTCCTTTGTGGAACCATTTTGTGGCTCTTATGGGGTTAGGGGTAATCAGAGGGCCGAAAAAATGATGATTTTCAATACATCATGTTTCGACTTAAATTAAGTAAAATTTAAAAAAAAAAATTTATTGTAAAAGTTATCGCTGTTTGTGTGGAGCCCGTTGCTCCAGAAGTCCATTGCAGTGATCATCACAAGTCCTTGGAGATTCATGTAAAATCAATGGGACAAGAGAAATTAGTTTTATTAATACCTTCTGCTCAAATATGAACGAGACGTTATCAATAAAACGGTCCGCGGATGACATATGGCAAAAATAAATTTTTTGTTTTTTGGTAGGACTGTTATAAGCTTACATGGCAAATTTCAGCGTGATATGTCACATAGTTTGTTTTCTGCGCTACTGTAAACAAGTCAAGCTCGAGTGTGTTCTTCGAATTCTCTTTTCTGGCTTCAGTTGTCTCAAAATGTTTCCACGGAGCGGCAACTTGAGCTTGGTAAACAGGAAAAAGTCACATGGAGCCATATCAGGCGAATACGGTGCTTGCGGAACGATATTCATTTGCCTGATCGAAGATTGTTTTTTTTCTCAGAATAAACAATATGACGGCCTCAGTAAATATTTTCCAGATTTTCGAGAAAAAACCGACAATTAATTGTTAAAAGAAATTGAAATTAAAAATAAAAAATTTCTTTGATCAGGCACGTTTTATTTTGTTTTTCAAAAGCAGTATACATTTTATTGAAATCTACCAAGCGGCTTTTAAGTTACAGTAATCACCAGTTCAAAAAACATGGATTTGAGAAAAACGCATTTAAAGTTTTGCTAGCAATTTATCGATTTAGTTATACTAATTATTTAATTACTTACACTCTGTTATCTGTTCCTGGGCTATATAATAGTTCTTCAGCCGTCATAGCAGCTACCAAAATATCGATTTGCTGTTGCCTACGTAGTATTCTACCATCTCCCATGTTATCGTTAGCGCGCTTATCTGCCACATTCATACATTCAGCATCCCATTTTTCAGCATACGAACACTCCGGAGCGCCCGATCGCCCTTTATTGATTCTTGAATAACTCGAAAAGTATTTTTCGGATTCACTTCAGATTTTCCCACAATAATTTTAAGATATAATACTTAAAAAAAATGCAAAACAAAATTCCAGTTTTTTGAAAATCATGACTATCCCTAGTCGCGTATGAAGCTCAAGATTAGTCCCATCTCCACTTCTCTACAGTGCTTACAAATATATTTAAATACATTAAAATACTGAAGGACAAGTGCTGACATTTACCAGCATTAAGAGATTAAAAGTTATCATAATACTAAGCTTCCAATCGTGTTAAATCCTTTTAAAGTCTTATGCAGTCAGCTGCGTCCTCTATACGAATGTAAATTTTCAAGTCACCTGCATACATCAGACAAAGCGATGCCACAATAACGCCTGGAATAGGATTAGCAAAGATTTAGAAGAATAGTGGCCCAAGAGGCACAAGTGGCTACCTTGAGGCACACCTGAGGTAACTTTGATGGCATCTGATTTTATATTGCTTATACGAACGAATTGAGCTCTATCTGTGTGATAAGATGCAAGCCACTTAAGTAAGCTAGGAGTAAGACCAATGGAACCCGGTTTTTTAAGTTGGATACTACGGCTGACTCTATCGTACGCCTGTCATACATACCGACATCGATAAATAAGACATCATTGTTGGCTTGGTTAAAGAAAAAAATTGCGAATAAACCTAAATTCGTAACAGTAGATCTACCCTCAACAAAGTCGTGCTGATAAGGCGATATGAGATCTGAAACTTGGAACAAAATCAAACCAAGACGGCGGACCACTTTCAATGCGTCTGCTCAGCCTTCGTTCGAATTAGGTTTAAGGTCTTTGACACTGATATGTTAAGAAGCGTCCACCTTGGCCTCTTGGCACTACAAGATCTAGTCATATTCCTTCGGAGGTCGAGTAGATTTAAAGAAAATTAAACAGGGAAACCGAGTGCAGTACAAGGGACTTAATTGTGTCTGAGTGCTGTACTTGCTAGGCTGTCCCGACAAAAAGAAAAGTTTTTCAAACGGTTAAGGTGTACTAGAGATTTTGTGGATCGGACGATAATTTAGTACATCTGAATTGCTTCCAGACTTATGACGGTATGCCAAAAGAATTTTTCATTATCAAAAAATTTCAAAAAATCAGTGATTCGCTAAAGATAATAGTACGAGTATAGGAATATAGGAGGGAAGACATTCCTCCAGGACTTTGGTCATTTGCCAAGGTCGGGAGTCACCCTAGTTTATCATCTAATCAGAGCTCGAAACCCTTAAATGCCCGTGAGCTTTTAAAAGTGGTATTTTCTATTCCATTACCAGATTTAGAAACATAAGCAGAACCACAAACATGAATTTTTTGTATGTCCGATTGGTTTCTTTCTCATTGTCAACTTGAATTCGTCCCTAAAAACATAAATGTTTAAGGAATAGATAAATGCCTTTAAATATCCAATGTGCATGCTGCATAGATTCGGGCAAGTGGAAGCAAACTTTTTCTTTGGCGGCCATTCCGGAAAAATTCAGAGTAGGCTTCAATAACTTCTAGTAAACGACTCGAGTGTGACCTTCTAATTTTTCGAGGCAAGTCGAAACGTCTAAATCTTACACGATTGGCTTCAAATGTGATATTTAACAAATTATTTCTTTGGATTGTGTTGGTGCGTGACTACCATTCCTACGTTCTGAATCTCGGTGAGAGACCAAAATGAAGAAAAAGCTTTTTCTAATATCGGTCACCCCTCGGCAGGCAATGGCAAACCTTCGAGTGTATTTCTGCCATGAAAAAGCTGCTCATAAAAAAATCTGCCCTTCGGAGTCGGCTTGAAACTGCGGAACAACATCAAGACGCACAGCACAAATAGGAGGAGAAGCTCGGCCAAACCCCCAACAAGGGTGTATGCGTCAATTATATATATGTACAATATGTATGTATGTGTGTGTATATATTTCGATACAGTTTTAGTGTTCACCATAGAGTGACCAAAGTTCATCCACACTTTTTACGCTGCTCCAATAAGTTGGACTACGTTGGTGTTATGGTAATCGGATCACTTTAGACTAGCGCTTCCACTAGCGCTAAATATTTCGAATATTTCATCTCTTGAAAAATACGCGTGCAAAACAAAAGAATGTTAATAGTCTACTTCACAAATTCTGACAATGAATCTGGTAATAAAAATTACATATTTTTTAAGTCTTATCGGTCAATTCTATGTTTTTAATATAGTTTAAAAATTGGATTAAAATAAGTTTAGAACAAAGAATATTATAAAGACTTCATAATTATCGTACTTTACTTGAAGCGATTCTACGTTCAGTTATTCAAGGAATTTTGGCATTTTCGTAAAAGTTTCCGAAATTGGTTTGTTTGTAGGTTTGAGTATAAAAAGAAGTAAAATAAAGTAGAAGTAAGAAACATTTTCAAATATTTTCAGATTTATTCCAAGTTTTGTGTTTAGAATTTTTTCAAGTGTAAAAATTAGTTTTTTTCTTTGGAATAAAATAAACTTTCTTAAAAACATTCTTCTTCAAAAAAAAAATTTTTTTTTGGTTTAGCAATTTTTGAGATTCTTTTTTTTTCGTTTTTAATTTTTAAAATTTTTTATTTTTTCATTAATATCTGAAACTATGCTCGGTAATCCCTGAAAGTTGTATTGCGTGTCGTCATCAACTTTTCGTGTTATATTCGAGTGAAAAATACACCGCATCTGCTTACTAATGGACAGACTGTCTAATAGAAGCGTGTCCGGCAAAATTCAAAATTCCCTTATGAAACAAATTTAAATGCTGCTAAAAAGGCATTTCCCTTTCGTAATATGCGTTGAGAAATTTGTTAATATAGTTTTGTAACTAATTTATAAAACCCACGTTGTTCTTACAAAATGAGTTCCGCCTATGAAAACCATTTGAAGCAGTCTTTTTATGTACATAACTTAAAGATCCAAAAATGTCACTTGTAGAAAAATATTGAAGAAGTCGAAGACATTCATAAATAAATGGATGCAATGGTGTACCGAAGTTCAAAAAACGCTGACGACTTCCCCGGATGAGGGCAAAAAAGTATCTCTGCAAAGCAAGCCCAGAAGATCGCTGACTTTTGTGTGACAAAACCGAACTTATCGTTGGATGAAACCGAATCAGTTTTATGAAAAAGTCTTGTTAATGTATCGAAAGACACAATTCGAGAATGTTTATGTACACGAGACCTCAAAATCCGGAGCACAGTGAAAAAATCGCTACTCTCAGTATCACACACCGCTTATCCGAAAAAGGATTTAGCCGCTTATTTGTGTTTACCACCAATTTGGATGCAGTTTTGCGGAAGAAAATTTGCCAAAAAGCATTATTACCGTCATCTGCGAAGATATTTGGGTGGACTAGCCAACTTTGGATTGCATAAGAAACAACGACCGGAAGCAACGAAACCGAAGATGCATAGAGTGAGAACAGCAAAGTGGGATTGAAACCATAGGAAAACATATATGGATGGTCAAATAGTTATCAAGATGAATTCGACCGATTTTGCGATTTGTGCAGTAGTCAACAAAAAATATGACTTGAAGATGTGTAGCCATTATAGCTAATGGTGGTGACTTCAAATTTTAATGAATATATTTAATATACCCTTATTGGCGTCTACATCCTTAATTGGGGGCTAGGCTGAGCTCCTTCTTCTATTTGTAGGGTACGTCTTAGTATTACTCCACAAAAGAAGGAAGACTTACAGCTTTAAGCCGACCCCTTCGGTTTTTGTCAGGAGCTTTTTCTTGACACTCGGAGGTTTGCATTTGCCTGCCGAGAGACCATCGCTATAGAAAACACTTCGAGTTTATTTATTCAAAATAGTCTGGCCTCAATATAGTGTTTTGCGCGATCTAAAACCCTTACGAAAGAGTGTTTCCGGTCAGTGACCGGAATCCGGAATGTCTTTCAGGATGTCGGTACAAGCCTTTTGGATGGCCTCTATGGACGCAACACGTTTTTCTTTAATGACCAAATGCAATTTTCCGAATAAGTAGAAGTGACAAGAAGCTAAATCAGTAAATACTAGGTGAGTGATTGATGGTTAATATGCGATTTCTACTCAAAAAATCAGTCACAAGAGTGGATCCATGAGATAGTGCATTATCATGTAATAAGCGCCAGCTTCTTC
Source organism: Anastrepha ludens (assembly GCF_028408465.1). Lineage (NCBI taxonomy): Eukaryota > Metazoa > Arthropoda > Insecta > Diptera > Tephritidae > Anastrepha > Anastrepha ludens. The sequence continues at coordinate 16,801,950 of NC_071500.1, forward strand.
ACTCGCGGTATTAAGGGCGAATTCGACGAATACTTCAAAATGCCAAGATAGAAAATTGCATTGACGCTTTGACCTATTGGCACGAACTCCTTGTGGGCAATTCCCTTGGAATTGTAAAAACAAATGAGCATCGACTTGAATTTTGACCTCTTCGAACGCGATTTTTTGGTTGGTGGCTCATCTGGGGCCTTTCATTCGGCACTTTGACGCTTAGTTTCAGGTTCATGTTGGAAACACCACATTTCATCACCAGTTGCAATGTTGCAATAGAAGTTCTCGTCTCTTCTCGCCTCTTTAATGAGGCCTTTCCAATGTTGAATTCTGAGCAATTTTTGGTCCTCAGTTAACTTGTGGGGAATGAAACGTTCACAGACCTTTCGTAAGCCCAAATGATGAGTTAAGATGCGATAAATCGATGTTTTGGAGATATTCAATGATTTCTTTTCGTTTTTGATACACTTACGAACAATTTCGATGGAGTTTTCGGTGATTACTGATTTTGGGCGGCCCGTATGTTCATTGCCATTTATATCCTCACAACCATCTCTGAAACCCGTAAACCACTCATGAACTCTGTCATGAGGTAGACAATCATCTCCCTAAACTTTTTTCATCATTTTACCGATTTTAAAACAAAATTTGATATTAGACACAAACATACTGACACTTTAGACACAATAACTTCGCTTCCACTAAACCGAATGACACCAACGTTCACTGGAAGTCAGCTAGGGATACAACTTCCAACACACTAACTCATGAAAAAGATGGCGTCGTCAAGAACATTTTTATGACGCCAATCTTGTTTGTTTTGGACTTCACCTTGTACAGCATAGTTCTTTCACAAAGACTGTATGCTTTGCCGGCAGGATCAATCGAATGACAAGGCAAAATCTTACTAAAAATTTAGTGATAACGAAAATTGTTAAGTGATAGTGCAATTTTTTCACTATCTCTAAATTTTCAGTGATTATGAAATGCGTGTTTTAACTACTACTATGGAAGTAGTGGTGGTAGTTCTTGCAATATGCCCAACTCTGATATCAACTAACTGAATCAGGGAGTTGAAAAAATCATCCTCTATTTTAGGGCGCTAAAACTTGCATTTGACTGTTAATACTGATATATTTACGCCTTTGTATTTTTAATTGGATAGCCTGCGACATTTATTGTGTTTCAAAATGAAGAGTCAAACGGAACATGAAACATCTATGACAAAAATTTAGTAAGGTAATGGTTTCAAGGTAAGGCAAGGTTTTAAGCGGAGGTGTATGCTATTCAAGAAACGATGAACTTTGTTGTGGAAAACAGATAGAGAGGCCGATCTGTGTGTATCTGGTTCAGCTGAATTAATTGTCTCCACAACAGTAAAACCTACTGGACGTATTTCCGAGCCCTTATTACTTCAACCATTAACTTAAACTCAATGAGCCAAGAAGACATTATAAATGTTGTCGAGCATTTGAATAAATGAAATGAAATTGAAATGCAGCATGGAGCTCAACACCCTGTCTTACCAAGCAACACCACACACAGATATATGAGGTAAAAGAAAAATTGAAAGAAAATCGACACGCAAGAAGAACATAGCATAGAAGCAGACACCTTGAGGACAAAAAAACACTTTACTCACTTACTCAAGAACTCAAAAAAATCCTTAAAAAAGAACACAAGTCTCAACTCCAGAACTATTTCAGCAAACCCCTGCCACCGACTACTCTATGGAAAGCAACAACAAATTTGAAAAGGCCAACCATTAAAAAGGAAACTAACAAATGGGCTAAAACAGATCTCGAGAAGGCAAATACATTTGCTCGTTACTTAACCCGAGTGCTCTGCCCCCACGAAATCGAACCATCTCTAAGTACTGCTCAAAAAGTAAAATATACCTTAGAACACACACACCAGATGGACCCACCCATAAAAAAATTCTCGAAAAATGAAGTTAAAGAATTGACGAAGTGATGAAAAAAAGAAGTCCTCTGGACCTCATAAGAGGAGAAGTACTGAAACAACTTTCAGAATAAGGACTCACTTTCCTTACGCACATATTAATATATTTTAATTCTAACATTGTTCCCCCTCAAAGGAAAGTAGCTGAAGCAAAAATGATTCTTAAACCAGGTAGAAGCGCTGAAAAAGTTGAATCATATCGGCCCATCAGCCTAGTGCCTGTTGGATCTAAAGTAATAGAATCCCTTTTTTTCAAAAGAATGATGCCTATAATTGAAGACCGAAATATAATTCCCTATCACCAATTCGGTTTCAGGAACCACAAGGCATTTGAACAAACAAAATATTGCACAGCCGCTTTTCTCGATATATCTCAAGCCTTTGATCGTGTTCGGTATGATGGTTTACTCTGGAAATTAAAAGAAATCTTCCAATAATTTATTACATATTTATTAAGTCATACCTGCTCATACCTGCAAAATAAATATTTCTTTGTAAAAGAAAACGAAGAACAGTCTGAGCTATGTGAAAGTTCAGCGGGTGTACCCCAACGCAGTATTATGGGCTTCATCCTATACTTGATATACGCATACGATCTACCAGCTTCTGAAGAAACAATAGTCGGAAAGTTCACGGATGACACTGTCACCCCCCAATGTGACCTCCCAAAAACTACAGAAAGGACTTGATACAGCATATCTTTGGTTGAAAGGATGACGCAAGAAAACTGAGACAAAATCTTTCCAAGTTACTTTTACACTAAATCGAAAAACTCGCCCACCCGTTCGACTCAATAATATAATATAATTATCCCTCAAATTAACGTCACAAAATATCTCGTATGCATCTTGATAGCAAATTTACATGGAAAACCCATATTTTCATTAATGGAAGACTTTAGGAATACAACTCAGAAGCCTATATTGGTGACTACATCGAAATTCACATGTTAATCTCGAAAGTAAGCTCTCACTATACTCAGATATCTTGAAACCGATATGCGCATATGGCATCCAACTTTGGGGCGCTGCAGCTAACTCAAACATCGAAATACTTCAAAGATTCCAGTCGAAAACTCACAGAATGATCTCAAACGCCAGTGATCATGTCACAAATGCTCAAATTCATCGTGACCTGAAAGTAGCTACAGTAATTGAAGAAATTAGAAAGTATGCAACATCACACCACTCTAAACTCAAATGGCACTAAAACATCCTTGTCACAGAAAAAATTGTAAGCCCCATAACCCTCATCAGACTCAAGAGAAAATCTACAGCAGCCCTCCATAATAAATTAGTATATACAGGGCCCGGCACTCGAAGTGCAACCTATTAAAAAGGCCATCAATTTATTTTGGAAAATTACTTTTCTTCAATTCAAAATAATACAAAATAAGGAATCCATTTACTTTTGCTCGATATGATATGCATATGATATGCCTTGCCTTTGGTCTTGAGACGGTCCAGAAACGAATTGTAAGCTGCCCGAATGTGACTTGCAAGTATTTTGGCCCACTTCCGGACGATGACTGTTTTCAGCACCTCGATACTGGTTAATCTTATAGTTCGGACCTTACTCTCCAAAATGCCTCAAAGAAAATAATACATCGGATTCGCGTCTGCTGAATTTGAGATCCATTGTGTGGCCGCTATGAAGTGCGGAATGTTGTTTTTTAGCCATTCTTGATTTACTCGAGCTTTGTGAAATGATGCCGAGTCCTGATGAAACGTCAATGGTCTGCCACCGAAATATTTGTCTGTCCACTGCTTCAAAGTAACCTCCAGAAAACTTTCCCGATAATATTTCGCATTTACCTTGACACCAGGCTCGATGAAAGCGATTGCAGGTTACAGCGGCCCAAACCATTACCTGTGGCGGGTGCTGCCTCTTGGTGGACAATCGGTGACTCAAATTGTCGTTTGAACGGTCCGTCAAATAAAATCTATCGTTTTGGGAGTCTACGAATTGCTCAATTTGAAAAATTTTCTCGTCAGAAAACACAATGTTCGGAAATTGACCGCTTTCGGCTAAGTGAATCAACTCCTTCGCTCTCTCAAGTCTGACTTGTTGCTGCTTTGGTGTGAGATCATGCATTTTTTGGATCTTGTAAAGCTTGACTTTGAGATCATTTTTCAGTATGCGGCGAATGCTACGGTCACATATTTTCAGTTTTTTCGCCATTTGATTGGCACTTCGTCGGGGATTTCGTTCAAGTCGCTTCTTCACTTTCGCACCATTTCAAGTGACGTTGAAGTCTTTTGATGACCACCTCCATGACGTTTCGCGATGCTACCAGTAACGAGTAATGGTGCGATGAACAAAAACTTTATTTACTTTAAGGTGCTCAAGCTCGAAGGAACAATCGCCTGTTGTGATTTTCCAGCCAAATATTATATAATGCAATCACACTATTCGGAATCCATTACTGATTTTTTTTTTTGCATTTACTCTCTGCAAAATGCTTCCGCGCGCTTGTAAACAATACTCTGAACTGTCAGTTAGTCAACTAACAGACATCTGATGTCCGTGCATCAGCTGCGTGAGCGGTCTGAAGTTGTTTGCACTTCGAGTGCTGGACCCTGTACTATTAGTTATCATAAAATTAGTAAATGGTTGCATCAGTGGTGTATTCCATAAATGTTTCTTGAATGAATTAAAGAGCTTGAAATAAAAATATTGCTGAGTGGCTTAAAAAACAGATCGCAAAACAGAGGTGAATTAAAAAAAAGATTTCCTTTGGCAAATAAAACAAATGGCTTGAACCTTTTAAATGATGATTTTATCCATTATTCATTATTGTATATTTTCCGCTACGAATGGATTCATTTCGCAATAATTTCACATTTCAAAATTCAATTCTTTTTATTCAAATTTAACCCATATTTTTTAAATGAAAACTTTACATGTGTATGTATTTTTGATATTTTGCAAAAACTAATTTTGTGCATCCGCGGAAAATGCTGAATTTATAAGTACTTACATATAAAACACGTGTCTAACATTTCACACAACATAATAGAATAATAAACGTTTATTTAAATTTACATAAACCACAGACTTTTAATTACCCTTTGCCACGCACATTGACACCATTAGACAATTATGCCTCTATATACCCAACAGGAAAATGTTCTACTACCGAACTGCTTTGCTTCTTGTAAGTTTGACAGTTGGACTAGTTTGCGGTAATACTCAAGGTATGCATACGTTGACGTTCGCAGAAGTATCATATTTGCATTTTGTTTTGATAGTTCAGAATTTATGCCATATTCAATAGATTCTGATTTTACAAATATCCAGCATTGGTGCAGCTGTCGCATTATGCAACACAAGAGCTATCGACTGCTATCGAAAAAATGGATCTGAGAAGTTGCATAAAATTTTGTGTAAAATATGGAATGAAGTGTTCAAAAACACTTGAAATGTGGACAGTGGCATACGCTGAGTGTACAGATGTCTGAGTAAAACAATTTCTACAAATGGTACAAACTTTTCACAGAAGGTCGGAAGATGTGAATGACGACGTTCGTTCTAGACGCCTCAGCACATCAACGACCGACGAAAATGTTGAGAAAGTGAAGAAAATTGTTATGAAGAATTGTCGAATCACAATTAGAGAAGCTGCTGAGGGTGTCGGTATATCGGTTGGCTCATTCCATGCAATCATTTCGAAAATTTCGGGCATGAAGTGTGTGACAGTTCGTTCCAAAATTGCTGAAACAACAAACAAACAACGTCGCATTAGCATCGCTCAGGAATCAATGATGATCCAGATTTACTTAAAAGGGTCATAACTGGTGACGAATCATGGCTATACTCATATCGAAACCAAATTCCAATCGTCCCAATGGAAGAGTTAAGGAGAACCAACACCAAAAAAAGCTCGCTAAATTCGATCAAATGTCAAGATTTTGTCCCTGTTTTCTTTTTCTACTATGGCGTAGTGCATAAGGAGTTCTTACCACAAGGGCGCACGGTAAATAAGCTATGCGCCATTTGTGTGAAGCAATATGAAAAAAACGTCTAGTATTGTGGAACAAAATCATGTATTTTGCATCATTAAAAAAGCACCTGCTCATTCATTTCTGCTTGTGAGAGATTATTTGGCAAAAAACAACACCGTTATTATGCCTCAACCACCGTATCCACCAGCTGTGGCCCCCTGAGACTTTTTCCTATTCACAAGATTGAAGAGACCCATGAAAGGACGGCGGTTCGCGACGATTCAGGTGATAAAAACTGAATCGCTGAGAGAGTTCAAAGACATACCAAAAAGTGCATATCAGAAAAGCTTCGAAAATTGGAAAAAAACTGGCACAAGTTTATTATATATATCTGAGAGGGACGACTTTGAAAGAGATAAAATAGAAACTGATGAATAAATAAATATTTTTTAAGAAAACTGAAAATACACCTTATTTTTTGATCACACCTCGTTAAGTATAGGATTACTTAAGACAAAATAAAATAATTGTCTGAAAAAGTATACCTACCCTATAACCTCAGAGTACCGGGATTGTTAATTAAAACAAAATAGAGTTAAATTTGAGGCAAATTTATTTGAGCTCCTCGAAAATATGACCAGTCTGAAGCAACACACATGTGCTAACGTTTAACCCAATCCTCCATGCAACCCTGGTAGGCCGACGAAGTGATGGCCTTCAGCTCCTTCGTCGCATTCTCTTTGATCTTTGGTGTTTTTGCACGAAATTCAGGTCCTTCGAAACGAACCTGGCTGGAACGCGTCTCATACCCAAAGCATCAACCGCAATGTGTTGGGCCGTTCCATATGAAATGCCAAGTTCACTAAAAATCTCTCCTAAGCCGGTATGATGATTTTCAATCACGATTTCTTACACTCTTTTCACCTTTTCATCGGTGTTCCACGTCGATGGGCGTTCGAAACGAGGCTAATCTTCCACCACTGTCCGACCACTTTTCAAGTCTTTATACCACTCGTATGCTCTTGTTCTTGATAGAGCGGAATCGTCAAATGCTTTTTGCAACATTTTCAGTGCATCGGAACACGAAATTTGGTTTGCGACACAAAATTTCAAACAAACTCTTTGTTCAACAAAATTATCCATGGTGAAATGCGACAAATTGAAAAAAGTTCCCCGATGTAAACAAACGCCAGTCAGACACTAATGATCCGATGGCGCTAATGGTTAATGGTAGTAAAGCGTTAAGGTATGAGCCTTTAGCACTGCGACCATATTGATCTATTGTGCATCCTATGCTGTCTATTGACTGTTAAGTATGCTTATGAATTGTACCACCTCCTTCTGAGGGAGTGATTGAAGGTCTTCATCTATAAGCATGAACTTGTTTAAAAACTTTTTCCTTCTATGCGTCAGCCCCGGACATTCGATGATGAGATGTTCTATGGACTCCTCATCTTCGCAGCAAAATCTGCAGGTGCAGGTGCTAGTTGTGCCTAATTTATGTAAGTGTTTGTTGCAGGTGAAGTGACCCGTACTACCAACGGTTGATTTAAATTAAACATTCCCGGAACTTTTTTATCATAGGGTATATCACAATAGCCTAACTTACTCTATATTTCGAGTTTTCTTTTAATATACAATCAATTCTCCGAAATTAACGCTTGGTTAAAAAGAGTAGGAAATTTCGTAGGTAATTATAAATATGATAGAGTTTGAGTTTCATGACCATCAATTGCCTCTTAACAGCTTTAAGTCAATAGTCAATCTAATTTCTGACCTTTATTATTGCTCATAAGGGTCAATTCGATGTTAATTTGTGACAACTGTGATACTTTTTCTTCAAATCAAAAATTGCAATACAGCTAATTTTTATACAATTAAATGTTCGGTCACAAATACCTACAAAGCTGGCTAGTTTGTCCTATGCGAAATAATTCCATTGCATTTACATTAAGAGTAGATGAAGAGTTAAATTGCAGGTGAATAAATTAAAAAAATAAAAATATAATATAATAAAACAACACGCAGGACAAAAGTAAAGCAAAACGAAAACCACAAAATCAGCAAAATGTACAAAACAAAGGCACAATAATGAGGGGTAAAAACAACAATTAGTGCATTTTATGATGCAGGCGCAATGAAATGAGCACAACAACGCCAAATAAGGGCAACACATGTGCCTACGCAAAATTTGTTGATACTGGCAATGCTTGTAGGGGTATGCGCATGTAAGGACGTGTATGCTCTTCTTTGTATTTGAATGCATGGCTGAGCTAAATATGTGTTGGAAAGAAAATGACTGAACTGAAGAAAGTACAGAAGAAATGCAGAACTAATGCACAACAACTCACAGCTACAGGGGTCGACAGCTACAAGGATGGCGTAGATGTGTATGTTTGCCTATGCGAACGACTAACATGGACATGTTTTGTGGGCAACAGCTGTGTGCAGAGTTAGTGGCAAATGTATCCGCTCATTTTTATTAAAATTTGCTTTTGTTGTTGCTCTTATTGTCGCAAGCTGTTGGCAGTTGCTGTAATGTTGTTGACAGGAGCACAACCGCAACCACAATTCAAAACAAGTAAGGCGGTACAAAATGCGGCACGAATCGAACTTTATATGCCCGGGAACATTTCAGTAAAATTTTAATTTCGACTGGCATAGATAAAGAGTGCTGTAGGTTGTAACAACAGACGGGTGGTGATGTGGGTTTTTTTTCCGACTTTGATTTCCTCAGACTAATCTCAATGGAAAACCGATTGATCTCTATGCAGAAAATCGGGCCGCAAACTCAGCTGTGACCGGCTTACCTTTAGAAGCTTCGCACACACCTCTGTTATTGGGATTGCAAAGGCAAATTCAGATTATATGGTTCCAGTTACCAGTTTTGGAAAACCGCTAAAGACCCTTATCGAAGACAACGAATGACGCACAGGCTTGGTTAGTGAAGTAGGAACTTGCTTTGATTCTCGGCTTTGGCGAATCTCCTAGAACCACCCAATCCCCTCTTTGCTTCATATTAATATACCTATAGCACCATTTCTCTTCTGACGATTCGGAACAAAACGCGCTGCTTGTGACTGCGTGTTGCTCGATGGCGGGCGAGATGCTGAGCAGCAATTTAAATGCGCATTTCGTTATGTTTTTCGTTGAGCTCTTAAGGCACTCTGTTTCACAATTTTTCGGTTCCGTTTTCTTTCAAAAGTGACTTGAGATATTCTTCATCGAATTCAAAAACCTTCCGCGGTGGGGCGTGCCATCGACGTCAATGTCGCGATTTTTGAACTTTGCAGTTGCGTGCTGTAGACTCGCCTATGGCACCTTCTCTGTACACGCTGCAAATATCCCGGATTGCTTTGGCAGCTTTGTGACTTCGATGAAAAGCGGTATTCTTTGCCAATGCTGATGTTTGCCTCCTGGGTATTCCATTTTCAAGCCACAAAACTTACTCTCCAATCCAATATTTACCGGTTCTGTGTATTTGGGCTCCGGTGCATAAAGGCACAGAGGGGAATGAGATAGTGGACGAAATAGCAAAACAAGGCGCGAGACTTACCGCGGATCAAATAAGTCAGGTACTTAAACCCCCACGCACAATTTGAATAGAACTAGAGAAGCACATGTTGAGAAAGGCGAAAGGTAGATGGCTTAGCTTAACTAATTGCAAAATTGCTAGAATCATGTGTTAACGCGCATATGATGATAGGTTTACTGAATCGGTTGTATCGTTCGATAGAAAGAACTGTAGAACTTTCTAAATTTAACGCTTAACGATGCTTGCAGGAAATGTAAAAGAAACGCTGGAGCATCTCCTATGCTGTTTGTTCGCTCTCTCTAAAACTAGACTATTCTATCTGGGTGCTCTCAGTTTTGAAAGACTACGATGTATCCCTGAATTGAAGCTTGAATGACTCCTAAAATTCGCGAACAGTACGCGCATCTTGGGTGCTGCATATTTTCGCTAAAATAGGACTCTGAGATGGTATCGCTTAGGACCAAAATGTAAAGTGATCTCTGCGTGGTTTCGGCCAGCCAGTGTTACCTAACCTAACCTCAATAATAATCGAATCTAAGTCTGGTGGGGAATAATACGTGCACCAATTTTGGACGAGTTTTATTGAGTGGTTATCCAGATACACAAAATTACACGAAAATGGGTGTGGCTCCGCCCATTTTCCATTATATTTCTTTCTTGATATCTTTTTTTTATTTTTTTTTTTTGTATTTATGAAATTTTTTAGCAGAGATATACAATTTTTTTTCATATAGATTGGCTTTCCATCGGAAGTTGGCTATGTTGCATTGAAGTATGTTTCTGCTCGAGGTGTAGAGCGCACGATGGCTATGTAAATCGACTCCTTTCTTCCCTCTAAGCATATTCGTACACTAACATAAAAATATATTTATCTATATCGATGCCTTTATGCTGTTACATAAAACCGTTATGTGTACAAAATCATAATACCCTTATGCACAAGTGTGCGTGGGTATAAAAAGAATAACAACAAAGCAAAAAAAAACTGACAGATAAGTAGTTGCGAAGGAGGGCAAGCCGTATAAAATATGAGAATTACGTCTCACAGGAGGTGATGCATGCCACATATGTACATTATGTTGTTGACTTTTTCACGCTGTCGAATATTGCACAGTGAGGCGTTTTCGTAGAAAATCTACCTAGATTTTCGAATCAAGCACAAATATGCACAAAACAATGATAATATTTCTATTGTGGTTTGAAATTAAATTTAAACAAGCGTTAAATCAGCGCTCAAAGTTTCGTATAATTACAGATGACGAAATATTTAACTTACTTTTTCTTTATAAACCAAAAGAGGCCAATGCAATTTTTAACAAAAGATCAATGCATCAATCAATCAATCTCATAGGCATTACAGTCCTGGGTGGACTATTGGCTCCTCTAAAATGCGTCTCCATTCTGCTCGACAGGCTGCTTTCGCTCTATGTTGTGAGATTCTCATCTTACGTATGTCGTCTTCTGCGTCTTGCAACCATCGTCGCCTGAGCCGGCCTCCCCTTCTTGCTCCTTGAGGATTTGTTTTAAACATTTTTTTGGTCGCTCTTTCGCTGCTCATTCTTAGGACGTCTTTGCGATTTTATAAACCGCGTTAAATTTCGTCCCGCGATTAAAACACTGAGCTCGTGGTTATACCGTCTTCTAATCGTATGGAGCCGAATATTTTTCTGAGAATTTTTCTTTGAAATCGCATCAGTAAATTCACGTCATTAGCTTTAAGGATCCATGTTTCACAGCTGTAGATGAGAACCATTATTATATTTTGGTGCATCTGGAGCGTTTGTTCTTTTTATATCAATGAAGACTCCAACAGGTTTGACATGACCAAAATTATGCTCTGTTAGTTGCCTGATATTGATAGTTTTGTATTGATAAGGATGGATCCTTGTTTATGCTGAGTACTACGCCTAAGTATTTCAACTCTTGCATGAGCTCAAAAATATAACTTCCGATTCTGATGCGTGTCATGTACTTCGTATTTTCTTCAATTATCTTGTCGCCCACTGGTCTTTTTACATATAATTTTAACTTATAAAAATAAATAACCAAAAATATATTACATTTAAATTCAACCTACAGCATTGACATATTACGTCGTTTGCCGAAAAAAAGATCAAAATTATTTACCTAAAATAGATTGCCTACATCGTAAAGCACCAATAACACCGTAAGACTCTCGAATCTGGATCATCGATAGCGTTCAGCTTTCACATTGAACTAGAGAGTGTTTCTCAAAAGCTGCGTGCCGATACAATTTTTATATGCGGCATCTTCCTAAAAAATGCTGGATTGTTTAGGTTTCATTTAAGTTACAGATGGAGCAGTTTTTCTTAAACAACCAGTTTAGCATAATGCATGCACTCCTAGCCTTAAAAACCAACGAAACTCTGTACCTATTCAAATCGTTCCTAGACTAATTATGCCCTATTTTTGTATATACTTGTGCAATTCACTTGAGAGCACAGTGCATTGGCAAGGGGCTGTTATTTTTTCGGGGTCCCATGTGATGTCGGCTTTTGCTAGATCCTGCCACATCGACCTTCTCCGAGTATTATTTGGCCGACCGCGACCTCTGCTCCCTTACAGGTTCCAGTTCAGTGCCATTCTCGTGATGAGACTTGGTGGTTTTCTAAGCGTGTGATCTATCCATCGCCACTTTCTGCGTTTAATTTGCCATAAAATGGGCTCCTCATTAGTTTATCTCCACAGCGCGTCGTTGCTGATGGTTTTTGGCTAGAATATTCTACAGATAATGCGGAGGCATTTGTTGACGAAACATTGTAGTCTCTGTGTGATGGAGACCACCCATGTTGCACTTCCATATAAGAATTCAGACTTCTCATGTGTACTGAATATTCGCAATTTAGTGGGCCTGGAGATTTACAAACTCGCCCATACTGAATGCATTCGCCCGAACGTCGTCTTTGCTTTGTTTAACCTGCAGTTCACATTTTCATCTGCTCCGCCATTTGTCGAGATAGTGCAGCCGGGCTAGCTGAAGCTTTCGGCAAATTCCACCGGACCCCGTCAACCATTATAAGTTGTCTTGTTGTGGTTGACTCTTGTCGTCTTTGTCCTGGCGATGTTGACCTCCATTCCGACATTTCGTGCCAGCGCGACTAATCTTTCAGCCTTCGCTAGCATGTTAGTGAGACTGTGAGAGAGGAGGCAAAAGTTATCGGTGAAGTCCAGGTCCTAAAAATGTCTGATGAAACACTATACGAAGCCTTTTTTGTGCAGGGTCAATTGGCTCATAACGTTGTCTAGGATGATGGCGAAAAGAAGGGACGACAGGTAACAATATTGCCTTACGCCTGCAGTGGGTCGCTGATGTTGTGATTGTGGAGCATTGCCAGTTTGGAGTTCTCGTAAAAGGCTCTGATGAGGGGGAATATATTAGCGGCAACTCCCTTTCTACTCAACACCAGCCATATTGGGTATCGTTTGATTGTGTCGAATGCCTTTATAAAGTCGACGAGTAGCATGTAAAGTGGGGACAGCCACTCAACTGATTGATCTACTATGAAGCAAAGAGTGTTGCCTTGGTCAACACCGCTATGGTGAGTGCGAAATCCAGCTTGTTTGTTTTTGAGGAGCATTCAACACATATGTGTCCTATTTTAAGATCTCAAAGCTTATATATCCTGCCCGTACTGTTCGCTGCACGTTGCCACATTTCTTCTTTGTTGGCCATTTTAATGCTATTCTGCATTATTTTGATTTCTTAAGTTTCTCATGTCGTTCTATTTTAGGTCATAAGCGTTTCTTATTTTGATGAGGTCTCTAACGCAGAAGATTTTTCGCTTTAAAAACGGAATTTGACAGAATATGAGACATCCTCTCATTCTTGTCTTCGAATAACGTCTTATCAAAAGCTCATTCCAATCCCGTGTGAATATATTTAGATAGTGTCAGCTAATTTGAAAATCTTCTTTATAAATTTACATCTGCATTTTATTTATTTATCTATATACATATATATATAATTGGCGCGTACACCCTTTTTGGGTGTTTGGCCGAGCTTCTCCACCTATTTGTGGTGAGCGTCGTTGTTCTACAAATGGAGGGACTTACAGTTTCAAGACGACTCCGAATGGCAGATATTTTTATGAGGAGCTTTTTCATGGCAAAAATACACTCGGAGATTTGCAATTGCCTGCCGAGAGACGACCGCTATTAGAAAATTGTTTTTCTTAATTTGGTGTTTCACCGAGATTCGAACCTACGTTCTCTCTGTGAATTCCGAATGGTAGTCACGCACCAACCCATTCGGCTACGGCGGCCGCCCATTTATTCATCAACTTCTTCAAATAATCCATGTACCCACCCACACCTGAGCAGCATAACTTTGAGTGGCTCGATAAACAGCCTAGAAAATCTTCCACTTACCGCTTATATCTATTCTCTTTTTTCTGAAAAAGTTATTCCATTATTTTTATTTTCGAAATCTCTTTAAAGAACATTTTTGGTATTAATAACAAGCTGAAATAGCAACACTCATTTATGTTTATTATCTCCATGAATTTTCCCATACTTTAACTGTGAGTCGATTTTCTTCATATTTTTTCGCCATTGGTAAATGGCTACTGAAATATACCCAATTGAGAATCCCTGTCTTACCACTGTGCCACGTTTTCTTCGCTATTCACGACGCTGCTTGACTTTCCATCACCAACCTCATTAAAAGCCTCAAATAATGTTATTATAAGTGTATTTTGGAGAGCAGCAGCTAAGTTGGCAACCTTTTGTCTTGAATGTTGTGCCTGCCAACTGTTTGTGTGTTCCCCTGTTTGTTTTTACATTGTACTTAACTACTTTTGCCACTGTGCAAACGAAACATTCGAGAGCGCCTACGAAATATGCACGAACTAGGCATATTATGACAGTTGAAGTGATTGTGAGTGCTTTCATACGCTCGCGGCGTAAAAGTCAAAGTCAACAGCCGCACTTAACCGACTTGTTGCTGCCATTATATATGTAAACTTGTGCCCCCACTTACATACTTGGATTTACATAAATTTTTCCGCAGCTATGCCCATACGAAAGGGGCACTTGTAGACTCATTGTGTACTTGTGGGCGCTTAAAGCCATTTTAAATACCAGCAAATTATGGCGCTTATGCGTTGCTGCTGTTAGCATAATAATTACCAGTAAGAGTCTCATAATTTTGTAGCTAAGATTGAGCTGTTACGTCAAACACTTATACTCTGGCAAGAAGAAAAGCTGGTTAAAATTTGTGTGCTTTTTTTTGTTCTTGTGTCTGCCTGATTTATTTGTAAGAAGTGTGGTGTGAATCTAAATGGTTATGCCGTAAATGTATGCATTTAAGTTGAAGCAGATCTATGCGCGAGGACTAACGATAAATGTGTGGAAAATCATTCATTGAGTTTCCTTCATTTTAGTCTCTCTAGTCGACATGTACACTGGGGCTTGCGTAACTGAAACGTCTGGCGCAGGTCAAGGACTTACGCTCGGCTCCGATCCCTGGAATCTGAGGTCCGATGAGGCCTTGAGCATAGAAATGCCAAAAGATACATATCTGTTGGGATACGCGGACGTTAAAGTAGCAGTCATACCAGCTCGGGACACTGAGGACACTAGGAGGCAGCTGAACCAAGTTATGATAAGGACGCAAATATGGATTGAGTATTAGGGCCTGGAACTCGCCAATCATAAGACCGAAGTGATCCTTATGACACGAGTTCAAATACCACATACCACTCGAGGTCAGCATGTAAATAGGCGACACGTCCTTAGTGACCCAAAAAGTAGTGAAATACCAGACTACAGGCTTACTTTCCGGACCCAGATACGGCATGCGCTACTAAAGCAGCAAAGATCAGGGGAACGATAAGTAGATTAATGGCAAATATCGGTGGGCGAACGCAGAGCAAGAGAAGGCTAATTATGGTGGCCATAAACTAAATTTTCCTGTACCGCAGCGAAGTATGAGGAATTGTGCTAAACTGTAAACCCAAGCGCAATGCATTGGAGACTGTGCAACGAACAGCGGCACTCAGAGTTGCTTCAATTTACCGCACTGTCTCTGGCGCTGCAGTCTTTGTGAACAGCGGGGAGATACCCGTCGACCTCATGGCTCGGGAATGAATAGAAGCGTGGGAGCCCAATAAGAAACACGTCATCTCTAGCTCCGCGAAACGGAGATGCCAAACCATGTTGCGGTGGCAAAGCCGATGAGGTATTGAGTCCATTGGCAGACGGGCGGCGAAACTTATGCCAAGAGTAATCAAATTGGTGCAAAGGAACTTCGGGGAAGGGAACTATTTCCTAACTTCGTTCCTCTCGGGTGACGGCATATACTTCGAAGCGCCGAGTGATGACTTTGAACACACGTTGTTTAGTTGTGGCAGATGGTTTGCGGAAAGAGGTGCTCAAAGAAAGCAGTTTGGCGACATCCCGCCGAGCAACATAATCAGCAAAATGCGTAAACGCGAGGACAGCTGGAACGCGCTAAAGAAATACATCGAGAACGTACTGCAAAAAAAAAAAGATAGACCTTGACACAGTGCAACAAAGCGAAACCACATATATAGACAAACTAGAAGACGAGACTATAGCATGAAGCTGGCTACATATATGGTGAACCCAGACGTGGGTTAATATATATAATTGGTGCTTCATGGATGCCGTTCTGGGCCCTCGCGAAGTAATACAGCAAGTAGTACCGGGAAGGGTGTCTCTCGAGAAGGAGAAGAGGATTTGTTTTAGTGGCCACACCACTCGACGCAGTAGACGACGGTCACTGTAAGTGCGAAGGCATTTGAGACCTACCTTATCCACCAAAAAAAAAACTTACATCAGTTCCCTCATGACCCTAAAGCTTTGCTAAGTATAAAGTGTTTTTGTAATTTCTGTCCAATACACCCTGGAAAAACAAGTATTTTTTTACATAATCGATGCTCTCTTCGAAAACATATTTTTCTAATAGCAATGGCCTATTGAAAAAGTATGAGAAACTCCTGAATATAGTTCAGAACAAAAACACACCAAGAGTCGAAGGACTAGTGGAGCTAAATATGTATTAGTATGTACAATATATTCACAGCGGCCGCCACGGCTAAGGCGGTGCCTTGGTGTATTTTTGCGCATTACCTCACATAAACGAACTGATTCCAGGCAAATTGAATGCATTTGTCATTAAGTAAGCGTTACGTTTCCTGGAGATCTAACTTGTAGTTACGTCCTAGAAAATCCTTTGAATGAAATTACGGTAGATGGAATTTCGGTGGCCCCTTTTTATTCGATTTTTAATAAATTTAACGCTGACATCATAATCGGGTATCTTTCAATAATTTAATCCTTGCATAAGAGGTAGCCTCTATTAACCTTTTGGCTGACTATATTTAACATTATAAATGTACCACTCACATATTCAGAGGCACAGTCACCCAATTTTGATGCAGTTATTTTAAGTTTACTTTTGAGCCAATAAATGGATATTTCTCTTTTGCCGCCTAAAATTCACTCAATGCGTACGCATGGGAGGGTGTAATAAAATATGTATGAACCAAACCCAACATTAAGTAATGGAAATCTTTGGTTGTTGCCATTTTTAGTAAAACTGCAAACATAACACACTGAAACAAACTTATTAATAAGAAAATCAAGTACCCAGCAGTGAAATCTGAGTTTGTTCTGAGCTACCTTATCACCAATTTGCTTCACCTCACCTTCTCTAGTTTGTAATGAGCAACTGATATTTTTAACATGGCGATGTTTTGCGAAATGTCAATTTTCAGTCCCTGCATCAACATTTTACCAGTTCTTCTTTATCCTTATCAATGCTGGATGGACCACTCCTTCCGCAACTATCATCTTCCAGATTACTTGATCCGCCACCAGTTTTGCTTTATTTGTTTATCTTTTTGAGGACGTTGATAACTGTATCTGCTTATCTTTTCATTGGTTTTCTCTTCGCTCCCTTTCCACACTGCTATGTCTTGAAGGCTCGTTTTGGTGCTTTTTGTTACGGCATTCTTTTTGCGAGTCCAATCCAGCGTATTCGTTGGAATTTTATGTATTTTACTTTATCATGTTTTACCACTGAATGGGGTGCACAAGTTCAGAGTTGTGTTTAAAACAATCCATCACATCCTGGCACCTCCATCTTCCAGGTCGATTGTACCATATAAAGGCTTTACATAACCCCACATTTAAAAATCCAAAGTTGTGATATCATACGATCTTGGTGACCAATCCACTGGTCCGAGACGAGAGATAAATTGCTCACCGAAACGACGACGCAGTAAATCTATTGCTTCACGGGCTGTATGACAAGTAGCGCCTGCTTGTTTTGGAACCATGGGTTGGATGTTGTGGAGAACACGCGTTTCAATTTCCGTCATCAAAAAGTCGTTTAACATGGCGCAATAGTGTTCGCCCTTCATTGAAACATTAGCGCCCGCCTCGTCTTTGAAGAAATATGGGCCGGTAATTCCTTCAGTCCATAGGCCGCACCAAACTTTTGTTTTCAATGGATGTAATGGCTGTTCTGGAATCGCTTCGGGTTGCTTCTCATCGCAGAACAGCTGAAGGTGGCCTAAGCGTGGGATGAACACTTATCACAGAACGTCAAATTTCGTAATCAGCTGCCCGATTTATAAACGTTGTTGGGGCGTAAGTTTTTCCATGATGAATACTGGAAAAATTATGTATTTACAATAGTTGTGACTACTGCAAAAACAAAAAAATAAAACGCTGTTGGAAAAAGTACCTCAATCTGAATACCTTGCTTACTTACTTATATGGCCTGATCAAGGATCACAACCTTACTTATAGGCCTGATCAAAGATTACAACCCATTATCGGATTAAGGCCGACTGTAACAAGTCTCGCCAGGCGTCTCTGCATTGCGCGTGCCTTCTCCAATTTATTGCAGCAAGCGATGATAGTTCCCTCAACTTGATTCTTCCATCGGAGGCATGGTCTTCTTCTGCGTCGTTGTCCTCTAACTTGCCATCCGAACACCTTCTTTCCTGGAGCTTTTGTATCCATATGCTCTACCTGGCCCAGCCAGCACGAGCGCTGAATATTGATGCGCTTCACTATGTCCACCTCGACGTTGAGCTCGTACAGCTAATGGTTCATTCATTCATTATCGCCAACACGAAGAGGACCGAAGATTTTCCGAAGAATCTTTCTTTCGACTACTCCAAGAGCTGCTGCATCAGTCTGCGACACAACCCATGCTTTAGCGTCATAGGATAGCACGGGAAAGATGAGCGTGTTGTAGTCTTGATGGGCTAGAGAGGTGTCTGCTATGCATTTGCTTACTGAGACCATAGCAACTCCTATTAGCAAGCGTGATTCGTCGGTTTATCTCCAAGCGGGCATCGTTTGTTGTTCTGATGGCGGTGCCAGGATAAATAAATTCTTTGACGAAAGGTATAGTTGTTCGCTGAGATGCTGGAACCAAAACGCCGCGTATCTTTCCAAGTTTACAGCATATACTTTGTCTTGCCCTCGTTAACCGCTAGTCCCACTCTATTTAACTCTCTTTCGATGGCGGAAAATGCTGCGGTATCATCTTTCTTGCAGTTCCCTACGATGTCAATGTCATCAGTATATGCAAGGAGCTGGACATTTTTGTGGTGAAAATAGCGCCATTTCGATGAACACTGGCTCTCCGCAATACCCTTTCTATGAGGAAGATGAAGAGGTCGCACAATAGCGGATCGCCTTGTCTGAAATTTCGCTCGGTATTGAAAGGTTCGGAGAGGTATTTTCCTACCTTGACAGGGCTGGACGTGTTGCTCATTGTCATTTTGCAAAGTGGGAATACTGAATTCAGACATTGTGGCATATAGGCGATCCCTTATCGGGCTATCGAAAGCAGCAGAAGAATCGTCCTGGCCACTCCCAAATGACCATCCCCTATCTCAATCTGATTACTCTTTAGTTTTCTAAGTATTTTCTTTTGAATGCTGCTATATAGTTCACGTCTTCATCTTCATCAACCACACTTCACACAACTACATATATAGTTTCTGGTTTCTTGACAGGAGTTTGGACTTGAATAACTTTATATGCGCAACGTATGCCCTCTTTGCTGCTTGTAGTCGGCATTGTATAGCAATATTTATGTCGTCATTGGTGCCAAGCTCCACTCCAATATATTTAAGTTCCTCGACAATTTCGTGTTCGACTGAGTCATGTCGTTCGAATGGATACAAATGCTCCGGCTCTGACAGTATTCGATGCGGTACCAGCTGGAGAGAGCAGTGGAAGAGGAAGGCCCCCTCTGCATTGGAAAGATCAGGTGGAGAAGGACTTGGTTTCACTTGGTGTGTGAAACTGGCGCCGGTTAGCAGGAGAAAGTAACAACTGGTGCGCTTTGTTAAGCTCGGCCAAAAGCGTAAGCTGTTATCATGACAATGGGCATGGCAGCGCCCATCTCCATAATTCTGCTTCGTCGATTTTGTTTTTTTTTTTTTAAATCATTATTTGTATGTACTTATATGAGTAATTTTGCTTATATCTAGGAAACTGTCTAGAAAACTACAATAATTTTTTACTTTACCAATTTTCACTACCGTCCTACCTCGGACAAGAAATAATATGCGACCCAAGTTTCATGAAAATATATTAATTTTCCCCCGTGTTATCGTACGCGGATGCACAGTCGGTTAGGCGTATCAAAAATGACTGCTCTCATCATTCTGAGTGTTTGGGTATATTTATTGTCTATATCTATGTCGATTTTATTATGCTATTACAGGCAACTGTTATATGAACAAAATTACATTTCCCTCGGGTACAAGTGCACTCGGTATACAAACCTTACTAAATGCGAGCACATATTGTTTGTTAACCTTTTTCAACAGCCAACCTTTAAAATCTCATAATCCACTTCATTTTTTACACTCGCTTGTCGCACTTGAGTTGGGTTGACAATAGTGAAGTACACAGCTGGCAAAGGGAACGAGGTCACAAATGTGTTTTACACAGACAAAGAGTCCATACATACATACATATATTAGGCGGGTGCACTGTAAACAAACCAAATCGTCGTAAATTTTTGTTTGACAAAAAAGTTCTATTGTCGGTTCATTTTTATCTCAATTTTGTGGCTCACTTTGTCGGGTATGGTGTGAGTTGTTACTGTAGTACTCATGAAAAAGCGATTTTTTTTTAATTTTGATATACCCGTGCTCATCTACATTTGCTATTTTTTTATTTACTTATGCACCACGTTTACATAATGATTTTAGGTTTGCTATTTAATATGCAAGCAATAAAAACTTATCCCTTCGACGTAATACATAAATTTCATATGTAAGACTGAAACAGCTCAGGTAGTCACCAAAGCCAAAAAAAACTAAATAACCGAATAACCTATGAGCCACTTGTGATAACTATGAGATTTTAAGTTCATTATGGTTAAGCTTTAAAAAAAGTGTGCTCTTTTTACTACAAAAACGCGTTCTTTTATTTAGGGGAACCTGCACTGTCAGCACTGCCTTATGATGGCGCATATCAACAAATTCTCTATGCAGAAATTGTTTCATTTAAAATAAAGAGAAATTGAGCACAAACATTTCAGTCTTCATTGCTCTGTTAGTTGGAGGCCTCTTCCTTCATCTGGTACTCCCCGCATGCCACATGACACCAAATACTTCATTTACGCAAATTAAATTGCAGCATAGCCTATCTGGTACTGTTCTATTATGCCGCAGTCAAGCGAAACTACACACAAATCCTCACATAATATTTATTCAAGAACCGTGGGTACCTAAATGACAAATACAGGGCTCGGGAGATATAAAGTGGGGGTCTATCCTTTATAAAGAGGGAGAGGCCCATCCGCGCACGTGTATTATTATGCCAGAAACGGTTGATTGCACTTTGTTAAGACAACTCTGCTGTCAAGACTTAGTTGCAGTCAAGATAAATTATCGATTAATGGGCAAAGAGGTTGAGACAATCGTCGTCTCGGCTTATTTCCCTTGCGACTTCATTCTCAATCCCCTACGAGGGAGTTTATGGAAGTTGTGAGATATGCTGAACCCATGTGATTAGATCTAATTGTGGAATGTGACTCAAATACCCAAAACACATTCTGAGGTAGCACGAAATGTAATTTCAGGGGCATAAACTCATAGAGTTCATTTTGTTATCTCACTTGGTTATACAGAACGTTGGCACCAGCCCGACTTTTGTGATCAGACAGGAAGTGATTGATATGGCATTATCTCACGATAAAATATCAGATAATATCACTGGTTAGAAAGTACTCAATCAAGATTCCCTGTCGGACCACCGCTATATAGAGTTGAGGCTTGCGGCCGAGACAATCTCGACCCCAGCAGACCGGAATCCTCGAAAAGGGTATTAGACACGATATGAGGATGTCACTAAAGAGGAAATCCGTGATGTTCCCAAAATCCGGACAATAACTGCGATTGAAGAAGCCACAAACTCATTGGGGCGAACTTTAATCGAGTGCTATAATAAGGTGTGCCCGGAACGTAGGAGAAGAGAGGGTAAGACAGTCCCTTGGTGGAACGCCAAACTCTCGAAACTCCGAAAAAACTTCCAGGAAACTTCATAACAAAGCTCTTAAAACTCAGTTGGAAGAAGATTGGGCTGCCTACCGAAAGCTGAGGAAGGAAGATAAAAAGAAAATTAGATCGTCTAAATTGGACTCTTGTAGAACCTTCTGCAGTGAACTGGAGGAACGGAAGTGTTCAGCGAGATTATGCAAGACCCTCCAAAGAGACCGGACGGCTAGGCTTGACTCACTTCTCAAACCAGATGGTACTTATACAGACTCAATATCAAAAGTGTACGATGTTCGCTTTTCAACACATTTCCCTGGTTCCAGGAATGTTGTTGGTCAAACTTCTATCGATCAATCTGATCATGTCGATATAATTACCAGCAGACGTGTTTGGTTCATTGCATTAGGATAGTTAACGAGGAAGCGATAAAGTTCGCCTTCTCGTCATTCGAAAACTTTAAGCCCCCAAGACCCGATGGCTTTTACCCAATCATGCTCAAGCATGGCGGAGAATAACTAATTAAGGTCCTAAAAAGAATCTTTACGGCATGTTTTGCGCACGCTTATGTTCCATTTTTTCGACCATATTTAGGAAGCTTTCAACGATATCGCTTCATAAGCACCCGAACATACGGAACTGCTATAAAACTTCGTATTTCCGCAATTGTGATGGTCCAGTGTGTTTTCAAGACGCGACGTGCCCTAATTATTGATTTACTATCCAAATTGATTTACTTAAAAAAACAACCTTTTAAACTTCCATGGCACACTTATCAACTTAAAAAACTCAAATAATCTGTTTTTAGCATCTAAGAATGAATCTATCTTTATAAATTACAAGCATTGCTTAAACAAATTCAACTGTTTAAATAAACTTTTATACAGGAACTATATTCTGCGGATTGAAGAGAATATTAAGTCTAATCCTAAGGTCTTTTGGCGATTTGTTAAATCTAAAAAGTCAAGCGCTCGAGTCCCTTCTGCGGTTCATTATTGCGACAAATTAGCGTCTAATCCTGTGGACGTAGCCAATTTGTTTGCCGATTTTTTCAAATCTAATTTCACTACGGATGATACGTACTCGTTTTCTCCTAGTCATGATAATCCATCTTCATCTTTGAGTTTTGGCTATTTAAACCTGGTTTTTTTGGACATTGAGAATGGGATTTTGGGTTTAAAACGTAATTTTTCTTAAAAATTGCCCGGCTATTGTCATTCCTCTCAAATTAGTTTTTAATAAACCTCTATCTTCGGGAGTTTTTATCAACAATTGAAAAATCAGAACTATCACCCCTACTTTCAAGAGTGACAAAAAGAATGATATGTCCAACTATAGGCCGATCTCGAAGCTTTCTATTATTTCCAAACTTTTCGAAGGAATTGTAAAAGAAAAAATGTACTTTGCTACTAAGAGCTTAATCTCGCCTAAACAGCATGGATATATCTCGGGTAGGTCTACAGTTTCCAACCTGGCTGCTTTTGGTGAATACTGCTTTGAAACTTTTGCTGAAGGTTTTGAAGTCGATTGTGTTTACACGGACTTTTCTAAAGCATTCGATAGAGTTTCTCATACAATTCTTTTAAGTGAATTAGCCTCGCTTGGTTTCCATTCCGCCACAAGGCAATATTTTAGGGTCTCTTCTCTTCGTTCTATTTATTAATGATATTTGTACCTGTTTTTCATTTGCCAACTTCCTTTTGTATGCTGATGATTTGAAAATATTTTCGGCCATTAGAAAAAATGAGGATGTTCCTATGTTGCAAACGGAAATTAATGCGCTCGTTCGCTGGTGCAGTAACTCTGGCATCCCTCTAAATAGTAAGAAATGTTTTGATGTCATCTTCGCTAAAACTCAAAAGGTTTTCCAGTCATCTTACAGCACTGATAATACTTTACTTCAGTCTGTTCATGAATTCAAAGATCTAGGGGTAATCTTTGACTTACATTTTTCTTTCAACAGTCACATTCTCTTTATTGCGTCCACTTCTTACTCAGTCTTAGGTTTTACTATATACGGCGTAATAGCTCGATGTTCTCGGACTCTTACACTCACAAATTACTTTTCACTTCCTTCGTTCGCTCTAGATTAGAATATGCAACTATTATCTGGAGGCCTTGCCACCAATTTGCTATTGAGAGAATTGAGCGTGTAGAGAAGGTGTTCCTTAAATATGCTCTCAGGTCGTTAAAACTCTCAAATCCTATCCCTTCCCATCATTCTCGTTTGATTTTATTGTAATTAACTTAAAGTCTCTAGAGAGTAGAAGGTCTATGCTATCACTGGCTTTTGTTTTTAGTGTAATTAAAGGAGAAGTGGACTGTTCATCCCTATTACGTTGCATTTACTTCCATATTCCTACTAGATCGTTACGCAATACTTATCCATTTCATCTTAAATTTCTTAACACGAATTATGCGCGTAATGCTCCTATTGCCAGCGCTTTAAGAGAATTCAATGAGATCTCGAGTTCTATTCCGCTTGACATTTCGGTTTCAAAGAATGAATTTTATAAATTTCTAAACCCTTTTTCTAATTTTTTTAATTATTATAATATAGTAAAATAGTAGTAATTTAAGGGGGTAGTATAGTATTTTTTTTTTTTTTCATTTTTTTTTTTTTTTTAAAATTATTCTATAACATCTTAAGATTATTGTGTGAAAGTTTGAAGTGCATTAGAGTAAAATTGACAAAGACACAAAGGATTAAGTATCTACCTCTCCAACCGGATTTCACGCTGTAAAAATCTTCACAAATCTTTAAACGCGTTTTTCTCACACTTGCCTTTTTTACGGTCGGTGTCCACTGTAGATTCATATCTACTGCACCGATTCTTTTCAAATTTGGTTTTTTTGTTTATTTACTTTATTCACGAGGTAATGACGTCGAGTTTTTTTTTTTTAAATTTTGTCATATTTTAAAACAACAAAGTTTTCAAGTTTTTTTTTATGAAAAATCGGTGTTTTGACTTCAAAGCGCTTTAAAAAATTTAAAAAAAAAAAAAAAAAAAAAAAATTCGACGTTGTTACCTGCGAAACTTTATTAGCTGATGAAATCAATTTGGCTTTTTGATTTTAGTTGATCCAGTAATGAGTTCTGAGGGACACCGCAATAAAACTTTTTTATGAGACGTCCGCGAAGATTCGCTGCCACCAACTCATTTCTTCATAAAAATCAATGAAAATTTCACACAATATTCTTTAAATATGACTTTATAATGATGTAATTTTAAAATTTTGAATAAATCAACTGTGTCGACAAAAAAAATTTCCAAAAATATGCTTGTTTTACACCGAATTAACCATACTACCCCCTTAAGCTCATATTAGATCTAAGTGGTCTGTGAAAACAATAATTATGTTTTAGACTTGTAATAAACGAAAACTGTTGAAGTCGATCAAGCGGTTTTCGACATATTTCATAGCAAAAGTTTGAATTCCGTCAAATTGACGGGTTCCGTATACCCAATGTTAACGTTCACGGCCTAGTATCTACAAGTATTCATATCGTATCTGCGCTTACTCAATGCGAAAATATTGCTAAGGGTTGGTGACAAATTCAGTGTTCATTTTTTTCTTTATTCGCTCCTCTCCGGAGCATAGGGCCTCGACAAGACTCATTCTTGCGTTAGTTTCGTTAATCTATTTCGTTTCTGACAAGGTGGGTGATTGGCCTGCCGCTACCAGTCCTAAATAGTGGGAATGCCCACCTGTCGTTGCTTGGGAACATAACATTCTTACTGCTTGGAGCGCCATCTGCGTTTCACATTTTTCTGCCAGAAGGATCGCACAGATGGACTGCTTCTTCTTGCTGGCGCCACTGATGAAATGAGTAACTGTTTGTTTTTTCCTCTGTATTTGCTTGTTTTAGCAGCCACAATGCAAATAATGCGTTGACTATTATGTGGGATTAAGGATAGAAAGGATGAGTTTTTGGGGTTGAGGAATGCTAGGTAGGTAATTTGGAAAACCGCAACCTCTGGGATGGCAGGCTAGTGTACTTACGCTAGACTACAGAGGCCGCTTATGGACATGAAATATTAAATGTTAAAGAGTTTTTTCTGTCGGTAAATCTCCGAGTGGATTTTTGCCTTAAAAAGTTCTAGCTCCTATTAGAAAGTTGTAAATTGTAGTATCCACCATTCCTTTTGTGAAAACTCATCAAGAAATTAAAAAAGAAATTAAGGATAAAATTAGAAAAACATCTAACCGTTGAAGAACTTTGACGCAGACTGATAAGAGGACAAAGAAGTATTCTCTTGATTTTAAAAATAATATTTTGATGCATATAAATACGTACAAACATCCAGATATATTTATGTCTCTATCTCGATTCTTTTATGCTGTTGCAAATAGCAGTTATGTGAAAAAAGTTATAATATTTCTTAATTTTTGATATTCCGCTGCATGTTCCCAGTGAAACGCCCTTCGATTTAGTTGTGATGAGAGATTTTTAATAAAGTGGAAAATCAATTACTACTCAATAAACAAAAGCCGCAAGACCCATCAAAATGTAACAAGAAAAAAAGCAAAGCACAAAAAAAAATAAATATTGCACGTCACTAATATCAACCACTTCGAAACATATCAAATCGACATAATCACTGAAGCGGAACCGAAAAATAGCACCACCAATGCACGCATAACCAAATCAGAGGCGTGCCCAGAAGCAAATACTTGGAAACACAAAAAACAAAACTAAACAAAAATTGGTGAAATTGGGTGGGGGCCCTAAATTATTTGGTTAATATTACTCTTTCGCTTCGTATCGACGCACAGCTGTTAAAATGTTCATAATTACGGTCGTTAGGTTGCTACTAATTGCGCTGAACCTCTTCCCCAGCCGCTATACAAATCGGAAAGTGATGTTCCTCATCTATCTAACAAATCTGGTGACACATGGTGAGTAGCCGTTCATGTAATGTCATATCAAATATAAATTTTTTTCATTTGAATTTCTTTCCGTTCGAGAGTTGGCTAGTTTAGTTTTATGCTTCGGCGCTAATTGCATGGGTAATTAAAAAGCAACATTTTTTTTTCGGAATAAAGGAGCACTTTTCGAATATGATTGGTGAGTGAAGTCATTTTTCAAAGCTATGATATACAAACGTGCTGTAATTAGTGAGTGTTGTCTAATGGGCGAAAAAGTTGAAAGCTAATTTTTGCTAAATTCGAAAAACAGTCATACCTTATTTGATACAGTCACAATTTTTTTTTTGTAAAGTGTTCTATATTTAATATTATAATATTTTGGGAAAATGGGAAAACAGAGTATGAGATATTTTATTTATTTTGTTTTATTTCATTTTCCGACATAAAATAGAAAAAACGTTCCACTCTTTTCATTGTAATGCAAAAAAAACAGACATACAGAGAATTCACGCCACAGCTCAAATGATACATTTAAAAAGGGCAAAAATTCATTTCTAATTTTTAAAACTTGAAGGTAGTTAATACTTTGTTGGATATCCTTTATTGTTACTTACAGCTTGAAGTCTACGTGGCATGGAATCAATCACTTGTTTTGTGTATTCTAGACTAATTTACTTACTTACTTACTTAAGTGGCCATAACAACCCGTTACCGAGTTACGGCCGACCTCACTAGCTCTCTCCAGGCGCCTCTGCTCCGCGCGCGCCTTCTCCAATTCTGTGCACCAAGCGAGCATAGGGTTTCCTCCTGGTCTTTCCACCAGAGTAATCGTCTTCCTCTGCGTCGGCTCCCTTGGACTTCGGCCTCGAACACCTTCTTTGCTGGACCTTCTTCATCTATACGCACGACATGCCCTAGCCAATGTGGCGATGCGTTGAACTACGTCAATGTCAGCGTAGAGCTCATACAGCTCGTGGTTCATTCTTGAACGGTAGTCTTCGCCAACGCGCTCAGGACCGAAGATCTTACGAAGAACTTTTCTCTCGAGCCCCCCAAGAGCGGCTGCATCGCTTTGTGACACTACCCATGCCTCTGCGCCATAAAGGAACACGTGTATGATGAGCTTCTTGTAAAGTGTCAGTTTGGTCATGCGAGAGAGGGCTCGACTACTCAATTACTTACTTAGCCCATAGTAACACCTATTAGCTAGAGTGATTCTCCGTTTGATCTCCAGGCTGATATCGTTGTTGCTGTTAACGGCGGTAAATAAATTCTGGCACAACTTCGAAGGTATACCTAGTTGTCCGCAATGACGTGCGTTCCCACACGCCTTGTGTTCCACGTTGTAGACAGCATATACTTCGTTTTACCCTCGTTCACCGCCAGACCCACTCGTGATGATTCCTTTTCGATAGCAGAAAACGCAGCGGTGACATCTCATTTACAGCGGCCGATAATGTCAATGTCATCGGCGTACGCAAGGATCTGGACATATTTGTAGAAAATAGTGCAATTACGATGAACACCTGCTTTTCGGAGCACCCTTTCCATCACGAAGTTGAAGAGGTTGCATGACAGTAGATCGCCTTGTCTGAAACCTTGAACGGTATTGAATGGCTCGGAGAGGTTATTTCCTACCTTGACGGAGCTGGTTGCGTTGCTCAACGTCATTCTGTAAAGCCGTATGAGCTTCGCTGGTATACCGAACTCAGACATGGTGGAGTACAGGCAATCCCTTATCGGGCTATCGAACGCATCTTTAAAGTCGACAAAGAGATGATGGGAGTCGACTTGTCTGGGTCATGGGTCTTTTCCAGGATTTAGCGTAATGTGAAAATCTGGTCGATGGTGGACTTACCACTTCTGAAGCCGCACTGATAAGGCCCGATCAGTGTGTTGGCAAACGGCTTAAGTCTTCCACATAGGACGCTAGACAGGACCTTGTAAGCGATGGTTAGAAGACTGATGCCCCGGTAGTTGGTGCAGATCGTCGGGTCACCCTTCTTCAGTACAGGACAAAGAACACTGAGATTCCAATCGTCGGGCATGCTTTCTACTAGCCATATTTTGCAGATGAGCTGATGCATGCTCCCTATCACCACATCGCCGCCAGTATTGAACAGCGCCAGCCGCTTTGTTATTCTTGAGCCGCTGAATGGCAACTCTAACTTCGTCATGACTACGTGGTGGAACGTCCAAATTATCGTCGATTGGTGGTATCGGGTCATCTTCTACTGTGGCGGAATTGTGTGCATCATCGCCAGCAAATAAATTGCAGAAGTGTTCCCTCCACATGCCCATAACCAGATTTTCGTTTTTATCTCTGCAGGCTGATGTTTCGGTCTTGAAACCTTCTGTCAGACGCTTGACTTGTTGATAGAATTTTCGAGCATCATTCCTGCCCCTGTACTTCTGTAGCAGGTCACGCTCACGCTTCTCCTATTCTCGTTTCTTGCGTCTGAAGAGGCGCCTCTCTTCCGATCTCTTTTCCCTGTAGTTATATCGTATTTGTAAGCTGAGTTCTTTCTAGACTAATTTGCTTTACTCTTTTTAAGCTCAGAGTTGTTAAGGACGTGACGTCATAGTTTCTTATATTTGTTTAAGAAACTGATCAAAAATTTTAGTTTTAAATCCGATTTTCATACTACGTGAAAAGTTTCATAACACCAGCACCTTAATGCCTTTCCTCTGACGCGAACAAATTTTGTTTTTAATTTTTTGCTGCGTGTCAAATTTTTATTCTATTCTAATATATATAAAAACGTTCGAGTACTTTTTTAACATTTTTAAAGCAATACATACTTAGTGGCCGTTACCAGCACTCGTTTCCTCTAACCTCCCCTAAAATGGTTGGTAAATCGTATATCGGTAACACTGCTGCTTGACTTGCCGCAACAAATCAGTGACGCAATTTAGGTGTTGATCACTCGGCCAAAACACCCGGTCGTGATTCAACCAATCCTGTAGACCATTACTTGAGTGCACCACATTTTAATAGGATATTTAGTACTATAACTGAAGCTAGGCATTAGTTAGTTGACAATTTGAAAAACTGCTTACGGCTCTTTACTGGCTCAAACCTTGACGCTATAGTTGGCTTTGGTGCCTACTGTAAGAAGCCAAAAGTAAGCGTTTCTGCTTCTCTTCCCAATCACTGTAGCGTATCTCGAGCTGAAATTTTAGCCATTAATGAGGTAGGTAACTGTTTGGCTAGGAAAAAATGTGACGTGACTACTGACATGACTTTAGAGAAGTCTAAATTTATTCTGATAGCCAAGCGGTGGGGTTGTCACCAATTCCATCATTGCTTGGAATGCTCGGAATATTTCCGAATCCATTTAATATGGATGCTAGGGAAATTCTAAAACAGACAAATTAGCAAGAGAGGGCACTACCAATCTCCTCTCTCTTGGTATGGAGATTGTAGGTACATATACCCTTCTCCATCTACAAACTGCGTGGTGTAAGTAGCGTTGTCACTTCGTTGTAATGCTACACAAAGAATTTGTGTGACTTTAATCGGTCAAGGAAAAACGTATTCCATGTTAGTTGCTTTGATCACCGACCACTTCTTCCTAGGTCGAACTGGTCAAAGATTGAATGTACCTCATTTTGGCTACGTATTGTCGAAGCTGCAAGAATGTAGAGGAGGAAGATCCTTTCAGACATCTCTTTCACCGTACTGCGTGGCAGGCCATTTGGTTTAGATATTTTCCCTCATCGTTCTTGAATTATACAGATGACGTTAGAGATAAAAGTATCAGCCACATCAATAATATAAAGGCACTTTTGTCTGAAATTTTTGGTGAAACAAAACTCACGCGCACTCTTTATCATGACGCGCAGGTTCCTCGAAACTTGTCGATGTGCGGCAAAACAATGCCGACAGCGGCGAAGGAGACAGAAACTTATGGCTCAGAAGATGTTGAATGACATTAGTTATTACGTATAGCAAATAGATTTGAGTGCTTTGCGTGCGATAAGTTGTACCACCGCATATTATTATTTTAATAAGTCTTGATAGGTGATAGCGGCTTCCAAAAATTAATTTAGGAAAATAGAGAAAAGAATCGCCTTCGTTATTTAAGTAACAAAACCGATTAGCCACTTGACACTAATTCGAAAATACCCTACCTTCGGTAGGTGCCCTTGGATATGCAAAGTAGACTTATTATCTTTTTGTATCATCCAAATCGATTATTATTACGAAGGTTCCTTGCTGATGGTCTCTTTTGTCTTCAAGCTGAACATTTCGTAATGCCAGTTATGAGTGAACTCAGAAATCCTATATGCTTTCCAAGCGGATTCTGGCTGCATATAATATTTCCGATGCACTCACAGATCATATGGCTCATTCTGCTCCACCTGACTATGGAGATACTTCAAAAATCTGAAAACTAATCACCGTAAACCTAATTTATAGTTATCTGTATCGAGTAACAAGTGTAAAAAAGTCATGGACGTATACCTAAAGTCTGTTTCTGTTTATAGTTAAGGCTCAAAACTAAACAGATTTGCATATAGAAGGAGTCCCTCAGAAAAGCTATCATTTTTAAACGAAGTTATCTGAAATTCTTTGCAATGAAATTTGCTAATCTCTCATTCAATGTAGGAGTTTCATAAATGATATTTTCCAAAGGTGCATCATGAGCATGGTCTAGATGAAACTCCGGTGATGTTGCTTGTAGTAAATATAATAGTATAGTATGAGGGCGGGTCAATAAGTCCGTGACTTTTTGCATTTCCGACCTCTTTACTGAAAAATAAATACTGCTCCTGTCAACAAGCATCTGTCAGTTAACTCCTGTCAAAATTTGAACGTGCTGCTTTAGTTAGTTTGTGTTTTACAGCTACCTTTATCAGA
This sequence comes from Anastrepha ludens, assembly GCF_028408465.1. Classification (NCBI taxonomy): domain Eukaryota; kingdom Metazoa; phylum Arthropoda; class Insecta; order Diptera; family Tephritidae; genus Anastrepha; species Anastrepha ludens. The sequence continues at coordinate 16,833,636 of NC_071500.1, forward strand.
CTAGCTGTTTCGACAGGTTGGGTCCAGAGAGAGAGGGGTGTTAGATGAGTGGGTTTGATGGGGCATGTGAAAAGGTGGTTAGTGTCGTGTGGGTTGCCTTTACATGCCGGACATATGTTTAGTATGTCGAGGTGGATTCTGGATAAGAAGGAGTTTAACCTGCCACAGTATCCGGAACGTAATTGCGCCAAGGTTACGCGGGACTCTCAGGGAAGTTGAAACCCTTCGTCTGCGATTGGTGGTGGTTGGACTCCGATAACGACATTCGGGGTTGGGAGCTTAAAAAGGTGGTAAGGGTCTCCCGATGAGTGTCGTTTATGGCCTGTCTGTACACTGTCCGATCCAGTAGCTGTCTGTCTGTTTTGTCTTGGATCTCGTCCGCATAGTTGAGGAAATGCCTCCTGGTGTGCCTGGAAGGTGGCTTAGGCTCAAGAAGGCGTCTGCATGGGTGAGGCCTGCGGTAACACCCTAGCAGAAACTGTTTACTGAGCAACTTGTTATGCTCCTTAATAGGCAGCATTAAGGCCTCATCATGTAGATGTTGTATAGGTGACATCAGAAGACATCCTGTCGCAGTCCTTATTACAGTGTTTTGCCAGGTCTGGAGCTTCGTCCACTGCGAATCACTGGTTCCAGGCGACCAGACAGGCGCAGCATAGTTTAGAACTGGTCGGCCTATTACCTTGAAAGTCGACAGCAACATTTTCTTGTCCTTGCCCCAAGTGCTGCTTTTTACGAAACACCTGTCCCCAGGCTCTCACCGCCATGGTTTCCGAAGAGTGCATAGCACCACCACTGCACTCACCGTCATTAACACCCAGGTAAACCGCTAGCTCATCCAAAACCGTCCCTGCCAGAAGACTGTCCTAGTAGCGTTGGATCTAAAAAATGCTTTCAATACAGTCAGCCACGCCACGCTACTAGATGACATTTCACAGTCGACACTCCCGCCAGGGCTGAAGAGGTGGACCGCGAACTACCTGAGTGGTCGTCATTCGTCGGTGATATTTCGAGACCAAACATCTAAACAGTGCAAAATAAAGCAAGGAGTACCGCAGGGTAGTGTCCTTTCACTCTTGCTTTTCAATATCTATAGTATATTTCCCCCAGCCACCAGAGCGAGTCTTCCTGGTCTCATACGCCGACGACTGCACGATAATGGCGTGGGGCAATGATATAGCTGTCCTATGCTTCAAAGTAAACGACTTCCTCGCCCGTCTTTCTCGCTTCTTCACTGCGAGATCTTACAACTTTCCCCCACTAAATCCACGGCGACCCTTTTCACCACCTGGATAAAGGAGGTCAATCTACAACTTAAGGTAAAAGTCGATGACGCACCAATTCCGACGGCTAACAACCCAAAATACTGGAAATTACCTTTGACAGCTTGCTCTCCTTCTTAGCGCATACATTTGAATATATATGTTTATATCTCTTGTGGTGAGAACTCCACTCCATGATAGCAAGAATTTCAGCTTGAAATGCACTACAGTGATCCAGTAGCCGGAATGAGATGTTGGCATTCATTTCCTCAGAGTGAAGGCCTCCGCCTACTTGTTCATTTAGCTTGGAACCATCAGTATAGATACTGATTCCACTTCTATTGTCCATTACCCCATTGTCCCAATCTTTTCTCGTTGGGAAAGTTTTACCACAACAAGGATGTGTTTAAATGCAGCTCTACTGAGCTATAAAAGTCTGTCGTTTGATGTTAGAAGTACGTGACCCCTCCTGTTAGTGATTAGGTTAGAAGATTCTCTTAACTTAAGTGCCGATTTCGCCGCCAGCTGCTTGCTATAGGTCTCAATATAGCAGTGCCATATGACAATCATCGCTGCCGTGGGCGTAGTCTTTAATGCCCCACTTTTGCAGAAACTAGCACCTCTTTGAATAGTTATATATGGACTTAATATATTTTTCGAAACACGAGTATATAATTACTAATCAGATTTTTTTAAGATAAGCAAGCATTCAAAAATTTCTGAATAGCTTTTATTCTTACTTACAATAACATAATTTGAGTATCCCAAGAATAGTGCTGTTGTTGTTGTATCAGCATAAACACTGCCCATACATATACGCGGAATGCTGCTAAAGTGACAGTCCTTGGCCGGATATAAATTCGGGCCGTTCCGATTATGTAGAACTGACTGTCGTGGGCACGCAGAAATATTACTCATACGACGTGTTGCTCCGTTGTAGCCTCTCTATTATTTTTAATTTAATTACAAACTCTCCTTAGAGTATAAATAAAGTTCTTTTAATTTAAATATATGAAGCCGCTTACCTACATTGACACATTTATGCATGCAAGCAAATTTTGATTTCTTGCAGTGATGATGGATGAACCACGATTCGCGCAGCCGATACCAAATGTAACAGTTGCTGTTGGCCGAGACGCCAATTTGCCATGTGTAGTAGAACATTTGGGTGGATACAAGGTAAATAGAAATATATTTCTGTGTTATTGTTATTGCGATTTAGTTCCACTGTTATTGCATAGAAATATTTTCAATATTTCACAATGCGCAGGTTGCCTGGATTCACATCGACCGTCAAATGATACTCACCATTCATAGGCACGTCATCTCGCGTATACCGCGCTACAGCATCACCTATGACAATAGCAATACGTGGTTGTTGCATGTGAATCAAGCGCATCAGGATGACCGTGGCTATTATATGTGCCAAGTAAATACGAATCCAATGATTAGCCAAGTTGGCTATTTGCAGGTTGTGGGTGAGTTAAGTGAATGTGTGAAAATAGTAAAAAATTAGTAAATTTAAAACTCTATTTCCCACTTTTTGTTTTGTAGTACCACCGAATATACTCGATATTGAGAGTACACCCTCCTCAGTGGCTGTGCGTGAAAATCAAAATATTAATATGACTTGTCGTGCCGATGGCTTTCCAACACCGAAAATCATTTGGCGACGCGAAGATGGCGAAGAAATCGCCGTCGAAAAGAAGAAGAAAGGTAGATACAATACAATTACTTATATATAGTCGTAGATGTAGGTAGTTATGTGATGAATATATTACTTTGAGCACACACTGTTTTATAACTGGAATTTATTTCTCCTTTCCCATTACAATTACAGTTTTAGTTTACGATGGCGAAGTGTTGCCATTAACGAAAGTGAGCCGCAATGAGATGGGTGCTTACCTCTGTATTGCCACTAATGGCGTACCGCCGTCAGTGTCGAAAAGAATTATACTGGATGTTGAATGTAAGTATGACGAGGGTGGTTTTGTACAAATTCGTTTCGGTAGATACACTTAGCAGAAGCGGGGAAGTGCTTATGAGCTTTGTCATGGCACAAGTAAATGCTTTAGGTTTAAGTATTTCTAAAAACAAATATATTTATATTTTTCTATTTAAGTCAATATATTATATATTAGTTGATACGCCGAATAAACTACCAACAACCTGCGGACATATCCACAAACTACTTGCCTTACATTAAAGCTACAACAAACACTGCTACCCGAAAAACTGTTCGGAAAAAAGTAGGCTTTAATAGTGATTTTGTAACTATAAACCCCAAGGCGCATTCTTTAAAGGTTGTGACACTAGACCAACAACATTATTTTATACATTTGATTATCAAAGAAAAGTATTGTCGAAGTAGAGAACAAAGAAGAAATTCGCTTCATTCTGGACTGACAGCCACATGGACACGGCGAAAGAAAAAAAACCAAATCAGCTGATTTACCGATACCACCTTTAATAGATTCGCCTTGATAAAATCTGAAATACTCTTCTTTTTTAACTGTATAAAAGCTATCACAGTTTTTGCACACAATTTTAATTCAATTTATGTAATGAACAAAAAACTGGAATGAAATACGAATCGAAAAAATTAATTGAACGTAACAACTTTAAAATCAAGCCCCAAACACAACGAGATCAAGCATTCGACTTGATATGAACCTATATTAATATTGACTTATACATATTTATATTTAAATTGTGCCTGCGCGATTAAGTTCTGCGGCTCGAATGATCCTCTCCAACATTAGGTTAAAGAAGTCACACGACAGCGAGTCACCCTGTCTGAAACCTCGTTTGGTATCAAACGGCTCGGAGAGGTCCTTCCCGATTCTGACGGCGCTGCTGGTGTTGAGCAACGTCATTTTGCATAGCCGTATTAGTTTTGCGGGGATACCAAATTGAGACATCGCGGCATACAGGTAACTCCTTTTCGTACAATCGAATGCAGCTTTAAGGTCGACGAAAAGATGGTGTGTGTCGATTCTCCTTTCATGGGTCTTTTCCAAGATTTGGCGTATTGTGAATACTTGGTCAATGGTAGACTTACCAGGTATGAAGCCACACTGATAAGGTCTAATCAGTAGGTTGACGGTCGGCCTCAGCCTTTCACACAATACGCTCGCTAGAACCTTATAGGCGATATTTAGAAGACTAATCCCGCGGTAATTGGCACAGATTACAGGATCGCCCTTCTTATGGATTGGGCAGAGCACACTTAAATTCCGGCAGGCTTGCTTTCATCCGACCATATTTTGCATAGAATCTGATGCATGCACCTTACCAGCTCCTCGCCGCCATGTTTGAATAGCTCAGCCGGCAGTCCGTCGGCGCCCGCGGCTTTGTTCTTCCTTAGCCGCGTTATCGCTATTCTCACCTCGTCATGGGCGAGTAGTGGAACGACAATTCCGTCGTCAACAATTGGGGTATCGGAATCTTCATATTATCTGTGACATGCGCATCGATCACTGTTTAACAGGCTCGAGAAGTGTTCCCTCCCTAATTTAAGATTACTCTGTATGTCAGTCACCAGTTCGCCGTCTTTGTTCTTACAGGAAAACGTCCCGGGAGAATTTTAGAGCATTGTTCCTATTGGCCTCGCACTCACGTATTTCGGCCTGTCGGTTCTTCTTTCGTATATTACGTCTCTCTTCCTTTTTTAGCTCTTTGTAGCGATCCCACATGGCTCGCGTTGCGTGCGATCGCAGCGTGACTCTATAGGCGGCATCTTTTCTTTCTGCGGCAGCATGAGATTCCTCGTCGTACTAACAGTTTTTTCCGGGCTCGCCGGAAACCGATTCCTTCCTCGGCGGAGGTACGTAGAGAAAGAGAAATGTTGCTCCATTGCTCGTGCATGCTGGTTTAATGGGCAGTACTCTCTGAGAGCAGGAGTGAGAGTCGAGTGGCGAATCTTCTGGCTGTATGTTGTGATTGCAGCTTTTCGATGTTGAACATTCTGTGCGTTGATAGATGTACGTTTTGTGCTGCACAGAGGCGTGCGCGTAGTTTGGCTTGATTCGAGTCGATGTTGGGTCCTCCGATCGTACGTACATCTAAAACTCTGGAAGCGTGTCTTCCATCTATCACAACATGATCGACCTGGTTTCGCATTTTCCAATTAGGAGACAGCCAGGTAGCTTGTTGTGTCTTTTCATGCTGGAATCTGGTGCTGCGGACTACCATGTTTTAGGCCCCGGCGATGTCGATCAGCCTCTGTCCGTTACCGGATGTTTCGTTATGCTGGCTGAATTTCCCGACTGTGGGACAAAAATTCCCCCCTTGCCCACCCTGGCTTTGAAATCGCCATGCACGATTTTTATGTCGTGGTGGAGGCGGCGCTCATAAGTACGTTTCAGGCACTCATAGTAGAAATCTTTGGTCGCATTGGTGGTCCTTCTCTTCTGTCGGGGAGTGGGCGCAAATTAGCGAGATGTTAGAAAAACGGGCTTTAATGCGGATTATTGCGAGACGCTCGTCCATTGGGGTGAACGACACTACTTGGCGATGAAGTCTCTCTCCCACAACAAATCCAATACCGAATTTACGCTTCTTTACATGGCGGCTGTGGTAGAAGTCGGGAGGTCCTATGGTTTTCTTGCCTTGCTCCCTTTATCGCATCTTTTGAATGGCAGTGGTGCCAACCTTTACTCTCACGAGGACATCAGCCATCCGGGCAAAGGCACCTTCCACATTAAGGGACCGGCCATTCCAGCTGTATGCCCTCAAATCGTAGTCCTTAGTTCGTTTGCAGGGGTAGTCATCTACACTGGAGTTCTCATCCGAGGCTTTGTTTGATTTGAATTCCGGGGAATTTTTAAGTGGTGGGTCCTAAACCCAGCGCACAGCCCGCTATCCAGCTGGAATGGGTGTTCGAAAGCAACCCGGAAGATACATAGGCTAATCCCGGGAGTTGTGAGCTGCTTGAACCATATGCAGAAGAATCCTCCTGGCCACTCGCAAGTGAATGACGATCAGTAACTTTCCCCACTGGCGTGGACTGCTACATATGGAAGCATCCTAAGAACTAATCTTATTTATTGAAAAAACTTGACTTTTGGAGGGATTTTCATATCGATCCAGCTAACGGAAGCATTATTATTTTCTCTAGTTAATTTGGCGGAAGTCTTAAAATATGAAACATTTTTTAATTCCAAGCGAAAAACTGTGCCGATTTTTGGTGAATGGTGCATCCTAATATACACAATTGGCTCGTACAATATTTGTTGGGTATTTGGCCGAGCTCCTTCAACGATTTATGATATGCATTTTGATATTATTTTACAAATAAAAAAGACTTACAGTTTTGTGCCACCTCCGAAAGTCGTAGTGGTATTTTCGTGGCTTGCAGTGGGTTGCGAAATCAGCTCTACCGCATGGTAGTCACGCACAAGCCTATGAAGCTACGTCAGCTTCCAATATGTCAAAACGCCAATATGTCAATCTGTCAATATACCAACATGTAAACTTTCTAACATTTTTTAAGCAATCAATCATGCCATGGCCGATCGAAGTGATACGAAGACAAGCAGTATTGAGAGTGTACTTGGTTGGTTGGTTTAATTGGTGATTCACTAAGCATCCAAATAGAGTTTTCGTACCATTTGTTTGCCACATTTTCGATACCAAGATGTTTACTCGAGTGTACTCATTGGCGTGTAATTTAAAACGAAGCAAACAAAATTCCTTGCTGAATAGAAACAATCTCTTACGACATCCCTCCAGCTGCTATAGAAATCAATATGCGGGCATCTAATCTAGTGGTTCTACGTCCATATTTCTCTTTGGTATACCCCGTGGGAGCCCAAGCATTTATTTTTGAGAGCCTTAGGCAGCTTCGTGCTGCTCATTGCTGAAATATGAGCCAAATGCTGTTAGAGATGCTGCAGGTGTTCAAGTTAATTCACCTGCTATTGCTATACTTTTCTCCTCGACGGCCACAGTGTATCATATTTCTCTTTGTTGGATCGTTAATTACCACTATGTTTCGGAACCCAGTATATATTAGATTAACGCTGGGATTTTGGGATGCCCCGATATTGTTGATCATATTTTGGCAATTTTTTTTCTTAGTTAGAAATTCTACTAATTTTTGAAAATTGTCATAATTTGGATGGCGAATTTGGCTACTGGCAATTTTAAATATATATATCTTTACGCATGGTTTGCATCGATGGGTAGTGAGACATGACCATCATCATCAAGTAGCGATTACAGCTCAGGGTGAGCCTTAGCTTCATCCACAATCCACTTCCAATCAGCGCAGTTCCTACCAATAGATCCTCACCTCCTTACTCGTAGTTTTTTCAGGTCGGCTATGACTTGGTCAAGCCAGGTTAACATTGAACGTCCTCGAGCTCAGGTCATTAGACAGTTCGTTGTTCAAAAGATTTTTGGGGGCGACTGCATTCCATGCGCACAGTCTGCCCTAACCATTGAAGCCTTTGGGATTTAATGTATTTCACGACGTCTTCTTCCTGGCATAAGTTCAGCAACTCATCGTTGTAGCATATTCGGTACGTTTCATTATTGCAGCGTATGGGCCAAACAACACTTCGGAGCCCTTTTCGTTCTAAAGACATTCCTTAGCATTTGATTTGTTCGGAACTGAGTTTTGAGCTTTATGGATAAACGCTAGTACTCGTCCAGAACTAGTAATAGGCCAGTTGGTGTAGTTTGCTTGGCAACCCTAAATATAGACATAGCTACCTGCTTACATATATATAAGTGTTTAGACATATTTAAATGCATCTTTTTAATAAATAATCATTTATTTTCAAATTTACCCTAATCTATTTTTCCTGCCTTCTTTTATTTTACTCTTAAAAGTTTCGCCCATGATTTGGGTACCCAATCAACTTGTCGGTGCGCCAGCTCGAACAGATGTCACAATTGACTGCCACACGGAAGCACATCCCAAGTAAGTTTTTAATACGCGTGTGTATGTAAGTGAATGTCTTGTTAGGCATACCAAATTAAATGTTTTCTGCAAAATTTAGCTTTACGCTAATAAGGCGAAATAATAAGGAAACTTTTAATTAAAATATATTTTGACACCAATTTTCTCCTTTATTTAAATTTTTGTATTCCATTAAATATTTATCAGGAAGGAGTAGAAATCATCACATAACTATTTAGCATATGTACTTGTGTAAACTACTAACAAAATAAACGAATATACGAAATTTCTCAATTTTCGCAAAAGCAATTGTAAGAAAAGAAATTTAGAAAAAAAAATAGTTTTTGCACAATTGGCAAGTGTAAATATAATCATACAATTATGTCCAAAAAATGTTTATCATTTGTTAATATACATTTTCTTTAACTTGGTACCGTTAAGTTAGGTTGACGTGGTTGCTCTGTGGCACACACTCAGGCTCATAGCCCATTGTGATGCCACGTGGGGAGCTTGTCACTATCTGTTCTAAAACCAGTGTGAGCTTTTCAGAAATTTTAGAATATCTCTGATTTCTGCAAAACTGAGATCTTCTAACTCATTAAAAAATTGTCTACCTAGAATAGTAAACCTACGTCTAGATAGAGAGGGACACTGGCACAGTAGGTGCAAGTTTATCGCTTCCTCTTCCTCATCAAGACAACTTCTACAGAAGTCATGTGTTCGCAAACCCATCCTACCTATTAGGTAGTGCCCCGTTAAGACTGAAAAAAATGTGCTAAGACTGAGCCTATTTTGGCTTAGCAGAGATTCTGTGCGTTTAGCATTCAGAGTCGGCCACAGTTGGCGTGCGATTCTGCAGGTGGTTTCATTACGTCATCTTTCAATCGCAGCCCTTACAATTTCCTGAAAGATAGATAACTTGTCTCTGTAGGTAGATAGCTAGGTGAAATGGTTGAAGTGCCAGTCTGGCACTCCTCAAGCGCCACTAAAGCGCCGTTTTGATACCATTATGAGACCTCCAACAGGTAGATATCTACAGCCACCCAGAGCTGTTGTTGTAATGGAGAAGATTGATGGGATTTAGGTTGGCGCACCGCCCCAGACTGTCGAAGAAAGGAGCTCCCAGTGACCTTAGTCGTCTCGCTGTCAAACTCGGACATATACAGTGAAAGTGTTCTACAGTCTTCTTCTCTGAAAGGTTCCCGCAGCTTCTGCAATGAGGGTTAAATGGTAGCCCTAGCTTTTCCGCGTGTGTGCCGATCATTAAGTGACCGGTGAACTCAGCTACGAGTGGAAATTGAATGACGAGGAGTCCAAAGAACTTTCTGAGTCCTTCGTATATCGCGTTGAGGCCAAAGGGTTGTTGAAATAGCACATGAAGAAATGGAGCTCCATCTTTTCTGCGCTTTCCTGAGAAATAATTTGTGCAGCTCCCCTTTAATAACTATCAGTGGGAGCCGGTGACCGGGTAGGAGGTCTCTAAGGCCAATTCAGTCCCCTTCCCGACAAGCACATCAGCAATTTCATTTCTCTTTTTGTGCCTATGTCCTGGATCCCAGATCAGAGAAATTTTATCTGCACAGCCAAGAGATTTGATCTCCTCCTTACAAATAGAGAGTCACTCTCAGTGTTCCGCTGTTAATTGTCGCATGCAGTTGTGTCGCTAGAGGTTCGTGAAATGCATGGTCTACGTATGTATGCCGCGCGACCGATTACGTAAGTATTTTAAAATAGGTTTTATGCTAATAGCTAGTTATACTTTGTAAAGAAAAGTGGACTTTTGGCATACTTTTTCATTTTACAATTTTGTGGAACTTTTCTGATAATATTTACATATGTATGCTACTCTGCTGAAATGACTTTGGACGAACAACTCTTGTCCTTCAGAGGGCGTTGTTCTTTTCGGCAGTATATTCCAAATAAACCTGCTAAGTATGGGCGGAAAGTTTTTGCACTTGAAGATGTTCATTACCCCTACACCTATAACTTAGAAATTTACGCCGGCCAACAACCCGAAGGTCCATTTCGGTTAAGCAACGAGAGATTTGATATCGTGATGAGAATGGTGCAACCTATTTCGAATAGACATATCAATATTACTATGGACAATTGGTTTTGCTCTCTGAAAATAGCAAAGCAATGATTTGATAATGGAATTACAATGGTTGCTACCGTTCGAAAAGATAAAGGAGAAGTTCCCCGAGAATTTAGAATATCTAGAGGCAATCCAATATGCTCCTCAAAATTTGGATTTCACTCTCCATATACTCTGGTTTCTTATATACTAAAAGCCAACAAAGTGATAATAGCCATGTCTACAATGCACAACGATACAGCGATTCATTCTGACACCGGAGATCAACGGAAGCCGCAAATAATAACATACTATAATCGCACTAAAAATGGCGTTGATCTGATTGACAAGATGTGTTCTCTTTATGACGCATCTAGGAATTCGAGAAGGTGGCCGCTGACTAAGTTCTATAATCTTGTAAACCTCAGTGCTCTCAACGCATGATGCATTTACACTGCAAACAGTAACTATGAATCTGTCAAAAGGCGTAATTTTCTCATAGACTTAGCCTTGTCTTGGATGAAACCACTGGCTCACCAAAGATTAACACTTACCACGCTACCTAGAACACTGACATTTAAAATAAAAGACTTCCTGGATCTTCCACAAGTTGTAACTCATCAAGGTCCAAAGCACAATAACTACGTCGGTCGTTGCTACGATTGTGGAAGGGCCCGTAATAAAAGCACCCGTAAAGTGTGTAACGCTTGCAATAAACGCATTTGTCCTGATCATTCCAAGGCTGTATGTTTGTCATGTTTGGAAAACAATTAAAACATCTCTATTACCTTCTTATTATTTTATATATATTTTATACTTTTGTGAAGTATCTTAATTTTTTGTTAAAAAATTAACTTTTGGTTTTTATTTATTTTATGTAAGAACAGAAAGTTTATTTATGCTATTTTTGATTAATATTAATAAATTAAACAATAACAAGAATATTTAAAATAAAAGCAACGGAAGAATTAAATATTTATCTTTTGTATTTTGAATTTTAAAATGGATTACATACATATGTAGACCGCGCGACCAATTACGTCAGTTTCAGGGGCGCGACTACTGTAGGGTTAAGAGCAGGTTTTAATGTTTCCTCCTAAACAGTATCAGATTCGTGTTTATTGTTTCAATTAATTAATCAAACATCTCTTGAATCATTCGCTTCAAATGTGTGGAACTCCATAAAACAAAATTTTTCATATACAAATTAATTAATTTGAGTTCTATGTGTGAGTAACTTTTTTATTAATTAAAAGTAAATTGATTTTTTGATGATTTTAAACTGAATTTTGGCCCGTAATTGGAGTAAATGAAGTGAGAAAGAGAAACAAGGATGACAGTAATTGTTTGTGTTTGCTATTTTATAACAAAAATGCTGCCAAAAACTTTGTACTTTGAATTACATCTGAGTATATGTACATGTTTAAAGTTGAAACAATACAACACTCCAAATGTTACACTTACATACAAATACATATGCATCTGAACAACACTCGCACGTGTATGTATGTGTATGCGTGTGTATGCATGAACACAAATCTTGAAGCTAACGAAATACCTTCTGACGTGCATATTTACCTATTATGCTCATTAAAATCGTTTTCTACCAACGTAATTTTGTTTGTTTTTATTCTTCTTCACAGAGCCATCATCTATTGGGTATATAATTCGGTTATGGTGTTGCCAAGCAAAAAATATAAAACGGATTACACAGAAAATTCATATCGGTAAGCTTCTACTCCAGATTTCTAGATGTGAATAAATTTTAAATATTTCTAAATATTAAAAACTTTTTATTAACATTTACCTTTGCTTTTATAACAATGGCAGTAGTTAGGTGAACTCGATTAATACATACGAGGTTGCTCAATAAGTTTTGCGGTTCAATAAGAAGAGTGAAATTTTATGGCGTGAAATACACTTTACTATTCCATTCAGTATAGTCCTTCTGAACATTAAGCGACTTTTCCAATTTCTAAATCCATGCTTGAAGTGAACATCTGGAAGGGCTGCAAAATACGCTGTTATTACCTCATCATTTGATGAAAAACGCCTTGCACGCATCATTTTTTTTTGGGTCTGCGCACAAATGGAAGTCTCCAGGGGCCAAATCTGTTCAACAGGGCGTATGCTCCAACAATTCGAACTTCAATTCATGGGTTTTAGCCATTGTCGAAATACTTTTGTGACGCGGTTCATGGTCCACATGAAAAAAAAATTTTCTTCTTTGTCAAACTGGGTCACTTTTGACGAATTTTTTCCTTTAACTGATCCAAAAAGTTAGAATAATATTCAAAATTTATTATTAAACCAGTTTGCAAGTAATTCACAAACAAAATTTCTCTCGCCTGCCAAAATACTGATGCTAAAACCTCCATGGCCGATCTCCGGACATGAAGTCGTTTGGGAGTCGAATAACCAGGTTCACACCACTCTTTAGCCGCTTGTTTTGATTTAGGATCGTGTTGATAGAGCTCAAGTCTCATCCATAGTGATTAATTGATGCACAAACTTCACTTTATCCTCTCGAAAACGCTCCAAATGTTGGTTGAGAAATTCGCATTCGAATGTGTTTTTTTGCCATTGTTAGCGAATGCGGCACCCGTCGGGCACACAACTGTCTGAAACCCAACACTTCAGTTAAAATATTGCTTACACTCTTCTCATTCGATGACTTTCCAATACAAGATATCTTTTATTTTTTCTACGGTTTCTGGTGTTGCTGTTTTTGGCCGCCCTTGGCGTGAATCGTTTTCTAGGCTTGTACGACCACGTTTAAATTTAGCATTCCATCTTTCTACCAATTGATGGCTAGAAGAAGTACGCGATTTTCAACATTCGTTCATAAATTTCCGTTTCTTTTAAACCTTCCAAAAATAAAAATTCTATCAACGCACGATACTTAATTTTTTCCGTTGTGACACGTCGATACTAAATCGCTTGTAAACAAAGAATGAACTGACAGACTGAAAAGAAAAATTGCATAATTTTCATATGAAGAGTGAATACAAAAAAATATTTGCTAGTAGCTCTTTCTTACCGAACCGCAAAGCTTCTAGAACAACCTAGTATGTATTAAGTACGTTCGCTGTAGCTATCAAACTCGAAATAGATTCCACATGGCCACATTTTATTCAAAAAATACGAAATCATAGCTTTTGTTACTTATTTATTTAAGGAGTTAATTAAAGGGGATTATCTAAAAACAAAATAAAACCAAAATTGCAGTTATAAATGATACAGGTTGGTTGAAAAGCTTGAAAGCAAAAACTAAATAACGCGAATTTTTTAACTAACTTAGTTCTTTCGTTCAATGCAATCGCCCTTAAATTGCGTACATTTACAAAGAACGTTGAAGTTCTTCCAGTTAGCCTGGAATTGTATACCATTTTTGTAATGTTAAATACATTTTTTTGAAAGTTCTGCAAAACACTGGTGCACAATGCTTTTGCTGATTTCCTAACTAGTGTGATACTAGGTTAGGTTTGGCAGCCGCATCGCATATAGAGACAACGATCCCACTTAGACCACGAAATGGGTCCGTTGTGAGCCACGGGGGCTGGGTTACATTTCCCTCTCCATATTGAACCATCCTGAGCTTTTGACAAAGCGTAAAAGGTTGTTGATACCTAAAGTGTATAGATTATCTATATTCGTTAAGAAGTAGGATTTTAAAAATCGGTTCCTGCTTCTGGCTAGAGCTGGGCATGTGCAAAAAAGGTGTTGAATTGTTTCCAACTCCTCCTCATTTCTGCAGCTACGACAGAAATCATGCGTGTAAACGCCTAATCTTCTTGCATTATTTCCTATGAGACAATGTCCTGTGAGGGCCCCTACTAAGGTCCCGATTTGAAGTCTACTCAGTTTTATAATACTCTTTAACAGACGTAAATGTAGCCTTGGCCATGTTTTCCTAGCAATTTCAATGGTGTTAACACTAACTCATCTTTGATTTGCAGAACTGATTAGTGCGTCCTTAATCAGAAGCTCACAAGTTGCGAGAGGTATCTCCATAAAATTATTTATGTCTGGTATACAGATACCTTCTCTTGCAAGTTGGTCTGTCCTACAGTTCCCTGGTATGTCTCTGTGGCCTGGGACCCAGCATAAGATTGTACGATACTACTTGGCCATCTCACTTAGAGATTGACGACAAGGTAAGACACTCCTTGATGTTGTTTGGAATGCATCCAGGGCTCGTAGGGCAGCTTGGCTGTCTGATAGAATGCAGATATCCGTTGATGATATTCTGTTTATCTTTAACCATTTTAAGGCTTCATGAATAGCGTTTATTTCCACTTGAAAAACACTACAGTGATCCGGTAGTTTAGAGGATTCACTAATAGAAAGCTCTTCGCAAAATAACCCTGATCCTACACCGGTGTCCATTTTAGATCCATCCGTGTAGATCTTAACGGGTGTGTTGGGTGTTGGATCTTCTTCAAGCCATTCCAGTCTAGAAGGGATTTTCATTAGGGAATTCCTTTCGCAGCAAAGAATGGTTATCACCCACCACAGTCACTGGGTATATCCGTGCAGGAGTCTAAGATGATTGAATGCTCATGTGAGACAGTCCTCCACTGTGAGCTCGCTTTGAGCCTTAAAGCGGAGCAGGCCGCTGAGTATTTGCAGAAGAGATCTGGGGTGACAGATGTAGTATGATGTCCAAAGCCATGGATGGCGTGGTTTTCATGACGCCACATATTGCTAATTCCGCTGATCTCTGCACCTTATTCAATAAATTAGAATAGGTTTCTTTCTGCATAGCACACCACCAGACAACATTTCCATATAGAAGAATGGGTCTGAAGACAGTAGTGTAAAGCCAATGAGCTACCGTAGGTTTAATTCCCCAGGTCTTACCTAAAGCTCTTTTACAGGCATAAAAAGCTAGGTTCGCTTTCCTGACTCTTTCAAAGATGTTTGTCAGTCAGTTTCCTATCTGTGTTTAGTCCCAAGTACTTGGTTTCTTCCGAAATCACAAGACCTTCCTCTTGAGCATAATTGGACTTAGCTGAGGGATTCTGTGTTTCCTAGTGAACAATATGAGTTGTATTTTGTCTGGGTTGACTCCTAGACCACACTTTTCTGCCCACCTAGAAAGTATATCTAGAGCATTTTGTATTAGGTATCTCAATGTAGATACAAATTTACCAGCGACAGCAATAGCAACATTATCGGCGTAAGCTAACACCTTACAGCCCACCGATTCCAGCATTAACATAAGTTTATTTACAACTGCGTTCCATAAAAACGGTGAGAGGACTCCACCTTGCGGTGTACCTCTACTTACCAATCTCCTGAGCACCGATTCTCCTAGTTTCGCTTCAATGATTCTACTATTTAGCATTTTGCTAATGAAGCCTACCCAGCCCGGTTCTACCCCAAGATCAGTAAGTGCTGCAGTAATTTTGCCACAGTGCCCGCCCAACTATTATCCATTTTCTTAAGGGTTCAAGTATATAAAAATATTTTAGGCTTAGTTAAACTCACATCTTCACAAACAATATTATGCACTCGTTACAGCATGCCAGGAAGTGATCGACAGAACTGGTTTCAGCTATCTCCAGTTTAGAGGTGGGTGTCCCCTTGACCGTTGTTAAAGGGAAACTGCACAATTTCTTTCTTATAAAAATGCTGATGGAGTTCTATCTTATCGTATTCAATCTCAAGCAGGACATTTAAAGTGCCGTCATTCATTTTCCAAACTCATAGCGGTATTCACCGGTTACTGGGTGATCGGAAGTCATACGTAGGTAGAAACTTGGACTTCCATACAACCCCAGTTGCAAAAGCTGTGAGAATCCTGCAAAGAAATACACTGTTGACAACTTTATTTGTAAATGTCCAGGTTTGTCCGCTAGACGTTTGAGGTTTCTTAAGTTGCTTTTCGGGCATGCTCTGAGTCAGTTCTCCAGCCTATATCTCATACCTCTCTTTCACTACATCAACAGCACTGGATGGCTGTAAATGGCTTTTCTTCCTTTAAGTTTTGTAATTTTTCACAGGTACTGAACTCTAGCGCTCGGGTGAGCTTCTGAGGTTGACAAAATATCAGCTCTCGAATCTCGTGAGTTTTCTCACAGGTCACTATGCGCGAAGAATGCATGGTGTGAGATTCGGAATTACCTCAAGTCGTTTTTGCGATGGATGTAGGGAGGATGAGATGGAATTATCTCAGCACCTTCTCCTTAGCTGCCCTGCTCTGGCGGCGCTAAGATCCAGACATCTTGGCTCTTATTTCTTTGCTACGCTTGCTGATATAGCTGGCGTTGGCATTCAAAATCTGATGAGTTTCATCAGCAGCGCAAAGCGGTTGACGCAGCAGAGTCATCACTCGTAGTTCACACACTCTAAACCCACCCTCCTAACCATCCCAGTATTTATCATAATTTCCTTCACAACTTTCCTTTATCAATTGGACAAATTTTTGTATATCATATTTCTCCAAAAATAATAGCAGATTATCTGTAAAACTAAATTCCTTTTGTAAGTCTTTACTTAAACTAAATAAGAAATGATTACAGTAAAACTATTCAAGAATAAGTTTTAGAATATTTCTTGGGGAATACAATCTTCCTCTGCTCAGAGACAAGAAGGTACTTCGGTCTTATCCCGCTGGTCATCTCATATAAAAAAGGAGGGAGAGCGGAAGGTTTGCAATCTGCAAAAGGAAGCACTAGATGTACTCGTATGTACTTCTAGAAGGAGTTTCAGGTTCTGGGTTGCTTGAATTCAATTGAGCGAACAACCTTCAAATCTTTATAGAACTTAGCCTAAGAAGCGGCTATATAATTCACGGATGAGTTTGTGGAGGAAACATTTGGGAAGAACGACCCATTAATGAGTGGTCGATTGGCTGCACTCTAGTGTAATGCTGTTTAAGAGATGGACATCTATTCTTACAACGAGGTGGCGACCAAGATCCTAGACTCGGGGGTAAGGCCACCAGATTCAATCTACAACAACCTGTTAGAATTACTGTAATGATTATAAAACTACTTCTTTTTAATTCCATATCATCTTTAAATTGATTTAGGTTAGATCTACCTATCATTGGTTTTTATTGCGATAAACCCAGTAGATTGTCCCAGTATGCTATTTTTGGTATTTTGTCAACTTTCCGAACAAGAAAGGTGAAAATACCATTTCTTAGGACACAAAATGGCTCTTGGTCTGTAAATCGAGGGCCACCCTTTTTCTGGCTAATTAATTTGCCATTTCGTTGCCAGTAATTCCTATGTGCCCTGGACGCATAAGATACGCATTTGATTGTTCTTACCTAAGATGTTCAGCTTTTTATGATATTTGAATGTTGCATGAGTATCAGTAAGGACATCTACATATGTCTATGTTGTTATAAACGCGTTTAAGGTTTAAGTAAGCGCATCTCTCTATTGCGTAGACTTTCACTTGAAACGTACTTGCATTCTTGCCTATATTGCTTACAAGTATCTTTCGCCGGTCCGAAGACACCTGCCCGTACACCTTCCTCTGTGAGAGAGACGTACATGCATCATGTCATCATATTCAGATTTATCTTGGAAGTTTTAGATAACCCTTCCAAAGTTTATTTAAGTATTCATAGAATACGATTGTGCGTATTTTCATTAAGTGTATTTAGAAGTGGGTACTTTATAAGATATGAGTTCGAGATTAAATGCTCTGACTTAGAAAATGATGACAGATGAGAACATTTCTGTTGAAGTTGAAGTAGATTCCTCAAAGTTGTTGAGATCTGATTGAGGATTGTATGAATCGGACACTCTTAATATAATATTAACAATTTTTCAGTCATCTGCATATAAAATAAACTCAGAGAAATGGAAGCAGTCAGATATGTCATTAATAAGAATTACGAAAAGCAAACAACGCAAAGTGTTGCCCTGAGGGATATCGGAAGAGGCAATAAAATGATAAGAAGATACGTTATCGACAATATTCACGATTGAAAAGGTACGACCTTATCCGTGTAAGGAAAGTAGTGTGAAACCCAAATCTGTTTAGTCTGAAGATGAAGGTTAAAACGCGTGGCATTGATGTTTCAGGCACCTAGGATTGCGGTGAACGCCTGAACCAATAGTAGCTTTGGTTATTCTTAGGTTAGCTCTTCTCGCATGGAATTCCATATGAATGTGAAGGGGTGTGAGTTCTACAGGAGTATAATAGATGGACAGGAAATCAGATTATTTATTAAAAAAAGTACTGACCAATTGCTTTGAATAACGCTTATAAGGTACAAAAAAACAGAAACACTCCAAAAAGTTTTATTTGTATGTTACATATTTGTATATAGGATGTGAAATCAATAATATTTTTAATTTAGTCAAAGAAAAATTTACATTCCTTATATTACGTACTGTTCACTTGCGCCTACTCACAATTGTTTGCTGTTATTACTAAATTTTTTTTTCTTCTATTTACTTCCATCTCACAACAAAAATTGACTACGACAACAACATTGTTTGGATACTACAGAGCTCACATGAAACTGACAATAAGAAATTTACAATACGGTGACTTTGGCAACTATCGCTGCATATCTAAAAATTCGCTCGGCGAAACGGAAGGCTCCATACGTGTCTACGGTAAGTGAAAATGATAAGGATATGATTTCGTATTAAACTTATTCTGAGAGGGTACACATCTAAAAATAATACAAATAAATGTTGTGTTTTTAGAGGTAAAGAAAGAAGAAGATATTCACTATATTTGAAATTTTATTATATACTTCAATTATATATTAAAAGTAATATTGGCCAAAATGCACACCGCGGCACCTGCCAATTAGGTGAGCATTGCGCACAACTTCTTAAGAAATAGTCGTAATCACTTGAAAATGTCTGAGCATTTTGTTCGGTTATTAGCGATACCTGAACTAGGTTGCGGAATAAGTTCGTAGCGTTTTTACCGAAGAAATAATTATATCAATAAGCTAATCAAAATATGTTCGCCGTTACTCTTTACAACCTATTCCCACTTCTCCACCAATTTGTTGATGCGGTTCCGCCAAAACTCGCTTGGTCTGGTATCAAAGAAGTTGTTGAGCCAGTTTTTAAGGACCTCTTTTACATCACAGTTAACCCCTTTTATATGATTTGACAGGGAGAAAAAAAGATGGTAATCAACCAGTGCAAGGTCTTGAAAATACGGCGGATGCTCAAGGACCTCCCATTTAAGCTCTTGGAGTGCGGCTTCGACGACTTGTGCAACATGAGGTCTGGAGCTGTCTAGAGGATTCTAGTTTGACCTTGTCGATCATTCACGCCGTATAGCTGAGCAATTTTGTTTTTTCTGGAAGGAGTTTGAAATCAAAATGTCAGAAACATCTCAGAAGTGCCGTCACACCAATGGTATGTGGGGCATGAATACCATAACTTTCCTCCACTTCGGCTAATTCTACCCTGGGAACACAAAAGTATAACTTCTGAGTAGATGCATGTTTATTTTCGAATACACAACAGGTACCTGCGTCCAGGTTCCTCTCCTGCAGGCATATGAAGGCTTTACACCGTCGATAGCTGAGCAATTTAGAACTCCTTGTTGACCGTGGCATTCTTTTTGAGCATTTCGCAGTGCACCATGCCCTCTCAGTCTCATCTAACATATACTATATCTTCTTTGGATGCAGATCCGGCTTGACTCTCGGCTTTAGTGTATCTCTTGGAGCCACCCATTCCTTTCTTTGCTTCATCTTGATGTATAGGCACCATTTCTCATCTTCCGTGACCTTTCGATACAAAGAGCGCTGTTTATGACCGCTTCTTGCTCGATGACGGGCGAGATGCTGAGAAGCAATTTGAAGGCGACATTCTTTATTTTTTTTGGTAGAGCTCATGAGACAGCCAGGCTCCCAATACTTCGCTACATCCCATTGAATAAAGGTGATTGAGAACCGTTTTATAACCGCAGTTCGTTCCGCGACTGGTTTGGCGACTGCTCTCCTTCAAAAGTGATTTGAGACGTTCTTCATCGAATTCAGAAAGCCTTCAGCTGCGGGACGTGTAATCGATGTTCTGCAGCACTGTCCCCTTGTTTGGTAATGGCAAAACTCCGAGTGTATTTCTGTCATGGAAAAGTTCTTGATAAAAACCATTTGCCATTTGTAGTCGGCGTATAAACTGTAGGCACCTCCATTTGTGGAAGAACGTCAATACGTACGCCATATACAGGAGCTCGGCCAAACTCCCAATAAAGGAGGGAAAGCGCCAATGTTATAAGTGTGTATGTATTTAATTTTTTGTCTTTTTTGCCTGTTATTTCGATTAGATATCTTCTTTTTCATTATTGGCGCGATAACCGTTTACGCGGGTTTGGACGAGTTTAATAAAGTGTGCCAGTCGTTACACTCCCGAACTTACCGGCCCCAGTTGAAACCCAGCAAGTGAACCCAAGTCCTTCTCCATCTGATCTTTCCAACGTGGAAGAGACCTTCCTCTTTCTCTGCTACCACAAACAGGTACCGCATCGAATACTTTCAGAGTCGGAGCGTTTGTATCCATTCGGACGACATGACTCAATCAGCGTAACCGTTGGGTCTTTATTCGCTGCGCCTTGTCTATACCATCGTAAAGCTTATACAGCTCATCGTTCCATCGCCTGCGATATTCGCCGTTGCCAACGTGCAAAGGTTCAAAAATCTTCCACAGAAACTTTCTCTCAAACACTCCAAGCGTCGCTTCATCGGATGTTGTCATCGTCCACGCTTCTGCGCCATTCGTTAGGACGCGGATGATGAGAGCCTCATAAAATGTTAGTTTTGTTCGTCGAGAGAGGACTTAACTACTCAATGGCCCACTTAGCCCAAAGTAACGCTTGTTGGCAAGAGAGATGCTACGTTAGATTCAATATTTATAATGGCTTTTTTAAAACCATTACATGATTAAGTCATGCACATCATCTTGTGAAAAAAACTTAAATTATTTGGTAGAAAATTGATATATTAGCTTATCATCTGAAAGTTACATGGGCCCCTAGAGGGCTGGTTGGTTTGTTGGTTTAAGGGTGACCCCGCATTGGAGTGCCACATAGACTGCGAGTTGGGTCTGTTGTGTTGCCCTAGCCTCATTATATTGTATGATTTCCCCACCTAACCGAGATTTTTATTATAGATTTTGGTCAAAGATATTAATTCGTTTCGAGAATTTGATGAGAGATTCGATTTTCAGATCCGAGAGTACTGAAAGATTGTCAATTGTTGGAGAGCCTAGAAGAGCGAGTCGACTTCTGGCTAGACCGGGACAACTGCACTCGATACTTCCTCATCTTCGTCCTCGCAGTATCTGCACAGGTCGTTTTGAGGAACCCCGAGCCGACGTGCGTGAGTGCCCAGTTCGTGTATGCCTTAGTTTGTGTTTCGAAAGACTTATAAGGGTTTTTGTCTGTTTGTCTGGATGGCCAGATTTGTCTGGTCGTAACGCAAGCAGTTTCCACTCGCCACCTCCGATCAGCAATGCTGTGAAATTCTCTATCAATGATCATTTTACATGTTGCGAGCGGAATGTGGATTGTGGGTAAGTTACTAACATTTGATTGCGCAGCTCCAGCTCTTGCGAGCTCATCAGCTTTGCAGTTATCTTCGAATCCACTGTAGCCCGGTATCCAGATAACTTGGACAGAATTCTGAACACTTATCTCGTTAAGAGATAAGAGACAGTATCGAACCACATCTGAGTGGGTATAAGAGGAGCTGAGTGCTCGAACGGCCGCTTGACTGTCAGTGAAAAAGCGGATATCCTCAAGTGATATTCTCTTTTCTAAGATAGTTTTCGCAGCATACCAGATAGCGCATACTTCTGCTTGGAATACACTACCGTAGTCGGGTAATCTAAATGATAGATTGATGTGAGGGGAATTGGAAAAGATTCCAAATCCCACTTTACTGTCTTGTTTTGAACCATCTGTATATATTATATAATCAGAGGGCCATCGATTTCGGTAAGATTTGTCTTCAATTCTTCCCTGGTTGGGAGTGAACAGGAGAATACCAACCCTAGAGGGTTAATAATGACATTTTAATCCTGAATTGAAATAATTCCGTACCTAGGAAATGACTCAGAATTTGTTGCACGTGCTTACTTACCTTTACTTGGTGATGTCTCTTACTTTTTAGCGATTTGTGTTTCATACATAAATTATGTGTTATTCTCAGCGGTCACTCGCTGGCACTCAAGTTTATAACTTTTCTATCCATTTGCAAGAAGTCTCGGAACCGAAGTTAAGTATGTGCATAAGCATATGCGGAGTGGAGAATGTGTAGTTTTTTTATTATACCACCACTATTGTACTTGTGTATTATTGCACACCGGTCTATTTTAGTACATATGTATATAAGTACCTACGGATGAGCACACTGTTCGTGTTGTTCCGATACCAAAGCAATACATAATATAAAATGTTTTACACTCCTCTGCATGCGCATATTGAAGGTATATTTATCAGTCCGCATGCTCCAACATTTTTAAATCCTTTAAAAGCTTGCTTCACATTCAAAGTAAGTGCTTCAACTTCAACTTGAGGGGATTACATTTCTTGTTCGGTATAGTATACTTACATATACTCGTATGTATTTTTGCTTACACACATACGAGTATGTATTCATTTATATGCCCGCAATAGTGGAGCGAAGTCGGGTGCGCCGTACATATGGTTTGGCATTGTACTCGTACAATGATTTTATTTAATTCTTTTTACTTGAATTTTAAATTTCATTTTCTCGTTTCATTTTGTAAGTAGTTTTACAAGATTGCTCAAATTTTTTATAGATGCACACGAGTCTAGACAGAATAGTTGTGGGATACGGATTCGGTGATTCACAAACCAGTGTACAAGTATAAGTGCACATACCTTGCCATACTTATTAAATTACTTTAAGTGTAAAATTCAATCGAAGATGCTTTAAACTCTATGGTAGGAGTTATGTAAGGTACCAGAGGAAGTCAATAATTCACTGAAAATTATATTTAAGGGTTGCATACGTCCAGCAGCGCCAAAAATGCATTAGAAGAATAAATGTTTTTAGAAGGGATAACAATAGAAATAGATATAAAAAAAATGTACGCATTTTTTATTGGTACTTAAACTTTATAAAAAAATTTATTTTATTTTTTCTTTACAAAAAATAATACACAAAAAATTACGTGACCCAAAGTACAATGAAAAAAAGTTGCTAAACTCTGCATCATTTCTCCTTGAAATGTTGATGGATCTAAAGTATTGTAATATATAAAAAGTAAAAAAGTTCTTATAAAATAAAGTTGTTGTTATAGTCTGTCGAGCCGGATTTTTGAATTTCAAAAAAATTACAATAGCAATTTACTGCATTTAAAAAAAAAAGTATGTCGTCACAAAGGTCCCAATTTAATTATGTTTATATAAAAATGATAAAACTATTATAAATATTATAAAATTTTGTAATAAAACAACCAAAAATCCGGCTCGACAGACTATAGAGAAAGCACTTCCGAATATTAAAAAATAAACCGCATCAAAAAATATTAAGAACTGTATGAGTCATCATGCGAACCGTGCCGGAAAAAGTAGTTTCGGGCAAAAAGAGTTTAAACTTTCAAGTGCATTTCGCTACAGCTACCTGTGCGCATCAAACTTCCGTCAGGCAGTTACATCTTCTACCATAACTTTGTATCCATAGGGAATTTTTGCAATCGACTTCCACAGAAATACGCCTAAAATTATAAAGTATAAGAATCTGTAAAAAAATCGATTTTTTGAAAATTTTGAACTTATGTAATCCCTTAATAGCGCTGCCTTCACAATTTTAACTTTTTGTTTGTCAAAAAGCATCTTTAAAGAGAAATCACATCCATTTCTGAAGTGAAACCCTGTAAGGGCTGCAAAATACGCTTCCACAGCTGTTATGACGCCATCATTTGATCAAAAACGCTTTCCAGGATGCATTTTTTTAGTTCTGTAAACAGGTGGAAGTCGTTTGTGGCCAAACCTGGTGAAGAGGGCGGATGCTCCATCAATTTGAACTATAACTCGGTGCTACAGTAAATCAGAAATTTTAAAGTGACATGATGAGCACTGTAGATCTAGAGAACGACGCGGAACCGTGTTAAAAAACATTTTAACACCCTCAAATTTTTTATTTATCGTTAAAAAAACTATTTTGGGTGTTTTCCGACACTTAAAAATTCGTAGCTCGCCTGCATTTTATCCGATTTCCAATCTTCAAACAGTTTTGTTGAGGTAAATGTTAGTCCTTTTGACATATGTCTTCTATTTTTCACGCTAAACAAAAATAACCACTGATTTTTCAACGCAAATTGTAGTCAATTTTTGCGTGTTTAACGAGATGTTGTCGATAATATTAAAATGAAAGGTTTATTTACTAGTAGAAAGACTTATAGCTCTGTTTATTTCTAATGTAAAAAACAGTTAATTTCAAAAATCGATCAAAATGCGCCGAAGTAACGGATTTTTTTGTAAAACAAAAAAATCAATAAACTGAAAGTTTTGTTCACTACCTTAATATTTGCAAATTTAATGCGATCCTCCGTTAGTTTTCGCGAAATACGTGTATAATTAATTATATTTACTCATATCTGTGACCATTCCGAATCTAGCAAACATTATTTCATCAAAATTGATAAGCAATTTTCCAAGTGAAGAACGTTTTTGTAGAAACAAAATAAAAACAGAACATTCTCGAGTCGAACAGAGACCGTAGAAGAATATTATAACGTCAAAAAAAAAAACAATAATGCAAAAAGTAACGCAATTTGCTGACTTACTTCTGCAATTTTCTGTCTTACCCGGACGTAGTATTACCTAACTAAACCTCACCTAACCTAATGTTATCGAAATCAATCCAACCGTACACAATGTGAGACAATTGAACCAATTGTGCTGCTTTTCTGCATTGCAAAAGGAAGTCATTTTGATTAGTTTGCAATGCAAACCTATCCAAACTCGACAAAATTTACAAGCTCTGTGAAACATATTTTCGCTCGGCACTGAACACACACTTTACTTCATTGTCTAACGTTTGTGTGTATATTAGCTTAATTTAAATAAGGTTAGGTAAGGTTAGGTTAGATACACTTATGCTAAGTTTTAATAGGTCTTGACCATTCAAGAGTGATGATTTTTTACACTCATTAAATTGTACATGCTTACCAGCAAATTGCAAAAGGTTGTGCTGTGTCATGCAAGCTTCGGTTGGTAAGCTTGGGTTATACTCGTAATGATTTTTGATATCTTAGATGTATTCATAGTTATGTAAACTTATTGC
This sequence comes from Anastrepha ludens, assembly GCF_028408465.1. Classification (NCBI taxonomy): domain Eukaryota; kingdom Metazoa; phylum Arthropoda; class Insecta; order Diptera; family Tephritidae; genus Anastrepha; species Anastrepha ludens. The sequence goes on from NC_071500.1 coordinate 16,859,135, forward strand.
TGTCTTTCAAAATTAGCCATAATGAGCAGTAAAGCACTATCGGTCATGCGGTATTCTCTCGCAGTCTCGGTTAAGCTTGATTTTTAAAAATGTGGAAAAAAATATAAAAAAAAAAAAAACCGTACCCTTTACAGTTTTCAATGTATGAAGATAAAAAATAGCTTATTTCCGCACATTTTATTGGAGTTTAAAAATATGTATATATTTGTGGTGCCCGTTGGAGAATAGTGGCCAAAAAATTGCATCACATTGAAAAAAAAAATGTGGAAAAATTGCACAAATCAGAGCTTGCTATTGAAAATTTCTTTTGAACGTCAATCGTTCAATCTCAGAGTTACATACACTCATAACGCACATACTCTCCCCTTCCCAAGATCATATGGAAATAAAAAATTGGTTAAAAATGGGTTAGTTATGTATTTTTACTTTATCAAAAACACCATAAATCGAGTTTTTAACAAAAAATTAAAAAAAATTGAGGGTGTTTTGAATTTTCTAAACACAGTTTTGCGTTGTACTGGTCTTCACCTTGCACTATATTACTTGAAGGGTTCTTTTGACTTTTTTTATTTTGTAGCATTCATGTATTTTAACCATTGTTGAAATGCTCTTGTAACGCGGTGCATTGCCTGTTGAATAAATTTCTTCTTTTGCAAACGGGGTGCTTTTTCATGAATTTTGTCCTTCAGCTAGTCTAAGAGGTTACACTAATATTCAAAATTTATTGTCTTACCAGTTTGCAAGTAATTCACAAACGAAATTTCTCTCGCATGCCAAAAAACTGATGATAAAAACTTCTTGGCCGATTTCTGGACACGAACTGGTTTCGGAGCCAAATAACGAGGCTTACGCCACTCTTTGGCCGCTTGTTTTGATTTAGGATAATGGTGATAAACCCAAGTTGTATCCACAGTGATGAATCGAGGCACAAACTCCAATTTATCTTTTCGAAAACGCTCTAAATGTGGCTGAGAAAGTCGCATTCGAATGTGTTTTTGTTTCATTGTTAGCGAATGGAGCACCCATCAGGCAGGCACCCATCTAAAACCCAATGCTTCAGTCCAAATATTGCTTACACTGCTCAATGAAATGCCTGGGGCTTCTACTAAATCTCTTTCAGTCATTTGACGATTTTCCTATACGATTTCCTGTATTTTTTCTACGATTTCTGACGCCTTTAAGAAAAGTTACTCTATTTCTCGCGATTTTGACAAGTCTGACGTCAGCTCCCTTCGCAATACAAAATAAACGAACAAAACAAACAAAAGGAGAAGCAATTAGATGATTGTGAAAATTCCGTGAGTGGCTTGTTAGTATTGAGATTTGTGAGATTTAAAATAAACCAACTAATGAAAGCGAAGTGGTGTGTGTTAAATTATGAAAGCTTAAACTAATGTAAAGCCTCCAAATGCAGTTCCCTTGCGTTTTTATGCGGAAGACACCGTGGCAAGAAAGTGTGTGTGTGTGCGTATAATTTCTTGTGCTTGGAAGTAATAGAAACAACGCTTTCGTCTACCATTTCTCTTCTCAAACAAGTAATTTTCCTTCCTTTTGCTTGTTTATTCAAGGGCTCTTACGACACGAACGAATTTGGGTGATGCAATCTTGTATCCCATCAATCTTGGCATAGAGCGATATTACGAAAATCAGCTGATACTGAGAGCAAACGCAGACCGCTACACGATCGGCACCACTTGAATATTCTCTCCTTCGAGCTAAGATATTACATATTTAAATTACTTTACCAATATAATTTAAAGAGAATTAACCAATTCATTTATTTTTACACCGGAGGGATAAAATGAATTGTCCTCTTAATACACAAAATAATAATAGGTATGTGCCCCCAGCACGCAGTCAGTTGAATTTTGTGTGAATATATAATATTGGTCTACGCAGAGGAAATACTCATGTATAGGGTTTTCCAAACAGAGGTGTTATTTTGATATTCAAAGAAAAATGCTATTTTTTTAATATAAATGATCGGATGTTTATTTCATTATAAAGAGGAAGGTATACCGTTAATAGTGGAAAATAACATCAGGCAAATGACCAACATGACCACGCTTAGAGGACCATATCCTTTTCATGAAATTTTCCATAACCGAATTGCATAGTGACTGCCCTATGTCCTCGATAGCCTCACGAATTCCATCTTTGAGGTCTTAAATCGTAGACCTTTTCTTTCACGTGACCCCAAAGAAGAAAGTCGCAAGGTATTAAATCACAAGATCTCGGTGGGCAATTGTGATCACCTCTTTGAGAGATAACACGGTCCGGAAACTTTTCCCGTAAAAGATCAATGGTTACGTTGCTTGTGTGGCACGTATCGCCGTCTTGTTGAAAATAAACTTTGTCCAGATCATTACCATTCAATTCCGGGCATAAAAAATCGTTAATCATCTCACGATAGCACAATCCATTACAAAATAACACCATTTATTGGAAAACCCTTATTTTTAACAACTTCAGGATAACTCTTTTCTGCCAAATTCCACGTTTTCCTTCTATCTTTCCTATCGTTTCCTAAGCACATTCCCTCTCAAACATCGCATAACTTCCAAGTGATATTCCTTGTTTACCGTAGAACCATTTGGAACGAATTCCGAGTGCACAACACCATGATAGTTAAAGAAAACGAGTAGGAAGACTTTCACTTTTGGCCGACTTCGACATGGTGTTTTGGGTTTCGGCTCATGTGGATAGCACCATTCAGCTCAGTTTTCGGTAGTCCAGCAGTCTAAATATTTGAAATTTTGCACTCGTTGTATATTTAAGTCGCCAACGGTTGTTAACCTTCATGTGCCCGGGATATAAAACTTACGTACCCGGTCGGCTTACTACATTTGTAGTAACTACGTTATTGCATGCAAAACCAATGTAATGTTAAGAAAAAAAGACTTGTATGGTGTTTTTTTTTACTTGTACGTGTGTAATAACCTTTTTATTTAAAAATATTGAATTCAGGTGATAATTTTAACATAAAAAATATTTTAATTTTCAGGAGTTGAACAGCATTTTCCCAAAATATATGTTTCGGCATGTGCATTACACACTGCTTTTTTGCACCAACTACAGATTTTTCGTGTGTTGGTACGACTTCCTATTTCACAGCATTGACAAGGTACAGGATATTTTGGTTGTTTATCGTTGGAAATATCAGGTAAAATAGATGAATCAACATTAGATGTAGCAGAAAGGGATCGATCCAGTGCAATTTCGATAGCTTTACGTGTTTGATGGAATCCCAGCACCCGGGGAACTTGAGAGCGCTGTTCAATTACTTTCATAAAAATCCGCTTAGACAAGCTCCGCAAGAACTTTCGCGCGTCTGTGCGACGGTTATATGGATTGTTTTCCGAGTAAATGATGAATGATGCAAGTGCACTTATGTCCAGCATGTTATAAAACATGGCCAAGGGCCATTTTATCCATTGCATCGACGCCTCCTTTGTTTGCATCGTAATCAAGGATGTATTGCGGTTTGTTTTTCTTTTCAGCTACAATTGAATTTGTCAAAGGTGTGCTGGGAAGTATTATAACTGATCTGCCTCTTTTTGGAACATAAGATACCAAAGAAAACTTTCCATCGAGAAACCCGAAAATGGAAGATTCTTCAGCACGATTGCGGTCAGCCTTCATTTCATATGGTACAAACGTTTTATTTTGACGAACAGTACCAAGAATAGCAAGACCTTTGGACATTAAATACTTGCCTATGTTTAGCGATGTAAAAAAATTGTCACAAATAAAAGGACGGTGTTCTCCCAATGGCATACTAACCTTTGCACAACACCTTCACCTACGTTATTTGCTCGACCAGCATTTGAGTTTTTTCCAGTATATATTTCACTTTTGAGTGGATAGAACGACTTAGCATCGCATGCAAACCAAACCTTTATCCCATACTTGGCAGGCTTAGAGGGTATGTACTGAGTTAACCTAGTTCGACCGCGATAAGCAAATAATTGTTCATCCACAGTAATTTCTCCTGATGGTTGGTAATATTTGCGCAGATTTGCGTTCATTTGTGTCCACAATTCAGATATTGGAGCAGCCTTATCGGCTTCTAGCCTAACTGCTCTTGTACGCTCGCTGTCAAATCTAATGAATCGAACAATTTCTTTGAAGCGTGACTTAGGCATTACTGCTCGATAAAAGCAAATGCATTCTTGGCCCCATAGCACATCCACATCTTGGTCATTTGATTTATTTACACCTGCTAGTAACACAAGACCTATAAATGCTCTTAGTTCAATTAAGGTTAATTTCTCCCAGATTCTTTTATCTCCAGTGCAGTTTTTTCTCGTTCCAAGTCTCATAGGCTTTCCGTGCTTTTTCATTCGTATCTACTAGAATTTGTTGAAGCATTGATGGAGTGAATATCAACTCAAAGACGTCACACTCAATTAGACCTTGGGTAGCCCGAGTTGGACCCATAACAGTGCTCCGAAATACATTATGGCTACTTACGCGAACAGCTTGGCTAGGAAAGTTCTTAAGCCATGCAGTTTGATCTTTAGCGGTCAACGCATCATGTCGTTGGGTAATGGGCGGTTCGCCTGAATCAAAATCATCCTCGAAATATTGCACCCTCTTCTTGCTCATCATTGCGAATGTCGTCCTCTTCAATAATTAATTCACTTTCAGCGTCGGATTCTTCTGTATTGATACCAATCAAACCACCAGCGCCAATATCGTTCGGGTTGGAACTCTCATCATTGGCGGCATTGCTATCACCCTCCAAGTCGAAATGCTCTTCCTCCTCATTAAGCTCGGGCAATATGCTTTGCATATGATCCTGAAGTTCTTCGTACCTTATTCGGTCACTAAGCGAAGCGACAGTTATAAAAAATCGTGTTGCGACAAGCTGAAGTCAACTATAAAATACTATTTTGCATACATTATATATGGTTACTACAAATGTAGTAAGCCGGCCGCAAGATGATGTTTTTTTTCAAGTAGGGTCTAGAGGTCAGGCAAATAATAGTTCGAGTGTTATTATACTCTTAATTGACTTTGATTTGATAATCAGGAAGCTACTAAAAAAATCGGGCATTGTTGTTTCGGAAAATTTTTTTTTATCACACTTTTTTTCACAATTTACTACAAATGTAGTAAGCCGGGCACATGAAGGTTAAGCTTGAATTTACGTAAGCGTTTCTTCTGCTCACTATTATTCACTTCGTTTGGTTAGCATTTATTTTCAAGCCATAATTCTTGCTGCAGAACGCAACAAGGCTGGCCAGTGCTTGTAATCCACTCAGACTGTCTGCTAGAAGGGCAGTGTCGTCAGCATAACTGATATTATTATGAATATTAATACCGTTTACTTTAATACCGACATACGAATTTTGTAAGGCTTCATGGAAAATTCTTTCAGAGCAGATGTTAAACTGTAAAGGTGACTTCTGTCTGACTCCTCTTGGAATAACCTTGTCTGACTCCTCAACTCCTCTTCCGTACTCTTATTGCTTACGCTTACTTCTGCAGTTTGCTGTCAGTAGAGGTTCTTTATGCTTTGAATATCTTTAGTATCAATATTCATTGTTTTTAGAATATTAATAAGTTTAACGGGCTGCACAGTGTCGAATGCCTTTTCATAATCAATGAAACACATAAATACATCTTTTTGAACATATCTGCAATTTTAAATTTTTTTCAGAACAGAGCTTCCCGTGTTTCCATGCCTGTTTTGAGGCCAAATTGATTTTCTCCCATTGCTAACTCACATTCCTTGTATATTCTGTTATGGATTATTTTTAAAAATACTTGTAATGAGACTTATAAATCTATAATCACAGCACTTCTTTGCAGACATCTTTCCTGGAAGGGCAATAAAACTAGATTTTTGCCAATCTTGGAAATTTTTCCCGTATCATAAATATAATTGAATATTATTTCAATATACATATATTGTCATCATCAATAAACTTTAATAATTGAAATGCTATACCAAACCTTAATATTGTTGAGGAGTATAAAAATTACAAATATAACTTTTTTATTTTAATAATATAGTAAAATGTCTCTGATTAAAGTATTAATATTATTAATTAAAGGCCACTTATAAATATAAGCCTACTTAATTAGCGCACTGCTGATTAAAGTAAATTTTTATAATTATTCCTTTTCAGAGATTCCTTTACCATCGACACCCTCAAAGCAAGTCACACATACCACCATCGAAACAAGAGAAAGTGAGTACAGACTTACAGCCGTTGGAAGATACTTAAGAACGACGAGCTGGCAAACATATACTCGTATACGGCATATTCATTAAAATGCATTCATTTACCTATTTCTCTTGAAGGGTTCACATTGATTTTTTGCGTTTTAAGAGAGATATATAATATATTTAAGAACGATTCGGTCTTCGTGCAAAATTTTGATAATTATTTTCTGTTTCATATTGTAACTGGGAAGTAAATAAAAAATTAAGTATATGAAGTATTCTGGGAGCCCTTTACTTCAGGTGAAACGATTTAATAATGTCGAAAGGGACAAACTGCACCGCAGCTCTCGGAAAAGCAATTATAGAGCTGTAACAGACTTGATTATTTTACACTACTATTTTAACACAAATTGGAACGATTACAAAAAAGATCATTTTTGTAGGTAGGTAGGTAGGTAAAATGGTTGAAGTGCACCTGACACTCCTCAAGTAACACTAAAGCGCCGTTTTGATACCATTATGAGACCTCCAATAGGAAGATAATAAGCCAGTCAGAGCTGTTGATATAATGGAGAAGATTGATGGGATTTAGGTTGGCGCACTGCCCCAGGGTGTCGAAGAATGGAGCTCCCAGTGACCTTAGTCGTCTAGCTGCTAAGCCCGGACATTTACAGAGCAAATGCCCTACAGTCTTCTTCTCTGAGAGGTCCCCACAGCTTCTGCAAGGGGTGTTAAATGGTACCCCTAGTTTTTCCGTGTGTATGCCGATTGTCCAGTGACCGGTAAATACAGCTACGAATTTGGAAATTGAAAGGCGAGGAGTTCAAGGAACTTTCTAAGTCTTTCGTATATGGTATTGAGGCCAAAGGGTTGTCGAAATAGCACATGGAGAAATGGAGCTCCATCTTTTCTGCGCTTTCCTGAGAAATAATTTGTGCAGTTCCCCTTTAACAACTGTCAAGGGGATGTCGATGACCAAGTAGGAGGTCTCTGAGACCAATTCAGTCCCCTTTCTGGCAAGCTCATCAGCAATTTCATTTCCCTCTATGTGCCTATGTGCTGGAACCCAGATTAGAGAAACGTTACCTGCACGCCCAAGAGATTTGATCTCTTCTTTACAGGAGTTTACTAATTTCGTTCTGCACCATGGCGTCGTCAGAGACTTGATCGCGGCTTGACTATCTGAGAAAATGTTAATATCTCCCTCGCTCCCGCGTTGCCAAAGCATTTTGCGTGCCTGCAATATCGCAAATACTTCTGCTTGAAATATTTAATGCTTTGATGTATTTTTCTGGGTATAAAACAGAAGAAAACGTTCGAAAAATACAAAGCGCGAAAGACTGCTAGGAAAATCGATAGAATGATCGTCAGACTGTCAAAGTAGGATTGCGGGAAAGAGTGCAGCTGGCATCTATTGAGGACTTTGAGTTCACCTAGAAATCCGAATAACGAATCAATTGCGTTTCAGTTGTCAGAAGCAGGGCTACTCGATCAACTGGCACAGAAGAAACCATTGGTAACAGCATCGCAACGATAACGCCGCATTTGGTTTTCTCGAGAGCACATATCCTGGACTCAAAATCACTGACGTTATATTTATTGAGTGATTAAATTGAAATAAATAGAGTTATTCCAGATAGTAGGAAAACCGTGCGTCATCCAAAAGTACGCCTCACCCAGAGAAGGACAGAAGGAAAAGAACAAAACAGGTGGAAAAAATAAGAGGACGCTTTGAATTAGAGCATGACAACCATCAGTGGTTAATTACGTATGTATTAACCGCTTCAAGTTACTGATAAAATTCAGCTGGTTTGTGGATCTGTGAAACCCGTAATATCCGCAGGTGTAGCAATTAAGAGAGAGCCCAAAAATCTAAATTTTTGCCCGTCGAGAGCGGGACAGCTGAGAAGAAAGTGCTGAGATGATTCTCATCTCATTTTCCAGACAGGTTCTGCAGAAAGGACTTGAAGCAATTTGAAGATTAACCGCTTGGACATCTCACGGACAGCGTCCGGTAAGGATACCTACCAAATTCGAGAGCTGCGGCTTTGTTAGCTTTAGAAGTTCTCTCGATCGCCCGCGATCTACTCGTGGCCAGAAGGATCTCGCGATTTTGCGCGTTTGCGCACTATCCTAGTGCTCGCTGGGTTGATGCGAGGCCCATCTTTCCGGAAGTAGAACACAAGTTCTCAGGGGCATCCCAAGCCTCTTATATATAATAATACGAAGCACACTTCGCGTGTGTCAAACAAGTTTTGCGAAGACATTTCGATCATTTTGCTAGTTTGGGCATCTTCGTGTGCGGGCTTAAAACCAATTTTGCAACGGCGTAAAAATGCACTCAGTACGCAGAATATCATAAATTTCTAACAGTTATTTGAAAAGGTCATGGTAGCATGGAAATTCATTTCTGTTGCACTTTGTAGGGTTTAATAATGTCAATGTCAGGCGCTGTGCAGCAGTAATAAAGCAAAAAGGAATTCCCACCAAGTATTAATTTATACTTTGCTTTTCGCCTGCACTTTTTCCGATTTGATTTTATTTTGTTTCGTTCGTTCGTATTTTTCTCAAAGGAATTTTGCATTGGATTAACTTTTGCATATAAAGTAAAAAAAACACGGTTTAATTTACATTTAAATAAATTAATTGAAAAAGGTCACAAATGGAGTGAACTGGCTATCGTTCTTAAGTCTTTTTTCCAACGGCTGTACATTTAAAAGTTCTAAGGTAAAAATTTAAGTACTCATATTTGCATATTAAATTAAGTTGTTTAATGTGTTTGCATTCATTGTTTTCATTGCTCTGTGAAAATCGTATTCTAGGGATCAAAATAAGAAACTTTGCGGAAGGAACCATACCTCTAAAACGAATTCTGATGTCCCCTAATTTGGGTCGAACGAAAAATCCCACTTTGACCCATTTAGAGTGCTCCAATCGAGTCCAAATGTATGACCGACCCCCACTAACTTTGAATGGTCGATCCACCCATGCCAGTGGCACACCCCCTGGAACTCCCCTGGGGGGTTCCCCATACAATCATTTCAAAATATCACCATTTTTGGCCTTTACATGAGAAAAGAAACTAAAAAATTCGACCCAAATTGGGGGATATCACAATTCATTTTAGAGGTATGGTTCCTTCGGCAAAGTTTCTTATTTTGATCCCTAGAATATGATTTTCACAGAGCAATGGGCGATTTTTTTGCCTCCCCTCAAATCGACCCGGCCTAATGTATATGCATTTTTTTTTTAACCAAATACAATATTTTTTTACACTTTATACTTGGTTTTTTAGATAATATCGTATCTACCCGCAATGATTCAACGAATGCTTTGCAAAAAGATGTTATTTCAATGAAAGCTGATCTGCTGGGTGGTGGCGTATCGTCAGCTTCACCCTCAGCTACTGCTTCCATTTCTGCGGGTAATGGAAATGGCATGTCGGCGCTAGGAGGGGCTGCCGGTGTAAATGCAGTTGATCGAAAAGGCACGCTGGCAATCGGTAAAAGTATGTTTTACACTGAACATCCACCGAATGAGTTGGAGGGCTCTGCAGGTGAGTGTTGTTCGTAAACTTAAAAAAGAAATAACTTTGAGAAATTATGAGAAACTCAAGAAGGAAATCCAGTTCTTTATCAATTAACTGTGCGCTTATGTCCTCTGCAAAGGGTTTTGTATGCCTTTTGAAAGTTTCTCATAACTTTTTTCTCAAATGCTTAGAAACGAATGTGCCCTTTAATGAGTTGCATATTTGCTTTTATTTTCTTGAATTAATACATTTTTTTGTTATATATTCAATATTTTCATGCAATATATTTGTGTGAAGAATATATTTTTTGGAATCAAATCTAATTCATAAATATTTGTCTCTTTTCGATTCTACTTTCTCGATTTGCATACGGAAAACAATGCAGCTGGCATATTATATAAATCTCCTAGCATTTTCTACATATTTAGATTTGCGCTAATATTTCTATTACTTAGAAATCAATTATAAAATCATTAGAAGTAATGCAGAGATAAAAAAGTAAAAAATTATAAATATAATTAAAATAGTGACTTAAAACGCAAAGATAGTAATACTAAATATATATATACATTATTATTATTTTGTTATGTGTGTATGTTTATCAAATTAACATATTGCAGAAATCATTTAACTATTACACAAATCAAATTTATATTTTCTCAAAGATATATACATACATACGTTTAAACTTGCCATGATTGAAGTTGAGGTAAGCGGGTGTTTCGAATTCAATTTTGAATAACACATTGGAATTTCTTTTTTTATGAATTAGCTATTATTTCGTTATACGAGGTGTGTACAACAAATAAATAAGGTGAATTTTAATTTTTCCCAAAAAAATATTTCAATTCCTTAATCGTCGCAAAACACCGTCCTTTCATGAGTCTCTTCAATCGGTGTGGTTTTCGGCCAAATACAAATCTCTCACAAGCAAAGATGAGTGAGCTAAGCATTTCTTTCCCCAATTAAGGGCTTTTTTTCGTATTGCTTCACGCAAATGGCGCATAACTTCAAGGTAAGACTCCTCATTTACCGTACGACTTTTCGTAAGAACTCCTGTTGCCCTAAAGCGATGCAATTAAAAAAGCAGCTGACTGGCTACTTACTTGCGTAACAACTGTTAAGAAGGTAAATATTTACTTCGATAGCCAAACGGCAATTAGGGCCCTAGGCTCTATTATGGTACAACTGATCAGGGAATGCCTGGTATCTCTCTCTCGATTGCATCAGAATTGTTCTATATAAAGATAATTTGGGTACCTGGTCACAGTGACATTACTGGAAACTGCGAAGCCGATGAGCTGGCCAGACAAGGGACCGGTGAGGAGAGGAGAGGATCGGGATTTCCTTGACAACCTGCACTCTACTCCTAGAAGAATGGGCTTTGCACCAACTCAGCGAGCGCTGGGCAAGTACACGAACGTGTAAGGTCGCGAAGTTCTTCTGGCCACGTTTGGATAGGAGGCGTTATAGGGATATTTTGAGGATGACAAAATCTTATCTCTCACATTTCGTGGGCATCCTCATGGGGCACTGTCCGCGAGGTATACATGTCGTGAGACTCGGAATTACTTCGAGTCTTTTTTGCGTCAGCTGTATGGAGGATGAGGTGGAATCATCTCAGCACCTGCTCCTCAGTTGCCCAGCTCTCACGGGACTAAGATTCACGCATATTGGTTTTCACTTCTTTTTTGCGCCTGCTGATATAGCAGGTCTTGAAAACAAAAATCTGATGACCTTCATCAGCAGCATAAAGGGGTTAACACAACCGCAGACCAGTCACCGTTCATAGTCCACAAACACTCAACCTTCCCCATCCCTTTCCCTTTCGTCCGTTTTTCCTTCACGTCTCTTTCCCCTCTAGCAATGGTATCACAAAGGATGCACCAAACTTCTTTCGTGCAAGTGGGCCCACTCTCTGGACAACCATCACTATCGAATCTAACCCATGGTAATCGAAGAGAACAGTGAGCCTCGGCATTTGCTATTCATATTCTTGGTATTGTCTCTCCTGGCTCCTTGGCTCTTTCATTGGGACGATTAAGCTTTGGTTCCAAGGTCAGAACCTTCCGCGTATACCCACGATTCCTCACCTTTTAAGTAAAGCTGGATCATCGTTGACGTCATTCAACAATTCCTGAGCGATGCTCATGCGAGGTTTGTTATTTTAGCAATTTTGGAACGAACTTAGTTGCCACACGCTTCATGCTTAAAATTTTTGATATGATTTGGCATGAGTCAACCGATGTGCTGATGTGCCGAAACGCCGACATCCTAGGCACTTTTCTCAAATTGTGACTCGACGATTACAATTCTCTTCACTCTCTCAACACAAATTTTAATGCAACTTCTTTGATCCATGTTTTTCCATAGCAGAAAAGCTTATATATTCACTTTCCCCCCCCCGGTCTTAAAATCTTTTGTCAGCCGCCGAACTTTCTGGTAGAATTTTCGGGCGTTGTTCCTACTGGCCAGCATCTCAAGCTCCTCGCACTCACGTATTTCGGTCTTTCGTTTCTTCTTTCGGATAATACGTCTCTATTCCTTCCGTAGCTCTTGGTAGCTATCCCGGTATCTTTTCTTTCTGTGGCAGCATGATATTCCGCGTGGTACCAACTGTTTTTTCGGGCTCGCCGGAATCCGATTTCTTCTTCGGCGGCGGTATGTAGAGAACGAGAAATGTTGCTCCATTGCTCGTGCATACCGGTTTGTTGGGCAGTACTCTTTGAGAGCAGGAGTGAAAGTCGAGTGGCGTCTCTTCCAGGCGTCTGCTGTGATTGTACCTTTGCCTCGTGAAGAAAGTTTATAAACGATTACAAAACAATACGATGTTGGCCCAAAATTAAAAAAAAATTATAATTTTTCAGATAAATTTGTATCTGAAGAATGCGCGTTAAATGGCAAATGTAATATTTTAATAGTTAAAAGTTCAAAGTTAATAGTAAAAGTTCACCGCTGGAAGTGATTTTGGTTATGCCATTGTGAATGATCGTACCGGTTAATTGATTTTTGGGTGAGTTTAGATGAAAATTTCCAAGCTATCAATCAAATCTAAACTGTTTGAATGAGCTGTAAAGAACAGAATTTATTTTGCCCATCAGTCTTTAAGTAACCAGCCCAACATATTTTTGTAACTGTTCCTTCTACAGCTACTAATCTTGCTGTTTTTAGCGAATTTTGTATTTCATCGTTTTTTAAAGGGCTTCGAGTGGATTACGTCTACACTGACTTCTCTAACGCATTTGACAAAGTGTCGCACGAGATTTTAGTAAACAAGTTAGCTTGCTTGAGCTTTCTCCCCACCTTTCTGCAATGGTTTAAAACATATTTGATGGAGGGGTGGTTTGTGCTAAAAATTTATGGAGTTTTATCGAACCACTTTGTTGCTGCTTCAAGTGTTCCCCAAGGGAGCTCATCTGTTAAGGACTCAGTGGGTGCTCTGAAGCTTCAACTCGTCTTGAACAATCTTCATCGTTGGTGTAAAAGATCGCGACTGTCCTTAAATTTTAAAAAATGTTTTCATTTAACATTTTCGAGGCGTCAGTTCAGGTTTAGTACATCCTACACCATTTCTAATGATATACTACAAAGTGTGACAGAGTTTAAGGATCTTTCAGTATTATTCGATACAAAATTTTCCTTCAGTGGCTATATTACATCAATTTTATTCTTTCAAAATCGTATTCGGTTCTAGTCATCATCCGTCGCAATAGAATTTAATTTTCTGATCCGTACACCTATAAACTACTGTGTACGTCTCTTCTTCGTTCTCACCTAGAGTACGCTGTTATTATTTGGAGACCTTACGACCAACTCTCGATAAATACAGGGTGAACGATATGAAGTGTTACCAACTTCACACTGCTTGTATCTGTAAAACAGCACATGACATCAACATCAAAATTGTTCTAATGGCAGTTCAATATATTGCTTATAAGCCATCAAAAGCATTTGCGTCTCAGTTTTGCTGAGTTTTTTCTTTTTTGTGATGGAATTCAAATGCAATGGTGTGATTGCGTTATATTTGGCTGGAAAATCACAATCAGCCCTTGTTCGTGAGCTCAGTCACCTCAAAGTGAATAAAATGTTTGTGTATCGCACTATAAAACGTTACAATGATACTGGTAGCATTGCAAAACGCTATGGAGGTGGACCAAAAAAAAACCGCAACAACGCCAGAAATGGTTCGAAAAGTGAGGACTCGACTTGAACGAAATCCACGTCGAAGCGGATGAAAAATGGCCAAAGAACTGAAAATATCACAAGACAGCATTCGACGCATATTGAAAAATGAGCTCAAGGTCAAGGCGTACAAGTTCCAAAAAGCACACGATCTTTCACCCCCGCAAAAAAAAAGTTCGGTGCGAAAGAGCAAAGGAGTTGTTGCGCTTGCACAAACGTGGCGAATTTCCTAACATTGTGTTTTCTGATGAAAAAAAAATCCCAATTGAGCAGTTCATTAACACTCAAAATGATCGTGTTTACTTCACCGAACGCTCATAAAAGAAGTTGAGCCTACGTATGGCCACTCGAAGCAATTTCCGATCGCAGGTAATGGTTTGGGCAGCAGTGACTACTGATGGGCGCTCTCCAATCGCTTTTATAGAGCCTGGTGTCAAAGTGAATGCGACTTATTATCGGGAAAATGTTTTAGAAGCTGCTTTAGAGACGTGGACATGCAAACATTTCGGTCGTAGACCATGGACGTTCCAACAGGACTCGGCACCGTCTTATACAGCTCGTGTGAACCAAGAATGGTTAAAAAATCATGTTCCACACTTCATTTCGTCCACACAATGGCTTTCGAATTCGCCAGACGCAAATCCGATGGACTATTCCATCTGGTCCATTGCAAAGCAAAGTGAGGACAAAAAATATGCCAGTATGGATGCGCTCAAAAAAGCGATTATACGAGAATGGGCCAAAATACCTCCAGATCACATTTGCATGCAACTCATTTTTTGACCGTTTGAAGCCGGTTAAAGCTAACTAATCTAGAATCTCTTGAAAAGAGAAAGACAGTCCTTTCACCTTTGTTTATTTCCAGTGTTGTTAATGTCATCGTCGACTGTCCAGATCTACTTGAGCGGATAAGCTTTAATGTTCCCCAAAGAAGTCTTCGCAATTTTTACCCTTTTTATGGGGAAAACTTTTAGACTGTATTTGCGAGTAATGCACCCATGGCTCGTGCACTGCGTGACTATAATTCATTATGTAACTCTAATCTTCCCGCTTTTGCATTATCCAGAGCTAATTTTGTAAAAAATTTAAATTTAGTTACTTAATATTGCATTTATTCTGGTTGCTAATATTATAGTTGCCAAATTTGGCTTGCTTTTCTTTACATTTGCGTCTAGTCTGTAAGGTAATTTATACTGTAGATTATTAAAATAAATAAATAAATAAAATTTCTCAAACCTAAGGTATGCAAATGAGGTGGAGCTAAAACTGGTTAGGAAATCGGATTGCTCAGCTTACTTCTGTGTTTTCGTTAGATCTAACAAGCAGTTTTTCAGTTGTGTGCAAGACCTGATTTTATTGAATGATTTGGTCTTTAAATTGTCTATTGTATTTATGTATGTTACATCAATGGCTGGCGGAAGAGCTCCAATATTTTGCTCGGTAGTTTATTTAATCATTCTTCACAGCATAATGCTTTTCATCGAATTCTTAGGCATTTTCAATTTCAAGTTAATTTTAAAATTTAAATATTATAAAAATAAAAAAAAATCATTTTGCTTACCTTACCTTACGTTCCATTCTACTCACCACATACCTCGATCTCCATTTAAATGGCATGGCAATAATTGGTTTGCTCAGTTTTTGTAAATTTTACGAAAAAAAAACAGACTAGCTCTTATGAGACTTACATTTGTATAAGTATGTATTTAACGTTTGTATATAGACCTTGAAGCAGCATAAATGTTAAAAGCTTATATGTATGTATGTATGTAAGCTAGGCTTATCGAATGTATAGCATAAACATAAATATTTATAAAGGAGTTGTATGTATGTAACTGCCGACAAGAGTCTTAGTCTAATTCTATTATAACGCAAAAAATACACAATAAGAAATAATAAAATGCATTTGGCTATTTAATCGTATACACTGCGGTGCATCACTAAGTATAACGCATCTTACTTATACTGTCTTAAAATGCAAATCCTAAACTTCTTACTAAAAGTCTAATGCAGTTGGAAGCAGTTCGATGCATTTATTATTAAACACTTTTAAATAACATCCATATTTTATTTCATCATTAGCGCATCGCCACAGACGTATGTACATATAGTCGTACACATACAAATGCATATAAGTATGAAAGACAAATAGCTTTTAAAAATATACATTTTTTATTAAATTTTATTATTGCTAATGCTTTGGAGCTTTACTATTTTCCAGCGCATACTTTCGATTGGTTTGTTTTTATGTTTTTATGGATTAGTTTTCCACACAGCACCAACACTTTGGGCATTGGTATTTGGCACACATCCATATTCCAATTGAATTAGAATCGGCGAACGAGTCGAGAAGTACCACTGGAATGCTAAGAAGTGTGAATCCATTTGTATTGGGTGTAATATATATACACATTTGGCTGAGTTCCGCCTCTTATTTGTGGCAAGCGTCTTAATGTTGTACCGCAAATGGAGGGACCTACAGTTTTAAGCCGACTCCGAACGGCAGATAGTTTTTATGAGAAGCTTTTTCATGGCAGAAATACACTCGGAGGTTTGCCATTGCCTGCCGAGAGGCGACCGCTATTAGAAAAATGTTTTTCTTAATTTTGGTGTTTAACCGAGATTCGAACCAACGTTCTCTCTGTGAATTCCGAATGATAATCACGCACCAACCCATTCGGCTACGGCGGCCGCATAATATAGGAAATCTTATTTCAAGCATTTCGTGTAGCAAAAAATAACTTCAAACAACAAGTGAATCACTATAAGTTTTTCTTTTTGAAAACATGGTTGGTTCTATGCGTATACAGCGGAAATATACATAAGTTACTTAAGCCCATCAAGATTGAGTTCACAGATCATCACTCTGTTCATGGAGAGCTTGAAGTTGGATGAAGAAGTATTGTGAGAGAAGCCCCCCACTGCCTAAAATTCTAGCTACTGGATCACTTCAATGTATTCGAAAAAGAGGTGGTAACAATTCAAAAAGCAGCTGACTGCCTGCCCACTTGTGTAATAACTATCTTCTTCTTCCTGATTGGCGCGATAACCGCTTAAGCGATTTTGGAGGAGTTTAATAAAGCACATCAGTCGTTACTTTCTCGTGCTAACCGCCGCCAGTTGGGCACATCAAGTGAAGCCAAGTTCTTCGTCATCTAATCCTTCCAACGGAGAGGAGGCATTCTTTTTCCTCTGCTACCACCAGCTGATACCGCATCGAATAGTTTCAGAGCCGAAGCGTTTGTATAAATTCAGACAACATAACCCAGCCAACGAAGGGATCCAGTCCCTGCTCTGCCTATGTCGTCATAAAACTCATACAGCTCATTGTTCCATTGCCTACGATACTCGCCATCGCTAACGTGCAAAGGTCTAAAAATCTACCGCAGAATTTTTATCTCAAACACTCCAAGATACGCCTCATCGGATATTGTCGTCATTGAAGCTTCTGCGCCATACGATAGGACGGACAAGATGACCCTTATAAATTTGTTAGTTTTGTTCGTCGAAAGATACCTTTCCTACTCAATACTTCCTACTTAGTCCAAAGTGGGAGGTTAGGCGTACGAGTTGGCCAGGTCGATAACCGAGGAGGTAGTTTCCCCCCGAAATAAGAGGATTGGGATCCAGTTGACTACCTGCGGCCTGACGCTGGAAAGGTAAGCTTTGCGTCAGCTCAGCGAGCGCTGGTCAAACACAGAAACTTGTAAGGTCAAGATAACGATCTTCTGAAGTCAATAAAATCTCAGCTCTCGAAATTCGTGGATGCCCTTAGAGATCATCGGCAGCCATGGGTCGTTTTTGCGTCAGTTGTAAGGAGTGTGAGGTGGAATCATCTCAGCACCAGTCCTGCGCCACCACCAATAAAAACGCATTTTTTTCTAATACCTTTAGCCTCTTAGTAGACAAACCTCCAAGTGTCTGCCATGAAAAGCTTCTCATAAAAATCAATTTGCTAATTTCATTTATCTTTTCAAAGACGCGTTTTTGAGATATGGGCAAAACATCTAATTTGCAAGTCTTTATGCAGGTATTGTAAATTGAAAAGTGAAAGGTACATTCGGCCTCTTTGCTCTGATTTATTGTTTGTACTGTTTAGGCTACAGGCGTCTGTATTTTAAAACAATTGAGATATTTTCAAACTTTTTCGAAAGTCTTTCATGTTTATTCATAATTCTTAGTTTTTAAACTTTGTTAAACAACCTAGTAAAATTGAAGACAAATTTATTTTACAAATCGGACAGAAAATGTTAAAGTTGTTGTCACAAGGTTAGGGTTAAAAAGTCCATTGTATGCGAAGCTCCGGAAAGTAAAAGAACCAAGGAGGAAAAGAAGGAAGTGGCAGAGAGAAACAGATAGGTTAGATTAGAGCCAGAGAGCTAGTTCTATGAGAATTCCCCAGAGAATTCTTGGGAAAATCTGAAAATAGCCTCCAGTTTGAGAAAACGAAATTTACTCATTCTCACGACATCGGAACCCAAAGTTCGTAGCCTTGCCCTAGCAAAGGCAGGATACTCACAGAGAAAATGCTCAGTCCTATCCGCCTCCCCTAAACAAGACCGGCAAATCAGGTTCTCAGGGGTCATATGCTGACGCAATTGGTGTGTCCTGTTATAATACCTAGTTTTAGAAGAAAGTGCGACAGATTTCTGTTCGGACTTGTCATAAAACACTTTGCAGTTCTGCATCGTTTTAGACTGGACCATCGCTTTTTACGTAAATTTCATACATAATCGCTCATACAATTCATGATTTCGGTAGAACTGATTGCGGTTATTAGCTCTGGTCCCTGTGGGGTAGCCACAGTTGGCCAATTCATCGGCATTTTCGTTTCCTTGAACACCGCATTGTCCTGGAATCCATATACAGGTAAGTCAATCTTATTCCATCTTGCAACAAAATTGAGCCGCTTTTTGCATTCTTGATGAGTCTTTGAAGTTTGCTTTGCGTTCTCCAGCGCCTTCCGTGCAGCCTGACTGTCACTAAAGACTCCAATCTGTTACTGAGACTTCTGCGCTATTACGACTTCTGCGCTTAAACTGCGAGAATTAATGTAGCACTGAAATTATACTTACATAATTTAGGAGTAGAAAGATTTTTACAGATTTAATGTATCAGATTCAAATTAACTGTAAAATTTGTTTAGGAATATTATAAATTTAGACTTAGACGAAAACAAGTGAAAGGCTAAAGCATTCGAGAAGGGGTTCAGCTCTTTTAAGGTTACCAAAATTGGGGCATTTATAGCATAACTTCAGAGTTATGCAACACAGTGTGTACTTGCTTAGGTGTTATTTGGCAATCATTACGAAGACTTCTGTAGGTAGGGTATTAATGGAATATTATATTTAACGAGTGTATTTAAAATGAATGCTATGTGAATGCTCTGCTTTTTCTATGGGATTGCGCGCGGCAGTAGTAAGCTTAGTTTTTCATATTAATAAAAAAGTGATCTTTATAGCATAAGCTCTTAAGCTCAGAAGCATTGATATGCGTTTAGAAGTTTCTTTTATTTATTATATAATATTTAATAGGTTTAGATCCAGTTTTGTTTGTAGTTTGAAAAATTTGAAACTTGCTTGTACGCGCATTCGCTAGGTGGTCGATGGAGTTGAGAGATTTCGATAAAATCATTTATATAGAGAATGAAAAAGAAATACAAGAAAAAATGTGTTTGCTGAAAGTAGAACCGTTAAGAACTAGAAGCGTGGCCGCTATGAGAAAAGCAATGATCATGTGAGGATTCATGCCCACAGTGAGCTTTACACCTAGGCTCTTCCGAATGCTGGTCAGACTCAACCACTTTCGACTGCGTGAGTTCTCTAAACAACTATAATACCAATGCCGCTATGACCTGCGATTGAAGGATTTTTGGTGCTAATTCGAGTCGAGTCGAGTCCAGTGTGTGAGTCCCATATTCTTTTTGTTTGTTCTTGTATATACAGTCAACGTCAAAAGCAAGTGTACACTATATATTGCGAATTCTAGGACACTATCATCCTCTCCAAAATCAATTATTTCATCATTCAAACCAAATAAAAACTCTTGAAGCTCGCTTTCATTTAGAAGCCGACTTCTAGACCCCTTTGCCATTATGGCTCTAAAAGAAAATCACTGCTTATGGAAATGCAATTAAAAAAGATGAAAATTCGCCTCGAATAAAACGAAGCTTAATATAATATATGTGCGTACATAAAGTTAGCGTCAGAGGAGCGTAGTGATAAGTTTTGACTATTTATTCAATTTATTTTTCAATTTTAATTATTTTATACAAAAACTTTGTTTATAATACTACAAAAACCATATAATGCAACTAACTACCCGGATTTCTATGTATACGGCCAAGGACTGTCATTCCAGCAGCACTATTGCTCATGTATGGGGAATGTTTCCTGCCACATCAACAACAGCTACTAACTAAATTAATAATCATTCACTAATTAAACTTTTGTGAATTTGCTACTTTTCCAAGGTGAAGTCCAAAATACACAAGACTGAGCTAAACTATGATAGAAGCGACAGGGGCTTTGTTTTGATAACTTTGAGTTTATTTATTCAAAATAGTCGCCTTTGGCCTCGATACACTGTTTTGCGCGATCTAAAAGCTTTTCGAAAGAGTGTTTTAGGTCACTCACCGGAATCCGGAATGTCCTTCAGGACGTCGGTACAACCCTTTTAGACGGCCCCTATGGACGCAAAATGTTTTCCTTTCATAGCCAAATGTAATTTTCCGAATAAGTAGAAGTCACAGGGAGCCATATCAGGCGAATACTAGGAGAGTGATTTATGGTTGAAATGTGATATCTAGTAAAAAAATCAGTCATAAGAGTGGATCGATGATATGGTGCATTATCATGCAATAATCATCGACGAATGCGATACAACAAACGATTCAAAACACCAAGATAGAACATTGCATTGACGATTTAGCCGTTGGCACGAACCCCTTGTGGACAGTTCCCCTGAAATTGGAAAAACAAATGAGCATCGACTTCATTTTTAATTTCTCCAAACGCGATTCTTTGAGTGGTGGCTCGTCTGTGGCCTCCCAATCGGCACTTTGATGCTTAGTTTCAGTTTCTTGTTGGAAACACCACGTTTCATCACCAGTTACGCTGTTGTAAAGAAAGTTCTCGTCTTTTCTCGCCTCTTTAACGAAGTCTTTCGAATGTTGAGTTCCGAGCAATTTTTGGTCCTCAGTTGTTTTGTGCGGAATGAATCGTGCACAGACCTTTCGTAAGCCAAAATGATCAGTTAGAATGCGATAAATCGATGTTTTGGGGATATTCAACTCCGATTCCATGAGTTTCAAAGATAATTTCGGTTCATTTGTGATAAATTTACAAAGAATTTCAATGAAGTTTTCGGTGATTACTGATTTCCTTCTCGCAACCATCTCTGAAACGTGAAAACCACTCATGAACTCTGGCACTTGTCTATATCTCCATATCTCATCGCCATAAACTCTTTTCATCAATTCAAATAATTCGGTAAACGTTTTACCGATTTTGAAACAAAATTTGATATTAGCTCTTTGTTCAAAACTCATTTTTGTACCGATGACACAAAAATACTGACACTTTAGACGCAATAACTTCGCTTCCACTGAATCGAATGCCACTAATCTTTCACTGGAAGTCATTTGGTGATGTAGGGATTAATACTTACAAAAAAAGTGGAAATAAAACTTAACCTCTGTTTGTGCAAAAAAGTTTATGAATTGGCGTGAAACCCCAGTGTGTCGGTGTCTTCAAGAAAAATAGGTGTGTCTACCAAAGGTTAAATTTCTCTTCACAAAATTTCAAAAAATTATACCAAAATAAAAAAAAGGGATAAAGAAACGGAATTCAATTACTGAAACAATTTTTTTTTTGTTTTTTTTGTTTTTTTTTTTTAATTAATTTAATTTAATTTTTTTTTTAATTTGGCGTGTTTTCAAGTTTGCTATAAAAAGAAAGAGGTGGTCTGTAAAGTCGGTTTACTGACGATAGTTTAACGTGACAGCGTCATAAGAAAATACTCATGGAATGGTTGCATTTTTCAAAAGAAAATTTTAATTTTATTTGTTTGATAGATATTTTGTATGGATATAGAGGAGGAGGTAAATGGAATTGCAATGGAATAGGTCAAGTTTCATTTACACAAACGTGAAAAATTGCGAAACATTTATCAAATTCATCAAAGGTGTGTTCAATTTTGATTCTGCATCCGACGTTAATAAGTCCACAACACTAGGAGGCAACATCATCGATTTGACTTTTTCAAGACACACTACACTCGAAACACTCCCTTTCATTTCCTACGTTTCCTATCACCTCCTATTCGCAACAGAGAAATGGTTCATTACCATGCACACAGGAAGAAGGCATATACAAATAGAAATATGTGAATATACATACATATATATGCTCACTCAAGTAAGAAAGAGCCAGATGTCGAACGTTGCCGAACGCGGGGGCCGATTGTGCCTCTTTGTCGTTCGTTCCGCGCTCTCGCTTGCAGTTCAAGCAAGGTAACGCCGCATGAGCAAGGTAACGCCTCATTTTTTGGTGCGTGCAGCCGGCTACATCGAATTATAAGGCGTTATCACGTCAAAAACGATTGATTTTTTTTTAAATGAACCTTGGGGTGTCATTTTTTTGGACGTGTGTGAGCTGTGGGGAAATTTAAAGGTCTGTGAACATTTTATTCCAAATTTACAAAAAATGCTAATTGTCAAAGCGCTGATGGCACGGGTAAATATTAAATGAAAAAAAAAAAAATTAATTAAAAAATTTGAAGCTAATTAAAAAACATTATATGAATAAACAAATTTTAATATTTTAATTTACTTAAAAAAAAATTTAAATAAAAACAGGTGTTAAATTTGTTTTGGCTATATAAAAATGCTCCCCCGTTTTTGCGTCAAAAGTTAAAGAAAAAAAAAAACGTTAAAAAAATAAAAACAAGTGTCTAATTTATTTTAATTTAATACAATAACAATTTATTTTAATTAATATAAAAATTACTTTTTTTTTATGATTCTATTAAAAAACACATGTAAATATGTATACAGTTATGTAAACTATAAATAATCATAGTGTTAAGATAGGCCAATTATACAACAACACAATCGCTACGCTGCTCTAAACCATAAAAAATCAACAGATAACAGAAAAAAACAGCGATTGGCTTGTGTACGATAAATCATGCGCGATTATGTGAGATTGTAAAAAGTTGGATGCAGAAAAATAGTGGTGATTGAAAGTAAATCAATAGTAAGGAAGAATGAGATCAAAAACACATCGTTAAAATGTAGCAAACTGAGGGTAATAAAAATTGCCCATGCAAACATAATTTACACGTACACATACACATACAATAACAATTATATTTACAATCAATCGAATTACATAATAGGATAGGGTAAAAACGTGAGATGCATGCAGATACGAGAGTGTATAGAAGACAAATGACAAATTATAATAATTACGTAAAAGGCTCGCAATGATTTGGTCAAAGTGAATGTGCGACAGCATCACCACATACTCGTATGTATGTATGTGCACAATTATATGCGAGAATGCACTTGTACACATTTAGTAAAAACATAAAAAATTTGTTTTGCGCTTACTTGCAAAAATACAAAGTGATGTACAGAAGTATCATTAGCAAGTACATATTTTCGTTTTAACGATGGCATTTGCAGCTTATAAGAAAAATAAAGAAGCAAATAAAAAAGGTTACAAAGTACTTGAAAAAGAAAGCAAATTAAAGATAATTGCATTTATTGTAAAAGTAAGTAAAACTTAAAGCAAAATATATAAATGCATGCCATAAAAAATATGGTTATATATACACAACTATTTATATCTGGATGTAACACGATTGAGCAGTAAATAAAAGTTATATGCGTACTAAGTTGGCAAATTATCTCGCTTTCATGGAAAAAACAAAATTTAAAATGTAAAAAAGATTTATTATTTTGCAAGTTATCAGCATGCGTATAAGGAAGGGGGCGCTAAATTAATCACCCTAACGTAGGATTTGCCATTTTTGCAAATCAGGACGTAAGTACGTCAATCATATCTGACAGCATGCAGCGCCAGTATGCAAACAGACAGGCAATGAAGCGCGTTAAAGTCAAAATAACGATTTTCAGCAATCAAAGTGATTTTAATAAATAAATAAAGTAAATAAATAAAAATAAAAAAATTATTAATAATGAAAAATAAATATTTTTTTTTTTGTTTTTTTTTTGTTTTTTTTGCCGGGACAACTAGCAAGTGCAGCACTCAGACATTAATTGAGTCCATTGTACTACACTTGGATTCCCCTTTAATTTCCTTTAAATCTACCCGATCTCCGAAGAAATCTGAGTAGATCTTGTGGAGCCAAGGAGCCAAGGTGGTCGCTTCTTAACACATCAGTGCCAAAGACCTCAAACCTGATTCGAGCGAAGGCGGGGCAGACACACAGGAAGTGATCCGCCGTCTCATCCTCCTCTTCACAAGCTGGGCAGAGTACACTTAAATAACTTAAAGAAAAAACAATAGAAATAAATAATAATAATAATAATTCATAACAAAAAGTAAATAAATAAAATAAGAAGAAATAGAAATAAATAAAAAAATATAAAAAATAATAATTTAATAATAAAACAAAATAAATAAGATAAAATATAATAAAACTGAGTAAAATAAATTTAAAAAAATTAATAATAAAAAATAAATAAATAAAATAAAAATTAGAAGAAATAAAAAATAAAGAAAAATAAAAAATTAATAGATAAAGTAAGTAGATAAAGTAAAAAGTAATCGAAATCAAAAATAACAAAAACAAAAAAAAATAAATAAATAAAATAAAAATACATAGAAATAAAAAATATAGAAAAAAAATGTATAATAAAAAATAACTAACTAAAATAAAAAGTAATAGAAATGATCACATAGAAAGTATTAATAATAAAAAATAAATAATATAAAATAAAAAATTATGGAAATAAAAAATATAAAAAAATAAGTAATAATAAAAAAAATTAATAGAAATAAAAAAAAAAATAATTAATAATAAAAAATAAATACATAAATAAAAAAAAAAAGCCAAATTCTAAAGGGTTTTCCAACAACAGGTGTTACAGGTGAGTGAATTGCGTTATCGAGAGATGATTAACGATTTTTTATGGCCGGAATTGGATGGTATCGATCTGGGCAACGTTTATTTTCAACAAGGCGGCGCTAAGTGCCACACAAGCAACGAAATCATTGATATTTTACGTGAAAAGTTTTTAGACCGTGTTATCTCTCGAAGAGGTGATCCCAATTGGCCACTGGGATCTTGTGATTTAACATCTTGTGACGTTTTTCTTTGGGGCAACGTCTACGCCACCAGCCCAGGGCCGATTTAAGACCTAAAAGATGGAATTCATGAGGCTATCGAGGACATAGGGCAGCCACTTTGCAATTGGGTTATGGAAAATTTCATTAAAATAATATTGTCCTGTAAGCGTGGTCGTGGTGGTCCTTTGCCTGATGTTATTTTCCACTATTAACGGCATACCTTCCTGTTTATAACAAAATAAACATCCGATCATTTATATTAAAATATAGCATTTTTCTTTCAATATCAAAATAATACCTCTTATTGGAAAACCCTTTAGTTAGAGTTCTGGAAAGAGGGTACATAGTCAAGGAGGGAAGAAGAAAAGTATCAGAGACAGAGACAGAGACGGAACAGAGACAGAGACAGAGACAGAGACAGGGACAGAGACAGAGACAGAGACAGAGACAGAGACAGAGACAGAGACAGAGACAGAGACAGAGACAGAGACAGAGACAGAGACAGAGACAGAGACAGAGACAGAGACAGAGACGGAACAGAGACAGAGACGGAACAGAGACAGAGACAGAGACAGAGACGGAACAGAGACAGAGACGGAACAGAGACAGAGACAGAGACAGAGATAGAGATAGAGACAGAGACAGGGACAGAGACAGAGACAGAGACAGAGACAGAGACAGAGACAGAGACAGAGACAGAGACAGAGACAGAGACGGAACAGAGACAGAGACGGAACAGAGACAGAGACAGAGATAGAGACAGAGACAGAGACAGAGACAGGGACAGAGACAGAGACAGAGACAGAGACAGAGACAGAGACAGAGACAGAGACAGAGACAGAGACAGAGACAGAGACAGAGACAGAGACAGAGACAGAGACAGAGACAGAGACAGAGACAAAGACAGAGGTAGTTAGTTCTGTAAGAATTTTCCAAATTCTTTGGTAAATCTGTAAATATCCTCCAGTTTTAGAGAGTGAATATTATTACCCAAAACTAGTAGCCGTGCTCTAGCAAAGGCAGGACACTCACAGAGAAAGTGCTCAGTGCTACCCGCCTCCTCTAAGCATGACAGGCACATTGGGTCCTCAATGATTCCAATGGTGGTCATATGCTGACCCCATGGGGTGTGTCCTGTAATGATACCGACCATCAACCGAATGTCTTTCCTTCTACGTTTTAGTAGAAACTTTGACAGTCTTCTATTCGGACTTGTCACAAAACACTTTGCAGTTCTGCAGCGTTCTAGACCGGACCATCGCTCTTTATGTAAATTTCACACATAATTGCTGATACAATTCATGATTTCTGTATAACTGATTTCAGTTATTGGCTCTGGTCTCGGTGGGGTAGCTGCTGACCCATAGTTGGCCAATTCATCGACAATTGGAATTCCTTGAATATTGCAGTGTCCTGGAATCCATATAAGTCAATCAGATTCCGTCTTGCAATAGAATTAAGCCGCTTCTTACGTTCTTAAACAATCTTAGAAGTTTGCTTCGCGTTCTCCAGGGCCTTCAGTGCAGCCTGACTGTCACTGAAAACACCATCTGTTCCCCGTTCCATCTCCTCCCGACGATCCATTCGGCTACTATCAGAATGTCAAAAATTTCCGTTTGGAGAACAGCCATTTCCCCCATAGCATACTGATACTTACTACTATTTCTTAAGTACCATCCGGCTCCAGACCCTATTTCATTCTTCGACCCATCGGTAAAGAAAATATCCGTCAAATCTCCCAGAATGCATTCTGGATTGCTCCATTGTTCACGCAATGGAAATCTGCCTTTAAATTTCCTTCCAACTGAATGGGTATCAGGTCGTCTTTAGGTGCCAAAAACAGAGGATATTGCTCAGATAGCAACCTAAAGACTTCTATGTGTTCCGAAGTTCCGTCTTCGTGCCAGACACCATAGTTATGGAGTCTACACATTGCTTTTATTGCTTCCTGTTGTATCTTAAGATCCAGGGGGAGCAAATCAAGCATAGCATTTAGGGCAAAACCTGAGGTTGTACTCATGGCAACCGTGATGCGTAAACAAACACTTCTTTGTAGCCTGTATAGTTCCCGGATTGTGGACTTAACCATGCTCCGTCGCCTCCAGACCACAGAGGCGTAAGTGATTATTGATCTGATAAGTGCTGTGTATATCCATAGGACCACTGCAGGTTTCAGACAACAGGTTTTACCAAAGGCTCTTCGGCATTGCTGAAAAATCCTCAATGCGCGATTTACCTTCAGTGAAACGTGTGTCTCCCAAGTCAGCTTCTTATCCTAGATTACTCCTAGATATTTAACTTCATCGGAAGGACCAAGTGTCACACCTTTCAGTGTTGGAAGACTGAGTCCATCCAATTTCCGTTTTCTCGTGAACAAGACTATGGTGGTTTTGTTTGGATTGACGGAAAGACCTTGTCTCGTGTACCAGTCATCGATTTTGTCCAGAAGCCTCCGCACTTTCGTGCAATGCTTTCCTTAGGCATTTATCCGATATTAGCGCACCGCATATGCTTGGACATGAAAAACGAGTTCTTGCATCTGTGCTAGTAGAGAGCCTACGACCAAGCACCGCAGCAGCGGAAAAAGAACACCCCCTAGTTAAAATAAAGAATCTTAATAATAACAAATAAACAAATAAAATGAAAGTAATATAGATTAAAAGAAAAAGAAAATTTAAAAAAAGATTAAAACAAAATTGGATGATTAATTTTGCGCCACCTTGTATAAGTTGAATATCTATATACTGCTACACTTATTTTCGACAATTGTCAATTGACAATCAGAAGCTCGGCTTTATCTTATCATTTTCTTCTGCACTCGTAATCAAGTGAAATGAAAAATCCTTCCTTATACAGTCTTTCAAGAACTTTCAAGAAAAGAGGATTTTTTCGAGTTCACTTTTCTTAGAGAACAATTCAAATATTGAATCATTTTTTTTTATTTTCTTTTGACGACTCTGAAAATAAATTTGACAGTAATAAAAGTGGAAAGTATTTGGCCTGAGGGGGATGTACAATACTTAAGAAGTGCAATGTCACAAGAACGGTTATATCTGTTACCCCAATAGATACCCAAATTCTCATGACGGAAAAAATTCCTCTTCTTCTTGCGGTCCTTAATCCCTCATCATTTGTGCGCGCCATTTTGTGCGATATTTAGCGTCCGCCGTAGCCGAATGGGTTGGTACGCGACTACCATTCGGAATTCACAGAAATAACGTCGGTTCGAATCTCGGTGAAAAACACCAAAATTAAGAACAAACATTTTTCTAATAGCGGTCGCCCCTCGGCAGGCAATGGCAGACCTCCGAGTGTATTTCTCCCATGAAAAAGCTCCTCACAAAAATATCTGCCGTTCGAAGTCGGCTTGAAACTGTAGGTCCCTCCATTTGTGGAACAACATCAAGGCGCACACCACAAATACGAGGAGGAGCTCGGCCAAACACCCAAAAAGGGTGTACGCGCCAATCCAGCTCTTTCCGATGATTCCAGCTTCCTTTCAACTGTCCACCTCCAAGTTTCCTTTAGTCTACCAGACTTGCGACCAACATTCGTGAGTGGGTTCCACTCCACAGTCTTTGGCGCTATGCACTTTTTCAATTTTTGTGTAGAGTGTGTCCAATCCATCTCCATTTTTGGCGTTGTTTTATGAGCATTTCGACTGGCTCCATTCGCGCCTTTTTCAGAGCTCGCAATTGTTTTTTTTTTCTGAGTTCGCAATTTTTTTGAGCCACAAAATGCGAAAGATGTTCCTAAGGTAGCGATTTATAAAAACCATCATAGTAATGGATTTGGTCACT
This sequence comes from Anastrepha ludens, assembly GCF_028408465.1. Taxonomy (NCBI): domain Eukaryota; kingdom Metazoa; phylum Arthropoda; class Insecta; order Diptera; family Tephritidae; genus Anastrepha; species Anastrepha ludens. Next base: position 16,888,139 of record NC_071500.1, read on the forward strand.
TTCCATGTACAGCACGCTAAAGTTGAACCGATACTACGTTGGATTTGAAATTTCTTATTTTGGTGTGAACGCTGATGTTGTTGTAGCGCTGCACAGAAAACAGCATACCAAAGGCAGCTCTAGCTTTACCATTGCGCGATTTGAAATCTTCATCGGTACCACCAAAAGTTGCTGCCTCGCTTAACACATTCCACTGGCGCACGAAATATTTACAGTTGCAGTTGAGTTTCTAGACAAACTTAACATTTTTGTCTTACTGCAATTAATTTTTAAGCCGCATTTAGGCATTTTTCTCCAATGACTCAAACACACCGTTCAATTCCGATATTTTGCACGCTAGGAAGCATATGTCCCCAACATAATCGAGATGTTGAAGATAGCTCAGTTCCATCTCAGTTCGCACTTTCGATGCGGTTGCAGCACAGCCTCCAAGGCAGCACCAATAACAAGCAGAGACAGTACAGGAGATAGGATACACCCTTGGCGAACGCCGTTTGGATATCAAATGGGTCAGACAGTTTCCTTTTATGTAGCACGCGGCAGGAAGCATTTTCGTTTCTTGCCCGTATTTTTTTCCCCTTTGTTCACTCCACTGGGGAGCATGGGGTCTCGACAAGACTCAGTCTTGCGTTGATTTCGTTAATCTGTTTTTGATTTCTGACATGGTAGGTGATTAGCCAGCCGCTACCAGTCCAAAGTAGTGGGAATGCCCACCTGTCGTTGCTCTTAGGATAAATGCCTTCTTATTGTTTGGAGCGCCATCTGTGTCTAAGATTTTTATGGCAGAAGGATCGCACAGATGGTTGAGGACTTCGGTAAATTTGGTGTGTCTGCGCTATTACCGCGATTGCCCGCTTCCTCTTGCTGGCGTCAGTGATGCAATGTGTAGCTGCATCTTTTTCTTTGTTGTTTTGCTTGTTTTAGCAGCCACAATGCAAGTAATGCGCTGACTTTTTGTGCGGGAGTAAGGATTGGAAGGATAAGGTTGTTGGGGCTGAGGAATTAATTTTTTTTTTTTTTTTTTTTTTTTTATAGAAACCAGGAAAGTAATTAAGTTTGGAAAAGTGAGGGTAGCGTGCTTTACGTGTGTTTCGAACCCACAGTCTCTGGGATGGCAGGCTAGTGCACTTACGCTAGACTACCGAGGCCGCTGTATTAGAGATAATAGATAATTTAGTACGTAATTTTCTTCGTGGTAAAACCGCCCAAATGAAGTCCAGCTTAAGGGGGGAAACCGGTTTAGGAGGCCAAAATTTTGGTGTTTTTCGAGAATATTTTGAACAAAGAAGGAATAATCAGAAATTGTTTCAGTTTAGAGGATATTTTATTTATATTTTTAGGTACGCTTTTAAATTTTTTTTAAAGCTATTTCCGCGGGAAAGAGTGGCGTTAGAGCGCGCTGTCCATGGACGATCGCCACCCGAGTATCTGGCTGGTGGGAGTTACTGAAGTTGCAATTATCTTTGAAATCAACAGCAACTTGTTTTTTTATTGACAACTTATTTCCTTAGAAAATGAACCTAATTGTGGAAAAAAATATTGAAAATTGCATGCTTTTGAGGCGCTTGAACCCAAAGTAGTTTTTTATACCATATTTTTTCATTTATTTGCCTTAAAAAACATATTCTAAATAATAATATAACCCCAGAATTATGTTCATATATATTAGAATTAAATAAAGAAAAAGTTTCGAAAAATTTTAGAACGATTGGTCGATAACTTTTTGAGCTAGAGTGCCCACCAGTTGAAAAACGGGCAGTCACTTAAGTGCTCATGGAATCGGGAATAATGCGAATTTCGCTTTAAATTTTTTACCACATATTCTTGAGTAGCTATACTAACGATTTATGCAATAAAAAAAAATCGATTTTTTTATCGATCTTAACCGGTTTCCCCTTAACGCTGTCAAAAGCTTTCGTAAAATCTATAAATGCCACATGCAAATCTGTGTGTGGAAAGAATAAAGAAAAAGTTGCTGAAAACAAGTGTCGAGTTAAAATAAATTTAGAATTTTTAACATTTTTATGGGACTGAATTCACTCATTTGTTTCATTATCATTTGACTTTAATTTGCTTTCTTAAAAAAAAGCTGTTTTATTTTGCTATTAACTTTGTTCGATTATTCTAGCGCTTACTTGCAAGAAATATAATATGCAAATAATATATTTTTGTTTTTCATAAATATACAATTTATCTTTATTTTTAAGTCTCCCATGCTTTTTATTGCTCATTTCAACTTTTGCTACTTCCAAACTTAAGTTTTCTACATCAGCACCAGTTAACTACCCGACCAGTTGGCGCTTTGCAGCAAAAAGATTTATTTTAAATGGCTTTGAATTTCCTTTTCAATAGCCTTTATTTTAAAATGTTTTAGAAATTGTTTTACAATTGGCTTCCATGGAAAAAAACACCATCCGACGAAGAAATACAATAGTTTTGTAAAATATATTTGAAAATTGCAATAAATCTGTTCCATTAATGTAACCGAAAAAAGTGCGGATTAAGAATAATAAACGAATAAAATTCATTCATAGGACTACTGTTATTACTTTGCATACAGTTATATTGCGTTCCTATGACGAAATCACGGATTTGTTAGTATTTATAAATAAATTAAAGAAAATGTGCTCAATGATATTATTTTTATGTTGCTTTTCGCATTAATTAAGATATAGTAAATCGTTAAAAAAAAAAAACACAAAAACACACACAGTGTGAAAAACATCAAAAATTAAAGTTGTATAGACTTCATAAATGGAACTGAAAACTAAAATGTTAAAAGTAAAGCATTCCTTTAAATCAAAGTATCGAATAATAAGTAAATTGATCTAAAACATATTGGCGTGCTTCACTTGCATAGAGTTACTTAAGCAAAGGCAATTCATATACATAAGCAAGTGCATACAAGTATTATATGTATGTATGTAAACTGGATAATAAGATTGAATATAAATATAATAATAACCTTAATATTAGATTGAATATGTTAATATGAAACAAGAAAACTTATTTAAACAACTGTAAATGAAAGCTAATATAATAAAGTTTTTAAAAATGAAAATTACTCTGCAGTTAAATATTCATTAAAAGTAAGGAAAGTCTGAACAATATTTGAATTATTCAAATGGGTAAGTAAACATATTTATTTCAGTTATAAAAAGTGCATTTTTATTGAAAAATCGAAAATATAAAAACAACAATTACTATTAAACAAGGTGTTTAGTGGCAGAATTTTTTTAACCTTTTGTTATTCTTTCTATTTCAACTCAAAATATTTCCAATTTTTATTTCTTTTTGGGTTTCAATTATATTTAGAAGCCAATACCATTACATTGATTTAAAAAAATAACTCGTTATTTAATCGTATATTTATTCATTCTTATTCATAAAAGTTTAACACCAGATCAGTTGATCGTTTGCGCTTTAGGGGGTCCTCTTACCACTAACTTCAAAAAAAGGTGTTTTTTCTCAGTTTTTTTTTCGAGGCGAAAAGAGCGACAAACAGGAATAATCTTTTGCTTTTATTTGACGGCATGATTGAAGAGTAATAAACAATTTTTTAACATAAATAAAAAAACCAAAATGGCGGACATATGAGGGATCTCGCACAGCTTCTCGGTGCGCGCTAGTAAAACGGCGTGTAAGACTGCGGTCGTAGTTTTCACCTGAAGCACAAAAGAAAACTATTGTCTCATTCAGAAGGCTTTCCCGCATATAATACACTACTCTTGCATAAAAATATGAAAAAATGAGCACACAATTAATTATTGAAAAATCGAAAAAAAGGGCTTTTTTTGCTTTTTTTTCAAAAAAGGTCTTAAATAACATTAAAAAATTATTTTTTTTTGTATTTTGTTAGCTAATTAGTTGCGCATTTAAATTATCTTTATATAGTACAGATTATCGGTTATCGGTTTTTTAAATCTTCCACGCCATTTTTAAAAACATGGTTTTGAGAAAACGTGTTTCAAAGTTTTCAGAAGGTAGACAGTACCTGTATACTCACACGAGGGACGGTACACAGGCCTGTAACTCCGAAATCACTCTGAATTCCGCTATCAAATTTTGAGCGCATATTCTCCTATAATATATCTATCGATTGCAATAAAAAAAAATCGATCTTTTGAAGCCTACTGATAACAGGCCGGCCCCTTTAAGTCTCTTCGTCTCGGTTTCCCCTTTTAATAAAAGTTACCGAATTTCCTGTTGTTGTATAGGGTTTTTCAGTAAGAGCGCATCAACTTTTGAACTTTTTTGAATAAAACACGAACGGTTTGATTTTTTTAACTATTTTTTTCTTATTATCGAGTTTGAACATTCATGATACATTTAAGTATGAAATTCGATTTCTTTTGCATGACCACCGCGTGCACGTTTTACGAAGTCCAATCGTTGCACCCAATTTTCGACCACTCTTTTGCATAAATCGGCCGAAATTCCAGCAATTTCGCGTTCAATATTGGCTCTGAGCTCACAAATCGTCGCCGGCTTGTTACTGTAGACCAATGACTTCACATAACCCCAAAACGGGACGCTTGTTAAATGGACCGTAAAATGGCCGTAACGCTCTTAAAGTAGCAGCAACAGAACGATTATTTTCATAAAAAATTTGCACGATTTGCAATCGTTGCTCAAGTGTGTAGCGTTCCATGATGAAATGTATACTAATGAAGTTTACAAATGACAAGCGAAAAATAAAAAATATTGCGTCGTTCGCCCTCCCTATAGGAAAAAAGTTGAAGCGCACCTATTGAATAACCCTTTAGTAATCGATTTGTGTGCCTTAAGCTGCTGTTGCGTTTTTTTTCATGAACTATTTTTACTTTAAGGTCTCGATGAATATTATCACTAAGTATATAACGAGTGATTTTTTAGCTATTATCTTTTTAAACAGTTGGTTTAAGCAGCTGACGCACTTTTCGTGTTTTGTTTCACTGTCAAACATCTTCAGTTTGGTCTATAATTTAACCATGAATCGTCTTACAAACGAACAACACTTGCAAATCATTGAACTTTATTCTAAAAATGCGTGTTCTGTTAAGAAAGTTTATCGCGCGCTTCTTCCATTTAATGACCAGTTTAATTGACCCACTGAAGCAGCTATTCGAGCTATTGTGACTAAATTTAGAACCAAATTTACATCATTGGACATCAAACCATCATCGCTTACGTAGAGCGCGAACTGAACAAAATATCGCAGCTGTATCGGCCAGTGTTAATGATGACCATTAATTATCGATTCGTCGCCGTTCGCAGCAATTGGACCTCTGTTACTCAACAACGTGGATGGAATTTTGCGAAAGGCTTTAGGTGTGATCGTTCAGTGACTGTGAGTGAGTCCTCCGTTGATTGTGTTGGGGTCAAAGGGTTTTCGAAATAACATATAAAGAAATGGATGTCCAGCTCTTCTGCGTTTTCCTAAGAAATAAGTTGTGCAACCTTTAACAACAGTCAGGGGGATACCGATGACGGGGAAGGAGGTCGTTGAGACCAATTTAGTCTCCTTGCTCGGAAGTTCATCAGTAATTTCATTTCCATCTAGGTTCCTATGTACTGGCACCCAGATCAGAGGAATTTTACCTGCACACCCAAGAGATTTGATCTCCTTCTTATAGGAGCTGACTAATTTGGACCTGTACAATGGCGTTGTCAGAGTCTTGATCGCGGCTTGGCTATCGGAAAAGATGATAATATCTTCCTCGCTCCCAGTTTCCATGCATACTGCAGGATCACAAATACTTCTGCCTGAGAAACGGTAGGAGTATTCAGCAGTTTTTAGGAAATAGAAAAATTTGCTGATTAAGAGAAACCGAATCCCGATTTTATCGTGGAGCCGTTAGTGAAGACAGAGACGAACCACCATCGCTACAGATTTCTCACTCGTTCAAATCCTGCCTACTCGGATAGATTGTCCTGGCGTTACCCTCAAGCTCCAGTTTGCAGGGGGAGATCTGTACGAAGTTCAGAGAAATAAATAAAGAATAATAAAAGTGCTAAAATGCCCCTTAAGAAATTGCCTCCAGAGGCCAATCTCCTTTAATCTGATTGGACTTCGAGCAGCGATGGAAATAACGTAAAAGTCAATGGGAAGTAAGTGCAAAACGACATTCAGAGCAGCATTGGGGAAAGTTCTACATGAACCGGTGATGACAATACTAGTAGTTCTTTGCACCCTTCCGCAGAGCTTCCCACCAAACCAGGTATCCGTACCTTAAAATTGGCATGCAAGATGGAACTCGGAACGGTATGGTAGATGGACAGCGAGACTAATACCCGACCTAGAAAAGTGGGTAGAAAGAAAGCACGGTGAGGTTAACTATTACCTCAGACAGTTTTTGTCCGGACATGGGTCCTTTCGCAAGTATTTGTGGCGAATGGGAAAAGTGAGCCTACCAAACTGCTTATATGGAGATACTGAGTATGATGATACGGAGCACATCTTCTTTAAATGCGAGAGGTGGAACGTAGAGAGAACAGGTCTGCAACGAGCTATTGTTTACACCTGAAGAAATATAAAGAAAATGATGATAGACAAAGGAAAATGGAATGGCGTCGCAAATTTCGTGGAGGATATTATCCAAGAAAAGATGCGTGAAATGGAAAATTATGCTGAAGAGCATTGAGCATAGTTTTCTCAGAACAGGTGACGCTGGACGCAGGGTGAGTAAGCAAGTGCCCTTCTTAGGACGCCGTCTTGGCCCCCTACCTCTAAGCAATGCGGAAGCAGTCCCGGGGTGGAAGGAAAAATCCAAGAGAAGGGGAGGGATATTTTTAGTGGAATCACCACACACGTAGTAGCGACGGTTACTATATGGTGCGAAGGCATTTGTAACCCAACCTCACTGCCAAAAAAAAAAAAATTAAAAAATACCTTAAAATTGGCAGAACCACTACGTTGTACAGCCAAAACACGACCTGTGGCTTGAGTCCCCATATTTGGTCGAACATAGATTGTGGACCTATTGCCGTCCATTTTTTCTTATTTACAATTTTCATTTCCTTTTACTGAGTCTATACAGTCTAGATTCAAAAATTGCTACTTAACTAAGAATGTATGACTAAGTGCACCAAGAATCAAGAATCACGGAGCGTAGCCGAATCTGGGGAATGCATAGATAGTCCAAATCAAGGTTACTCCATATGCTATTGAATTAAATGCAAAGGTGCAACTGCAACAGTGGATTCAAAATTCTGATAATTAGCCTGACATGGAGCGGTTGCCGTGTGGCGAGTCGCCCACAAGATTTCCCTCAAATTCCCTCCTTCTAAAAATTTACAAAAAATATGAACACTTGGAAGAGGAAACGTGTTGAATGATGACTACTATCATGAAGCGCGTAAATCAATTGTACGTACCACATAAGTTATGATATCCATTTCATTGTTCAGCCAGATATCTGTGTAAATACAAAAATATGTGCACATCCAAATCCAAATGAGTGCGAAAAAACTTTGCAACATTTTTGTGAGATTTAATAGCCAGTTTAAATAAATATTTTTTACGCAGATTAATCGATACTTTTATATGCAAATAACGGCTCATGCAAACACACATACGAGAATATGCAATCAAGTCACATATTTACACGTACGTCTCATTTTATTCTTTTCGATTTTTTCCACACCGGCAAATTTGCATTTTTAACATTTTATGGTCGAAGAGCACACACACATATGTATGTATGTGTGTATATGCAATTGAAATCACTGTGCATAGTAAATATAAAAATAATAATAAAACGAAAGCGACAAGCTCGTTGAGATTCAAATTGTACTCGCACTAAATTAATTTGTTGAAAACAACGATTATATTTTGCATTTAAATTTAACACACCAACCTTTACTTTAATTGCAAACTCTGCTTATGTACTTTAGTTTGCTGGGGTAGAACGAAATTGAAAAAATCTCAGCGATATATTTTTACAATTATTTGTGGGTATGCGTGCACAGTTGCGTGCAAAAATTTACGATCGCTACGATAGAAGCCAAAAATATAATATTATATGTAGGTGCGCAACTAAGTTCTCGCTGTCATTTTGATGAAAATACAAATTTATTCTGAAAAAATGGTTACAAGTGAATCATTGAAAGTATTGCCCACCGCTGCCTACTACTTTTTCCCATCTTTCTGGTAGATCTCGTATACTGTCGCGGTGAAACTGTTCATATTTGCTGATCAGCTAGACTATGTGCCATTGATCGGAACAGGTGATAAACGGACGCCACAATATCTGGAAAATACGACGCGTGGGATAGAATTTCCCATTTCAGTGTTTCCAGGTAGGTTTTAACGGGTTTGGCAACCTGAAGCCGAGCGTTGTCGTGCTGTAAAATCACTTTTTCATACATCTCCGCGTATTGCGGACGCTTCTCGCGCAGTACTCGGCTCAATCGCATCGATTGAAGTCGATACCAATCCCCATTGATGGTTTCGCTTGGTTTTAACAGTTCATAATAAATAACACCAACTTGGTCCCACCAAATTCATAGCATAACCTTCGCAGCGTGAATATTTGGCCGAGGCTACGACGTAGAAGCATGACCGGACAGTCCCCATGACTTTGTTTTCCTTGCATTGTTGTAATGAATCCATTTTTCATCACCCGTCTCGATGCGATGTAGAAAATCATTTCTGTTTTGCCGCTGGAGCAGTTGTTCACATGCGAAAAAAATTATCTTCAACATCCCTTGGTTTTAACTTATAAGGATCCCAAGCCCCCTGTTTCTGAATCATTCCCAAAGGGTGGAATCGCTTGGAAATGGATTTCGGGTAACTCCGAATACTGAAGCAATCTCTTCTTGCGTTTGACACGGCTCCTCATTGAGCAATGCCTCCAATTCAACGCCTTCGAAGGCTTTTGGCCTTCTTTCACGCGGACGGTCGTCAACATTAAAATCACCGTCTTTGAAGCGACGGAACCAATCTCGGCTCGGTGTTTCACTTAAAGCAGTATCCCCATAAACTTTTTGTAGCTCTCGATGTGCTTCAGCCGCCGTTTTTTTCGAATGAAAGAGGAAAATAAACACTTCCCGCATATGACGATTATTGGGCTCAAAATCAGATATTTTGACAAAACCAAAAGTATAGAATACCAAAACAAAATCACTAATGTGTCGAAGCTGTTTGTTTGCCATATGTCTAAGCTTGGTTTACGACGTTTAGGTTATGTTAGAATCGTCTAGCACACACTGCTGGCGGCATCTATTGACAAACAACGCGAACTTAATTGCGCACCTAATATATTTAGTATCAGCTTGGAGAACAAGACTTACGAGACTTTTTACCGAAGACTTTATGTAAACAAAACACAATAATTATGTCAATAACTTAATATATCCACCGTTGCTATTTACAACCTCTTTCCACATCTCGATCAATTTGTTGATGCCGTTCCGCCAAAAATCGCCTGGTCTGGTGTCAAAGAAGATGTTGAGCCAGTATTTAAGGACCTCTTTTACATCACAGGTAACCGCTTTTATATGGTTTGACAGGGGGTGGAAAAGATGGTAATCGGTCGGTGCAAGATCTGCAGAATACGGCGGATGCTGAACGACCTCCGTTTTGAGCTCTTGGAGTGTGGCTTTGACAACTTGTGCAACATGAAGACTGGCGTTGTCGCGATGGAGTATGGTTGATCATGTCTGTTCAGTCGAATAGCGTCATTTTTGCAGTGTACCTAGGCAATGTAGAGCTCCTTGTTGACCGTGGCATTCTTTTCGAGCATTTCCCAATACACCATGTGCTCCCAGTCCCACCAAACACATATCATGATATTCTTTGGATGAAGATCCGGCTTGACTCTCAGCTTTGGCGTATCTGCTGGAACCCCCCACTCCTTTCTTTCTTCATATTCAAGTATGGGCACCATTTCTCATCTCCTGTTACGACTCGGTACAAAAGGCGCTGTTAATGAACGCGTGTTGCACGATGGCGGACGGATGCTGAGAAGCAATTTCAAGGCGACCTTCTTTGTTTTTGTGTTGAGCTCCTGGCTCTCAATTTTTCGATAAATGCCATTGAATGAAGGTGATAGAGAATCGTTTTATGATCGCAGTTCATTTTTTCCGCTAATTCACAACTGTTTTGGCGACCGTTCTTCTTCAAAGTAATTAGAGATGTTCTTCGTCGAATTCAGAAGGCTTTCATCAAAATGAGGATAATGAAACAGCAAATGAGCCAACAAGAAAAGGATGATTCGGAACTAGACATAACAGAGGGAGTGGCAGTTGCTACCCCATTCAAAGCAATAAAAACATCTATTGATTTACACTACATACTAAGCTTTAACTGAAAGAAGGTGAAAACAACTAACTGCTTGTATTACAACAAAAAACACATGCCTATCGTAGAGCATCCTGAGGGCGAATTAAATAAATGTTAGTATGCTCTAATCCAAACAACTCACTTACAGGCCACTGGAAGGCAGGGAATTATGCAGCCAGGCGTAACCTTTGCTTCAATCCCATCTGCAGAAGCTGTCAGGCGAAGTCTTTTCCACTATTTAGGCGCATGTCCAGGTCTAGCTAGAACAAGACTTCGCCCGTTATACTTGGATCCCGTGAAATGGATCTGACTCAAACAAAAAATAAAAAACAAAAAACACAACAAGACATCACACGAGAACAGAGGTAGTAAGACGGCTGGTCGCTAATTATGATTATTTAAATAGAAATGCTCAACCACCTCACCAACCGCGACAACAGCAATCGCCCCTCGGCCTACAATAAGTGAATTTCTCATAAAAATATTTGGCTTAAAACTGTAAGGCATTCCGTATGTAGAGCAATACCAAGGCATGTGCCACAAAGTGGAGGAGGAGCTCTGCCAAACAGCGATTGTTTTAAACAAATGGCTGATCTTTAAGAACAACATATCGGAAAATTCATGCTTTTTTGGTAGAAACACCAAAGTACTGGCTCTACTCAGTCGATGGGCTGCCAGTTGCGGACTTATAGCCAACTCTGATAAAACGGAGTCGATGCTATTCACCGAAAAACTCGAACCTTCAATTTGGCTTCCTAGGCCGCCGTAGCCGAATGGGTTGGTGCGTGATTACCATTCGGAATTCACCGAGAGGTCGTTGGTTCGAATCTCGGTGAAAACAAAATTAATAAAAACATTTTTCTAATAGCGGTAGCCCCTCGGCAGGCAATGGCAAACCTCCGAGTGTATTTCTGCCATGAAAAAGCTCCTCATAAAAATATCTGCCGTTCGGAGTCGGCTTGAAACTGTAGGTCCCTCCATTTGTGGAACAACATCAAGACGCACACCACAAATAGGAGGAGGAGCTCGGCCAAACACCTAACAGAAGTGTACGCGCCAATTATTTATTTATTTTAGATGTAAAAGTTAGTCTCTTTCGCTCTGCTACTAAATTAGAGAGGGTGCAGAGGACTACATATATTGATATTACTGGGGCGTGGAGAACATGCCCCTCTACCACTCTCAACGTCTTTCTGCACTTACTTCCCGTTGATCTTCAGGTTTAATCCATTGCTGCTCAAAGCGATATTAGGTCGAAGGAGGTTGGCCTCTGGAGGTAATCTCCTGTAGGATATGATAGCATTTTCAGGCAGATTTATCCTGTCTTCTTCTTCGTACAGGTGTGCCCATCCGTAAACTGGGTTCTGAGGGTTGTGCTGAGGCTATCTTCCCAAGTAGGATTGGTGGGAGGGAGAGTCTGCACGAACATAGGTAACTCTGTTTTCACCAGCGGATCCTTGATGGAATCTGGAGTTGGAGCAGGCGTTTTCTCTTAGTTGGCTAATATTTCAGTCTCATTTAAACTGCCGAAAAATAGTAGAGTTTTTCAAGACATTTTGCGATCCTACCGTCATGCAAAATGCTTAGGCATCTTTTCTGATAGTCACGCTGCTACCGAGTCCCTGTCGTAGTCATATTCAGGTTCTATAAGGAGGAATTCGATAGGAAACATTTCTTCCCTCTGAGCTCCAGGGCATAAAGGGAAATAAAATTATTGATGAGCTTGCCAGGAAAGAGTCGACAGAAATGGTTTCAGTAGTCCCCCTCTCAGACATTGGTGTCATCTTGACCGTTGTTAATCTATGGGAAACTATGGCCGAACTGGAACAGCGGTCGATCGAAAATTTTCTCAAGATTTAACAGAGTATAAGAAAATGATAGGGGTATTACCTGGCCATTGTTTAATAGGCAGCCACGCTAGAAGGTTAGGACTCCGGTACTCCGATTTCTGTAGAAGCTGTCTTAATGCAGAAGAAGAGGAAACAGTCAGACACCTTTTATGTGAGTGTGAAACCTTAGCTATGAGAAGGCTGCGCACTCTTGACGCAACATTTTTAACCGATGTAGCAGACATAGCCCATCTAAAACTAACGAAGCTCTGCTCGTTTATTAAAGTTACTGGATGGTTTGAAAAGGAACACGTAGGATAAGGATAAGCTTCAGTGGTATCACAATGGACCTGCGGAAGGTCTAAGTGTGTCGCTAGGACAACCACCCAACCTACCTACCTAAAGGGAAACTGATTAGTTTCTTTCTTGAAAAAGCGTAAATGAGTTCTATCTTATCGTGTGCTATCTCAAAAACACTTTGGCCTCAGTACGGCAGAAGCAGGACGTTAAAGGTGCTGGGGATCCCCCACCATTTAATTTTCATACTTATAGTGGTATTCACCGGTCACGACGCTATCGGAACTAATGCTGAGAAGCTTCGACCTCCATACAATCCTCATTGCAGAAGCTGTAGGAATTCGCCAGAAAAAGATACTGTTGAACCCTTCCCTGCAAATGTTCAGATCTGGCGGCCAGGCGTTTGAGGTTCCTCAATGCCTCTTTCGGGGATAACCTGATATAGTTCTTCAGCCTAGATATCTTTTCTCTTCTCTACTACATCAACAGAGCTGACTGACTGTAGTTGGTTTTATTTTTCCTTTCAGTTTTGAAAATTTTCGCCGGTAATGGTCTACATTGGGATATCAAAACGTCGCTCTAGTGCTACTTGTGGTGTACCCCTGGGTACTGTTGTCATCTAACCTACCTACCTACCTATTGCGTTTTAAGTTGTTCAGTATTTTGTAAACATGAAGAAGCTTATATAAATTACATTGATCTTAAAATTTTGCTCAAGACTGTGCCATATGACATGCCATATGTCTGTTTTTTTGTATAATAAAAAATTTAAATGTAATTCGCTACTGCGAATCTTATCCACTGCAGTTTATAAATGTGTGTGCACTTATATGTACGATAAATCTGAATGAAAAGGCCCTACAGAGTTACGGATATTTCAGGTAATTAAATTTAATTAATGCTATGAAATATCAAATCAAACACAGTGCATTTAAATGGATAAAATAAATCGCATTTATAAAAAGAGTAAATTAAGTGTGGAAAGAAAATATGTTTCAATTGTATCATTTTTTTTTTTCGTATGAGTGGAATTGGAAACTCTTCATAATCTTACGTTTTTGCCGTTTGTATTTAGGGTATTTTCAGGAACTCGATATTACAATAAAAAAATCAAAAACGATATTTAAATGTTTTAGGCTTTTATTTAACTTCTTTTACGTTCAAAAATGAAAAAAACAAAATTTTTTTTTAATTTTAATACTATTAAAAATGGCGTTGATCCTCCGCAAAACTGGGCTTGGGCGGTTTTGTCAATTTTGGCTTTTTTTATTTACCTGCAACACAAAAACCAAAAAAAGTGTTAATCAGTATGACTGTAGCTAAGTCTACTGGATTAGAATAAAAAACAAAAATTGACAAAATGGCGCGGATTTGAATTTGATTCTCTAAAAATCAGGGTTTTTCCAGTTTTTTAAGCAAAAATAACGAAATAAATGAAATAATAAAATGATTTTAATACGGGCGATAGCCATTGATGTGGTGAACAACATATTAAAGTTTCAGATGATTCGGTTGCATAGTGTGTTTTGTTTTTTTTTTTACAACACCAGACCGAAAAAAATCGTTCGAGATAAATGAGTTTAAAGTTTGAGTTACAGGAGCGCGCTGACCGAACTCTACCTAGTTAATGGGCTTAGAAGCAATAATATTGGGAATTGCCACATAAAAATATTGCTTTGTTTTTAGTTTTTGTTCTGTTTCTTTTTTTTTTTTTTTGTTCTTAAGATACAATACTTTCGAAATATCGAAAAGAAATTCAAGTTTTGGAAATTTCTAGACAGGGTCCCCTTAATTTAATACTTTTTGTTCTGCTTCCTTTAAAAAAAAAGAGGTTGTCTGTAAAGTCGGTTTACTGACGATTGTTTAACGTGACAACGTCATAAGAAAATACTGATGGAATGGTTGCATTTTTCAAAAGAAAATTTTAATTTTACTTGCATGATAGATATTTTGTATGGATATAGAGAAGAAGGTAAATGGAAACGCAATGGAATTAATCAAGTTCCATTTACGCAAACGTGAAAAATGACGAAACATCTATCAAATTCATGAAAGATATGTTCAATTTCGATTGTGCATCAGACGTTAATAAGTCAACAACACTAAGAGGCACCATCATCGATTTGCCTTTTTCAAGACACTTTACACTCGAAGCACTCCCTTTCATTTCCTACTTTTTCTATCATCGTCCTATTCTCAACAGAGAAATGGTTCATTACCATGCACACAGGAAGAAGGCATATGCAAATACAAGTATATGAATTTATATACCTACATATGCGCATATACATACATATATATGTATGCTCACTGAAGTAGGAGAGAGCCAGATGTCGTTCGTTCCGCGCACTCGCTTGCAGTTCAAGCTAGGTAACGACGCATGAGTAAGATATCGCCGCATGAGCTAGTTAACGACGCATGAGCAAGATAACGACGCATTTTGTGGTGCGTGCAGCCGGCTACATCGAATTATAAGACGTTATCACGTCAAAACTATCGTTTCGTCCTAATGCTGATTTCAGAAGAATTTTGATTTCAGATGAATGAAACACTTAAAGTTGTTGATGTTAGAGCTTATCACAAGAAAGGTTTGAAAACGGGTATTGTTATTTAAATTTGGAGATACAACAACACTAAAGTGAATATGTTAAATGTACTCGTAATATTGCCATCGTAAAGTTCGATATATTTATTGGTAAGTATACTCAGAACGTTTCGTCTAAATGAAATTAAACGCGAAATATTTTCATGCGATAATTTTCCATGAACCACAGCCTAGGAATTAAATCGCTTTGACTTTCGGCGATGAAGCGTTTACAGCCCGGTTCAGGGTTGAAGTGTTTCTGATAATTCAAAGGAAATCCGTAATTTGCTCAAAAAGAAATAAATAATGCATCAAGATATTATTGCATCTAACCGTATTTCGTAGCAGTTGTAATATTGTGCCTGATTTTTTCGCTCAGTTTACCTACATTGTGAAAGGGAGTTTTTTTTGAGCATTTATTGCGTCTTTTGAATTGTAATAAAATGGTAAAGCACAAAGGTTTAACAGATCGCGAAACAGAACAAATCGTTATTTTAACCTCAAATGGACTTTCAAATTACCAAATTGCGTAGAAGATTTGTAGGAGTCCAAACTTTGTGGATCTTTACTTGAAACAAGGTGCCCCCTAAGCACTACAAAAGCAGAGCTGCGATGGCTTTAACACTGAGGAAAACCCGCAAAATCCTAAGGATATCATCGAATTCCGCCCTCCCAACAGCAAAAATTATAGAAATGACAGATTTTGCAGCACGAAAATGCGCTATTCGAAGGGCTATTACATTATGCTGGTTTTCCGAATTCCTTCATAGTCGCACTTCGCTTACAAGACGAATTTCGTGAGGGTCGTGTAGTGTCAGAAAAACTGAACTGATATTCCAATAGCATCATGTGAAATGTCGATAGATTGTGCCACTCTAACACAAATAATATTGCATTAATAAATCTTGTATTAAAAGGATCTCGCCAAAAAGATTTGTTCACCTCGGAAGACGCATTATTTTTGGCATTATGTATGTAAGTTTTCTTGTCGCAGTCCACCATGCTAAGATCCCATACAGCAATATCGGTCTAACTACTGCCGTGTAGCACCAATGCATCAGAGAGGGTGATAGACCCCAAGTAACGCCCAGCATTCTTTTACATGCGTACAACTCGTTACTGGCCTTTTTCACCCTTTCCTCAACATTGCGCTTCCAATTTGCTGTCTAGTATTACTACGAGGTACCTTGCATGAACTTTGAGAAGTAGTTCGTTGTTGCCTAGTTTCGGGAGGTTCCACGTCGGGCCCTTGTAGTTCCTGGTAAAAGTACAATGACCTCTAATATTAAGTTACGGTGAATTTTTGTGTGGATATGCTCCACCGCATCTCTTCTTCTTCTTCCTTTCCTCAATCTCTCGTGGAGCATCAACCACGCTAGCGCGTCTTCTTCTGAGATTCTTGCCAACTTTAAGCCGCTTTAGATCTTCGCGATGCTTCTAACTTCCTTTTCGACTGTTTCCCTTGGTCTTGGCTCAAGCTTGCTACCAGTATTCGCAAGAAGTTTCCACTCCAGTGCTTTTAACGCTATACATTTTTCGTTTTTGCTTGGAAAATCAACCGCCGGCATTTTACACTTAGCGAATCTGTCCATATCGCCATGTCCACTAATAGTTGGACCTCCAAGTTTGAGCTTACTTAGCATGCCGTTTATATTGGTTGGCTCTTGGGGCAGCATGATTTATGTGCGCCCAATAAGTTAACCTTGAGTCTAGTTCCACTCCTAGGTATTTGGCAACTCTTTTTGTCGATAAAGCGTATCTTACCATATGCTTTGGAAGTAGTCAGTACTTGTTCTATTGACTGATACTACTACCTTAAATATACAGGTTCGGCACTTGAAGTGCAATCAATTTCAGACCGCTCGCACAGGCATCAACTGTCTGCTAGTTGGCTAAATGACAGTCCAGAGTATTGTTTACAAGCGCGCGGGAGCATTTTGCCGAGAGTAAACGCGAAAAAAGCAAATTAGTAATGGATTCCCAACGTAATAGTGTGATTGCATTATATTTGGCTGGAAAACCACAAACGGCGATTGTTCGTGAGCTCCAGCACCTTAAAGTAAATAAAGTTTTTGTTTATCGCACCATTACTCGTTACAATGATTCTGGTAGCATCGCAAAACGTCATGGAGGTGGTCATCAAAAGACTACAAAGTCACGTGAAATGGTTCAAAAAGTCAAGAAGCGACTTGAGCGAAATCCCCTACGAAGTGCCAATCAAATGGCGCAAGAACTGAAAATATTTGACTATAGCATCTGCCGCTTATTGAAATATGATCTCAAAGTCAAGCCTTACAAGATCCAAAAGGCGCATGATCTCACACCAAAGCAGCAACAAGTCAGACTTGAGAGAGCGAAGGAGTTGATTCGCTTGGCCGAAAGCGATCAATTTCCGAACATTGTGTTTTCTAACAAGAAAATTTTTCAAATTGAGCATTTCGTAAACTCCCAAAACGATGGGGTTTATTTGACCGAATGTTCATACGAGAATTTGAGTTCTCAATTGACCACCAGAAGGCAGCACCCGCCATAGGTTATGATTTGGGCCGCTGTAACCGCAGATGGGCGCTCTCCAATAAATGGGAAATATTATCGGAAAAGTATTCTGGAGGTTGCTCTGAAGCCGTGGGCAAAGAAACATTTCGGTGGCAGACCATGGATGCTTCAACAGGACTCGGCACCATCTCACAAAGCTGGAGTGAACCAAGAATGGCTAAAAACAACGTTCCGAACTTCATAACGTCCAAATAATGGCTCTGAAATACACCTGATGCGAATCCGATGGATTCTCTTTGGACCATTTTGGAGAGCAAGGTCCGAGCTAAAAGACTCACCAGTCTCGAGGCGCTGGAAAAAGCCATTGTCCGCAAGTGGGCCAAAATAACTGCAAGTCACATTCGGGCAGCTTGCGATTCGTTTCTGGACCGTCTCAAGGCCATAGTCAAGGCAAAAGGTGGTCATATCGAGCAAAAGTTAATTGATTCTTAATTTTGTATTATTTGGACACATCTTTTACTTTGAATTGAATAAAATTAATTTTCCAAACTAAATTGATAACCTTTTTAATTGGTCACACTTCGAGTGCCGGTCTTTGTATTACGACATGTCCTCTGCTTCAGATTGGGAATTAGTTGAAAGTCAAATTCTTTCAGTAAATTTTCCGGGTTGCGGGCAAATTTCAGAAAATCTGACACAGGAACATTCTTGATTTCATTCGAAACCATTTGATCTCGTTCAAATTTGTTCGATTTCGTCTTTGCCAGGCGAAATAAAGTTGCACAAGATCAGCTCTGTGGTTTCATCATCCGCCAGACAAAATCTACACTCTCTCTCATTCCCAATGTGAATTTTTAAGGGTTGGCAATTGAAGTAATAGTGGCCTGTCAGAAAACCTACTATTCTCTTTATGTCAACTCCACGCATTTCATGAAGCTCCCTCTATTCCAAGTAAAAGCTGTAGAATGCAGCCACCGTCATTGATATGCATGATGAATCAACCTATTTTGATATACTCGTACATAATTGCGCGTTAACAAAAAATGCGTAAAAAATCTATTTATTTTGGTATAAAAATAAAGTTAGAAATTTGTTATTTTGGCAGCACAAAATAGGAAAAGTTATTTTTCAAATATTTCCATTATACCGATTGAAAACGAAATATATTTTACTGGTATTTACATTCATTAAATCCTTATCTTACCTTTTGTTTGATTTTTATTGACACGCTTGGATGTGCAATGGCACGAAAACACAATCCAGGACTATGCATAAATTGATTTGAAATTATTAAGTAATTCGAAAAATTGTAAAAAATTGAACAAGTAAATAATCTGCGGTGGTTTAGCTTTAAAGTGCACTTGAATAAAGATTAATTCTCATAAATTATTAGGTGCGCAGCTAAGTTCTCGCTGTTTTTTTTTTTTTGATGAAGATACAAATTTATTCGGAAAAAATGGTTACCATCTTTCTGGTAGCTCTCGTATACCGCCGCGGTAAAACTGTTCATTTCTGAGGCTATCCCCGGATCAAGCCATTTTTAATGTCTTCATATGAATGGAACAGGTGATAATCGGACGGCGCAATATCTGGAGAATATGGCGGGTCGGGTAGGATTTCTCATTTCAGTGTTTCCAAGTAGGTTTTAACGGGTTTGGCAACGTGAGGCTTTCGTTTCTTTGGATTGCTGTAATGAATCCATTTTGCATCACCCGTCACGAAGCGATGAAGAAAATCCTTCCTTTTTTGCCGCTGGAGCAGTTGTTCGCAGGCGTTCAACATCCCTTGGTTTTAACTCATAAGGAACCCAAGTCCCCTGTTTCTGAATGATTCCCATTCGATCATTTAAAATGGCGGATGTACACTCAATTCTTCCAGGAAGGTCGCAGCGGGGCTTCTCAATCGGCCGCATTGTAGCATCGGCGTCAGTGACCAGAATGCAAGACACCTAACATTTTTTTGTTTGTTATTGTCAGAATTTCTATATGAATTAAAAAAAATAGGGGAAACAAACTTCGGAAAAAAATCCTTAAACAACAATGAATTTTGGGGCGAATTTTCCTACAATTTTTGCTTCGAACAAATTATTTTTTCGAAAAATTTTCGAAAACTTGAAACACATAAAAAGTGTATGCAAATTTCATAAAAAAGATATGTGCAAAATTTCAGGGAGATCGGTTAAAAACGTTTCGAGTTATCGTGTACGCCAATTCGAAAAATATAGTTTTGAGAAAAACGCGTCTAAAGTTTGAATACATAAAAATTCAACCTCTCTCAGCGCTCCAACGCAAAGAATAGAGTCGTCACGGTTGACGAACTGGAATATAAGAAATACTTAAATTTATGTTCTAAACAATTGTTGACATGTTTTTAAAGCATTATATTAACATTTTATGAAAAAAAATTTTTTTTTCCAAATTTTACAGGTATCTGTCCCTTTCAACATTTTAATTTCACTGCAAACGATCTCGAAGTTGAAGAAATGGTATGGATACTTATAAATCTAATTGTGTATGAAATCAGTACAATTTCCCAGAAAATCTATAATGCCCAAAAAATGGTGACAGCACATATTTAAGTTAGAAAAATTTCAAGTTTTTTTATATGACCTCAAAATTGAAAATAAGCGCATTTTAGATATTCAAGTTCCGGCATGTGCAGTAAATATGTGAGCAGTTTTCCACTTACATACAATTCAATGTTTGCGCGATATGATAAAATGCATGAAGTGCACCCACTTTGCTTTTTCGCACTCCACATTATTTGCCAAGATTCACTTTAATCCACTGAATGCGGTTAGACAGCGTTACCAGAATTTTTTACACCTCATCATATACTGGGTTGTGGACACCCCAAAAAAGCCCTCCATTTTTTTCTGAACAACTATTTAAATCCCCATTACTCTGGTATAAGAAAAATATATATTTTTATTTCTGTTAGTTCATTTTAATTTTATATTTTATTGTAAGGACTTTCAGTTAATTTCATTTTTTAATACTTTTCTCAATTACCAGCAACCCGCAACTTGTTTCACACAGGGTTAGCATAAACTTAATGCTAAGGGGATATTATAAAAAAAAATTTTAGTGGAATATTTGAAACAAATTAATGAACAGAATCCAAAAAAAAGTTATGTATATGAAAATATTCATATAATATATAATTTATGTTACTTTTTATTAAGTTTATTATAAAATTTTGGTGCATAAAATATTCGCAGTTTTTTCATCAGGAGCCTGGTAGCTAGGTAGGTTAGATGGCAAGAGTTCCACGGCTACACTACAAGTAGCGCTAGAATGTCATTTTGATACCTTTATGTGACCACTAGCGGCCAAAAATTACAAAGCTTAATGAAAGAAAACCCATCTACATTCATCCAGAGCTGTTGATGTTGTGGAGAAGAGAAAAAATATCTAGGCTGAAGAACTGCCTCAGGCTATACCCAAAAGGCAACCTAAGGAACCTCAAGCGTCTGACTGCCAGGCCTGAACATTTACAAAGTAACAAATAGTCTCTTTCTCTGCAGTATCCTCACAGCTTCTGCAATAGGGGGGCTCGGTTTCTTCGCATTAGTACCGATCACCCGCTTTGGTTGACCGATAAACTCCGCTGTGGTTGTGAAAATTGAATGATGGGGGATTCCCAGCACCTTAAGCGTCCTGCTTCTGTCATAATGAGGCCAAATTCCTTTGAGATAACACACGTTAAGATAGAGCTCCGTTTATCTTGCGCTTTTTAAAAAAGAAACTACATAGTTTTCCCTTTAACAACGGTCAAGGCGATACCGATGTTTGAGATGTGGTCAACTGAAACTAGTGCTGCCAACCCTTTCCTAGCAAACTCACCGGCATATTAATTTCCCTTTATATTCCTCTCCAACTGAAATCGTTTCTGCCGACCCTTTACTGGCAAGCTCATTAGGAATTCCATTTCTCGCTATGTTTCTATGACCTGGAGCCCAGTTAAGAGAAATATTTCCTGCACGTTCGAGATGTTTGAACTCCTCCTTTTAGGAGCTGAATATGACGACGACAGGGCCCTGATCGCAGCTTGACAAACGGAAATGATACTTATGTCTCCATCCAGTGCTCGCTAAGCTTTTTGTATGCCGACAGGCTCGCGAAGATATCTACTAGAAAAACACTACTCAATTTCGGCAGTTTAAAGGAGACTGAAATGTTAGCTAATTTGAAGAAAGCGTCGGTGAAAACAAAGGTACCTATGTGTGTGCAGACTCTCCCCTCCTTCCAATCTAGCCTGCTTGGAAAGGTAGCACTAGCCCAAACCTCAAAACCGAGTTTATATTTAGATGGAGAGATCTGTATGAAGTACATAGAAAGAAGAATAAATCTGCTAGAAAATGCTACCATTTCCTACAGGAGATTGCCTCCGGAGGCAGACACCTTCAAGCTACTAGCGCTCCGAGCAACAACGGATTGTGAGCAGCACTTACCAACAACGTTTCTAATTTCAGGGTATAGTGTTTCCTTTTGGGACCGTCAATATTTTGAATCAAAATACAAATATTCGTTAGATCGGTGTGTCCACTTATAATTGGGAGCTGATCGCTACCCGGTAAGACTTCTTCCTCCAGAACTTTTGAACCCAAGCGCTGCAAGTTGTGGTTCGTTCTTCTAAATATATCTATATTTTCACTAATTTGAGTTAATTGAACTTTACTGCTTCTTAATCTTTATTTGTGTCTGTTACAGTAATCTAGAAATTTAAGATGAGTAGCTGATTGGCCTTCTGACTCCGAGCCTGGGACCGGGACTGCCGGCTAATTTACCCAAATAATGTTAAAAAACTATGGACCTTCTTCTGCTTACAAAAGTTGCCAATTATTTCCGAAATAAAAAGACGAAAATAAAATTGGATGGAGTATGTCCACTCTGCGCAGAGAAGATGATAAGAAGAGGGGGTTTTCAATGAATTCCGCAGCGAAGTCGACGCCAAAACTGGATGCGCACAATCTCCCACGAGGTCTTTCCACCACCACCTGGAGCCAAATCAGGCACATACCGACTGACAAAAATCTTTGGCATATATTCATTTCCGTCCTATGTTCCGACTAGGAGCGATATAATGCATTGTGAGGTTTTTTTCGTAGTTTGTTTATTTTCAATTGAGAATGCCATCTAAATGTATAATTTGTCAAGGAATAAAAAAAAAATTCTAAAATAAACAAAACATAATCAAAATAATGGAAATGCGAAGCAAAATTGCATGGTATTATTTTTTTGGCCGAGTTCAACAAAGCGCGCCAGTCGTTTCACGTAATAACCGACGATAATTAGAATTGGCAAGTGACGCCAATTCCTTTCCCATTTGATCCTTCCAACACAGTACAGGCCTTACTCTTTCTCTACTACCATTTTTGGATATCGTATCGAATACTTTCAGAGCCGGTGCGCTTGAGCCCCTTTCACTGCCTTTGATATTCACCGTCGGCAACGCTTGAAGGTACGTAAATCCTTCGCAGAATCTTTGTTTCTGTTAACATCAGAAGGACTTAAAAACCTCCGATTCGAAAAATCCCCCAAAACAAGGCGAATTCCCTACATCTGGCAGCACTGCAGTTAGTAACTGGCAAAAATAATAGGCAGCGAGAGTAGGCGGTAGTACAAGCAGTCTTGCATATGTGTGTGTGTGCTTTCAATCTGAGAAGTACTGCGTTGATACGAAAGCCAATTAAATTAAGATTCAAGTACTTTGTTCAGTGACTCAACACTAATGCTGCGCTGCTAAGCTGTATAAACTGAAATATGATGTGATATGATCATCACTGCAGTTAGCAATCAACAAAATTACAAGCAAATATACTTGACTGACAACTAATTTGAAGCGAATTTGTTCTTTAGGGAATAAGCCAGCTAGTCGCAAGCCATGTTGAATGACATGCCAGCGTTAAAATCCCTTTCGCCCGAAGAAAATCGTTTTATAAATCTGACAAATGCAAATAGTTTAAGAGCATTTCGAAGAAGACTTGTACGCTACTGAGAGTGCAGATAAAAGAAAGTATGTATATAAACACAGGGTCATGCAATAGAACCACTGATTAGGTTTTTATAACTAAAACACAAAAAAATTTTTCTAAATATGTTTTTTTATTGAATGATGTTATTTGGTCTATGGTCTATGGCACATCCATGAAACGCCATGCCCGCTAAATGCCCTCCATGTCTGCTCTAGTAAGACACGATGCGCATATAAACATTTTTCATGACTTTTTTGCATAACTCATTTATCTCGCGTATGATTTCGAACCTCAGCTATGGAATGGCTTTGGCATAGACTATACATTTAAATTAGACCTAGAGAAAGAAGTCCAATGGTATCTGATCGCAAAATCTCAGCGGGCCATCTGGCTTCGTTATTTCGTAAAGTAATGCATCCTGAGAACTCCGTTCGCAATACGACCATTGTTTCGTGCGTCAAGTGGTAAAGTCCTTTTGATACTTGAACAATAAAGTCTGTGCCGACTAATTCAGAACATAAAAAGTTTATTATTATGTAACTTTCACCATTTACGGTGACAGCGTTTCCGAAATCATTTCCGATGATGATTCCGCCAGCCCAAAACTCATACCATACAGTGGACTCGTTGTGTGTGCATAGTTTATCCTAAAATGTATATCTCGTTTCAGTGCCCTAAGTGCGACAGTCTTGCATGTTAATGTTTCCATTTAGGTGCAAATACGCCTCATCGCTGACGACTAAAAAATCAAGCAATGCGCGAAATGAATTTCTCACAGAACGCATTGTTCACCTGAGCATCGCTCCTTTTTTTATTGAAATATTAAATGCATTTCATTCTATTACACCTAGTTTACACTATCAACTAATATTTTTCTATTAAATGCGCCAGTCTCTTCTTCTTAATTCTTTTAGAGCCGAAGCGTTTGTATCCATTCGGGCGACATGACCCAGCCAACGAAGCCGCTGGATCTTTATTCCCTGCGCTATGTCAGTGTCGTCGTCAAGCTCATACAGCTCATCGTTCTATCGCCTGCGATATTCGCCGTGATCAACGTGCAAAGGTCCAAAAATTTTACGCAGAATCTTTCTCTCAAACACTGCAAGCAGCGTTTCATCGGATGTTGTCATCGTCCACGCTTCTGCGCCAAACAATAAGACGGGAATGATGAGGACCTTATTGAGCGTTAGTTTTGTTCGTCGAGAGAGTACTTTAATACTCAATTGCATACGAAGTCCAAAGTAGCACTTGTTGGCAAGAGAGATTCTGCGTTGGATTTACAGGCTGACTTTATTATCGGTGTTATTGCTGGTTCCTAAATAAACGAAGAATTTTACAACCTCGCAATCATAACTGTCAACAGTGACGTAGGTGCCGATACGCGAGTGCGCCGACTGTTTGTTTGATGACAGGAGGTACTTCGTTTTGTCCTCGTTCCCCACCAGACCCATTTGCTTTGCCTCTTTATCCAGTTTGGAGAAGGCAGAACTAACAGCGCGGTTGTTAAGGCCGATGATGTCGATATCATAGGCATTCGCCAACAATTGTACGCTCTTATAAAAAATTGTGCCTGAGCAATTATATTCTGCGGTTCGTAAGATACTCTCCAACATCAGGTTAAAGAAGTCACACGTTAACGAGTCACCTTGTCTGAAACCTCGTTTGGTATCAAACGGCTCGTAGAGGTCCTTCCCAATTCTGATGGCGCTGCTAGTGTTGAGCAATGTCATCTTACATAGCCGTATTAGTTTTGCGGGGATAGCAAATTCAGACATCGCGGCATACAGGTAACTTCTTTTCGTACTGTCGAATGCAGCTTTGAAACCGACGAAAAGATGGCGTGTGTCGATTCTCCTTTCATGGGTCTTTTCCAAGATTTGGCGTATTGTGAATATTTGGTCGATGGTAGACTTTCCAGGTCTGAAGCGACACTGATAAGGTCCAATCAGTTGGTTGACGGTGGGCTTCAGCCTTTCACACAATACGCTCGCTAGAACCTTATAGGCGATATTTAGAAGACTAATCCCGCGGTAATTGGCACAGATTGCAGGATCGCCCTTCTTATGGATTGGGCAGAGCACACTTAAATTCCAATCGGCGGGCATGCTTTCATCCGACCATATTTTGCATAGGAGCTAATGTATGCACCTTACCAGCTCCTCGTCGCCATGTGTGAAAGCTCATCCGGCAGTCCGTCGGCGCCCGCGGCTTTGTTGTTCTTGAGCTAAATGCGACAGTATTTACATGAAATAGATATATAACTTTAAGACAGCTGACATAAATTTACAAATATTTGCCAGCCGTTAGAATTTCTGGAACAAGACCATTTGGTTTGTTTTTCGTTTAAGTCTCCGGCATTGCTCATCTGGATTGGCAAGTTGCCGAGCTCTTTGTTGAGTTGGTACGTTTTTCGAGCCTTTCGACATGAGCTGCAGTGAAATGGTTCACAACTTCTGGTACCGATGACATCTTGAACTCACGATATAAATCAGAGTTCCTCACATACCGTGGTGCGTTTACTGCGCTTTATATGAACTTGTTTTGAAATCCTTGAATTTTTTCAAGATGCGTTTTGTAGCACATCTTTATAGCTGTATGCCATAAGTCCACACGGGTTTAAACACTTCGTTATAAATTAAAAGTTTTTTTCGCATGGAAAGAGGCGAACTTCTTCCAGTTTAATTTTTGCGTTTTGAGGTTTAATTCCGTATGTTTTTCTTTAACTTGCGCTTTCCAACAGAATTTAGCATCAAGCGTCATTCCTAAGCACTTCGCAGTATTGGAGTATGGAATTTGCGAGCGGGGACTATATTGAATTTTCTTCACCGTAAAATCTACATGAAGTGATTTTTCTTCGTTAAGTTTTATACGCCACTTTGTAGTTTATTCGGTGATTTTGTTAACATTTTTCTGAAGTTTACGAGTGGACTGTGTCTCAGGATCTCCGATTGCTTCTTCTATCACGCTTGCGACCCCATTCACTGGTTCAGTTGTTGAGTGCTTTGCTCGAAATCCGAACTGGTGAGTAGGAATAAGGCGTTTGTTTTCAATCAGAGGCTTTAACCGCTTCAGAATTATTTTTTCGAGTAGTTCGGACATTATGGAATGGGGACTTTTGTCAGGTTTTTCGCATCATTATTACTTCTGACACTTTCCAGTATGTTGGCACATGTTTTAGCTTAAGAAATGCGTTTGAAATTTTTGTTTGCTTAATTAAAGTTTTTTGAGGAGAATTTTTTAAGGTTTCTGCGGGATTAGATCGAAGCCTGGGGCTTCTGGTGAACTTGTTTTCAGCTTGATAAATATCTGGAATCAGTGGTGCATAATGTGCTTCATGCGACTTGAATGTTTTTTTCTAACTGATCAGCAAAGACCTTCATTTTCTCCGCATCGCTCTTAGTCCATAAGCCATTGTGTTTTTTAATTGGAGGATTTTGTATAGTTGGTCTGTTTAGCTATTTGTTAGATTTGCATAGAGAGCAGTCAGTACTTTTTTCCGCTTTTAGTTCCTTTATAGAGTGATTGGAAGGTGCACCTTTCAGTTTATTCATTTTGTTTTCTTAAATGTTGAGTCATTTTATTTAAGAAAGTTTTTGGCCATGGTTGTCCGGTTCGTTGCCACTTTTTTCTTAATTTCTTTTTTTTCGGCGATAAGGGAAAATATTTCATTTGGATAATGAAGTCCAACTGGTTTTGCTGTTTGCGTTGGTGTGCTATACCATGCGGCATTTTGGATTTA
Organism: Anastrepha ludens; assembly: GCF_028408465.1. Taxonomy (NCBI): domain Eukaryota; kingdom Metazoa; phylum Arthropoda; class Insecta; order Diptera; family Tephritidae; genus Anastrepha; species Anastrepha ludens. The sequence goes on from NC_071500.1 coordinate 16,915,325, forward strand.
TTGGGTAACCAATAGTAGATACTTCTTAATCAATTTCACCATATGACGTGAGTGCATTTTGTTGTTCAATATTTCGGTTGAGTTTATATAATATTTGAGATACTCCCAATTAGTAAAATTTTTAGTCGCTCCGTGAATAAGTTTTCCCATTCCATTGGCCCTAATTGCCAGAAAAATATTATAAGTTAACATATATATATGTTAGGGCGGGTCGATTTAAAAATCGCTCATTGCTCTGTGAAAATCGTATTCTAGGGATCAAAATAAGAAACTTTGCCGAAGGAACCATACCTCTGAAACGAATTCTGATGCCTCCCAATTTGGGTCGAACGAAAAATCCCACTTAGACCCATTTAGAGTGCTCCAATCGAGTCCAAATGTATGACCGACCCCCACTAACTTTGGACGGCCGATCCACCCATGCCAGTGGCATACCTCCTGGAACTCCCCTGGGGGGTCCCCCTTACAATCATTTCAAAATATCTCCATTTTTTGGCCTTTACATGAGAAAATAAACTAAAAAGTTCGACCCAAATTGGGGGACATCAGAATTCGTTTTAGAGGTATGGTTCCTTCGGCAAAGTTTCTTATTTTGATCCCTAGAATATGATTTTCACAGAGTAATGGGCAATTTTTTTGCCTCCCCACAAATCGACCCGGGCTAATATATATGTATATAATTGGCGCGTACACCCTTTTTGGGTATTTGGCCGAGCTCCTCCTCCTATTTGGGGTGTGCATCTTGATGTTGTTCCACAAATGGAGGGACCTACAGTTTCAAGTCGACTCCGAATGGCAGATATTTTTATGAGGAGCTTTTTCATGGCAGAAATACACTCGGAGGTTTCCCATTGCCTGCCGAGGGGCGACTGAAGGTTAAAATATGACTGATAATTTTTGCCACAGATCTGCATGCCCTTGTATCACCCTGTATATATGTATAGGTATGTAGTTACACATTTGGTTTGACATTTTATGCGTAAATTGGCAAAGTGTGTAAATAATGTGTGCTACTTCTTTCCAGGTAAAGTGGAGTATAAAGTAGATAAGTAAAGAATAAAGTGAAAGCTATATAAAAAATGTTGAATGTATTGAACATACATACAAACACACATACATATATATGAACTTATTGATGACTAATAGTGTAATTTCTTCAAATAAGCTACGTAAGAACTTAAAGCTGTCACATCAGCTAACGTAACCAGTACATCTGCATGTCAAATAAATAAGAGCATACAATTTTTTGATATCTTTTCTTTCTCAGTTTCAATGAGTTCCATAAACACTTCTAACAAAAGTTTCCTATTCCCCGTAACTCGATCCTAACCCTAAATGTGATCTCCTGCTCTCCCTCAGCCAAACAATATTAAAATAAGGTACATACTTATGGTAGATATATCGTAAATATCGTTCATAGTTCAGCGGTGCCTACTATTCGGCAGCGCACAGGTTCGAGTCTCAAGACATGAAACATCAAATGATAGAAAAAGTTTTTTCAAGCAGCGATCGCCACTTGGCAGTCCAAGAAAAGTCTCCTTGCGTATGTCTGACATAAAAAATCGGCTTAAAATTGTAGGTCGCTGCGTTTGCTTGGCGGAACTTGGCTAAAAACACAATAAAGGATATTACACATGGGCTGAAAAATGCCGGACATATGAGGCACTATTTTATTGCATTCACCTCTTTCTCAGTTAGTACTAACCTTAAAAAGACATCTGCTAAAATGCTCACGACATTTATTGGTTCGTGAGCTACTGTGCCAAGGGTCACGCTACTTTTGTTATTTTCAAAACAATGGATAAAAAAAAATGTGGTAGTTTTATTTTACCCTGCTTCCTGATGAGAGAAAATACCATTAAAGCGAAGCAATAGCTTGAAAAGTGTTATGGGGACTGCACTCCATCAGAAACAACAATAAAACGATGGTTTGCTGACTTCAAACGTGGTCGTAGAGCCACCGATGATGAACACCACAACGCAGTGGGCATCCAAATGAGATGGTAACACCAGAAAACATCAAAAAGACCCACAAAATTATTTTGAATGATCGAAAAGTCAGCTTGCGTCAGTTAACCGACATCGTAAAGATATCAAAAGAATAAATTATATTCTACGAACATTTGACTACGAGAAAGTTCTGTTCAAGGTAGGAGCTGCGTTTGCTTACTTTCCAGACAACGCACCGTGTCACAAGCCAATCAAAACAATGGAAAAATTAACTATATTAATTGAACTTTGAATTGCTTTCACGTCCCTCGTTTTCGCCAGATTTGGCTCTCAACGACTAATGCTGTTCGCAGACCCAAAAAAAAAATGCTCGCCGGTAAGAAATTTCGCTCGAATGAAGAGGTTATCGCTGAAACTGAGATCCATTTTGAGTAAGAGATAAATTGTTCTACAAAAGAGGTATTGAAATGTTAGAGAGGCGCTAGAATGATTGTGTTGTATATATATTGCTCAAAACTAGCCCAGACCTAATAACTTTACAACGTACTTCAAATATGGTTTTAAAGATGTTCATGCGACACAAATTTATGCAAAAGATTAATATCACATACAAAATTCTGAATCAAAAAGAAATTCAACATATGGTAGCACGATTATATCATTGCACTTACTTTACAAGATTTTCGTAACTTAAGAACTCAAAATCAAAATCTCTCTTAGTTTGTTAAGGCTGAAGTAATCATTTACACAATTTTCCTATTTCGCAAGTTACTCCTAAGTTTGTTAAGTTACGTTTAAGTTTAGTGTAATAACACTAAAAGAGGTGAGAAAGAGAGAGAGAGTGGTTGCTATTAAAGAGAGACTTATTCCTGCTTTTACTAGTGAAATCCGCGATGAGCAGAGTGGAGAGGTGTGACATTAGACTTTCAGCGATATTGAAGGTGCCACCTGATTGGCTGACATAAGTGGAGTGATGAAAGGGGTTTGCTTACGAAAAAACTGAGATTGTGCTGATGACATTCGAAAAATATCAAATTGCCTAGATTACTTCGTTGCCATCTAAACAACGACTGATTGGAAAAGTGTGTGAATACGCGTGCAATGAGCGGGCATAATTCTATTGTCATGTCCCCTGTGACGTGGCAGCCAAAGTTGCTCCCACAATTTTTCTTCGGATGACCAAGCCTGGCCATCTGACATTCTTAGTTAAACCACTTTTTACTTGCCAAGTAGTTTCGTAGTACGAAACTGAACTTATAAAGCCAATTCTGTTGTATGGAGTCATTGACTACTGGAAGCTCGTGGAAAGGATGGTGTCGGTGAAGAAGCTGCTGAGGCTCTAAAGGTCTGCTCTCATTGGAATCAATGGGGCGCTTACAATGTTAAATGTGGTACTTGAAGACATAGCAGGCAAAGTTGCCCTTTCACGTGGCGCTATCAGACTGAGAGGCTCGCGCTACAGGCTTGACCTCAATTACAGACTTTCAAGTTTCCTTTGAAACTTTAGGTTCATCTCCTTGGTACTGATGAATGCATATCCTCGCTTAGTCTAAGAGAAACATTCTCCACGCACATTTCTTCAAGGGAAGAGTGGGCAGAATTTGGCGGCAAGGACTGGTTAACCTCTTCTCGGATAGCTTGAAGTTAAATGGAAGGATTAGTGGGGGAGTATTGTGCGAGAAGCTCTCCAACATGCTCATGTTCAGATTACCTGACACTGCAGTGTGTTCCAAGCAGAAATGGCGGTAATTAAATAAGCATTAGCTGCCAACTTGGATAATAACTATTACGGAGGTTAATATCTACTCCGACAGCCAAGTGATATTCCGGCCCTTGGTTCGATGATGGTTTATTCGAAACTGGTTAAAGAATGCCTGACTACGCTTTCGATCGCATCCGAATTAGTTGATATAAGACTCATCTGGCTGCCTGGTGCAAGGCAGAGCTGACCAGACAGTTTGGACCTGTGAGGTAGTTTCCCGGCGAAAGGAGCGCATTGGCATTCCGTTGACTACCTATCGTTTGCTCCTGGAGCGATGGGCTTTGCGTCAACTCGGAGCGCACTAAGAAGTACACACACTTGTTAGGTTGCGAAATCTATCTGGCCGCGTCTGGATTGGAGGCGTCCGAGAGACCGTCCGAGGTTAACAAAATCTCAGCTCTAGAATCGTGGGAATGCGAGGTATGCATACTTTAAGACTCAGCATTTCCTCGAGTCCATTTTGCGCCATTTGGATGGAGGATGAGGTGCAGTCACCTCAGCACCTTTTTCTTAGCTGCTCTGCTAAGATTTAAGTATTTTGCCCCTCATCTCTTTGCTACGCCTATTCATATAGTAGGCCTAATACCACCGTAACTCAGTCATCGTTCTATCGTCATCAACAAATACACATTCCCGTCACTGCCTTCTTCCTTTCAACCTAGCCCTCTTATCTCCTTTCGCAGTGTTACCACAAAGGGAGAATTTTTGATTTCCGTCCAAATCTACGTTTACTTTCTCTGGGCAACCATTTCAACCTAACCTGACGTAAGCATTCGATATAAGCACTGGCTTCGCAGGCAAATTTTGCTAAAGTTGTATTTCCACTTAATAAAGTAACTCTCTAATGCCCTTAACATAATATTTGCTATAAATATTTCACTTACACCGAATGACATAATTGCTCAACAACGTACTTGTATTTCTCTAGGAATTTACTCAACGCCTCAATACAATAATTAACATTAATCCAAAACACAAATATACTCAATTGCCTACATATGTATGTGTGTAAATTCATTAGTAAGTATGTACTGTAATACTTGAGTACAGGTTAGACTGCTTTGCAAATCGACAGGCCACATATAAACTGCTAAATAATCAAATAAATCAGGACATCAAATGGACCACAGCTTAAGGAAGAAGGTGTTGAATAGACTACGGGCTGACGAGTAGAAAGAGGAAGAGAATAGGGAGGGCGAGAAAGATATAAGCCAAAAGGAATCGATCTCAAAAGGGCAGTGTATGATAGATAAATTGCCTGCCTTGTGAACAAACAATGGAACAACTTCAGGTGCGCGCGGTAACATTCCGTCGCTTGCACCAGAGTATGCAATTAAATTTAGTCAATTATATATTAGGTGGAGTGGAAAGTTTTATATACTTTCTGCTAGATGTTTTCCATGTCGAAGCTGGCATACATTGCAATGAATCACACTATACTGCGACTTAAAGGTGACTGTATGTTTTAAATTTGTCCAGGATATGTGCTCGACCATCATTAAATGGGACGCCGTAAAAACGTTGGCGGCTATAGTCGTGATGAGGCTCAACCACATTGAGTGAGGGAAAAGCGCAGAAATCACAGCAGCAGTTGCAACTACAGCAACAGCAACGGCAGCAATAGCAGAAGCAGAAAGTTGGGTTAAGTATTTAATACCTACTATTAAAATATTTAATTGATTAGGTAGCAAAGCCAGCCAGATTATTTTTTACGTTACGTACTTAATCCAGCTAAATCTACATACAAACCGTTGCTACCTAAATTCAAAGAAGGTGGTCGAAGGTAACGCCTTTCATATGGTTTGACAGTGAGCTGAAAAGATGGTAATCGGTTGGTGCAATATCCGGAGAATAAGGCGGATGCTAGAGGACCTCCCATTCGAGCTTTTGGAGCTTTTACGACTTGTGCAACATGGGGCTTGGCGCTGTCGTGAAGGTTTGTCCATGTCGATCAGGTCTTTTTTATTGAAAATAACCTCATTCACGCGGTGTGGCTGGGCAATGTAGAGCTCCTTGTGGACCGTGGCATTCTTTTCGAGCACTTTACAGTGCACCATGTCGTCTCAGTCTCAGTTTTCGGATGAAGATCCGGCTTGACTCTCGGCTTTGGTGTATCTGCTGGAGCCGCCCACTCCATTATTTGTTTCATGTTGATGTATGGGCACCATTTCTCATTTCCCGTGACGATGGCAGCCGAGATGCTTAGAAGCAATTTCAAAGAGACTTTATTATTTTTCGCTAAGCTCGTGAGGCACTCAGTGTTCACATTTTTCGGCAAATCCCATTGAATGAAGGTGATTAAGAATCGTTTTATAGTCGCAGTTAATTTTGTCCGCCAATTCACGGCTGGTTTGCTGTTCTGCTTCAAATGTGATTTGAGACTTTCTTCATCGAATCCAGAAGGCCTTCCACTGCAGAACGTGTCATTGATGTCAAAGTCGTGAAATTTGGAACCATTTTCGCGCTGTAAACTCATGTATGACACTTCCTTCATGCATGTAAGAAATGTCCCGGGCTGGTGTTTGCTTCGGCAACGTTTGGCCTTGATGAAAAGTAAAGAACAGCAGATGTCGAAAATGTTGATTTTTGAAGTGAAACTTCTTAGGCGTCGATGAACTAGCAAGAATGGAGAGTAACATTTCAAGGCCATGCAACGTTTTCGCCATTTACGTTCCGCGAGAGAGAAAAAAGATATAACTTAGAGGAAAAGGAGAGAGAGAGGTATACCTTATATATATCTTAGATACACTTTGGGCTATTTTTCCGAGTTCGTCCTTGTGGTTGCTTATTTCTAGTGAGAAATAACACTGCCTACTGTTTGGCGCTTGTTTGTTGGTGCAAACTTGTAGGAAATATATTTTTGGTGCCTACTTTTCGGCGTTGTATTTCCTTGGTGCCTACTGTTTGGGGCGTTTTGCCTACTTTTTGACGTTTATTTCCGTTTCTTGGCTAGTGCTTGTGCGTACTATAAAGTGCTATCCATTCCGGCGTCGGATTTATTGGTATTCTTCTTCTTAATTGGCGCGTATTGGTATTGCCTTGCAGTAATTTGTGCCGTTGCTGCGGCCCTGGAATCACTGCGTTTGTGCGGGTGATAGACGCTCGGAGTAGTGCGCGTTGTTGCCACGGTTTGTGTCCGGTGCTTACCTACACCGGTCGACCCTTCTCCGTTTTTTGTAAATTTTGTCTATTTGTATTCTCTGCAAATGTTGTTAATTTATTTAGATATATATTCTTTCTCTCCCTCTCTCTCTCTCTCTCTCTCTCTCATTCTCTCTCGGGTCTCTCCCTCTTTCTCTGTCTGCCTTGAAAGTTTCACTTCTGTTATGTGTACTGCGCTACACGCATTTTTTTCTTCCTGGGTATTCCATTTTTCAGCCTCAGAAGTAATAAAAAATTAAATAACTAAAAAATAAAAGTAACATAGTTTTGGAGAGCAGAAAGAGTTCTATCTAGCGAATACTTGCCCTTAGCCAAACAGCAAACAAATCGTTTTAAAATAAAAGAAAATATAGACGCTACGAACTTACTCCCCAACCTTAAACCGACGTCTAAGTGTGTCGCTCTTTGAAATAGGTATACACATGAACGATTGCGTAATTTAAAACTTTTTACCAAAATAAAGTTGAAGGTGCTTAAGTTGTTGATACAATGTGGCACAAAATTAATCACCCTTTGGGAAAATTTATAATTTTTATAAATGGTTTCGTACGTCAATCATCTTTGACACTTCTGAGCTAGACAGCGAGGAAGGATGATGAAGTGTTTGAGAGAAAGATTCTAAGGAAAATTTTTAGACCTTCGACGCTGTCGACGGCGACTACCGAAAACGATGGAACAATGAGCTGTATGAGTTTTACGGTGACATAGACATTGCGCAGCGTATAAATATCCATCCACAAATAAAGATCGTTGGTTGGGTCATGTTGTCCGAATATATACAAACGATTCGGTCCTGAAAGCATTCGATGCGGTACCTGTTGGTGGTAGCAGAGGAAGAGAACGGCCTCCTCTGGGTTGGAAAGATCAGGTGGAGAAGGACTTCTCTTCACTTGGTGGGTCCAACTGTCGCCGGTTAGCACGAGAAGGTAACGACAGGGCTTAGGTTAGGTTGGTATGGTTGCCCAAGGAATGAGCGCACTTGGACGAGGAAAAACGGATTCGTCCTTTGTGATACCATTATGAAGGAGGCGTGGTGAGAGAGGAAGGCCGCCACAATTGCGTAGGCGGTCATCGCGCCAATCAAGAAGAATAAGAGCTAAGAGTATACAAATAGACAAGCTATGGAATGCATCTAAAATGGATCAAAATAAAGATTTCAAAAACAAATTAGAAGGTTTTTGTATTTAGTACCTACGAAGGCAATGAGACTTAGTTTGGATCGAACTATTTTAGCACCAAATAGAGTTTCATTCTTGCTCTAAGAAGTTACTAAGAAATAGAAAAGAATTATAAGAAGGACTTACAAGTGTGTGTACGTATGTACTTTCAAACTTTACTGAATATCCCTTTCGCTATAGTCTTGGCATTTTTCTGTAGAGTACAAGCATTCCGGAATTGTGATTAAAAGCCTTGTAGAGCATGAAGCATATGCTCGTATGTATGTACGTATGTATGTATGTATGTATGCACTTTGCTAGCTGACTCGGCAAGTGAATAAGTGCCAACTCACACATGCATAAAATCTGAAATATATGTACACACATACATACATGCATCGAGATATGTATTTGAATAAATTGCTTTGAATATATGAAGAAATATGCGATAACTTACGAACACAGAAGACCTATACACATACGAGTGTGTGTGTGCGTGTGGGTATGAGCCAAAAATATGTGCTTGTTACACCGAAATGACACGATGGAGTGCATGTCCAAAAGGATTTATGACTCTCTTCAATGCATTGTAATTGCCAATCGACATGATGGGAAACTCATTGCAAAATTGAGATGCTACGTACATATAGATAAGTGCTTACATCTGTGAAGATTCACATTTGTATGTATGTGTGGACGTATGCACTTGCATTTTGTACAGACACAATCATATATGTATGTACATACGTTTCAGTTTATATGAACTTCTGACTTTTGTGATTACTAGCATAAATTCATATAAAGAGCATTATACTTACATACACACACACACACACATACACAATTGATGAATAGTTTGCAGAATCGATTTAAATGAAAAGCAAAGCATTAACTCAAATCGGATAGATACGTACTTTATTTATTAAATTATGCAAAACGCCAAATACTATTGAATAAATTATATATACATATATTTATGAACAAGAGTACAGTGAATCAGTAATTTATTTTTAACGAAATACCCTGGCAATTCACTCTGATTTACTGTAACCAGGTTACCTAAATATCACCAAAATTGAAAAAAAATAAATATAAAAATTACTGATGTTGATGTGAATTTTCGCTAGTGACTTTTAAATTTTAGTTCAATTATATTTTTTATATACAAATATTTAAAATAAAATACTTATATATCCAAACAGATTAGCTTGTTTCCTTTTTCAAGTTCCCATTGGATTGGGCGCTTAGTTCATAGCGTTTCTATATTTTCTTTTATTTCAAAAGTATTTGTTTGCTGTTTTGCAAAGGGTAAGGATTCATTCGATTCAATTATTTATTCAATTTTATATTACCTTTGAGGCTTAGAAATGGAATACCCAAGAGGCAAAAATCAACATTTTCGACACCTGCTTTTCTTTGCTTTTCATCGAGGACAAAAAGCTGCCGAAGTAGTCAGGGGCGACATGCAAGCCGCAGGTGTCATAGGCGAGTCTGGGAACTGGTTTGCAAAGTTCAAAAATGTCGACTTTGACAGTGATGACACGTCGCGCAGCGGAGGGGGATGAAAAACGTCTCAAATCACATTTGAAGGAGAACAGTCGCTAAACCAGTCAACGTGATTTGGCTTGTTATCAAAAAATATATGATAATAAACGGTTCCTTTCGAAGGTGGCTTTATTAATGAATCCAAGGTTACATAATTCTTACAACTAAGTAAACCTTTTGGGTTTGCGGGCTATTATAAATAGTTTTAATAATTTTACGTTCAATTCGCTGCGTCTCTTTTTTTGTTCTGCCCGTAGACCCTTTCAACTCGAGTCTTTCTTCATTTTCAGCATAGTTTATTATATTATATACAGCTTTAACACTTAACCGGTATCGTGGGGGCCGCACAGACCCCACGCGTTTTATTGTTTTGAATTTCTTAAAAACTACGCATAGTACGCGGCTGCCATTTTGAGTAATCTCATTACGTCGCGACACGCGGCGGGTGTCGGACGTTCGGCGCTGAAGCTTTTACCAGAGCGGAGCTACGTATGTTGCGGGGGCCGTGCGGACCCCACTATACCAGTTCCGTAAGTTTTTAGTAAATATTTTATTTAACTTATTTGTTTGTTTTACAGTTATTTTGCTAAGATGGCGAGACCTTTGAGTAATAGGACTATAGAAGAAATACTGAACGAGGATTCTGACTCCGAACCAGTACTCGGTGGCCATCTAGAAGAACAAATCAGTGACAATGATGGAATTAGCGATTGTGAGGAGCCGCCAACACAAGACTGAGATAGCAGTGAGGATCTGGGTCCAGAAATTGAAGCATGTTCTTCAAAGAGTGAAGATGAACCTGTTGCAGGACCGAGTCAGAGCAGTTACTATGGAAAAAATAAATAGAAATGGTCTAAAAATCCACCAGCAGCTTCACGAACTCGTCAACATAACATTGTTAGACAAAGACCTGGATTGATTGGTCCAGCAGCGTCAAAAAATGAGATGACTACCAAAGAATCATTTGAACTACTTATAGATGGTAATATTATACAAATTATAACTAACTATACAAACGAAAAGATTACAGAGAGTTCAGAAAAGTATTCCACAGTGGCGTTTTGGACAAATCATGTTTCTGAAACAGAGATGAAAGCTTTTATAGGACTTATGTTACTGGCCGGAGTATTCAAATCTGGGCATGAAGATGTGGAATCTTTGTGGGCCACAGACGGAACTGGTCGCGAAATTTTTAGAACAACCTTGGCATTGAAAAGATATTTGTCCATTTTGGCAAATCTACGGTTTGATGATATTGCATCAAGGGAGGAACGAAAGACTGTAAATCGGGCGGCATTGATTTCTGAAGTGTTTGACAGATTTATAGAAAATTGTCAGAAGAATTACAGTTGCTCGGAATATATAACCATTGACGAAATGTTATGTCCATTTCGAAGCCGATGTTTGTTCCGGGTTTACATGAAATCAAAGCCAGCTAAATATGGCATCAAAATATTATGCCTATGTGATGCTAAGACTCACTATTTATATAATGCTTTCATATATACTGGGAAACAGCATGATCGTACCAGGTGTCAACAATCCATACCTACACAATCCGTACTACAGTTAGCTAATCCAATTTTTGGATCAAACAGAAATATAACAGCAGATAATTGGTTTTCTTCAGTGGAGCTGGTAGATACATTGCTGGAAAAGAATTTGACTTATGTTGGGACATTGAGAAAAAATTAACGTGAAATCCCCTCCCAATTTCAACCAAATAAACAACGTCAACCTGGAACAACTATCTTTGGATTTACGGCGAGCAAAACACTAGCTTCTTTTGTACCGAAAAAGAATCAGAGTGTAATAATGATTTCTTCAATGCACCACGACCAAACTGTCAATGAAAGATCTGGGAAACCTGAAATAATAGAGCTTTACAATTCCACAAAAGGTGGAGTTGATGCTTTAGACCAAAAGTGCGCTAATTACTCTGTAGCTCGCAGAACACGACGTTGGCCAAGTGTAGTGGTTGCTGGAATGCTAAATATTGCTTGTGTTATGGAAAAGTTCAAATACTGAAAAAAAATGAAAAGGAAGAACTACATAAAATCAGCTGGGATGGAATTGATAAAAGAACATGTCATAAATCGGAAAGCTGAGTATTCAATGTACCCACGAGAACTGCGAGAAAAGATTGATCATTTAGTAGCATCTTATAATATAACTGCAACATCTGTGACTAATTCCACGCCTGAAGTCTCCACCTCGAGCCGAAATGATCTAAAAAGAGGGCGCTGTTACTTATGTGATAGAAAAAAAGACGGGAAATTTGTTACAAAATGCAATAATTGCAAGCATTTCATTTGCAAATTGCACAGTAGCACAAAAGTACTGTGTGATAGTTGTAAAGACTGAAATTAGTCCACTTACAATGTTCCTAAACACTTCGGTTTATAATTTTGTGTTAATTTTTTTCTAATACGTTGAAATACTTATGTTTTAGTTTATTTTTTCAAAGTTGATTTTATAAGAAATAAGAAAGCATACATATGTTAGCTAAAGACTTTCGAAATAATATTTTTATTTTATTTTCATAGTGGTAAGAAAAAAATACCAAAAAATTGTCCAAATTTTGTGATCTCTTGTAGTAAATAAGTTAAAAGAAGTATATGAATAAAAACTTATTAATTTCATAAAACAAGCTTGTTATTTGTCCTATCAAAATAATTCTAATCTAATCTAATTTTAATAGGGCCCACAATACTAGTTTCGTTAGTCAAATATACGATACCAGTTAAGGGTTAATTTTGAGGGTGAACATATCGGCGATTTCTCTGGCTGATTTGCCTTTGTAGTGATGGAAATACACTAATTCAATATTAGTTTTTGAAACTCGTTTTCCTGGAATTTTTTATTCAAATCTGAGATCACTTGAAGCACTGAAGACAATCACTTTATAACTAAATAATTTCCTACCCCTTTCACATTCTATACCATTTGCAAAAAAACCCCAAATGAATGAAATTCGCGAAAAATAACTGCATTTTTTGTTGTTTTCATCAGTTATGCTAAGATTTTTTTGACCCTTTTTAAGGGGTTACATGGGTTTCCTCGAGGAAAAAATGGCCTTTTATCAACAATTTTTTTGTCATATAAATAACGAAATTTTTTATTGCAATTTAGTATTCCTATAAAGATACATGCTTCAACAACTATCCCTGAAATTTTTGTGGAAAATATTCAAAACTCCGCCATTGAGATGTGACTTTCGGTGACTCCTCAAAAAAAAGACGCCTCCGCGTTGGCAGAAGAACTTTTTGAAGTGAAAAAACAAAAATGCGTTTTTTGGTTAAGACCATAAACTAGAAATTGGACGAAGGAAAAAAAAAATCAAAATTGGATTTTTGGCAGACTTTTTTACAAAAAAATGCCAATTTTGCGGAAAATTTCGCTAAATTTTTTCTTTTTAAATAGTTGTAAATGAAAAAAATCCTTCGTCCAAGTCCTTAAGAATTGTATCTCAAAGACCTGTGCAAAATGTCATCAAAATCGGTTCAGTAGTTCTCGAGAAATCTAGCCAACCGGCTTTGAAAACACAGTTTTGAGAAAAACGCGTTTGAAGTTTTGAGTAATGAAAAAAGTGAGAAACAATTTTTATTTTGCTACTTACATTGAATCATCTATTCCAGGGCCATAAAGTAAAGAATCCTCTGCAACTGCAATATCCATTGCCTCCTTTTGGTCTTGTCTATGTCGAATTCTAGCTTCACGAGTCTCGCTGGTTGATTTTCTCTCTGCTGCTTACACGCGGTTTTCCTCCATTATTCGCGCATATTCGTGGGAATTATGGCCAAGTTTTAAGTCCATACCGTGCATAATTAATAATAATGATGATATTCCTGCATTAAAAGTACAAGCAGCAATGAATGCAGCAACTGAAACGATTTTTGAGCCAGCAGGAAGTATTTTGGGAGTAATCTTCCAGATCAACTGGTTGAAACTTTCATTGTTGTTTTGTGTGAAACCACCAACACATCGCTCCAAAAGCTCAGTTTTACTTAGATCTTCATAAATAGGTTTCATTGCAGTCAAAACATCCTCTGGTAAGGGAGCATAATCGTGTTTGAACGATACAAGAGTATTCGTTGCCGATGCTCGCTGCCAGGCGCACCACGAGTCTGGACCTGCCGTGCAATTTTGGTGTTGAGGATTTTTGTCTGCAGAACTGTAGCGATAGTAAATAGCCCATATAGCCTCTTTCATTTTTTCCACTGAATCACAGTTTCTTCTTATCGCCAAACCATAATGTATGGTTAATTTGTCAGTTAATTTGCCAGTTAATTTACTTTTGCCAGAAAGAGTTTTTTTTTGAGTATTTTTACCGTTGACAATTTTGTTTGCAACTCCAAAAATGGTGATATTTTGAAATGATTGTATGGGGAACCCCCCAGGGAAGTTCCAGGGGGTGTGCCACTGTCATGGGTGGATCGGCCGTCCAAAGTTAGTGGGGGTCGGTCATACATTTGGACTCGATAGGAGCACTCTAAATGGGCCAAAGTGGGATTTTTCATTCGACCCAAATTGGGGGACATCAGAAATCGGTTTAGAGGTATGGTTCCTTCGGCAAAGTTTCTTATTTTGATCCCTAGAATACGATTTTCACAGAGCAATGGGCGATTTTTAAATCGACCGGCCCTAATATATATATAATTGGCGCGTACACCCTTTTTTGGGTGTTTGGCCGAGCTCCTTCTCCAATTTGTGGTGTGCCTCTTGATGTTGTTCCACAAATGGAATAGAACGTTTAAATATTTCAATAACTGAAAATACTTGCATGTTCCTTGATGCTCCAGTGTGATTGGCAGTACATTGATTTGTTGATTTGTGTTCCTCTTGCCACTCTTCGTATTTGATTTTTTCTTCCAAGACTCACATAATTTACAGTAAGAACATTTCACAATCAAATCCAACACTTTTCCAGAGAAGCCACGCTTTTTCCATGTCCCATCCCCTGAAACCCTCACATCTGTCGTATCTTCAAGGTTGTTTTCCAAAATCGTTAATTTATTTTTTTGTTAAGCAGCAGAGGAGAATAGTTTCTCAGCAACTGTCTCGATACAGGCATCTATTTTATCAATATAAAAATCGTATGTTGATTGGTTCAGAAAGGAGCTGCTTATATCCATCAAACCGCAAAATGTCTTACATCCGACAAGACCCAAGCCTAATACTCGCATAACAAAAATGAACCGTCGATTTAGTTCATACATTCTGCCAATTTTTTGGCATGATTAAATATACTTGGGATCACATCGTTCACATGCTAGCACAATATTGAATCCCAGACCGACTTTGTAGCACTGTTTAACCCTTCGTTAGGCACGTGGATTTTTGTAACGTGGTTAGGCACGTGGTCTACAATCGTAGACCATTTTAATATTATGACTAAAAGTGTTATTCATTTGCGTTTCTTAATAATACTTCATAAGTATATTCTGTGATTTAATGTGAGGAATATAAACTAATATTTTCACTAAAATATTTGTGTATCTTCTGTAAATTCAATAAAAACATGAATGTATGTGTTTTCTAACATTTATTGCAATTCATAAAAGTTTTTTCTTATAACTAATGGACGATTTACAAAAGAGTTTTTATTATTCCTAAAACTTAAAATAAAAATATGTAAAATTCACTTCTTTGAATAAAAAAATAAAAGTTCAGTACAAAACTTATATGTTGTGGTTTCTGAAAACTGCTTATATTTCCTCACTGAGACATTCCGTGCAGCTTTCTCTCATATGATTTTTGCAAGCAAATCTGCCGCATTTAGTACACGACTTTCGGGATGATTTGTTCATATTGCGAGGGCAAATATGACAACGTCCGACATAGTTACTTGGTGATTGAGTGGGTTGTAGTGCAATGCTTGGGATGCCAAGAAGGTTGTGGGCTCGCTGCCTCATTTCCCTGGGTAGTCGAGGATTCTTTGATCTAACTTTAATTTGTGGTCGAATGAGCTCCCAAGCGCATTTTTCAAGAAAATCACTCCGTTTTATATTATTTTGGGGATTATTTGCTTTATATACACAAAGAGCGTTTATACCGGAGATATTTAGTAAATTGTAAAATATTACCATTGGCCAACGACACGTATTCCTTGCAACATTATATTTCTGACATAATTGGTCAACAAGATCTACACCAATTTTTGTGTGATTATAATCGGTTATCATAATTGGTTTTTTTTCATCATTTGTTTGCTCATCTATTGCGTTATCATGGTGCGTAGATTATATCAGGATCACTGACCGGTTTTTTTCGGGCAGTACGACACTAGTGTACAATTTTCTTGGAAACCAAAAATACTTGACTTTTCTTTACGATTCTTCCTGGGAAGGAATTCTTTGGGAACTTCGCGTTTATTTTTTCTCACAGTTCCCAAATATGTAAGCTTTTTTTTTAGCAAATTATTAACCAACGATAAGCTGCTGAACCAATTGTCAGCAGTAATATTGCGATTAGTTCCTGCGACTGGCTCTACCAATCGAAGAGTTATCTCTTCCGCACTATTGCTAAAATTGTATGGTCCGTCCGGCTGAGTTCCCACATAAGTTTCCAAATTAAAAGTGTAAAACGTTTTTGCATCCACCATCGCGAAAGTTTTAATGCCAAACTTGACCGGCTTACTAGGAATGTATTGCTTAAACGCGCAACGTCCTCTAAATGCTAATAGTTGTTCATCCACAGTAAGAAATTCACTACCAATAAAATTACTTTGAAAGTTGACCAGGAATACTTCAAAAAGTTCTCTTATAGGCGCCAATTTATCAATTGCTCTTCTCTGCTGTCTTGTATTGATGTCATCAAATCGCAGGCATCTTATCAGAAATCGAAACCGTTTCTCGCTCATCGCTAGGTAGCACGATTCAACCCCGTTTCCTTGGGAATTGTCCCAAATTTTATGAAGACTTTTTCTCGAGCTTCTAAGAGCGCCAATCAAAAACAAAATGCCAATGAAAGCGCGAATTTCGGTGTCATCGGTTTCTCTTGCATCTTGATTCATTCTATCTTCTTGAAAGTTAACCCGTATTTTTTGAATATACAAATTTGTGGAAACGGTTATTATTCTTATAACCGAATCACTCACAAATAAAATTAGGCACTCAATTTCTGTTTCAATACTGCGCGCATTACCTTTTGTACCCGGCAAAATTTTGATTATATTGTGCGAACGAATACGTACTTGCAAATTGGGTCTGGTTTTCTTCCACTTAGTGACATTGTCTTTTCCTAAATAGAAATTTTGGGGATGAGATGCACCAGAATCGTCTGAA
The DNA here is from genome assembly GCF_028408465.1 of Anastrepha ludens. Taxonomy (NCBI): domain Eukaryota; kingdom Metazoa; phylum Arthropoda; class Insecta; order Diptera; family Tephritidae; genus Anastrepha; species Anastrepha ludens. Next base: position 16,932,187 of record NC_071500.1, read on the forward strand.
AGAATTTCATCATCGCTCGATCCTTCTAGTTCCGATTCGGTCTCGTGGTCACTCTCTTCAGCAGCATTCACATTGATATCCGTATATTGGTCAACCTCCGTCTCGTTTTCTTCATCCATAGCACTTTCTTCACTACTTGATAGTTCGGAGAGCCATCTTTCCCATACTTCAGGATTTTTGCTGCTTTCCAATCGTTTTTTTTTTTGAATCAGACATAATATTATCTGAAACTAATTAAATTAGCACACTTTTGTAAAAAAATATAAGCAAAACTTACCTGAACTTAATTCAAACATTTAATATATCAAGTAATATTTCCGCAAGAAAAAGTAACGTCGTTAGTCACGTGGTCTACATATGTAGACCAGCACTGTTCAGACCTTGATAAAATTTACAACTGCACGTCAAACCCGCACTGAATGCACTAATTGGATAAAGAGATTAATTATAAACAGCTATTAAAAAGCTTAGGTAATTTAAGAGACAAATTTAAGGAGTTGCACGACTTTGAAAAGAAGTGGTCTACGATTGTAGACCACGTGCCTAATGAAGGGTTAAAATCTACTTTTCCCTTACACAAAACACGAGAGTGTAGAAAAAACCATAACAAAGTATAGGATTGAATATAGAAGCATGGGTTTCTCTGCCACGTGGTCTTTATCGTCATCTTTTAATTTTTTTGCCGAGGCACTCGTGAAAGAATCGTCATGCATCTCAGGATTTTTCAGATTAAATGACTGTTTCCTTTTCCTTATATGAAATAAAATTTACAACACAGACTTATAACTTCACTTATAACCTCAAAATAAACCTCGTGGTTCAACATGAAATTATGCACTAAAATATTTTTAAATTAAGTGGTTGCCCTTACTGAGTGAAAGACAAGAAGAACGGACTAACAATAGACGAGCAGCTGCTCCGGTATACCAGTGGTGAACTGAGCCTTGAGCACTCGACTTCTAAAAGCTGTATCTCCGAAACTATTACTCGGATCGATTTAAAATTTTAACACAATATTCTAGGCGGCCGCCGTAACCGAATTGGTTGGTGCGCGATTACCATTCGTAATTCACAGAGAGGTCGTTGGTTCGAATCTCGGTGAAAGCAAAATTAATAAAAAAAAAAAATTTTATAATAGCGGTCGCCCCTCGGCAGGCAATGGCAAACCTCCGAGTGTATTTCTGTCATGAAAAACCGCGTCATAAAAAATATCTGCCGTTCGGAGTCGGCTTGAAACTGTAGGCCCCTCCATTTGTGGAACAACATCAAGACGCACACCACAAATAGGAGGAGGTGCTCGGCCAAACACCTAACAGAAGTGTACGCGCCAATTATTTATTTATTTTTTATTTTTTATTCTAGAGATATTGTAAAATTTAATAGGACAAAAAAATCGATTTTTTGAAACCGTGAAACCCATGTAACCCCTTAAGGCCGGCGGGCCAATTAGATGTCCTAAATTCAGTAGTTTTCGCGAAGAGTTGTAGGATGAGAAAAAAAACAATTAGCCAAATGAAGTTTTGGGGATAGTTTAATATATATTTGAACCAAAAAAAAAAATTTCTACAATCTGCAACAATATATTGTAAGCCGAGTTATCAATAGATTCCCAGAGCGCCTTGCCACTGAAGTATCCAACTTCCGTACAAGATACAACTTGCAATTTTCATCTGAAAACAAAAAAAAAAAAAGATTATTAATTTTGATGTAATTATCTTCGATGTGAACTAAGAAAATTGGGAGAAACACGTAAAATTCGAATTTTTGGGGAAGGTAGAAAAAAAAGTGGTTTTTCAAGGAAAAAAAAACTCTTCAACTGGGTAAAAAAGTCGCTTAAAAAAAGTTTTTGGATGTTTTTTTTAGTTCACATAGAAGAGAAAACAATACTGAAGATAACGCATTTTGAATGAAATGGATAGCTCGTTTAGTTTTTTTGCAATCGGGTACATAAATTAGGTAAAATCGTGAAAATGAAAAGCCGAGAAAACAAACACTTACAGAGACGTACACAGAAACAATACACTACAACAATAAGCGCACGGTTGCTCGACGCCGCACTACGCTCGGCTCTGTAGCTCTGCAAATACTTGAAATTTAACTCTGAAAATTTGTGTCTCATGTTCTTGAATATCTAAGCTATTGATTTCAGGAAAAAAAAAATCGATTTTTTTGACCTTTTAATTGGCCCGCCGGCCTTAAATAGAGTAAACATCTTTTTTTGTTGTTGTTTTTGTAATGTGTTTAATTATTTAAAAACTGTTGGCGCCTAATAGTCGTAGACAAGTGTATGTGTGTAAATGTGTGTATACATTTTTTGTTTGCTTTTTATTTGTTGTTGGAATTCTCGATCAAAGCTAAAATTTTAAATTTTTCTTCACTAGCAGATATTCTTGAAAAACTATATGTGTGCTCATTTGTATCAGTTGCTTCATCTATTCGCCACTTGCTAAGATATGCCTTAAAGGAAGATGCCTTATATGAACACACAAAATTAGTACGCAATACCTATAATTTAACGGAACGTATTTCATAAAAAAATTTAATATGAAAGGCATGATAATGCTATACTTTTAGCCAACACTGTATTTATAGTACATGTGTATATTGACGTCTTAACTTTATCAATTAACGAGCACCAATGCAGCAAAATAAATTAATGCAAGCAACATGCAGATTAGGCACTTGAAAGATCAAATTTCAAAATTTCTGTTAAGTCAAAGAGTCGTCATATTTTATTTTATAATCAAAGAATTTAAATCAGATTGCAAATGTGTTTGCAGATTTGTTATGTGTAATACACAGCAATAAAATATTGAAGTTATAATTAATAAAATTGCAACTAAGCCATCTCGTCATTGCAGTCGGACTGACATTTCTCCCCGGACAAGGTTGGGCATTTGCTTTGTAGAAAAACTTCGTTCATGTGTTAAATGGTGAAAATTATATGGTAAAAGTTATATTTACTTAAACTTTGTTTTACTAAAATTTAATAAGTTATAAAACTGCATAACAAAATTTTTTCTGGAAATTTTAATTAAAATTTTGAAATTGGGATGAAGTTTGTGGAGTTTTTTTAGTCTTTGCATAATTTGAGAATTGGATTTGCATGGGTTTTGGCTAGACAACGGGCTAGAATTCTATATCAAAATAATGAATGTTCAATAAAAGGACGAAAAATAGTCGAAATTGGTCAAAATATTGACGTGCTACCATTTTATCGCGGGGTGTATATACTATTAAGATCAAACAAAAACCACGCCCCCTCTCTTTTTTAAGACCACATTTCCGTCCGTATGTCTACAATTAGTAAACTCTCAGCTTTAGTTTTTTTGTTTTGCTTTTTGTCAAATTTTTGTAATTAATTTTTTCAATTTTGGTCGCACGAATACGCACGGAAGGGGGCAGAACCGGCAAGTTTAACAAGTACCTGGCTGAACATTACTCTATCAAAATATCCTGGTCTATAACACTGAAGTAGTATATACGTACTGTATTTTCTTCGCTTATTGTACTTTAGAAACACACTGAACTATAAATAAATCCCAGCTTCAGAAAAGCAGTAATTGAACCGCTCAGTGCACACATCGATTAACTCCATAAAACGAAAGTTGAGAAACGCGATGATGTAATGTGTATTGTTTTTAAAAATTCCTCTGCTAATATGAATTCAAATATATAATGTGGAGGAATCCATAATTGCAGATATAGCTTTCATCTAACGGTATATAAAATTAATAAGAAAGAATAGCCAACAAACAATCGTCAGTAATGTTACAGTTTTTATGTGACTGATAGAGTTAATCGATTTGGGAACTGAAAAAGTAATATAGTACAGCTAAATTTAGTCCTTTCATTTTTAAGTTTTTGTTGCAGAAAAAGTTAGTTATTATAAATTTTTATCACAGCTTTTCCATAAAAATGAATGTTGGAAGTTCGGTTATAAAATATTTTTCGTAATTAATTTATAGCAGCTTTATGTTAGCGGCATTATTCCTTGGGATGATTCTGCAATATTATAAATAATGTCTTCTTCATCAGCTGTATGCGAGGATTCGTCATTGCGATTTGTTGTCAAGTTCTTAATCTTCTTAGTAATCGTGTTTAACAGGAGGAATGAATTTTAGCAGGTTCATCATGTCTCTCCATTTTCCTTTGTGACAGTTCTACCTTTAGGATATAATAAAGGCTGATCTATATTTTTGAAACTTTGCGGTCTACCCACTAAAAATTTTCTTATATTATATTAATGGCTTGAAATTCTGTGTTTTCATTATAGTCACATTTGAATTATATGAGATAGGGTTTGGACCTTTCTAACTTTATTCAGCGTATTTTAACCCAATTTACTGGAAGCCATGTGCCTGTTACTTTTCTGTTAATGATAGACTGTTCTAAAGGTTTTGTTGACAAAAAATCTTGGTGAGTCATTTGGATTAGATGAAACGGCGCTTTCTCTGTACATGTTTTGATTATACGGTACCAATCATCTGGTGAAAAAGTGTTTTGATTTTTCGCACATGACTCAATAATAGCAAAATCTGAGTAATTGGGCAAATAGCTGTGTCCACCCACTTACCAAAAATTTCATGTCAATTGATTCAGCTTTGATTTCCGTGCTTTGAAAAAGTTTCAAAAAATTAAATATTTTTGTTTTGACCGGTAGACGAATCCGAACATGTTATTATATTTTCGAAGTTTGCAGCGTAAGTCTTTATGTACGAAAACGATTTGTAATAGAGTATGGAATTAATCGAAATGGCTCCTGAAATAAATTACTTATCATTCAGTTGCCAAAAAAATTTGCTATTTAACGGTGCTAATATTTATTATTCAGGAAAGTTATTATAAATAAAAAAGTGATGACTATAACAAAGGGCTTTGACACTTAGATTTTTCAAAAAGTGGAGCTAATCGATGTGTGCATTGAGCGGCTCAATTGCCGTATCAACAGTACGCGAATAAATGACTGACTGAAACAAGAAAAGGTGAGTACGTTCCATGCCAGGTGTACCGTTTTCGGTGCCCGCCTCTTCTGGTGGAGAGTTTCAAATGCAGTTTTATTGACAATAAGAAAACTGTTCTCAGAGTAAAATGTTTGGCAGGGAACGTATTAAAACAAGTTGCGGTAAAAAAAAAATTGACCGCCCCACGATCAAATTAACGCATCAGCAATAATTTAAGATGCCCATAATGGACTGTTTAATGATTTTTAAAAAATTCTTCATTTTACAATGATAATAATATCAAATGGCTTGAACGGAAAGTCCATAGTGTGGCGCATATGTCCCACACGGCAGGGAACGTGTTAAGGCACTTGCTACAACCGACCATGCCTCGGCATCGGAGGGCATCGTTAACGACTGATTATTTAGGCACTACCCGCTATGCAGCTCTCGGCACGGCTACCTCAACGCTTTATCTTTACCGGTCAAATACCTCAATCACCTCTTTATCTCCAAATTTACCACAAGTGGCATGTATTTTTTACACCATTTTTCTGCACGCTCTTCTACAGAACGCATCTACCATGTAAAAAGGTTATATTGTGATACTAAACCGTTAGCTTTTACCTCTATTTCTTCAAAGCCAGACCATATGGGGTTATGCAAGTTGTGGCCCTCTCAAGAGTTAAATATAAATAAATTTTCCAAGATAAGAGAGCCAACACTCTCTGTGCACGTAAAGTGCAGATAAAAAAGTGGGCAAATACTCTTTTAAATTTTTCCTCTCAATGATCGAATGCTCTCATTTATTAACTGCAATATTGAAGTGCATCCATGTAATTCAAAACATATTATTACATAACAACCAGCAAGATTCTCTTTAAATTAATGCATGTAGAATTGCATAAGTACTCCTATATCGACAACAGTCATACAATTAAACTAACTACAGTAAAAGTTGAGTTAGTGTATGTGTGAGAATATTTGAAGCGAAAGGAATGTATGTTTATAATTAAGTAGGAGCATATGGAGCAAACCATAATAATTTATTGAACCGTAATTAATATTTGCACAAGGAATGATATATTGGCATTCCCAATTAGTTTGAAGGAGGGACCGTAACAGCTCCAATTCTTGTACGCGCGCGCACATTTGCACAATGGTACCATATAATGATTTTAATCACATAACTTTTAAATATGCAAAAGTGTAAAAGAGTCGAGAAAGTTATGGACAGAGCCATATACAGGGTTGCCCATACTCGACGGACCCCACGGATTTCGACGGCTCTTTGGGCCCCTTCCCATCGACGAGGCTTGTCCGCAGGCAACAATCTTTGCGTCAATTGAATCTTATACGGGAATAAATGCAAATCAATGCGGATAATTCGTTGTAAAGTGGTCTGAGCAATGCCCAACTGCTGAGAACGGCGATTTCGGGATGTCCTTGGCGGCGCCTTGGTCAGTTTTGATTTGGCCTCTTTGAATTAGAAAGAGCATCACCAGTCGAAAACCTTTCATACAAACGTTTAATGGTGTTCTCAGAAGGCGCACTTTTCACATTATTTAATTTTTTATACGCAAGTTGAGTTTTCACTATTGACTTCTTTTGTTGAATGTAAATTTCAACAATTTGAGAGCGCTCGCGTGGCGTGTACTGTTCCATGGTAAAAATTTGACGCTGCCAACGCAGTATGTCATTAAGCGATCTGATGTCTCTGTCAAAAGATACAAGGTTGCCAGATGGGTCCGCCGAATATTGGCGACCCTGTATAGAAAAGTGGTAATAATTTTGAGAGGCGTTGATTTACCCATATACCGTATGAGCCAAAACGGAAAAAGCTATGCAGAAATAGCTGAAATGATGATGTGCTCTCGGAAAATAGTTTGTAATGCTCTTAATTTAGTTAAGAAAGATTCATCCTATCTAAGCAAAAAAAAACGGAAAGAAAACCAAAGCCGCGAAAAACTGATATTAATGTCGGCAAGGCAAATAATGCGTGAAATAAGCCAAGAATCTGGTCTACAGGTATCCAGAAAGCTTGTAGGAAGGCGACTTAACAAAGCCCAGCTGTTTCCCCGCATAAGCAGAAAAAAACCACTCCTCTCAAAAAGACAAATCAAACACCGACTTGCCTTGGCAAAAGCCTACAAAGAAAAATCTATTCAGTTTTAGGAAAACGTACTTTGGGCCGACGAAACCAAAATAAAGAGGGTGGGACCAGATGGGAAAGCTATTGTACGTCGTCCAAAAAATCAAGCGCTAAATCCTAGGTTCACAAAAAAGACGATTTAACACGGCGGCGGAAGCATCATGATTTGTGGAGCTTTTTCCTGGCATGGTGTTGGGCCAATTGTTCGCGTGGTTGGTAAATTGGATAGCTTTCAGTATCTAGATATACTCCCGAATAAAATGGAGCCATTTGCGTTTGAGTTTATGCCATTAAATTGGACATTCATGCAGGACAATGATCCAAAGCATACTGCAATGACAGTGAAGCAATGGCTCAGAAGAGAAAAAATTAATATACTGGATTGGCCGGCGCAGAGCCCTGATCCCAATCCAATAGATAATTAGTAGAATGACGTTAAGGTCAAAATCGCTAACAAAAATTTTAAAAATTTGGACTGGCCGGTGCAGAGCCCTGATCTCAGTCCAATAGAAAATTTGTGGAATGAGTAGTCCAATAGAAAATGTGGAAGGTCAAAATCGCTAACAAAAATTTTTAAAATTTTGTTGATTTGTGGGCCCTAGTTGAGGAGGCTTGGTACTCGATTCCAAAGGAAAGCTGCCACAAGCTTGTAGAAAGCATGGAGCGACGGCTTTAAGAAGTAATCAAAAACGGTGCATATATGCAGTACAGAAGTCTAATCTGGTAAAACAATATTGTTACTTAACTATCTGATTTGTTTACTATTTTTGCTTTTATTTGGATGTTTTTTAAATGTGCTATTTATGTGTCCAGGAGGTTTCGTGAGTTATCAACGGTCTCGTAAATTAAATCAGAACTGAAATTCTTTTGACAATTTTTTTTGTTTTAAAATGGAAGCAAATAAGTTTTTTATATTTTATGTTGTTTTTTCCCCGAATAAAAAATAATTATTTAAATACATATTCAACTCTTTGCTTTCAAAGTAGTCTAAATGTGCTATTTATATGACCATGGCTGTATATTACAAATGGGGAAAATCAGTTAAAAACCACGCCCACCTCCCATAGAACGCTAAGAAATGCTTCAGAAAAGAAAAAAAACGTGACATCTCTCTTATAAATAAAACAATATTACTGAAGAGCGGTTCAAATGATGAATCCGAAACAAGAAATGCTGATGTTATAAGCTTACCGCCTGCGAGCTTACTTGATTCCGAAAGCCCACACTACATTTTACTAAAATGTGCGCGGCCATATAAAGTTCGGTCCGGACCGAATTTAGCTCTCCTATTTTCGATACCTGGCTTGCAGTGTATTTGCTCGGAATGTTGTGTTGTAGCAAACTTAACTAAATATCTAAGTGAAATTTAACTCAGCACAACAGAATTTCTTAATCCTTATGCACATATCTGTATGCGTATTAAATTATGGAGGCCTAAGAAAATATTTGTGGTATCAAATGGTCACTTGTGGATGGTAGGAGTGGGAGGTGGAGATCTTCAAAACATTAATGAAAATAATAATTCCATTTCAATGGAGTGCAATAGAGTAATGATTTGTATAATTGAATATTTGTGGAGCAGAGAAATTAAAGGGTGGTCTGCAGTCACCACGAAAGGAACAGAATGCCGAATTCTTTTTAGTGCAGTTGAAGTAGCATTTCATTCGAGCATACATATTTACATACGAGTACAAGTTATTGGAAACTCCTTTTCATCATTTTTCGTTTCCGACCGACTTTTTACATTCTTAATGAGTCTTTCCTTAGAACCCTTTCTCCATCAGTGTATAGCTGAAAAGGTCGAAGTACTACTCTGTACCGTTTTGATACCATTATGCGACATCCAACAGGGAGACATGTACGGCTAGCCAGATCAGTTGATGTGGTGCACTACTTTATCAGTAGTAAATATTAATATTAAGCCAGTATTGTCACTTTCGAAGCGAATTAATATATAGGCGAATTTAGCAGTCTCGAATTGTGAGATGCGAATCACTAGCGAATTCGCATCAGAATAGCGGACGAGTGCCAAATGATTTTTCTGTATTGCCATTGGCGAAAAATACTACAATAAAACACTGAAGATGGAATGCTTGAGCACGATTTTTTAGATTTCCCTTAACTCCGAAAAGCCGTGGAAATTTTTATTTATTTGCAGCTAAAAAATATCAAAATACTCTGATACTTTGATCCCAGTAAACAACACATCCCAGTCTAGTAAAAAAAATTTGCATCATTAACTAAATCCAAATTGCAGTTAATGTAACAACAAATGTTTGATCTGAGTATTTGTGTAAATAGCTTTGGACTCACAAGATTCCAATTGCAAGATAAGCGGAATAAGTTGGCTGTCGATGCAGGGTTGAGGTGTTCAGGTAATGCAAAATTTATGTTACTACTAGTAAAGATAAGATCTAAAATTCGGTAGAGTTTATTCAAAAAGCTATTTACTAGACAAATTATCGACTACATAGTATTCAGAGAAACTATTAACATTTTTCGGATCCAATGCAAAGCTTTCATCCATAGATGACCACCCAACACTAGGTAAATTGAAGAGACCGATGATTCGAAAATTACCTCTGCAAGATACTAAAGCTAAAATATTCTCGGCATGCGTTTTATATAGTAAATCAGTGCTGTATTTAATTTTAATTTTTAATTTTTTTAAATTTAATTAGATTTTTGAAGTGAAAACTTCTTTAGAATCGTTGGGAGTGATTTGAGAAAAAGTGAAACGAAAAAAGCGACACTCTTGGCTACGAATATTACATATACACGTAGCGACGAACTAAATAACTTTTAGGCCAGCGCCGGCAGCATGGCGCGATAGCCGAGCGGCTAGCAATGTGAGCTTCCGATCCAAAATCCTTGGTTCGAATCACAAGAAAAAAATATTTTTTATACATTTATTTTATTTTTTTATTTTTTTTATGATATGTTTATGAGGAGCTTTTGAAGTGAAAACTTCTTTAGAATCGTTGGGAGTGATTTGAGAAAAAGTGAAACGAAAAAAGCGACACTCTTGGCTACGAATATTACATATACACGTAGCGACGAACTAAATATGTTTTAGGCCAGCGCCGACAGCATGGCGCGATAGCCGAGCGGCTAGCAATGTGAGCTTCCGATCCAAAATCCTTGGTTCGAATCACAAGAAAAAAATTTTTTTTATACAGTTATTTTATTTTTTATTTTATGATATGTTTATGAGGAGCTTTTTTTCATGGCAGAAATACACTCGGTGTTTTGCCATTGCCTGCTGAGGGGTGAGCGCTATTAGAAAAATAGTTTTCCTTAATTTTGGTGTTTTCACCGAGATTCGAACTGACGCTCTCTCTGTGAATTCTGAATAGTAGTCACGCACCAACCCATTCGGCTACGGCGTTTGTTTAATTTTACTGATGCAAAAATGAGGAAAAATATATGAATAAAGTTTGCTTACTGTTTACACATTTTCCAAAGGTGACGGAGAACCAAAAAAAAAGTCGATTTTCAAACAAATACGAGTGCATATGTGTAATTGTGTTAGAGTTTCGGTCACGCCCCAGCAAAACCTGCGCGCATATGTGTTTGTAACATTCAAAAAAATGTAATTGTGTTAGAGTTTCGGTCACGCAGGTTTTGCTGGGGACACTCATAATAGCAACCGCGTGTGTATTTTTATATTCGTAAATATTTTCATTTTTAAATATTTCCCGCAATTATGCCGAAAAATAATGCAGAAAAGTGTCGTGAATATCGACAGAAAAAAAAATCAATAAATAGCATCACGGAATTCATTCACGAAAATTTAATAAAGTATACACCAGAAGTATCGCGGATACTTAGAAAAGATTACAATAAAGTTCCAATGATTTTAAGTGGCGATTTTAACGTAAATTTTGCATTGGACACAGCGGTTCCTTTAATTGACGTTCTCAATACAACATTCAATTTAAAAATGTGTAACAATCGCACTGAATCGACAACACGATCAAAAACAACCATTGACGCGGTATTTCAAAGGCATGTTGACAACATCGAAACCAAAGCATTTGTATCATATTTTAGCTATCATAAGCCACTCGTATCATTTGTTGAAATTGAAAACATTGAGGATGAATAATAATAAAGTGAAGAAAATAAAATATGAACTTTATAGCAATATTATAATGAACCTATAATTATCTTGCTGCTAATGCTGCTTTCGTCTTATTCTCTCTCAGTTTGTTTTACGGAAGGTTTCACTTCTATCGCGTCTAACCGTTAGACGGGTGTTTTTTTTTTAATATTGTTCTTGAAAAACCAAAATACCATCCACGGTCACATCCGGCGAAAACGAAAATATTTATAGCCACTTTAAATTCGACACAACACTCAGTGCGTTGTTTGACTCAATGTTCGTTTGACTCAACGACACACGGCTGTTTAAATTTTCGGCGACTATTAGTTGACACCGTTTTCCATTCAGTGATATGAGAGATAGTTGCCATAACTCTATTGACGGTGGTTTCATTGGCAGCAGAAGCTTTATGAACGAGTCAAGTGAAAGAGGGATCTACGACATTAACAAGTGATGCCGTATTAGGCGCCACTGCCTTCGAACCACGACATTAGCAACACTTGATATCAGAGTCGACTTCGACGTCGAAGGCGTCGTATGCCTGTACGAATAATAGCAGAACTAAACGAAAAAGCTGTTCGCGCCGCAGCACTGGGAAAAGCACGAGAGTTCATCTCAGTAGAGTAGCCAGCAAGTACAGCGTAATGAGATGAGAAGGAAGGTGTAGCTGTTAGAACAGACAGAGAACTCAACTAGAGTTAGTTATGCCCGTGTTGTTGTTATTGTGCACAACAGCCGTGAGCATTGGGTTTTGTTTGTGGGCTCGACTAGTAACGATGCATTTCAGATACTTGATTTCGGCAGTAAGTGCAGATACGTCGGAGTGTGTTTAGAGTGCAATAGGTAACCTCTTATCGTCATACAAAGGGATCACAAGAGAATGTGAGCATTTTCTTGTCTCAGGCCAGCAATTTCCATAGCAACAGTAAACAAAGTTACTTGTTTCTCACAAATTATTGTTTGTGGATTTTCAGGACAGGAACGGGGGAAGGGGCGAAAGCGAATTGAAGTACGCCTCTCAGCTGAACGCGATTTACAAAGTAAGTAAGCAGAGCGGAAGAGTAAGCAACAACTGAAGGCCTGACTGTAACATACCAGCACACTTTAAATGAAAGAACCCTTCACATTTTGCGCACAGTACTTTCGGTAGAACCCGATCAACTTTGAGATGAGAGATGAGAGTTACACGGCATAGTAAAGATTATTAAACTAAATTAAAGCCTGCGATTGTTATAATGCATATAAAAAATTAATACTTAATACAGAGTCAGTGTCTCAATTACTATTGTAAAGCCTATCTTGTTATATGGAGTCACAGTCTGGTGGAACTCACTAGAGAAGACGACATTGGTGAAGAAGCTGGAGTGAGTTCAGAGGTCGGCACTCATTGGAATCAGTGGGGCGCTTCGAACGACTCCTACTTTGGCGCTCAACGCAATGTTAGATGTGGTACCCGTAGACATCGCAGGCAGAAATGCCGCTACGCGTACGGCAAACAGACTGAGGGGCTGGAGCTATGTATAAGCTCATTTACTCCGACAGTCAAGCGGCAATAAGGGCCCTTGGGTCTGTAACGGTGCATTCGTAATTGGTCAAGGAATGCTTGAATTCACTTTCGACTGCGTCCGAATTCTTTGAAATCAGCCTCATCTGGGTTCCCGGTCACAGCGACATTGCGGGAAACTGTGAGGCGGATGAGCTGGCCAGACAAGGGACATGTGAGGCGATTTCCCCGCGAAGGGAGAGAATTGGGATCCCCCTGACTACCTGTGGTCTGCTCCTGGAAAGATGGGCATCGCGCCAACTCAGCGAGCGCTGGGCAAATACACAAACGTGTAAGGTCGCGAAATCCTTCTGACCACGTGTGGACCGGAGGCGCTCGGGCGAGCTTCTGAGGCTGACAAAATATCAGCTCTCTAATCTAGTTGGTTCTCTCACAGGAGACAATGCGCGAAGAATGCATGATGTGAGACTTGGAATCACTTCGAGTCCGTTTTGCGCTGGATGTATGAAGGATGAGGTGGAATCATCTCAGCACCTTCTCCTTAGCTGCCCTGCTCTGGCGGGGCTAAGATCCAGGCATTTTCACTCTTACTTCTTTGCCACGCCTGCTGATATAGCTGCCGTTGGCATTAAAAATCTGATGAATTTCATCAGCAGCACAATGCGGTTGACGCAAACATACTCATCGTTCATAATCCGGACGCTCCTAACCATCCCATCACCACCTCTCCCCGCCCTCTCGCTGCATCCCATCGGTCTTTCCCTTTCACCTCATCTCCTTCATAATGGTATCACAAAGTACGAATCTTTCTTCGTCCAAGTGTGCTCACTCCCTGGGCAACCATACCAACCTAACGTAACCAGTGTCTCAATGCCTGATTAGTGTATCTTGCGGAAAAAAGTATCGCTACCAAGTACCAAACTCGAAAGGAGCATCTACTTGCTTTGTGAAAAAGTTTCGACTATTTAGCTGCAAGTGCAGGTATCGTAGAATAACTAGATAGTAAGTGCTTTTTAATAATGAAATAATACTTGATTTCTTTTAAAGTAGTGTAATTTATCTGGGAAGTACAAATATAGACCCTCGATTTATGGAAGAGGATTTCATGCACTTAGCGGACATTCCTTTTTTCGCAGCTGCTGGCAACACCAAATTCTCCAAATCTTGTATGAACTGAAGTAGGTATAAAAGTAATAAATGAATATATGGGAAATCTTCTTGACAGAATTCATTAAGAATCTAAGAATGAGTTGGTCGGAAACGAGAAATGATGAAAAGAAATTTTCCACTCACTTGTATTCGTATGTAAATATATATGCTCGACTGAAATGCTACTTCAAGTGCACTAAAAATAATTCGGCATTAATTTTCCTTTGGTGGTGACTGCAGACCACCCTTTAATTTCTCTGATCCACAAATATTCAATTATACAAATCATTACTCTATTGCACTCCATTGAAATGGAATTATTATTTTCGTTAATGTTTTGAAGATCTCCACCTCCCACTCCTACCATTCACAAGTGACCATTTGATACCACAAATATTTTGTATGGACCACATAATTTAGTACGCATACAGATACAGATGTGCATAGGGATTAAGAAATTCTGTTGTGCTGAGTTAAATTTCACTTAGATATTTAGTTAAGTTTGCTACATGACAACATTCCGAGCAAATACACTGCATGCCAAGGACCGAAAAGCTGTTGGAGTTATTCATGAAAAATGTCATTGAAAACTTCTCATGAAGGAAATGTTATGCAGTTACGCATATCAATCGATTGCTTGTTTCATCGGTAAACATACTTTTTAATAAATTTGTGTATAATATAGAACATGATTCGCAGTTTTTCGAAAGAGAACGCATTCTGTAAAAAAATGGTTTCTGTAAATAATCTACAAATAACAGTTATTTTTGATTTTTATAATACTAAAACATGTCTTATGATAAGAGTCATTGGAAACTTTTAATTATAAAAATCATTCATAGAAATCATAGAAATCTTATGTCTTAAGCCATAATTTTCGAAGTCATTTGTGTAATTAACAGTAAATGAGACACTAAAAATTAAAATTGGCGTATGCTGATTGATGGGCTTATGAAAGTGAAAACGTATAGGCATGCAAAGTATTTTCTAATCCTTGTTTTTGCAATTTTCATCACCGCATACACATTGCATGTCCACTATGTGCTGCCACCCAGTGTACTAGGTTGTTCAATAAGTTTTGCGGCTCGAAGGCAAAATATATAATTTTACGTCTGCAGTGCACTTTTTATTCGATTCGTTATAATCTCCCTGAGTATCAATACACTTCTTACAACGAGACCTGAATTTATGAATTCCATCCATTCCAATATTTTTTTTTTTTTTTTTCATAAAATGTTAAATTTCAAGAGCGGATGTTGAATGTGAACCACACCTAAACGTCAACGACACCGTTGGACTTCTTTCTTTGGGGTTATTTGAAAGAAAAGGTGTATGTCGATAAGCCAGCAACAATTTAAGAGCTAAAGGATGAGATAATTCGGCACATTAACGGCATAGAACCTCAATTATGCCTCAGCGTCATCGAAAATTTTGACCATCGGATGGAAGTGTGCTGCCGAGGCCGTGGCAGCCATTTGGCCGATATTTTGCTTTATGCGTAATTGAACCATACCAATATTATCAAAATAAAGAGAAATGGCAATAATTTCCTAAAAAAATTGTATTTGATTCAAAATCAACACCGGCCCTTAAAACTCAACCACCCTTTAAAATCCCTTAAAACTATGTCAAAAAAAATTTAGAACGTAAATTTAAGTATTTCTGTTATTTATAGAACGTCAACCGCGACGACTTTTCTATTCTTTGCGTTCAGCCGCTTTGAGGGGTTGAATTTTCATGTATTCAAACTTTAGACGCGTTTTTCTCCAAACTATATTTTTCGAATTGGCGTACACGATAACTCGAAAAGTTATAGACCGATCTCCCTGAAATTTTGCGCACATCTTTTCTATGATATTACTTTTTATGTGACTACAAGTTTTGGAAAATTTAAAAAAAAAGCAAATATAGTAAGAAAATTCGCACAAAAATGCATTTTTTTAAGGATTTTTTTACGCAAATTTTTTTTTTCCATTTATTTTTAAATTCATATAGAAATTATGGCATTAATAAACAAAAAAATGTTTGGCTTTTTGTATTCAGCTCACTGACGCCGATGATGCCCGCCGATTGAGAAGCCCCGCTGCGACCTTTCTGGAAGAATTGAGTGTACATCCGCCATTTTAAATGATTAAAAAAAAAAAGAAATATTGTTTTAATGTATAAATAAACTGTATACCAATTTTGACAAAAATATATTTACTTCTTCGTTTTAAATAATTTTAATGAAAATCAGGGAAAGTATGGCTGTTTACAGGTATCTGTCCCCTGAAGTGAGAATCTGGAAGGGCTGCAAAATACGCCTCCACAGCTGTACTGACCTGAGTTATTTGATGAAAAACGCTTTCCGCGTATGCATTTTTTTAGGTCTGGAAACAGATGGATGTCGCTACGAACTTTAATTCCAAAACTTTAGCTATTGCCAAAATACGCTTGTGACGCGATGCATTGCCCTGATGAAAAATATTTTTTTTCTTTTGCAAACTGTGTCTGTTTTTACGATTTTTTGCTGCAGTTAGTCTAAAAGGTTCCAATAATATTCAGAATTATTTGCTTTATCAATTTGCAAGTGTTGTTGTTGCTGGTTTTGGACGTCCTTGACGTGGATCTTCTTCAAGGCTTGTACGACTACATCTGAATTCAACAACCCTTTTTTCTTCTGTACTAATTGATGGCGAAAAGTTCTTATACACTTTGAACATTTTTTCACAAATTTCTTTTGTTTAAACCTTCCAAAAATAAAAATTCAATCGTTGAAGAAATTACTGCGACACGTCGCTACTAAACGGCTTGTAAACTAAAAATGAATTGACAGATGGAAATGAAACTTCACTTTCGCTCATATGAATAGTGGACCAACATAACACAAAATAAATTTAGGCTAGTAGCAACTCCCTCTCTTATCAAACCACAAAATTTATTAAACAACCTCGTACGTAAGCATAGGATATATGTACCCATATGACGTATGTGAGTACAAAACAACATATAAACATACAACGTGAAGTCCCAAATAAACAAGACTGAGCTAAAATAGAAAAAACAGGATAATTCTCTTCTGATAAATTCGAGTTTATTTATTCAAATAGGTCCCCTCAGACCTCGATATACTGTTTTGCTTTACAGCTGTTCGAGAGAGTGTTTCAAGTGTTTCCGGATTCCGGAATGTTCTTCAGGATGTCGGTAGAAGCCTTTTGGATGGCCTCTACGGACGCAAAACGTTTTCCTTTCATGGCCAAAATCAATTTTTCGAATAAGTAGAAGTCACAGGGAGTCTTATCAGGCGAATACGGTGTGTGATTGAAGGTTAAAATGCGATTTGTAGTCAAAAACTCAGTCACAAGAGTGGATCGATGAGATGGTGCATTATTAGCAAGCAATAAGTGCCAGCTTCCTCCTTCGCGGTATTCAGGACGAATTCGACAAATGCGATGCAACAAACGCTTCAAGACACCAGGATACAAAATCGCATTGACGGTTTGGCCCATTGGCACGAACTCCTTGTGGACAGTTTCCTTGGAATCGTAAAAACAAATGAGCATCGACTTGATTTTCGATTTCTCCAAACGCGACTTTTTGGGTGGTGGCTCGTCTGGGGCCTTCTATTCGGCACTCCGACGCTTAGTTTCAGGTTCGTGTTAGAAAAACCACGTTTCGTCACCAGTTAAAATGTTGTAAAGGAAGTTCTCGATGGAGTTTTCGGTGATTACTGATTTTGGGGTGATTACTGACATAGGGGCCATATTTTCGTTGTCATTTATGACCTCACAACTATTTCTGCAACATGTAAGCAACTCATGAACTCTTGCACGGGATAGACAATCATCGCCATAAACTTTTTGCATCAATTCAAATATTTCGGTGAAAGTTTTAACGGTTTTGAAACAAAATTTGATATTGGCTCTTTGTTCGAAACTCATTTTTGTACCGATGACACAAAAATACTGAGACTGTAGACGTAATAACTTCGCTTCCCCTGAACCGAATGTCACCAAGCTGTCACTGGAAGTCAGCTAGGGATGTAATTTCCAACTGGCCTAATTAGGAGCCTATTATTTTGCAAGGTGATTTTTTTTTAGTTTGGGCTTGTGCCTGATTGCATCGTATTGTGCAAGAGCACGAAACACCAAAATTAAAGAAAAAGTTTTTTTCTAAAGCGGTCGCCTCTCGGCAAGCAATGACGAACCTCCGAGTCATTTCTACCCCCATAAAAACTATTTCTTATTCGGATTAGTCTTCAAACTGTAGGCACCTGCAATTGTGGAACAACATCAAAAGACGCGCCATAAATAGGAGGAGAAGCTCGGCCCAACACCCAACAGAAGTGAAAGCACCAATTATTTATTTTATTTTACATCTGTTGTTAACTGACATTTATTTATCCTGGCATTTTATTTGCAGACTTGAATGGCTATCGGTGTTCACAAGGCCGCACAGTAAATTGGGTTAGATAATTCAAAACAAATGGAAAAGTGAATACCAAATTTTTTTTTTCTGATTTGCAAATTTATTTATATTCTTCGTTTCAAGTGCTTTCAATCGATGAGTTTTTCTGTTTTTAGCACTGATATACCTATTAAACAGATTTAACAATGTTGAAGTTGCATCGTTCAATGAACTGTGAAGCCACTGTGTTGAGTGCCTTTGGGAGTGTTAAGGGTAGCCTAATTTTGATCAAGTTTTTATTTTTATACTAAGGTATTACAATTTTGTTCACATAGTGGTAACATCATAAAGGAGTCGAGATAGGTATAGATGTATGTACACGCCCCATAATGGTCCTTTTCTCCTTTTCGTACAGTTGAACGCAGCTTATAAGTCGACAAAAAGATGGTGTGTGTCGATTTTATGGATTTCATGGGTCTTTTCCAATATTTGGCGTATTGTGAATATTTGGTCGATGGTAGACTTTCCAGGTCTAAAGCCACAATGATAAAGTCCAACCAGTTGTTTGATGGTGGGCTTCAGCCTTTCACACAATACGCTCGCTGGAACCTTATAGGCGATATTTAGAAGACTAATCCCGCGCTAAGTGGCACAGATTGCAGGATCGCCCTTGTTATGGATTGGGCAGAGCACACTTAAATTCCAATCGGCAGGCATGATTTCATGCGACCATATTTTGCATAGAAGCTGATGCATGCACCTTACCAGCTCATAGCCGCCATGTTCGAATAGCTCAGCTGGTAGTCGGTTGGCTCCCGCGGCTTTGTTGTTCTTTATCCGCGTTATCGCTATTCTCACCTCGTCATGATCGGGTGGCGGAACGACTATTGCGTGGTCAACGATTGGGGTATCGGGATCTTCATATTATCTGTGACATGCGTAGCTGTCACTATTTAACAAGCTTGAGAAGTGTTTCCTCCATAATTTAAAAATGCTCTGGATTTTGTTCTTATAGAAAAACGCCCTGGTGTTGAATCCTTCTGTGAGTCGCCAAGCTTTCGGGTAGGTTCTCGAGCGACTTTTCTGTTGGCCAGCGTCCCAAGCTCCTCGCACTCACGTATTTCGGCCTCTCGTTTCTTTTTTCGGATAATACGTCTCTCTTCCTGTCTTGGCTCTCGTTAGCGATCCCACATGGCTCGTGTTGGGTCCGATTCCAGCGTGGCTCTATATACAGCAACCTTTCTTTCTGCGCCAGCAGGTCATTTCTCGTCGTGTCAGCTATTTTCTCGCACACGCCGATTTCTTCTTCGGCGGCAGTACGTAGAGAACGAGAAATGTTGCTCCATTGCTCGAGCATGCCGAATTGTTAGGCAGTACTCTTTGAGAGGAGAAGTGAGAGTCGAGTGGTGAATCTTTTGGCGGTCTGTTGTGATTGCAGTTGATGTGGTTAATGAATGTAAATTTCGTATCAAACGTAACACCGAGGTCTTTTATTTGAGCAGCACTCGGCAGGACAGGGCTAGCAATACTATTGGAGCTTTCGGAAATAAAACGTGATTTTGAGTAAGTGCAATGAAAGCATTTTTTAAATCTCAAAGTTGAGATCCACCGCCCCACGAATAAAGTTTGTATATCTCAGCTTAAAGATTCAAGATATCATCTGCAGACTTCGTTAAGGAGTAAATTTTCAATTCATCAGCGTGTAACAGAAACTTAATATATGAAAAGCAAATACTTATGGCATTAACGAACAAGACGAAAATAAGTCGATCTATGTAGAATACTGCCCTGAAAGACGCCCTACATCGCACGGAAGGGTTCAGATGACACGCCGTCAAGAAATACGGTTTAAGTCATTGCAAGAAGATAGAGTGAAAGCCTAGGCAGGCTAGTTTATGAATCAGTAACTGATGAGACACTTTATCGAATGCTTTGGAGAAATTTATGTAGACACAGTCGACTTGAGACCCGGAAGAAAATGCTGAGAAACTTTAGAACGCCACGTGACAAAACCATGTTGGTTAGAGCAAATTAAATTTTTATTGCAGAAATAAATCTTATCTCCAACTATGCATTCGAATAACTTGGAAATGTTAGAGAGTTTGCATTTAGGCCTGTATTTGCTTCCACTTTCGTAAATAAGAGTTACCGTACCAACTTTCCAGGCATCGAAAAACTCATCATTGCGAATTGACATAATGAATAGCATTTCTAGAGGCACAACTAGCGTATGGCAGCCCTTTAACAAAAGGATCGATATAATATTTATATCAGATGACTCTATGGTGATCTAGTGTGGTGGACTCCCTTAATGGAGTAAAGTTGGCTTCAAGAGAAGCCTGTGAAAATTACTTGTCGCAGTTTTTCGCCGAGAAACCACAAAAGCTTTACACTGATGGAATAATGTCTCTAGAAGAAAAATGGCAAAAGGTGGTTGACCAAAATGGTACATATTTGGTTTAATAAAGTTCATTATAAATATAAAAAAAATTAGTTGAAGTTTGATTAGAAATACGAAAAGACTTTTTCGACTCATCTCACACGCATCTTGTTTTCTGCCATTTCGACCTGCCCTAATTGGAAACTCCTATACATAAAAGTGGTTTCATTGCATCTTAAGGTATTGCGGCTATGGGTTTTGGCACTTGGCCAGAACCTTTGGGTTATCAGCAGATATTTTTTGTTTATTTTTCTTGTTTTCATTTTTATTCCTATTTTTTCTTTCCTTTTTTATGAAAAATTGTGCGGCCGTTTAGTGTTTGTATTCCACTTCTTCCGGTTTTTTGAGCTGCGGTCGTTCGGAGTTTATTGTACATAACTTTTACACAAAATTGCATTGAAGCGGCACTGAAGTGCTGAAAGTTTTCGAAAGTGCAGTTGATGTGTTCAAGTTACTTTTCTTACACACACTTGACTCACCAAAGCGGTTAGTTGAAGTATATAAACAATTGAACATTTATAGGGCAAATATAAATTGAGAAGCTTTTTGACCAACACAAAATACTCAAAAAAATCTCAAATGTAATAGAAAATATTGATTGTCTTATGCAAATAGCGTGAATAAACCAAATTTTGCTGTGAAATATTGGATGTATTTAAGTTAAGAGCAAAATGAAAAACTCCAAAAAATACCTTGAAATTTTGAAATTGAAAATTGATAGGGCAAATATGAATTGAAATGAAATATTGAAGAAAACTTTAAATGCAATAAAAAAAAATACCAGTCTAACGGTTAGACGCGATAGAAGTGAAACCTTCCGTAAAACAAACTGAGAGAGAATAAGACGAAAGCAGCATTAGGAGCGGGATGATTATAGGTTCATTATAATATTGCTATAAAGTTCATATTTTATTTCCTTCATTTTATTATTATTCATCCTCAATGTTTTCAATTTCAACAAATGATACGAGTGGCTTATGATAGATAAAATATGATACAAATGCTTTGGTTTCGATGTTGTCAAAAAAAAATACCCAAACGGACCGAAGAAACAGACTTACAAATTTCTCTATATTCGTCTACTTGTATTCATATACAAATTTATGTCTCTTCCCACCAAAGCTAAATGTATTAGTATATTTCTTCTTGTATTTATTCAATAATTTGGGCCGAAATCCCGGCCGTACTGCAATACCGGGCCAACCCGTGGCAGAGGTGGAGCAAGCCCCTAAAACACTCCGCCCATTTCCAAAAATCAGTTTAACATTTGTTGTCCTCCGATGGAGGATCTATCTACACTTTGATCTTAGCCATAAGGCCGAGAAGCGATAACCATACACAACCAACAAACTACCTTGTCAATACATTTTCTAATAAACCTTTTGAGAATTACACGCTCACAAAAATTAATGTACGATATATTTATACCGATTCACTTAAACTGACTTTCAGTATCTAAACCAAAAATAGAAAAGCCAAAAAACTGTTTTCAATAAATAACACTAGTCTACAAGGAAAAGTATCCGAAATAATTTAAACTAATATCTGCTTCTCTGTCCATGCAAAATTCGGATTGATAACTAAAATTAATTTATTAGTTTGAGTTTTCGAGATATCCTAACCTAAAAGTGCAAAAAGCCCCATTTTTGCCCATATTTGAGGTTATGTAGCCTTGCAGATGTTTTCTTTCACCAAAATTAAAGGATGACATCTTTAAATACAATCCTTCTTTTTTCAAATGGCGTTTTGTTTGCTCAAATATCATTTTTTTTCGCAGAGATATCGCATTTTGAAATTTTCATGTTTCGAAATTTTCCTACACCTGAAAATCGATTAAGATAACATAGACATGATATAGTCGCTTACTAATTCTGAGACCAGATTTGGATTCAGCGCATCATAAACCTTCGGAAATATATAGTCTGGTTTCTGGGTCTGAATGTTGGTTAAATTTTGTCGGCCTGTGTAATCAGAAATGTCCTACAATGCAAATTTCAAAAAAAAAATTTTTTTTCTTGTGATTCGAACCAAGAATTTTGGATCGGAAGCTCACATTGCTAGCCGCTCGGCTATCGCGCCATACTGTCGGCACTGGCCTAAAAGTTATTTAGTTCGTCGCTACGTTTATATGTAATATTCGTAGCCAAGAGGGTCACTTTTTTCGTTTCACTTTTTCTCAAATCACTCCCAACGATTCTAACGAAGTTTTCACTTCAAAAATATTTACTGGCGTATGCAAATAACAGTAAAATCCTGCATGCATTTAAGTTAAGAACAAAATGAAAACCTACAAAAAATACCTTCAAATTTTATCATCTTCAGCAGCCATCAGGGTCGAATACAATTGTAACGAAATGTGAGTGTCACTAATTAGCTCTCACAAATCTAATATAGGGACATACTCTTATATACAGTATATAGTAAATATGGTTGAGTAATCCTAATAATTGAACAGTTTTTTCATATTTCATTGCTTTTCGTTTTAAATGCTATTCACGAGCGAATTTATCGTACTACGCCGCTCCGATTCTTGTTTGTACAATGGCTACATCAGAGGCAGAAATACTCTCTCGGCTGTCGAATTTTTGAAAACCGAAAATTCTTGTACTTCACGCAGCGGCGAAGTCTTTTGTATTGCATGCGACTGCAATTTTGCCAAAATTATTAGGCAAATTCTCAACAACAGCTTGCGGGATACCTTTGTAATTGTTTGACATGTGGTGCGACCGCACTGCTTTCAATCGACTGCACAAGTTCTCAATCGCAGCGTTGATTGCAGTTACTTCGCTCTGAATTGCCTCTGAAAATGGCTTTAAATTTGCTGCAGGGGCAGTTAACTCACCGCAACTCTGCCTCACCTTTTCCGTTATACTCTGCACTACCACAGACAGCATAGTTTTGAGGCTTGACTGATTTGCTATCCGTGCAAATTACTGCTTTCGGTAAAGAGTTTTCAGTATAGGTAATACCATGAAAGATTGCTGCCGATTCGGCTGTATAAACAGAGGTACATTTAGGGAAGCGGGTGGCCGTGATTGTTTCGCCTTTTGAGTTGACTACTGCGAACGAGGTGTTAGTACTATTAGTTCTGACCCATCAGTGAAAATTAAGCTCCATTCGGCAAGTGGAGGTGTTGTGATTTCTGCAAAAAGATGTTGTTAAACAGTAACATTGGTGTAATTTTTTCCATATTTCGCTAAGTTTAACAAAAAATTTGATTCTTTCATCAACCATGGCGGAAACAGTACATTTTGGCGAAATAAAGCGGAAGTGATACCACTCTTTCTGGCGTAATCGAAGTACAGTGCAGTTGTCGATTTGCGACGTGGCGTCTTACTTCGTTGAAGCTCGCCTACCACTGCCTCATAAAGGGTGTTTTTTTTAGAGGTTAGGTTTTCAAGTTGGCACTACTTTTTTCGTAGATGGTCTTTTTGACAGCTGTCACTTGATTTATGCTCAGTTTGGTTTGCCATTTCATAATGAATAGACTTACACCTGATCAAGCGCGTCGCACGTTCGGTGAATGGGCCCAAAACGAGATGGCCACCGATCCCGATTTTCACAAGAAAATTTTGTTCAGCGATGAAGTTCACTTTTGGTTGAATGGGTATGTCAATAAGCAAAATTGTCGCATTTGGAGTGAACATAATCCGCAAACCATTGCTGAGACGCCGTTACATCCTCAAAAAGTCACTGTTTGGTGTGCTCTATGGGCAGAGGGAATCATTGGTCCATATTTCTTTAAAAATGAAGCCGGCCATAATGATACAGTCAATGGAGAGCGCTATAGAGCCATGATTAATGACTTTTTCGTGCCTGAATTGGACGATGTTGATGTGGACGACCTTTGGTTCCAACAAGACGGCGCTACATGCCATACAGCCAACGCCACAATCGATTTATTGAAGGAAACTTTTGGTGAGCGCATTATCTCGCGCCGTGGACCTGTGGCGTGGCCTCCAAGATCGTGCGATATAACACCGCTGGACTATTTCTTGTGGGGCTATGTGAAGTCGCTTGTCTACGCAGATAAGCCCGAGACGATTGACGTCTTGGAAGAGAATATTCGGCGCGTTATTACTGACATACGGCCCCAATTGCTGCAAAAAGTGGTCGAAAATTGGGCCTCTCGGCTGGAATTTATTCGAGCCAGCCGCGGCGGCCACTTGCCCGAATCATTTTTAAAACATAATGGCAAACCCTTATCTTTATAATAAAGCTAAATTCTTGGCCATAACATTAAATTATATACGTTTTATTTCATCTTGAAAACCTAACCTCTAAAAGAAACACCCTTTATAAACCGCTGTTGTAGCAAAGAAATAGCTTGGGTATAAGTTTCTTCATATTCATCGTGCATCTCTCTTCAATTGTGGGGAGGCCGGCTTCTGTCGGTATAAATTTTGTTGGTGATTTAGGTATAGCACGGTTGCTTGTGCTTATAGTCAGGTGGTAAGTTGGGTAAATTATGGTAAATAAATGGGAAAGCCATAGTCTATCTTCGGTAATATGAGTGCCCTGGTTGCATTTATTAGCGTCAAAAGGTGGTTAAGTTTCAAGGGCCGGTGTTGATTTTGAATAGAGGACAATTTTTTTACGAAACTATTGTAGTATCTCTTTATTATGATAATACTGGTATGTTTCAATTACGCATGGAATAAAATATCGGCCAAATGGCTGCCGCGGCCTCGGCGACATACCTCCATCCGATGGTCCAAGTTTTCGATGACGCTGAGGCATAATTGAGGTTCTATGCCGTTAATGGGCCGAATTATCTCATCCTTTTGCTCTTGAATTGTTACTGGCTTATCGCAATACACTTTTTTTTTCAAATAACCCCAAAGAAAGAAGTCCAACGGTGTCAAATCAAATGATCTTGGCGGCCCATTGACATCGCCGCGACGTGAGATTATTCGGCCATCAAATTTTTCGTGCAAAAGAGCCATTGTTTCGTTAGCTGTGTGACAAGTGGCACCGTCCTGTTGAAACCACATATCGTCCACATCCATATCTTCCAATTCGGACCATAAAAAGTTCGTTATCATCTCACGATAGCGAACACTATTCACAGTAACTGCCTGACCCGCCTCATTTTGGAAAAAATATGGCCCAATGATGCCGCCGGCCGATAAACCGCACCAAACAGTCACTCTTTGTGGGTGCATTGGTTTTTCGGCAATCACTCTTGGATTATCATTCGCCCAAATGCGGCAATTCTGCTTATGGACGAATCCAATGAGGTGAAAATGTGCCTCATCACTGAAGATGATTTTCTTCGATATGCATTTTGATTTGAACGCCCGTTTTCATAATAAGCCTGAATAACTTTAACGCGTTGCTCGATTATGTATCTTTCCATGGTTCAAATTGATATAATCTAAAGTTGAAAAATATCAAATAAAATGCAGAAAAAAGCTTGAAGTTTGGGTGTGGTTCAAATTGAATATCGGCCCTTAAAATTTAACCACCCTTTATTAAGCCTTTCAGCCAGCTGTTTTCTTAAATGGCGAATGTTCTAATAGGCCTCTTCTATTAGTCACTTCTCTGCTCGCTGTCTCGCTGCTCGACTAACTTGACAAAAAATTTTAATGTGAAAGCAACAAGAAAGTTGTCCCTTAAAACTTGTATAACTCAATAGTTTACAAACACATGCAATTTCAGGCAGCTCTATTCCAGCGTTGCCAAAATATGTTCATTATATCAGTTGATTCATATACTCGCCGCTTGCTAACGCTTGGTGAAAAGAAGAGGCCTAATATACTCGTATAGGCACAGCTTGACAACGACCTCACGAGGAAAAGAGTTTTGCACCTAGTCATCTATGGCACTTGGTTAGTACCGGCCATACGAATGAAGAATTCCTAACCTCTTTTTCAGGTTATCTTTCGCTGAGTCCTCTTCAATGCCGATATTTATGTATGTTTGGTACGGTGTAAAGGACGGTGTCGGTGCATATGAAATAAGGAGTTTTGATATTTTCGCCAATTTATTCCATTTGCTGGCAAAAAAGTGAAAATTAGCAGCACCAACTCCGTTTTTATTAGAACTAGGCCAAACTTTAATTACGAAAAGCAATTCTGAGTTATTCAACAACATAACTTTGAAGCATAGCAACGGACGTTGGCTACGGCCAGTATGAACATAAATTATATCTTCCTGTTAAACACATAGGGATTCACAATCACGTCCTATTGAGGTATGTTGTGCCGGCCACTGAAGCAAGCCACACCAACCTCAACACGTTTTCCACTCGTTGATATAGTAATTGAAACACGCTCACCATACGAGTACACAGATGGACAAAAGTCACCGTCATTTAGTATCTAGAAACTATGGAAACATAAAAAGTTGCATAGTTACCAAAAACTTTGATTTATTTAACTTATATTTCAGTTTAAATATCTTTCTCTTACTAGCCCATTTTTGGAAAAATGAAAAATAAAATATTTTTGTCACCTTTTTGGAGGACAAAATTCACCGTCACGTCAGCTCGGCTTGCCTTTTAAAATAATTTTAACAAAAATTTAAGCCAATCTGACACCTTTTTTCAGTGAGTTCGTTTAGTATGGTAGCTTTAAGACTGATCTGCATACATTCTATAACGGTACTTAATTAAAAAATTTTACTGACGCCGCGTGATTGTTAAAAATGAATCAAAAAAGGAAAGAAACCACAATTGAAGAGAGAAAAATTATTTAAAATGCGTACAATCAAAGCAAGACCATTCGGGAGATATGCTCATTAGTAAATCGTTCACGCATCACTATTACTGGAATAATAAAAAGATTTAAAGATGAACCAGAGTGCAAATATTTGGCAAGGAGTGGACGACCGCCGGCACTATCTGAACGTGAAAAGCGTGAAATAATAAAAATAGTTAAAAAAGAGCCAAAAACACCGTCAACAGAAATTGCTGCATCGATAAAGGAAAGCACTGGTACAGTTGTTCAGCCACGTACTGTGCGCAGGGCGCTGAATTCCGCTGGTTATAACGCCAGAGTATGCAGAAAAAAACCACAGATCAGCAAGGACAACCAAACGAAGCGTCTTTCCTTCGCAAAAGAGCATTTAAGCAAGGGAATAGATTTCTGGGAAAAAGTTATCTTCTCTGATGAAAGTAAATTTTGCATATATAAATCAGACGGACGTGTTTTAACGTGGAGAAAGCAGGGCGATGCATTAGCAGAGAAGCATATACAAACAACTGTGAAACACGGTGGTGCTGGAGTCATGGTATGGGGATGCATTTCGGCGGCTGGTGTCGGAGAGCACGTCTTTATTGATGAAATAATGGACAAAGGACTTTATTTGAAAATCCTTAAAGAAAATCTCCAAAAAAGTGCTCAAAAGCTGGACATTGAATCTGACTATTATTTTCAACATGACAATGACCCCAAGCACACCGCAGAAATAGTTCGCTTGTGGGTCTTGTACAACACTCCCCATACTTTGAAAACTCCGCCACAGTCACCCGACCTGAATCCAATAGAACTTTTATGGGACCATTTAGGTCGGCGCATTCGGGAGCATCACATTACCTCAAAAAATATGCTTAAGCAAACGCTGCTACAGGAATGGCAGAAAATAAGCCCAGATATTACCAAACAACTGGCTCATACGATGCAGAAACGATTGCAAACTGTCATCAAAAATAACGGCAAACACACATCATACTAAAATAATATTAGCACTTAAATTGATTAAGTACTTTATTAAATGACGGTGACGTTTGTCCACCAGAAATGCACACAGCAGCCATTATATGCCATTTTTTTTATAAATACTTCTTGAACTAGCCTTATGTTTAAACTGAAATAGAATTTAAATAAATAATAGTTATCATTAAATATACTACTTTTTATGTTTACACATGTTCTAGGCGCGGGAGATGTTATAATCTTCTAGATACTAAATGACGGTGACTTTTGTCCATCAGTGTATGTGCATATTCATAAGTAAGTGCGTACGCATGAAATTTATAGTATTTGTTGCATTTCAGAAATATCATTACGTCATTTACACGTATCTGTATGGGATCCAATTACCAACTCCATTCCAAATGGTGTTCAACACAAACTTTTGTATACAATTACTTATGCATATTTAGTATACTCACACTCACACACACATACACACTCACACGAGAACTTTCATTCCTGAACCAACAACAAACCGTAGTACAAATATAAGCCTTGATGTATTGAAATATGGACATATGCTCGCATGCATTGCCTAACAGTTAGAAGCCGCATATGCGCCACTGAATGCCAAGAGTAAGGCAGCGTGCAAACCAACCTTCCAACAGCCAATCATTCAATCATGCGAGGGGCATACGGACGGCATACAGGCTGAGGAGGTGAAGCGTAAAAGAAATGCGACACATCAGCTGCACGCATTCATGTATTTGCACATTTACTCATAGGAGCACGCACACACATAAGCGTGCACGGCAGTGACTGTGACAACTTATCCACTATTACCTCTGCGATAAGAAGCAGAGACAGACAGCTGACAATTTGTAACAAAATGTATCTATTCCACTTATGTGATATTTATAGCTCGATTATCCATAATAACGGAGCAGAAGTTGGCAACGCCACTGAAATAAAAATATGCAGTACGAATAGCAGCTTCCATCAGTGGCTGCAAAGTTAACGAAAGCAGAACTTTGACAGGTCGGCAACTGTGAGTCGATTGTAAATAAGCTGCACAACCAGTAGAAAGAAATAAATGAAAAGTGTTGAAATTAAATAAATAAAGCTGCCGAGTTGCTTACAGCTATTTCTGGGCGAAGAAGAGAAGTGAGCAAACATGGTAACGATCATTCATCACTCAAATCTTCAGTAAGTAATTACATATAAAAGTATTCTAGAGAATTTTCATCGAATTTTTGTTGTCATATTTAAAATTTATTTTCATCTGCCAAAAAAGGTAGGAGATTATTATTTGGCAGAAATTCTAGAAAACGATATGGGGCAAAGTCATCAGTCAACAGGCATACCTTCACGTTTAAAAGCTTGCGCAGCTCTACGATTTTTAGCAAAAGCAAGTTTACGACAGGATATTATTGGATACATTTTGAGGAATTGCAATTTTTATCTTTTTCAATTTTAGGTAGTTTTCAAAGATTCAAATGATGCTGACTATCTACAGAGTCGTAGAGAGTCGCCCAAATATTACTGGATAAATTTTAATTAATTTCAGGAATTTCAATTTTTATCTCTTTAGATTTTATATATTTTTCAATGACCTAAAATATGGTAACTCTTCTTAAATATTAAAACGCTAAACACCTGCCATATGACGTATTTGTGTGGTGTTCTTGAGTTGTTCATGTTTTTGGTAGTTTTATGTCGAAATTTCCATATACAGTGGTGGTCTTCTTATAATTAGAAACGATGTGCTAAGAAAAATAAAATCACTGTGCATATTTTTGGAAGACGTGCACTGTGAATTATGAGCACCGTTATTCTTAGAATAGGCGATGAACATTGTAGTTAGAAAAACACGTTGATATTCGACGGTTGATTCCTGAAAAAATTCTCATTGTTTCTCTGATTGTGTTTCTTGGCTGGCCACGAAATTAGAAACGCGCAGTTTTTTCTTAAATTTTCTATATTTATCTTGGAGTTAGTGTTAAAGTAAGTATACTGAAAAAATCCATAGATTAGCTTTTCTAATTTTAGTTCATCTCAATTGTTAGAATGGGTAATGGTAAGTCATGCTCCCCGAAATTGAGGGAGCTAATTGTACAGAGTTACAAAAAGGAATGTCGGCTATCGCACAAAAGTTTGGCTGCTCCAAAAAAATGGTATTCGGAGCAATTCATTTGTACAAAAAAACGAGGAACTTTGAAACCCCAGCCAGAAAGCCTAGACCTCGAAAAACAACTCCAGCGGATGATAGCCATATTTGTAGGACCAGCAAGAGCAACCCTTTTATGTCTTCGCATGATATAAAAGCCGAAGTTGAAGAGCAATTAAACGTAGAAGTCTCCGCTCGGACGATAAGAAGGCGCTTACAAGAGGCGGGACCACGTGGGTGCATCGCACAAAAAAACCGCATGTATCAAAAAAAAATATTATGAAACGGTTACGATTTGCTAAGGAAATGCTCAAAAAAGATTCAAGATTCTGGAATAGAGTTCTCTGGAGTGACGAGTCGTAATTCAATTTATTTCAATCTGATGGAAAAACATATGTGAGGCGTACTCCAGGCAAAACTTTGCACCCCAGGGATACTGTGAAAACAGTGAAACACGGTGGCGGATCTATTATGGTCTGGGGAGCATTTTCTTGGCGTGGCGTGGGCCCAATTGTGCGCATTGACGGAATCATGGACCAACATCAATATAAAAGCACTCTGGAAAATGTAATGGAACCATATTCCTTTGAGAACATGCCGGTTCACTACATTTTCCTGCATGACAGTGATCCAAAGCACACTTCACGGTTAGTAAAGCGTTGGCTTTTGGATCAAAATATTGATGTTGTGGACTGGCCACCGCAAAGTACTGATCTCAACCCAATTTAGAACTTATGGGCAATTGTGAAACGAGATCTCAAGGACAAAAGTCCGAGAAATAATAATGAATTGTTTCAATTGGTGCAGCGAAGCTGGGAGAGCATATCTGTTGAAAGATGTCAAAATTTAATACAAAGCTTGCCGAGAAGACTGCAAAATGTTATAAAAAAAAAGGGTTTTCCCACAAAATATTAAAATTATGCTAATTTTGTTGAACTTTTTGAAGATATTTTTAAGTTTTCCTTGTCGTTTCTAATTATTTGACCAAGATGAATTTGTGTTTAGTATTAAGTTTATTTTTTGTTTTTTAGGATTGTAGTAATGGTGAACAATTTTTATGATAAACTGAAAGACTACTTGTTTTTGTATTATTTCTAATAAAAAAAAAATTATATGGCGAAATAAATTTTAAAATTGTATTAGTAAAATCAAATGCTGCTATCTCGTTTCTAATTATAAGGCCACCACTGTAAGTGGTACAACACTTACATACGTATATATAGAGTTTCTCAATAAGAGGTATTATTTTGATATTCAAAGAAAAATGCAATTTTTTAATATAAATGATCGGATGTTTATTTCATTATAAATAGGAAGGTATGCCGTCAATACTGGAATATAACATCAGGCAAATGACCACCACGACCATGCTTACAGGACAATATCCCTTTCATGAAATTTTCCATAACCGAATTGCAAAGTGGCTGGCCTATGTTCTCGATAGCCTCACGAATTCTATCTTTGAGGTCTTGATCCGACCCTGGCCTGTTGGCGTAGACCTTCTCTTTCACGTCGCTCGAGACAAAAAAGTCACAAGGTGTTAAATCACAAGATCTTGGTGACCTCTCTTCGAGAGATAACACGGGCTGAAAACTTTTCCCATAAAAGATCAATGGTTTCGTTGCTTGTGTGGCACGTAGCGCCGTCTTGTTGAAAATAAACGTTGTCCTGATCAATACCACCCAATTCCGACCATATAAAATCGTTAATCATCTCTCCTGTTTAACACCT
This sequence comes from Anastrepha ludens, assembly GCF_028408465.1. NCBI lineage: Eukaryota > Metazoa > Arthropoda > Insecta > Diptera > Tephritidae > Anastrepha > Anastrepha ludens. The sequence continues at coordinate 16,964,401 of NC_071500.1, forward strand.
AACAGCTGTTTTTGGAAAACCCGTTACATATCTCTTTGCAATGCGTTGTTTCGGAGTGAGCTGTTGTCTTATATTTATTTACTAGCTTTAACCCGCGGCCCCGCTCGCGTAGGAGTAGTTTTGAGGGATTTACGATATGTACATGTATAAAAGAATTACAAAAAATAATTTCATAGAAAATAATATTTTATTATTGTAATAACCATAATATTACTATACCCGGCATCCGTTGCTATGCCTCGTTGAATGAAATCAAAACAACCAATCAGAAAAATATCCAGCAAAATTATTTTTATTAATTTTCTATCTCAGTTCTATCTCGCTTTTGAACTTTGCATTTATAGTATAGATTCATGAAGCAATAATTAAAAGTGATGTAAGTAGCCTAATTTTCACCCTGTGTTAGCCATCTTGAAGCTACTTAATAAATCCGTGTTGTCCTCTTGGAAAAGCTACTTTTTATTTCAGAGCAAATTCTAAAGAAAAAGTACTCAAAAGCGTAGAAATTAAAACTTTTACTGAAGAAGTTAGCAGGCAATACTGTTTTGCCTATTCCATTTTGCTTAGACTTTCGCATCATTAAAAAATCAAATGTATGATTAGCGGACATGACGAAATAAAAGTGGTATTGCCTCGTTAAGAGTTTCCACTATTCTCAAGTTGTTTTATTTATTACTTCACGTATAGATTCCAATCCGACGCATGGTCAAAATACATATATACAGGGCCCGCCATCTATCGTTATGGATTTGAACTAGGTATTATTTGAAGAATGGTAACACTTAGCAGTCATCTGATTTGACAGAAATTTAGTTTTATTCTTCCGCTGAACGAAAATGGTTGTGTATACGCTCAAAGAACGCTGGGAAATATTGCGACATTACTTTGAAAATCATGGTAAAGTTGCAGAATGTGTACGAAAATTACGTACGGCAATGGGAAGAAGAAAAGCACCGAATGAAGCGTATGTGCGTTAATGAGCGAGGAGTGGCCGTAACCGTCAATGGAGCTGCGATTTGACGCCGTTGGATTATTATCTTTGGGGTGCCGTCAAAGACCAGTGTTATGCCAACAAACCAGGACCAATTGATGCACTGAAGACCAACATACGCGATGTCATAGCTGAAATACAGCCGCATACAATCGAAAATGTGTTGAAAAATTGGACCGATCGTATGGGATGGTGCGTGGCTAGCCGAGGCAGCCATATGAATGAAGTTGTGTTCCATCATTAACCGGAAAGATTGTACAATACTTCAAAATAAAAAAAAAACAATTTGGAAAAATATTGAGTAGTTTCTTTTTTATAGCATTTTTAATTCCGTAAAGTTATATGGCGGACCCTATATATGACACAAATCCATGGGAATAGTTAAGTTAAAAATATAAATAATTAAGTACCACTTATAAAATAACATAAAATTATTCTTTGGCTTACAACGACCTTTTTCAATTTTTTACTACAATACATTTTCAGAAAGGGGTTAAACTTATGCCCTTTTATCCCTTGCTTCCAAATTGCATCAATGGATTAAGTAGCATCCGAAATCAGTTGTCAAACTTTACTTAACCTTGTATAATTGAATCATGGTATAGATTTATGTTTATTCTTACTTAAAACTATATTTCATTCCACCTATACTCAACCTTCTTACAACATACATTTGCACATTCACTACTATTGTAGTTTTACTCTCTCCTACCCTCATTAAATGTATTATCTAATTTTCGTTAAGCTTCAAGCTAGGAAAAGCCTTTCTACAATTCGAAGTTGAATATAGCTTTTTTGTCACAAGAAGACGCCTAACTTCACTTCTATAGATTCGCCATTGCTGTTGACAACTTCTTCCCACCTCCCGACCAATTTGTTGATGCTGTTCCCCCAAAAATCGTCTAGTCTCGTGTGAAAGAAGTTGTAAAGCTAGTTTTTAAGGACCTCTTTGTTATTGAAGGAAAGGCCTTCCATGTGGTTTGACAGGGAGCGGAAAAGATGACAATTGGGTGATGCAAGGTCCGGAGAATGCGGCGGATGCTGAAGGACCTCCCATTAGAGCTTTTGGAGTGTGGCTTAGGCGACTTGTGCAACAGGGGATCTGGCGTTGTCGTGAAGGAGTGTAGTTTAACTATTCCAATCAGGTCTTCTCAATAGAATAAACTCATTCACGCGGTGGAGCTGGGCAATGTAGAGCTCCTTGTTGACCGTGGCATTCTTTTTGAATATTTGCTAGTGCACCATGTCCTTCCAGTCACGCCAAACCCATATCTTGTTCTTCCTTTGATGAAGATCCGGCTTGACTCTCGTCTTCTTTCTTTGCTTCATATTGATCTATAGGCACCACCTCTCCTCTGCCGTGACGATTCGGTACAAAAAGCGCTGTTTATGATCGCGTGTTGCTCGATGGCGGGCGAAATGCGGAGAAGCAATTGAGAAGCGACTTTCTTGGTTTTTTTCGCTGAACTCGGGAGACACTTAGGCACCCAGGCTCGCAATTTTTCGGTAAATTTCATTGAATAAAGGTGATTGAGAATCGTTTTGTGATCGCAGTTCATTTTTTTTGGCAAAGTCACGACTGGTTGAGCGATCGTTCTCCTTGAAAAGTGGTTTGAGGTGTTTCTCATCGAGTTCAGAAGGCCTTCCGTTGCGGGACGTGCCATCGATGTCACTCGCAAAGTCGCCATTTTTGCAATTTTTGAAATTTGCAATCTATTTCCGTACTTTCTTATGACACCTTCTCCATGCACGCCACAAATTTCTCGGACTGCTTCGACAGCTTTTTGACCCCAATGAAAATCAAAGAAGAGCAGGTGTCGCAAATTTTGATTTTTGCCATCTGGATATTCCATTTCTGTAGCTCAAAATCAATAAAAAATTAAATGACTTAAAAAAACCTTTAACTTTAACTTAGTTTTGTAGGGCAGAAAGCAAAAAGAGTTCTGTCGAATGCGTAATTACCCTTTGCCAACCAGCAAACAAATCGTTGTAAAATAAAAGAAAGTACAAAATCTCTATGAATTTATTTCCCAATCCAATAGATGTGCTTAAGAATGGCTACGGAGGGTGAAAATAAAATATAGCGACATTAAAAATAACTACTTTTTACATCGCAGGTAAAACATAACGAGCATAATCAAAGTGAATAGTTCAACGCAGATTTTTTGCGCTTACTACATCTTGCACTAAATTGGATTATAAAATGCTACCCTTAATATTTATTTACTTTAAGCCAGGTTAGTATATCAACCACAGCTCACACAACCAGATTGTCATTCATAAGTGAGCGAAAATAAAGTTGGCAGCATATCTGCAGCGTGCATGCAAGTGCAACTGCTTTTGACAACCTCAACACGTTGCCACATTAACTTCATTATTCGCCAACTTACCAAGTATGAGTTGCTTAAGTTGTCATTTGTATGCTACGCGAAGAAGCTTACTAATGGCTTCGCCTGCTAAACAAGGCTAAAGCACAGAGGGGCGGCAAATTCCTCGTAACATATCTATGTACCTATGTATATATGTACGTATGTGTGTTTGTATTTGTATATACGGATGTGTGCAAGTCTATCGCTGCCTTTAGCAAGTCTTCTACTTGTCCTGCGTGCATATTCGACGAACGCGTTGCTACACCAGGAGGTTGGTAAGTTTTCAATGCTGCTGACAAAGCACGCTTCACTTTCTGCATGCAACAGCAGGCAATCGCAAGCTGCCACATACCACTTAACTTGCCTCAGAGTACGCTTATGTAGGTGAATGTGTGGCTGGTTGGCAGGCTGGCTGGTTGGCTGGTTGACTGGTTGGCTTTAGCAGTGTCAATGATGCAAATAACAAAAACAAAAACAAGGACAATAACAACAATATCAAAGCATATTAGTCGGCTTAGTTCCACCAGCTGATGAGCTGTTGCTGTGTGTGATTTTTAAAGTCAGACACATCGTCGAGCGCCATTAAATTCATTGCGGCTGCCGCAGTAGTGCCGCTCGCTAACGGTGTCAGCTTAGTCAGCGATGTTTGCCATGCCTGACGTTGCCAACCAATCAATTCCAATGCCATTCAATGTCTCATCCATACGACGACTACTTGGCTGGCTTAACAGCATTAATGTTTGATTTGTCAATATTTATTTTTAATTTGATCAAGAGCAAATTTATTCAGATACTCTTATATTATATCCTAGTCAATTTTTGCTTTAACCGTCGGTATTTTGCTTTCTATACCCTCACACACTTGTGCACAGGGGTATTTTAATTTTGTTCTCAAAACGTTGGTGTGAAACTGCACAGGCGAATAGAAATAGGCAGCATAGATGGCGAAACCCCAGAATGATAAGGGGATTTATTTAGCCATGTCTGTCCAGCCTCCATGTGCAGGATAACTCGAGCAAAAATTTGTATATTTCAATAAATTTAGGTGCAATAAAAAATTCAGATACAGGGTTGCGACGGATCCATCTGGAAACCCTGTATCTTTTGACAGAGACGTCAAATCGCTTAATGACATACCGCGTTGGAAGCGTCAGTCCAAGCAGATTTTTACCATAGAACAGTACACGCCACGCGAGCGCTCCCAAATTGTTGAAATTTACATTCAACAAAAGAAGTCAATTGAGAAAACTCAACGTGCGCCTTCTGAGAACACCATTAAACGTTTGTATGAAAGGTTTTCGACTGGCGATGCTCTTTCTAATCCCAAGAGGCCAAATCAAAACCGACCAGGGCGATCGGATGAGAATATTGCTCTTGTACGGGCCAGTGTTGAAACGTCGCCAAGGACATCCAAAAGCGCCGTTGTCAGCAGTTGGGCATTGCTCGGACCACTTTACAATGAATTACCCGAATTGATTTGCATTTGTTCCCGTATAAGATTCAATTGACGCAAAGATTGTTGCCTGCGGACAAGGCTTGTCGATTGGAATGGGCCCAAAGAGTCATCGAAATCCGTCGGGTCCGTCGAATATGGGCAACCCTGTATATTCGCGAAACTGGGTACTAGGTAAGCTCACCATATAACTGTAACTTGTAAGCAAGTAAAATTACCTAGGACGGAAAAATTACCAAGTTCCGAATTTATACGAGTATACCCAGTCAATGTATGTACTTAGTCTTGCCATAAATTCTGTGACAAATTTAATGGCGGTTGCATACAGCGAGAACTAATTCGAAGAAAAAAGTTCCGTTAACTTTGCTTTTGTTCAAATGCATTTTCTACTCCTAAATTACACGCAGTTTGGTGGGAAATGTTTGCGGAAAACCCTTAATATTTCGAGAATGTTTGCCCACCCTCAAATGCCTGAAGTGACAGACGAAAAAAGAAGTTGTTGTCCTCGCGAGGTTCAAAAGCAGCCATAAAATTCTTTCGAAAAAGAATTCGCAGAAATCCCAAATCCCCTTAGAAAGCAGAAAATCATGTCCAGGGAAATGAATGTATCGACCAGATCCATGTCATGATTAATTAGAGATGATCTCCACATGAAAACCTTCCATCGCTCAACTGGCCATCTTTTGACAAGGCGCTTGAAGAAAATTAGACTCGACAGATGCAAGCGGGTTCTTCGGTGGCATGCGGTCAGCGGCTGGAAAATATTCCTTTCACAGATGAGAAAATTTTCACTGTTCACGAAGTTTTTATTAAGCATAACGAGAAAATCTAAAACTTCTGAGAAGTAAAGGCGTTACATCTCTTCATTTCTGCGAAAACGGGGTTAAGACTGAAGCAAAAGTGCATCAGGAGGATGTCATAGAAGGCGTGGTAAAGATGTTGAGCAGCGTTTTCTTGAATGGATAGCGTGGGATCTTCCAGCCAGATTCCGCTTCTGGCAAAACCCACCCAGCAGTGGCTAAAAGTCATTATTCCTGGGTTCATAGCCGCAGCAGATTGGGCATCTGGAAGTCGAAATTTGAATCCATTGGACTACAGTTTGTGATCAGAATTGGAGAACATGGCCTGTCGAAGACCTCACAGAAATTTTGAGAGCCTTAAACAATCCTTGATAGAGCAACGACGTCAATATCAAAGCAAATGGTGGTGATTTTTGATGGATGAAAATTAAAAAAAAAAATATTTGTTTACTATTTACATGAATAAATAAAAACAACTTTATTAAAAAAAGTAGTATGATTTCTTAACTTAACTTGTACCAAAATTTATGGCAGGATTAAGTTGTTGTTGTTGTTTTAACAGTAACAGAAGCCCCGTCAGTGTAGGGTATATCACCGGTCGTTTTCGTCTGGCTCATCTAAAGGTAGGCCTAGGAAACTAGCTGTTTCGACGGGTTGGGTCTAGAGGGAGAGGAATGTAAGATGAATAGGTTTTAGAGGGCATGTGAAAAGGTGGTTAGTGCCGTGCGGGGTGCCTTCACATGCCGGACATATGTTTGGTATGTCCGGGTCAATTCTGGATAAGTAGGAGCTTAACCTCCGACAGTATCCGTAACGTAATTATGCCAGTGTTACGTGTGTCTCACGGGAAAGCTGGAGCTCTTCATCTACTATAGGTGGTGGTTGGACTCCGATTACGGCATTCACAGGACGGGAGCTTAAGAAGATGGTGACGGTCTCCCGGTGAATGCCGTTTATTGACTGTCTAAGCACTGTCTGGTCTAGTAGATTTCTGTCAGTTTTGTCCTGGATCTCGTCGGCGTAGTTTAAAAGGTGTCTCCTGACGTGCCTAGGAGGCGGCTCTGGCTCAATCAGGTGTCTGCAAGGGTGGAACCTGCGGTAACCGCCTAGCAGGGACTGCTTGCTGAGCAGTTTGTTGTGCTCCATTACAGGGAGCATTTGTGCCTCATTGTGAAGGTGTTGAATAGGGGACATCAGGAGGCAACCGGTCGATGCCTGAATGGCAGTATTTTGGCATGTCTGTAGCTTTATCCACTGTGTGTCCCTAGTTTCAGCCGACCAGTCAGGCGCAGCACAGTTTCGAACCTTCTTCTTCTTCTTAATTGGCACGATAACTGCTATAACGATTTTGGCCGAGTTTAACAAAGCGCGCCAGTCGTTTCTTTCTCGTGCTAACCGGCGCCAATTGGACACACCAAGTGAAGCCAAGTCCTTCTCCCCCTGATCTTTCCAACGCAGAGAAGGCCTTCTTCTTCCTCTACTACCACCAGCTGGTACCGCATCGAATACTTTCAAAACCGGAGCGTTTGTATCCATTCGGACGACATGACCCAGCCAACGTAGCCGCTGGATCTTTATTCGCTGCGCTATGTCTATGTCGTCGTAAAGCTCATACAGTTCATCGTTCCATCGTCTACGATATTCGCCCTTGCCAACGTGCAAAGGTCCAAAAATCTTACGCAGAATCTTTCTCTCGAACACTCCAAGCGTCGCTTCATCGGATGTTGTCATCGTCCAAACTTCTGCGCCATACGTTAGGACGGGCATGATAAGAGTCTTGTTGAGTGTTAGTTTTGTTCGTCGAGAGAGGACTTTAGTGCTCAGTCCAAAGTAGCACTTGTTGGCAAGAGAGATTCTACGTTGGATTTCCAGGCTGACATTGTTATCGGTGTTGATGCTGGTTCCTAAATAAACGAAGTGACGTGGGTGCCGATTCGCGAGTGCGCCGACTGTTTAACAATTTAACGCTCGTATAAAATATTGTGCCTGAGCGATTAAGTTCTGCGCCTCTCCAACATCAGGTTAAAGAAGTCACACGACAGCGAGTCACCCTGTCTGAAACCTCGTTTCAAACGGCTCGGAGAGGTCCTTCCCGATTCTGACGGCGCGGATGGTGTTGAGCAACGCCATCTTGCATAGCCGTATTAGGTTTGAGGGGATACCAAATTCAAACATAGCGGCATAAAGGAAACTCCTTTTCGTACTGTCGAATGCAGCTTTGAAGTCGACGAAAAGATGGTGTGTGTCGATTCTCCTTTCATGGGTATTTTCCAAGATTTGGCGTAGTTTAAATATTTGGTCGATGGTAGACTTTCCAGGTCTAACACCACACTGATAAGGTCCAATCAGTTGTTTGACGGTGGGCTTCAGCCTTTCACACAATACGTCCGCTAGAACCTTATAGGCGATATTTAGAAGACTAATCCCGCGGTAATTGGCACAGATTGCAGGTTCACCCTTCTTATGGATTGGGCAGAGCACACTTAAATTCCAATCGGCAGGCTTGCTTTCATCCGACCATATTTTGCATAGAATCTGATGCATGCACCAGCTCCTCGCCGCCATGTTTGAATAGCTCAGCCGACAGTCGGCGCCCGCGGCTTTGTTGTTCTTTAGCCGTGATATCGCTATTCTCACCTCGTCATTGTCGGGTAGCGGAACGACAATTCCGTCGTCAACGATGGAGGTATCGGGATCTTCACATTCTCTGTGACATGCGCAGCTGTCACTGTTTAACAGGTTCGAGAAGTGTTCCCTGCATAATTTAAGATTGCCTTGTACGTCAGTCACCAGTTCGCCGTCTTTGTTCTTACAGGAAAACGCCCCGGTCTTAAAACCTTCTGTAAGCCGCCGAACTTTCTGGTAGAATTCTCGGGCGTTGTTCCTATTGGCCAGCATCTCAAACTTTTCGCACTCACGTATTTCCGCCTCTCATTTCTACTTTCGGATAACGTCTTTCTTCCTTTTTTAGCTCTCTGTAGCGATCCCACATGGCTCGCGTTGCGCCCGATCGCAGCGTGGCTCTATAGGCGGCATCCTTTCTTTCAGCGGCAGTTTAGAACCAGGACTAAATAATTTGGACTGATTCATATGATTGATTGGATTCAAGCAAACTCTTAAGGCACGAAAATGAAAGATTTTTTTCTAGTATTTGAGATATCCGCACCCAAATTGAATTTTTTTAGTATACCCAGTCCAAATAATTTGGATAAGTGGATAATTTTTGTAGCCAAGCAAACCCATTACTATGAGAAGTTAAAGATATTTTCCTATTATTTAATATTTCTGCGCCCAAACTAATTTTTTTTGGAAAATGTGCGCGTGTATTTGAAATTCCGTCCGGATCGAATTTAGCACATCCTTACTAGTTTTTTAATCTTTTTGTAGCTTTTATGTGCTTCTGGAATCATTTACGTCACGTAATTTTTTTTATTTTTTATTCCACAAGTCCTCTATTCTGCTTTTGACTATCAGCTCGCTTTATTCCCTTTGAATCAGCTTATTTTACGTACTCACAATGCGGTAACATACAGATTGCATTCTCATATAAGCATTTTGCATTTGCCATAATCAACGTCATTGTCATTCTCCTCTCAGTGTTGCTGCTGATGCGTCGTTAAGTGGTACCATTATGTGATAAACTCAAACCAAACATTTCCCTTACCTTCCAACGTTGCATGAATGTAGATGTTTTCTGATTTCCGAACCTCAGAGTATAGCCTTCAACCCACCAGAATCATTTAATCCTTTGGCATACAAACATTGCAATTACTGAAATATCGAAGACTACTTGTTGTTGCATTCCATTTCACCTCCTCCTCATTGTACACTCATACATATTCATTGGTATGTTTTTGACTTGTTTGGATATCGTTAATGTCATTCAAATGACTTTGAATCCACTTACATATGTATGTGTGTGCATGTAAAAGAGGATGAGCATTCGTTTGGTGCAAGAGTGTAAGGAATGCACTTTTACACTGTGGAGCAAAAGAGAATGAAAATATATTAATGAGCTACAGTGTAAAATATGAAGTATTCAAAAGATGGGAAATTTCGGTGCCGCAACAAAGAAGCCTTTGGGCACCTAGCGAAAAAATAAGCTTGTGGCTCCAAATTTCGAAAATGGAGTAAAGCGCCTTTATGGGAAAAGTAATAAAGAAGAAATAATAAAGGGGTATCGCTACTGATACTATTTTTGTGTTCGCTCTAGTAATAGTGGTTTGAATGTGTATATGTGAGGTATCTATCTCAGTAGTTGGAATTCGTTTAAAGCCTAAAGATCCTTTTTTATCTGACGTCAAAAATATCAACGTCGTCCCGAAAAAACAGCATTTGTGGGAAGTCGTATTAATCAATATTTACGGTAATCACGCTCCACCAAATACAACTTGTAGAGAGTGGTTTGGACGCTTCCAAAGAGTAATTTCAACGTGATTGATAAAAATGGCGAAAGGGCACCGAAAAAATTCGTAGATACTCAACTACAACAATTATTGGATGAAGACGCATGTCGAGCCGTTGACAGTAGGCTTGGATGTTGACAGATCAACCGCCGGTAAACGGTTGCAGGCGATGGGAATGGTCCAGAAAGCAGGTAACTGGGTGCCACATCAATTGAAAGAGAAGGATATCGAGATGGTGAGATGCTTCTTGAACGGCAGAAAAGAAAAGGTTTTCTACATCGTATCATTACTGGCAATGAAAAATAGTCTAACCCTAAGCGTCGAAAATGTTGGAGCCTGCCAGGTGAACTGTAAATTCATAGTTTCATGGACTCTATGACAAATAGCGCCGTCTTGTTGGAACCAAATATTGTGGAGAACACTGGTTTCAATTTCCACTCATGCGACATCAAAAAGTCGTTTATAATGGATCGGTAGAGTTCGCCATTCACTATTATATTGGCGCCAGCCTCGTCTTTAAAAAAAATAGTGTGCCGATGACTTCTACCGTCCAAGGCCCCACCAAACGGTTGTTTTCACTGGAAGTAATAGCTGTTCTTGAATGGCTTCGCCTTTCTTTTCAACCCAAATATGCAAGTTTTACCTATTGACGTAACCACTCAGCCACAAATCGGTATCATCGCTGAACAAAATTCCTGACTTGGACGCGCGATGCACACTTTTCACAGCGCATCGATTTACGTAATGGAGTTATACGATTTCTAAATGCTATTGAGGCGCAAGTTTTCCCGTTAAAAAATGCCAATAAATACTAAAAAAAAGTATGTATTTAATTTGACAGTAGTCACGCGTGATCTGAGAAAAATACCCTATTGGACAAAGTACCTCCAATCTGACCACTTTTTACTGAAAACTGAGCCAGCGAGCGAAGAAAGGACATGTTTCTCAGTGTATGCTTCGGAGGGTTATCTTTTGATTTTAAAACTTTTCATAGCACTTGGAAGACAAAAAATGGATTTTTGCTAAAATGAAATCAGCTTCATTCTATTTATTTATTTATTTGGCTTTGAATGGGTACATTCTTAAGCTAATTTACAATAGTTTAATAGTTACTAAGAAAAAATAAAACGATTTAAGATGGCTCACTAAGATGCCATACGACCACGTAAAATCCGCACGTTTTAGAAACCAATTTTCAAGGTTTCGTCATACTGAAGTTTCTTATTATGAACATTAAATTGGATTTTACGCACAAGGGAAGGACAATGAATAGTTCTAGTAATGAATTAGGTGGGTCAGTGTAATGGCTGAACTACCACTCTAACACTCTCCAAGTGGCACTAGAGAGCCGCTATGAGACCTCAAGCCACTATGAGATCTCTAGTAGGCGAATATCAGACAGCCGAAGCTGTTGATATAATGGAAAAGATTGATGGGACTTACGTTAGCTCACTACCTCAAACTGAAAAGAACACCCAGTGGCCTTAATGGTTTAATTGCCATACCCGGGCATTTACAGATAATTTCATTCATTTCCCTCTAAGCTCCTATATACTGGAACACAGATCAGAGAAATTTTACTAGCACACCCAAGAGATTTGATCTCCTTCTTATGGGAGTTGACTAGTCTGGACCTGTAATATTGCGTTGTCAAAGCCTTGATCGCTGCTTGGCTATCGAAGATGATAATATCTCCCTCGCTTCCAGGTTTCCTCAATATTTTGCATGCCTGCAGGATCGCAAAGACTTCTGCCTGAAGCAGAAATGAAAGAGTATTCGGCAGTTTTTAAGAAATAGATAAATTGCCTGATTAAGAAAAAATCCTTGCTCCGACTCCTGATTTCATTTTGGAGCTGTCAGTGAAGACAGAGAGGAATTGCTATTGGTACAGATTTCCCATTCGTTCCAATCCTACTCGGATAGATTGTACTGGCGTAACCCTCAAGCTCCAGTTTTCAGGGCGAGATCTGTACGAAGCTTAGAGAAATAAATAAAGAATAATAAAAAATGCTACCATATCTCCTAAGTGATTGTTTCTAGACACCAACCTTCTTTAACCTGACTGAAATTTGAGCAGCGATGGAATTAATGGGAAGGTCCATAGGAAGTATGATAAGCGCAAAACGATATTAAGGGCAGCACTGGGGCAAGCTTTACATGCTCCGGTGATGCCAATACAAGCAGTCGAGCCTAGTTGAGCAAAGCCTAGCTGGGACGAGATCCAGGAATAGATAGGTCTTTCCACCTCTAGCTTATCTAACGCAGTGATAATTGATTCCATCCTAAATTAATTAAAAACACCGTCTATGGTATGTTTAGTGAATTGCTTGCCTTCAAGGTATTTTTCCTCAGTCCTTTCACCTCCTTTCGTGAATTTCCCTTTCAGGGAAGCAAGCTGTGATAATTTGGATTCAATATGCTTTCGGGTGTCATAATAGATAGACACTTATGTCGAAAAAACTTAAATCTGGCCTTGGCGTTTAATTATTGGCTGTTTTAAATATTATTATATATTATATTTACATTGTATCTATAGTCCAGTTGAAATTGGCTAAGACCTACTACATACAGTGAGAGATTTTTTCGGTCGAATTTTCGTCCACGTGCGGTACTCGATGGTATAAATATCTAATAAATTAGTACACATCCAGCTGTTAAAAATTCTACTTTTTACTTTTCTACTTCGTTACTGATGTTTTATAAATACTTAAAAAAAAAAGTTGAACTTTTCTCCTTGAAGTAAAGTATACGCAGTGGATACCACCCACATTTTACATTTATCTCGGCGAAGAGTTATTTTTGTTCCATGCTGGTATACTTCATTTATACAATAATATATGTATATTATTTTAAAGTTAAGCAAATCGCGGCGGGGTGAATAGTTTTTATATCTTTTCGCGCCTCGTATGCATTTGAACTCCCGTAAGCAAATGAACTCCAAAAGCATGATTCGGTCAATTTAAAGGCGCTTAACCTTTAGGCATGGTTGTATTTTTTGGTGTGAATATAATTAGACAATTTTTTGGAATAAGTATATATACAAACAAAAGGAAGAGAAATTATTTGTTTGTGAAGAAGAAGAGTAGGCGAAAGTAAAAGAAACTAACAAACACAGCACAAGAAAGGATCTACACACACACACACGTTTCCTTGGCACGTCGTCATTCGCATAAAAATGCAGAAAAACTGCATTTGGAGGTGTTTTTATAATTCGTGTTTTCACCATTCAACAAGTGGCACTTCATCACTTCATTAGTTTGTTCGGTTTAAATTTCACAAATAAAATATTACCAAGCCATTCACTGAATTTGTGTAAACATATGTTTTCTCCTTCAATTGTTTACTTCGTTTTGTTATGGTGCATGACGTCACACTTGTGAAAATCTCGAAAAATAACGTAAAAGGAAGGCCCGACCTTCGGTAATCAATTCGCCTCGGTATAAGTGGCATATATTTAAAGATTTCGCGATTCCAATGCCAATGTGGCATCAGCCGCATGAATAAAACTGCTCCAGGTTTGAGAGCAAATCATGCGATAACTGCTAGTGGAGTCAGAGAAAGAGCCAAGCTCCCACGTGAGGCCAATAGATGCACATGGCTTTTATAATTGATAAAAAATAAAGTCATTTAGTGAACTTAATCAAAATTAACTAAGTATGCATTCACTGCGCCATTAAGAAGGAAGAATAATAAGACAGACTTGAGCATGCAAACTCTAAAACTGTAGGATCTGAGGTTTTACTACCAATAAAAAGGCTAACCTGTGGGAATAATTTTAAAGATTTATAGGTATTTGTATTTTTGGCATTAATTAAAAAGGGATGAGATGCCGGCATCAGCTAGCTCGCGCAACATCGACATTCTCCAAGTGTTTTTTGGTCGACCGCGACCTCTGCTCCCTTGCGGGTTCCGATCCAGTGTCGTTCTCGTGATGCTTTCTAGTGGTTTTCTCAATGTGTGACCTATCCATCGCCACTTTCTGCGTTTGATTTGCCTAAGGGTGGTTCATCAGTGCATCGTTACTGATGATGTTTGGCCAGAATATTCTACAGATGATGCGGAGACATTTGTTGATGAAAGATTGTAGCCTCTGTGTGATGGTGTTGGAGACCAGTCATGTTTCGCTTCCGTACAACAATACTGCCGTCACGCATGAGCGGAATATTCGTAGTTTAGTGCGTCTCGTGATTTGCGAACTCCCCCATACTGAATGCATTCGCCCGAATGCCGCCCTTGCTTTGTTTAGCTTGCAGTTGACATGTTCATCTGGTCCACCATCTGCCGTGATGATACCGCCGAGGTAGCAGAAGCGTTCAACAAATTCCACCGGGCATCCGTCAATCAATATCTGCCTTGCTTTATTGTGGTTAACTTTCATGGCCTTGGTCTTGGCTATGTTGACCTCCAGTCCGACAGTTCGTGCCAGCGCGACTAGTCTGTCCACCTTTGCTTGTTTGTCAGTGAGTTTGTGAGAGAAGAGACTGATATCGTCGGCGAGGTCCAGGTCCTCAAGATGTCTGATGAAACCCCGACTGATGCCTTTTTTGCGCAGGGTCGGTTGGCTCATCACGTCATCAAGAACGATGACGAAGAGAAGGGGCGAGAGGGGACAACCTTGCGATACGTCTGCATTGGTAGTGAATGAATCGCTGATATCGCATTTGTGAAGCACTGCCAGTTCGCAGTTCTCGTAGAGGGCTTTGATGAGGCGGAATATCTTGGCGGGAACTCCCTTTCTAATCAGGCCAGCCATATTGAATCTCGTTTGATAATGTTGAACGCTTTCTTAAAATCTATGAACAGCATGTAGGCGGGGAGCCCCACTCAACTGATTGTTCTACTATAATCCGAAGTGTGTTGGCTTGGTCAAAACAGCTTCGATGAGGGCGAAAACCAACTTGCTCGTCTCTTAAGGAGCGTTCAACAGCTTTGAGCCTGCTTTGTATAATCGCGGCTACAATTTGGTGGATGGTGTTAGACGCAGTTGCCCTTTCTTGAGCAGCTTCCCGATGATGCCTTTTGCAGCTTTTCATTGTTCCAGACGGCGGTGATGTGGGGATGCAGAGTTTCCGCTGATATTTTCGGGTCGGCAATCATTATAAATAAATACTTTGGTTTGTAAAAAAGAGGATTTTTGCTTTTGTAGTTTATTTTGACTCACTTTGAAGAAGGTTGAAGAAAAAAAGTTGATTACAGTGATAGTTATGGGAAAATATGAAACGATATTTATTTATGGATTCAGTGGAAGGTAAGCAAAACATGTATAAGAGATTTTTGGGTGTTGCTGACTTACTTGATTCTTGCAGACAATGTAAAAGAAACGAGTTTTTCGACTAAGTTTTTCGCCTTCTTGTATACAAAGACGACAATCTCTCTGCGCTGGGGTTGTATCGGCTCCGGTTCCCTGGTTTACTGCAATATTCCCAGGGATAGTAATTAGTTTGTTGAAAAATAAGTCCATAGCGAAACGGATAGAGCATTGAGAAATACCGACTGGCTTATTCATCCGATTTTCGATATTTGCAAGGACCAATGTGCCCGATAAACTCGTTAAAAAATTTCGTTTCGCATCACTTTTTCTGAGCCGATAACCTTCCTTGCAAATACAAAACGTTGCCGATGCCATGACATCCAACATGTTGCAAAAGAAAGCAAATGTCCACCGACTTGTTGGCTGTTTTGATGTGAAATTGGTTTGGTGTGGCCTATGGGCTAAAGGAATCATCGACCCATATTTCTTCAAAGACGAAGCTGGCGACAATGCAACAGTGAATGGCGAATGCTATCGCCCTCTGAAAAACAACTTTTTTGGTGTTGGAAGTTGAAGCCCGTGATCTTCACACCATTTGGTTCAAACAATTTATGCATTAAATCGATTTAAATTTATAATGCAATGAGATCTTTTTGTTTGTAATGTGATTAAGGTAGTAGTCTGGTCAAATACTCATTTTGTATAGATATTTTTTAGGAGTTTGTTTTAAGAAAATAAAATGCAATCGTCTTGCTTTTATAGTATGTTATTATTGTAGTAATGTTTACAGTAATGGCTGAAATTTTGGAAGGTGCATTGGCTACACTCAGTAGTTGGACCGCCAGTTGCGGTCTCAGAGTCAACTCTGACAAAACGGAGTTGATGCTATTCACCAGGAAATACAAGCCTCCGCCTTTTAAGCTTCCATGGCTAAACAACCAGTGTCTTTCAATTGCATCGGAAGTCAGGTATCTTGGTGTAATACTTGACCCGAAGCTCCACTGGAAGCTGCACATAGAAAATCGAGTTAAGAAGGCCAGTTTTGCTTTCTATGCCTGTTAATCTATACCCGGCAAAAGATGGGGCCTGAAGCCACGTGTCGTACATTGGACGTACAACTTAGTGGTTCTGCCAATTTTGACATACGGTTGCCTAGTTTGGTGGGTAGCTCTTCAGAAGGGCTACAACACCACTAAACTAGAGAGAGTACAGAGAACTGCATGTGTGGGCATCACTGGTGCTTGCAGAACATGTTCCACTGCTGCGCTCGACGTTATTCTGCACTTACTTCCCTTGGATCTGTAGGTTAAATCCATTGCTGCTCAGAGCGCTATCAAGTTGAAGGAGCTGGGTCTCTGGAGACAATTTCCTGTAGGACATGAAGCAGATCGCCCCTTCCTTCTCTGTTCTTGGCACTGATCTCTCCATCCGCAAACTGTGTTTTGAGGGTTGTGCTAGGGCTATCTTTCCGAGCAGGCAAGACTGGAAAAAGGGGAGAGTCGGCACGGATATAGGTACTTCTGTTTTCACTGACGGTTCCAAAATGGAATCTGGAGTGGGAGCGGGGGTTTTCTCTAAATCAGCCAGCATTTCGGTCTCCTTTAAACTGACAGAAACGAGCAGCGTTTTTCAAGCAGAGATCTTCGCGATCCTGTAGGCATGCAAAATGCTTCGGGATTGCTGTTGTGAGCGAGACATTAATATTTTTTCCGATAGTCAAGCTGCAATCAAGGTCCTGTCATCGCCGTATTGCAGCTCTCTTCTAGTGAACTTCTGTAAGGAGGAACTCAAACATCACGATCGAGCAGGAAACATCTCCCTTATCTGGGTTCCTGGGCATAGGAATATAGAGGGAAATGAAATTGCCGACGAGCTTGCCAGGAAGGGGTCGACTGAACCGGTTTCAGCTGTCCTCCTCTCAGACAACGGTGTCTCTTTGTCCGTTGTTAAAGGGAAACTACACAATTTCTTTCTAAGAAATGGCGCAAGACAGATGGAGATCTATCTCGTCGTGTGCTATTTCGAAAACACTATGGCCGCAAGACGATAGAAACAGAACGCTTAAGGTGATGGGAGTCTGCCGCAATTCAATTTCCAAACTCATTGCGGTGTTCGCTGGTCACTGGGTGATCGGTACTCAAGCGGAGAAGCTTAGAATTCCGTACAACCTCTCTTGCAGAAGCTGTGGGGATCCTGCGGAGAAAGAGACTGTTGAACATTTTCTCTGCAAATGCCCGGCTCTGGCGGCTGGCGCTCAAGATTCCTTAGCGTGCCCTTTGGGGATGACTTGAAGAAATTCTCCAGCCTAGATGCCTTTTCTCTCCCCCACTACATCAACAGCACTGGATGGCTGTAGAAGGTTTTCTCTTCTCAATAATTTTTATTTGCACATGTATGGTATCAAAACGGCACGTAAGTGCTACTTGAAGTATGTCTGTGGCACTCTTGCCATTTACCCACCTACCTACCATTTTATTATTGACATCAAATAGTAAATAAAAACAATTTTTTTTCACATATTTTTCGCAGTAGTGTGACACTAAAGTAAGCGTCTTAAAAAAAAGATAAGGTCTGTCCACAGGATTGTGGCTCTTCGGGATATCTGAATCGAAAAAGTTAAACCGATAATTATTATGTAGGCTCAAAAATTTTACAAAATTCTGTAAAAACAAAATTCTGTACTGTCTTAAAAAAATTCTGTATTGACAAAATTGTGTATTGACGAAAATCAACGAAAAAAGGAGTTCTATGCAAAAATACGGTGGATTGCGTAGTCGGAGTCGGACTGAAGAGGGTTATTTTTTTGAAGCGCGGCCGAAGGCCGCCCACGCGAAAAGAAGTTCTACGCAAAAATGCAGTGGATTGCGTAGCCGGAGTCGGACTGAAGAGGGTTATTTTTTTGAAGCGCGGCCGAAGGCCGCCCACGCGAAAAGGAGTTCTACGCAAAAATACAGTGGATTCTATCGAAACTGAAGAAAAAAAGGGCGCACTTTTTTTATAAAATTTGTTGAATTTCTTATCATTTACTTACAGCATTTCGTCAATACAGAATTTTGTCAATACAAAATTTCGTCAATACAGAATTTCGGCAATGCAGAATATTTTTTACAGAATTTTGTATACAGCATTACGTACCCAACCCGCTTTTTATGGCAGAAATACCCTCGGCGGATTGCCATGGCCCGTGAAGGGCGACCATATTAGGAAAAAACGTTTCCCACCAATTTACCCGGGGTTCCGAACCCGTACACTTCCGAGTAGTAGTCATGCACGAATCCATTCGGCTACTCTGGTCGCCAAAATGTGATAACTTTACAAAAAATAAAAGTTAAACTCCTGGTATTCGAAATTGCAAATAAAACGTCTCATATTTTGTTTCAGTCTGCCTCGTTCGGTCGCACAAAAACAAAAATATTTTCCTTAGACTGTCATTACATCTCAATTAGTATGCGGCAAGGCAAAGTGTAGTGCGATGTACCACAAGAAATGTTGCAACTTCACTTGGGGAACGCCCAAATCGAGTACGCAGCGGAGGGGCGTGCCACACTGGGGGAGATGATGAAAACTTCGTTTATGTGAATACAAAGCCGCGCGATGGTAAACGGCGAACGAATGTGAGAGCCGCTTTTGATATTTTACCTTTGCATATTTTTCCTCCCCGCATTTTTTGCGCATTCAAGTCAATATTTGGAAATGTGACAACAGAAGTGCCAAAAAAAAAAACAAGAGAAACAACGAAATTGCTCGCAGAGACCAAACAATAACAACTACAACGTAACGAGCAGTGCTCACAACAACTTCAAAAATAAATATTGCAACAAAGTACCGACCACAGTACACACGCTTGTAGCAGTCATGCACTCCTGGCATTCCCACAGTGGTGTTGTGTGCCGCAGCCACCGGATCAACAGTGTCATTTACATGCAAATGATGCACACAAGCCGTTGGCGCTCGCTCAATGGAATCCAACAAACTAAGTTGCTCCTGACGCTGTTGTTGCAACTACTACTAATATTACCAGGCATACTAAGCCCGTTGCATTTAAAAGAAAATCCAACAACACCACAACTACAACAGAAAACAGACAGACCGCAATTGCCAGTTGTCCGTTGCTGTGCTACAGAAAAAGTGAGGTGTCAACGCGTAAAGCACATAAAAGAAAAGATCTCCGAGTGTACTTGCAGCGTTTGTGTCTGATCCGCTAACAAGTGACATTGTGTGTGTGTGTATGTGTGTGTATGCATGTAGCAACAATTACGTGAGCCAGATGAAGTTTCTTGTGTTAATGGCATAAGTGTTGGGTTGGACGCAAAGCGAAATTATGCTGTCGACCAGTTTGCTGTGTTATGTAAAAGGGCCAAACAAATAGCAGGGAACAGAAAGGATTCAAGACAATATTTGCATACTACAGAAGATAAAATGCGCACACACACGTACTAGGTGCATATGTACGAGGGGGGTTCAATAAGTACTCGTGCTAGAAATGAAGATAGTATTTTTTCAAATTTTTTTATTTTTTTTCAACCCGCTTTTTTAAAGACTTTCATACAGAAAGATACACTTCTCCTAACTTTCTTTCAGAAAGATACACTTCTTCCAACGCTCCGCGCATTTTTTAACCCCTCCAGAAAATAGGATTTGTCGAACGCTCCAAAATACTCCTCGGCGATGGATTCCTCGTTTGAACTAAATTTTTTTCCCGCGAGCCCTTTTTTTGATGTTAGGGAACAAGAAAAAGCCGCAAGGGAGCCAGATCGAGTGAATACGGGGGGTGCGGCAGCAATTAGTAACGTAATTCATGCAGTCTGGCGGCGACAACCCCGGATGATTGTGCTCTTTCTCGCCAAAACGCCAAATGCGTCCGTGTTTCCTTCATTCTTTTGCGAAAGTGATCCAATAACTCACTGTAGTATTGCCCAGTGATCGTTCTTCCTTTATCTAAAAAATCCATAAGGATGACGCCGTTCGCATCCCAAAAAATCGTCGCCATAAGCACTCCGGCCGATGGGACTGTCTTTGCCGTTTTTGGAGTAGATTCACAAGGAGAAAACTATTGTTTTGATTGTTTCAGTGTCTGGTGTGTAATGATAAATCCAGGTTTCATCAACGCTGACAACTCGATGCAAAAATTCCTTCGGATCTCACTTAAATTGCTTCAAATATTGCTTCGAAGTTACCTGCCCCATCCGCTTGATGTCCACTGTGAGCAATCACGGCACCCATCGGGCAACAATTTTTTCATCGCCAACTTATCATGTAGAATATTAGTTGCCATTCCAGTCGACACACCTATGGCCTCTGTTACTTCGCGCACTTTCTTTTGTCGAGCAGCGAGAATCGTGTCGTGGACTTTTTGAATGATTTCCTTGGTAACCACGTCTGCCCGGCGTGCTGGTCGCTCCTCATTAAAATGGGATGTTCCCTCACGTTCAAATTCCTTCAACCAATATCTAACTGTGGTCACAGATGGTGAAGACAGATCCAACTTTGCTTTTATCTCCTCGAATTTTTTCCCATCCAAAAACAAAAAGTGAATTACCGAACGACAGTGCACTTTTTCCATCTTAGCGAAAATCACGAAACACGTCTTACTCGAATAGCTGCCAAATTCTAACTAACCTATCAATGAGTCTGAAATTTGTTAGCCATAGTTTGATTTTTTTTCCTTGTTCACTTCTCTCGGGAGCATAGGGCGTCGACAAGACTCTTCCATCGTACACGGTTCTGTGGTGTTTGTTGAGACGGTGCAATCTCATGAGATGTCGGCATCTGCTAGTTCGTGCAGCATCGATCTTCTCCAAGTATTTTTTGGACCTTGCTTCCTTGCAGGTTCTACTCCAATGTCATGCTCGTGATGCTATCTGCAGGTTTTCTCACTGTGCGATGTATCCATTGCCACTTTCTGCGTTTGATTTGCCTAAGAATGGGTTCCTCGTTCGTTTATCTCCACAATGCGTCGTTACTGATGGTGTTTGACTAGAATATTCTACTTATACAGATGATGGGAGGCATTTATTGACGAAAGATTGTAGCCTCTGTGTGACGGTGTTGGAGACCAGTCAAATTTGACTTCCGTACAACAATACTGCCTTTACGCATGAGCCGAATATTCGTAGTTTAGTGCGCTTGGAGATTTGCGAACTCCCCGATACTGCATGCATTCGCCCGAATGCCGCCCTTGCTTTGTTTAGCCTGCAGTTGACCTCTTCATCTGCTCCACCATCTGCCGTGATGATGCAGCCGAGGTATCAGAAGATTTCAACGAATTTCAACGGGCCTCCGTTAACCAATATCTTGCGTTATTGTGGTTACCTCTCATGGCCTTGGTCTTGATGATGTTGACCACCAGTCCGACAGTGCGTGCCAGCGCGATTAGTTTGTATGCCTTGGCTTGCATGACAGAGCGTTTGTGAAAGAGGAGACAGATGTCATCGGCGAAGTCCAGGTCCTCAAGATGTCTGGTGAAACTCCATACGATACCTTTTTTGTGCAGGGACAGTTGGCTCATGACGGCATCAAGGACGACGACGATGCACTACCAGTTCGAAGTTTTCGTAGATGGCTGTGATGAGGCGGATTATCTTGGCGGGAACTTCCTTTCTACTCAGTGCCAGCCATATTGCGTCTCGTTTGATAGTGTCGAACACCTTCTTAAAATCTACGAACGGTATGTAGAGCAGGGAGCACCAATCAACTTGGGCAGCTTCACTATGATGCCTTTTGTCCAGGGCGGATACAGCTTTTCATTACTCTAGACGACGGTGACGTGAGGATGAAGAATTTAAGATGATATTTGCGGGTTGGCTGTTATTAGTTCAGGCTGTATGCAATCTTCGCCCGCCACTTTGTTGGGCTTCAGCTTCTTGATTGCATCCTTAACTCCGCTAGGCTGGGGCAGGTTGTTATTATTTTATTGTTGGTTGTTGTTGTGCTTGCCACTTCGAAGCAAGGTATACTACTAAGAGCAATGTTGCTTGTTGCTGGTTGACATAATTTGATAGATGGCAGCATACGATGCTGACACTTCTCTCAAGAACGCCCTCTGCCATCAAACACGGCCACTTATTGAGCCGCCCTCGTATGTATGTACATAGATATATAAGTATGTACTCATATAAAAAACCCGGCCAGTAACCGTTAATTGTAATGAGTAGCACTTCGCACACTAATTATCACAGAGTTTATTTCTTATTTATTTATGCAAAACTAGCCACCTATTTACTTTGCGGAAATGTTTCTAGCACTTGGCAGACAATATTTATTTGATGGTTCAGTGATTTTCACAGCTTGAATTTTATTAAAGTTGTTTGAAATTATGATTGGGTGTAGCATATCGGCAGTAAAAGCTTTGTTTGAAACAATACAAATCATAATTTTTTGTTGCGAACAGCGAAAACTTCTTGGCAAGCGAAAATAAACCACCGAGCGTATTTCTGCATGAAAAAGCTGCTCAACAAATCATCTGCTGCACCGAAGGTGACGTGAAACTGTAGATTCGTCTATTTAGAACAAAATCAGGTCACATATACGAGTATCCGACAAAATAGAACAAAAATTCAATCAAACATTGGGGGCACTTTGCCCTTGTCTTCTGGTTTAAAGAGGAACCCTCATACCAGAGATATTTTCAAAACAAGTTCTTTAAAAACTAACAATCTTAAAAAGGTAAAGAAGTGCTCAATTCGGACCAAATCGAACTTTATAAACTAATACACATTTTAGTAAAATTTAATAAAAAAAATTGAATGAAACTCATTTTTGCCCGAGCTTAAAATCGTTAATCGATGTTTTTTCGTGCTAACTGTCGCCAGTTCGCCACACCATGTGAAGTCAAATTCTGTGCTAACACCAGCTGTTACCGCATCGAATACTTTCATGACATGACCCAGCCAACGTAGCTACTGAATCTTTATTCGTTTTGCTGTGTCTATCTTGTTGTAAGCTCATACCGCACATCGCTCTCTCACTTACGATACTCGTCGTCACGAATGGGCAGCGGACCAAAAATCTTCCGTAGAATCTTTCTCTCAAACACTAGGACCGCCTCATCGAATATTGTCATCGTCTAAGCTTCTGCGCCATACTACAACACGGGCATGATTAGAGCCTTATGAAGCGTTAGTTTTGTTTGTCAGGAGAGGAACTTACTTCTGAAATGCCTACTCAGTCCGATGTAGCACTTTTCAATGACAACCTTCTCTTCTTTGAAATGCCGGGTGTTGTTTTTAGCCACATGAGAGCTCTTCATACCAATAACTATGGTTTGACAGCTGAGAGTGGCAAACTGTGTTGACATTTTTATTCAAAAATGTTTGGGTTATGAGTCGTTTAACGCCAGAACAACGTTTCCAAATTGTGGAAAATAATTTTGAATTGTTAAATCTGCAAAGTTCATAGAGCATTGGCGGCATTATCGGCCACTATTTCTTTCGAAAGGAGAAATAACTGTCGTTGCATGGCCAAAAATTAAACAGCTACCATAAACATTGACGACATTTGGTTCCAACAAGGCGGCACAATTTGCCACACAGCGCGTTTCGCTCAAATCGATTCATAACAAAATTCAAGCCTCATCTGAAAGCCTTCGTTAGCAATTCTATTTTAAGTTCTCGAGCCCTTAAAAGAATATTAAGTAGAAGAAGCTGCCACATCGTCCTAAGACTATCAAATTCTGCAAAAGAAGTTACAGAACCAGTTGATGCATTTGGCATATTTTTGAATGATGAAATATCGAATGAAGTGCTACTGAAAAAAACTAAAAAATGGCACGGCTAAGAGAAAAGGGAACTTCATTGACACGAAATTAAGTGAGCTGCAAGCTGTACTTGGACTTATCTTTTTATCTGCAACTTTACAAAGGAACCACCTCTCTACGCAAGTCCTGTTCGACAGTACTTACTCAGGTGACGGGTATAGAGCATCGATGAGCAAACCCAGGTTCAACTTCTTGACAAATGCTCTGAGATTTGATAGCTCCATAATGTCGCTCAAAACAACCCAACGCATGCATACGACTGCTCAATTTACGGAAGTTGTCCGAAAATACTACCAGACAATCTTTTGTTTCGAGCACTCCCTTATTTTTTATTTATTTACTCAACTTCAGACGTTTAACGGATTCGCAATGTAAAGCCAAGTCTTAAAATATTGCCGTGGCTTTCCCAATATCTAAATAAGGCACTTCTGGAAGATGGTTCTTATATAAGTAGATGTCCACGCAAGTGATGGCCAAATACTTGGGAGTGGCTAGGACGATTCTTCTGCATAAGGTCCAAGCAGCTCACAACTTTCGGGCATCCATTCGAGAGGGAGCTAATGTGAGAAGGCGAATCAACGAAGTATATATATATATATGGTTGTGCGCTGGATTTCCAGTACAGAAGCTTGAGCGATGATAATATTCGATAAGGCATCCATTGGAGTGTTTGAGAGAAAGATTCTGCGGAAGATTTTTTGACCATTGCACGTTGGCGACGCCGAGTATCGCAGGCGGTGGAATAATGCGCTGTGTGAGTTTTAAAACGACATAGACATAGTGCAGCGAATAATCATCCAACGACTTCTTTACTTCTTTAGCTGGGTCATGTCGCCCGAATGGATACAAACGCTCCGGCTATGAAAGTATTCGATGCGGTACCAGCTGATGGTAGCAGAAGACGAGAAAGACGTCTTCTGAAGAAAGATTAAAGGGAGAAGGACTTGGCTGCGTTTGGGGTGTTCATCTGGCGACGTTTAGCACGAGAACGAGACAATTGACTTGTTAAGCTGGACCACAATCGCGTAAGCGGTTGCCGCGAAGGAGAGGAAATAAGACACATTTTTTTGTTTCGACCGAAAATAACCACAATTTTGCAAAACACACAAAACCATTGCTTTCGTGGGGGATTTAAATAGCTTTGGATCGGATGGATATTAAAGTGGATCTTTTGTTTTAGTAAATCGCCGGTATCCTGGTTAACGGCGGTGAAGAGAGAGGTCATGGAACTGCGAAATCGCTGTCAAAATAAAGTATTGTTAAAAAAGAAGCTGGTACTTGAAACACCCTGTACTTTAGTCCCTCTTATTTTCGTATAGCAAACAATTGCAGTACATCAAGTTACCTGGCGATGTGCGAAATTTAATGCGCCAGCTTTAAGATTAACAAACAATTCACGTCCTAAATAATTTTTCCGCGCGAGTTATTAAAATGAGAAGAGTATAGCAAAATATAAATATGCGTAAGCGTGTGTGTCTATAAATACGTCCTCTTAAGTTCCACACAGGTGCGCATTTTGAACCACCACCCACGCGTGCATAAATACGTATGCATCCACTCGTATGTATGCGTGCCCAAACAGGCGTGCTTGTTGCAAACGGTACATCATAAATACTTATATTTGCACTTCTTGAAAATGGCTAACGCCACTTTAGATATTGCTGTTGTTGGCAGATGAAGACTGAACGTGCTGAAGGTGGTTGCTACGTGCATGAATTATATGGAGTTGCTGGATATTTTTTAGTGTGCGCAGCATCCGAAACGTAAACTTCCAGCAGAAGAGATATCTCAAGCGTTAGTGGCTGTATAGTTACGATTTAGAGGTTTTAAATTTCCAGAAATACATACAGAGAGGTACAACCTTGGCCAATAGTATTAGGCACCCCACTAAAATGCAAGCAATTTCAAATGGGGCTGCCAAAGTGACGGTTAGTGTGCCTAACCTTTGGTTACAAGAATAGTTTGTATTGTGAAAAAAGTCAGGTCAGTTTTGGGGGTCAATGTGCGAATCATCTTTAGTGCAAAATCATCAAGCGGATGTAAATAATTTATTTCTAAAAGTGAGCTTAAAAAAGTAAACTTTGTTATAACAAAAGAGTCCAAGTTTCAAATGAGGAAGGGAAGTCTCAGGTTGAGATTGCCAATTTGATGTGATCATCGCGGAGCGCAATCGAATGTGCCATAATTAATCAAAAAGTATCATAGATGGAAACGACTCACTCGTTTACGGAAGACCGAAAACTTATACGCGATTCTCTCAAACATCGTAAAAAGTCCCCTTCAGCCCTTGTAGCTTCCCTGTCGGAAGAAAATAAAAAATCCATTCGTACTAGAGCATCTAAAAGAAGGCTTCTAGATATATATAATTGAGCGTTTGGTTGAGCTTCTCCTCCTATTTGTTGTGCGCGTCTTGAAGTTGTTCCGCAAATAGAGGGATCTACAGTTTCAAGCCGACTCCGAACGGCAGATATTTTTTATGAAAAGCTGCCGAAGGGCGACCGCTATTAGAAAACTTTTTTCTTCATTTTGGTGTTTCACCGGGATTCCTACGTTATCTCTGGATTCCAAATGGGAGTCACGCACCAACCCATTCGACTACGGCGGCCACCTGGATGCAGGTTTAAAAGCATGCAAAACGCGAAAAAAGCCGTTGTTAAAAAAAAAAATCGGAAAAAGCGTTAAGAATCACCTCTCCAACACCAACATTTTACAGAGAAAGATTAGTAGAATATTCTTTGGTCTGATGAATCGAACTTCGAAGGAGGCTTAGTTTACATCATTTAAAAATATCAACAATCATAGCTTCTTTCCTTAGTAATATTTATTTTCCTTTGCTATTTTCTCCCTTTTCCACCCTTGGTGTGACGTTCGTGAGGCGACGGGTTGCCGAGGCATACCATCCAGACAGCGCGGTACCTACTGTTAAGCATGGGGTAGGCAGCATTATCATCTGGGGATGTATCGCTCTCTGGCGAGAGTCGCAAAAGTACCTTTTGCCTCCGCATTTTCAGCGACCCTGATTTAGATGGGGTTCATATCAACAAGAATGGAGTTCATTTCCTCATCACAAAGCAGCGACTATGATGCGTTGGTTTGGAGACAATAACATTGTTGTGTTAGATTGGCCAACGCAATCTCCATATACAAACCCTATAGAGCACATGTGGGTTGTTTTCAGAGTTTGACCACAATTCAGCCTCTGACAGCACCACACTGCATCTTTTTTCAAGTACGACTCCTGATGGCATGGAGTCAAAGGGGCATGGAGAGAATCGTTGCATCGAAGTCCATGCCTTCTCAGTTGTCTAATGTCGAACAGGTGCAATTCAGCCTGCAGATGGCCTCCAAGGGCTCTCCTTTGATGAAAACATCAAATGGTGGCAGATTACCCAGAGCATCTTACGCGGGGACTGAAGTAGTCGGAAAAGCTCCGGTGCAACAGATGATCACAGCGCGTTGTACTCTCGATAAGGTCCTCCTGACTCGCACGAGAGATCACTGCCCATCAACCAGACCACAGATGCATAGGTGATAATTGGTCTTATCATAGCCGTGTAGAGCCATGAGATTTTGCTAGAAGAAAGACTCCACGTTTTCCTACCCTTGCACTGTCAGAAGGCTGCCAGTGGTTTGGATAACTTTTTTTTAACGTGTGACTTTCAAAGCAGTTTCCTATCGGGGATTATTCGAAGATATTTTATTTCGTTGTATAGGTGGTTCCTGACTCTTTTTAGCTTAGGCAGAACGAGTCCATCAAACTTCCTTCTTCTGGTGAAGAGGACAAGCCAGTCTTGGTAGCGTTTGTCGATAGTCTATTAGCACAGCACAAAGTGTTAATCAAATCCAGAGTTACCTGCACTTTTCTACAGATGCTCATAAGCGAAGGGCCTACTAACAAACAGGCAACGTCATCCGCATCATTTAAGGTTGTGAGTAGATGATCTATCACCATGCACCAGAGCAATGGAGACCGACCGTCGCCTTGGGGCCAGCCTTTATTAACCCCGGTGGACATCAGCAGATCTTTCTCTGCCCACATCATGATGCTTCTTGGGGCTAGCGTCGAACGAATCCGATTCACTAGCACCCAGTCTACGCCGTGCCTGCTCGCAGAGCTGCACATACTGCCAAAAGTGACGTTATCAAACGCCCCCTCTATATCCAAAAAGATACCCATAGCGTAGTCCCTCCTGTCGATGGATAGCTCTTCCTAGCAACGAGGTTTTGCAGTGCCGACACGTAGGATTTTCCACTTTGAGTGGCATGCTTAAATGGAGAAAGAGGGTGAACCTTCAGCGACTTTTGATGTATACGCAGTTGCACTAGTGGTTTGAGACTTTTCAGCATGAAATAACTTATACTGTTAGGTCTAAAGCTTTTGGGGCTGGTGTAATCATCTCTTCCAATCTTGGGGATGAAGGCGACCCTCACCATCTTCCAAAAGCGTGGTGTATAGGCCAGTACCAGGCATGCAGTGAATATTTTCTTCAACGCTGCAATCACGGACTCAGGTCCGGGCGACTTATATCCGCCAAAAGAGTTAATGGCTAATCGAATGGTGGCCTTATTCGCCACAGATCTGGCAACATACCAGTCATGCTCTGACCACAGTCTCTTTCAATAAGGGATGTAAGCGGCCAACGTTTATCTGATTACCCTTAAAGTCAGATTCCTACAGCAAGCTGAGTGTCTCACTTTGTTGCTCCGTGAATGAGCTATCGGATTTCTTAAGTGACACCAGCTCTGTGGCTGTATTCCTTTTCCGGATCCTAACCAATTTTGTCGTGTCACTCAGAGATTCAATACCGTTGCAGGATTCCCCATGAGAAATTATTTTCCCTTCCCGAATTAGCTTCTTGTAGTTCTTCTGAACATTACGGAGTCGCTCCCACTCCTCAGCAAGAAGTTTAGAAGTTTTCTCGCCTCACGCTTCAACATCTGAAAGCTCTCGATATAACCAAGGAACGCGTGTCCGCACAAGGAGAAGTCGAATTGAACAGGCTGACTCAAAACAATCAGCTAAGGCAGTGTTGAGCTTCTCAACAGCCGTCTCAATCTGTTCTTTGCGAGGTCTTGATGGCGTTACGTCAAAGCCCCGTAATGCCCTCCGAAACAACTGTCAGTCTATTTGTCTGGGGTTTGTGCTTCCTCGCCACGGTGAAACTCAATATACCTGTGATCCGAGAACGAATCTTCGGCAAGGATTCTACAGTTCTTAGCTGGCCACCCAAGTTTTGAGTTTGATAGGATGAGATCAATCACCTCCTGCCTTCTAGCAGTTACACACGTAAGTTGTCTGCCCCTGTTATACATATATGTTTAGCCAAGAGGAAGCGATAAACTCGAACTGCTGAGAGCGTGGATCATTGCATTTGTTGCTACCCCAAATTGTATGCTGGGCATTAACATCGCAACAGAGTACAAGGCCCAGATTACGCCGCTCACAGAACCTACCTAATATAATATTAATCATTTTATCTTTAATTCCTTTTCTTTGTAGGGATTTAAGTGATCATTACTTCACTTTTTAAGACGAAAAATTCAGTAACTAATGCGGAGCCTAATACTTTTGGTTAAGGCTGTACATTTCCTCATATAATTTTGTGTAATGCATAGTCTCAGCTCAGCTCTTTAGTAACGTAAAACAGCATATATATGTATATTATTTAAAAAGGCTCGACGTCGCCTTATCTACTTTGTGCAAATAATTTGCTTTGAATTTCATTTTCCTTCAGTTGAGCGGCTTTTTGTAAAGGGTGGTTAAGTTTTAAGGTCCGGTGTTGATTTTAAATAAAATACAACTTTTTTAGGAAATTATTGTCTTTTTTCTTTATTATGATAATATTGGCATGGCTCAATTACGAATAGAACAAAATATCGGCCAAATAGCCGCCGCGGCCTCGGCGGCACACCTCCATCCGCTGGTCCACATTTTCGATGACGCTGAGGCATAATTGAGGTCCTATGCCGTTAATGTGCCGAATTATCTCATTCTTTAGCTCTTGAATTGTTGCTGGCTTATCGACGTACACCTCTTCTTTCAAATAACCCCAAAGAAAGAAGTCCAACGGTGTCTTTGACATTTAGGTGTGGTTCACATTCAACATCGGCCTTTGAAATTTAACCACCCTTTACTTTGGTAAATATTTAAATATGTACAAATTGACTACACCAAAATGCTTCAAATTAAATTTAACTAAACAGTAGCTTTAAATTTTGTATCCACAACTATGTAAGGGCTGAAGCCTAAAACAGCCTTTAATTTGTATCTCATTCCCTCAATTTGTGCTACACGAACTCATTTCATATTCTCACTTAGTTCACTCAACGCCAACCATAACTCAAGCCTTTGCGTTTATATTTTATTTATATATCTAGTTACATAGTGCTGTTGGTTTTTTTTTTTTTTTTGTTTTTTTGTTGTCTTACATTTTATCTTAGTGTAATGCCAGTTCGTCGAAATGCAGCTCAAGTACGAGTACGTTGCTGCTCTATTAAAATTACAAATACAGTATCGCACGCGTTCTGCATTAATTAATTTCGCATATCCTTTTTCGCTAGCACCCAGGCATGACGAATTCACCCCACTCATTTCTCAAACATTTACTCTATCCAGGCGCCTTTGCCCTTTGGTGGTGTCGCTGTAACCATCTTCGCTACAATAAGCATAATTTCCGTAATAAATTAGAGATTTTTACTTACGCTCCATTTTGGTTGAAGCAAATATTTGCTCTCGACAATTATGATTACATGCGTATGTATGTATATCTGGTACAGGTCTGTATGTAATATACAAACATTTGCGAATTCAAAAATCCGGGCACCAAACACAAAAAAAAGAAGTTTTTCAAACATTACTTTTTGTTGCATTTCTTTTGAGAATTTGCATACCCGCGCACTTGCGCCCGAGGGTGTTACGTATATCATTTTTTTCAGTTTATGGAAGATATTTTTAAAGAAATATTCTGTTAATTTTTACTTGGTGATTGAAAAGTTTAAGATTCGCAAATTTTGCAGTTTCAAAACAAAATGTTTGTTATTAACTTAACTTTAACCAGATCGGTCTACTATCGGTCTTTAAACCAACTCACTTAGACCGCTGCTGATGCATTGAGCTACCACAGCTGCAGTTTACCTGCTACTCCTCATTAAACCATTTTGTTCTGAGTGTACATCCATTGTTGTGGCTGGCACTTAGTGCCGATTTACATAGCAAAACATTTAGAGGGGCAACATTTTGTTCGAAAAACGGGGGAAGAAGGGACCGGGAAGATAGGGAGGATTTTGTTTCCCGTACTGGCGACACGTTTTGTGCTTCTTATACGTACTGTCAAACTTAAATTTTTCTGAAAACAATTTTTGACAGCTGCTTCATTCGTCTTCTTCTTTTGTGGGAGAAAGTTTTGAGTTCTTACCTGGTTTTCCATCAAATGGCAGAAATCAACGATGACTAACATCTGCACGCTTCTAAGGAAATACAAAAGGATTTTTGCTAGTAAAGGAGGTATAATTTAAAAAACGTTTGGGACCTGTTTATGTTGAATTTTAATTTTTTTCCATTTCTAGATACTCAACTTAATTTCAAGTTTAGTTTTTATGCGTGAATTATATTATTTTTAATATATTACAATTTTTTTTATTCAAGTACAAAAATTTATATTTATATGAAAATGAAGAAGGAATAAAATATTTATTATTTAATCAATCCAAATTTTCTTTATTCTAATTTTTTCTATTTCTAGATTTTTTTTATCGGGGCAGACTAGCAAGTGCAGCACTCCGACACAATTAAATTTATTGTAATGCACTCGGATTCCCTTTTTCATTTTCTTTAAATCTACTCGCCCTCCGAAGAAATCTGAGTAGATCTTGTGGAGCCAAGGAGCCAAGGTGGTCGCTTCTTAACACATCAGTACAAAAGACCTCAAGCCCGATTCGAGCGAATGCGGGGCAGACGCGCAGAAAGTGGTTTGCTTTCTCATCCTCCTCTCCACAACCTGGGCAGAGTGCACTGTCTGAGATGCCCACCTTTTCCATGTGCTTGGCCCATAGAAAGTGGCCCGTCGTCAGTCCAATCAGCGTCCTACAGTCCCCTCTGCTTAGTGACAGGAGGAACTGCGATATTCGGTCGATATAACAGGTGCCATCAGTTTTGTTCATTTCTAGATACTTAATTTAATTTTATGTTGAATTTTTAGTACTTTTAGGAATTTTTAATTTAATTTTTCTTATTCAAGTACAAAATTTTATATTCATATGAAAATAAAGAAGGAATAAACTATCTATTATTTAACCAATACAAATTTTCTTCATTGCAGTATTTCACAAACTGTTGACAAACATTCGCCGCTTTACATTTTCACGGATTGGAGAATATATACAAACCAGAAGATCCTAAAGAAGTTCCTGGTGATCTCCAATTTTCAAAAAATCGATTTTTTGTTTTTTCGATATTTCAAAAGAATTGCATTCTAAGAATATACTGTGAAATTTTCATGCCGAAATTCCCAATATTATATTGTAGCTTCGACAGCCCATTCACTAGGTAGAGAGCGGTTCGCGCGCTCCTGTACGTACCTCAAACTTAAACTCAATTATCTCAAACCTACTTTTTTCGGTATGGTATTGTCAAAAGAAAAAAAATATATTGTTAATATGTTGTTCACAACATCAATGGCTATCGCTCGTACTAGAATCATATAATTATTTCAATTATTTCGTTTTTTTTTTTCATTAAAAATCTGAAAATAAAACACGATTTTTAGAGTGCCATATTCGGAACCGTGTCATTTTGTTATTTTTTTTTATTCTAGTACGGGACATAGCTACTGATTAATAATTATTTTGGTTTTTGTGCTTCAGCTTAATAAAAAATTAAACGACCCAAAATTGACAATACCGTCCAGGGCCAATTTTTCGGGAGGGTCAACTTCAGCACCATTTTTAATTTTATTAAAATTAAATTTTTTTTTTCATTTTTGTATGTAAAAGAAGTTAATTTAAATATCGTTTTTCATTATTTTATTGTATATTAAAAAATAATTCCTCAAAATAATCTAAATTTTCGAGCTCTACACCAAAAGCCACGAATGTTGACAAAAACAATTTTATCCCGTGTGGCCGGAAATGAAGCATCAAAAAAAAGTTCTAGTGTCTCCATTCCAGATGTCTCTGTGTGCAAACCGACACTTCCATCCCTAAGGTCATACCTATAATTCAAGAACGATGAACCAAAATATTTAAACCTTGAGCAATGCGACGCTCCGCAGTAATCCAAATGAGGTTCGTTTAATCTTCGAGTATGTGAGTATAGGATACA
Source organism: Anastrepha ludens (assembly GCF_028408465.1). Lineage (NCBI taxonomy): Eukaryota > Metazoa > Arthropoda > Insecta > Diptera > Tephritidae > Anastrepha > Anastrepha ludens. The sequence continues at coordinate 16,997,745 of NC_071500.1, forward strand.
TAATTGAAATTTGATCTTTGCATTACGAAAATCGACGCTCCGTGAAAAGTGTTCATCGCGCGCTTAGGCCAGAAATTTTGTTCAGCGATGAGATCCATTTTTGGCTGAGTGGTTACGTCAATAAGCAAATTTACCGTGTTTTGGACTGAAAAGCAATCCGAAGCGATTCCAGAACAGCCATTACATCCATTGAAAACAACCCTTTGCTTCGGCCTATGGGCTGGAGCAATCATCGGCCCATATTTCATTAAAGATGAGTTTGGCTCCAAAATAACAGTGGTTGGCTGGAAATTGGAGCCCACAATCTTCGCAACATTTGGTTCCAACACGGCGCTACTTGTCATACAGCTCGTAAAACTGTGGATTTACTGCGTCGTTTGCTGTAGTTTCAGTGAGCAATGTATCTTTCGGTTCGGACCAGTGGGTTGGCCACCAAGATCCAATATCGTGTGACACCACACCTTTGGACCTTTATTTGTCAGGGTATATAAAGACTAAATGCTTTATAGACAAACCAATTTCGAATGAAGCATTGGAAGCCAACACTACTAAAGTTGTTCACGAGATACGAACCGAAGTTCCCGCGAGTCGCGAGTCATTCAAAATTGGTGTTGAAGGATGATCGAATTACGGTGCAGTTGCGGCCAACATTTGCAAGGGATTATCTTTAGAAAATAAATGTCATGAATGGTTCTACGCAAAAATAATAAAGATTGCGCAATAAATTTGAGTTTTCGTGGTTTTGTTTCAATTTTCAAAATTCGATACCTCTAAATTGATCAGACTTTATTAGTAAACATTTTTCTTGATTAGAGGAGTTATTCACTTTGGCAAGTGGAAGTAAATTATTAGGTCGAATTCAGTCTTTGAATTATTCTTTTAGTACGAAAAATTTTCATTTTAGAAATATTTGCTTATCTAAATATAAATTTCGTAATATTACGAGTATTATTACTTTGCTTAAGTTGAGTTATTATCATTACATCATGTCAGATTCGTTGGCAGTATTTTAACTCCTGTCGATTTATGCTTAAGGGGGTGGTAGGGTTTAGCGCTAAAAAAAAAAAACACTTTTTTTTTGAATTTTTTACAGAAATATGGCTTAAGATACTTTAATAAAATCAGTTGCATGTTATTGTACATCTTTTCAATAAGTTTTTAAAAAATATTAATAATAAAATATTGACAAATAAACCCATGACAGAGTTTTTTTGGAGATATGTTTTTCGAGAGGTGCTCTGCGGTGCCAATCGGCATTCGTCGTAGAATCATCTGAAACTAAAAAAGTCGAATTTTTCAGTTAAAGTATGACGTAATGCTCCCCCCCCCCCCCCCCCATTAATAAAATTTTTTTTTTTTCATTTTTGTAGTTTTGGTGGCAAAAAAACGTAAAACGAGCATTTTTGGCGAAAAATTTCGCCATATTTGTAAGTGAAAAACAACCTTAAAAAAAATAAAAAAAAAAACAGTGGGGGGGGGGGGGGGAGGTATTTTTGATTTAGAAAACGTGTGCCAAATTTGAAAAGAATCGGTTGAATAGTTTCGGAGTTGTGATTGGCACCGACTTTTAAGAAGTCGTTTCGGGAAAAACGCGTTTGAAAAAATGACTCTGAGAAATTATCGATGCTCCGCATTCGAGGTAGAGTGCCTACAAAGGCTATAACTTTGAGAGTTCTGCTCCGATCCACTTAAAATTTTGACACAACATTCTTGAAATGATTTACTATAAGATGAGTGAAGAAAAAAAATTTCGATTTTGTGACCCTACCCCCCCCTTAAAGTTTTATAGACGTGTTTTTAACAGGAGGAATAAATTTCAACGACTTCATCATATCGTTCCTTTTCTCTCTTGTTGGACTCAATAAAGGCTGGATCACATTTTGCTGACTAAGTGGACTTACTACACTTTTTCGTATATTTATGGCACTAAATTTAGTGCCTCCGTTAAAGTCACACAGTGAAAAAGCCCTGATGCGCCATTTGAACCATGTGAAATGGAGCTTTCGATTTCCAGGCTTATATTATATTATGCCAATCATTTGGCGAAACGACATTTCGACCTTTTGATTGATATAATGATTCGATAATAGCAAATTTAAATTCAATTGAGTCAGTTTGTATTTCTGTAGCATCAATTTGTGAAGGAATTTCAATAAACTCGTAACAGTTTTAATACCTCTAATGTTTTCTTCAAGTAATTTACTCAATTCTCCTGTGCGGCAGCGAAGTATGCGAAATTGTGCTAAACTTCAAAGCCAAGCGCAATGCACTGGAGGCTGTGTAACGAACAGAGGTGGCTCAGCCTACCACACTGTCTCTGGCGTTGCAGTCTTTTTGATAAGCAGGGAGATACACGTCGACCTCATGGCTCGGGAACGAATGGATACTTGAGACTCCAAGAAGAAACCCGTCATCACTAGCGCCGCGGAACGGAGGAGCCAAACCATGCTGCGGTGGCAAAACCGATGGGACACTGAACCGGATCGGCAGATGAACGGCAAAACTTATTCCATCAATAGGCAAAAGGGTCCAAAAGAAATCCGGGGAAGTCAACTACTTCTTAACTCAGTTCCTCTCGAGCCATGATTACTTCCGGAGATGCCGCATAGGCAAGGTAAGCGATCCCAAATGCATACGTATACCGCAAAGCGCCAAGCCGAACCCATGTTTTTTTAGTTGTGGCAGATGGCTCGCGAAAAGAGATGCTCTGAAGAAGCAGATGGGCGATATTGCGCTGAGCAACATAATCAGCAAAATACTTTGAACGAGAGGACAGCTGGAACGCGGTAAAAAGATACATGGAAAACGTAATACGGAAGACGTAGACCTCGACACAATGCAACAAAGCGAAGCCGCACAGGTAGAGACACAAGAAGGCGAGCTTATAGCATGAAAGCTGGCTACAAATACGGTCGACCTAGACGTGGGTGAATCAAATTGGCTCTTTATGAATGCCATTCTGGGGTTTCCCGAAGTAATGCAGAAAGTAGTCCCCGGAAGGATGTCTCCCCAGAGGGAGAGGAGAGATTGTTTTAGTAGCCACACCTCTTGACGCAGTAGACAAAATAAAAATGCAACTAATTCATATTTTTCTTGTACTCGTACTTAGGTCTTGTGGGCGACAACAGCTCTCGTCTAACGGGAATAACGAAATTATCGAACAACTTACAGAAACCTCTATAGTAGAGGAAAAATAGTGCAGCGGATTGACTAGATGTTTATTATGATTTATAATACATCTATGCTTTTTTGAATATACCTTTATTAAAACAAAAAAAAAATTATTCCTTAACCCCAACAATCTTACCCTTCCAATTGCATTGTGACTGCTAAAACAAGCAAACACCAAAGAAAAAAGACAGAGTTACACATTGCTTCAGTGGCTCCAGCAAGAGGAAGCGGGCAATCGCGGTAGTGGCGCAGACACAGTAAATTTAGCGAAGTCCTCAACCATCTCTGTGATCCTTTTGCCAGAAAAATGTGCCACACACTGGCGCTTCAAACAGTAAGAAGGCTTTGCTCCTAAGCAACGACAGGTGGGCACTCCCACTGCTTGGGACTGGTAGCGTCTGGCTAATCACCTACCCTGTCAGAAATAAAAAACAGATTAACGAAATCAGCGCAAGACTGAGTCTTGTCGAGGCCCTATGCTCCCGAGTGGAGTGAACAAGGAAAAAAAACCTTAAATAAAAATGCCTTAGATGAGTAGAAAGAAATAAGCTCCAATCTCTTACTGAGATGGCTAAATAGTGATGAGATGGTTGGGCTCCAGGCCACAGATATATACCAGGGAACTGTAGGAGCGACCAACTTGCAAGATAAGGTAACTGTATGCTAAACATAAATAATTTTATGGGGGTACCTCTCGCAACTTGTAAGCGTCTGGTTATGGACGCACTAATCAAACTGTAAATCAAAGATGGATTCGTGCCAATACTTGTGAAATTACTAAACTAACATGGCCAAGGCTAAATCTTAGTAGGGGCCTTGACAAGACATTGTCTCATAGGAAATCGGCAAGGAGATTTGGCGTTTGATTTCTGTCGTAGCTGCAGAAAGGAGGAGGAATTCGAAACAATTCAACACCTTTTTTGCATATTCCCGGCTCTAGCCTGAAGCAGGAACCGATATTCAAGATCTTATTTCTTAATGATTTTAGATAATCTATGCAATGAAGGTATTAACAATCTTTTAAGGTTGTTTGTCCAAAGCTCAGTATGGTTCAATCTGGAAGGGAAAATATAGCCCAGCCCAGCCCCTGCGGCTCATAATGAACCCATTTCGTGGTCTAAGTGTCATCGCTGTCTCTATGTGCGATGCGGCTGCCAAACTTAACCTAACGCAATAGGCTGTGTTCCAATGTACATAAATATTATAGACATCAGATAAAAATACGTCCACTTTTTTATGTTAAGTCTAAATTTCCGTGCAGCCCTCTGATGTTGGAAACTATAACTCTCATTGACTATGAGTTTGTTTGATGACAAAAATTAATAGGTAGCCCAAATTTAATTTTACTAAAATGTGTGTGTGTAAATAAAGGTTGGCGCGGACCGAATTTAGTCCTTCCTTACTTGTTAAATATCTCTTTTATGTGTTCTGCTTTATTGGTTTCATCATTAAGGAATGGCAAAATAATGTTAAAGGGATTTCCGAAACATATGCTTTTTATATTTACTTACTTACTCACCTCACCATTTGTAGTCATCTGTACGTAGCGTTGAAGCATAAAACCAAAATGTTGCCGCTGCGTCAATTCTCATAGCCAAAAAATCGCACAATATTTGCTATGCGACGAAATGCTTGAGCCATGCCAAATGAGGCGATACATATGAATTTGTGTATTTGTTGTATTAACACAAAGAAACGGAACATCAAAGTGATGACGATGTGCATTTTGGTAGAAAGGGCGAAACTAAAATATCTGTAGTTTTCTAAAAGATGAAAGTGATTTAGTAAACATTTTAGGTGGGGTTTCTTATTTTTAATTTTTTTAGTTATACCCATATAAAATTGTAAAAAAGGCAAAAACTATGATTGCTCGGTGAAACACCAAAATTAAGAAAAACATTTTTCTAATAGCGGTCGCCCCTCGGCAGGCAATGGCAAACCTCCGAGTGTATTTCTGCCATGAAAAAGCTCCTCATAAAAATATCTGCCGTTCGAAGTCGGCTTGAAACTAGACTGTTGTAGAACAACATCAATACGCACACCACAAATAAGAGGAGGAGCTCGGCCAAACACCCAAAAAGGTTGTACACGCCAATTATATTATATATTAACTGTTAGTCTATCAGATATTCACAACACACCAAGTCTTGGAAAAGGCCCATGAAAGGAGAATCGACCCACACCATCTCTTCGTCGACTTCAAAGCTGCATCCGACGGTACGAAAAGGAGTTGCCTGTATGCCGCGATGTCTGAATTTGGTATCCCCGCAAAACTAATACGGCTATGCAAGATGACGTTGCTCAACACCTGTAGCACCGTCAGAATTGGCATCCAAGCCGTTTGATACCAAACAACATTTCAGACAGGGTGACTCGCTGTCGTGTGACTTCTTTAACCTGATGCTGGAAAAGATCGTGCGAGCCATTGCCGACGATATTGACATCATCGGCCTTAACATCCGCGCTATTAGTTCTGCCTTTTCCAAACTGGATAAAGACGCGACGCGAATGGTTTTGATGGTGAACAAGGACAAAACGAAGTACCTCCTGTCATAAAAAAAAACAGTCGGCGTACTCGGGTATCTGCACCCAAGTCACTGCTGACAGTTAAAATTTCAAGGTTTTACGAGACTTCGTTTATTTAGGAACCAGCATTAAAATAACAATCTCTCTTGCCAACAAGTCCTACTTTGCACTTAGTAGTCAATTGAGTATTTAAAGTACACTCTCAACGAACAAAATTAGCGCTCTATAAGGCCCTCATCATTCCCGTCTTATTGTTTGGCGCAGAAGCGTGGTCGATGACAATATCCGATGAAGCGACGCTTGGAGTGTTCGAGAGAAGGATTCTGCGGAAGATTTTTGGATCCTGCCCCTTTGTGACAACGAGTATCGTAGGCGATGGAACAATGAGATGAATGAGCTTTACGACGAGATAGACATAGCGCAGCGAATAATGATCCAGCGGCTATGTTGACTGGCGTATATAAACGCTCCGGCTGTGAAAGTATTCAATGCGGTACCAGTTGGTGGTAGCAGAGGAAGATGGTTCCATATGCAGGAGTCGACGCAAGTGGGTAAAGCCATTGTTTCCCATGCACCCGGGAGTGGCGAGGACGATTCTGATCCAAGCTGATTCAAGCAGCTCGCAAGTTCCGGGCGTATGCTCTAGTTAGTTTCAGAGCCCCCATTCGAGAGCGAGTTAATGTGAGTAGACGAAGCAACTCAGGATAGCAGATTGCGCGCTGGGTTTGGGATACGCCAAGTAAAAATGCTCCGCAATTAAAATATGTACAACGCCTCGGCTGGGAACTGCCTATACTAATGACGACCACTGCGAACGAACTAAATATAACGATTTCAGGATATGCACCTGCAATGTCAGGTCAGTTAATGGGGAATGTGTCTCTGCCCGGTTGGTTGATGGTTTCGTGAGACTAAAATGTGACATCACTGCCATTCAAGAGATGCGATGGACGAGGCAAGGCGAGAAAAACTTAGAGCCTTGAGATGTCTACTGCATCTGCCATGTAAAGGAGCGCAAGTTCGGTATTGGATTTGTTGTGGTAGAGAGATTTTTTCGTCAACTCTGTCATTCACTCCGGTGGGCGAGCATCTCGCAATAATCCACATCAAAGCGAGATTTTTCAACATCTCGCTCATTTGCGCCCCGTCGGAAGAGAAGGACAATGCAACCAAAGATACCTTCTGTGAGCGCCTGAAACAGTCTTAACAGTCTAAACAGGACTTAGCACCAGTTTGTAGTAATTTTGAACTTAAAGGCGACATTAAAAATAGCAACCAGAAACTAACTCGATTGTGATGAAATAAAGTCAACTTTAAATGAAAGTATTTTTTATGTAACTTATTTGGAAGGAAATTTGATATCAGATTTCCATTGTGTGAACAATGCAGCAATCCAGAATGCATGCAGGGAGGTTGGACTGATATTTTCTTTACCGATGGGTGCAAGAATGAAATAGGGTCTGGAGCCAGATGGTACTTAAACGATAGTAATAAGTATCACTATGCTATGGGGGGAATGGCAACTGTTTTCCAAACAGAAGTTTTTGCCATCCTTAAAGTAGCCGAATGGATAATCGAGAGCAGATGAAGCGGGAAACAGATTGGAGTCTTCAGTGACAGTCAAGCTGCATTGAAGGCCCTGGAGAACGCGAAGCAAACCTCAAAGATTGTTCAAGAATGTAAGAAGAAGCTTAATTCTGTCGCAAGACAGAACAGACTTGTACTTATATAGGTTGCAGGACACTCCGGTGTTCAAGAAAACGAAATTGCCGATGAACTGGCCAACCGGTGATCAGCGGTTCCCCCTCAAGCGCCAGAGCAAAAAATCGGAGTCAGTTCCGCAGGAATCATGAATTGGATCAGCGAGTATGTATGAAATTTACATAAAGAGCGATGGTCCGGTTTAGAACGATGCAGAACTGCAAAGTGTTTTGAGGCAAGTCCGAACAGAAAACTGTCAAACTTTCTACTAAAACTGAGAAGGAAATATGTTTGGTTGATGGTCGGTATTATTACAAGACGCAGCCCCTGGGGTCAACATATGACCAGCATTGAAATCATTGGGGACCCAATATGCCTGTCCTGCTTACAGAAGGCGGGAAGCACTGATCACTTTCCCTGTTAGTGTTCTGCCTTTGCTAGTGTACGGCTACGAGTTTTGGTTTCCGATGTCGTGAGAGTGAGTAATATTCGTTCTTTAAAACTGGAGTATATTTACAGATTTACCAAAGAACCTGGAAAATTCTCACAGGACTAACTATCTCTATCTCTGTCTCTATTCTTTCCTATCTCTTTCTCTGATACTTTTCTCCTTCCCTCTTTGACTATCTACTCCCTTTCCAGAGCTTTAAATACAATGGGCTTTTTAGCCTGAGTGTTTTAGGAGCCACCAAATCTCCTGGTGCTCCTTGGCTCGACCTTTTCAAATTCCAATTTCATGACTGAAAGCTATCATTTGGTCAACATTATCCAACACTTTTTAAGGCATTTAGCGAATCGACAAATGTGAAAGATATGCAGTTATGCTCTTTATACCCGAAGCTGAGTGGTATTACTAATGGTGTGCATCTGGATGTATGTACGTAAATAAATGAGGATGTAAATGTGGACCAATACATGTTAACATTTTGGTATTATTACTGAGGTTGTAATTTTGCAGGGATAATAACAATAACATACAGAATAAAAGCCATGCAGAGCCATTGACCGCATTACAAAAAAAGGTAGAAGTTGGTAGTAAAACCAACGCGTGAGGCATAAGAGCAAAATATGCTACATAAAATATCTTCGACAGAGCTTTCGTATGCAAATACCATTAAGGTTGAACTGCAGAAGGCAATCCAAACGAGCACAGGTGGAAGCAGCCACTCTTTTTTTCGTACACATGCGCTTTCTTTTTTGTTTTTGTAAAGGCGGATGAATTTTGCGACAGTCACCTCAATATGGCTTACGTGGCATTTTTAAATGCATTTGCATATAGGTTTAGTGTAAGCTGGCCGAGTTAAGTTAACATCAATTTCGGTCATCGTAATAGCATCAACAAAAATGTGGAAAAAATAAAATCTGAAAGCAAAGCGTTTTAACTTGTGTGCTTGGGTTGATTTGGCGGGCCCGAAGATTTTTATTTGAAAATCTAAATAACTGACTGTCTGTATATAGGAAGTTTTTATTTACACGCACTCGTCACCTAAAACAAAAAAAAAAAACATCAACTAAGCAATGCCAAATGCAAGCTGTAGGGTGGCATCGACCGCTCCACGTACATATACAAGGTGTCTGCTTGTTTGAAATCATTCAATTAGATGCCATGTCTGTGCGTCTGAGTTGCCATTTGTCGAATTTTATTTAATCTACACACCTGTAAATTGCAATCAGCAACACTGAGTTCGTAGCTCTCAGAGAGTAAACGTAAATAAAGCCTGTCCGGTGGTAGTAGGAATTAAAAGCTAAATTAGAAAGGAATTACTAATGATAAAATTTTATTTCAATAACTCTGACAAAGAAGGCAAGTGCGAATTCTGTTTTTATAAACGATTTCCTCTACATGTTGACCATTGAGTCGGATATACTCTTGAAATCTAGCCCAGGTACTCGCTGCCACTCGCTGGAGTAGCGATGACGGTATGTCATGAACCTCGTGAACGATATTTGCTTTTAGTGCTCAGATGGTTGCTGTGTTTGTTTCATAAACTTTACTTTTGAGACACTTTCAAAGAAAAAAGCCTATAGGAGTAAGATCGAGTGACCTGGGTGACCCGAATATGTCACCGAAAAGGCTTATCAGTTTGCTAGGGAAAAAATCACGCAGTATCGGCAATGCCTCTCTGGTCATGGGCGGCGGGGATTCATTTTGCTGAAACTATGATATTTGTGCCTAGTTTTTTTGAGGATGGTTCCATAAGTAGAAATCCACACAAGTGGAGAAAGTCCCTGATCGCCATTCACATGGGAGTGGTCAGAACGATTCTTTTACATACAGGCCAATCAGCTCACCACTTCCGCGATTAGCCCAAGTATCCTCTGGGTAGCTTCCGAACACCCGTTCGAGTGCGAGCTAATGTGAGAAGACGAAGCATACTAGGATAGCTGGTTGTGCGCTGGCCTTGGGGACGGCCACGTGGCAGAAATACACTCGGTGGTTTGCCATTGACTATCGAGGGGCGACCGCTATTCAGAAAAAACTTGTTCTTCATTTTGGTCTTTCACCGAGAATCGAACCTACTAACCCATTCGGCTAGGGCGTTCGCTTTTTTATTTTTTGCTTACTTATACTTCTATTTAAATGGAAACGGACCCCATTACCTCAAAGGATAGTGTTTACCTGACGAAATCGCTCGCAGAAGTTTTTATATCGACCTCCAAAACGCCTCTCTTTCCTTGACGTGTAAAGGTGTCGTGTCATTGCAGATTTGTACATCGAAGCGGCATCCGTACTCTTGGTCGAAGGTGTAAAAATACTTCCATGGCTTACGAGTTTATTTGGACTCGCTCTAGGTTGCTCTAGGTTTGAGATATGAATATAAATTGCGCCACTCGTTCGATTTAGGGCATAGTGGGAATAAATCGTAACTTTGTTTTAACTAAAGTATCTTAAGTCTTTAACAAAATATCGTTATTGACAGAAGGGAATGTCTGCTAAAAAGGGAAAGAAGGGTTTTTAGTTGTAATTCTCGTTCTTCATGTTTTTTCTTGGCATAAGCCTTCCAGCGCAGTTCTGCATCAGGGATTTTTTCAAGATATTTAGCCTCGTTGGCGTGCGGTGCATTTATGGTGTTTATATCGACTAGCCTATAACTTTTTTTTCAAACCAAATTTCTTCGTTATAGCCTCGAAAGGTTACAGTAACGTATTGCTCATGGACTGGGAGGTCATGCGTATATAAAAGGTACCTATGAACTTCTTTGAGGTACCCCTGCGCTTGCTTTGTGCTATGAAGAGTAGACGTTGTTGTATCTGGCACGAAAGTATCGGTCAGCCAGGGATCAAGTTTTCGCAATATTTCTTAGGCAAGAGCAATTTATGCATGTGACGTAAACCAGTATGCTGAACTTTGTCAAACGCCTGGGAGACGTCAAAGAACATTGCTGCGCAGACTTGGTTTTCCTCCATTGCAGGTTCCTATGGGTCCAACAACATTGTGAACTTTGTCGATTGTAGAGTAATTTTATGAAAGCTAAAGCTTTTTTCTCTAATTGGCAACGTTCGATTTAGCAGCAAAAAAATTGTATAGCAGAGCTATTATTCGGTATGAAGATGCACCATTTGGCGATCTTCCGGCTTTCAGAATCATAATTACTTCGATCGTCTTCCTGCATATAGTAACTTATTTTAACAAAAAGCACAATTTAATCAATTGAGGCAAGCAAGTAGCGCAATTATTTGGTAATCTCTGCCATATTTCTGCAGTTATGGTGTCAAAACCAGGTGATTTTTGACTTTCATTTTGCAAATTTTCTTCAGCGTTTTCACTATAAACAGGCTCAGTGCTGATATAACTTTCAATCAAATTCTATGCTGTGACAATCTCTTCGAGCTCATCATTGGCAGAAAAGGCTTTACGAAGGTGCCCCGTTTTGTATCGCTTATTTTTCTGGGTGTTTTTTGTTTCATCAGACGACTGAGCGATTTTGATGCCTTCCATAAGAAGTCTACCGGCTACCTGATTGAAGTCATCCTTTTTAAGTGTCTGCACTTGGTGATGTATGATAGTTATTTTACTGTTTAACTGGGGTTCAGTTTGTCCTCAGAATATCTGGTTTGCTGTCAACGGCGTATAATTTTTCGTTTGAAATTTATCAGTGCCTCGAAATGGGGTGAATATATTTTTTTAACTTTATTGCTGACATTTTGCTGAGACCTACTGCTAGCTACCATGCTGCGTTTTGTATTTTTTGCGTGAATTGCTGAATTGCTGCATCATCAAGACGATCAATTGTCCGGATACCGTCGATGTTTACCATTACCAAATCCAGATGGAAGTACTGCCAGTCGGTAAAGTTCTTAAATAACCTTAGAAATGGTTTATTTAGTACCGTATTTTCGAATATTTCTAAAAGGCTCGGCGAGTGATTACAATTCAGGTCAAAACCTTCGAAAATAGAAAAATGGTTTGCAGAATGATTTTGAAGAAACTCGAAACTTTGTTCCTATGTGAAGGCCAATATATTTCGCAACGTTTATGTCGTCAGGTTCATTGAAAGTTGGGTGTTTCTTTAAAACCGTGTAAAGCAGGAACGAAAAAAAAGTTTTGAATTTTGTTTTCAGTATTTTTTTTCTAATCCATTGTTAAAAAAAAGCATTTTGATTTTGGCCATACAAGGGTCATTCAAAAAGTTGTCAGCCTTCAAGCAATGGCCTTACAAAAACAGGTATGTAGTTGGCAACGCGGTTTTCGGAACTCACATCTGAAAACAAAAATACTAAAAGGTTCTTACTCAGTATGAATTAAACAAAAATAAAATTTGCCAAATTGCCGGCCGTCTAAGATGAAAAACAGTTTTTTGACCACTTTTTTTACTTTAAAGGTGCGAAAAAAATACTTTAATTTTTTCCAAATAATCGTAATTCACACGATAACGACATTAATTCTCCATTATTTCAATTTTATTTCATCAATATCGATTCAGTAAAACCGGCTGAATCTATGTCACTAGCTCGAAAAAAATGGTTTTGAGAAAAACGCGAGGCGAGCAGATCTACCCTTACTTTGTAAATCTGAAAAATTAAAAAACAATTAAAAATCTGAAAAATTAAAAGATAAATAAATTTTAGATCTGAAAAATTAAACAAAAAGTTTAAAAATCTAAAAATCTAAATTTCTCAAATGAGCTGAGTGCCTAAAAAAATTTAAAAATCTGAAAAATTTAAAAAAATTTTAAAATCTGAAAAATTAAAAGATAAATAAATTTTAGATCTGAAAAATTAAACAAAAAGTTTAAAAATCTAAAAATCTAAATTTCTCAAATGAGCTGAGTGCCTAAAAAAATTTCAAAATCTGAAAAATTTAAAAAAATTTTAAAATCTGAAAAATTACAATAAAAAAAAAATTTTAATCTGAAAAATTAAAAAAAAGTATAAAAATCTAAAAATCTAATTTTTTCAAATGAGGTGAGAGCCTAAAAAAATTTGTAAATCTGAAATATTAAAAAACAATTAAAAATCTGAAAAAGAAAAAAAAAATAAATTTTAGATCTGATAAATTAAAAAAAAAGTTTAAAAATCTAAAAATCTAAATTTCTCAAATGAGCTGAGTGCCTAAAAAAATTTAAAAATCTGAAAAATTTAAAAAAATTTTAAAATCTGAAAAATTACAATAAAAAAAAAGTTAAATCTGAAAAATTAAAAAAAAGTATAAAAATCTAAAAATCTAATTTTTTCAAATGAGGTGAGAGCCTAAAAAAATTTTAAATCTGAAATATTAAAAAACAATTAAAAAGCTGAAAAAGAAAAAAAAAATAAATTTTAGATCTGATAAATTAAAAAAAAAGTTTAAAAATTTAAAAATCTAAATTTTTTAAATGAGGTGAGTGCCTAAAAAAATTTAAAAATCGGAAAAATTAAAAAAAAAGTTTTAAAAATCTAAATTTCTCAAATGAGGTGAGTGCCTAAAAAAATTTCAAAATCTTAAAAATTCAAGAAAAAAAAAATTTTTAAATCTAAAAATCTAAAATTTTTGAAATGAGGTGTGAGCCTAAAAAAATTGGTAAATCTGAAAAATTTAAAAAAAATTTAAAATCTGAAAAATTAAAAAAAAACAATTTAAATCTGAAAAATTAAAAACAAAGTTTAAAAATCTAAAAATCTAATTTTTTCAAATGAGGTGAGAGCCTAAAAAGATTTGTAAATCTGAAATATTAAAAAACAATTAAAAATCTGAAAAAAATAAGTTTTAGATCTGAAAAATTAAAAAAAAGTTTAAAAATCTAAAAATCTAAATTTTTTAAATGAGGTGAGTGCCAAAAAAAAATTTAAAAATCTGACAAAATAAAAAAAAAAGTTTTAAAAATCTAAATTTCTCAAATGAGGTGAGTGTCTAAAAAAATTTATAAATCTGAAAAATTAAAACAAAATTTTAAAATCTAAAATTTTGTTTTTTTTCAAATGAGGTGGAGGCCTTAAACACTACTTGACCTTCTGATGTTATGTGTTTATACCCCTAATGTTTGCGCTCAGCGTGTAAGCCACTGCGTCCCTGCGTCCTTTCGGTGAGAGATACGTTAGCCTTAGATTTTAGTTGGTGCCTGGGTAGGCTGCATAAAGCTGTTAGTACTACTTGTTGCTCGTTGCTTGAAATCTTGTTTGAAATCTTGAGTGCATCCTTAGTAGCAAAAGTGTTTAGTCCATCTGGATGTAGTACACAAATATACAAAAGTTTAGTCCCCACATAGAATTTGAAATCTCTAAATATAGTTTTATTAAAAATATGTATTATTTTGTATTTAAATCAAAAAAACCCTGCGTAGACACATTTGCCAAGCGGCGGGTTAAAACAAAGAATTTTTGCATATCCATTGGCAGATTTTTTTAATGCCGTCATTTTTTTCTATAATAAGAGGAAATATGTTGCAAGTGGTACAAATGTACAAACATTTCATATAAGCAGTTTTGCACGCAAAAATGTGCACGTTGGTGTTTTGAACGTTTACCTTGTGAATTGTGCTTCTGTCGTATGGAGGTGAGCAATACAAGGGCAACCCTTGAATATCCTTGAATTCCGATGGCCATAAGTTAGAGCTCTTATTTTGCTAATTTTCATATATTTATATGCTTAAAATAAAATATATCGAATTACAAAACGCCATATAGAAGAATTTGAGATTATTTATAGATTAAGTCTGGAGTATTTGCATGTGTGAGTGAAACTAAATGAAACATCCAGGCCAGTAAAGGAGGTGCATAGGAAAACTTCTAATCCCTAATCCATTACCAATTAACCTTTTATTTCACCTCATATGAAGAACTTTATCAAATAGTTCAGCAGAGTGCAAAATTTTATCTCACATCTGATTGGTTGCTGGGAGAGGAGGTCAGAAATCTTTGCTTGGTACTCATGACTTAGATAACTCCAGCAAAATTCGCTAGATTAAAGAAGTTTTATAAATTTTTCGAAGTGTATAAAAAAGAAAGGTTAAGTGACCTGGCTATGGTTAAGGTTAGGTTAGGTTGGCCTGGTTGGTATTAAGCCACGCATAGATCTTTTGGTCCCTAGCGATACCAGATGGAGACCGACCTCTATGAATACCTAAGGTAGACATCATGAAGGATGTCAACGCTTTTTGCGAATCTAAGCAGCGCTGGGAGATCCGCTTTTGAGACGTCCTTTAGATCCTCAAACAATGGGGCTCCCAGACATTTTAATCGCGTTTTTAATAATGCTGGACAAGCACACAGAAGGTGTTCTAAAGTTTCCTCAACATCCTCTCTGCATTTCCCGCATTTGTCCATGTTAGCAATCTCTAATCACTGGCTATGGTTACATATTCAGCCCCAAACTGATCTCCAGGTACTTTTAAATACTAAGGCTTTCACACGCTTTAGTACTTCGTCGTGAAATTAAAGTAGATCTTTTTCCTCTACATTCCTCTACATTCGGACAAATAAATCTTACTTTGCGTATACTAAGCTAATGAAGTCGAAATTACTTTCCAGAAACCTGATACTTTGAATATATAAAACCGTCATAAGACCTACACTCATATATGGTTGTGGCTGCGTGCTGAAATCAAATGAAGTCGGTCAATTAATTTGTTTCGATAGAAAGATTCTCACACAGATAAATGGGCCTATATGACTTCAAGATGATACTTACCGCTTGTCAGATGTAGAAATGACGACGTCATTGAAGTTGCAAAGAAACTGAAAATGCATAACTGGTGGTCTATTGCCGTGAATCGTGTAACTTGGAGAAGGTTAGTTGATGTAGTTAAAGCCCACTCCGAGCCGTAAGGCTGCCTGATGATGATGATGATTGTAGAAACAAATGCAACTAAGGTTTCCGATGTCAACAAGGGTTTCCGATGATTTATCCGAGGCTGTGAATTTGACGATTCGTTAGTAATTAAGATTCGCTAAAATTTTGCACCCGCTAATCACAGCTATATGTGAAGAAGAATCTTTTCCACAAGAGTGCAAGGATGGCAACATTTTGAAGCTCGCAAAAAAAAGTGACCTCTAGAATTGCAATAATTGGAGAGGGATCTGCGTACTGCCGGCAATTTCTAAGATGGTACCCAGAATTATACTGAACCGTCTTAAAGATGACGTTGAAGCAACTATACACTCTTTTCCGGCAGGCTTCCGTAGCGGCTCTTCATGCGCTGCCCAAATAAACTCACTACGCATCATCGTTGGACAATCAGTTGAATTTTAGTCCAAACTGAACTTTTTGTTCATTGACTTCGAAAAGGCTTTTGACAGCGTTGACCGCGAATGCATATGGGCAGCTCTGCCGAGAAGGGGTATCCCAGAAAAACTGGTAGCTCTTATTAAGGAAAGCTATTGCGGCGCAAATTTCCGGATGCTCCATAAAGGTGCGTTGTCAGGGACTTTTCGAGTTGAGAGGGAAGTGCGGCAAGGGTGGTTCCTCTCCCCAATACTTTACCTTTTGGTTATCGAATATAACATAGCCTCTACTTTTCCTGTTGGTAATCGACGTGGTATTCAATAGAAGCTTGATAACACCATGTTGAGATGCCTGGCCTATGCCGATCTTAAGGCTACGACAACGTACGTGCAACAGTAACTTCGTTCCACTGGACTTAAAATCAACGACAATAAAACTAAAACTCTGCATCTCAACAGTACCACCTGTGAGTCATTGGATGTGGATAGACAGCAGGTTGAGAGCCTGAGGAAGTTTTGCTACCTCGATGTTGAACAAAGAGTATGCAAAGCGAAGTCTGCGTTTGGTATTCTCGCATCTCTATGGCCGAACAACAACACAAGCGTCGGTAAAAAACTGAAAATATTCAAGGCATGCGTTAAATCTGTGTCGCTATTTGGGTGCACTACTTAGAAGGTTACCGCGACAATCACAAAACGCCTTCTAATTTTCATCAACCGCTGTCTTTGGCGCATATTACGAATCTTCTGGCTCCATAAAATAAGTAACTCCGAGTTGTTTAGTATTACCCATCAGGTCGAGATTGCCTGTGATGTGCCGATGGATTGGTCGCACACTTCGAAAAGACGACAGCAACGAGGCTAAACTAACACCGAGGAACCCATTTCAGCAAGCAGGACGTTGAGTTGAAAGACCTCATACAACTTGGCGGAGATAAACTGAATCCGAAATGGCAACTCTTGGCTTATCATAACGCAAAACTGTGCTCGCCGGACTTTTTGCCGCCCTATGCTCCGCCTTATGCTTCACTCCGGAGATTCCCGGATTGGTGGACTATGCACTCCCGTCCACACTTGCCACTACATCGTTCACGACCCTCCTACCCTCAAGGGAAGAGTGGGAACGGGACGATGTGAGACATGGCGAGTCTATCCATGTATACACAGATGGCTCAAAGCTCGGGGGCAGGGTAGGCGGAGGTGTATATTCCGAGCATCTGGGGATCTGCTTCAGTTCTCGGCTCTACGACTACTGTAGTGTCTTTCAGGCCGAACTGATGGCAATAACGAAAGCCGCGACACTGGTACAGTGTGATGCGATATCTGGAAATGAAATCTACATTTTCACTGACAGCCAGGCGGCCACAGTCGACAACCTCCAAGACAGCCATGAAATAGAGCACATCTCTTAACGAGATGGCTGAGTCATTTCGCCTAAGGATGATATTGGTTCCTGGTCATCGCGACATTGAGGGTAACTGCCGATGAACTAGCGAGACTCGGCACCAAGTTGACCGATGAGTACATAGACAATAACAAAGGCATACCCTTACAAACATGTAAGCTACTTATCCTTGAAGAAATCGCAAGGAAAGCACACGAAAGATGGCGTAATGAAGCCACCTGCAAAATCGCCCATCAACTGTGGCCGACTCTTAGTGCTAAACGCACAGAATCTTTGCTAAGGCAAAATAAACATAGTCTTAGTCCTAATAGGTAGGCACGCCCAAAGGATGGGTTTGCAAGCACACGACTTCTGTAGAAGTTGTCTTGATGAGGAAAAGGAAGGGACAATCTTACACCTTCTGTGCCATTGTCCTGCTCTATTCAGACGGAGATTTACTATTCTAGGCAAATCCCAATGGGCTATGAGCCTGAGTGTATCCCACAGGACAACCGCTTTAACCTAACCTATGCTCCGCAAGTAGTTAAAAGAAAACATATATACGAGGCGCCATTATGGAACCATCCGATCGAGTCTACATCTGTTTGCGTCATTTTAAAATGGCTCAACCTATTGAGAATGCCGCCGACTGTGAAGTGCGTGCTGTAATACGGTTTCTCTGTGCTCAAGGCTTCAAATCAGTTGACATTCATCACCAAATCAGTGAAGTGTATGGTGAGAACATTATGAGTGATGAAATGGTGCGGAAATGGGTTAAGGCCTTTAAAGATGGCCGCACAAACATTCATGATGAGGAACGAAGTGGGAGACCTTCAGTCATTTCCGATGAACTGATTCAAAAAGTGGACTGTTAAGTGAAAAAGAACAGTCGATTCACGATTTCGTCCTTAGGTGAAAAGTTTCCGGCTGTCTCAAGAAGTGTTCTTTACGAAATTGCGGGGAGCGACTACCATTTATTTAAGCTCTTGAAGAAGCATCTGGCGGGGCAGCGCCATTCCGATGATGACAAAGTGAAAACGACTGTGAAGCAGTGGTTGTCTAATCAGGCGGCAATCTTCTTTGACGATGGCATACAAAAGCTGGTCCCAAGATACGATAAAAGCCTCAATAGTAATGGGAATTATGTAGAAAAGTAGAGTAAAGTATGGCCTTTCAAGTGAATAAATTATATTTGGAAAAAATTTACTTGTTGTTTTTTTTTTATGTCAAAACGGTACTTACTTTAAAAACACGCCTCGTATATGCAACTAATAACTTCACTAAATCTTTTGAGTCGCATAAAATTGATTTTTAAATACTTATTTGCAATGTATCCATTTCATCAATTTATCAAGCCGCCCTAGTGGAGTGGCATATTGTGCGACGTATACACTTATTTTAAGGATAATATATGCTGACGTGGCCTTTGGGTGTCAGCAGCAGCTGTGCACTGGCCACCTTTGAAAATGTAAAATAGCGAACGAATGAAGTTGTGTCCATTATTCAATGTGCAGCAGCCGCATGTTCTGAATATTTTTTTGTACAAAATGCTTGCTACGGGTGTGCATGCGTGCATAAATCTGTGGTATACATAAGGTGCAATTACAGGGGAGGGATGTGGAGGCAATGGTTAAAAATTGCTGAACTATGTAACTATGTATACACGTGCATACAAACATATGTGCTATTTGCAATAAAGAAATGGTTTTTTCTAAATTATGTTGTCTTTTCAATATTTTAATTCTTATCTAGAAAGTGGCAAAAAGTGCCGCTTTTATCGCTGTGAGGTTATCTAAATTACATTCTGTAAAAACAAAAAAATATCGGGAATTGTTCACTGTATGTCTAAATTTTTTTGCTGAAATGCTGGTACAACTGTCCTCTATAGTATCGCAGAGTTTGGGTGTGATTTCTCAATTAGTTTGCTTTTGGCATTTCTTTATATCAGTCAACCGCAGCTATGCTCTGCCATTTTCACTATGGGTAAAAATAGCGAACAAAGAATTTGCCTAAAATGTTGTGTTTTGAACGGGATTTCGTATGCCGAATCATTGAAAATGTTGCAGGAAGCCTATGGCGAGTGTGTTTTATCAAAAACACGGGTCTACGAATGGTATAAGGCTTTTTCAGAGTTCCGAGAAGTCGTGGAAGATTTGCCTCGCTCTGGTCTACTATAAGCGTCTTCAACGGATGAAAGCGTCGAGAAAGTCAAGGAAATGGTGTTGGAGGTAGCTCGTGACCTCAGCGTGTCTCTCGTATCAATAAGGAACATTTTACACCATCAATTGGGCATGAGACGCGTGGCTGTTCATTCCAAGAGAGTTGAATTTCGTCCAAAAAATTCATCAGAAGAAGGTGGCTGAAGACATGCTTGAGCAAGTGAATTCCGACCCAACATTTATCAAGCGCATCTTAACAGGTGATGAGACGTGGGTATATAAGTTTGACAAACCAGTCAACATGCAGCCAGGCGGCTGAATGGCGCTATCCACCTGAGTCGAAACCCAAAATACCACGTCAAAGTCGGTCAAAAGTGAAAGTCCTGCTATTCGTTTTCTTTGATTATTATGGTGTTGTGTACTCGGAATTCATTCCAAATGGTCCTACGGTAAATAAGAAATATTATTTGGAAGTTATATGATGTTTGAGAGGGAATGCTCGTAGGAAGCGGCCCAATTTGTGGAAAGAAAACTCATGGATTTTGCACCATGATAGCTCACCGTCTCGCAAGGCTCATATTGTGAACAGGTTTTTGACCAAAAACTAGACAAATATCATCGAACAGCCGGATTTAGCCCCCCTGTCACTTTTTTCTTTTCCTTAAATTGCCACTCCGCGGACGCCGCTTTGAGTCGATAGAGGCCATTAAGGAGAATTCGCTGAAGGAGCTGAAGAAGACCTCTTCAAACGCATTTCAAAGGTGCTTTGATGACTGGACTAATCGTTGGAAGATGTGTATTGCTTCGAATGGAGCCTACTTTGAAGACGACAAAATAAATTTTGATGATTAAACAATTATTTTGCGTTTTATTGAACAATTCCCGGTACCTTTTCGACAGAATAAGATTACAGTGGCCCAAGATACATTTTCAAACACCGCTATCACGAGAACTAGAGCAAATCTGGCATATCGGGAGACCCCATTGATTTTAGAAATTTCCAATTAAGTTAGGTCAACTAGTAAGGCTTTTGGTCAAAAAATAAATGGAAAGTCCGAGCAGAGTGTAATTAATATTTCCTTAGCCTGGAAGTATCTATAATCAATCATATATCATTATAGCAACTTTTGCTGATGATACAGCATTTATCGCTTATAACGAGTCCCCTGTAGAAGCTTCATATCTTTTGCAAAATCAACTCCAAATTTTGGAGTCTTGGCTTAACAAATGGAAAATAAAAGTTAATTCCGAAAAATCTACACATGTCACTTTTACATTAAGAAGAGAGCAATGCCCTGCTGTATTTTTAAATAATAAACAAATTCCCACTAGTGACAGAGTTAAATATTTAGGGATGCATCTTGATCGACGCCTCACGTGGAAAAGTCACATTCAGGCTAAGCAACAACAACTAAAAATTAAAACAACACGTATGCACTGGCTGCTTGGCCGTAACTCTCAACTTAGCCTAGAAAATAAAATACGGATCTACAAAGCTATTCTGAAGCCCATTTGGACCTACGGAATACAGCTATGGGGAACTGCTAGCAACTCCAATGTGGAGATCTTGCAACGTTACCAATCGAAAACATTGCGAAGCCTTGTTAATGCCCCTTGGTTTATTACCAATGAATCTATCCATAAGGACTTAGGTATTCCTTTTGTAAAGAATGAAATTCGAAAATATAGTACTAGATATCTGAAACGATTATCTAATCACATAAATCCAGCTGCTATTTGTTTATTAGACACAACCAATGAAACTATACGGTTAAAACGCAATCATATCTTAGACTTGCCATTCCTCTAGTATGAATCTACTCAACCTATAAACTTTAAGGTAAAATTAAGTAAGTTAATCTTAAGTGATAATATTAACAAACAATGAATTTAAGCAATCTTGAAGTACTAATGAATTTTAATAATTTAAGAACGAACTGTACAAGTTAATAAGCTGTTGTAATTTCTATGTAGATTTGCACAAAAGCAAAACTACCGCTGCCATTATCTTATAAGATCTAATTTGCTGAATGTCTTATAGTAGATAGATTGCAAATAAAGTAAGTTATAAAAAAAAAAAAAAAAAAAAAAATTATAATATTTATAAAATAAAAAATTTATATAACAATAATACTTGTAGAAATAAAATATAAAATAATATGTAAATAGATCGGAGTCACGTCGGTTTGCTGAAAAACTTTTCTGACGCCAGAAATGCTTTCTAAGATATCTCGTAAAGTATCGATGAAACAATTTCAAGTTAATGCGCGTTATCAAGAAGACATTTCCTACAAAAAATCGTTTGCTGTTTTTTATTTGGTTTACTTATTCAACTGTGAGTTACAGGGTGTTAACAGTGAAAATAAGCATAGAGAAAATTCGATACATTTTACAGTTTTTCTTTGATAACGGCGAAAATGCAAGTCGGGCCGCTGAAATTGGAAATGGAGTTTATGGTGCCGGGCATTTTTTATGTTAAAAACAAATTCGGTAAAATCATAAAAATAATAGCAGTTGAGTGGCACGTTAGTAGTATATATTATATAATAGTAAGAACGACTATCAGTTATAAACCACTTGCGCAAAAATTTTACGCGAAAATAATGGAATTTTGTCACGGTAGCTTAAATACCTCAGCTTATAAGAGGGCCACCGTGAAAGTTACGGAAGGGACGCGTTTTTCGTAGCTTACAAATATCTGTGCAATATGTTTGACAGCCATCAGACTCATCGAGTTTCCAATTTTTTCATCGCCAAAAATGTTGGACTGCCATTCAATAACCCAGAACTTATGATTATCGGCGAATTCGAGTCTAGCTGCTTTGTAGCTTCGGTTTAGACAGTCTAATTTCATATAATAAAATCGAGTATTCGTTCAAAATTTGCTGTTCTCAACTTTTCTTAGTATTGAGAGAAAGTTCACATTTAATTTGGTTAGTGCTGATGTTTTTATTGACAGCCAACCGTCTTATCTCTGCCTTACACCTGTCGTCAGTCTTAGGCTTCGGACCAGTTATTTTAATTTCCCCATATCTATTAGAAGTTTTCAAAAAGTTGAGTGGTATTTTAATTTTGATTTATTTTAGCGCTATTTGGAACTGAGACTTCACTACGAGTTAGAGTACTAGCGCGCAGTTCTCTTGGCATAGTGCCTTAAAAAGTTATTTTCCCCACATGAAAATTATTTATTTGCTAATAAAAAAAACACAATTTACCTTAAGGAATCTTTTAAATTGTGAAATGTGTATAAAAATATCACACAATTGCCAGAATAAGAACGCAAATCTTAACGGAGAAATGGCCCCTATTAACTATTTCCTTTCCTTTGATAAACTCAAATTTCAAGCAACGCTCAAAAGTAAGTAATGGACTTGAAGCAAAAGTAAAGTAAAGTAAAATAATTTAAAATTACCGCTACTTTGTGCAGACATTAGAATACATTACAAAGCAAATCAAGAAAATATTTTACAGCTATTTTAGAAAAGAAATTATGAAGTTAGTTTGCCCCATAAAACTATTTCGCTCAGTGTCAGTTAGTTCCAGCACGAGTTATCGTTCTCACGAAGGGCTCAACTGACAATTATCGTCATTGTGAGTATTTTGGTGTATGTATGTCTAGATCTAACGCCAAAATTTTATGATGTTACATACAACCGTTAAGTGAACAAAATTATAAGCCCCTTGAGCATAAGTGCGCGCGGTAACATCGGAAGAATTAAAGCCACAAGAAAGTAGAGAAGTATACAAAGAATATCTACAATTTACTTCCCTCTTTCATCAGGGTTATGCGCAAAATGATTCAATTATTTTATACACAAGTGTACATGAATGCATTTGCATACACAGCAGTTGCATTTAATGCATGTAAAGTGTATTTAAAAAAAAAAATGTATTGCGACGCTTTTTTCACCGCTCTTTTCATTGAACCAATCTTTGCCTCCAGCCACTCCGCGACGCACATATTTTATTGCTGCATTTCTTGTCTGCTGCCACACATTTACATTTGTTTTCACTCTGGCCGCAAAATATGCACTCATTCATATGCCCGCCCATATATCTGTACTTGGAATACGTAACAAAATGTTAAACGCCTCCCCGTATGCTTCTATGCGGACGTCTTCCCACTTCGAAGAGTGCATTTATAAATGAATGAGTTTAACAGTGTTGCGTTGTTTGATTGCTTTATGTATATGCGAGCGTGTTACTTTCGCTCCTATTCTTCACAAGTCGCACCCGGCTGCATCTGCCTCTGCCGCTTCCTCGTTCATTCCGACTTCCATTTTAATATGCGCGCCGCTTCATTTTTCAGCCGTCATTTGATTTCCTTTTTGCCGTTTTTCGCTTTTGCGGGCCGCTTGTGTGGCACTTCCTTGGTTTGTCGCAACTTACAACAAACAATTGCCCTGCCTCTTTACGCTCACCCACACTTTTACCTCTGTTTTTCTGTTTGCATATGTGGTTGGTTGTGTTGCATGCGGCATACACTGTGCATACGGTGACATTCCCTTTTAAGTCTATTGACACAATGTTAAATGGCTATACATTTTTTGTACTCTTATTCGTGTTTCCTTCACCACATTGCCTTTACATTTAGAGGGCGTTTGTTTCTGATTTGTGGAAACCGTTAGCGTGGGAAAACTTATAAAGTTGTAAAGAAGAAAAGGAAATTTCGCTATATTGTCAACTACTTAGCTGTTACAATTATGTTTTTTTTTTCAATTATTAAAGCATTTAGAGCGACAGTCATTCTAAATCAGATTAGACGAAAATGTCGATATTACGCTGAAAAGGTTGGCATGCATGGAAAATTAAGAAATATTGGTGTATTTGAAAAGGCACCTAACTCTCTTTTTACGCGACCTTTATGTACACGATTCTGAAAATAGTTAACTAATACTTTTTTTACACGAAATTTTCGACCTTACTCGAATCTAAAAACAAAACAAAAAAAAAAATTACAAAAGTAATGCCTTCTTAAGAGGTTTTAAGAGGTTTGGATTAAGAGCTTAGGGGTAGTCAGAATTTTCAAAAAATTTGGATTTCCTCAAAGTATAATATCTTAAAACTTTTGTGTGAAAATTTGAAGTGAATCCGACAAATAATTTTCGAGTTATTCAACAATTAACAAAGTGCGCTTGGGCGCTCCGGAGCAGATAGCAAAACTTGAAATGCGTTTTGCTCAAAACTATGTTCTTTGAACTGGTGATGACTGTAACTTAAAAATTGCTTGGTAGACTTCAATAAAATGTATAGTGCTTTTGAAAAACATAAAAAACTAGTGCCGGATCAAATCTTTATTTTTCAAAAATTTCGATTTTTTTAAACAATTTATTGTCGATTTTTTTTCGAAAATCTAATACATATTTCCTGAGGCCGTTATATTGTTTATTTTGAATATAAAAAAGCTTCGATCAGGCGCAAGTTTATCTTTTAATAAAACTAATTTCTCTAGTCCGATTGATTAATTTTGCTAAAATCAATTTTTGAATAATTTTTTTACTGAATAAAAAAAGTAGTTTTGAGTAATGGAAACCTTTAATTTACCTTTACGGTCACCTCTGTTTGCCTGCTTGTTTACTGTATTTGTCTAGTTCCAGGGTCAGGCATATTGCCCTAAAAATTATATGCAATAAGAGTTTCACTACCACAACTTATTTAATGGTAGTTGAAATACGAAAAAAGCTTCTATTATAATTATTTTTTTCCTTCTTCACTCCTCTCGGGAGTATAGGACCTCGAAAAGACTCTTCCATCGTACACGGTTCTGTGCTAATAATGTCTTTCACAGTCCCATGGGCATCTGCTAGTTCGCCCAGCAGGATCCGACGAAGCACGACCGTTGAAGGTGATATCAACCTTGTCATTGTGCTTCGTCGGGTTCGACACGGACCTTACGGTGGACCAGAGCTTGCTCACACCAGAGGTGAAGTTGTAGGACTTCAAATGCTCTTCCCATTTGTTCCGCTTGTGTTGGGTTACCAGTTGCCGTATCTCGGAATTGAGATCCTTTATCCGAGGCTCCCCTAGATCGGCCTGGCGTAGGCGATCACGCTTGTTCGCCAGAAATTGGGACGTATGTCCCTAATCTTTCCAGCGGGTATGAAGCGAGCAGCGGCGTTCGCCTGCGCGCACACGGTGCGAATGGGGAGAGCGGCGAAGATGTCTTTAATAAATTCCGCGAATCTGGTCCAATCAGTCAGCAGGCCTCTCGATCGAGGCGATAATGGGCAAGTGGTCTGATGCAAGCGATAGCATAGGTCGCCAGGTTATGCTATTTATCAGACCTGCGCTAGCACTTGTGATATCAGGCGAGCTGCAGCAATTGCCCACTACCCTGGTGGGGGCGTCGTCGTTTACAGTGCTGAATGTCGAGTCGTCTATCTGCTCTGCCAATAGCTGTCCCCTATGATCATTTGGCAGGCTTGAATGCCAAAGATCGTAATGCGCATTAAAGTCACCTACTACCAATCGGTTTTCACCTCTGATGAGCGCACCAATATCAGGGTGATATCCTGCCGGCCAGCAGGTGACAGCGGGTATGTAAATATTATATACTTCGAGCTCGGCATCGCCTGACCGGACAGCAATCCCTTGACATTCTAAGGTGGTGTCCCTGCCGTCGGTGCCTTCATCGATAAGACGATACTGCAGTGTATGGTGGACTATGAACGCTAAGCGCCCACCGTGGTTTCGCTCGCGATCCTTTCTGTGCACATTGTAGCCGTCCCTGGTGATCAGGGGAGCTAGCGTGCAGTCTTCAATCTTAGTCGTAAGTCCGTTGCAGTTTAGTTGTAGGAGTTTAAAACTCCTCGAGAGTGTCATCGTAACTCGGGGGGTGAGGGACGCGTGGTGTTGTTTGCGCTGATCCTGCTGTGCGTTCCGCAAGAGTTGTTGTGGCCTGACGTTGGCAGACGGCCGCGCCGCAGAGGGCGGTTGCGGGTGCAGAGCTCTGCAGCAGGGGTCAACGAAGTCGCGTGTCCACTCACGGATGGTGCCCAGGCCAGAGCACCTCCGAAAGTGGCACCAGCCATTGCAAGAATTGCATTGGACTGTTGTCAGGTTCTGGTCTGACACACGGAGCAGACTGTGCGGGGGACCAAGAGCTGCTGGTTTGTCCCCGCACTGGAATATGAGCAGGGGGGTTGTGGGTCGTTGGAGGAGCTGTGTTGATCATGGGGGCTCCTTGCTGTTGAGGTGTTGTTGGCAAAGTGCTGGTGGCCAATTGTGATCACCTCTTCGAGAGATAACACTGTCCGGAAACTTTTCCCGTAAAAGATCAATGGTTTCGTTGCTTGTGTGGCACGTAGCACCGTCTTGCTGAAAATAAACGTTGTCCAGATCAATACCATCCAATTCCGGCCATAAAAAATCGTTAATCATCTCTCGATAACGATATATAACACCTGTTGTTGGAAAACCCTTTTATTTTGAGAAAAACTCATTTAAAATTTTCCTATCAATTCATGTAGAGTTATACGAATTATTAAATTACTTGCACTGTGCCATCTATTCCTGGGCCATACAATAGTTCTTCAGCCGTCAGAACAGGAACCAAAATATCGATTTGCTGTTACCTGCGTGACATTCTACCTTCTCGAGTGTTATCGTTGACGCGCTTATCTGTCACTTTCATAAGCGCAGCATCCATTTTTTTAGCATGCCAATGAGAATTAGGCCCACAATTAAGTCCTAGTGTATTCATTATAACCAATAATGAATGTATACCTTCATAGAATATACAAGTATGCAGCAATTTGATAGCTTTTAAAACATCAGGAGGTAAGGGAGAGTAATCGAGTAATCGAGTATAAGTAGCAACCTTTCCTCTTGTTTCAGCACGTTGGTAAGAGCACCAAGAATCTTCGCCTTCGGCTTTTCATTGCCCGAGCCGTACTGATAAAAGGTTGCCATTATAGCAGATTTCAAATCATAATAGAATCACAATGCCGGCGTATTGATAAACCATAGTACATAATTAATTTGTATATTACTTTTCCTGTAAGCTTACCTCGACAGCTGCTGTATGCTTACCTCGACAACTGCGAGCGCAAGCTCGAACGTTCCGGAGCGCCCTTTGTTAATTGTTGAATAATTCGATTTACTTCGTTGGATTCCCTTCAAATTTTCACACAATATTTTTAGAATATTGTCTTTATGAAAATGACTACCTTAACTGTTTAAAGAGCTTCTTAATTCAACTACCTCAACAAACCAAGTGTATTTAAGGTTTCTGGAACAAGTCATGAAAAAGCCGTTTGGAGTCGGCTTTAAAAAGAGTAGGTCTCTCCATTTGTGGAAAATCATCAAAGCACCAATTATAACTCCGAAAATATAAGAAGGTTAGCTAATGTTTTTTTGAGCTATTTTGAAGTGAAAACTTCTTTAGAATCGTTGGGAGTGATTTGAGAAAAAGTGAAACGAAAAAGCGACACCAAAAAGAAGAAGAAAAAAGATATACGTATATATATGTATGTATAGAAAATGCTTCATTACATATATGTATATATGTCATATGTTGTGTGTATGTACATATGTGCCTCGCCACAGCAAAACATACGGTAAAATTTCTCAAGAAATCCAGCGCGCATTCATAGGCACAGCGCACATTCATAGGCACAGCATTGCATGTACAGTAGGGCGGGTCGATTTAAAAATCGCTCATTGCTCTATGAAAATCGTATTCTAGGGATGAAAATAAGAAACTTTGCCGAAGGAACCATACCTCTAAAACGAATTCTGATGTCCCCCAATTTCAAAATATCACCATTTTTGGCCTTTACATGAAAAAATCAGCTAAATGGCTATGTTTTTTCTTTATTTTTATTTATTGTATAATATTATCTATTTTTTCTCATAAGAAATTTATTTAGTCAGAACATATGTAAATGAATGAATGTGAGTTATAGAAAAGAAACTAAAAAGTTCGACCCATATTGGGGGACATCAGAAATCGTTTTAGAGGTATGGCTCCTTCGGCAAAATTTCTTATTCTGATCCCTAGAATATGATTTTCACAGAGCAATGGGCGATTTTTTTGCCTTCCCACAAATCGACCCGGCCTAATGTACAGTAACCTTGAACAGGCAGCTGTGGTTGTCGAGCATTTAGAAACATATATTTACATACATATATGGGTGCAAACATATTTACGGAGCCGCGGGCACTCGACTTGACAAAAATTTAATATTGGCAAATAATTCTACGCGAAATATTCCAATATTGACTATTTTCGAATTGTCGAGAAAATTAGCATATGGGCGGCTCGTTTTATGAATGAAAGTACTTGCTCTTAGAACTATGAGCTCGAATTTATAAATCAATTTTTTGATGATGAGTTTTTGTTGCACAGTACAATAGTTGAAACTGTTCGGCGCCGCCGCGACTGTTCAGCGCTATGGCAACTAGGATGATGGCCGCTACGCCTGCGCCTATTAATGCATTTTGTTCTTGTAGTCGCTAGGCATAGAATTTTAGCTTTGGACGACATACGCATTTACAGGAATAAAGTGAGTGGCCTGTGTGTGCGGTTGTATGTAGATGCATATGTGTATATTAATAAACATTGTTTTGCTGGAAGTTCAGAACACAAATATGTATGTACGTACATAGGCTAGGCCATAGTATAGCATACATACATATGTATAAAAAATTCAAACCAAGCGTCCTACGAATGTTTACGTGTATGTTAGTACGTCTGTGTAATACACGCGTTACGACGCACATAATAGCAACCGCGTGTGCTGTATTGCGTCCGTATTTTTATATTCGTAAATATTTTCATTTTTAAATATTTACCGAAATTATGCCGAATAATGCAGAAAAGTGTCGTGAATATCGACAGAAAAAAAACAAAAAGAAAATAAAACTAAAACAGTTTTAATTGTGGCAGTTTATATTTCACCGAATCAATCAATAAATAGCATCACGGAATTCATTCACAAAAATTTAATAAAGTATACACCAGAAGTATCGCGGATACTTAGAAAAGATTATGATAAAGTTCCAATGATATTAAGTGGCGATTTTAACGTCAATTTTGCATTGGACACAGCGGTTTCTTTACTTGACTTTCTCCATACAACATTCAATTTAAAAATGTGTAACAATCGCACTGAATCGACAACACGATCAAAAACAACCATTGATGCGGTATTTCAAAGATATGTTGACAACATCGAAACCAAAGCATTTGTATCATGTTTTAGCTATTATAAGCCACTCGTATCATTTGTTGAAATTGAAAACATTGAGGATGAATAATAATAAAATGAAGAAAAAAATATGAACTTTATAGCAATATTATAATGAACCTATAATTATCCCGCTCCTAATGCTGCTTTCGTCTTATTCTCTCTCAGTTTGTTTTACGGAAGGTTTCACTTCTATCGCGTCTAACCGTTAGAGTGGTATTTTTTTCCATTTTTCTTTATTTATTGAATCTTTCTTGTATAAGAAACTAACAATAAGTTTACAAATCTTATATACTAGAGTAATAGGCTTCCTTGCCAGTGCTAAGAAACGAATTATTTGCTCAAATGAATATACCTATATTTACATATATGATTAAATCGGCTGTGAATCGCAAATTCTACATAGTTGGGAGCTGGAAAGACCGGGTTTCCAGTCTCCGATTCTTCGTAGCTGGGAGCCGGAAAGGCCTAGTTTCCAGTCTACCTTAGAGCTTCCGTTGTCCCTCATGTCGATTGTGAAAATGTTGCTCTTTTTTGTTTTTTTTCGAATGTGATAGATGTGGTTGGAGGAAGTTGTGGACGGACTCTCGTGTGAGATGAGATAATTAAGATAGTGCAGACTTGAAGATGTCTCTTTTTTTCAATCTCGTGAGACCTTCATCTAAAAGTAGATTTCGCGCTAGTTTATTGGGATGGTCTTCTAGCTTTTGTAGGTATTTTTTGCTCAACCGTACTATTTCATCGGCTACACGAGGTATGCAAATATCTCTGTGAATGTTAGCGTTCTTTATATACCATGGAGCTCCCGTGATTATCCGCAAGGCTTTAGATTGCACTCTCTGAAGTTCTTCGATGTTTGAGGGCGTAGCCGTTCCCCACATTTCTATACCATATGTCCATATTGGTTTTAGCATGATTTTATATAGTAGCACTTTGTACTCTAGAGGTAATGGAGATTTCGAATTAAGCATTAAATATAGGCTTTTCATTTTAAGCTTGATATTCGACACTTTCTTTTCAATATGATTCCGCCATGTGAGTCTTCTATCTAAGTGAATTCCAAGATATTTTATTTCGTTTTGCTGTGGTATATTCTGACCATTTATTGTAACTGAGCAAGTTTCTTTTCTTAGAGTAAAAGTAATATAATATGCACGCATTTGGTTTCATTAACCTTTATTCTCCAGTTTTTAAGCCATACTTCTGTTTCAAGTATATGCCTTTGTAATATAGACGTTGCTACTTTTGGGTCTGTGTGAGTGCAAAGCATTGCAGAATCATCGGCAAATGTTGATGTCATTGTTTGGCTCGTCGTTGGCATATCAGATGTGTATAATACATATAAAATAGGCTACCTTGTGGAACTCCAGCGTCTATTCTATAATGCCGAGAGAAAAAATCTTTTTGCTTTTCAACAAATTCTCTATTAGTGATATAGTTTTGCAGCAAGAGGTGTACATTCGTAGGCAGTAAACTAGTAATTTTGTGAATTAGGGCGCGGTGCCATACCTTATCGAATGCTTGTGCTACGTCTAAGAACAAAAGCTTAAAGCCCATCTCTTTTAATGTTATGTACATTAATATCTATATGAGTATCTTCAGGTGTAACCTACTTGCTACAACTCAATGCCTTATTTTAAATGCCATTTGGAGCTTTAGAGTTATTTATATGTATATATACATAAGTTCTTCCAGTGAATGCGCTTCCGACAAGTTTTTACCTGCCGCTCTTATGGGATTGATTGGAAAAGTTTTGAATAAAGCAACTATCGAATACATTTTATTGTAAGTACTTGGCGGTGAATGACCGTATGAAAGAGAAAACGATTTCTACACAGAAATAAGTATTTGCCAATAAACATTTCACTACAAAAACTGCGGCGATGTTCAATGAAATCGAGAAATGAACTTTCAAACAAAATCCATACAGCGCTGAGTATTAAATATTGCCTGTGAGTTCCGCGAAGCTGGACGTTTGTATGCAACCGCTGTATTCATACTCAATATTAAAGTGTTGCAACAACAGCAGCTGCTGCTATTGCATTTAAACTACTCCATTCGCTTTTGATGTTCAGTATGGCCGTCAAGTATCCGACGGCTGAGCTATTTGCAGATACTACGCAAATTTGCATTGCTGAGTTGGCTGTCGGCAACTGTTGCTTGTGTTGTTGAATAATATTTTTTTTTGTTTTTTTTCGTATGCTTTACTTTGCAATGGAGTTATTAATTTCAAGTAGACAGAAAAGTGCGCTGGCGCTCGTGGAATAAAGTTGCTTATGCATAGTTGCAGGCGAAAATATGTAGCTGCGATGAAGTTTATTCAAATAACTTCGCTTAATACTTATAAAAGGTAGATTTATATGTAGAACTGGTCAAAGTTAGGAAAAATGCAAATTACGTAACACTCTTAGATGCACTGCCACTCCAGCACTTCACGCTTTGCTATTTAAATGGGGTAAATGGAGATATTGCAGGAAAAACTGATTTTGCCCACATGGCGATTGGGTTATGAAGGGAGGGATGTCAGTTTTGTAAACTATCAAAACGTTTGGAAACATGGATTTTATTACCGCCGTGGTTCCTTCTCCGCCCGCATCTAATGAAGGACGGATCGGAAGGGATTTAAAAGCTGAAAATGCTGTACGCTATTGCAGTAGGCTTTGGTAAGTTACGTGCTTCAGAAACGAGTTCTCCACGGAAGTTCCCAAAAACAAAAAAACAAAAAAAGAAACAATAGAATGGAGAGTGTCTCGAGAGTGCTCCCATATCAAAACAATGTACATAATTCACTTCGAAGTAATGCGAAAGCGGTTCCAGGGTGTGCGATGGTTCCAAACGAGGGGGAGTTTTTTTAGTCTCCAGCCATACCATTGCAGTGACGCCAGCTTTGACGACGCATTAGGCATTTAAGCCCCACCTCATCCGCAAAAAAAACAAAAAAATCTAAATCTGATCTGGCAGTCAGGCTACAATTAAAGTTCTGCCTTGAAGTAGCAGAAATTTCATTCCTGAAATAAGCAAAGCTCGAAGTATGCTACGACGGACACAGGACCATTCCACTGCAGACGAGCAGTCAGGTCTGGAAATCAGCTATAATAGATAGATAGATATATGAATAAGGTTTTCACTTCGACTTCATGGTCTTTAGTGGCTTCTACTCATCGCAGCCCTTCATTCAAGCCCAGTCCACTTATTAAACTCAGGATAGAGCTGGGTGTGATTGAGCGTATATGCCTTTCCTCTGGCTGCTATTGGCCCAGATATCTCAACCTTCTCCGCGCTATAGCGCTGCATTCCTGGAGAAGGTGCATTGGAGTCTCTTGGGATTGGTCGCAGAAACGGCAAGAGTCCGTAGATCAAATCCTGATCGTGAGCCGATAACCTCACAGTCTGCAGTGGCCTGTGAGGATGCCCGTGAGCATTCTCAGATTATCCTTGTGGAGGGTTATAAGTAGAGATCGGTTTTTTATGCAAATTGAATATTTTATTATGATGAGTTTCTACCTAGGTGCGAACTTCATGTGATGTTAAACAAAATATGCACTTGCATAAGAATCCGATCTCTAGTTATGAGTTTCTTAAACCTCTTTTGGTTGTACCCTCACAGTAAGGATTTCGCCCTATAGTTTGGTGGCAGCAATCCTCTCTTAGATGTAGCTCTTCACTCCTGAGATTCTCCTTGATGGTGTGTTGTCCCATGGCAAGGAAAGGGTTGGGTCCTATTAAGGGTGGGGCCGCAGAATCTCGTGCCAATGCGACCACTACTTCGTTCTCAGTTATACCCCTGTGTCCGGGGACCCAAATTATCCGGATGCTATAATACGGGTGCTTCTCTATCTTCCCGTGATGATGATGATTAATTGCTATTGCGCCGATCATTGAGCGCATAATGTCATGCAGTCTATCTATCTTCGTGTACTCAAATAAAATCTAGCCCAAAGTCTTTTTAGTATTTCATCAGAGCTATTTTACACCGGTAATTACTTATGCTTCTTCCACCCAGTAGACTGTCCATCTTTTTGCTGACTTCTTTAGTTCAAATTTTGAATGAATTTGAGTCCCCACATGAAAATCCAATTCCCCTATTAATTTTGGATCTCCCTCGCTAACCATAGAAGATGTTTGGAATAGAGTTCCGCACATCAAAAGCTCTCCACTGCCAGATGTTTTTGGCTTCCATTCTGCTCTATTCAAGAACTTTTCCACTTTTGTATAAACATATGCATTTTTAATAAATCCCTTGAATGTAGAGACTTCATTAGAGATGTAGAGACGCTTGGAAGCATTGGAATATTGGAGCATTTGATTGGGGCATACAATCGCTTCCGGATTCACACTGAGAAGGAAATTGCAGCTAATGGACATTTTATTGAATGATTTTATGGATATACTCGTACAATAAATTAATATTGTGTAAAAAGTTCGTGAAGTTTCACTAAATTTTCTACAAAATAAATATAATAAGTTTTACTCTCAAGTTGCCCCCAAACACTTTACACTACCTGATTAGTGATGCACAGTGGACATCCCTTTATCTTGAATAAGCTCTGCATTAGTGTAATCTACACCCAGGGGCTCACTCATGAAACATTTAGACTAGTCTGGCCTAGAAGAAATAAGCAAAAAACTAAGTTCTTTATCAATCTGTACCGGCTTTCCTTTAGTAGGGTATCATCACCGGAGGCTGCCTAATGGGCACACTTAGGAAACGTATGTGAGTTCCCTCAAGAGCGTCTGCCACTGCCCTGCTCTTACCTATTTATATATGTATATATACAATTGGCGCGTACATCGTTTCTGAGTGTTTCGCCGAGCTCCGAACGGCAGATATTTGTTATGAAGTCGCATTGCTTAGGGGCGACCGCTATTAAACAAAAAAATTCCGAGTGGTAGTCACGCACCAACCTATTCGGCTACGGCGGTCGCCTGGTTAGATATATTTATGATAATAATAATAATTTAAGACCTTCCCTTAATTTGAAATGGTGTTTTTTAGGGGTTTCTTTAAACGCGTTTAAAACGAAACGGATTTTTTTGTAAATTTTTTTTATAAATAATAGTCAACGTGAGTCCGTGTATTTTAGGTGAGGCACGGCAAGATGTGAAGAAATTCCATTCGACACAGACCAGTTTTTTAAGGAGTGATTTAGGACGAGCCGGGAATCCTTCGCCTTTTTATGTAATGAAGTCCATTGCAAAAGCTAATACAATGAATGACAAAAATGCATCACCTTAGGCAAACGTATTACGATTACTTTGTATGCGCTTGGTTCCTCACCCAGTGATGCTGTGAGCTATTACAACAATAAGGTTTGTTATATATAAGTGCCTGCGATGAAAATACTGACCTTAATTTTTCAGAGGTATAGGTTTATGTATATAACACCGCGTTACACACATTCTGTCCTATGAACCAAATATACTTTTTCGGAAAGGGGATAAAAAATAAAAATATACGTATATCGGCGATTTTCATGTACACGTCACAATTGTTTTTTTTTGTATTTTATAACTTTAAACGAGCAATTCTTGTATGCATATTTGTCTACCCACACGATCTCAGGATTAGCTTAACGGATTTGAATGAAATTGGGCACACAGATAATGTATCACATTTCTAGGCTTTTCACCTAGGTGTTGCCACTGACAATGTTTCACAGGGTTGCCACCTGTTCGAAATTAAAAAAAAATTGCATGAGATATGCCGATATGGGTATCAAAAGAAAGGTATTTCACTCCGCATTACAATAGAGATATAAAGCCCAGAATTTTTTTATTAATTTTATTAGGCCTTTTATTTTTGCGTTTGTAAGCATTTAACAAAATTTGATACGACACCGAGCTTAATGTGTAGTGATGGCAAAATGATTTGAGATGGCTGCACTAATGGTAGATTTTCTATACTTTCTACGCCTACTTTGCAGCATGTTCGCGGGTCCACTTAAATGCAGTGTAATGTTGATCTCTTGTGCGACCTTCCCATGTACACAAAAAGCACAGGTGGGTTGGAAATCCATGCTTAACACCCATGAGTAATCCCACCACTTTTAGATCGCACCATATTTTCCAATTATGCTCTTGGTAGTTTATCAGTTGTAATATTAATTCCATGCTTTCGTATGTTTCTTTGAGGTTGGCATATGCGATCGGGACAGCTGGATGTTTGTTACCGATATGAAGCAGCACTACTTTAAGGCTGTTGACCGATGCATCGATGAAAAGTCGCCACTCCTCTGAAATATGAGGGTAACCAATTTTTTCAAACATCGAATCAATATCACAACAATAAGCCGATCTTCGTGTAATTTAAAAAATTCGTCATATGGAATACTGCACGTCCAACACGAGCGGCTGCTATTTTAAAATCAGCCGCCACTATATTCCACTGCTTAAAGCGTGATGCAAAGAGTTCGGCTGTTCTCTTTGACAAATTTCCTTCTCGTACAAAGTCATTGAAGTCGGCTTGCATTACTAAATGCGGCACTGCAGTCCCAAGTTCACTGGGTGTTGGTACAAATTCCGATACTTCTGGTTCCCCGCATCTCGCATTCGATGCAAGAAATGTTGATAGCATTGTTGGTGCTACTGTTGGTTCTCCATCCCTTAATTCGGGAACATCATCAAAAACATCCATTCAAGCCGCTATACGTTCTTTTGGTGAGTACAGAACCGCTGGAATAACCGATTCTACATTAGCGTAGCGAATTTTGTTGCGGCGAAAGTATTGGTACCCTTTAGTTTGAGTAAAAGTTACGCAAAAGTAGGACAGTTTACTGCAGCGCTCCGTACGTGGTAGCCAAATTGTTGGTACAGAGTACTTTATTGTTGACCTTCCATCAGTAAACTTGCATAAATTTCTATAGCAATAGTCACACACGACTTCCGGAGTATACCACAAGTAAGGAACATAAGCAGTCTTGAATATTTTCTGAAACGAATTAACCACTGTTTTCGTAATATTTTTAAAATTTTTACTTGGTGCGAATAAGCCACAAACGTAGCAAAAGTTATTTCGAGTCGGGCACTGCATTTTTCGTAAGATGAAATATACAGAAAGACGTTTTCGCGCAGCAGAACTTAAAACAATTGTCAAAGTATACGTCTCCTAGTAGCGCAACTGTCCAATGATCGGAACTTCCGGAACTGGAACAAACACACAAACGGCACAGAGTGTGTTGTATGAAACAATAAATTAAAGGTTAATAAGTTGTTTAAAAATTTGGAGTCCCTTCAAGTAATGCCGAAAATTTAGAAAATTTTTTTTTTTTTTTAGAAAAAGAAAATTCTAGAAAATCTGAGAATTGATATTTTAGATTTAGATTTTTTTTTAATTTTACATAATAAAAACATTTCCACGAGTCTGCCTGCAGAAAGCAGCGCGATCGGATCACGGAAAAAGGGTTAAAAATTGATCCAAAGTTTTTCACACAGGCGGACTACGAGCTCTATATTTTATACATAAAAAAAAAAAAATTGTGACGTGTACATGAAAATCGCCGATACACGTGTATTTTTATTTTTTCTCCCCTTTCCGAAAACGTATATTTGGTTGATAGGACAGAAAATAAGTTCGTTTTTGTAACGCAGTGTAATTGTTGGGGCAGCAGTTGTTCTTAAAGCAAGTTTCTCAAAGCCCTGTTCTTAGCGAGAACATGAAACCAATTTTTGGTATAAATGTTCTAGTCGTTGTGGTCAGCATATCTCTTTAGACGGTTTCTAATGAAGCCTCACCCTTACAACTCAACGGCCAGAAGCAGCGAAAAGTTCTTTAATGACCAACTTTCCAAGTCGATGAGGGTAATAGAGGAGCGGTTTCAGTGACTGAGGAGCAAGGTTTAGAAAAATTGGTAAAGCCAAACAAATTTTGTTTTCGGAAATCAACGAGAGTAACCAGAACCCACTTACTGTACTCAAGAGCACAACTTCAGCGAAGAAGAAATATGAAAATCAACCGCTTCGTTTTGACGTGATAACGTCTTATAATTCGATTTAACAGGCTGCACGCACGAAAAAATGTGTCGTTACCTTGCTCATTTAGCGTTACCTTGCTCATTTGTCGTTACCTTGCTCATTGCCGTTACCTTGACTGAACTGCAAGCGAAAGCGCGGAACGAACGACAAAGCAAACGAAAGGCTACGTTCGACATCTTGCTCTCTCCTATTTAAGTGAGCGTATATATGTATGTATATGTGCATATGTAGGTATATAAATTCACATACTTGTATTTGCATATGCCTTCTTCCTGTGTGCATGGTAATGAACCATTTCTCTGTTGAGAATAAACGATGATAGGAAAAATAGGAAATGAAAGGGAGTGTTTCAAGTGTAATGTGTCTTGAGAAAGTCAAATCGATGTTGATGCCTCTTAGTGTTTTTGACTTATTAAAGTCTGATGCACAATCGAAATTGAAGATATCTTTCATGAATTTGATAAATGTTTCGTCATTTTTCACGTTTGTGTAAATGTAACTTGACCTATTCCATTGCAATTCCATTTACCTCCTCCTCTACATCCATACAAAATATCTATCAAACAAATAAAATTAGAATTTTGTTTTGAAAATTGCAACCATTCCATCAATATTTTCTTATGACGTTGTCACGTTAAACTATCGTCAGTAAACCGACTTTACAGAACACCTCTTTTTTTTATGTTCCTTCAAAATTGCACTTATTTCATATTCTTCAGTTTAAATTAATTTCTTTATTATTAAATTAATTGAACCTAATTAAAGTACTAACAAGAAATACAAGGGAACTTTTTGTTCGACTAGTTTTAAACTAAAAGTTAGTTGAATTTATCTGCAAACTAAAAATAAATATAATTCATCATATGAAGGCCCTACAACATTCTTCTCATCTTTGTAAAACAAGAAAATCGTATACAAACCTTTTGCTATGAACAAAGTTACCTAAATTTATAAGATAAATTGTGAAATGTGTCTTTTATTTCCCTCGACGAAAGCAGGAATCCTGGTTGTTAAAAAATAAATCAGACTTCACAATCCCCGACCTCAAGTTCAAGAAGACGTTACGGTACGTTTTCCACCGAAAGCCGAATGGAGGAAAGGAAAAGTGATTGGTAGATTCGATGTCAAAATCTACACTGGCTGGCTTCTATTCAGAACCGCTCAACGTCTCCAAATCAATTCGACTTCCAGACTGCGCCAGCGTGTTCCACGCCGAACTTTTTGCAAACAGGAAAGCTTGCAAATCACTGAAACACTGCAGAGAAATTGATGCAAGAGTAATTAATAACTTTTCAGGACAGTAAAGAGGAACTAGAACCGCTTGGTCATTGGCTTCAAATTACTCCGATATGGGTTCTCGGTCATTGGAATATAGAGGATAATCAGACAGCAGATTAGCTAAAAAGAAAAGCTTCGGCACTAGATATAACAGAGGCGGTGGCAGTTGCTACCGCATTCAACGCAATAAAAACATCTAATGCTTCACACTAGTATGCGTTAGCCGAAAGAAAAACATGATCGTTATGCAACATATAGAAAACAAATTACCTGTTAGGATGCATTCGCTCAAACATTTCACGTACTATATTACTGCAACTCTTAGAGGCTACTGGCAGGTGACAGAAGCTGTCAGGCTGACGTCTTTTCCAATATTTATGCGAATGTCCCGGTTGAGCCAGAATAAGACTTCTTTCTTTCCGTAAGTGTTTCCTACATCAAATGAATGTAATCTTAGATATGAAGATAAAAAATTTGCTATTATATCTGGATCTCACAAAATAAATCTAAACAAAAAACAAAAAAAAAATAAAATTAAAAAAAACACATCATCGCACAAGAACAGGGGTAATAAAATGGTGCTCGTCGCTAATTAAGATTATTTAAGTAGAAAATCTTAACCATTGCAAAAACTAAGCAAACTTTTTAAAAATAAGTGGTGCCACGCTGATTTAATAAATTTCGCCCTAACTTTGATCACCTATTGCTGACCACGAAAAGAAACCTGTCCATTTTCCATCGTGAACACTAAATTTCAATTTGTCCCTTTGACGTTAAAAGCTGTAAATTTTATTGTTCATGAGTTTGGTGCTAAAAATTAACAGCAAGCCAAAATTTAATTTTACTAAAATGCGCGCGACTATTTAAAATACTGTCCGGATCGAATTTAGTCCATTCTCGCTTGTTTTGTTTAAGTCTCCCAACACTTTGAAGCACACTGCAATATTCATAAGCAGCAAAAAAACAATAAACGAACACAAAGCTTCCATCTCTGCTTGCGGCATCGTCCCTAAAAAATGCCAACATTCACACATAAACATGAATACTCGTATATACATACACAAATGTAGGTGCCTATGTATGTGTGCGAGCAGCTGCTGGTGCTTGCTTTTCACGTCGTGCCGCGAATGATTATAGTGATGAATGTTTGCGATCACTTCCCACTGCTTCACTACCCAAATCCCATTGCTAAGTTACATTGCATGGAATAATTTCTTGCTCACTTTTATTCGCTTGCACGCTTCAGCGTATTTACCCTTCCCTGGTTATTCCACTGAGAATTGAATCATTCGTGCACCATTGCCAGATGCCTGTATGTACATGTAAGTGCACACAATTACAGCTGCACTTGCTTACATATGCATACATACATAGACGTACATATGTATGTGTGCAGTGGGTTTGAATACAATTTGTTGCTGGCGCATAGGAGCTACAAGGGGACGTAATAACTTAAGCTAACTTATGAGTATAAATATTAAAGCTACATTTAAATTGTGTTGTATGAGTGAAATATATTTATTTGTTTACCTATAATATTGCTGCGTGTGCGTAAATAAATCGTGTGCTCCCCTAGTGTTTGGCGCATCAGTTATTAGTGCGAAGTTTCCGGATATAAATTATGAAAACGGATAGTAACAAAATCGGATTTAGAGAGTAGGTCCAGGGTACTACTCCCATATCTACGAGGGGTGTTCAAAAAATATGGTGAATTCTAACTCTTCTCAAGCAGTATTCATTTATTCACCAATTTCTATTTTATATCCTTCAAAGTGGTCCTCCGCAGATATAATACACTTAGGCCAGCGGTTTTTCCAATCCTCGAACCAGTTTTCATATGCACTCTTTTGTTCTTTGTATGTTCTTTTATAAGTTTCTTCAATCTTGGGAAGAGGAAAAGGTCGCAGGGGGCCAAATCTGGTGAATACGACGGCTAAGGGCTGATAAACGTGTTTTTTTTCTTTGTTGCCAAATAATCTCTCACAAGCAAAGCTGAGTGAGCAGATGCATTATCATGAATCAAAAGCCATACTTTTTTTCCGCAATTTCGAGCACATTTTCCATACTGCTTAACGCAAACGGCGCATAACTTCAAGGTAATATACCTTGTGCGACTTTGTGATAAGAACTCCTGATGCTCCACGCCATGGTAGTCGAAGAAAACCGTGAGCAAAACCTTGACATTTGATCGAACTTGGCGTATTTGTTTTGGTCTTGGCTCTCCTGTACTCTTCCATTGGGACGATTGGACTTCGGTTTGCCATTCGTCGTTTGTCATTGTCGTTGACCTCATTCAACAATTCCTCAGCGATGCTCATGCGACTGCGTTTGTGTGTTGTTTCAGTAATTTTGGAACGAACTATGCTGCCACATATTTCGTGCGCAAAATTTCCAAAAGGATTGCAGGGCATGAGCCAACCGATATGCTGACATCCTCAGCAACTTCTCTAATTGTGATCCGACGATTCTCCATAACAATTTTCTTCACATTTTCAACATTTTCACCGGTTGTTTATATGCTGAAGCGTCCAGAGCCAGCGTAGCCATTCACATCTACTCTACTTTCTGTGAAATGCTTGCTTGCAAACAATTTTTTTGACACAGAGTACTCTCATCGTATGCCACTGTCAACATTTTAAGTATTTTTGAGCACTGAATTCCAGTTTGTACACAAAATTTGATGCAACTTCTTTGATTCATTTTTTGGGTGGCATATATAAGGTATAGCTCTCTCTCCCCTTTTCCTCTACGTTATATCTTTTTTCTCTCTCGCGGAACGAAAATGCCCAGAACGTTGCAAGGCCTTGAAATTTTACTCTCCATTCTAGCTCGTCCATCGACGCCTAAGAAGTTTCACTTCAAAAATATACAAAGGAACTTCTTAGTCTTTCAAGCGAGTACATCTTCAAGATCGTGGCTTGTATAACCGGTCACTGGCTATTTGGTAGACATTCCTTGCGACTAGGCGTTTTCTACCACGAATATTGTAAAAGTTGTAGAGATGAGGAAGAGGAATAAGCAGTTGAGCACTTCCTTTGCACTTGTCCAGGCCTTACCTTAGAGCATTTTTTAAGTAGACACTTTTTCAATTCTCTTACACAACAGTTCGGCGTGGGAAGTGGAGGAATCCTGCGCTTCATAAGAGCCACAAAATGGTTTGGGGAAGGAAACCAAAAGGGGTTACCATGTTACAAGGTCCTATCACAATGGAGCTACAAGTTTCAAGTGAGTTGGTCGTACAGACCGCCCACCAATATAACCAACCTTACCAACCATAACCAAGCTTACCTTGGGTATATTTGAGATTTTGCAGATTGGACGATTTTTTGGACTTTCGATTTACTCTCCGACTTATGAATGGGTATAACGAACGACTTTTTCATATATCACTCGATATGTGATTGTATTTTCTTAACGACTTAGCCTCTTTTGAAGAGGTATTTTTTGGGTGTTTGGGCGTGTAAAACGGAAACGGAAAAAGATTTGTTATTTTTGTCTTGAGCATTTTATTTTATTTTTATTTTTTGTTTTTTGATCCATTGTTAAAAAATATTTTTTTTTTCGACCATACGAGGTCCATCCAAAAAGTTTTCGGCCTTCATTTTAAATGAGGCGAGGGCCTTAAAAATCGAAATGTGATTAATAATAATAATTTTATTGTATTTTTAAATCGTAAAAGACCCACATAAATAATCATATTTCAGAATGAAAGCAAACTAGCAGCAAAGTCTATCAGCCCATTCTATGATATTTGGAAGTTTGTAATTTTTTTCATTGAAGACATCAAAATAATGATTGTTTTCGGTACTTGGCTTCAATTATAGCTATTCTCTTAAGTGCGTGGATTATCAAATTTTCAGATATTTTAGACTTCGCACTTTTTTGTGGTTTTCGTGATTTACATTTCTCTTTTCTTCCGTTCTTCAATTTACTAAATAAAACGTCAATCAGACATAATTGTTTCTTCTGTAAATACGAAATGACTGATGCTATTTTAACGAGAGGGAAGATCAAAGTTGTATCCAAACCAGCTTACGAATAACGAATCAAGTTGAAACAATAAACGAATACAACTTTAATGAATTCGGTTTGAAAATTGATATTCCTCGAAAGCGTTTATAGTTTAGATGGTAAAAAAAAGCAAAAACCGCTGCCAGTTTTCCACAACTTGCGCTCGTCTATTTCTCTTTTTCAAATAGCTCTCCGCTTTTATTTTGTGGTTTAAGTCCTTCGGCGCGATAACTACGTAAAGTGTTCATGGCACTTTTGCTACTACTGCAGTGACTTCTGCTATGCAATGGTTAACCAATTAAATGTGGTACCCGTTAGTGTGACAACCGCATTAAATGTTAAATACGCATGCAAAGCAAGTCTTCCTAAGGTTCATCATACGCCATGGTAACCAGCATTCCAGTTGATAGCGCAAAATTTGCTTCAGAATTCAGCATTCGATTTCAATTATTATTTTCTTTTAGTTTGTAAATTATTGAAAAAGAGCAACCTCATGAATCGTGACAAAATCAACCCACTTCCGAAGCGGCTGGCGGCTGGTGGGAAAAGTAAATTCATTTACTAAAATGCCAAGCAAAAATGGAGAGATGAGCTAGTGCTAACGGTAGCCATTGTGGAATTGCAGGCTTCGCTGTGTATTTCGCCCTCTTAAGGGCGGGGTAGGGTTTTTAGGGTAAAAAAAAATCGATTTTGGTTTATTTGAGAAAATGAATGTACATAATCTCAAGAATGTTGTGTCCAAATTTTAAGTCAATCGGTGCAAAACTCACAAAGTTAGAGCATTATAACCGTTGGCCGCTCCGACTCGGCTACCTGCCATAAAAAACTTTAAATCGATTTTCTGGAAAACGACGTTTTTCAAGTCGGTGGACACTTTTTCTCTGAATCTACTCTACCGATCTTCCTGAAATTTTGTACACACTTTCTCTACATAATTACCGAGGTAACCCTGGGAGGCTTTTTTTTTTAATTTTTATTTATTTTACAATAAACAATATTATGCGATTTATCGTCTAAAAATCGCACTTCTACTTCAAATGTTAAAAAAAATTGAAAACAAATTTTTTTTTTATAAAAACTCGACAGGGTTACCTCGGACAATTGATTACCTAATGAAAACTCTTTGATTTTTTGATTTCAGATGATCCAATGCTGAGAAAAACTGTCCACCGCAAATTGGCTTTTTTCGAGACGTCTGCGTAGATCTGCTGTCAACGGCTCAATTTTGTATATTTTCTTGTGAAAATTTTTGAAAATATTTTTGAAATATGAGTTTACAGTACACTAATTGGATAAATAAATTTACATGAATCATCTTTCCAAAAAAAATTCATAAAAAAGTGCATATTTTTAGTGGAATTAACCCTACCCCCCCCCTTAACATATATTGAAGTGATGCTTAAATACTCTCAATTGCCTGGTATTACATTTGGAAGAAGTAGAAGAATTGCTGCCACTTTTATAATACACAAAAAGTAATAATAATCGCGTATTAGTTTTTTGTTTAACTACTTAATTGCTTTGTAAATATGTATGTAAGTGTATTCTTTACAAATTTTAAAGATTGATTTCTATTTGAAATGAAACTTCTTAGGCGTCGATGGACGAGCGAAAATGGAGAGTT
Organism: Anastrepha ludens; assembly: GCF_028408465.1. Classification (NCBI taxonomy): domain Eukaryota; kingdom Metazoa; phylum Arthropoda; class Insecta; order Diptera; family Tephritidae; genus Anastrepha; species Anastrepha ludens. Next base: position 17,042,400 of record NC_071500.1, read on the forward strand.
AAGTTTCAAGGCCATGCAACGTTTTGGGCATTTTCGTTCCGCGAGAGAGAAAAAAGATTTAACGTAGAGGAAAAGGATAGAGAGAGCTATACCTTGTATATATCTTAGATACACTTTAGGCTATTTTTCCTGAGGTTTTCCTTGTGGTTGCTAATTTCTAGTGAAAAATAACACTGCCTATTTTTTGGCGCTTGTTTGTTGGTGCAAACTTGTAGGAAATATATTTTTGGTGTCTACTTTTTGACGTTATATTACCTTGGTGCCTACTGTTTGGGGCGCTTTTTGGTCCGAGTTGCTTTGTCGTTTTTTTTTGCCTACGTTTTCGCGCTTATTTCCGTTTCCTGGCTATTGCTTGTGCGTACTATATTTTGTCCATTTGTATTCTCTGCAAATGATGTGAATTTATTTAGTTATACATTCTCATTCTATCTCTGGTCTCTCTTTCTCTCTCTCTCTCTCTCTCTCTCTCATTCTCTCTCGTGCCTCTCCCTCTTCCTTTGTCTACCTTGAATGTTTTACTTCTGTTATGTGTGCTACGCTACACGCACTTTGTAATAAATAAAAATAATAAATTTGAGTGATGGAAATATTTTTTTAAATGTACACTCATTATAACTACTTATATATGTAAGTCCATTTGCAATCCTTTCGCTTTTCCGAACAAATATTACAGCTCCAATTTAGATTTAATTCAATTTAGCAGCAGACACAACGTTGGAATAAACAAGCATACACATCAGTATGTATGTGCGCATTTGTCGTATTTGCTTTTGCAGAAATTTCAAAATAATTTGAATGCCGGGATTTCGTGGTTCATCCCGGAATACGGCTATCTAAACCGCCGAATAATTTTTCATTTTATTCGCAAAGGGACTTGTGGATCACACCCAACTTGGGAACGTCATGGGCCCATCCTATCTAAGTGCCATTCACAAAACTGCGTTATTGCTGAGACCGCAATTCAAAAAAGAAAATAAAGTCTAAGTTGCCCTGCGTTAAGAGGAATGCATTGCACAGTGGATACTTTCATTCATTCAAAATTGATTTCTATTACAATACATTTTATTAGAGTTCTAGTGATTTGTGATAGTGTATAATGGTCGCTATAATAACAAAGTCACATCAATAGATTCCGCTAGAAAGGAAACTTGCGACTTGAAACCTCACGTCAGGGTGTTGTTGCTCATTTTTAAGGTAAATCGGCATAGGAAACTTTGAGGTCTTCATATGTATATGTACATATAGATAGGTATATACATAATATATATGCATAGGAAATGTTGTATGTTCAGTAGTTCTGTGTAAAAAATAAACACTAGAAACAGCTTCATAGAATATTTTAACCCTCTAACTCATCAATAAAAGTTCCTGCTTTATCTGTTTTCATGGAAAAGTGCAACCTCATAACAGAAGTATATAATGGTTTAGGTGTGCTACATACAAAAATATTCATCATAAAATTTTACTACAAGTCTCTTAATACTCCAAAGCATTAAATTCAACTTAAAACTCTTCTTCTTTTTTATTAGAGGATTAAATTCTGTTCATTAACATTTTTATATAAATAACACAATTTGTTTGGCTAAAATAAAAAATAATTAAAAATAAGTGGTTAGATAAAGATGAAACACCAGAACCGACCTCTAGAGATGGTCTTCACCTCAAAAAGATTCTCCTGTCTATTTGGTGGGATAAGGCCGGTATTGTTTATTATGCACTTCTGGAACCAAACCAGACGATAACTGCTGATTATTATTCCCATCAGCTATCAAACCTGAATGAGGCACTTAAAAAAATCGGCCGTCTTTAGTGAATAGACGCAAAGTTTTGTTTCACCACAACAATGCAAGACCTTATACCGCAAGGCAAACATTAGGCAAACTGAACGAGCTCGGATGGGAGCTAACGCCGCATCCGCCATACTCTCTGGATATTGCACCTTCTGATCCCAATCCCATATGAGTAACAAGAACTACTCTTCAAAAGAAGCTATAAAAAGGGATATCGCAGCGTATTCTGGCTCCAAGAACAAACAAATTTTTGAGCAGGGAATGAAAACTTTGCCCAAACATTGGGAAGACATTGTAAATAATGAAGGAAAATATATTGTTGATTAATAAATACTTTAAACATCTCTTTTATTAATTTTAAAAGCACCTTTAAAAAACGCACGAACTTATGGACTGACCTGATAATTCCCAGTTTGTTCTAAGCTCGAATCCAATTTCCTTTGGAACCCAATTTATGCCTCTCATTCAAATAGGATTGAAAGGTTACAAGGAAAATTTATTTGATTCGCTCTGCAACCCCTTAATTTCTCTGATCCACTACTCCTCTACAATGCTCGATGCACGCTAATAAATCTGCGGTGGCTCTGATTGTCCCGAAGGTTTTAAACAGATTGGCTTCAATGCTCCTCAAAAAACTTTGCGCTTTCATTATCCGTTTAATGTCGAGACAGTCAAATCAAACTATTATAACTTTGCACCCATGTTTTTTTATTTATGACACGCAAGACACTGTCAGGTGGAGCCGAAGACGAAGAAGGGGGTGGAAATATCACGTCCTCCGCATGCCTGACAATGGGTTGGCTGAATCCGCAATGACGGGAAAACCGAGGACTACGAGGCCATCTGCCAACTCCATCGATAATTGACATTTATCTACTTCTTTTTACTTATTTTTTATTTTTAACGAAATAAATTGTATTTCTTGTATGAAATCGTTGATGAACAGAATTAAGTCCCATAAAGAAGATGAAAGAGAAGACAAGTTCCAAAAACAAATTGCATTTAAATGCTGTTGCTTGCTCCAGCGAAGTTGCCTTCTATGAGTTCGCCTGGGTTCATACAAATCCTATCAGCTCCTTCAACTCCTGTTAGCATTGCGTTTGCCACTTGTGTGTGTGTTTTTTTTTTTGATACTGAAAAAGATAACAACATAATTAGTTCTAAAAAATATACGAAAGTGCATTCCTTTTTGCATCTAAAACTGGCAGCCAAGAAATTTGCTACATTTTATGTTTTTATTTACTAAGAAGCTTAATTCATAGAAAAATAACAGCCAGGAAGGCAATAAAACTACTCTAGCATATAATAGATTGTTTTTTTAACTTTTTTTCTGCTTAATATTTTCTTTTCGCAAAATACCACATGAAAGTCTGAACAATTTTTTTGCTTCCTAATGGCAATGCCTTTGAAGAAAATAAAGGAACTAATGTCAATATTACGAAAAAATTAAAAAAAATACGACAGTATTAAAAGGGCACAAAAGGCAGTAGAGGCCCAACATTTTAACAGAAAGCCTCGCTGATGTTGATAATATTTCTAAGACAAAAATATTGTAATACAGTTAAGGAAGTGCTTTGTACGATAAGAATTGAATTTTATTTAATCTCTTTATCCCCATAATATTGAGATTTCACATAAATGTTATTGTAAGCGGACAAAAATCATGTAAAATTTTTATTAGTTGGGAACAAACTTCTGTTCGTCCTTACGATGTTGCAAGCTACAACTCCCAGTATCTGTGAGTTTTTTTGATTTCAAAAAGTAACAGTCCATTTAGCTTCAATTTTTCTCCAATGTGGACTGGACCGTATTTAGCTCGCCTTACTGGTTTGAATAACAGACCCGTCACAATAGGTCCGTTGCGGCAACGAATTTAAATGACAGAAAAATAAATTATGTCTATAGTATTTGAGTCGGAGGCGTCTCACATTGCAGGGTGATTTTTTCAGAGCTATAGGAAATTTAAAAAAAAAACACAAGTGAAATTCAGAAAAATGCATGACATTTTTATTTAAATTGATAGCACAGTCCATATAGTTTAATGTTTCAAGATTATTTCATGCAAATGTTGACCCCGACTGCGCTTCAAATGGTCCATCCGCTTAGTCCAATTTCGGCATACTCTTTCCAATTTTTCGGCCAGTATCTCACATATAAATGCTTTAATGTCTTCCAATGCGTTAATTGAAGCAGGCTCGTCTGAATAGACATGAGCTTTAACATAGCTCCACAAAAAATTATCTAAAGGCGTTATATCGCACGATCTGGGTGGCCGACTGACAAGTACCGAACGTGAAATAAAATGTTCAGCGAATTCGCCTCTCAACAAGTCCATTGTTACGCGTGCTGTGTGGCATGTGGCACCGTCTTGCTGAAACCACATGTCATGCACGTCAAGCTCTTGCGTTTTGGGCAAAAAAAAGTTGGATATCATTTCACGGTAGCGCTCACCATTTACAGTTACGTTACGATTCGCAGCATCTTTGAAGAAGTACGGTCCAATGATACCTTCAGCCCATAAACCGCACCAAACTGTGACCTTTCTGGATACATTGGTAGCTCTTGCAATTCTTCTGGCTGATCTTCACTCCAAAATCGACAATTCTGCTTATTTAAGTACCCACTGATCCAAAATTGAGCTTCGTCGCTGAACACAATATTTCGACTTTAAACTTTCTTAACAGAACACGCATTTTTATAATAAAATTCAATGATTTGCAAGTGTTGTTAAATTCTAGATTCATGGTTAAATTCTAGACCAAACTGAAGATGTTTGACAGTGAAATAAAACACGAAACGTGCGTAAGATGTTTAAACCAACTGTTTAAAAAGATAATAGCTTATAAATCACCCGTTACGTGCCGTATGCCATGCCGTAATGCACAAAAACTGGCTACTTTCAATTTTTGCCGCACAGAAAGCACGGCGAATGTTCCAACTCTTGAAAGAAAAACACATTTTTATCGATGTATATCAAATTAAATGCAGAAAAGAACTGATTTGGTTCGATTAGGTTAAATGGCGGCTCAAGCGAGGGGTCCACTTGGACAAAAAATGTAAAATTTGTCAGTTATGATACAATAAAGGTGGTTGGGAGGGGAACGGAGAGGGAGAGGAACCAAAGAGATGGAAAAAGCGGAGAAGGGGATTGGATTAGAGGACAACGACTAACAGTGGCGATCTACGTTTGTACTAACCACTTCAAGCCACTGATGAATTTCACCAGATGTTTGATATTTAAGCCCGCAATATCCGCCGGTGGTGAGAAAAATTAGAGCCCAGATGTTTAGCACTTAGCCAGAAGAGAGCAGGGCAACAGAGCATAGTGATACTTATTACTATCGTTTAAGTACCATCCGGCTCCAGACCCTATTTCATTCTTGGACCCCTCTGTAAAGAAAATATCCGTCAAACCTCCTTGAATGCATTCTGGATTGCTCCATTGCGAGAGCATGGACATCAAATTTCCTTCCAAGTGAAACTGTGGGTATCAGGTTAGGGGCCAAAAACAGAGGATACTGCTCGGATAGTAACCTAAAGATTTCTCTGTGTACCGAAGTTCCGTCTTCGTACCAGAAACCGTATTTATTGAGTCTACACATTGCTTTTATTGCTTCCTGTTGTATCTTAAGATCCAGGGGAAAAAAACCAAGCATAGCATTAAGGGCATCACCAGAGGTTGTACTCATGGCACTCGTAATCCATAAACATAAACTTCTTTTTAGCCTGTATAGTTCCCGGATTGTAGACAGAACCATGCTCCGTCACCACCAGACCACTGTGTATATCCATAGGACCACGGCAGGTTTCAGACCCCAGGTTTTAGCAAAGGCTCTACGGCATTGCTGAAAAATCCTGAATTAATGTGAATCTTCAGTGAAATGAGTGATGTCTCCCAAGTCAGCTTCGTTTGCATTAGTTTTAGTTTTAATCACGCAAATCACAATATTACCAAGCCATTCACTGAATTTTCACAAACATATAATTTCTCCTACTTTTATTTATTTTGTTCGCGTATTTTGTATTGCGGAGCGAGCTGACGTCAGAGTGAAGTAACAGTTTTTTAATAGCGCAACCTGCAGTGCTCAATTCGTCTTGAGTTCAGCACTACAGCGAGAGAGATTACAGTTGAGAATTTGCCAGTTCATTATTTGTTAGAAGATAAAGAACACAAACCAGTTACTGCTCTAAATTTGCCCGGAGCTCACCAGGGTGACAACAGTGAATTACCTTGCATGGTTGCATTGTCGGGTTTGTTTGTTTGCCGGCAGCAGATGTTTTTGGTTGTATGTGTTAGTTATTTTTTTGCCGCCTGAATCGGCCTGACACTTCATAATTGAAACGTTTGCACAAAAGAGTGCGGACCACATATTATTTCGTAATGTAATGTTTTTATTTCCATATTCCTACTTATACTCACAAACACAATGCCAGACGCACATACATATGCATGCATAGCACAGACATTTCCATAAGAAAATAAAAAATATATTTTTGTATGCACATAAAATAATAAACATTCAACAATTTCATACCTACATATATTTATATGTGGATCGCTGATGAACCCTTTTCACTCAAAGCCAACCTAAAATCCTGTAATCCGCTTTCTTAAAAATACCGCACACACGCACACACACCGACTTGTGCATTTAGTTGTGGCTGACTATTTTCATGTTAGGTTGACGCAACTTTTCGGGTTACTAACTGAAGCTGCGTCTTGGCTGCTGTGCATGTCATCTGTACATACATACTTGTGCACATACACACATACATATGTAAGTAAGTATTTACATATTTAGTAAAGGCGATTTAGCCCTAAAGTGGCCCTGGTTGGCAAACACATATTTTACACATTTCATGCACATTAGAACATATTTTCTTTACCATGCCATTCGTTGCTTGCTAAATTTTTGACCGTAGCAAGAACTGGATATGCTTTAAACGTAAGTTATATTAAAGAAATTTAATATTTTGCTACATATTTTTATTTGGAGTAAATTTCAACTGAAAACTGAAGTTTTCCTTATAAAATTGAGTTTCTCAAGAGTTCCTTGTAAAATTGCAGTATGGACGAAATAACGAATGAACAAAATTATTTTTATATGACGACATTGCGCAGCCCGCCAGGTGGAAAAAATTATAAAAAATTAGAAGAGGTTTGAGCCATTTCAAATTTTCACTTACTATCATAGAAGTTATGTGCTACAAAACTTCATAACTAAAACTTTCTTCTAACTCTGATTAAAAAGTTTGAAATTTTCATGGATTCTTATCGAATTTTTATAAATTTTGTACATCTTTTCTGTTTTTGTTTTCTAGTCAGGAGTTGTAAATCAAAATGTCTGAAACATCATCAAAGGTGCCGTCACACCAATGGTATGTGGGGCATGCTCCCACTAACACTATAACATTCCTCCTCCTCGGCTGATTTCCACCCTGGAACCGCGTAAGCATTTCTTCAAGGTGGAGCTGCGTTTACGTCTCCTGACACAGCAGGTTCCTGCGTCCAGGTTCCACTCCTGTGGGCGTATGGAGATTTTACGCCATCGATAGTATTCACTCCTCCCACTGGCTTCGAGAGCGGTTGTGGGGGGAATGAAACATCAGAGAAAATGCAATAGTCCGATACGCACAAACTATTCTCTTGTCTTCAGTTCGGTACTGCTGTGAGTGTTTGGCGCAAGCGTCTGTGTATGTCGTCGGTTTGTCTAAAGCAGTTCATCTCCACTGGCCACCTGCGAGCAAAGGCACCAAAAACTTTGTAGTCAACGAATAGGCTTTATATTTATAAGGTTGTTTTGTATTTTTTTTTTCTTGCTTTTCTCCTAAGAACTGTCGAATTATGACTTAGCTGGATTACGTAAATTGCATAAGAAATAATCTAGCTGGTTTTGCTACCTAATTAATTTAATATCTTAATAGTATTGAATACTTAGTCTATCTTTCTGCTTCTACTGCTGCTCGTTTCTGGGCTTTCCTCTCCCAGTCAATGCGGTTGAGCCTCGTCACGACTGTAGTCGCGAACGTTTTTGCGGCGTCCCATTTAGTGATGGTCGAGGACATATCCTGGACAAATCTTGCGTGGGATGGCATGTGTTTGAATGCCTTCGCCAGCATTGCTCATTCTTCACTGAAACGTCTGCAGTGAAAGGCCACATGTTCTGCGCTCTCGACTGTATTCGAGCAACTCGGGCAAAAAGGGCTGTCGGCCAGCTGGAAATGGTGTAGATATTCAAGGAAGCAGCCGTGTCCGGTGAGTATCTGAGTTAGGTAGTAGTCAATATCGCCATGCTTCCTATTCATCCACCTTTCAAGGTTCGGTATGAGTTTGTAAGTCCACCGACCTTTGGTTGACTCATCCCATCTTCTTTGCCATTCGACCATCGATCGCGTTCTTTCTACCGCCTTTTTTGCTATCTTCGGTTTCACTCCTTCTACTCCATAGAGGCGATACAGCGCCATCGCATGAATATCCTCTGGTATCTTTCTAGCAATAACACATATTGCGTCGTCTTATACCGTTCTATAAGCGCATGCAGTATGTAGTGCGCTGCGTCTGTGGGGGCGAACTACCTCGCGCATATAGCTATGTTTAGTCGCAGCCCATATCGGCGCCGCTTATAATACGATAGAGTTCGTCACAGTCGATATGAGTCGTCTCCTCTCTCCTTGCGGGCCACCTATGCTAGGAAGAATTCTCGCTAGTGCGTCATTGACAGCCGCTGCTTTACAATTAACTGCTGCCAGATGACACTTGAACTTTAGCCTCGTGTCGAGCATGACTCCGTGATACTTAATCGCCTCATGTGAGAATATTTCGTTTCCGCCAAACGTGATTCTCATTTTGTACATCTAAAATCCGGCAGGAGAGGAGGGGCTCGGCTGAAAAGGCCTCTCATACCCTGAGTACCTCTAGCGGCAGGTCTGTAAAGCTCATCAGAATCGAGTCCAGTAAGATCCAGATTATGGTATACTGGACAAATTATTCGGATTAAACAGTCAAAGGGCTGATGAAAGTAGTATTCATTCACCTCAGTACAGGAGGGTAACACCTCACCGAAATGGTTGACAGGTTCATGCTACAATCGCCTTCGTCTCGTTAAAGCCCTGGCAGGTCTTCAAGTACATTCGACGCTACGCCACCATTAAAGGTTCAGTTGAGACAACTCCTGACTAGTGTCTGCTTCCGCCTCTGAACATAAGCTCGCTTAAGGACTCATGTCAACCCTCGCGTGACCTCCCTGCACTTGCAAGCGAACTACTTTTAAGACAACGGTACATCGCGCGGATATAGCGGTTTGAAGCGGAGACCCAAAAAACAAACCTTCGATAGAATTGTTCCCACATCCACCGTATTTGACAGATTTGGCTCCCAGCGATGGAAAAAAAATCGTTCTACAAAAGAGGTATTGAAATGTTAGAGCGGCGCTGAAATGATCGCTTTATTCTTCACAGAAATAACGTTGATGAATGAAGCTAACTTTGAAAAAAAAAACGTATTTTCTTTATTAGGCCCGGAACTTTTCAGTCCATGTGTAGTATTAAGATTGTGAAACAAGACAAACCTTTTAAAACAGTCGTGACAGCTGATTGTTAATTTTGCAGCTGCAAGATGAAGGGGTGGAATAATTTTTGTGGATTTATTGCTAATCGCTGCATATGTGAACGTACCTGTACTTATAATTTTTGTTTTTACTTCCTCTCCTATGCCACTAGGCGCATATCGGCATGAAACTTCTCCCATATTGTTCGCGATACTCCAGCAAACACATTAGAATACTGTGTTCCGTTCTATTATTTCTGCTCTCTCTATTGATGCGTTCACCTTCTGCTTTTGAGAGCAGGGGTTTTCTCTTGCAAAAGTAATTAAATTTTGAATAGCCACCATGCAATGTGGTCGCTCACTAACCCTAAAGTTAGCCGTTAAAGGCACCATTGTAATCCCAACTCTTGTCATCATCAATAATAGTTTCGTAAATAGCAAATACACACACGTACATATGCCTACATAGCTAATTGTTGTGTGGAAATGAAACACCACTGTCGCTCAGTAAGCAAGCGAGCACGCGAACTACATACAACTACAACAAGCTATCAGAGAATAGGTATACGAGAATAGCAGCGGTTCAGTAGCCGTTAAACGGCAATTCGCCACTCGGCACAACACCCACGATGGAGAGAGTAATGTTTCTATCTTTCTTGCACAACACTACTAATTATATAGTGAATTTACATGAGTGCTTAAAATGGAGAACTCATTTAGAGTCCTGCTAACCGATATTAATGTTTTCAGTGCCACTTGTTACGCTATGATACCCACGAATATGCACACACATGAATAGTTATGTTAATCTCTTAGTATATACATAGGTCTTCCTTTTGGCGGTCGCTGAATGGATGGGTGCGTGATTACTATTCGGAAGTGTACAGGTTCGAATCTCCGTGCATGAAACCCAAGGGGATATATTAGAAAAGTGTTTCTGTTCTATTTTTTTGTATTTCTTTTATATTCTGTATTTCTGCCATGAAAAATCTCCTTGTAAAACACCATCTGCCATTCGGAGTCGGCTAAAAAATTGTAGATCCCTCCATTTGTGGTGAAAACAAAAACAAAAACGCACACCAGAACTAAGGTGAGGAGTTTGGCCAAACACCCATAAAATGTTTGCTGCTTTATCCGCATAAGTTGTTGTATTATTTTTTATCACTTAAAGTTTACTACAGGGAAACATATGCATGTTAGTTGTGGTTACAGCAGACCATAAGCGGGCGTTAAATGTTTTGCTGCAAAAGTGATTGCGATTCGTTTTTTTGTGAATTATGTGAACGTTCTTAGAAAACCACAGATGAGCATGAGTAGGTATGTATATACATATACATATCTACTTATATAAATAAAGTCATGCATATGAATAAGTAAGGAATAGTAAATTTAACTGTGGTAAACAATTTTCAAAGCAAAGGCGTGTAAAGAGTGCGCCTAAAACATGCAATGAAAAGTTGAAATGTGTGTGTGTATTGTGTGTGCGCGTGTGTGTGTACACATTTTCGACACCTGCTCTTCTTTGCTTTTCATTGAGGTCAAAAAGCTACCGGAGTATGGAGAAGGTGTCATTGGCGAGTCTACAGCACGGAAATGGTTTGCAAAGTTCAAAAATCGCGGCTTGGGGAGTGACGTCGATGACACGTCCCGCATCGGAAGGCCTTCTGAATTCGATGAAGAACATCTCAAATCATTTATGAAGGAGAACAGTCGCCAGATCAGTCGAGAATTGGCTGAAAAAATGAACTGCGATCATAAAACGATTCTCAATTACCTTCATTCAATGGGATTTACTGAAAAATTGGGCTCCTTGGAGCCAGGGTGTCTCACGAGCTCAACGAAAAACACAAGAAAAAACGTCTCAGCATTTCGTCTGCCATCGAGCAACACGCGTTCACAAACAGCGCCTTTTCTACCGAATCGTCACGGGAGATGAGAAATGGTGCTCATACATCAATATGAAGCAAAGAACAAAGTGGGTGGCTCCAGGAGATACGCCAAAGGCGAAGGTCAAGCCGGATTTTCATCCAAAGAAGATCACGATAAGTGTTTGTTGGGACTGGGAGGGCATGATGCACTGAGAAATGCTCGAAAAGAATGCGACGGTCAGCAAAGAGCTCTACATTGGCAGCTACACCACGTGAATGAGGCTATTCGACTGAAAAGACCTGATTCACCTGATCAACCAATAATCCTTCATGACAACGCCCGGCCCCATGTTGCACGAGTTGTCAAATCCGCACTCCAAGAGCTCGAATTGGGGGTCCTTCAATATCCGGTGTATTCTCCGGACTTTGCTCCAACCTATTAACATCTTTTGGGTTTTGTGTTTGGAAAAATCGTTAACTATTCCCACGTATGGCGCAGAAGCTTGGACGATGGCAACATTCGATGAAGCGACGCTTGGAGTGTTTGAGAGAAATATTCTGCGCAAGATTTTTGAACCTTTGCACGTTGGCAACGGCGAATATCGCAGACGATGGAACGATGAGCTGTATGAGCTTTACGACGACATAGGCATGGCAGCATGCAGTAGCTTCGTTGGCTGGGTTTTGTTGTCCGAATGTACACAAACGCTCTGGTTCTGAAAGTATTCGATGCGGTACCAGCTGGTGGTAGCAGAGGAAGAGGAAGGAGGAGGCGTTGGAAAGATCAGGAGGAGAAGGACTTGGCCTCACTTGGTGTGTCCAACTGGCGCCGATTAGCACGAGAAAGAAACGACTGGCGCGCTTTGTTAAACTCGGCCAAAATCACGTAAGCGGTCTTAGCGCCAATTCAGAAGAAGAAGAAGTTTCCACGCGTTTGTGATAGAAATTGTGTTTAAACTGTAATTCGTTTCTTCCCATATATATTATTACTACACTGAATCATGTCGAAGAATATTTAAGAGATTAGCAAGCGGGTTTCCGCCCTCAACGACCAAGCAAATACGCTACGCGTCATAGTCGAGCAATCGGTGGAATGACGCTAGCCGCAATATTTGCTATTCATTGACGTCACAATGGCATTCGACAACATTAAACGCAGCGCAATTTGACGAGCATTGAGTAGACGAGGAGTTCCATCGAAAATAATTCGCCTGATCAAAGAGCTGTGTGAGGGCTCTGAACTGGTAGCACTGCATAATGATACCAAGAGTGACGCATTTTCAACCAACGCTTGAGTTAGACAAGGTTGTCCCCTATCACTGCTCCTTTTTGCCATCGTCCTCGATAAGGTCATGTGCCAACGCACCACGCACCACGCGACACAGAGGCATTACTTGGTTTCTCACCAGTCAATTGGGGGACGTCGACTTTGCTGATGATATTTGTCTGCTATCGCACAAGTTGACCGATATGCAAGCCAAGGCGGAAGAACTAGTAACGCTGGCACGCAAAGACGGACTTAAGGTAAACGTCGTCCAAGAATAACCACGTAATGATGGATGACAAAGGAGTGGAGTTCGTTGATAGCTTCAACTGCCTGGGCTGCGCTATAGCAGCGAACGGCAGAGCAAAGAAAGACGTCAGCAACAGATTGAGCAAGGCAAAAATTGTATGCGGGCGCTTATGCAAAATTTGGGCAAACTTGCAAATAATTTCCAGACACACCAAGCTCAGGTTATTCCACGCATGTGTCATGTTGACGCTGCTGTATGAAAGTGAAACGGCGCTTGTTTCGAAAACGATGACGCTGAAACTTCAATATCTCACCAGCAAATGCTTGAGGATAATAAGTAATGAAGAACTCTTAAGACAAACGAACGAGGAGTCTGTCTTATGTCAGGTAACATGCAGGAAATAGAGTTGTGTAGGCTACGCTCTAGAAAACCGCCCTACAGCATCACAAGAATGACCCTGGGTTCGAATCCTCAGGGAAGCAGAAGCCGCGGTCGACCAAACAACGACTGGAAAAGATACATCCTGCATGACTTGTCCGCCATTAACACAAACTGGGACAATGCTGAGATAATAGCAATCTAACCGTGTACATTGGAGAAGTTCTGTTGCCACTATGCAATATTAAAATACATGCAAGTCCAACACAAAGACGATGCAAAAGATGTTGCTGTTGTTGTTCTTGAGTATTTGTACTGAAATTTTTTTAATTAGCGACTAGCGCCGTTTCACTACCACTGTTATCGTGTGATGACTTTTTTCCAGAACGATTTCGTGAGATTCTAGTATAATATTGGTTGGGGAAAAAGAAATGTCGTATTTGTGATCGAAATTTGACGCTTTATTTAACGTACTTAGAATTATCCGATTCAAGTCAAATATGCCCCGTTTTGTTCGCAAACTTGTTGCCACTTAGAAGGCAACTTCATTATCCCTCCTTTATAAAACCCCCCCTCATGACTTGGAAAAAACTCAGCAAAACTTAGACAACCAGTTTCGAAAGCCTCTTTTGAGGCCAACTTGGTATCACCAAGGGCGTTTTGCTTGGACCGAAATAGATGATAGTCACTTGGTGCCAGACCCGGACTATATGGTGGGTGCGATAGGACATCCCATCCGAGCTCCCGTAGCTTCTGGCCGGTCATCAAAGATGTGTGAGGACGAGCGTTGCCCTGGTGGAACACAACACCATTCCTATTGACCAATTCTGCCCGCTTCTGGTCAATCGCCTGCTTCAGACGGTCAAGTTGCTCACAGTAGAGGACCGAATTAAGGGTCTGGCCATAGTTGAGCATCTCATAGTGGATAATTCTCTTCCAATCCCACCAAACACACAGCAAAACCTTTCTGGCGGTCAATTAGGGTCTGGTGATGGTTTGGGACGGCTCGCCGCTTCTCGACCACGATCTTTTTCGCTTGGCGTTGTCGTGCGTGATCCACTTTTCATCGCCAGTCACCATCCGCTTCAAAAATGGGTCAAGTTCGTTCCGTTTTAGCAGAGAATCGCAAGCGTTGATTCGGTCCAAGAGATTTTTTTTCGTCAACACGTGTGGCACCCAAACATCCAACTTTTTTTTGAATCCTCTCTTCTGCAAATGGTTCCAAACGGTTTTGTGGTCTACACCTAGTTCCTGACTAATCGCGCGAATGCTCACATCTCGGTCTCTTTGGATAATTTCAACGATTTTATCAGTGCTCTACGACGATTGGCCGTCGACCAGTACGGGGTGCATCTTCGACATCTACTACTCCAGAACGAAATCGATCGAACCAACGCTGTGCGAATCGTTACAGTGTCAGGCCCATAAACTTCACAAATTTTTGCCACCGCCTTCGTTGCATTTTTATCTCTAAGGTAGTAAAAAGGAAAAATATGATGAATTTCTTGCTTGGTGGACTCCATCTTTGACGCGCTATAACTTAAGACTGAAACGAACGATCACAACACTGTCAAAGAGACACTTGTAGCGCAGATTGTCGTCTTCAAATTGCCGTTTAGTGTGACCCGATGCAATAAGTACAACGCAAGATATGTTTAAATGTCGCGCTTAATTGACAAAGTACGACATTACTTTTTCCCCAACCCAATATAACATCTCTATGTTTGAGATTTCATTAATTTGATGTAGTGAAGGCTTACCGAAAGAGGGACGCATTGCTCTGGCTAAATCTGAACATTCACCCGAAGAGTGGAAAAGACTTTCTTTCACCCCCTCCACCTGACAGCTTCTACATACAGATGAGATTAAAAGGAAGGTTAAGTCTGGCTGCATGGTCCCCTACCTTCCAGTGACCTGTAAGGGTTGCAGTCATACTTGAAATGTTTGAATGAGAGCATCCTAGCAGGTAATTCGTCCTCCGTATGTTGCTCGTCCAATCATGTTTTTCTTTCGGCTAACGCATAGTAGTGTGACGCAGTGAGTGTTTTTATTGTTTTGAATGGGGTAGCAACTGCCACCGCCTCTGCTATGTCTAGTGCCGAAGCTTTTCTTGTTCGCTCATCTGCTGTCTCATTATCTTCTATACCAGTGGTCGGCAACCTTTTCAATATGTTGCGCTACTTTCAAGATTTTGAAATAAACAGCGAGCTACTTGCACAAGCCAACATAAATTAAATAATACACAATTATATTCGACATACAATACATGTATTTATTTTACTAATATACGTTCTATATATAATAAACTTATGACTTATAGTGCTTATACTTAAGCATAACTACATCCATGTTCCCACCTATCAATCGTAACAAAATTTTTTGCAGTCATAATGGCAAATCACAAGCGACTTAAAAAAACAACAAAACAGTAATAGTACATTATTATATAAATAAAATATGGGCAGATAAAACGAGCATATTTAATGAGAAGGTTGACATTCTGACTCATCGATAATTTTTTTATTATTTGCAATATAATTTGATACAGGCATTCGAATACAGTTATCCAAATATATATCTGTAAGCCGATTGCGGTATTTATTTTTAATAAATTTCATATTGGAAAAAGAAGATTCACACAAATAAGTTGAACTGAATAACGCTTTCACTTTCAACGCAACACGACATAAAACTGAATACTTATCTTTACATATACATTTTGTATTTGAACCTAAAGATTTTAAAGTCAAGTCACTTTGAAAAGCAATCAGTTCCATTTCTGTTACAGCAATGTCGTCGCCAAAGTTGTTCATAACACTAGTTGCAAACTGTTATATATCAATGTCCATGAAGGGTGAAACAACAAATTGCGCCACTAAAGCAATTTTGGTGAAATCCTTGAAACGATTTTTGAAGTTTTCCATCAAGTTAGAAACTATTTCCATATCATATTTACTGTCATAGGGCTCTAATAGATTTTTGGATATCTTTTCGGAAAGAATAGGAAAGTGCTTAGTATCGCGGTTTTTTAGGTTTTGTTCCCAAAATTCAAGTTTTGTAATAAATGCATTTATATCAGAAATCATTTCCGCT
Source organism: Anastrepha ludens (assembly GCF_028408465.1). NCBI lineage: Eukaryota > Metazoa > Arthropoda > Insecta > Diptera > Tephritidae > Anastrepha > Anastrepha ludens. The sequence continues at coordinate 17,058,589 of NC_071500.1, forward strand.
AATTCTTTATCCCTGCCTTGAAGCTGCAAGTTAAGCTCATTTAATTTCTTTGTAATGTCCACAAGAAAACCAAAATCTCTGAGCCAAGTCGATTTTTCCAGTTCAGGAATCGGTTCATCGCGTTCTTTGAAAAATTGGAGTATAGCAGGTAGGACATCATTGAAACGTTTGAGCACTTGTCCTCTGCTTAACCATCGCACTTCAGAGTGAAGAAGTAGCTCTCCGTATTGACAGTCAATTTCATCAGCCAAGGTTTTAAATAATCTTCTTTGTAACGCTTGAGCTCTAATCTTGTTCACAATTTTCACCACCAATTTCATAACGTTGTTCAAGTTTAGAAAATTTCCACATAATGCTTGCTGATGTATAATACAGTGGTAACTAAGAAATTGTGGAAAACTTTCATCCTTATGACATAGCGCCACGAGCCCCTTATCACAACCCACCATAGCTGGAGCACCGTCAGTTGTCAGGCCTGCCATTTTTGATATTGGAATTTTCTCAGAAGAGATGAGATTTTTTAAATGAGAAAACAGCTCTAGCCCAGTAGTATGTCCTTCGAGTGGAAAAAACTTCAAAAGATCTTCTTTAATTGTAAAATCACTAAAAGCCCTCCTGACAAATATGGCCATCTGTGAGGTGTCAACTACATCTGTTGATTCATCCAATTGCAGTGAAAAATAAATACAGTTATCTAAGTTACTTCTTAACTGTAAAAAAATATCATTGCTCATTACTTCTACTCGCCTCATCACTGTGTTAGCAGAAAGTTGCACAGATTTTATAGCAGACACTATTTCGTCTTTATTTCTAAAGTTGGCGAATAAAGAATCTGCAGCTTCTAAAAAAGCTTGTTTTATGATTTCCCCGTCTTCATAAGGTTTTTTCTTTTGTGCAATTATCTGGGAAACACGATAAGATGCTTTAGTTGCAGCCTTATTTTCGTCGATTGTTTTCAAAAATATTGACTGTTGTCCAATTAACTGGATTTTTAAATGTTTCAGTTTTTCTTTTCTGGTGGCAGAATTTAACGGGAATGCCTTCTCAAAATTCGAATGTACCGTTTTATGATGCCTCTCAATATTTCCTTTTTTAGGAACTGACACAGATGTATTACATAACAAACAAACACTTTTGCCTTTAACTTCTGTGAAGAAGTATTGTTCTTCCCATTCCGAATGGAAATGGTATGTCTTCGCCTTCTTACTACTGCTTGCCATAATGTTTCGAACTCTAACCCAACCGCTCCACGCAGAACGTTGATAATGCCGTTCAGTATTAAACTGAGCGCAATGTCGACGTGCATTTCGTATATATAAAGCCAAAAAATTCTCGAACACGCTAATCGGTTCCAGCCGATCCTAGAATGGAGACGCGACTTCGCGTCGTGTTTGTCGGCGCGAAATCGCTTACCGCAGTGTTGCCGCTGTTTATCTATTTATTATGAAAATTTCTGAAATTTGCTAATACTGGTATGATTTTCAGACTTTTGGATTTTTTGCAAAGTGAGCAGCGCGAGCTACCAGAGTCGCCTTTGCGAGCTACCGGTAGCTCGCGATCGACGGGTTGGCGACCACTGTTCTATACACTAACGACCGGGAATCCACATCAGAGTAATTCGAAAACAATGACAAAGCAGTATTAGTTCGTTTCTACACTGTAAAACTAATTTGGATGAAATGAAATTGGAATGTAAGTTCTTGATAGCTGCTTGACGGTCTGAAAAAATAGCTACTCTTGTACCAATTTCTTTGCAGTGTTTGAGTGAATTGCAAACTTTCCTGATTGCAAATATTTAGTTCTACCTGCAATACGATGGCACAGTCTGGAAGTCGAATTGATTTCGATAAGTTGAGCGGTTCCTCTATTCGGTCAGCTCCCACACCACAACTCATCTTAGAACTGTCAGTGTAGATTTCGACAAGGAATCTACCAATCACTTTCCCTTTCCTTCATTTTTTTCATGTGTGAAATATGAGTTTGGATTATTACATTTTTATGCGATTTGACAAGTGTTTTGGCTGGTGTTTGCGCTAGCGGCAGCAAACCCAAAAGTAAGCTGCGGTAGAAAGGTTATTTTACTAAACAGACATACAAAATTTATGTAAGTCGGTTTTTGTAGATGGGAAACAACGGAAGTAACTACGAAAACGTATCATCTCAATCAAAAGAACAAAGAAAAAAATTATAATAATAATAACAAACACTTCACATCACTAACTGCTTATTACGCTTATCCGGATATTTTTTTTTTTTTCATTTTTATTCTTTTGTTTGCATCTACGCTTTTCGCCATTTTCCACTCTCACTGCTTGAGTGGTATTTTAAATATTTAAAGTTGTCTGCTATCATCTGCTGCTCTTCCTCTAACGTATGGGTGTGTGGGTGTGTGCGTGCACCTTTATCCCACGACCGACGAATTGATGGCTGCACACAGGGAAGCAACAAGCATTGCCGCCATAATAACGACTTTCCGCCGCGCTCCCACTTAATACTAATAATGTGCGCTTGTTCATCGTCTGACTGCTTGCTTGTCAGTAGCATTTTAACGCAGTGTTGGTTAGCAGATTGGTACGTTCTTTTTTCACTGCGGGCTCTGAGGATTGCGGTTTACTTCTTCTTAAAATGCTATCAGTAAAACCCACCGACAAATTCTTGTGAACAAATTTGAAGTATTATTCTTCGTTGTATACAAATCCACTAAAGTAACTGTTGAACAGCTTGACTTGTTATGCGCGCTATTCGTCTTATACCAGCTTCCTTGCTCGTACTTTTACTTGCAACTTGTTTTCCATCTACTTGTATATTTATGCATCGGGTGAGTTTTTTAACAGCTTCAGAATATAAGATGATAATAATTGTTATTGGAATGCATTTTTTGTTATAATATGGAATACAATTTTAAGGCATTTATTTGTTGAAAAGCATATCTGGAATATGCCCGCCGTGGCTGCGTTTACATTGAATATTCCATCAGTCCAATTTTGGCCGCATGACCTCAATGGTAACTTGAAAATATGAATGTTGGGGAAAAAGTTCGTTGCGTCTCTGCCGAAAACTTTTAGTTAAACAAAAAAACAATAATTCTATCACTCAGTTAATCAATTATATATTCGCCGTTGCTGTTCACAACCTCTTCTCACCTCTCGACCAATTTAGTGATGGCATTCCGCCTCGTCAGGTGTCAAACAAGTTATGCCACCTGAGCCAGTTTTTAAGAACCTCTTTGTTATCGAAGGTAACGCTCATCATAGGGTTTGACAGGGCGCGGAAAAGATAGTAATCAGTCGGTGCAAGATCCGGAGAATACGCCTGGTGATGAAGGATCTCCCATTCGAGCTCTTGGAGTGCGACTTTGACAACTTGTGCAACATGGCGACTGACGTTGTCGTGAAGAAGTGTGGTTTGACCATGTCGATCAGGTCTTTTCAGTAGAATAATCTCATTCACATGATCTAGTTCGGCAATATAGAGCTTCTTTTTGACCATGGCATTCTTTTCGATCACTTCGCTGTGCACCCCCCTATTCCCAACAAAAACATTTCATGATCTTCCTTGGATGAAGATCCGGCTTGACTCTTGGCTTTCGCGCGTCTCCTGGACCCACCCACTCCATTTTTTGCTTCATATTGATGTAAAGGCACCATTTTTTTATCTCCCGTGGTGATTCGGTACAAAAAGCGTTGCTTATGAGCGCCTGCTGCTCGACGGTGGTCGAGATGCTGAGAAGCAATTTAAAGGCGACTTTCTTTGTTTTATCGTTGAGGTCGTGAGACTCATCGGTTCCCAATTTTGCGGTAAATCCCATTGAATGAAGTCTAATGAGAATCGTTTTATGATCGCCAATCATTTTCCGCCAATTATCATCTAGTTTGCCGACCATTCCCCTTCAAAAGTGATTTGAGATGTTCTTCATCGAATGCAGAAGGTTTTCCACTACGTCCCCATCGACGTCAATATTGCCATTTTTGAACTTTGCAAACCATTTCCGCGCTGTATACTCGCCTATGGTACCTTTTCTATACACGTTGCAAACCTCTGTTTTGGCAGCTTTTTGACCTCAAAAGCCAAAAAGATCAAATGTTGCGTTTTGCCTCCTCGGTATTCCATTTCTAAGTCTCAAAACTAATAAAAAATTAAACAACTCAAAAATACAATTAACATAGTTTTGTGGAGCAAAAAGACTTCCATCGAATGATTACTTAACCTTTGCCAGACAGCAAACAAATCGTAGTAAAATAAAAGAAAATATTGGGTTGTCGAAAATGTCCTTTCGTATTTTGTCAATAGATGTCGTTGGAGTCATCTATCTCCAGTGCTACCAATCACATTGTGTCATATCATATAGTGTTAGAAAAGCGACATTTTAAGCTTCATTTAACCGAAAAAAATTTAATTCGGAGAAGTTGAAAAAAAGTTATAGCTGTTCAAAAATGAATGAAAATAATTAAGAAATTCGCTATTTTTTTGAAATTTTTGTATAAAAAAGGGAAAAACGCCACGCAAGCCACCAATGAAATTTGTGAAGTTTACGGAGACGATGCTGTATCAGTTCGTGTAGCACAAGAATGGTTCGCTCGCTTCCGTTCTGGAAATTTCGATGTGAAAGATGCACCTCGCTCCGGTAGACCTATCGTTGAAAAAGTCGATGAAAATATGGAAAAGATTGACCAGGACCGTCACATAAGCTGCCATGACATCGCCAAGGCACTAAACATTCATCATCAAACGGTTTTGAACCATTTAAAAAAGGCTGGTTACAAAAAGAAGCTCAATGTTTGGGTACCACATGAATTGTCTGTGAAAAATTTAATGGACCGAATTAACAACTGCGATTCTTTGCTGAAACGAAATGAAATCGCACAATTTCTGAAGCGAATGGTAACAGGAGACAAAAAGTGGATCAAATACGACAATAATGTGCGAAAAAGATCATGGTGCAAGGGTGGTGAAGCTCAACAAATGGTGGCAAAGCCAGGATTGACGCCTCGAAAGGTTATGCTGTGTGTTTGATGGGATTGGAAAGCAATCATCCACTATAAACTGCTCCAGCCTGCTCGAACGATTGGTTCTACACTTTACTGTCAATAACTGATGAGATTGAAGCAAGCAATCGAAAAAAAAGCGGCCAGAACTGATCAGCAGAAAGGGCGTCGTCTTCCATCAGGACAACGCTAGGCCACACACATCTTTGATGACTGGGCAAAAACTGGGAGAGCTTGGCTGGGAAGTTTTGCTGCATCCACCATATAGCCCTGACGTTGCACCATCGGACTACCACTTATTTCGGTCAATGCAGAACTCCCTTAATGGAGTAAAGTTGACTTGAAGAGAAGCCTGTGCAAATTACTTGTCGCAGTTTTTCGCCGAGAAACCACAAAAGTTTTACACTGATGGAATAATGTCTCTTGAAGAAAAATGGCAAAAGGTGGTTGACCAAAATGGTACATATTTGGTTTAATAAAGTTCATTATAAACATAAAAAAAATGAGTTGAAGTTTGATTAGAAATACGAAAAGACTTTTTCGACTAGCAATATAAAAACGCTATGAACTTATTACACAACCCTATAGAATAAATCGATTATTAAGCGCGTTGTATGTCAAGTTACGACGTCTTGTTGGAATGCCATCGATGTTTAGCTGATTCATTTTTGGAAACAAAAGTTCAGTCAGTATGATTCAACAGCGCTCGCCATTCGCCGTAATAGCAATTCGTGCTTTATTTCGAGAGAAAGAATATTTCGAGAGAAAAAAAACCGCTGATGCCGCCAGTGATCTACGAACTTCGCGAACAAATTTTTATACTTTTCCAAGTAAATTTCCACAAATGTTGGTTTGGGTGCGTTGTGCTGCCATTTAACGATTCATCAAGACTTGCTAAACTTTACCGCACAGAAATATCAACACAGTTCGCCACTCCCAGCTGTCAAACTAGAGTTACCAATAGCGATAGTTCTCATGAAGCTAAAAAAAACACCCTATACTTAACGGTATTACATGGCTTGAAGTAGTTTTTTTTTGTATTCTGATGCCAAAGGTATGATTTGATTGGTTGGTAAGCATAAGATAAGTACGGAAGGATGGCGGTTGAAGTTAAGTAACTCTTGAACTTGTAGTTAATGCCACTTTAATTGAGTCTGAGTAGTCATTATATAACTGTACTTTGTGATGGACAATTGATGTAGGTTTTAAAATATTTAAGTAGGTTGAGTAGTGCTGGCTGACCTATAAAAAGATCTCGCATAGAACTCTACGGTCCATTGCATTACCAGTGCTGGGTATTGTATTTGTAGTCGAAGATATTATTTTATGTAATTCAAAATGCACGACTACGCGAGTTTTGACGACTCAGCAATATTCTTCAAGTATGAAAAATATGTTGATCCTAGGCACATTTATCGAGTCCCACAAACAGCAGGACAGTGGCAAAGTAAGTGTTCCAAAGTACCCCTAGTATTCGCTTCGTTGCATGTGTTCTGGACTAATTCCACTTTGGCTGCGAGCTGTGCGGTGAGACAGTGTCCCTTTAGTACTCCAACCAATATTTGGCAGTTTTTTCTAGAGAGTGATAAAATAAAGTTTGTAGTTCTCGTATTCCAAGTGTATAATTCCCATAAGTTTGGCAGTTTTGTACGAGGTTAAGTGTTTCCACATCGATTGCGTCTCGTGAGCTAGTTCCTCACTCAGTTCCGTTTTCAGAAAGGTGAGTGTTACGTATATGTTTGACGGCCTCGATACCGGCAAGCGCATAGCTGTCCTAGTGAGCTCATCAGCTCTCTCATTTCCTTCTATTCCTTTGCGTCCTGATATCCAGTAAATAGTCACCTGCCCGTTTCGGCAGAGTTCATCTATTTCAGATCTGCATTGTTGAATACCTTCCGAGTTAGTCGAAGTAGATATTTAGGTATTTAAGGTGTACGATATTTAACTTATCAAAAGCATTTTTCCGCATAATGGTAAAGAGCGAAAGCCAGTCTGTGAACAAAATAATGAACCATGACTCCGTTTTTGGTACGAGAAACTGGCGAAACCACGCCAAGAAGTGACAGAAGTTCTTTGCCAGCACTCGGATCTATGAAACAACTTATCATAGAACCAAGGTTGAGCACGTCTCAATGGCTGATGGTCCTTTTAACCCCTTTTGTTTATATCACAGACGATCAGACATCGCTGGTTAAGCTTAAGAGCTGCGAAGGTTGGGCTAGGAATCTGATTGCATTCTAAAATTTAGCTCAGTGCAGCTCATTCCTCCCAACAGCAAAATTTTTTGTATTTTGGGATTCAGTTAGTCGCATTATATTTTGACTCTTCGTTAACCCATCAGGCAGTGACCGACTAGTCTCCGGTACGAAAGAGCCTCTAATAAAGAAAAACATATAATTTATCTTTCGCGCAGCTTTAAGATGATTACGTTCGAAAAATATTTAGTATATGGTTAGTATCGTGCGGGGTACCTTAACATGCCGGGGTCGATGCTGAATAAATAGGATTTTAAGCCGCTACAATATCCGCAAAGTAATTGAGCGAAAGTTGAGAGATGTCTTCTGCCTCACCTGGGACCGACTGGCCAATTGCTTTGTCGACAGGAACTATTCTTCGCCTTTGCCCCAAGTGCTGCCGACTAGCCATTTGAGAATCTCTTTGAGGTCTTAGATTTTAGTCGTAATGGTGACTGTATGCGCCGAAAGGGAGAGCAAACTGTCGAAGGTGACTCGCAGGATTTTAGGGTTGCTTACAGCCGGTATTGGTGTATTTCTGGCTTTTACCTTTTACTGCAGTTTCACCTCCTTCGCCCAAGTGTTAAAAAGGGGCACCGTAGATTTATTGTGGTATAGCTGAAGATTCCTCGCAGTGAAAAAGCAAGAAAAGTTAGCAGGATAAAACTTCTCTTTGCAGCACAAGTATTCAATGTCTTTGTTGGAGGCTATTGACAAACAATCGTCAGGGCATACATCTCGCAGTAGCGATTTTGGTTAAGCCTACGATTAACTGGTGTGTTTACGGTGATGAGTGCAGTGGTGGAATGATTCACTCTAAAGAAGCCGAACTAATGATTCACTAAGAGTGGGAGTAGAAGGCTTCAAGTGTCTTCAGTATTGGGAAAAGGAGAGAGATATCGGATGATAAGACTTCCTTTCGTTGGTGGCTTTCCCAGGAATTCCAATAGTTTGACTAGTCTCCCTGCTTTCCGATTATCGGGAATTATGAGGGTGGCCAAAGATATGTTGAAGTCCTTTGTGAGATATCCTACTCCTAATGGATCCAAGTTTTTCAGCATCAGCATGCTAGTCCCGTCGAGACTTTTTCTTCTCTGATGGCCAACTGTACTTCATCACTGGATAAAGTAAGTGGTGCACAATTGCTTGACACTTTGTGCAGGCGTGTCGTTGCATTACGCTTGGACTTATCGATCGGACGATGCAAAACTAATTGCTGACTAAAGGAATTCACGCATCTATTCGGGACTGACAAATTATCATACAATCAACGAATATAATTGCCACCCTGTCATTGTTCTTTGGTGTACCAAAGCTTACCACATGCGAGGTTGCACGTCTTCAGGTACTTAGCCCATTTAGTGATAACCAGTTGCCAAATATCTAATTGAAATCCCTTATTTGAGGATCCCTGGGGTCGGCCTCGCGTAGGGGGTCACGCTGCTTTGGAATAGCTGCTTCTGCTGCCTACGTCATAATTTCCAGCCGGAATGATGCGAGCTGCAGCAGCAATGATCAGCTTGGGGAGTTCCCATTCACCTACTCATTATTCGAATTAGTATTTATATTTTGTTTACTGCTGTACCACATAAAATCCCATGCATTTAATGACTTGTTGTTTTCATATTGAAGCTGGTGGTATCCCTTTTGGTTACCAAGTGTGCCTTTCATTATTTTTAATATCAGCAGTCAAAGTCGAAAATACTTAAAAAAGTAACGCGCAGTAAGTAGAAATTCAAAATTTACCCCACCCAACACGTTGCATTTTCAAACAAACTCATCTCCTCTTTGCCTGCCCGAACTATTAAGTTTTCAAATTTCCGCAGCAGTACTTTTGGCTTATTATTAATTTTTACTTCCCAGCAGAGAAAGTCGCTCGTTCTGAAGGCTTCAAAGACGACCGAGGATTGGGACTGCTATCGAAATAGTTTTAATACCTTTAACCGGGATGAGGTTTTGAGAGAAGATAATTGGAGAACCCCTCTGAATACTCAACACTGATAAAATGTCTCTCCAAGGAACGCTGGAAAGCAAGCTTTTTGAAAATACCGGATGGCAGCTTCACAGAAACCGGGCAGGAAACATTTGAGTATCTCATGCAAACACACTTCCATGGACAAACAATGCGAAAAGTTCTAGTCCTGGAATTCAGATAAATAAACTTACAAGGCAGATAATCTGTGGGACTAAGTTAACCTGGGCGGTAAACTGCTTCCAATCATACAATTCAGGAGGAGAGGATGGAATTAGACGAATGATGTTACAGCACTCAATTGGAACGATAAACATATAATTAGTTAAGATATTTAGGGAATCCCTATCTTAATGGTATATCCCTAACTCATGGAGGAAAGACAGCGTATTCTTTATTCCCAAAGCACGAAATCCGGGACATTATACTGCGAATGGTTCCAGACCAATTAGTCTCTCCACGTTTTTACTTAAATCATAAGAGAGACTGATTGATCTACATATCAAGAGTACTTTGAATACCGAGAACTTCAGCAATGCACAAAATGCACCAGAAGAGTAAGTCTATAGAAACAGCACTGTGCGAAGTTGTTGGAACAATAGAAAAATCTCGTAAAAATAAGGCGGCTTTTTTGAAAATCGAAGGAGCGTTCAACAATTTTGAAGCGAAATCGATAAATTCAGCGTTGAAAAGCATAAGCACGAACGAAAAAGTTATTCGATGGATAGACGATATATAAACCATTGGGCGTACAATACGATCATCAGAACCATTTTGACTTACGGAACTTTCGTATGGTGGGAGGCGATGTAGACACAACCCTACCGAAATAATCTCATCAAAGTCCGACGATTAGCTTATGTGCGAATAACAGATGCGCTCCGATCAACGAATCAGGCGGCGCTGGAAGTGGTACTACATATTCTACCTATTGGTGTATAAGTTAGAGAGGGAGTCTACATCCTGGATTAAAGCAGCAGACATGCTAAAAGAATACACGCATGGTCATGCATCAGTTCTACTATGTGTGGAACACTTGCAAGACGCATCGAAAACAGAGTATCTGCTTCCCAGGATAGATATGAACAAAGACTATAAAATACAAATATCCGACAATAAAGATTGGCAAACTGGAGTCAAATCTTTGGCCTCATCCCTCGCACACCAATTCTAGATGCGTTAAGCAATGCAGGAGGTCGCGCTCACTTATATAATACAATACCACACTTTGTTGGGTTTCCGGCCACTCTGGATTGAGGGAAATGAAGGACCGGATGAGTGTATAGGGAAAAGCCCCGAGCTTGACCTTCAACTAGTGGTAGAGGACATAAGCATTTCTCTAAATGAACTATATACTGCGGCTAACTAGATCATACCCGCGGAAACCAATAGAATGTCGCCTCTGATTACTAACTGCAAGCTCTGCAAAGAGCTCTGGCCAAAAGTGAATCATAAAAAGGCGAAACCCCAACTACCAGCATCCTCAGCATCCAGCATTACAACACCCAATGGGGCACTGCACTATTGACACCCTAACCAGTATAATAAATGTACCCCACAACGACTTCTGCAGGAGTTGTGGAGATGTAGAAGAAATTGAGTCGGTACAACACCTCCTTTGAGAATGCCCTGCACTTCACAGAAGCTGTGTCAAATATCTTGGCGAGTGTTTCTTCGAAGACCTGCGAATTTTGCAAAATGCCTCACTGGAGGGACTAGCTACCTTCTTAAAAGGAGCCAAGTGGTTTATGCAACTTGAGTTTGAAAGGTCGAGCCAAGGAGCACCAGGAGATTTGGTGGCTCCTAAAACACTCAGGCTAAAGAGCCCATTGTATTTAAAGCTCTGGAAAGGGGATAGATAGTCAAGAAGGGAGGGAGAAAAGTATCAGAGAAAGAGATAGAGAAGAATAGAGACAGAGATAGAGATAGTTAGTTCTGTGCGAGTTTTCCAGATTCTTTGGCAAATCTGTAAATATCCTCCAGTTTTAGGGAACGAATATTACTCATTTCACGACATCGTATTAAAATATCTTCTTTGTTTTTTGTTCAAAAAATGTAGTCATTACCAAAGTGGCTTGCATTTGTATCGTTGCATGTCAGACCGTCCCTTGTGGCTTACACCGGCTACAAGCAATACAAATATCTATTTAAGTATATGAAGATTTTATAGTAATAGTTTTGTGGCTTTTGAAACACTCAGCTTTCATTGCCTTACTGCACTCGTAGATGATATTACGCTCCTCAGATTTCGTCATTTATTTTCGTGCTCGGAGTACTTCCAAATGAACGTCTATGCCAGGATTTTCTTGTTTGCGTCTTGCGTATTTTGCTTTCGTTGCTGTGATTTGTTTCTCCACCCCCCTAACAGTTGATGATTATTTTCGGTCATGGTCAGTTGGAAGCCTTAAACACACACTCATTCTCTCGCCTACCTACCAGGCGATGCTTTTCCGTTATGCACAATGGGCGTTGATGGAAAAAGGACGATTCTGCACACAAAGCACTTGAAAATAAATCGCATCAATTTAGTTGATTTTGATAGTAAAAGTGCCATAATGTGGACTTTTTGTTTGATGGTCGAGTAGGAGGCGAAATTTTTTGAGGTCTGTGCTACTCGTACTGAGATGAGAAATAATGTAGACTATATATACGTTCCTGTGTGTGTGTGTGGGAGACAGTGTGTTTGCACATTTACAAGTGTACGGACATGGAATAGAAATATGTATGAATAGTTATGAAATATTTTGTGCAAGAAATATATGAAGTCGCAGTCGTAAGTAAGTGAAGCGGCTAACCAATATAACTCTTAGGTAATGTGACCTCATTTGAAAAGTAGTAAAATTGACAAACCAAAAACGAAAACACAAAAAAAACACAAAAAAGTTTGTGGAAAGTTTCACTTTTTTGCTTACCGCCACAAACTACAATAATGAAAAACTATGTTCCATTATAAGAGGATTTTAGTATAGAAAGACAAAAGAAAACAAAAAAAAATTCAACTAAACCATATCATAATTTGGTTGCTTTTGAAAGCAAAGGAAATGTAGTAAAATTTTCTGTTGGCCTTAAAATAATTTTTTGCCAAACACTACAAAAGGGACAAATCTTTTTAAATTTTACCTTACCCAGAGCCATGCACAATGAAAAAATCATGCTCATAATTTAATTAGTGAGCTTCACAAAGTAAATGAAAAATGAGTTTCGGTAAATAAGCAGGAATGCAATGAAATAAGGAATGAGAGCAAGAAAAACGAGTGAAACCAAAGCAAAGGATACCAGCAGCAAGCAGGCGGAACAACCTGCAGCCAGACACATTTAATGAATTTGGCCTCCTTTACTTAGTCTCGCTATTGTTGTGTGCAGTCCGTTTGGTTGCATTATAGTTATTGTTGTTGTTGTTGGTATTATTGTTAGCTGCAAGCTCCATAAGCAGCTGCATGTTGCACACAGATAAGCCGCCATTTAATGACGCAACATTACTGCAGGTGTTTTCCCCATTTCCTTTACATTATTTTGGATTTTCGTTCCTCGTATTCTTGGCTGTTTGTGTTTGTGTGGCTTTTGCTTGCAGAAAGTGTTGAAATAAAATGAGCAGTCAGCACGAAATGAAAATTATGAAACTAGCAACATGCATACATACAAATATATATGTATATGTAAGTATACTATTTGCAAAGCGAAGTGTAGAACCGTTTAACAGTAATCTATGGTTTCACCTGGAACCCACTTTTAGCATAAGAAAATTTGTTAAAATAAAATTTTTTTTTTTGTTGAGGTAGGCTCCCAGCAGCGTAATTTTCGCATATTCTTAGCTGCCACTAAACTCGCTTTAAAAGGTAAATAAGATTTATCAGCATTTGAAGTAGTTGAAAAAATTGCAAAAATCAATGCAATCTTTGAGCCACTTGAAACTTACACTTTGCATATATTGGGTGCTTTTTTGAGAACTTGAGAGCATAAATTGATAGCATAAAACAGAAATACAGGGTTTCCCATATGCAACGGACCCATCTGGCAACCCTGTATCTTTTGACAGAGATGTCAGATCGCTTAATGACATACCGCGTTGGATGCGTCAGTCAAAGCAGATTTTTACCATGTAAAAGTAAACGCCACGCGAGCGCTCCCAAATTGTTGAAATTTCCTTCATCATGAAATTGAACAAAAGAAGTCAATTGTGAAAAGAAGAAGAAGAACAAGAAAAGAAGAAAATTGTGATGCCAATTATTCGTCGAAAGCGTATGAGGCAGTTCTGGTTTCAACAAGACGGCGCTCCACCACACACAGCTCGCACCACAATCGATTTTTTGAAGAAATTGTTTCCTCTTCGGTTGATGTCGAAAAATGGCGATTTTGACTGGCCACCGCGTTCGCCCGATTTAACGCCACCTGACTTCTTCTTGTGGGGATATTTAAAATTAAAGGTTTATAGTAATAAACCAAAGCCCACAGAAGAGCTCAAGAACAACATCCGTGAGGAAATAGTCGTTATTCCAGCCGAAATGTTAGCTAAAACGATGGAAAATGCTGCAAAACGGGCACAATACGCCGTACAGGCTCAAGGCGGCCATTTGAGAGATATCATATTCAAAAAGTGATGTCAACAAATCTACTTGAACCAAGTAAAATTATTATTATTGTGAACATCAAAAAAATTGTGTTTTTCTTTGATTACAAAAAAAAACACATGGGTCCGTCGAATATGGGCAACCCTATAATGTGAAAAGTGCGCCTTCTAAGAACACCATTAAACGTTTTTACGAAAGGTTTTCGTCTGGTGATGCTCTTTCTTATCCAAAGAGGCCAAATCAAAATCGACCAAGGCGCTCGGATGAGAATATTGCTCTTGTACGGGCCAGTGTTGAGACGTCGCCGAGGACATCCCAAAATCGCCGTTCTCAGCAGTTGGGCATTGCTCGAACAACTTTACAACGAATTATCCGCATTGATTTGCATTTATTCCCGTATAAGATTCAATTGACGCAAAGGTTGTTGCCTGAGGACAAGCCTCGTCGATTGGAATGGGCCCAAAAAACACATGGGCCCGTCGAATATGGGCAACCCAGTACTGTTGGAATGTAAAAGGTTTTTAATAAGAGGTGCTATTTTGATGTTCAAAGAAAAATGCTATATTTTAATTTAAATTATCGGATGTTTATTTCATTATAAAGAGGAAGCTATGCCATTAATAGTGGAGAATAACATCAGGCAAATGACCACCACAACCACGCTTATAGGGCAATATCCCTTTCATGAAATTTTCCATAACCGAATTCCAAAGTGGCTGCCCTATGTCCTCGATAGTCTCACGAATTCCATCTTTGAGGTCTTGAATCGACCCTGGGCGGTTGACTGTTGGCGTAGACCTTCTCTTTCACGTGGGCGCAAAGAAAAAAGTCACAAGTTATTAGATCACAAGATCTCGGTGGCCAATTGTGATCACCTCTTCGAGAGATAACACGGTTCGGAAACTTTTCCCTTAAAAGATCAATGGTTTCGTTGCTTGTGTGGCCCGTAGTGCCGTCTTGTTGAAAATAAATGTTGTCCAGATCAATTCCACACAACTCCCGGCCATAAGAAATCGTTAATCATCTCTCGATAGCGCAATCCTTTCATTCATAATACCAGTTATTGGAAAACCCATATTTTTTAACTATTTTATCAAACTTTTTATTATTATCTCGTAAATAATTGCATGGCATTTATTGTTTGAATATCCTTGGCATATATCCGCCGCGATTACAAGTTAAAAGATCCATTTGAACAGTCCAATTGTTGACAACTTTTTTCCGATAAATCTGCATAATAATTCTTAAATGAGCGCAATCAGCAAACATGCAACGCACGCTGGCCATTTCGCTACAATTCTTACACGAGCTATATTTTATATAGGGTCCGGCACTCGAAGTGTAACCAATTAAAAAGGCTATAAATTTAGTTTGGAAAATTCCTTTTATTCAAGTAAAAGTAAAAAATCTGCGAAAGTAATGCAAAATTAAGAATCAATTTACTTTTGCTCGATATGACCACATTTTGTCTTGACTGTGACCTTGCGATGGTCCAGAAACGAATCGCAAGCTGCCGGAATGTGACTTGCAGGTATTTTGACCCACTCGCGGACAATAGCTTTTTTTAGCACCTCGAGACTGGTGAATCTTCTAGCTCGGACTTTACTCTCCAAAATGGCGCAAAGCGAATAATCCATCGGATTTGCGTCTGGTGAATTTGAAATCCATTGTGTGGACGTTAAGAAGTTCGGAACGTTGTTTTTTAGCCATTCTTGGTTCACTCGAGCTTTGTGAGACAGTGCTGAGTCCTGTTGAAACGTCTATGGTCTGCCACCGAAATGTTTATCTGTCCAAGTTTTCAAAGCAACCCCCAGAATACTTTCCGATAATATTTACCTTGGCGCAAGGGTCGATGAAAATGATTGGAGAGCGCTCATCTACGGTTACTGCGACCCAAACCATTACCTGTGGCGGTTGCTGCCTCCTGGTGGACAATCAATGACTCAAATTCTCGCATGAATGGCCGGTGAAATAAGCAGTATCGTTTGGGAGTTTACGAATTGCTCAATTTGAAAATATTTCTCGTTAGAGAACACAATGTTCGGAATGTTCTTCTTGCGCTTTTACTCTCGGCAAAATGCTTCCGCGTGCTTGTAAACAATACTCTGGACTACCATTTAGTCAGCTAACAGACAATTAAAACCATAGTTATTAATATCGATGATTCCTATGTAGCTAACAAAACACCCGTTACATACATAATTGGCGCTTACACCCTTTATTTGCTGTTTGCCCGAGCTCTTCGTCCTATTTGATGGCGTCCACAAATGGATGGACCTACAGTTTTAAGCCGACTCCGATTGCGAGATGTTTTGTCATGAGGTGCTTTTTCATTTTCAGTTTCATAACCAGAAATTCGAGCCTGCGCACTTCGGAATGGTAGTCACGCACCAGCTTATTCGGCTTGGACGGCCGCCTTTATTAAACTATAAGTCCATGAGCTATTAAAACGGTATACCTGCTTTTATCTAAATATTTTATCATAGTTGAAAGTTTTGCTGAAGGTGTGAAAAATTGTGTATAAAGTTTGAAGCTTTGCGTTCGATGGTTTTTGTGGTAGTAGAACAAAAATGTTATGAGTAAATAATTGAAATAAAAAAAATAAATAAAACGTCAAAACTTTCCATATGTGGCGTACACTTTCTTTTGGCGCTGGCTGTGTAGCGCATGTTGTTTTTGTTAATATACTTATTCGTGGAAAAGAGCATCCTTTTTTGGGCCATCACTCGCCTGTAAGCGTTTCGCGAACGGCCTTCAGTTTTAATGAACGAAATCAATGAGTTTTTAATTGATTTCTGCAAATTTTTTAATTCCACTAATAAGGGCATTATTGACATATATACATATGTATACATATGCATTCAACATATATGTATATATATAATATTTGACACGCACATTTAATACTCTGATGAGTGTGCAAGAGAAGGCTCTGCCTTCAACGAGTGGTGGTTCACATATGCATTACTCTAAACGAACTGTGCACTGCCACTGACTTGAGCGTAATTGCGGAATTCAGTAAAAGGTGGTCTCTGACTACTAACTGCAGGGTCTCTATATGTGTCCAAATGTCTGCTTGGATTCAACAAATCCACTACCTGCCTCCTGGTCACTGCACTATTGGCACTTTAGCCAGTAGAATGGGTGTACCTCACAATGACCTCTGCAGAAGTTGTGGAAAGGAAGAAAAAATAGAGAATACAACACCTCCTCTGTGAGTGCCCCGCACTTCAAAGAAGTCGTGCCAAACATCTTGGCGTTTATTGGGATTGAAGGTCTGGGAAATTTGCAAAATGTCTCACTGGGTGGACTTATTACTTACTTACTTACCTACTTATATGGCCTGACCAAGGACCACAATCCGTTGCCGGAATAAGGGCGACTGTAATACCTGTAAGTCTTGCCAGGCATTTCTGCTTTGCGCGCGCCTTCTCCAATTTGTTACAATAAGTGATAATAGAGTGCCCTGTCATTCCGTCGGAAGCATGCTCTTTCCCTACGTCGTTGTCCTCTAACTTGCCATCCGAACACCTTCATTGCTACATCCACACGTTCAATGTGGCCCAGGCCGTTGCAAGCGCTGAATATTGTTGCACTTCATTATGCCAACTTCGGAGTTCGTTCGGCGGTGGTAGTAGAAGAGGCCCAACGATTTTTCTCGAATACCCCAAGGGCTGCTGCGACACAACCCATGCTTCAGTGCCATAGGGTAGCAAGGGCAAGATGAGCGCCTTGTAGAGTGTTAATTTTGTGGGGCGAGAGCGGTCTCTGTAACGCATTTGCTTACTTGAGACTATAGTAACACAGACACGAGGGACTAGGTTACCTTCTAAGTGATTTAAGCAACTTAGTGAGGGGATGGAAATCAAATGCAGGTATCACAATGGGCCTTAGGGCCACCGAGTATCTTGTCGTAGAGCAGTAACCTGGCTAGCCTAACGTAACCATACTTTATTAGATATTTGGTGGAGCTGATCCGCAAATTTCTGCTGTATCTATTGAGGTTATTTCATAAACCTGGATTTTTTATGTCACCTCCGAATGGCAGTTGATTTTTGGAAGAATGTTTTTCATGACAGCAAAATCACTAAGAAGGATGCCAAGAAGCGAGCGTCATTAGAAAAACTCTTTATATGTATAATGTCAGGTTTGAATTGTTTTCAGTGGAATGGCACTCATCTATTGAGGCTCGCTCTTACAGAGCTTTTAAAGATGCAGAAACTTTAAGGGTAGAAAAATGTTGAAAATATATTAAATTTTTTTGATATCACAGACTGAATAACTGATTCAAATGGGGTTGGCTAGTAGCTACCGTATTTGGTCTTGTATTAGAACGACTCGCTATTTAAAATCTACCGCAAAATGTATGAGTACACTGAATCGCCAATAGCGAAAGTGAATTAAGCGGGGCCGCTCCTCCAGACAACGAGTTTTTCAATAAATGTTTGCGAAAAGCTGAGGGTATATATTAACTTAAAATAAATTATATTACATATTAATATTCATGCATAAAGGAATACTAGGTGTGTTCAAAAAGTATCGCGAATTTTGAATTTTCGCAGGTTACGTATATTCGAATTTCGATTTTTTTATGGCGATATGTTGGTACTCATGTCTCTCATTCATACCGACGAGTTCGGACATTTTGAATGTTCAGTTAATTGTTGACAGCTGCTTTGCTTGCACGTGTTTCGGCTCGTCTTCGATTTTTATCTGTTCCTGTTCCTGTATCAAATTTTGTGTGAACAACGAAATTAAGTGCGCGGATGCATTCCGAATGTTGACTGTGTCATACGGAGAAGCTACTTTGGACCAAAGCAACGTTTATCGGTGGTATAAAATGTTCTCAGAAGGCCGAGAAGATGTGAACGACGAAAAGCGTTCCGGACGCCCGAGCTCTTCAACAACAGACGAAAATATTGATGAAGTGAAGAAAATGGTATTGGACAATCGTCGATTCACGGTTAGAGAATTTGCTGAGGACCTAGACATATCGATTGGCTCGTGCCATTCGATTTTTTTCAATGATTTGGACATGAGACGGGTCGCCGCAAAATTCACACCAAAACTGCTCAATTTCGACCAAAAGCAGCATCGCATGAACATTGCTAATGAGAGGTTGGAATCTGTCCGCGACAACCCAAATTTGGTCCAGAGGGTCATAACTGGTGACGAATCGTGGGCTTATGATTATGTCGTAGAAACCAAAGTTCAATCATCTCAATGGAAGCTGCCGTACGAACCAAGACCGATAAAAGCGCGCCAAGTTCGGTCGAATGTAAAAGTTTTGCTTACGATTTTCTTCGATTGCAGGGGCGTTGTGCATCATGAGTTCCTGCCACAGGGTAAAACGGTCAATAAGGAATATTACCTGCAAGTTATGCGCAATTTGCGCGAAGCAATCCGCCAGAAACGCCCGGATTTGTGGAAGAACAAAAATTGGCTCTTGCATCACGACAATGCCCCTGCTCACACACCGTTGCTTGTGCGCGACTTTTTAGCCAAAAAGAACACACTAATGATGCCACAGCCACCGTATGCCCCAGATCTGGCCCCTATGACTTTTTCTTGCTCCCGAAACTGAAAGGGCCATGAAAGGCCGACGCTACGCTACGATTGAGGAGATAAAGACGGCATCGAAGGAGGAGCTGAACAAGATACAAAAAATGATTTTTTGAAGTGCTTCGAAGCTTGGAAGAAACGTTGCGACAAATGCATAATATCCCATGGGGATTACTTTGAAGGGGACAAAATAGATATCAATTTTTATTTTTTTTTTATTGAAACGTTATAAAATTTGTAAACATTTCATGGTATTACGCCTAGTTTAAACTAACAAGTAACATTAGTCTATCCTTAACATTGAAATTTGAAAACTTATTATAAATATTTTACAAACAATTATACAGTGTTGGCGACTTAATCTCGTGGCTTAGTTCTTCGAAGTCTTCTTGTGCAGACTGTTTTGGTAAGCTCTGTGGCCTCCGGGTTTGTGTGCTCTTTCAGCCTGGTTTCATGCTTATTTGCAAGAATTGGGATTATATCAGCGACTGTTTTCACCGACAGATCACTGGGCAGGTCGTGATTACGCACATACCAAGGTGCGTTGATCATGTCTCTGAGAATCTTATTCTGCAAGCGTTGTACAGCTTCAATGTTTGATTTAGTGGTGCATCCCCCCAATTGAATGCTGTATGTCCATACCGGCCTAACTACTTGGTTGTATATTAATAATTTGTTCTGTATTGACAATGTAGACTTTCTGCCAATTAACCATTCCGTTTTTTTAATTTTTAAGTTGATTTCAGTGGCTTTCATTTTGACATGCTCTTTCCATTTGAGCTTTGCATCCAAAGTCATACCCAAGTATTTTGCTGTATTACTATACGGAACAGTAGCAAATGATATTTTCACTGGGTTATAGGCTATTTTCTTGTTTGTAAAGTCTACGTGAACAGACTTGCTTTCATTTAGTTTGATTCTCCAGTTTTCAGTCCATGCGACAACTTCGTCTATCGATGCCTATAACTTTCTAGTTGATTCATTTGCGTTATTTCCATGGGCTAAGATATACGTATCATCAGCAAAAGTGGCTATCTTACTTGTATTTGAAACAGGTAGATCTGCAGTATAGAGCAAATACAGTACGGGCCCAAGAATGCTGCCTTGTGGTACACCAGCTCCAATTTTTTTAATGTTGTAGTATGCTTGTGTTTGTTTCACTCTAAAATATCTGTCTGTGAGATATGATTCCAATACAGTAATACACAGTTTATTGATAAGGGAGCATCGCTCTGAGCTTACGGATTAGACATTCGTGCCACACTTTATCAAACGCCTGTGCGACGTCAAGGACTATTGCTGAACACACTTGATTGTTTTCTATGGCCTCTTCCATGATGTGTACTATACGATGTATCTGATCTATCGTTGAATGTTTTTCTCGAAATAGTATTAATTGCTTATTAGAAATTATCGTCCACTTAGTATTAAAATAGCTTATAAATTTTTTGATGTTTTGAGAAAATGAATTTCAAACTTTTTGTCGAAAGTAGCTCTCACTCAAATCTCGTTATGTCTGTAAATATTTATTATTTTTTGACTGACGTTTTGACCCACTTTGTGGAACTAGAATTTGGCAAAATTTTGACCACATATAAAATCGACGATGGAGAAACCAAAAATTCAATAAAAAAATAATAGCCTATGAGCACATAGGCTATTATTATACTAAGGGGACGTTATATTCTTTAATCGTTTGGAAAATATTATCAATGACTAAATAAATAATTTTTGAAAAAAAAAAACACAAAATACAAAATTTTTTTCGGAATACAAAAAACAAAATGGCGGCTCTACAGCTGCTCAAACGTGGCTTCTTTATTCCGCTTTGTGCTTACCTATTTTTAACGAAGAAAAAAATAAAATTTTGTACTGAAAAAGAAAATAAATTACACTTTTTGTATAAACAAATTGACCAAAACAATATTTTTAGTGTTAATTAATATAAAATTTGAGATACATGCAAAGGTCAATAAGTTAAGGAATATCTCTGCAAAGTTTTGGAATTGATATCTTGATTAATTTTGGAATTATATTCGACAGCGAGGAAAAAACATACTTCGAAAAAAACGCGATTAAAATTTTCATTCTTACTCATCTTTCGTTCGACGCTCATCACTTCACTGACTTTATAGGGACTTTTTAAACTTTCTTTTAAGAAAAGAGATTCTTTAGATTGTAAATGAATTTTTAAAGCAAAAAAAAAAACATTTAAAATTTAAAAGTGCTGGAGGAGCTGCCCCCTTAACCTTTCTATACCAGCGCGTTGGTCTGTGAGACCGAGAAAATGATTTTACGTAAGTTTTTGTTTTTCCAGAAACTCTACAAAGTTGAATTTGCTGCTAGCTTCCGCTTTTCTTGCAAGCTCTATATTAGTGTTGATTTGGCATTTGCACTAGACAGGCGTGTTGGTGAATTTTATAAAATTTGGTCTGTGAGACCGGCGCGGGTATATGTGTAATTTTCTGTGAAGTTAAAGCAGTTATTTTGTTTTTTGTTTCTTTCTTATTTTTTTACATTTTACTATTTTGTAGGCACTTTTTAATATTATAATGAATGAAGAGCAAATCAGACTACTTTTGGAGGAAGAAAATTCGACTTCTGATTATGAGGATGAAAATGACAGCGGCGTTGAAGACTCTGTTGCAGGAGATGTAGAAAGTTATGATACGGAGCAAGAATATGATGAAGAATACGACGAGGAGTTGAATGAGATAGATGATAGAGAATTTTTTGTTGGTAAAGATGGACACACTAGGTGGAAGGTGGAAAATATAGTAACTCAACTGCCAGGGCCTAGAAAAGAAGCAAAAAACTTGAAGGAAATAGGCGAGGTTTGGAGATTATTTTTTACTGAAGTTGTTATAAATCGTATTGTAAAGTATACTAATGAACATATTGATCTCATAAAACCTAATTTTTCAAGAGAAAGCGACTGTACCTATACAGACAACATAGAAATCGAAGCCCTTTTAATCTTTGCTGAAGTTAGGAGAAATAGTCGCGTGAATGCTAAAGATTTATTCAAAACAGATGGTTCCTCTCCGAAGATATTTCGATTAACTATGAGCTGAAATCGATTTTATTTATTAATGCGTTGTCTAAGATTTGACAATAAGGCCACGCGAGCTGAAAGGACTGCCGTAGATAAACTAGCTCCAATATGGGAATTATTTGAAGAAGTTGTAGCCGCGTTTCAAAAATACTACAGTGTGTCCCAGTTTGTTACAATAGATGAAAAATTGGAGGTTTTTAGAGGTCGTTGTGGCTTCAGGCAGTACATCCCCTCAAAACCAAATAAATATGGCATAAAAATTTACGCCTTAACAGATGCCAAAATGTTTTATACCTCGAATATGGAAGTTTACGTAGGAAAGCAACCTCGTGGTCCATATGAAGTTGATAACTCGTCCATGGAATTAGTTGTACGACAAAACGAAAGTATTCACAATTCTGGCCGGAATATCACATGTGATAACTTTTTCACTAGCATCTCATTGCTGGATAAACTTGAATCTAAGCACAAACTGACCATTATTGGGACAATAAGGAAAAATAAGAAAGAATTACCCAAACAATTCACCGAGATAAGATGACGAGTGGAAAAATCCAGCTTGTTCGGACACCTTGGCAACTGCAATCTTGTTTCGTATGTTCCCAAAAAGGAGGAAAATGTGCTTCTTGTATCGAGCATGCATGCTGGTGTTGAAATCAATGAGATTACTAATAAACCAGAAATGATAATGGACTATAATATGACGAAAGGCGGGGTTGACACCGTAGATAAAATGTGTGAAACGTATAATGTTGCTCGAGGTACGAATATATGGCCCATGGTTATTTTCTATAGCTTATGAATGTTGCGGGTATAAATTCATACATAATACATGTACAAAATAATCCTAGTAAGTAAATTAACTGCAGAGCCTTTCTTGAATCTTTCTCGTACGATCTTATTAACTCGAAACTTCGACGTCTAGCTCTAAACAGTAGAGTAGAATGGGGTAAGATAGGTATGGGGGCACAATAGGTAGGTGGGGTTTTCGTCGCACTGTTTTTGCAGAGGTCACTCGTCTTATGTGAATTGAATACGTGGTGGGGAACAACGTTTTCGACTGTCATTTCGGCCGTCACCATTCATTAGTTATCCTAGTTCTGGCGTCGTTTAGTTTTTTGTGAGCTTTTCTCCGACATAGCATTTTTTTTATTCTACGGTGCAGTGCATTTAATGTATGTAAATATTTGTCAGGTGAGTTTTATTTTACGTAGAAAATAATGCTGAACACGAATAATGTGTTAGTTTTTTGATATTATTGTTTTAAAAAAAAATATCGACACTAACATAAAACATGTGCTTGGGGGCACTATAGGTCAGCCGTCTGGGGGCATTATAGGTCACTACTTTTAATTGAATAAAATAAATTTTAATTGTTTTTGCAGCAAAATGGTGCGTAATTATGTGCGAAAAACGCCGAAACGAAATGAAGAGGATGTAAAAAACGTAATCGCGGCAGTCCGAGATGGCGCTAGTGTTCGATCAGCCTCTAAACAATTTAAAATTCCGTTCGAAACATTACGTGCTCGCGTGATGAATTAAAGAAAAATTCCTAACTTTTATAACATGTGCAGTGTTCATACTCTATAAATAAAAGTTAAAACGTTAATTTCCAAGCCATGCACATTGTTCTTTTCCTCTCACACATAGAGACCTATCGTGCCCCCCGATTTTGAAAATATCGAAAAAAAGTACCTTTGTCTTATTGAATGCAGCTTCCAAAAAATATTTAGCCAAACATAAGTCAGTATAACCAAAATGTTAGCAGATAAATAACCTTTCAAAATCTTGCTTATTTTTCAAAATCAATGCAAAAACACCGTAGCAAGAGCTCTCCAAAAAAAAAATGACCTATCTTACCCCATTCTACTCTACCTTGCCTAAAACCATCAAACTTCGGCTCCCTGAATTATGTAAAATAGATGATCCCGAGACTTCTGGAACATCGTTAAATAAAAGTGGTCGCTGTGGATACTGTTCCTCAAAGAAAAACCGAAAAACGCGTTACAACATGCCGACAGTATTTTTGTTTGGAACATGCTATTATGGTGTATCCCGAGTGTTTCCGTAAAGATAATGAATAAGATAGTTTGACGTTTTTATTGCAAATAAATATTTTTTAAGCTAGAAGAGGCATTTTTTGTTTTTTTTTTTTTTTGAAGAGGTAAAAGCGTAAGTTTTCTTTTTAAGGCAGATTTTTACATGAATTGCGATATGCCATAATTCTTTATTTCAAGACTAAAAACTAATATAATTTGTAATTTATGTATTGTCCAAGAAGTGTTTTTAAGTTATTATAATTTATTTTTATTTGTGTGAATAAAAAAATATGTTATTGTTTTGTTTTTGTAGTACTTAAGAAAACATTATCGATTTTGATGGCTTTTTTCTTAATCACTTAAAATCAATAAAATAAGTGAATACAAATTCAATGCGTAGTTTTATTTTTTTATTACATCTACGGGATTAAAAAATAATAATTTGTTTTTAGTTTTGTTTGAAAAACTAATATTTTATGTTGTTTGAACTTTCGGTCTGTGAGACCGTGCGCGGGTATATGTGTTACAAAAATTAACGCGGGTATAGGAAGGTTAATAAGAAAAAAATGAAAAACAGACGCATCGATGCAAACAAGTAAGAGAAGTAAATACCGGATAATATAACAGTATTTAAAAAATTCTTCTGCTACCACTTTTAAAGCACACATTTTTTTAGATAAATTTCTGCTCTACTTTACATTATTTCATCTCTATCTGGCTAGAGAACAATCCAATGCAAGTGCAGAGATGTGAAGTGTATAAAGTCTCATTTAGCAATTCATTTACTGTGGTTAACCACTTCGCTGTCCAGTAGTAGATGGCTGCAAGCGCATAGCTGCATGTGACGTTCATATATTTCGTACTAAATTCGCGGAAAGAGTTGGGCACGGAAACTTTTGCAACTTAATTAAAATTTACACAGCAAATTATGCGCAGCCCTGAGGAAATTATCTTATGCAGATGTATGTATTTAAATATGTACTACTACTTGAGGGGCCTCTATACTCCGTACAGGAATAAAAGGGTCAAATATATGCAATACATATACACTTATACATTTGTGTACGTGTGCACATATACAGATACTTCATATCGCAGCGTTAGTGGCTTCTATGCCACTGAAGCCCTTCAAAGTGCCTGAGTTTGCTGATCTTGGACTGTGGTAGCTTTGAGCTTAAGTTGTAGTATAAAAACCGTAGGAATTGTAGCGAATGTCAATGCACCAGCGGCTTACTAATTAAAGTCTGGAGTTCGCTATACAAAGTTTGCTCGTATCACATATTTGTTTGGCATCTTTGAAAGAAAATCTGTGCTGCT
Source organism: Anastrepha ludens (assembly GCF_028408465.1). Lineage (NCBI taxonomy): Eukaryota > Metazoa > Arthropoda > Insecta > Diptera > Tephritidae > Anastrepha > Anastrepha ludens. The sequence goes on from NC_071500.1 coordinate 17,084,321, forward strand.
GCTTACTTAAAACTGCTTTGCAAAAGTCGATTAACTATTTGCTGCGTAAACTGGTGTCAATGGTTAAATGAATCAGTTCCTTTTTATACATAGTTTGAGTTCGCAGTTGCAGAATGATAATGAGGTTTAGTGTGTATCATCTGTAACGCTTAATCCGTACAGTTTTTTAATATAAATGTGTTTTTTGTTTTTCTGTTTTTAGTTATAGCCAATGCCAATTAATAAAAATCGTCAATAAACTTTGAACCAAGCCGTGCCAGTTAAGAATGGCTACATAGTAAAATTTCGAATTTACAATTTTTTTCCCCTAAGCATTTCTTAATTCACATAATTACAAAACGAAAATTTTTGTATTGAAACTATTCTGAAAATTACTTTAAAAACTAGTATGGCTCTTTAGCTACCCAAAAAGGAATAAAACCATATTCCAAGAATACCATAACCTGTTAGGTCTCGTTTTATGCGTATTATTTTAATGCGATTTTGAAGTTGTGCGGTTTGTATTTTATAGGAAAATTTCTTGGACAATCATCGCAAAGTTTAAGTATCGACTACATTGTCAGAAACGAAGGAGCTACAGAGCAAGAAAAGGAAGTTTGTGAAAATCCATCGTCTATAGCGCAAATATAAATTGCAGAGATAGTCTCTGCTGAGGATGAAGATGATTTGGACGGTACAAACCGTTATCTCTCTCTCTCTCAGCTTCACAGTCTGTGGTGGACCGTAGCTTCATCAACAGTCCTCCTCCAATTCAGTCTTTCTCTTGCTTCATTTCTCCAATTACGAACGTTCATCGCTTTTAGATTAGATTAGATTTGATCTGTGGGGGTCTGGATAAGTCCAAGCACTCAGTCAGTGGACCATTGTACTACACCCGGGAAGATATCAGTAGAAAGAATAAAGATAGGAGAGATAAAAAGTGGATGGTAAGAGCAATAAATTAGTTTGAGGTTACTCTTCGACAAATCTCTTGGATTCATTGATGAATGTTAAGAGATCAGGAAGAGGAAGAGTATGAAGTTGTCCATACTCAGTGTATCGCAACCCAATATCCTAAGCCTGATTCTGCCCTGTGATTACACCCACCAGTACTCTCAGGTCTTTTCTGCTGCGTTTTAAAAGAAAGGTCGCTGTTTTCCTGTTTGGTTCTTTCACAAAGCACTTGGCTATTCTGCAGGAGCCCAACTCAGACCAAACCTTTTATGAGTAGACCTCATGAAGTCGACAATCCATAAATGAACCGATGTAGAATTGACTCCTAAAGAGGGTTCAAGGCCCAGTGGTGTGCTTGCAGTGCCCTCATTAGCCAGTTTATCAGCCAACTAGGTCACTGTAGTACCACAATGTCCAGGCACCCAAATAAGACTAACTTTGTTGTGTTTTGCAACACTGTTCAGTTTTGTCTTACATTCACCTACTAACTTCGAAGAGCAGCGTGGGTTAGCAAGGGCTTTTAGTACAGCTTGACTGCCACTACAAATTCCAATACTGTTGCCCCGCCACTTTTTCTCAATTAGCCAGTATGCCACATTCAAGATGGCATAGACGTCCGTAAGGAACACCGTGGCCATCTGTCCTGTGGCATAGGAGTTTTCAGTGTATTCGTCTAAGTACCATCCAGATCCGCTTCCATCAGTGGTTTGGGATGCGTCAGTGTAGAAAGTGTGCTGATAACCCGTTAATAGGCTTTCTAGACTTAACCATTGATCTCTATCTGGGATCCAAACGTCATACTTCCTACCGTTTCATTTCCACAGACTCCGTTTAACTTGAGCCTGTACGCCGCCTTCATTGCTTCCTTTCGAATTTGAAGACCTAGAAGTTGCAAGTTCAGAATGGCATTAAGGGCATCACCAGATGTCGCACTCAAGGCACCTGTGATAGCCAAGCACACACTTCTCTGTAGCCTGTTTAGGGGTTTTACTGTGCAATTAACCACTGTGGCATTCCACCATACTACAGAGGCTTATGTAATAATGGGTCTAATCAGGGTGATGTACAGCCAGTGTACAATCGCCGGACATGGGGTTTAGTCTTGCCAAAGGTTCTCTTACACTGCCAGAAGACTTTGAGTGTTAGAGAGACCTTCTGCTCGACGTGCTTCTTCCAGGTATGTTTACTATCTAAGATTACTCCTAAATATTTAACCTCAGAAGACAGTTGCAGTGTTACCCCTTTCAATGTGGGTAGTAACAGGCCTTCCATATTGCGTTGCCTAGTGAAAAGCACTAAGGTACTTTTTGTAGGATTCACCGAAAGACCATGCAATTCGCACCAATACTGAATCTTAGGGCGCTTCGCTTTTAAGTCTGCTCCGACGTCTCTTTATTGGTCGGCCTCTTCTTTTTCCTCCTATTGGACAAAGTAAACACCCTGTTTTGGATTCTTTCTTTGGGCATTCTTATGATGTGGCCAATCCATCTAATTCACTGCGCTTTAATAAAAAGTATTACATTTTCACCACCAATAAGGTTTTCAATTTCGTTGTTGTAACGGATGCGATATGTGCCTTCTCTGTCTCTGCCGAATAGGACCGTCGAATTTTCTCATTATGGTTCTTTCAAATTGCAATAGGGGAAGAAATTATTGTCTGACCATGGCTTCAAAGCAACCTCCAGAATATTTCGCATTTACATTGACGTCAGGCTCGATGAGGACGATTGGAGAGCGCCCATCTGCGGTTACATCGGCCCAAATCATTACCTGTGGCGAATGCTGCCTCCTGGTGGTCAATCGATGACTAAAATTCTCTTATGAACGGTCGGCCAAATAAACCCTATCGTTTTGGGAGGTTACGAATTGCTCAATTTGAAAAAAATTCTCTCGTCAGAAAACACAATGTTCGGAAATTTACTGCTTTCGGTCAGGCAAATCAACTACTTCGCTTTGTTAAGTCTGACTTGTTGCTGCTTTGTTGTGAGATAATGCGTCTTTTGGATCTTTTAAGGCTTGACTTTGAGATCATTATTTCATTTCAGCATGCGGCGGGTACTACTTTTGTGTCAAAGATTTTGCAACTACAAGACTAGTAAAATAATTATCAAATGTAATATTTCTGTTACTTCGGAAATATGGTTCCCATAACTGGTCGACTACATTCTATTCTAAATTTTCAGCTCTGTGCCATGAGTATAACCTTCGGCGATGCTTTAAATGCTAAGCTTAATTTGCACCCCTTGAATCTTAAGATACAACAGAAAGCAATAAGTAACTGTTTTGGCACCTAAAGACGACGTGATACCCATAGTTTCATTCGGAAGGAAATTTGATGTCAGATTTCCATTGCGCGAGCAATGAAACAATCCAGAATGTATTTAGGGAGGTTCTGGAAAAGTCTGTCCCTGTCTCTGTCTCTGTCTCTGTCTCTGTCTCTGTCTCTGTCTCTGTCTCTGTCTCTGTCTCTGTCTCTGTCTCTGTCTCTGTCTCTGTCTCTGTCTCCGTCTCTGTCTCTGTCTATATCTCTGTCTCTGTCTCTATTCTTTCCTGTCTTTTTCTCTGTCTCTGTCTCTGTCTCTGTCTCTGTCTCTGTCTCTGTCTCTGTCTCTGTCTCTGTCTCTGTCTCTGTCTCTGTCTCTGTCTCTGTCTCTGTCTCTGCCTCTGTCTCTGTCTCTGTCTCTGTCTTAGTCTCAGTCTCAGTCTCTGTTTATGTCTCTGTCTCTGTCTCTATTCTTTCCTGTCTTTTTCTCTGTCTCTGTCTCTATTCTTTCCTGTCTTTTTCTCTGTCTCTGTCTCTATTCTTTCCTGTCTTTTTCTCTGCCTCTGTCTCTGTCTCTGTCTCTATTCTTTCCTGTCTTTTTCTCTGTCTTTGTCTCTATTCTTTCCTGTCTTTTTCTCTGTCTCTGTCTCTATTCTTTCCTGTCTTTTCTCTGTCTCTGTCTCTGTCTCTGTCTCTGTCTCTGTCTCTGTCTCTGTTTATGTCTCTGTCTCTGTCTCTGTTCTTTCCTGTCTTTTTCTCTGATACCTTTCTCTTTTCCCCTTTGACTATCTATCCTGTGCTTTTTAGCGTGAGTGTTTTAGGAGCCATCAAATATCTTGGTACTCTTTGGCTCAACCAATTCAAATTCCAATTTCAATCGTAGGTATACTGACAGGTCATAATCTATTGGCTGCACATGCGTACATGATAGGGTTGGCTAGCAACGACAAATACAGGAAGTACAGAGAGGATATAGAGGAAACTTTAGAGCATTTTCTGTGTTTTTGCGCGGCATTATCAAAAACGCGCTCGAGCCCCCTGTTTGAGGGTCTGGAGGATATCTGAAAAAATAGATTGTGCTGCGCTGCTTAGGTCTGCTAAAGGCGTTGAGATCCTACGTGATGTCTACTTTGAATCCTAATAATGGTTAGTCTCCATCGCTAGGGACCAAAAGGTCTATGCGTGGCTTAATCTATTGCGTTTAGAATGAGCCAATTTACAATTTTTTTTAATTAATTCTTTATACTATTGATGTGTTTTCTACTCGGAATGCATTCAAGTCTGCCCTTCTCTCGCATTATTTTAAGTTTTAGTCATGCCATTGCATTTAATCTGTAAGCTTAAGTAAAACCACAAACAAGAAATAAATAAATATCCCTTTTTCCATTTGTGATGTTACGTACAAACTTTATATGAACCTGAAATTTGTATGAGTGAGGAGTCAGGCAGCAAAAAGAGCATTATTTGCAATGAGTCAGCTCAAAGTGTGGGAAAACAGTTTTTCTTTCCTATTTTTTTCATATTTACATGTGTCATACGCTACACTAATCTTGAATCCATTCGTCTATTGTTTCTGAAATGTGCATTCTGTCCATCGAAAAAACTTACTACCTTTTTCTCGCCGACTCTTGCCATTGTCACTTTTCCAGCTTTTTCTTTGTTCATCGATTTTTTCTACTCTGTTGTTTTTTGCCACTTTTTCACTATGCAGTCTGAATAAACGATGTCCCATATGGACCCTTGTGAAAAGTAAGCTGTGGCTGAATATAAAAAAAGTAAATAACAAAATACAAAGAGCAAGAAAAATGAAATTGATGGTGCCACAGGCAAATTCGTTACGACATATCCATAGCAAAATTCAATAAGAATAGTGCAAAGCAGTAAGGAAGTACAAAATTCGGTCCGGACCAAACTTTAGGTGCACGCGCATATTTTAGTAAAATTCAGTTTGAGCGAGCTGCTAATTAGTGGAGTCAAACGAGAGAGAGTTCAAGGCTAAAACATCAAAAGGACGGACGGAAATTTAGTATGTACGTTACGTAGTTTTTATCCGCTCTTTTTAATTCAGTCTTGGTGTGGGAAGGGCGGGATAATACCAAGGTCATTGGGAGTCCGCTAAGTTTGGCCGAGTGTGATGAAATCATTATCGAGGCATAACAATTTACTTAAAAGTGGGCGTGACACTATCCACTGGGTTGTATTGTATTTCCCTTTCGGGGTTTATGCCAAATGGGACCAACTCAATCTTCTTCTTCTTCTTAATTGGCGCGATAACCGCTTACGCCATTTTGGCCGAGTTTAACAAAGCGCGCCAGTCGTTTCTTTCTCGTGCTAACCGGCGCCAATTGGACACACCAAGTGAAGCTAAGTCCTTCTCCAACTGATCTTTCCAAAGCAGAGGAGGCCTTCCAGCTGGTACCGCATCGAAAACTTTCAAAGCCGTAGCGTTTGTATCCATTCGGACGACTTGACCCATCCAATAGCCGCTGGATCTTTATTGGCTGCGCTATGTCTATGTCGTCGTAAAGCTCATACAGCTCATCGTTCCATCGTCTGCGATATTCGCCGTTGCCAACGTGCAAAGGTCCAACAATTTCCCGCATCATCTTTCTCTCAAACACTCCAGCCGACGCTTCATCGTATGTTGTCATGGTCCATGCTTCTGCGTCATACGTTAGGACGGGCATGATGAGAGTCTTGTAGAGTGTTATTTTCGTTCGTCGAGAGAGGACTTTACTAATCAATGGCCTACTTAGTCCAAAGTAGCACTTGTTGGCAAGAAAGATTCTACGTTGGATTTCAAGGCTGATATTGTTATCGGTGTTAATGCCGGTTCCTAAATAAACGAAGTCTTTTACAACCTCGAAATTATAACTGTCAACAGTGTCGTTGGTGTCGATACGCGAGTGCGCCTACTGCTTGTTTGATGATAGGAGGTATTTCGTTTTGTCCTCGTTCCTCACCAGACCCATTCGCTTTGCCTCTTTATCCAGTTTGGAGAGGGCAGAACTAACAGCGCGGTTGTTAAGGCCGATGATATCGACATCATCGACCAATTCAATCACTGCTCGCAAATGCCAGGCGTCTCTTCATGAGATGGCAGAACATTTCCGCCTCCTTTTGATATGGGGGCCAGGGTATAGTGACATACCGGGGAATTGTTAGACAGACAAGTTAGCCAGACCTACAAACTGCGTGGTGCAAGTAGCATTGCCACTTCAGCCAACCCAAAATGGGTTGACAGCCGGACATGTAATGCTGCAAAAAGAATTTGGAAATGGGACGTTAAGCGCTTAATCGATCAAGGAAAGTGGCCCCTATGTTAGTTGCTTTGATCACAGACCACTGTCCTCTGAGTCGAACTGGTTAAAGATTGAAGATACTTCATTTTGACTATTACAGAAGCTGCAAGGAGGAGGAGGAAGAGTCCGTTAGACACCTTCTCTGTTACTGTCCCGCGTGGAAGGTCACTAGGCTTAGATACTTTGGCTCATCGTTCTTAAATGTTACGGATGACGGGATATAAGTGTCAGCCAGATCAATGGGTTTACACTTAAAACAATATGGTTTAAAAAAGAGTAGTAGATTAGCAGTTATTGTGGTGTCACAATGGATCGGCAATGATCTAAGTGAGTTGGTTTAAGGGCCGACTCCTACTTCTACCTACCTATGGACCTACCTACCAAGTGGAAATTGCTTTACGGTAATTATTGCAGAAATATCACATTTTCTTCTTTTTTGAAAATGACCGTTATATGAGAGGTGAACATTTTCCCCATGGTCTTCGTTGAGACACTTCGGTCTCGTTGAGACACATTTACCAATTTTGATCGAGTTTTCTTGTGCATGGAAGGACCTACACGCAAAGCTAAATCGACTCTACTCATCATTCTAAGCCTTTGTTACATATGAATGTCTATATCTACCTCAATTCCTTTATGTGAAAAAATATAATACCCTGAATCTCCTCAAAGCGCGGGTATAATAAAGCCCGACAACAAAGGCTCACTTACACAAGCGAATTACTTTTCTGTTTTTTTTTTTTTTTTGTTCGTTAACTTTTTGCGACAAAATATTACATTGAACAGATGAACAATGAACCTATCAACCTGACACCCAGTACCCAACACTCGACATGCAGTACGCGGCTGCTAACGACACTTTTCCTAGCTCACGTGCAGCCACCACATGGACGAGCTAAACTGCAATTTATTGAGTTAATACTCCGTCGTATTTTGGAGGTCAGATAGTTTTTCCAACTGGCGCACACTGGTGTGGCTAAACGGCTTACGTACAACAACTATTTGAGTGAGTTTGTGTTCTTTCTGTTGCTGACAAAATTGCCACCGGTTTTGCGTGGGGTTGGTGATTTATTATTTAATAGTAGCGGCCCCCTTTATTCCTTGCTTCACCTAAACTCCATTTCATCTTATTTTATCAATTAAAACTCAAAAGAATTTATCTTTTTATCATTCTTTGATTTACATAATAAAAAAAAAAGAAAATATCAAGGAATAAATGTTAATTCAAAAAACATTTGGATGAACACCAATATTTTTTGACATTCCAGATGTTTGTGTGACATCGCGTTGTCTGATGTATGCAGAGGATCTGGAAATTTTCAGCCGCATAGGGGAGTAACTGACTGGATAGAACGGACTGAAGATTGGAAGCTTGATGTGTTGATAACCCCTTACCCCTTAATGCTGGTAAATGCCCGCACTTGTCCTTCAGTAGACGCAAAGTTGCGATTGATTACCAGTTGGGCACTATCACCCTCACAAAAATGTATGAAAAGAAAGACTTGGGGGTCATATTTATATTCAAAAATGTCATTTTCCAAACATATAGTCTTTATGATGGCCAAGTCTAGATCTATGATCGGCTTTGTAATAAAGAATTCTACGCTGAAGAATTTGTATTTTTCTTTTATTAGATCGAATTTTTATGAAACCATTTTGATGAAACCATTTGTGTGTACTGAAGGTGAAGTGTTCTCTCAAATATGGCAGACACTAATCGTTCAGCATGCGTCGATAAGAGATAACGTTTACAGAAATTGCTTGCCCTCGACAATTTGCGAAAAATACGGTCCAACACACCAAACCGTCACTTTTTCACGTCACGATTTTAAAGTAGCTGTTGATATTTTAACTCTTTGCGGCGATATCAAACTTGTACATGGGTGTCGTAGTGGTCGTAACTATTTAATTTCTGTTGAAAGAGGAGTGATACATAACATGAAAGAATATGAAGAATCAACAAGATTTATTAATTCTAAAAATAAATACAGCATAAAATTAATATGGTTCCTTGCTGAGGTGGCTGAGATTAGACATACAACCGCAAAGGGTTAGGTTAGATTAGGTTACAATGGTTACCCAAAGAGTGGACACACTTGGACGAAGATAAACGGATATGGCCTTTGTGATAACATTGTGAAGGAGAAAACCGATGGGATGAAAGGAGAGAGCGGAGAGAGGTGGTGCTGGGATGGTTAGGAGGATGGGTTTAGGTTATGTGGATTTTGAACGATGACTGTGCTGCGTTTTGCGTCAACCGACGATCATAAGATTTTTAATGTCAACGCCTGTTATATCAGCAAATAAGAGCCAAGATGCCTAGATCTTAGCCCCGTGAGGGTGGCAGCTAAGGAAAAGGAGCTGAGATGATTCCACCTCATCCTCCATACATTCGACACAAAAAGGACTCGAGGTAATTCCAAGTCTCACAGCATGCCCACCTCGCGGATGGTGTCTTGAGAGAAAACTCACGTGGTTCCAGAACTGAAATTTGTCAACCTCAGAAGCTCACCCAAGTGCCCCCGATCCACTCGTGACCCGAAGGATTTCGCGACCTTACAGCTTTGTGTACTTGCACAGCGCTTGCTGAGTTGGCGCGAAGCCTATATTTCCAGGAGCAGACCGCCGGTAGTCGGGGGATCTCAATTCTCTCCCTTCGCGGGGAAATCACCTCACATGTGCCTTGCCTGGTCAGTTCATCCGCATCGCAGTTTCCCGTAATGTCGCTGTGTCTAGGCAGCCAGATGAGGTTAAGAACTCGGATGCAATTAAAAGTGAAGCCAGGCATTTCTTAACCAGTTTCGAATGCACCATCACCTGACCCGAGGGCTCTAATTGCTGACGGAGTAAATATTTACTTTCTTGACTTTTAGTATGGATGTGAGCAACTAATCAGCTGCTTCCTTGATTGCGGCTACCTCTGCCTGGAACACACTGCAGCGGTCTGGTAACCTAAATTTGAATCTGATGAGGAGCTCCTCGCAAAAGATCTCCTCCGCCAACATTTCCTTACAACTTCGATCCATCCGTGAAGAAGTTCACGAGGCCTTGTCTCCCTTTTCCGTTGATGGAATATGAGTGGAGAAAGTTCCGGTTGGACTTAGCTTACATTGATCCGTTGGCCGGGGAATGAACTCAAGGTTTCGAAGGATGCTTGAGTGCCCATAAGTGAGGTTGACCCTAAATTCCGAACCTCTCAACCTGATTGCGGCACGTGCAGCGGGAAGATCCTTTAAGAACCTTGACAACGTCCTTGATCCTGTTGACTGATTTCTTCGATTGCCCAGGCGTAGTGCACCATGAGTACCTTCCATCGGATATTATTTATCCGTTTTGAAGTGTTTGAGAGAAGTTGTACGTCGCAAACGGTCGGAAATGTGGGCTAACAATTCTTGGATTTTACATGATGATAACGCGCTAGCGCACCGAACCTAAGTTTTCCTGGATTATTTGACCAAACACCAAGTAAATACCATCGTGCAAGCACCGTATTCACCTGGTTGGCCCCGCGCGATTTCTTTTGTTTCCCAAGTTGAAGTTACTACTTCGCAGAAGGAGATTTCAGTCGAAAGAAGAGATCAAAGAGAATGCGACGAATGAGCTGAAGGCCATCCAGGGCTGCATGGAGCACTGGGTTAAACCTTGGTACATGTGTGTTGCTTCAGACAGGTTATATTTTGAAGGAAATAAAATAAATTTGAGTGAAATTTAATTCTGTTTTGCTTTATTTAAGCATTCCCGGTAATTTCTGATCACAGGGTATTTCATACTCAATAGGTTTTGGAATTCCCAGAGCATCTGCTCTCTGACGCACGAACTAACGCGGATTATCGTGCAAGGTCGTAACAACCAATTCAATAATTCCACTTGTTGCCAATGTACCGCTGGGTTTTTTGCCATCGAACTTGTTGCTCGGAAGCTTCGAGCAACATCGAATATTGTAACGTGAACAAAATCTGTAACGAGTTGTTTCACAGTTTCGAATTAGTATCCAACTTGAATTACTTGTAACTTAAAAACGAGATTTCCAGTGAAAATGCAGCCTTTTCAAATTTATACAATTTGGTAATTGTTTTGTACAAATAACCGGAAAGGAGCCACAAATTAAAGCATAATTAAGTACGTCTTTAATAAAGAGATGCCAGTTTTTTTTCATTTATTGAAAATTAAAATTATATGAGATTTTACCCATTTTCAATATCAACTTATCTTGGCCAAAGAGTATACAAAATTTTATTGAAATATATTAAATTTTGTTCGTTTTCTCGCGCGCACTGATGGACCGACATATGGATAGATGGACTGACAGACGGACAGACATAACGAAATCGGCTCTTCTTAGTATTCTGAGTATTTTGGTATATAAAGGGTGGTTAAATTTCCTTGAATGAGAACCACACCTAAACGTCAAGTCTTTTTCTGCATTTTACTTAACACTTTTCAATTTCAGGCTAATTCAACTCAAAATTCATGGAAAAATATACAATCGAGCAACGCGTTAAAGTTATTCAGGCTTATTATAAAAACGGGCATTCAAATCAAAATGCATATCGCGCAATTTGTGATTTTTTAGGTCAATTTAATCGTTCAAATGTGCGTACAATCGGAAAAATTGTGCAAAAGTTTGAGCAAACCGGGTCTGTAGAAGATGTGAAAACACTAGTGCATGCTCGTACAGCTCGTACTGCAGAAAATATTGCTGCTGTTCGCGATAGTGTGGTTGAAGAGCCGTCCACCGCAACTCGTCGCCGTGCCCAACAATTGCACCTCTCACCCTCGTCGTTGATAAACATTATGCATAAAGACTTGCCACTTGACTTACACGCTTACAAGGTGCAATTGACTCAAGAACTAAAGCCTCTTGACCATTCGAAGCGTCGTCAATGGTCAGAATGGTGGCAGGAAATGGCAACAGTGAATGACCAATTGTCGAAGAAAATCATCTTCAGTGATGAGGCACATATTCACCTCAGTGGATTCGTCAATAAGCAGAATTGCCGCATTTGGGGCGAATGATAATCCAAGAGTGATTACCGAAAAACCAATGCACCCACAAAGAGTGACTGTTTGGTGCGGTTTTGGGCCGGCGGCATCATTGGGTCGTATTTTTTCCAAAATGAGGTCGGTCAGGCAGTTACTGTGAATAGTGTTCGCTGTCGTGAGATTATGGCCCGAATTAGAAGATATGGATGTGGACGATATGTGGTTTCAACAGGACGGTGTCACTTGTCACACAACTAACGAAACAATGGCTCTTTTGCGCGCAAAATTTGATGGCTGAATAATCTCACGTCGCGGCGATGTCAATTGGCCGCCAAGATCATGTGATTTGATACCGTTGGACTTCTTTCTTTGAGGTTATTTGAAAGAAAAGGTGTACGTCGATAAGCCAGCAACAATTCAAGAGCTAAAGGATGAGATAATTCGGCACATTAACGGCATAGAACCGGAATTATGTCGCTTCATCGAAAATTTGGACCATCGGATGGCCGTTTGGCTAATATAATATTTTATTCCATACGTAATTGAGCTATATCAGTATTATCATAATAAAGAGAAATGATAATAATTTTCTAAAAAAATTGTATTTTATTCAAAATCAATACCAGCCCTTAAAACTTAACCACCGTTTATAACAATAATTTGGATTTATTGAAAACTTAATCAGTATGTCAAATTTTGACCTGAGACGCTATTCGTGAAACACACAAATACATACACAAGTATGTGATTAAAGCAATCAAATGTGGCTTAGTAGGGTAAATATACACATACATACCGCATATACTCGCACGGCCTGGCCGCTTTCATGTGCAAACATACCTACATAGATAAGCATATGAATAATTATAATGCCATAGATGGATGCTGGTTGTATGAAGATAACTCCAGCAAACTCTAAAGTTTGAACTACAATTTCACCCATACATATGCACATATGAGTACGTGTAAGCGCATGAGCTTTAGATGTCAGTGGATCGCCCATCGGACGCAAGTACGTTTAGCACCTGCTTTATCAAATTTGAATGCACCTTGCGGAAGTGAACGTAAACAAATCGTAGTTTCATTACATTTGGCAGAAGGAAAATAATTACGAATCCTTCCCTACATACACACACATACACACAAAGGCGAATATAAGTGCATGCATACATCAAAAATGTGAGCTAAAGTTGTTCATGGTTTACAGTTTTCGTTGAATTTTTGCTTTTCTCTGAAATTGAATGAGTGGTGAAATTAATTGGGATAAAATTTCAAATACAGCATAAAGCATTCGGTATCTGAAATTTAAAATTCTACGACTTTGCATGAATTGCTTGTGTCGACTGAATATGCAAATCAATAGAGCATTGATCAAAATCCACACATCATTGGAATGAACTGGGAAAATAAAAATACAAATTGTCTTGACCTAAAACCGGAGTTATCTAACTATTCGTGTGTATGATCAGCAAAAATGTGGTATTGCACTATATTCATCGTAACAACACACACACACACATACACACATGCATATACATCATATTTGCATACATAGATAATACATACAGTTATGGTCAAAGGAATAGAATCGAGATATTATGACCATTTTTGACATTTTTTTCATTTTTTGGTCTCTGAATTTCTCTCGATGGTTAAGTTGAAAGATATTATAGAAAAGAAAATAGACGATGTAGTCATATTCATAGCCAAATCAAGATGGTTCGACTAATAAAAAACAGCGATTTTAAAAGTGGTGTATCAAAATGGTATTTTCGTGCTAATTGGGTCTAGGCTCTGTCACTCAGACAACACCTCCACCATCACCACCACCATCATCATAGCTCATTTCAACGTAACACATGAGCTGAAAAGTCCCGGGCCTAACAAAGAAAAGAAAGTAGAAAACAAAGTTTTTTTTGTTACAAATTAGCTTTATTCACCAACGTAATATCCATCAAGAACAACGCCAATCATTCCAGCGCCACTCTAACATTTCAATATCACTTTTGTAGAACGATTTATCTTTCGCCTCAAAATAGGCCTCAGTTTCAGCGATAACCTCTTCATTCGAGCAAAATTTCTTACCGGCGAGCATTTGTTGTTCTGCGAACAGTTAGTAGTCGCGGAGAGCCATCATATTGTTTTTAAATTTCTTCTTTATTGCGGAGGGGGTTTTAAATTTCAAATACATCATCAAAGCTGCCGTTGCAGGAATAGTACCTATGCCCGGCGACTATAAACTCCGCCTCCTTTAGAACCGCCGCCCTCCCTGGAACCACTTTCCCATTGCTTCGGAGTGGCGTTTCATCTTCCTCATTATACCTAAGTGCCTGCGCCCCTTCCCGCTGTTTAATACGAAGAATTCTTGTCTCGAAACCATTGATGATCTCTCACGATCCTTCGCTACTTAGCATCTTGTCCATTATATTTTCAGTGGTTATGTGACCGACTGCATTCTCCAGCGTTCGATGTTCTTGTTCCCAACGCATGCATTGGAAAAACTTGTGTTCACCGTTTTCTTCGGCGGCATCCCCGTACATACATGTGGCGTTTTTGCATTTCCCTTTCGCATTTGGGTTGTATAAAAGTTCACTTCATCAAAGCTCCTGCTATTCCATGTGGCGACGTCTTTTATGAGTCTAGCCGTCCAGCTGCCGGGTGTTTCGTTAATACAGCGGTATTACCATAGCCTTAGCGTTTCATCTTTTCAACTCTTTCTTGCCTTCCCTCCTTCTTTGAAGTCCACAACTTTTTCCTCTCAGGCTAGTAAGTCTATCGTCATTGAACCGCTTATTACTTGAACAGCTGGCCCTGATACTGTGCGGTAGACGGGCATAACTTTCAGGGCTGCTGTTCGTTGTACCGATGTTATGTGCTTGCATCGGCGATTTACCTTTAGCGCGTTTGGCCACAGTTCAGCTCCGTATAAAAGAATGGAGAGCGCGATAGCCAACAATATTTCCCGTTTCTTTTAGATTGGACCCCCTATGTTTGCCATCAGTATACTGAGTAGGGATGTCATATAAGCGGCTTTCTCTGCTGTGTGTTTTATTTGGGCCCAGAAGCTTAGTCTTGAGTCCAGTCTTATGTCTAAATACTTTAGAACCTCTTCTGTGTTTAGCGGGATTGAGCAACTTTGCGTGCTAACTTCTAACGGGATGTGCTTCTTGCGTAGAAGTGTGAGCTTCATTTACTCTGTGGCTAATTTGAGGTCACGTGAATTTAGTCAAGTTTGTGTTCATAGGTTTCGTTCAAGGTTTCGTGCTGAGATGACTGCTGCCGTATCGTCTGTGTATTCGATTAGGAAGGTGCTATCGGGCATTTCTATATTGAATATCTCGTCATAACTAATGTTCCACAAGTTGGGACTGTGAATTGATCCTTGTACCGCTCCGTATGGGAACTTTCTGGGGTTTGATAGACAAACTTGCTGTCTCGTATCTAATTCCTTATGATGCCGGGTAGGTATGCCGGAAATTTGCGCATCATCGATGGCTCTACGAGTACGTTAGAAGTCAGCAAACCACCACCTTCTTGTTGTTTCTGATGGAACGGAGTCCCCATAACACATTTCAAGCCATTGCTTCACTTGAACGATATTTTTCCCCCCAAGAAACAAATTAAAATTCAAACAGGAAATTCTTGTTGATCCATTATTTTTAAAATAACAAAAGTAGCATCACTCTTAGCGCAATAACTCGCGAACTAATGAACAGAACATCATGAAATTGTATCAGCTATCTTCTTACGATTAGCGTTAGTTGAAAAAGAGGTGAATGCAGCAAAACTAGTGCCATCTATGTGTTAGGCCCAGGACTTTTCAGCCCATGTGTTATACTGGCTTTTATGAGAATAACTTTTGAGTTCATACTCAATCCATTTTGCATGCAGAAATTGAGCAGTGCACTGTCATTTTCGTTTATTACATCTTCATTGTATTTGTTTTAAATGCCACGAATAACATCGCTTGATATTCGGCCATTGAAATCACCGCGTAATATCAGTTGATAATTTCGTGGTATCTGCTCAGGAAGTTGTTGTAAATCGCATTAAAATTCATCTTTCATTTCATCGGGTGCATATACAGATGTAGTATTCAGTGTTTCGGCTGTCGTCTTTACTTTAACAAGTAATATTCTATCATAAACGTAGTCTACATGGTTTCATTTGACAGTAAGAAATTCATGAATAAGTATGCCCACCCGGATGCAGCCCTTTGATGTTTGCTTCTTCCACTGTAGAACAAAGGGAGTGACCTATATTTTTTGCTGCCTTTTCATTTTAGTTTGGGTTCTGAAATTTCTCAATTGTTTGTTTTATGGTTTTTTGGTTCTATTATGGTTTCTTGCGCTTTGCTATGAAAGAATGTTAGATTCTAGTATACCACTCTCACGATTGTAGATTTGCAGTATCGTTTCTGCCTATTTCTCGCCTGTGCCTCATCGTGAGTGTTCTTAAAATACGACGCTCTGAGCAAAGGGTACATCCAAGCAGCTGAGGCTAGCAACCTTGACTGGATTTTTTATTATTTTATTTAGATATATATTTGGCACTTATATATTTTATTATTAATATTCTTATTTATATATTTATTGTGTAAAGCCTACTGATGTACTGCAGGTGCTGGAGGCCCTGCAGTACCACCAAGGTGCTGTAGCCATTTGTTGCTAGTGCAGAACATTTACTAAAAATGTGTTCTGAATTTTCAGTGCCCATTTCACAGAATCGACAGATGATGGTCTCAGAGAGGCCAGTTTTGTTTAAGTAATATCTCAGAAGGAAAGTAACTAGTTAGAAGTCTTAAGTCTACTCTGCTGAACGAAAGTAGCCTTTCAGAAATTCCTCTGCCCGCGCTAGGGAGTGTTTTGTTTGTCTCTCACCAATAGAGTTTCGTCAATGCTCAACGAATTTTTCACCTCCCACGTCCTGAGAACATCGTTGGTGTGGCTCTTTATAAGTCCACAGAAAGTTTCAGGACCAATTAGGGACATGTTTGCCACTTTTTTTTGCTAGATGGTCCGCTATTTCATTTCGCTCGTATCCTTCGTGTGCAGGAACCCAGCTCAATAATAATATGCTGAAGTTCTCTAGCATGTTAAGAAGATCCAGGCAGTCATGTACCATTTTTTAGGTGATTGTAGTTGATGGAAGGGCTTTCAAAACCGCCTGACTATCTAAAAGTATGTAAATGTGAGTTACTCTATTGACGTGATAACGTCTTATAATTCGATTTAACAGGCTGCACGCACGAAAAAATGTGTCGTTACCTGGCTCATTAGTGTTACCTTGCTCATTAGTGTTACCTTGCTCATTAGTGTTACCTTGCTCATTGCCGTTACCTTGCTTATTTGTCGTTACCTTGCTTATTGCATTGAATGAACTGCAAGCGAAAGCACGGAACGAACGACAAAGCAAACAAAGCAAACGAACGGCAACGTTCGACATCTTGCTCTCTCCTACTTAAGTGAGCGTATATATGTACATATGTATATGCGCATATGTACATATATAAATTCACGTATTTGTATTTGCATATGCCTTCTTATTGATTATTATTAATTTGATTCACTTGAAGAATTTAAAATAAAACCAAGTTTGTTAATAATACCTGTTGCTTTAATGTTATTATTATTATTTTTTTATTATATATGAAGGAAAAAATGTATGGTAATATTTACCATATCTATACTAATATTATAAAGAGGAAAACTTTGTTTGTTTGTAATGAAGAGGCTCAAAAACTACTGGACCGATTTTAAAAATTCCGTGACTGGGGTCTCGAGATATAGGTCAAAACGTGGACCCGGGTAACCTTTGGCTGTGTATGTACAATATGGGTATCAAATGAAAGCTGTTGATAAGTGCTTTAATACGGGGTAATTCTCATACCTATTGATGACTAGGGTCTGGAAATATATGCCAAAACGTGGACCCGCCGTGTCTTTGCACCGAATTAAACCAAACTTACACACATTGTTAAGGAGGTATTGAAGATGGTTTCCGTATAGTTTGGATACCTATTGGTAGACAGGGTCTCGAGATATAGGTCAAAACGTGGACCCGGGTAACCTTCGGATGTGTATGTACAATATGGGTATCAAATGGAAGCTGTTGGTGAATGCTTTAGTTCAGAGTATTTCCATCCGCTCCGTGACTGGGGTCTCGAGATATAGGTCAAAACGTGGACCCGGCTAACCTTTGGTTGTGTATGTACAATATGGGTATCAAATGAAAGCTGTTGATAAGTGCTTGTTATGTTATGTTATGTTATGTTGTGTTATGTTATGTTATGTTATGTTATGTTATGTTATGTTATGTTATGTTATGTTATGTTATGTTATGTTATGTTATGTTATGTTATGTTATGTTATGTTATGTTATGTTATGTTATGTTATGTTATGTTATGTTATGTTATGTTAAGTTATGTTATGTTATGTTATGTTATGTTATGTTATGTTATGTTATGTTAAGTTATGTTATGTTATGTTATGTTATGTTATGTTATGTTATGTTATGTTATGTTATGTTATGTTATGTTATGTTATGTTATGTTATGTTATGTTATGTTATGTTATGTTATGTTATGTTATGTTATGTTATGTTATGTTATGTTATGTTATGTTATGTTATGTTATGTTATGTTATGTTATGTTATGATATGTTATGTTATGTTATGTTATGTTATGTTATGTTATGTTATGTTATGTTATGTTATGTTATGTTAAGTTATGTTATGTTATGTTATGTTATGTTATGTTATGTTATGTTATGTTATGTTATGTTATATTATGTTATGTTATGTTATGTTATGTTATGTTATTTTATGTTATGTTATGTTATGTTATGTTATGTTATGTTATGTTATGTTATGTTATGTTATGTTATGTTATGTTATGTTATGTTATGTTATGTTATGTTATGTTATGTTATGTTATGTTATGTTATGTTATGTTATGTTATGTTATGTTATGTTATGTTATGTTATGTTATGTTATGTTATGTTATGTTATGTTATGTTATGTTATGTTATGTTATGTTATGTTATGGTATGTTATGTTATGTTATGTTATGTTATGTTATGTTATGTTATGTTATGTTATGTTATGTTATGTTATGTTATGTTACGTTATGTTATGTTATGTTATGTTATGTTATGTTATGTTATGTTATGTTATGTTATGTTATGTTATGTTATGTTATGTTATGTTATGTTATGTTATGTTATGTTATGTTATGTTATGTTATGTTATGTTATGTTATGTTATGTTATGTTTTCTTTTGAAAAATGCAACCATTCAATCAGTATTTTCTTATGACGTTATCACGTTAAACTATCGTGAGTAAACCGACTTTACAGACAACCTCTTTTTTTTCTACAAAGACATTCGCTCACACATATCTCAATGGCATTTATTTCTGCCTGGAACACTGTTGGGAGACCCATTGGAATCGATTTTTTGAATTTAGGCCCATTAGATGGGCATCATCTAATTTCTATCCATCAATGTACCATATCTGGAGTCCGGATTTGAAGGTGATAGAATTAGTATTCCAGGACGCACGTTCATTAATAAGAACTTGGAAGTTCCTGAGGATAATGGGGTTTGGGAGATAATGCATCCACCTATAAAGAAAGAAAAGAAAGAAAGAAAGAGTATGTCGGAAGTCTTTTAAGATCTTTAGATGCTCGTTCATATCTCCACGTTGTAGGTCGGAGTTGCCTTTTAGTCTTAAGCCGCTCAAACGTGCTTATTTTTTAATTCAAATGGGAAGCAGTGGTAGGCATAGGAGCATACGTCAGCATGCGTCAGTTGGGCATATTGTCATTGCTCCTGTTGTACCGTCGCAGATGAGGCGGTACAATTTGTTGAAATCATTTATCGCTTTTCGTTGCTTAACTTTGGGTCACCTTGTTGCGGAAACATAGGTGACTATATGTTTAACAACTGTAGTGAATATCCAATAGGTCATTCTGGAGGTGAGTTCCATGCTTTTCCAAAAAGCCTCGTGCAGGCATAGAGTGCCCTTGTAGCTTTTGCAGTAACTTGCTCAAGGCGAGAGTTTCAAGTGAGCGTTTTGTCAAGGTTGGTTCCAAGGTAGTTCGCTTCTGTGGAAAATAGAAGAGTCGATTCATTTAGGACAGGACATTCGATGTTGATATTCTTTTTCCTATCAAACGGGACTAGCGCAGTTTTAGATGGGTTAATAAAGAGCCCGTCGTAGCCGAATGGGTTGCTGTGTGAATTCTCTTCGGAATTCAGAGAGAACGTAGCCTCGAATCTCGGTGAAAGACCAAAATGAAGAAAACGTTTTTTCCAATAGCGGTCGCCCCTCGACAGACAATGGCGAACATTCAAGTGTATTTCTGCCATGACTGTAGGTCCCTCCATTTTGTGGAACAACATCAAGACGCACACCACAAATAGGAGGAGGAGCTCGGCCAAGCACCCAAAAAGGGGTGTACACGCCAATTATATACATATAATAAAGAGCCCTTTGTCGGTGCACCATTTGCTTATTACGTTGAGGGCTTTCTGCATGCTGTTAGAGATGGTCTCCTCATGCCAGCCCACTATGTATACTACCAGGTCATTAACATAAGCCTGAGTGTGAAATCCTAGATTGTTCGGTTTGTGGAGAAGTTCGCCTTTTACTAGTGTCCACAGAAGCGGAAACAGTACTCCCCCTTGTGGGCAACCTCTTGTGGCCTTGATGGACTTTATTCTTCCTCCTAATTCTGTACCGATCTTTCTGGATTCCAGCACCGATATAGTCCATCTTGCAATGGGTTTAGTTAGGTACGTCCTTTTGAGATAGGGCATTGTTGATTTGCCTCACAGGAGATATAGTCGAAAGCTCCTGTTATGTCAATAAAAGCGCAAAGTGCGATTTGTTTTGATGCAATATCACTGAGAATTAAAAACATAAAAATGGAAAAGCAGTCTAAACTGGCGATTCTACTATTTCGACCGTAAGTGCATGCAACTAAATGTATCTCAATTGCTTTCATGTTTTGAAAAACCGACAACAAATTTTCTGTGGCAACTACATACTCGTATTTGTATGTGCATTCATACCAGAAAATTTGCTCATTCACTTGAGTTTACTTGTATGTGAATTAAGGTGTAATTGCACAAGCAAATCTGTATGTACTCGTATGCGAGTATGAATTGGGCTGCTACCTCCCAGTTTTGTAAGTTTTGTGAAAAACAAGAAACGATAACAACAACTGGTTTTCAATATTGTTTGCTGACAAGCAGTTTGCAATTTTCTTTTATCAGAGAAAAAACCGGTGATGTTACTGCCGATAGCTATTTGATGTTCTAAAGCGGAAGAAGAAGCAGCAGCAATAAGCGGCTGGTAGCTGTCAAAGTATTCTTAAATTTTTGTACTCATACGAAATATAAAGGGTGATCACATTGGAGGTAATTTTTCTATGAGAGGTACTTTTCCAATAGAGGTTTTCGTGACAGATCGCGCGTGATTATTGTCCAACTAAATATAAAATATTTTTTAGTATTCATTGAAATTTCATCATGGAAAGACTAACGTCTCAACAAAGTTTACAAATCGTGCAAATCTATTACGAAAATCTACGCTCTTTGAAAAGTTTTCGCGCGCTCAGGTCAAATTATGGTGTACATAGCCATACTACCGAACGCACACTATTTGGCACACCATCTGCAAAATTGGGAGTATTTTAACATTATCGGACGCTACTCAACAGATTAGACCACGTACAGCCCCCGAAGTGGTGACACGGATTACTACGTGACACAGTTCCTGATGGGACATGGATGCTACAGAGAGTATCTTCAAAGACTCGGCCACGAGGGCACAGCAGACTGCTCGTTCTGCGGCAACGCTAGTGAGATTGTGGAACATATCTTCTTCTCCTGCCCGAAATACGCATCTGAAAGAACGTCGATTGAAGAAATGATAAAAGGAAGAATAACCGCAGGCAACATTGTAAACAAAGAAGACAAACAAGTAATGAAGGGTAGACAGAGACAGACACATATATGAAGAGCCATACTGGCCAGCTTGGCCCTAGATGCAATGCTTAAACAGCGCTCCCGCAGGGCAAACTAAAGCTACAGAGGTCAGAGTTAGGGTTTAGTACGTAGGTAAACTATTTCGCAAGTCCAGTTTAGTAGTAGTACTGACTGTGCGTGGTCCCGAATGAGGTGCACCTTTGGCGAGCAGTAATGAATCGTGCATGCCGTCTATGTTGACGGTATCTATGTAAGATTCCCCCTTCGGATAAAACAAAAAAAAAAAATAAAACCACAGCCCCCGAAGTGAAGAGAATATTGCGGCTGGTCTATCTCATGGCACTACCTGATCGTTTTTATACGCAAAGGTCTTGATTTAAAAGCATATTAGACACAGCTAAACTAAGATCTGTGGCCGGCTGATCTTCCAAAGCATCATAATCTCAGTTGTTGGATTCTTGAAAAACCCGCCGAAGACGCGCATTTTGCGGCCGGAACTTTGTTCACCGATGATACCCATTTTTGTCTTAATGGCTACGTCAATAAGTATACTTGTCGCACTTGAGCTAAAGAGCAACTCCAGACTGTTCAAGAATATGGTAGCCGGCACGCCCATTGAAAACAACCGTTTGGTGCGGCTTATGGGCTGGAGAAATCATCCGCCCATATTTCTTGAAAGATGAGACTGGCGTCAGTGAATGGCGAAAGCAATCGTGCCACGATAAACCACTTTTTGATGCCGGATTTTGAAGCTCGTAATTTCCACAACATCCAATTAATGGTTCCAACAAGACGGCGCTACTTGCCAAACAGCCCATGCAACAATGGATTTACTGCGTCGTTGTTTCGGTGGGCAATTTATCTCTCCTCTGGAACCAGTGGATTGCCCACCAAGATTCAAGATCGTGTGACATCACACCTTTGGACTTTTATTTGTGGGTTTATGTATAGTTTAAATGCTTTGTGGATAAACCACGTTCTAATCAGGTAGCGGAAAACAAAATTACTAAAGTTGCTCACGAGATACCGCTTGAAGGCCTCCAGCGAGTCGCGAGTCATTCAAAATTGATGTTTACGGATGGCCGAATTACGACGCAGTTGCGGCCAAAATTTGAATGGGATTATTTTCAAAAAATAAATGCTTGTTCTACACAAAAATAATAAAGAGTCGTCAATCAATTTGAATTTTCGTTGTTTTATTTCAATTTAAAATGCGATATCTCTAAATTGATCACCCTTTACATGCATATGCCGATATATAATTATATTTGGCCCGCACATTCTTTATTGGTTGTTTGGCCGAGCTGTTCCTCGATTTTGTGTTGTGAGCGTTTTGATTTTGTTCCACAAATGTACGGGCCTACGCGGCCTCCAAATGGCACAGCAACTGTTTCATATCACAAATGCACTCGTCAGTTTGTCATTGCCTTTCAAAACGGGGCGACGGTCATTTGTTTGCTGCTCTTAGTGTATTTCGAACTCCGGCTCTACCGAATGGTAGCCACGCACAAAGCCATTCGTCTACGTACCGCTACTTACTAAGTATAGCACATAAATAGCACACATCCCTACACACATAAATCTACAAATGGTTGAGTGTGTGTCGACGCTGTTCACTAAACTCAATTTTGTGCAAAACATTTTGCTTCGGTTACTTTCAATTTCCCACCAAACTAAAAAGAACTATGGTATTTTGTGTACGTGTGCATGCGCATGTATGTGTGTGTATATTCGTATGAGCT
Source organism: Anastrepha ludens (assembly GCF_028408465.1). Taxonomy (NCBI): domain Eukaryota; kingdom Metazoa; phylum Arthropoda; class Insecta; order Diptera; family Tephritidae; genus Anastrepha; species Anastrepha ludens. The sequence continues at coordinate 17,107,540 of NC_071500.1, forward strand.
TTGTAAATGAGTTCTGCTGCACGTAAACGAAGTTACGTGTGCAATTTTACGTTTGAGAAAACTTAAAATTTCCTTACGTGGCTGCTGCTCAAATGCACAGATACATACATACATATATACATACATGCACATTTATGTATCGGTAAATGCAAGTAGGTTTGGTTTTTACACAATTTTTACTCAAAAAGCTTGAAACAAATTTAATTTGTGTCGCTTAGGGCGAACCAAATGCACTTAGAGGCAAACGAATAGAAAAGTAGCAATCAAATTTTGCAAATAGAGAAACGAATATGTACTCGTATATACATACATCCACATAATCTATGTATGAATACATCCCCTATTCTATTTTTTTCGACTTTCGCCGTCATCTTTTGCAGAATTTTTGAATTTTTTATGCTTTAAAGTAATCATGAAGTACAACGAGTTTCAAACATACGAGTGTGGTTCAATAGGTATCCGTGTTAGAAATGAAGACATCATTTTTTCCCAATTTTTTTTTTTTAATTTTCAACATAGTTCCCTTTTAGAAAGATGCACTTCTCGGTACGCTCCGGCCAATTTTTTAACCGCTCCAAAAATTGGATTTATCGAACTCTCCAAAATATGCCTCTGTCTCAGCGATAACTTCCTCGTTTGAACTAAATTTGTTTCCCATGAACCATTCCTTCATGTCTGGACACAAGGAAAGGTCACATGGAGCCAGATCGGGTACGGAGGGTATGGGAGCAATTCCTAACGCAATGAATGCAGTTTGGCGGTGACAACTCCGGATGAATGTGCTGGTGCCTTATCGTGGTTAAACAGCACGCTCTTTTTCGCCATATGCGGCCGTGTCTCCTTCTATTTTTTGGTAAAGCGGTCGAATAACTCACTGTGGTAATCTTTTCTGAAAAATCCACGAGGATGACGTCGTTCGCATCCCAAAAAATCAACGCCATGACCTTTCTGGCCGATCGGACTGTCTTCGTCTTCTTTGGAGCAGATTCACCGGAAAAAATTCTTTGTTTTGATTGTTGCATAATTTCTGGTATGTAATGATGAATTCAGATTTCATCACCGGTGACAACTCCATGCAAAAATTCTTTCGGATCTCTTTTTCTCGCTTAAATTGCTACAAATGCAGCTTTGAAGTAAACAGCCGCATCCGCTTGTTGTTCATCGTTAGCAAACGCGGGCCCACATTTTTTTTATCGCTAACTTATCATGTAAAATATTAACTGCTGTTCCAGTCGATACTCGATGGGCCTCTGTTACTTTGCGCACTTTCGTTCGTGGATCAGAGAGAATCATGTCGTGGACTTTAGGAATGATTTCCTCGTCCGCCACTCGTCTTGATCGCACCTCATCAAAAACGGATGTTCGCCTACGTTTAAATTCATTGAACCCGTAACTAACTGCGGTTATCTCCCCACATTTTTCCCCATTTTAGCGAAAATCTTGAAACACGTCTTACTCGAATAGCTGCCAAATCCAAGCTAACCTGTCAATCAGTCTGAAATTTGTTTTGCCGTCGTTTGATAGATGGCAGCACACGATGCTAATACCATCATCAAACACGGGTACTTATTGAACCGCCTCGTACCTGATATATAGTGCCGCGAGCGATTCTACTCGTGTAGATAATTATTTGATTCCCAGGAAAAAAAAAAAAAAATCGGATTGGCAACAGAATAATTCCTAGCAGTGCGTTACTTTTTTGAAAATTTTAAGAAATGGTCGATCTAAAATATTGACATGAAATGAAATTTGAGATTTCTCAAAAGTCGTTTATATGGCACTTTGTACGAGTCTTTTGGTCTTCGTAGGCTCAATTTTGGGTTGATGTCACTCAAGCTGTCTTTTTTTTTGTCGGGACAACTAGCACGTGCAGCACTCAGACAGTAATTAAGTCCATTGTACTACACTTGGATTCCCTTTTAATTTTCTTTAAATCTACCCGATTTCCGAAGAAATCTGAGTAGATCTTGTGGTGCAAAGGAGCCAAGATGGTCGCTTCTTAACACATCAGTGCCAAAGACCTCAAAACTGATTCGAGCGAAGGAACAGACACACAGGAAGTGGTCCGCCGTCGCATCCTCCTCTTCACAAGCTGGGCAGAGTACACTGTCTGAGATGCCCAACCTTTCCATGTGCTTCGCCCACAGAAAGTGGCCCGGCAGCAGTCCAACCAGCCATCTGCACTCCCCTCTGCTTAATGACAGAAGGGTTTGCGACAGTCGATCGGACATGACAGGCAACATCAGTTTAGTCCATCTGCAGCCTCTCTCAGGTTGTGGTTGGAGGGTTGTCTATGGCCATAAGCGCAGCTTGGCTGTCGCTGTAGACACATATAGATCTGCCTCACCATTGTTTTTCCACAACAAAGTTCATCGCTTCTTGTACTGCATACACCTCCGCTTGAAATACAGATGCATGCATTCCAAGAGCAAAGTGTAGTTTTGTCCCGCTGGATTCCACGTAGACCCCAGAGCCGGAGCCATGCTCGGTAAATGTACGGAGCCATCCGTAAAAATGCGAAAACAGTGTTTGCGGGGCTCATTTTCTGAGTCTTCCCACAGCTGAGCCTCTGGTAGCACTACACTGTATCTCTTTTCAAGTACGACTCTTGATGGCATGGAGTCAAGGGGCATGGAGAGAATCGTTGGATCGACGTCCATGCCCTCTCTGTGTTCCAATGCCGGACAGGGGCCGTATCAGTTCCCATTGTGTTTCAGTCTGCGGATGGCCTTCAAGGCCTCTCCTTGGATGAAAGCACCAAGTGGTGGTAAACCAATCAGAGCATCTAATGCCGGGCCTGAAGTAGTCGGAAAAGCTCCGATGCAACAGATGGCCACAGTGCGTTGTAGTCTCGATAAGGTCCTCCTGACGCCCCCTAGAGAGAGTCTACTCATCCATACCACTGATGCATAGGTGATAATAGGTCTTATCATAGCCGTGTAGATCCATAGGACCTTGCTAGGAGAAAGACCCCACGTTTTCCCAAAGACACCTTTGCACCTTTGCCAGAAAGCTGTCAGTGTTTTGGATGTCTTTGTTTCAACGTGTGATTTCCATAGGAGCTTGCTATCGAGGATTACTCCAAGATATTTAATTTCCTTGGATAGCTGGATTGTGACTCCTTCCTCCTTCTGGTGAAGCGGACAATACCAGTCTTGGCGGGATTTGCCGATAGCCCATTCGCACAGCACCAAGTGTCAATCCGATCAAGGGTTTTCTGCACTTTCCTGCAGATGTTCATAAGCGAAGGGCATGTTACCAAACAAGCAACATCGTCCGCATGTGCTTGTGCGTAGACTCCCGAATCGTTTAAGGTGGTAAGTAGAGGATCGATTAGTATGCACCAGAGCAATGGAGACAGCACACCGCCTTGAGGGCAGCCTCTATTAACCCCAGATGACACCAGCAGATCTTCCTCTGCTCGCACCGAAACGATTCTTTGGGTCAGCATCGAACGAATCCAATTTACTAGCACCCGGTCTATGCTGTGCCTGCTAGCATAGCTGCGCATACTGTCAAAAGTGACGTTATCAAACGCCCCCTCTATGTTGAAAAAGATGCCCATAGCGTAGTCCCTCCTGTCGATGGTCAGCTCTACCCTAGCAACAAGGTTTTGCAGTGGCCGACTCGCAGGATTTTCCACTCTGATAGGCATGCTGAAATGGAGACAGAAGGTGAGCATTCAGCGACTTCTGACGTATGCGCAAGCTATCATACATACAACAAAAAATTATCGGTCCGATACGACCAACATTTATCGATGCGGTCAGAGCTCTGAGTGAATTTCTACGCATATATTTTTTTGCTGCAAAATCCAGAATTATCAATCAAAACAGAAGATGAATATATTGGATATTAAAAAATTAAGAAAACCCATTTACTGATTGTTTATATTTCCAAAAATTTCGTAAATGACTAAATTAATTTATAAATTATGCAGCCTCAACATGAATCTCTTGTCAGCAAACCAATTATTATTAGCACCAATGCAATAAAAAAATAGAACCGAAAAAGTCTCCCCTCATTTCTTTTTTTCAGTATTGTACATATAATACTTTAAGTTACGGAAATAAACAGCTTTCAGGATTTTCTTACTTTGTTTCACTTTACTTATATTTTCTCCCTTCTTCATCTTTATCCCTACGAACAAATTGTGCTTGTAAGAAATATGCAATCAACTTAATTGGCGACCAGTACGCCATTGATGTGTTACTAGTGCGGAGACAAATTTCCAGGGACTTTATTTTGGAAAAATGAAAATACATTTACTCGAATTCGGAATTTTTGTACTTAATGAAACTAACCTTCGCGTTTTTAATTGTATTTTCGAATAGTTTAGTTTTTTCGGAAACCGGCAACTGCCATATATCACTCGAATTTTCGTGATCTTCGCAAGTAAGATTCGCCAGCTTTGGAGTTGTAAAAGGGACAACAATTTGAAAAATGCAAGCATTTTAATAATTTTTTATTAAATGTAACAAACTTTTACAAGAAATACTTGTCAAAAGGCACTCAGCAAGAAAATCCCAGCACTCAAAGCCAATTTGGAATAATGGAGGAATTTATGGAAGCGCATCCGAATTTGGCCAAGACTATATAAAGTGCGCTGATGCTAAGCAAAAATGTACAAATTGGTAATCGATCTTGCCCTATTTGCGAGCGTCGCTGAGGACGACAGGTATTGGAGTGCGCAGTAAAGAAAATAAGTACGTTGAACGCTATGAAAACTAAGGCTTCATTTAACACGAGAAATATGTTTCATAAAAAAAAAAAATAATTATAAACAAACTGATATCACTGAGTAAAGTTGAAATGCCTGAGTGGATTCCTTATTGCACGGATTTCACTTTCACTTGACGAATTAATGCCGTCTTCTCAGATTAAAAGTAGTATTCGTCGGAATTGTCACTATCTAACATATCATCTCTAGATCGCTTAGCCTTCGTGTGTAGGATAAAATATGTAAAAAGCCTGCTGGTTCCTCTGGCAGTGACACTGAGAGACTGAATTGAAGAACTGAAATTCGATCTGATTCTACCGTCGTCTCACGTCGTAAGTTTACATTATAAAGAAGATAAGACTTCATCGCTAATGACCTCTAATGTCTTCGAATGAAAACGAGACTATTTTACTATACCTAAGCGTACCTTATCGCTCATAATGACAGACGCCGCGAGTCTTGCAGCTACGAACTAATTTAGGCGGCTACATGGCGACACACGCCCGGAACAGTAAAACGGCTTGGGCGTCTATATGACGACACTCGTTCACAAAGGATTAAGTTATATGCAGCAACAAAACTTATATAATAATTGTTTCATAACGACCTTGCATTGTAGAATATAAACCATTTAAGTTTGTTGGTGTAATGCAAGTGAGAATTAATGATAAGGATTTTTTCGGCAAAAATGCTTCGTACGTCCTGGATGCTGGTGGGCAACATTTTATGGTTTAAGCAAATGAAAGGAAATTGAGAAATTCTAATACAGGTTAGCCAACATCATAAAAGTTAAAAAAAATAAATAAATAATTGGCGCGTACACTTCTGTTAGGTGTTTGGCCGAGCTCCTCCTCCTATTTGTGGTGTGCGTCTTGATGTTGTTCCACAAATGGAGGGACCTACAGTTTCAAGCCGACTCCGAACGGCAGATATTTTTATGAGGAGCTTTTTCATGGCAGAAATACACTCGGAGGTTTGCCATTGCCTGCCGAGGGGCGACCGCTATTAGAAAAATGTTTTTATTAATTTTGCTTTCACCGAGATTCGAACCAACGACCTCTCGGTGAATTCCGAATGGTAATCACGCACCAACCCATTCGGCTACGGCGGCCGAATATCATAAAAGTTACGGAGAAGATATTTAGGATCGTAGTACGTACAGTGCTTGGAGGGACCAATATAATTAACCCTTTTCTAAGCAACTCAAAAATTTTGTATTTTTATTTGCGCTGAAAAGCAGTGAACTCTTTTCAGTTTGGTATTAACCACAAAATCTTTGACATGCTAAGGTATAAAAGGTGTGGATATTTATTCAGCAGTCCTGTAAAAATGTAGTAAAAAAAATGGTCAACTCTCCACGGAAGCCTAGCTAGATCCAAGCGAAACATTTTCCATTAATATTTCTTCAAGGGAAGAGGATAGCTTGAAGTGTGACGGAGGAGTTGGTGGGGGAGCATTCTGCGAGAACCTCCCCACCAGCACCTTTATTCTGCGAGATCCCCCCCATCAAGTTCAAATCTAGGTTGCCGGACCACTGTAGTGTTTTCTAAACGGAAGTAGTCGCAATTAAGGAAGCAGTGAATGGGTTGCTCCATTCTGCAATTACAGTAAAGGCGGTAAATATCTATTCCGACAGCCAAGCGACAATTAGAGTCTTAGACTCGTTGTTTATGCGTTCGAAATTAGTCGGCAAGGCCTGACTTCCCTCTCGATTGCATCGAAATACTCCGATATTAGGCTCATTTGGGTTCCCGCTCACAGCTGCATAGAGTGAAACTGCTAGGGCGATGAGCTGGCTAGACAACGGACTTCTGAGAAGACTTCATCGCGATATGAGAGGATTACAGTTCGCTTGTGATCCTCTGGTCTGCTACTGGAAATATTGCCCCCGCGTCAACTTAGCGAGCGCTGAGCTAATGCGCAAACGTGCGAAATCGCGAAATTCTTCTGGCCGCGGATAGACCAGGGAGCTCGTGAGAACTTCTAAGGCTAACACATCCACAGCTATCGAATTTAGTAGGTATCCTCACCGGACACTGTCCGTTTGGTGTCCATGAGTCCTTTCTGCAGAAGCTGTCTGGAGAATGAGATGGAATCATCTCAGCACCTTCTTCTCAACTGCTCTCGTCGGGCTAAGGTGTAAGCATCTTTACTCTCATTTTTTCGCTACACCGGCGAATATTTCGGGTTTAAATATCAAACATCTGGTGAAATTTAGCAGTAGCTTGAAGCGGTAAATACAAACGTATATCGCCACTATTGGTCATCATTCTCTAATCCAAGCTCCTTCGTCCTTTTTTTGCACCTGTCTGGTTCCTCTACATTTCCCGTTCTTTCCCCCTGTATGGTATTACAACGGACAAATTTTCATGTTTTGTTCAAGTGGGCGCCTCGCTAGGGCAGCCATTTAACCTAGGCTAACCTAACCACGAAACAAAAACAAAAATATGTGTTGAGGCTAGCATAAAGTTTACAGAATGTTTATAGAAATGTTGCTTGCCAAATGAGAAGCAACTCCAACGGGGTCAAATCACATGATCTTGGCGGCCAATTGACATCGCCGCGACGTGAGATTATTCGGCCATCTAATTTTTCGCGCAAAAGAGCCATTGCTTCGTTAGCTGTGTGACAAGTGGCACCGTCCTGTTGAAAACACATATCGTCCACATCCATATCTTCAAATTCGGGCCATAAAAAGTTCGTTATCATCTCACGATAGTGAACTCTATTCACAGTAACTGCCTGACCCGCCTCATTGTGGAAAAAATACGGCCCAATGATGCCGCCGGCCCATAAACCGCCACAAACAGCCACTCTTTGTGGGTGTATTGGTTTTTCGGCAATCACTCTTGGATTATCATTCACCCAAATGCGGCAGTTCTGCTTATTGACGAATCCACTGAGGTGGAAATGTGCCTCATCACTGAAGATGATTTTCTTCACGAAGTGCGCGATTTGATTTGAACGCCCGTTTTCATAATAAGCCTGAATAGCTTTAACGCGTTGCTTGATTGTGTATCTTTCCACAGTTCAAATTGAATTAGTCTAAAATTAAAAGATGTCAAATAAAGTGCAGAAAAAGATTTGACATTTAGGTGTGGTTTGCATTCAATATCGGCCCTTAAAATTTAACCACCCTTTATATATAATTGGCGTGTACACCCTTTTTGGCTGGTTGGCCGAGCACCTCCTCCTATTTGTGGTGCGAGTCTTGATGTTGTTCCACAAATGGAGGGACCTACAGTTTCAAGACGACTTCGAACGGCTGATATTTTTTATGAGGAGCTTTTTCATTGCAGAAATACACTCGGAGGTTTGTCTTTGCCTGTCGAGTGGCGACCGCTTTAGAAAAAACGTTTTCTTCATTTTGGTTTTTCACCGAAATTCGAATCTACGTTCTCTCTAAACTCCGAACGGTAGCCACGCACCAACCCATTCGGCTACGGCGGCCGTCCGCCGACACCTTGGATATTAGTGTAGGTAGGTAAGATGGCAAGAGTACCCCAGGTACACTACAAGTAGCACTTACGTGCCGTTTTGATACCATAATGTGGACCTGTGAAAGGAATTTCTTCAAGTCATCCCCAAAGGACACGCTAAGGAATCTGAAGCGCCAGCCGCCAGAGCCGGACATTTGCAGAGAAAGTCTTTTTCTCTACAGTCTCTTTCTCTACAGGATCCCCACAGCTTCTGCAATGGGGGTTGTACGGAATTCCAAGCTTCTCGGCATGAGTACCGATCACCTGGTGACCAGTGAACACCACAATGAGTTTGGAAATTGAATGGCGGGGGATTCCCATCACCTGTAGTGAATTAATATTATTATACTTATAGAAAATTCAACACCAAGGCAAAATCGTAAGCAATTATTGCATGTTAGTTCAGTCACACGAATAGTGAAGACTACACTAACTAAATAGTTTTAAATATTTTCGCCATGCAATACGGGAAAAAATACCTTGAACTCCTGACATTTGTTGCTTGTGCCATATTAAAGATATTCGTTGAAAAATTGGCGAGCAGAAATGTTGAGCAGAAGAAAACATATGAAATTGGCAGTGGAAAAGTATGCAAAGAAAGTTTTAGACAACCATCGCTACGAAACATTTCAACAAAAAGAACTACATCGTCTCCCTTTCCACATATATGCACCTACGTACTTAGGTATGTAAACCGCCTATGTATGCATTTATTCCTCGTGCACCAAAAGAACATTTTCTCACGTGTGTATCTAATGCGATGTGTGTGTTAGCACGCGAGTGGAAACATGAATAATGCAAGCAGGTTAAGTGCATTTGTTGCGCCAGCTGCTATTTGTAACATAGAAATGGTATTAGGCAATACGGCAAAAGATTGCACACTTTTTGGCAATATCAATACACGAGAAACTAAAAAACAGTCATCGAAAAACTGAGCAGGTTGTGTGCATTTATTGAAACATATTTTGGAAACTTTTTCCCATACGATGAACTAATCCCACTTTAACGTAACTGAAAATAAGTACTCGTATTTATATCGGCGAAAACTGCGTTTGTGCTTGCATTGTTTGCTGAAGTATCCAATATACAGGAATTCTATTTTTTAGCCTTTTTTAAATGTACCTACATTTTTCTGAATACTTTTGGAGTGTTGAACGTGAATGTTTATTTATGGGAGCATGTAAAGCACGGTAGCCGCCGTAGTCGGTGGTTGCGCGTGACTACGACTGGGAAGTGCGCAGGTTCGAATCTCCATGCATGAAACACCAAAATGATAGAAAGTGTTTTCTATTAGCGGCCGCCTTCGGCACGCAATGGCAAACCTCCGAGTGTATTTCTGCCACGAGTATACCGTCAAGAAGGGAGCGGCAGACACCAAGGCCATGGAGAAGGGGGAAATTAAACTTTTATACATATGGTTCCAAGCTAAACGCTTGAGTTTTCTCGAAGGAATTAGGACTGGAACTATCCGTTCGACTACCAGACTACTGCAGCATCTATCAGGCAAGGGTACTAGCTATAAAAGAAGTGGCTACATATCTAAATACGCACGCCGTGACAAAAACGACTATAAATATATTCTCGGATAGCCAGGCAGCCATCAAATCAATGTATGCGGCTTTACTAAGATCGAAGGTTGCGCAGGAATGCCGGGCGGCTCTAAATGATATTAGTGACGTATTCAAGGTCAGCCTTATTTGGGTTCCGGAGCATAGAGATATTGAGGGAAACTGTAAAGCTGATGAGCTTGCCAGAAAAGGTACTACTCTTCAACTGTTCCGTGATAAAAGTACCAATGGAATACCTTTGGCCACGAGTAAATTAATAACAAAAAACAACATTACCCAAGAGGCTAATAGGTCATGGGAAGATGAAGATACATGCGCAACAGCCAGGCTACTATGGCTGCAAATAAACAAGAAAAGAACAATGAAATTGCTTAGCCTCTCAAGAGAAGATATCTCGAAGGTCGTGGCTTGTGTCACCGGTCACTGGCTATTTGGAAGGCATTCCTTGAGACTAGGAGTATTCTCCCATGAATATTGTAGAAGCTGTGGAGATGAGGAGGAGGAAAAAACAGTAGAGCACTTCCTTTGCAATTGTCCAGCCTTAGCTAAAATCAGAGCAGGTTGTCTAGGTAAATAGTTTTTTAATTCTCTTACAGAACGGTCTGGCGTGGGGTTGGCATCAATACTGCGTTTCATAAGAGCCACAAAATGGTTCCAAGAAGAAAGATAAATGAGGTTCCCGTGTAGCACAGTGGTATCACAACGGACCTGTAAGGTCTAAGTGAGTTGGTCGTCCAGACCGACTACCACCATAACCTAACCTAACTTAACCTAGCCCGCCTAAAATCGTCTGGTCTGGTGCAAAAGAAATTGTTCAGCCAGTTTGTAAAGACCTCTTTGTTGTCGAAGATAACATTCTTCATAGGGTTTGACAGGGAGCGCAAAGATAGTCGGTGTAAGCTCCAGAAAATACGGTGGATGCTGAAGGACCTCCCGCTCGAGCTCTTGGAGTGCCGCTTTGACGACTTGTGCAACATGAAATCTGGTGTTGTCGTGAAGGAGTATGGGGTGACCATGTCGGTGAGGTCTTTTAGTAGAATAGTATCACTCAGGTGATGTAGCTGGGCAATGTAGAGCTCCTTCTTGACCGTGGCATCATTTTTGGGAATTTCCCATTGCACCATGCCCTCCCAGTCTCACCAAACACAAATCATGATCTTCTTTGGATGAAGATCTTGCTTGACTCTTGGCTTTGGCGTATCTCTCGGAGCTACCCGATCCTTTCTTTACTTCGTGTTAATGTACGAGTATAGGCACCATTTCTCATCTCCCGTGACGATTCGGTACAAAAAGCGTTGTTTATAAGCGCGAGTTGCTCGAAATGTTGAGAAGCAATTAGTTGATTTCTTTCCTTGTTTTTTTGTTGACCTAGTGAGGCATCCAGGCTCCCACTTGAATGAATGTAATTGGGAGTATTAGAAAATAAACTTTTCAAAAACTGAAGGGCAGTCAATAGAGCTGGTTATGATGTGTGAGCCATTTTAAATGAGTGAGTTGAAATGGTCCTTCTTTACCTGAGCACCAAAAATATGTAGAAGGAAGCGGTAGAGAAAAATTTAGTGAACGGAGAGCGAATTTTAAAAAAATTGTTTGAACTCGCTCAAAACGGTTAGATTGAGTTTTTGTTTAAGGCCTACAAATAAAAGCTGCATACTACAGTCTTGACCTAACCAAAGTACAATTTATCATTCCTGATAAGTGGAAATTAGGGAGAGTGGTCCCACTACTGAAGCCTGGGAAACCCGCCAACCACCTTTCTCCCGATAACTCACCTTTCTCCAGTAGTGAAGACTCTTGAGGCCCTTCTACTCCCACTCTTTACGAAACACCTGACCCCAGCCTCACACCCGCATGGCTTCCGAAGAGTGCATAGCACCACCACGGCACTCACCGCCATTAACACTCAGGTAAACCGCGGCCTCAACCAAAACCGCCCCGGCGAGAGGCCTGTCCTAGTAGCGTTGGATCTAAAAAAGGCTTTCGACACAGTCAGCCACGCCTTGCTTTTCAACTTCTATATCTCGAAACTCCCCCAGCCACTAGGGGGAGTCTCCCTGGTCTCATACGCCGACGACTGCACGATAATGGCGTCGAGCAATGACATTGATGGCCTATGCTCCAAGGTAAACGACTACCTCGGCAGCCTTTCTCGCTTCTTCACTGCGAGGAATTTACAACTCTCCCCCACTAAGTCCACGGCGATCCTTTTCACCACCTGGTCAAAGGAGGTCAAGCTACAACTCAAGGTGGAAGTCGATGACACATAAATTCCAACGGTTAACAACTCCAAAATATTGGTAGTCACCTTTGATAGCTTGCTCTCCTTCTCAGCGCATACAACCGCTATAGCAACTAAAGTACAGAATCGCAACAAGGCTCTCAAGTCGCTCGCCGGCAGTACTTGGGGCAAAGACAAGGAAATGTTGCTGTCGACTTTTAAAGCAATAGGCCGACCGGTTCTAAACTATGCTGCGCCTGTCTGGTCACCTGGAACTAGTGATTCGCAGTGAACGAAGCTTTAGACCTGCCAAAACACTGCAATAAGGACCGCGACAGGATGCCTTCTGATGTCACCTATACAACATCTACATGATGAGGCCTTAAAGCTGCCTATTAAGGAGCGTAACAAGTTGCTCAGTAAGCAGTTTCTGCTAGGGTGTTACCGCAGGCCTCACCCATGCAGACACCTGCTCGAGCCTGAGCCAGCTCCCAGGCACATCATGAGGCATCTCCTCAACTACACGGACGAGATCTCAGACAAAACCAACCGACAGCTACTGAAGCGGACAGTGTACAGACAGACAATAAACGACATTCATCGGGAGACTCTCACCTCCTTCTTAAGCTCCCGACCGCCGAATGCCGTTATCGTAGTCCAACCACCACCAATCGCAGACGAAGAGCTCCGACTTCCCCGAGAGTCCCGCGTAACCTTGGCACAATTACGTTCTGGTTATTATAGCAGGTTAAACTCCTACTTATTCAGAATCGACCCCGACATACTAAACATATGTCCAGCATGTGAAGGCAACCCGCACGACACTAACCACCTTTTCACATGCCCCATTAAACCCACTCATCTAACACCCCTTTCCCTCTGGACCCAACCCGTCGAAACAGTATGTTTTCTGGGCCTACCTTTAGATGAGCTAGACGGAGACGACCGGTGATTACGCTTCACTGACAGGGCAAAGGTACTGCTACAACAACAACAACAGATATATTTAAGCGTGTAGGTGTGCGTAAACGCTTGACAGTTTCGGCAGATAAAAGCTAACATCGAATACGAGCGTGAAAGTAGTTAATCGACGTGGCTCTTATATGTCAGCTTCGAATCAAATACCATGTCAAGGTCCTTCATTTGATTTACACATTGTAAGACGGAAATTAACTACAAAAGGACTGCGGAAAGGACTACAAATGGAAAAGGAAAAATTCAAATAACACTCCAAAAGAGCTTGGAAAGTCTGACTGAAAATGTGTAATAAAATGCACCGAATTCCACGGTATTGGAAAATTTTCGGAGTCATTTCTTAGAACGAAAAATAGTCGTTTAGTGCTCTAAGAAGAGCTTGAAAAGATATTCTTTAGATGAGAAATGGAAAATTTTAAAGTGCTGGAGGAGCTGCCCCTCTTGAAAATTTACCAGTAACCAGTTGTTAGAACATTTAGAAAGAGTTTTTAAGCCTTTGTAAGATTAATTTTGGATTTGTGCAACGCAGCCTCACCAGATGACAAAAAAGTCGAACGCTCGCTAAAGAGTTATAAGCGAACTCCTGTAACTGCCACCTGAATTTACCCAATATCTATTTTCGAAACTGCATTCGATGCTGAAAGGGAAGCGCCATGAATCGATTGAGACCATTTAAGCCGCTTTTGGCACTTTCCCGATTCCACATTTTTTACCAACATTTACTGTTTTTCCTTTCTGCTCCTAATAATCTACAAGAAGAGCTCTGCGCAAACAGAAAAAAGTAATAAAACCTTGTGCTTGCATCAAAACATGACCAATAATGTGCACACCTGTATGTAAGCAGCTTAGTCGTGTTGCCTTTGTGGTTTTCGGCATCGTTGCCGCGTAGACCCAGTTTCCACATTACCATTTGCAACTTCGACTACTTCCAGAAAAGGAATAATATCTTTTATTCAATACGCCACTTGTCACACTCACACATGTATACAATATTTAACATGCAACTATTTGCTGTAACTTTAACATTTCATATGAGAAAATTTTCGCTTCACACTTGCAAAAATAATCAAACAGCTTACCCTGCTGCCTCTGCTCGGCTTCAACTTCCCGATCGCTGCAGCTAGCAGATTGTGCATATATACATACACACATACATACATACATACATACATACATACATTCATACATCCATACATAGGTAATGCTGCTAGTTATTACTTTTCAATGCCTCTTCACGCGGTTTCTGCTGAATTTCGGTTCGAAATTCCACCTCGGCCGCAAACTATGCACTTCTATTGAAATATTCAGTAGCTCTTCGTTTGTAGATGCACTTGAAGTGGTTTTGTGAAACAATCAAGTAGAGTAGAGTAAATTCTAGTGGTTCTACAAGTAATTGTTTTTATTCCGATTTCGTAAGTATGAGCGCAATAATAAAACAAATTTATTTGTAAAGTTGTAATGTAATATTTATTTGATGATTTATTTGATTTAATTGAATTTATCAACTGCACTTGATTAAATTTTGGTGGAGAGCCTATTGGTTATTGATTTAATTGTTGATTGTTGTTTGAGGTCTGGGGAGAGAAGAAATATGAAGTATGGTGTAGGTAAGCTAACTGACACGCCTACTGCGCTTGTAGGCTGAAATAGTAAAAGTGAATCGATTTTGTTGAAATTTGGTTTGTCACAGATTTGGCATTCAAAAGGGTAACATTAAAAAATGATCGAAACTGGCACCCATTTTGTTGAGATTTAAGTCAATAATCCCAAAATTTATCAGGTCAGTCCATAAGTTCGTGTGTATTTTACCCATATTTTCACTTTTGTAAGATTTTTGCATGCAAAAAATTATTTGCGGAATATAACGGAACTATTTATATTTTCTTTGATATATTGTGCATTCAACCAGTGACTTCAATCGCGGTCAGAAGCACGTGTTATTAAAAAATAAAATGGAATCTTCGAACGCGTATAAGAGGCATATTTTGTATTTTTCTTCATAAAAGTGATAAAAATGTCACAACTGCTGCTGCAGAAATAAACACTGTTCACGGAGAGAATACCGTGAGTGTAAGGACTGCGCAAAAGTGATTTTCAAAATTCCGAAGTGGAGGATGCCGCCCCGCGCTGGTCGTCCTGAAGTCTTTAACTCCGACGCCTTGCTCGAACTCGTGGAAGCTGAGAGACGTCAATTTGACAGTCGATATGATAGCTCAGAGGTTAAATTCCTCGTATGGAATAGTTCACAGGCACTTGGTTTAGTTGGTTAAGGTTTCAAAGCTGGGAAAATGGGTTCCGCATAGACTTTCCGTCGCCAAGCTTCAGCAGAGAGTGAATGTGTGTTCTCAGCTGCTGCAATGGCTTGAAAATGAAAGTTTTTTGAACCGTATCGTTACTGGTGATGAAAAATGGGTCCTTTACAATAATCCTGTTCGGAAACGCCAATGTTTAGATGAAGATGAAACACCAGAACCGACCCCTAGAGATGGTCTTCACCTCAAAAAGATTCTCCTGTCTATTTGGTGGGATAAGGCCGGTATTGTTTATTATGCACTTCTGGAACCAAATCAGACGATAACTGCTGATTATTATTCCCATCAGCTATCAAACCTGAATGAGGCACTTAACAAAAATCGACCATCGTTAGTGAATAGACGCAAAGTTTTGTTTCACCACGACAACGCAAGACCTCATACCGCAAGGCAAACATTAGGCAAGCTGAACGAGCTCAGTGATTATCACCGTTTCCGTGGACTTCAATCCCATATGAGTAACAAGAACTACTCCCCAAAGGAAGCTATAAAAAGGGATATCGAAGCGTAGTTTGGCTCCAAGGGCAAATAATTTTTTGAGCAGGGAATTAAAAATTTGCCTGAACGTTGGGAAGATATTGTAAATAATGAAGGAAATTATATTATTGATTAATAAATACTTAAACGTATTTTTTATTAAGGGGTAACACCACTGTACACGCATAAAATAAACACGATTTTTAAAGAATTTTTTTGTATAGAAGGAAAGGGAAAGGAATCACTCTGATTTGGGAAGTTATTACTTATATACTACAATAAAATACAAAACTACAAAGTTTGATCGAAAGATTTTACAAAATGGCGGCATTGGAGACATTTTTGTAATGTGGTTTCTCTTGAAGGAGCTCCGCGGCACGCAGCACAGAGGGTGCAAATTTTAATCTGGAACAAAAAAACATTTTTTTTTTTTAATCTAGATAAGAATAGCTAGAGAAACACGTAGGGGATTTAAAAAATATTTATTTTTGTGGAATTAGCAAGCATTTGAAAGAAAAAACTCTATTTTGGACTAAAAAAACGGCACTTAAATAATTATAACAATCGTTTAAATTAATCTATCGAAAATCCCCTACGCTCTTCTCTTAAGAAGGTTATTATACAGACGTAGTGAAAAACCTGATTAAAAATATTTAAAATTGTGTGAGTTATGCTGCGTGCCAATTTCAGAAAACGTGTTTTGAGAAAAACGCGTTTAAAGTTTGGAAATTTGGAGAAGTCGTTAGGTAGCAGTCACTAACGCTTAGCTAAAAGCTTAAACTATTTATGAAATAAACTTCGGTAACGTATACAACTTTTTGTTCTGTATTTTAAAAGGTTGAAAGAATTTTTTAAGCTTATAAAAAAAAATCAATTTTTTGAAATTTCTACAGTGGTGTTACCCCTTAATTCTAAAACCACCTTTAAAAATGCACTAACTTATGGACTGACCTGACACATATGAATGCGTAAACTTGAGCTATGCTGAAAATATTCCACTTAGAATTCTATCCACAGAATTGTTGGTAAAACGCAAACTTATTCACAAGATAACATTTCAATTTTATTTAATTGAATTTGATAATTTTTTTTTTTAATATTGAAAAGGTCGTAGTGTGTTATCGTTTTATTGCGTTCGAAGTTATCCTGACTAATCTACTGGCTTCATATTAAACGGTGTCTACGTATGACAGTTACCACGATTTTCAGATCTTTTTTCTACTTAATTTAAGTAGACTCTTAGTGCCACCCAAGTTCCATTCGGGCAAGGTTTTCTACGGATAGCGCTGGTGTGTAACTGTTTCCAGTTGGGACTAGCAACACAATGGTGTGTCTGTCTATTTTTTTTTTTTTTTTTTTTTGTTTTTTGTCGGGACAACTTGTAACTACAGCACTCATATAATATTAAGTTCCGCACTCGGGTTCCCTTTTTAATTTTCTTTAAATCTACCCGACCTCCGCAAATCTCCAGGCGTACTAAACTACGAATATTCGGCTCATGCGTAAAGACAGTATTGTTGTTTGGAAACAAAACATGGCTAGTCTTTAACACCATCACACAGAAGCTACAATTCTTCATCAACAAATGTCTCCGCATCATCTGCAGAAAATTCTGGCCAAACGAACAAGGAACCCATCCTTAGGCAAGCACAGAAAGAGTCGATGTATAGGTCAGACATTGCGAAAACCACCAGATAGCATCACGAGAACGGTACTGAACTGAAACCCGCAAAGGAGCAGAGGTCGCGTTCGACCAAAAAACACTTAGAGAAGATCAATGCTGCGCGAACTAGCACATGCCGACATCTCATGGGACGGTGCAAAAACAACAGCATAGAACCGTGTACGATGGGAGAGTTTTGTCGAGGCCCTATGATCCCGAAAGGAGTGAACAAGGGGGGGAAAACCGACTTCGTAAAAATCTGTGTAAATCTTATGGTACCATAGACTCAAGATAGTCGCTTCTTAACACATCAGATTTCAAGCCTGATTCGGGCGAGGGCCAGGCAGATGCACAAAAAGTGGACCGCCATCTCATCCTCCTCTCCACATGATGAGCAGAGTGCACTATCCGAGACGCTTACGTTTCCATGTGCTTCGCCCATAGAAAGGGGTCCATCATCAATCCAGTCAGGTGCCTGTAGTCCCTTCTGCTTCATGTCAGGAGGATCTGCGACAGGTAACATCGGTCGGACATGACTGGTAACATCAGATTTGCCCATCTGCAGTCTTTCACAGCTTGCCAGGTTCACTTGTGGATTAAAATAACCCTTTTACTAACCGTGGCTTTGACGGCTGCAGAAGGGAGTAATTTAAGTATGAAATTCGATTTCTTTTGCATGACCACCGCGTGCACGTTTTACGAAGTCCAATCGTTGAACCCAATTTCCGACCACTCTTTTGCATAAATCGACCGAAATTCCAGCAATTTCGCGTTCAATATTGGCTCTGAGCTCACAAATCGTCGCCGGCTTGTTACTGTAGACCAATGACTTCACATAACCCCAAAACGGGACGGCTTGTTAAATGGACCGTAAAATGGCCGTAATGCTCTTAAAGTAGCAGCAACAGAACGATTGTTTTCATAAAAAATTTGCACGATTTGCAATCGTTGCTCAAGTGTGTAGCGTTCCATGATGAAATGTATACTAATGAAGTTTACAAATGTCAAGCGAAAAATAAAAAATATTGCGTCGTTCGCCCTCCCTATCGGAAAAAGGTTGAAGTGCATTGAATAACCCTATAGAACTGGATACGGGTGAACGAAGTTGGCCTCAGAGCCCATCCTAGCTAAAGAGTCAGATGTCTCGTTACACGTGATAGCCACTTGTCCCGGGATCAGCATATTATGTCTACCGACATAGTTCAGCCTGGACTTACAGGACACAACTACCCTTGAAGTGGTTGGACGGCTTTACTAAATACACTACAGACGCTAAAAACACATACAGAACTGTCTCTCCATCTATTCTCCACAGCAAAGTTCATCGCTTCTTCAGTGGCATACACCTCTCGCTGGATTCCACATATACCCTAGAACCGGAAGCATACACGGCCCCGGAAGCCTCCGTAAAAATGCGAAAACAGTACTTGCCAAACTTTTCAGAGTTAGACCACAATTGAGCCTCTGGCAGCACCACACTCTGTCTTTTGATGGCATGGAGTCAAAAGGCATGGAGAGAATCATTGGATTGAAGTCCATGCCTTCTCTGTTGTCTAATGCCCTGTTGTCGAAGCTCCTGTGCAACATATTGCCAAAGTACGTTGTAGCCTTGATAAGATCCTCCTGACTACCACGAGAGAGAGTCTATTCATTCAGATCAATGATGCAGTCAGTTTTGGTTAGAAATTAGTGGCTACAGATTTTATCCAATTCTTTTTGCTACAATTCAAAAACATATTATTACAACCAATCCAATCATCTTCGCTTTTTGGTAGCTGTGAGTATTCATGGAGCCCAACTCGCACAAATCTCTTTTTCATGCACAAATCGAATCTCTCTTCTTTGATATCGAATATCTTAATACTCACAGGTCTTCATGAAACGAGCAGCTGCTTTGAGGACCGATAATTTCCAATTTCTGTTAACAGGAATAACTACCATTGGATGTAATGGAAGAGGGGTGTGTTTCATGCTAATAAGTCATCACGCATGTTGTAATACGATATGAGACGACGAATCATCGAGATAAGTGCCTTAGGTCGTCGTATAATCAACCGCTTATCTATTATTCGATTTATTTAAAGCGTCATTAAAGTAAATAAAAAATGGACTAGAAAAAGTTGAATTTGAAATAACACAGCTCGTTGCCTGTCAAATGACCATTAAACTTTTCCTCACATCTTATTCTATAAAATTTACCGAGACTGCTGTGAAAGCGCAAACAAAACGAACGACAGTTTATACTCGTAACAAATGTGTGCGTTTTTCGCTCGATTTGAGTTGTAACCTTAATGGATTAACTTTAATTCCCGTAAGCTTAGCGACAATGGCAAGCAAACGAAAACTTTTTTAAATTCAAAACACATATGAACCTATGCGCGTATGTATGTATGCACCAAAGTGTCTAGAAACACACGCGCAAACAGGTAAGGAAGTGCTAAACTCGGCGCGGATTGCACTTTATATAACTGCGCATTTTTTCGTTTAACTTTAGCTTGGAATGGCTGCTTTGGACTCAAATAAAATCATAGGCAATGAGAGTTATAGCCTATAACATCAGACAGATGGGCGAACGAACGAGAGGAAATTTAATCTTGACATGCTCTTTAATGGGTTGATAGAGAAATGTACATAAATACATATATTTACACATAAAGTGGGTGTGGTTTAATGAGATCTCAAAACTGTTTATGCATTTATGTCGAATCTAAATGAGATGCGGCGCAATACGGGCACCCAGTTTAGGTGAGTTTTATTAAGTCGCTATGGAGATACACGCATTTATATAAAGGGGGCGTGGCACCACCTATATTTCTAAATTTCATCTGCCTCGTATCTACTCTTTTTTGTTCTTTCTTTGAATAAAATTTAAGTAATTGTGCTTCATTTATACCAGAATATTACTGTCTTATGGAAAGTGCGTGGGGTTTTTGCACAAAGAGTAGTACCAAATTTATTTATCACGACTTGTTAATGCTGCTACAAACACATAACCGTTACACGAACAAACATCTTGCATAAAATGTGCACAAGGGTATACAAGGGTATACGCTTATTGTCTAGAGCGAAGACATGCGATAAAAACCAAGCAAGCAAATATCTTGGCTCGATTTGTAACTACTTGAAAAAGGAGGGAAAAATTGTAATGCTTAATGAAAATGCTTAAAGAAAATACGCACGGTCATGCATCAGTTCTACTATCTGTCGAACACTTGCAAGAAGCATCGTAAACCGGTGTCCAAGATACTATAACGAAATAGAAGATAGAAGACTAGAAAGGATTTGCAGACCAGAGTCATAAGTGATGATAGTAGTCACAATTGTTATTCTAATGGTTCATCGTCCGGATTGCACTGTCGAAAGAATTATCCTTAAATCGCTCCCTTAGACTCCCAGACCGGTATAGGGTTTCCCCAGCTGAAATCCGCGCTCTAGATAAAGCAGCAAAGACGATGGACTTACCTCCGGCAAACCTTACCATTTTTGTTGGTAGTCAAGCACCGATTCAGGCACTGGCCTCGGCATCAATTCAAAATGGGTTAAAGACTGTACTGCACTCTCGCTTATCCAACAACACAACACCACACGTTGTTGAGTCCTCGGTCACTCTGGAGTGCAGGGAAATGAAAGATCAGATGAGTGTGGAAAGAAAGACTTTGAAATGAAAGAGCAGATGAGTGTTGAAAGAAAGACTCTAAACTTGACCTTCAGCGAGTGATAGAGGGCATAAGCATTCCTCTAAACGCGTTATACATTGCGATGGACTTGTGCGTAATCGCGGATACCAATAGAAGGTGGTCTCTCACTGCTAACTGCATACTCTTCAAAGCGCTCTAACCAAAACTGGATATTAAAATGGAACTTGGATTCAACAACGAGTCATTGCTATATTGGTACCCTAGCCAATAGAATGGGTGTACCCCCCAATGACTTCTGCAGGAGTTGTGGAGATGAAGAGGAAATTGAGTCGGTACAACACCTCCTTCGCGAGTGTCCTGCACTTTAAAGAAGCCGTGCCAAATATCTTGGCGATTATTTCATTGAAGAATTGAGAAATTTGCAAAATGTCTAACTGCAGGGATTAGTTATCTTCTCTCCAAGTGGTTTGAGCGACTTCGTGAGTAGATGGAGATCAAAGGTTAGGTATCACAATGGACCTTATGGCCACCGAGTGTCTTGTCTTAGACTAGCAACCTGGCTTGTTTACAGAAGCGGCTGTCTCATATTTTGGCGCATGCATCCTTTGTTAAGCTCCTGGCTCATATTCTTCTCCAATTTGTGATTTGTGTGTTAATGTTGTTCTACAAATGGAGAGGCCAACACTTTTCCGTCGATTCTAAAAACCAGATGGCTTATTATGAGAAGTTCTTTCATTGCTGATTGCGTGCAGAGGGCGGTAGCTATTAAAAAAAAAAAAAAAACATTTTCTAAATATTGCATGACGCTTCATATCTCCAGTTGGTTCCGAATCCGCTTTCATCTGAATGATATTCACAAAATGCCACTTTTTTGTTGTCTAGAGGGAATCATTTTTTGGGTGGAGTGGTGGTGGTAGTGTTGTCTGCGTGGGGTAGCACAGATCAAATTAGCACAAAAGACACACTTAGGGAATCACTCTCTTTTATTAGTCCATATAAAACCATCTTGATTTTACAACGAATCTGTATGTGTCGTCTATTTTATTTTCTGCAATTTCTTTCAAGTTAACCGTCGAGAATTCCCCGAGCATTCTATGTCGTAGGCTCTCAGACTTCGGGCATTCACACAGATAGTGAAAACCTGTTTCCTTAGATTCTTCTTGATTACAGTACCTACATCTATCGTTGTGCGGTTACCGCATCTTCCTGACATGGTCGCCCAAAGGCCAGTGGCTGGATATTGTTGACGTCATTCTGAAAACGTTTGCTCGTGGCTTTCTTAACAATTCGTCAGTTCTGGACTTGCTGAAAGTGGGGCACGTCTGTTTAGTTATTTTGTAGGTATCCGTGTTAGCTCATCAGTCAGCGACTTGCTTCTGGAATAACGAGAAGATCTTCTTTTTGCGCGTGCCTTGCGGCCAGCCTTTTCTTATCGCTTCGGAGTCGTTACAGGATGCCCGCAGTCTTGCCAGTTCATCAGCTTTCTCATTTCCTTCTATGTTTCTAGGGCCAGGTTCCCAGATGAGAGTGATGCCTGTCGTGCGCGCTAAAGCATTAAGTTTTTCTTTGCATTGCCTTACGATTTTTGAATTGTTTAGGTTGGCTAAGACGGCTGCTTTAGGTAGGTAAGATGGCAAGAGTACCCCAGCTACACTAAAAGTAGCACTTACGTGCCGTTTTGATACCATAATGTGGACCACTACCTGTGAAAGGATTAAGGGAGGCTGCTTTACTATCTGAAGAAATTCATGCTTCCGATAGTTTTTGTGGATGATTTTAGTTATCTTGCAAGCTTCTCTTATCCCGAGAACTTCTACTATTCAAAGGCTGCTGCACTCTTTTCGGGTACTCCCTTAATTACTTGAATATACAACATTAAAAAAAAATACTACTGCAGTATAATTCGTGTATACTTTTGGCTTTATTTAACAGAAAACTTGTATATTTGCTTTTTAATTAATTTAGTTTCCAACTGAGGTTATTTTATTTCAGAGTACAGAGTTTGATAATCGATTCATCCAAATAAGTGCGGGTGGCTTCACCAGTGTTCGTCTCGCCAGTTGCTACCCAAAGGTAATTTGTTTGAAGCAGAAAAATCGCAAGCAGCAAAATAATCGTTGCTGGCAACTACTACGTGAATGGTAATCAAAAACTTAACCAGTTGCACAGAATTTTGTAGTTGGAACCTTCCATCCGACACATACGAATTGTTGCACCAACCATATAATCTGACCACTAAGTTACCGATATTTTTCGCAGTGCTAATATTTCCACTTTCTGCACCGAATGTGCAAAACACACATACTTATATATGTACGAGTATGTACAGTTAAACACACAATACAGGAGCAGACACTGAAATCAGGACACGTATGCAGTGAAGGACGTTAATCTACTTAAACATACAGCAGCATATTTTCTTATTCCCCAGAAGGTATACAATAATTGAAAAAACTTTTGATGTATTTTTTTCGGAACTCATATTTATTCTTAAATTTACAAAAATTAAATTATTTCACTTGCTTCATAAAACGCTTCATAAATTAACAAATCAACAAAAAAAGCGAAATGCAAAAGCCTACGGACGTACATACATCCATCTGCTTTGGTTCACTCGAGCAAAGCAAGCATTGAATAAGTAACTGTAAAGTACCGTTATTCAAAAACTTAATCTCAAATAATCGTCTTCGCTTTACATACATAAATACATGAGATAATTCGTATGAATTCGTATGAAAATATAAAGTGAACCGGCTGGCCAGAGATGCTGTCTAGAAGAGATATAAGCTCCAATTTAAGGGACATCGACCAAAATCTGAGAATTTGTGCTCCGAAATTGGTCCAAAATATCGTCCAGATATTCGGAAAAAGTGTTTAACCAAGAACTATTAAGAGATATCTTAATAATAACAGATATTTCAGCAGTGTACCGCGTAAAAAGCCGCTGATTTCAGAAAAAACCGTCGCCTTCGGCCAGTGTTTGCATGATCACATATTGGAAGGGGAATGGGTATCCGGTCCAAAGTTTTATTTACTGATGAAGTTCAGTATATTTGGAAGCGATGGCCGGACTAAAATATGGAAGAGAAGAAATGCGGTATGGAAATTAAAAATGTTGTACCCACTGTCAAGTACGGCGGTGGTAGTGTAATGATGTGTGGAGTTATAGCTGCATCTGGCGTTGGAAAGATGCTCTTTATTGAAAGAATTATGGACGGATATAAATATAAAAATATAATGGCACAATATTTGAATCCATCAGTAGGATGCTTGGGCCTTGAGCAAGGTTGGGTTTTCCAACAATACAATGATCCTAAGCATACTGCACTAGTTGCCAAAGCATGGCTCTTATATTACGCACCCAGGCAACTAAATACACCGCCGCAGTGTCTGGATTTAAATTCGATAGATCATGTTTGGGACTTAAGCTCTGCGGAGAAGGGGTATCCCAGAAAAACTGGTAACTCTTATTAGGGAAAGCAATCGCGGCGCTAATTGCCCGATGCTCCACAAAGTTGCGTTGTCAGAGTCTTTTCGAATAAAGAGTGGAGTGCGGCAAGGATATTTTCTCTCCCCAATTATTTTTCTTTTGGTTATCGAAGATATCATAGCCTCTTCTTTGCTTGTTGGAGACTGACGTGGCATTGAATGAAAGCTTGATAACACCATGTTGAGATTCCTGGCCTATGCCGATAACATCTGCTTACTGTGATCCAAGCTTTCTATCTTAATCTTCGTTCGACTGGACTTGAAATCAACCACAATAAAACTAAAGCCTTGCATCTCAACAGCACCACCTCTAAGTCATTGGACGTAAAAGAGCAGCAGTTCGAGGGCATGAGGAAGTCTTGCTACCTCGGGAGTATTGTCGGCGCAAGTGGAGGCCCTGTCATAAATGTTGAACAAAGAGTGTGCAAAGCGAAGTCTGCGTTTGGTAGTCTCGCGCCCCTATGAGAGAACAACAACATAAGCGTCGGTACCAAACTGAAAATATTCAAGGCATGCGTTAAATCTGTGTCGCTATTTGCGTGCACTACTTGGAAAGTTAAAGCGACAATCGGAAAGCACCTTCAAATTTTCGTCAACCGCTGCCTTCGATGCTTACCACGAATCTTCTGGCTCCATAAAATAAGTAACTCCGAGTTGTTTACGACTACCAATCAGGTCAAGATTGCCTGTGATGTGCGGATAAGAAAATAGCAATGGATTTGGTCACACAAAAGCACTAAAGGTGGAACCCGTTCGAACAAGCAAGTCGTTCAGTTGGAACACCTCGTACAACCTGACGAAGATCAACCGAATCCGACATGGCAACTCTTGGCTTGTGATAGCACAAAACCGTACTCACTGGCGATCTGGAATTGTTGACGCCCTATGCTCCACAAAGAGTTCAAGGAAAACATATAAATCCCATAAAGAGAAAAGATCGATAAAGTATAGTAACTTAATTGATAAAAGAGTTGACTGGGGCACGGAACCAAATAATGCAGAGAGAGCTTACACAGTTTTTGAATTTTGTTTACCTTCTAGGAAATAAGAAAATTTGCTGCTGCTGTATGTAGACTTAAGTTCTTTATCAGTCAATTACATTGAATTTTAATGGAATTTTAAATATTTTTACTCACTTAGTTCACAGGCGAGCACCTTTTATCGTCAGAATGCGAGTTTGGTAAATGGTGAAGAAAGTGAAAAGAATAAGAATACAAATAAGAATAAGAATGAAGAATATAACTTGAATGATAATTCTCTACTCACAAGTAGACGTTATCATCTTCCAATATGATTCGGCACCATTTCATCTTCTTGTGCACGGATTCATTTTTTTTTTCTAAGGTCATAACGTAGGTTGAAAGCTTTTTACACTTTAAAAAACAAAAAATATTAATATTAATATTTCGAGAATGTTTTGATCGTGCGGTAACATCAATTGTCTGAAGTGACAGACAGAAAAAGCAGTGGTCGCCCTTGCGTGGTTCTTACCAGTGCAAACATGACAGCCGTTCGAGAAAGAGTTCGCAGAAATTTCCTTAAAAAAAAAAAATTGGCGCGTACACTTCTGTTAGGTGTTTGGCCGAGCTCCTCCTCCTATTTGTGGTGTGTGTCTTGAAGTTGTTCCACAAATGGAGGGACCTACAGTTTCAAGCCGGCTCCGAACGGCAGATATTTTTATGAGGAGCCTTTTCATGGCATAAATACACTCGGAGGTTTGCCATTGCCTGCCGAGGGGCGACCGCTATTAGAAAAATGTTTTTATTAATTTTGCTTTCACCGAGATTCGAACCAACGACCTCTCTGTGAATTCTGAATGGTAATCACGCACCAACCCATTCGGCTACGGCGGCCGCATAGAAACTCCCTTAGAAAGCAGAATATCCTGTTCAGGGAAATTAATGTATCCACCAGATCCCTGACAAGACTAATTACAGATGATCTCCACATGGACTCCTTCCGTCGGTCAAATGGTCATCTTTTGACAAAGCGCTTAAAGAAAATTAGACTCGACAGATGCAAGCAACGTGCAAGTGGCACGCGGTCAAGGACTATGAAAATATTCCTTTTAAAGATGAGAAAATGTCCACTGTTGACGAAGTTTTTAATAAGCAAAACGAAAAAATCTATGCTAAAACTTTTAAAGACGCAAAAAATGTTGTTCCAAAGGTTCAGCGTGGCCACCATCCAGGCTCAGTAATGGTTTGGTGGAGACTATCTTTTGAAGGCGGTACATTTCTGCGCAAAAGAGGTTAAGATCGGAGAAAAAGTGTACCACGGGGGGTGTCTTAGAAGGTGGGGTGAAGCAGTTGAGCAGTACTCTCTTCAATGTAGAGCGTTGAGGCTTGCAGCAAGATTCCGCTCCAGCTCACAAGGCAAAAAGCACGTAGAAGTGCCTAAAAATCAATATTTCTGGGTTCATAGACGCAACAAATCGGCCGTCTGAAAGTTCAGATCTAAATCCATTGGACTAAAGTTGGTTATCAGAATATCAAGAATATGTCCTGTTGACGGCCTCACATAAATTTGGAGAGTCTCAAACAATCTTTGGTTCCAAGAGCGAGGTCAATATCCATGGAAACCGTGCTGAATGGCCTAATCGTTTGAATACTTGTATAAAAGCAAATGGTGACCATTTTGAATGGATGTTTTTCGATATTTACATGACTAAATAAAACTAACTTCATCAAAAAAAGTATTAAAATTTCATATCTATAACGAATTTAATTTGTAACAGATCTTATGGCAGGACTACGTATATATCACTTTTTAAAACCAATTTTGACACAGGTTCAGTTATGGAAAAATACAGTGAAAATTGCGTGTCTTATTTGTGAGTGTTCGGTTTTCAGTGTCCGTTACTGTATATGCTGGAAAGTGGCAGCCACAAAACATGCTCTGCATACTAAATGCGGTTGGAGCATCTACATAAAAACATACATACCTTTACAAAAATGTACACCCCGCACATACTTACATACTTAGATGCAGGTAGCGTTTTGTCAGTCTTCAACCTGTTTTTGCAATTTAAATTTTTTTTTTACTAAAATAACTGTTGGAAGTATCCTTTTTGCGCAACACATGCGGTTACATACCTACGATCCTTGTGTGCTCTCTGCTCGTTTTACGTGTGGTTACATACATACGTACACACATACCCACATACAGATATCATATGTTTGCGGATTATTTGCGGATTTTCAATATTTGAAAATCTTCCACTGATACTTTTGGTTGCACTTTTGACGTAACTTGAATTGTGTCCTCGCCAAAAAATTGAATAGTATTTGCAAAGCAAACTAAAGGCGAAGGATTTAGAAGCAGCCAGTTGTGTAAACACAAAGTGTCAATAAACAAGTAAGGTAGAGCTAAACCCGATTTAGATGCGCGCACATTTTAGTCAAATTTAATTTGGGCTGCCACAAATTTTTATAAAAAGTTGATTGTTATGCTACCTTCATAAGGCACTCCCCACCAAACCATTACGGAGATTAGATAGTGGCCTCGCTGAACCCTTGAAAAACTTGTTTTTGCGTCTTTAGAAGTTTTAGCATAGATTTTGTGGTTTTGCTTATCAAAAACTTATTCAACAGTGAAAATTTTCTCATTTGTAAAAACAATATTTTTATAGGCGCTTAGCGGCCATCGAAGAAGCTGCTTGCATCTGTTGGGTCTAATTTTCTAAGAGCGCTTTGCCAAAAGATGACCAGTTGAGCGACTGAAGCCTTTCATGTGGGGATCCTCACTAATTAGTTTTGGCATGGACCTGGTCGATGCATTTCTTTCCCTGGAGCTGTTTTCGAATTCCTTCTCGAACGGCTTTTCTGTCTGCACTGGTTCGAACGACGCAAGGACGACCACTGGTTTTTCTGTCTATCACTTCAGACGTTTATGAAAAACGATTGACGAACATTCTCGAAATATTAAGTTTTTTCAGCAGCTCGTAAATCTCACATGCTTTTTTACCACTGCAATGTGATTTGCTCTCCACTCCATTGTTAACAATCGAAATTTGCCACGAAAATGAGTATAATTTCTGAGCAGACAATGCGTACGAACAAAAGCAAAAATAACGGAACTTTTTTCTGCGAATTTGTTCTCACCGCCTGCATTGTAAAATTTGTCACAAAGTTTATGGCAAGACCAAGTAGACCTCTACCTATGAAAGATTATAAAACTTAAACGAAGAAAAACCCGCCACAGCCATTCAATGCTGTTGATCTAGCGGAAGAGAGAAAAGGATCTAGGCTGGAGAACCGAGTCAAGCTATACCCAAAAGGCACACATTTGCAGTTTCTTTCTTTGCCGAATCACTACAGCTTCAGCAATGGGGATTGTACGGAAGTCCAAGTTTCACCGCATGAGTTCCGGTAACCCAGTTAATTGAATGGCGCGGATCTTCAGTATTTTAAGCGCCCCGCTTCTCTCGTACTGAGGCCAAAGTGTTTTTGAGGTAGCACACGAGATAAGGTAGCCACTGCAACAGTCTTGCGATTTTTTAAGAAAAAAAATTGTACAGTTTCCCTATAAAGACGATCAATGGGATAAGGATATTTGAAATGGGGACTACTGAAACCAGTTCTGCCGACTTCTTCCTGGCGGTCAATGGGACACCGATGTCTAAGATCAGGACAACTGAAACCGGTTCTGTCGACTCCTTCCTGGCTGTCAATGGGACACCGATGTCTAAGATCACGACAGCTGAAACCGGTTCTGTCGATCCCTTCTTAGCAAGCTCATTGGCAATTTCATTTCACTCTATGTTCCTCTGCGCTGGAACCCATATTAGAGAAATGTTTATTGCGCGTTCGAGACGTTTGAGCTCCTCCTAACAGGAGTTTACCGGAAGAAAACTACAACATGGCGACGACAGGACTTTGATCACAGCTTGATTATTCGAAAAGATATTTATGTTTTCCTCCCAAAAGTGATCCCTAAGCATTTCAAATGCCTGCTGGAGCGCAAAGACCTCTGCTTAAAAAACACTACAAGTTTTCTACGTAGTTTAATGGAAACTAAAATACTGGCTGATTTAGAGAAAATTTCCGCTCCAACTCCAGATTCCATCTAGGATTCGTCGGTGAAAACAGATATACCTATGTACGCGCAGACTCTCCCCCTACCATACCAGAAATTGTGCAGTTTCCATTTAAAGATGGTCAAGGAGACACCGATGTCTGAGATGGATTTCAATTAAATATCTTAATTTTCGTTCGATGGACATGAACGGACGGACAGATGGATAGATGAAGTGACAGACTACTGCTTTTAGTAGTTTAGGTATATATACAAGATGGCGCAAAATTAATCACCCTATCGGAAGATTTCTCATTTTTGCAAATGGCGTTGTACGTCAATCATATTTGACACTTGTGAGCTGCCGCATGTAAACTAAAAATTTCCATCACTCAAAGTCATTTTCTTTTTATTTATCAAAAAAGTTATTCATAAACAAAATTCGATGACTAATTTTGCGTCACCTTGTATATTTCTATATCTGTCTCACTTCTTTTTTGCTGTTACATAAAACCGTTATGGGAGCAAATTATAATATTCTTGTGCACAAGTGCGCGTGGGTATAAAAGAGATGTCAGCAAGATTAAAGGGACGCATATTAGCACTCACGTGTGTGTGTGTGTGTGTGTTTGTGTGTGTGCGTTTCTGTCGCTTACTTAACAGTTTAGTGTTTGTGGTAGCTTTTTGATGCAATATTGATTTTGGCTGACGCTATTTTTTTGATAAGTCCACACGACTCTGGAGAAAAAATTTAGTATAGAAATTTTCAAAAGATTTGTAAAAAATAAAAAACACTTTTCTTTTGAATGCAGCGAATGGTTATTTAATAAAATATTAAAGCAAAATATTTGCAACCAATTCCTAGTTGATTTGCATTTTAATATTTCAACCATTAATAACTAAAAAAAAATACTGCTAATCGAATTAATAAAAAATTCTATTCACATTATTAACTCTCCCAAAATTTGAACTGCAGCGCCACTGAGTGGATGATTTTTTCCGAAATATTTTATTTCATATATTTAGCTGTGTGCACGTTCGTCTAAATTTTATTGCCCAACTAATATTCCACTGGTGGCAGCAGTTAAACTGAGCGAACTCGTTTCATATCAAATTTGAATTTGTTTGCTTTTACGCTTAAATATCTTTACGTATATATTAAATTTTGTGGTGGCCTTTGAACTATTTAGCATTGCAATTTTTTGGCCTTGATGTACGATTAGTTTGCATAGCAAACTCATTTCACATTCAAAGGTCGCCCTAAAAAATTTGACAGTTCAATTTAGGTCAAAAATTATATACAAAAATAATCTGGGTTGGGTCTATTCACTGCATTACCGGCGCTGTAAAGTGATTTGGGTTGGAATCGACTGGAGAAAACGACGTACGACCTGTTTTGAAGCCAGCAGTCGGCGCACACGCATATGGGCAACCACGTCACTGTTGACAGTTATGATTGCGAGGTTGTAGAAGACTACGTTTATTTAGGAACCAGTATTAACACCGATATTCTGTTAGCATTGAAATCCAATGAAGAAGCTCCCTTGCCAACAAGTGCTACTTTAGACTAAGTAGGCAATTAATTAGTAAAGTCCTTTCTCGACGAACGAAAATAACACTCTACAAGACTCTCATCATGCCCACCCTAACGTGGGGCGCAGAAGCGTGGACGATGACAACATCCGATGAAGCGACGCTTGGAGTGTTTGATAGCAAGATTCTGCGGAAGAGTTGCGAATAAAGATCCAGCGTCGAAAAAAAATGGTTGGCTGAGTCATGCCGTCCGTATGGATATGAGCGTTCCTGCTCTAAAAGTATGCGCTGGTACACAGATGGCTTGTAGACCCCAGAAGGCATAGGCGCTGGCATCTACAGTCCCTGAACCGAGCGCTCTGTACTGATAGGCACTTTTCCAGGCACTTTCCAAGCGGAGATGTATGCCATTTACCTATTTATGTGACAGAAATTTCACGAATACGCGAATTGCCAGTCATAGTGACAGCTAGGCGGCACTCATGACCATATCGTCTTGTAAGATCAAATTCTCACTA
This sequence comes from Anastrepha ludens, assembly GCF_028408465.1. Lineage (NCBI taxonomy): Eukaryota > Metazoa > Arthropoda > Insecta > Diptera > Tephritidae > Anastrepha > Anastrepha ludens. Next base: position 17,139,146 of record NC_071500.1, read on the forward strand.
GTCCTTGAGTGTATCGAGAAACTTAATCTACTAAAAACGCACAGCTGCATCCGGCTAATTTGGGCCCTAGGACACATGGGTATAACTGAGAAGGAAATAGCAGACGCATGTGCGAGAGGCGCTGCGACCTCGCCGCTAACAAGACTCGAGCCCTTACTTCCTATGGAACTACTAGGCGGGCATTGTAGCATCGGCGTCAGTGACCTGAATACAAAAAGCCAAACATTTTTGCTTATTAACACGTTCCCTGTCCGCTGAGCCACATATGGTTCAGTAAACGTGCGCCTGATAAGCACTGATACGTTCCTGAGCCATGTGTGCGTCAGGGGGTATATGAACCACATGTGTTTCATGAACGTGCAGCAGCAAAAATGTCCCTCTACGCTCATGTACCATATGTGTTTCAGGTAGAAATACCCTACATCCGTTTTTTTTTTAATTATTATTATTAGTAAAGCTATCCTATGACTACAAAAAAACAAATTATTCAAAAAACCCTGTTGGACTTGTCGGTCAATTTTGCATTTTTGTATTGGGACAGGGAACGTGTTAATGTCATTTCTTTATGAATTAAAAAAAATGGAAAAAAACAAATTCGCGCAATAAAATGCTTCAAAAAAATAAATTAATTTTGTGGCGAATTTTCCTACTATTTTAGCTTCGAAAAAATTATTTTTTCGAAAGATTTTCGAAAACTTGTAAATTCACATAGAAATATCGTGAAAAAGATGTGTGCAAAATTTCAGGGAGATCGGTTAATAACTTTTGGAGTTATCGTGTACGCCAATTCGAAAAATATAGTTTTGAGAAAAACTCGTCTAAAGTTTGAAAACATGAAAATTCCTCTCCCAGCGCTCGAACGCAAAGAATAGGGTCGTCACGGTTGATGAACTGTAATATAAGAAATACTTAAATTTACGTTTTAAACATTTTTTGACATATTCTAAAAGAATTATATTAAGATTTAAATTTCTTTTCCGAAATTTCACTGGTCTCTGTCCCCTTAAAGGCGACCATTATAAATTCTATATCAACAATGATTAAAAATTTTCGAATAGAAAAAAGAAGTCCATTAAAATTAGAGATGATATTATATTTTTCCAAGCGGTACATTGAACGCAACAGAGTCAGGCCTCCATAAATTATTTCACAACACTTTACAACTGGGTTATAAACGCACAAATTTAGTATCTGCTTTGTGGAGCTACGGCAGTTTAATTACAAACCCGATTATACCGCAAAGTCTTGGTTCCTCATGTCATCGCTAAATCCATTTATTTGTCATCTCTGTATATTCATTTCATATTTTTATTTTTATTTTTTTCATTCATTCTTCATGCCATTTCACACTGTTCTTTCTTGTGTAGGTATGTAAACTCATTTTATGCAAATGCACAGGCAGTAGACTTGAATTCAATAAAACTGGTTGTTCTGAATCTGTCTGTGATGATATTAATGTCAGTTATATTGGCTTAATCTTTTGAGGGACATCAGGGGAGGTTATTTTGCGGGATGATTGGACACACTACGATCGGTTATTTTGGTATAGAACTCAAAGCCGAAAATGATCCTGTATACCTACAAATATTACATGGGTTAGTGAAATATTAGGAAAGCCCACATTCATTGCCTACACTTTAGCTTGGCAATTGAGGATGAGTCAAATATTTTAAATGTTTATATTCAACAGTAAATGAATAAAATAAAATAGGAAACAATCAACGCTTAATTAGATTTGTGCCACACGAACCTATGGAGATTAATTAGCAATGCAAACAATTACACCCAACTCTCATTTTACATGGTATTTTTTGCTTTTATTGCACTTTTTATTTATTTAATCATTTAGTAGTCTAAGAAATGCAGTATATTTTAAATTAATAATTTACTAGTTTGAATTGTAATGAATGAAAGAAAGGTAACATTACTTATAACTTACAGAGAAAGAATATTAATATGATACTTAGGGGTAATTCTGGACTCCAAACTTAGCTGGAAGTTAAACGTCGAAGAACGGGTACGAAAAGCATAAATTGCTTTATATGCCTGTAAATGTATGCTTGGTAGAAGATGGGATCCTCAACCCAAGTCTACATTATGGCTGTATAAGGCGGTTATACGACCTACTTTATCGTATGGCCCGGTGGTTTGGTGGACATCTCAAGGCAGAGAATACAACACCAAATTACTTGACAGAATACAAAGATGAGACTGTGCAATAACGGTCGGTGCAATCAGGGCATGTCCTAGAGAGGCTCTCAATGCACTGACACACGTTATTCCAATAGACCTACATATAAAGAAGACGGCAACCATGGGTGAATTTAGGTTAAATGAAGCGGGTCGCTGGAAAGTAAAAACTTATGGTCAGGCCAGCCTATTATTGCGACAAGCTCAGTTAATCTCAGTGAGCACTGACTACATTGTCCCGGCGGTAACTTTCAATAGGAATTTTGCCACTCTCTCTTTCCGCCTAAGGAAGAATGGAATAAGGGATTCTCTCTAAACAACTTCGACACTACAGTCTATACAGATGGCAGTCAATGGATTATGGTGTTGGAACTGGTATATAATCTCATAGACGCGGAATTGAAAAATCTGTGCGTCTCCCTAATACCAGCAGTGTCTTCCAGGCGAAAGTACTGGCAATTGGGGAAGCTTGCAGGTTACTAATCGCAGATTTCTCTTTTAAGGGTAATATCGCTATTCTCTCGGATAGCCAAGCTGCAATCCAGGCACTGGACTTGACTATAACAACCTCTAAAGTGGTGGAGCAAAGTAGGAATAGTCTCACCACCTTGAGTGTAAACCACAAATTTACCTTAATTTGGGTCCCGGGACACCGGAACATAGAAGGTAACGAAAAAGCCGATGAACTGGCAAGAGGGAGATCTGCCATGAATAACGTTCTTGCAGTACCGGTATTCACACTATTAGGCGCAGTCAAGAATGCAACTTCCCTAAAATACCTACGAATCGCAGATTGTAGATGGAGAGACCAGACGAAATGCAAAATCAGCAGGACGTTATGGCTCACCTACAACCTCAAGCAATCGTCGACATTGATAAACATGAAACGACGGGATGCCTGGACGCCTGGAGACTAACGTCATACTGGCTTGTGGTCTATCGGAGAACAAACCGCTAAAATAGGCATCCCTCACAACACATGCTGTCATAGTTGTAAACAACCGCAGAAAAAGGAAACAATCTTCCATTTCCTCTGTGAATGCCCTGCCCTATGGGAGCACAGAGGTTAACCCTGGGCAAACCGCTCTTCGAGAGTCGCGACCAACTGTCTGGCTTAGACGTGAACAGCCTAATAAGGTTCTTAAACCGCGCAGACTGGATATAGTCTCGCTGTAAATAACTGTTGAACAAGTTGGTATCGACGACGTCGTGGTGAAGAACGAAACTAGTAAACTCCTATAAGGAGCAGATCAAATCTCTTGGGCGTGCAGGTAACATTTCTCTAATCTGGGTTCCAGGACATAGGAAGCTAGAGGGAAGTGAAATAGCTAATGAGCTTGCCAGGAAGGGGACTTAATTGGCCTGAGAGACCTCTTAGCCGGGCATCGGCATTCTCCTGACAGTTGTTAAAAGGGAAGTGCACAAATTATTTCTCAGGTAAGCGCAGTAAAAGTGGAGCTCCATTTTTTCATTTCATTCGAAAACCCTTTGGCCCCAGTCCCAGCTGGAAATTCCTTGGAACTCTTTGCCATTTAACTTCCAAACTTGTAGCTGTGTTTACCGGTCACTGGACGATCCGCACACACGCGAAAAAGCTGGGATTACTATTTAACCCCCATTGCCGAAGCTATGCGGACCTTTCAGAGAAAGAGACTGTTGAGCACTTTCTCTGTAAATGGCCGGGTTTGGCAGCTAGACGATTAAGATCACTGGGGGCTCCTTTCTTCGACAGCATGGGGCAGTGCGCCAACCTAAATCTCATCAATCTTCTCCATTACATTAACAGCTCTGGCTGGCTGTCGATATCTGCCTGTTAGAGGTCTCATGCTACTTGAGAGGTGCAAGACTGGCACTTTAACCATTTCACCTACATACCTACCTACCTACGCCTAACGAGAAAATATCAAGATTCCCTAAGCTTCACTAAGGAATGTTGAAATTAGTTTCCTCGAGTAGGAACGGGGAGCCAATCGACCCAATTATGAAATCAAAAATGAAAGTGATGGAGAGAATAGGCCTTCTAATATCTAGTAGTGTTTTAAGCTTAATGAGCAAGCAATGAAAAATATAACGCAGAAAAGTTTTCCGGATACGTTCAAACCTACTAATATGGCAAGACGACCAAGTAAACTCGGTGTATCCCAACTTCGAACGCACCAGTAACTTTTGGTCTTATGTAGTAATAACTGCCTTCATTGATTTGATGCCCGCCTGGCTGTCCGAGAAGATATTTTTCGTAGTTTTTGTTTCGGCGAGTGTGTTAAGGTACCCAGTTATTTCCTTTATGGCTAAGACTTCTGCCAGGTAGACGCTACAGTGGCCCAGAAGTCGGGTAGATAATCCCAATCCTAATTCTTTTGAAAAACCTCCATAGCCTACTTTATTTCCTAGTTTGGATCCATCCTTCATTTCCATGGTCTTTGAGTTTGCCACTCTTTCTTGATGGTTACTAGTCTTGAAGAGCTTGTGGAAGGTGGGTTTAGGGAAAGAGCAGTCGATTTCTTGGTTATAACTAATCATGGTGTGTAGCATAGAAGTGTGGTCGAACTGCCGGGTCTTCCATTGCGACGGTCACTTGCTTTCCTACCAGATTTAGAGTAGGTAAGTTAACTAGCACCTCGAGCGCTTTATTAGGGGTGGTCCTTAAAGTGACGGTGATGCATAAAAACGCAGTTCTTTGGACTTTGCTCAGCATTTTCGTATAACTGGTATTTAACTTTAACTGCTGATAGCCACCATGCAAGTATTTCATATAGTAAAATAGGCCGAACTACCGAAGTATATAGCCAGTGTGTGATACGAGGTGTTAATCCCCATTTGATTCCAAACGCTTTCTTGCTTGTGTGCAATGCAATGCTGGTCTTTTGAATCCAATTTGCAAAATTGCTAGATTTCCACGTAAGATTCCTGCCTGATATGGATCCTAAGTATTTAATACTATCTTCCAAAGGAGTCTTCACACCCTTGCAAATTAGTGGGCAGACTGTGGGCAATCTATGTTTCTTTGTAAAGAGAGTTAGTTCAGTTTTATTGAAGTTTATTCCGAGCCCTCTACTCTCTGCTCATCTACTCAGTGTGGCCGTGTTAGAGCGCAGAATATCCATGAGCGTGCTGGGATGCTTGCCTGTACCGCGATTGCCCCCTTTCTTTAGGGTCAGCAGCAAGCAGTTCACTGCCAAAATCCAGGGGAGAGAAGGGAGGACTCCCAGGGGAGTACTGAACTCGATTGCTTGTCTGTTTGTATACTGCAACTGTCTGTCTTTCTTTAGGGTCGCGCAGCAAGGGGCTGCCTATCAAAATCCAAAGGAGAGGACCCTCCCTGAGGAGTGTCGTGCTCGATTGCTTGTCTGTTTATATACTGCAGCTGTCTAGTTCACCAGTGTCAAAGATGGTAGACGTACGACGCCATTTGCGAAGACTATAACTTTTCCGATATAATGATAAATTTTAATTTAAAGACTATTGGATTCCTTTGCTAAGGAAATGATATCACCTCACCTAATATCTGAAGATCAACACGCTTTCACGTAAGGTAGTTCCACTGAAACTGCTCCACATAAAGTAGTACTGCAGATAGAAAGGGAAATGCATTACATTGTATAAGCGAGTGGAGTCCTATTTGACATATATCGAGCTTTCAACAATGTTTCGAAGGAGGCACTGATTGACGTTGTAGGTTTCGGGTACACAAAACTGGATGGGTAACCTATTGAATTGTCGCAGAGTGGTCACAGAATGGGGCTCTTTAGTTAATTATCGGCGAGCTTATAGAGGTACACCACAAGGAGGTGTACTCTCTCCTCTACTATGGACTCTGGCAGTTAACAGGACTTTACTTTAAATGAGAAACGAAGGGCCAAAGTTAGGTACTTATCTGATGACCTAACCATCATCATCTCAGGAAATATCAGCCACCTTGTATAAACAACTCGAGAAAACAACAAACAATGGCTAATAACAGACTTTGTTACTATGGAAAAAAAACCAACAGAAGCTGTTAATAATTTGAATAAAACTCGTCAGATGGGCTGGACATATCTGACGTGGTATCTGACATATCTACTGTTGATAGCCGTTCCCACGACAGTCGGTTCTACGTTAGCGGAACGACCCAGATTTATATCCGGCCAAGGACTGTCACTTCAGCAGCATTCCCCATATATGTATGGGGCATGTTTACGCTGCTACAGCAACAACAACAACTGTTGATAGCGTTTTTCGTGTAGCCCGTAATAAACGATTTTCAACAAGTAGCGACGAATAATTGTGAAATTGATTTTTTTCCTAATTCTAATTTGAAATCTTATATGTTTTGTACTTCTGGATTGAGTTTTCACTGCACACTAATTTCAATTTTTTTGTAAAAAAATGCATAGCTTCTGTGTCATTATTACTTTTTTTATGGGAAAATATTTGCAGATTTTTCATGTTATATATATATTTGTAAATTCACCATTCGTTGCATGTATTTTTTCACACGAGTTTTCTTTTTTGCTCGCATTTCTAAGTAACGTATCTACCGTGTAAAAGCAGAGTTGGGTGTATGCATAAGCAAATGGAAATATTTATGTATGTGAATATGTGCGTACGTTACGTCCATGGACGTGGTTATATTGTGGTAAGCACTGCCTCACATACTCGCATGCCAAAAGAGCCACAACCAGTTTGATCACCCAATCTGCCGCATCGGTTAGCCCCTGAAATTACTACAATAACGTCACAATTCCGAATGTAGTACTTAACCTATTGAGGTCTCTGCTATTTGCATATTCGCTATCAACTGACCTGTTGTGTGTTTGCCTAAAATCATTCATAAATTGCATACTCGCCTGTGAGCGGGGATTAAACAGTTTGTGAGCCTAATGAAAATAGTAATTTTCGGTTTGTGAAAATTACTAGACCAGCTAACAATACCACAACGTTGACAATATAATGAAATTGTAGCATCCACAAATGGACAGTCGTGCATGTTGCATTAGCTCTGTGCCTGTTCTCGTCTGACTGAGCCAATTATGCATTAACTTTGTGTTGCGTGCGGATGTTTGCATGTAAATAAATTTGAATTTTTATTTATTTATGTGCTTAGTAATAATTCTGAAATTCTGTTTTGTTTTAGTTGTTGCAATATAAAATATTAATGGATGGACTTTAGGCAATGGTATGCAATAGCTGTTAGATATATGAGGATGTGATGACAGTGGATGCGTAGTATGTGGCGCAAAATTAATCATCCAACGTTTTTCAATAACTTTTTTATTAAATAAAAAAATTACTTTGAGTAATGTAAATCTTTATTTTGACCTCTACGGGCTCCATTCCTTATCTGTTTGTGTGCTGACGTTTGTATGATTGACATACAACGCCATTTGCAAGAATTATAAATCTTTCGATAGGGTGATTAATTTTGCGCCACCTTGTATGCTGTGTTTTTCAAGAGCTCGAGAACTTAAAATGATAACACAAACCAGAAATATTGTTGGAAAGATTTTTTTATTGTAATCAACCATCCAGGCATAATTCCAACATCCCCCAAAATTGTATCCCAATCAGAAAAGCCATAAAGCTTTGCAAACATCATTAGCATACAGATATGTACAGTTAATCGGTTGGGAAATAAGTTCGTAGCGTTTTTACCGACGACTTCTATTTAAACAAAAAACAAAGTTAATCAATTATAAAGGGTGATTTTTTAAGGAAGCTATAGGAAAGTCTTTCGAAAAAACACACGTAAAATTCGGAAAAATGCATGAAATTTTTATTTAAATCGATAGTACAGTCCATATAATTTAATGTTTGAAAATTATTTCATGCAAATGTTGACCGCGCTTCAAATGGTCCATCCCCTCAGTTCAATTTTGGCATACTCTTTCCAATGTTTCGGCCGGTATCTCACATATAAATGTTGTCTTCCAATGCGTTAATTGAAGCAAGCTTGTCTGAATAGATATGAGCTTTAACACAGCCCCACAAAAAATAATCTAAAGGCGTTATATCGCACGATCTGGGTGGCCAATTGACAGGACCCGAACGTGAAGTAAAATGTTCACCGAACTCGCCTCTCAACAAGTCCATTGTTACGCGTGCTGTGTGGCATGTGGCACCGTCTTGTTGAAACCACATGTCATGCAAGTCAAGCTCTTGCATTTTGGGCAAAAAAAAGTTGGATATCATTTCACGGTAGCGCTCACCATTCACAGTTACTTTACGATTCGCAGCATCTTTGAAGAAGTACGGTCCAATGATACCTCCAGCACATAAACCGCACCAAACTGTGACCTTTTCTGGATACATTGGTAGCTCTTGCAATTCTTCTGGCTGATCTTCACTCCAAAATCGACAATTCTGCTTATTTACGTACCCATTGATCCAAAAATGAGCTTCGACTCTGAACACAATTTTTCGATAAAAAAATGGATCTTAAACTTTCTTAACAGAACACGCATTTTTATAATAAAATTTAATGATTTGCAAGCGTTGTTCGTTTGTAAGACGATTCATGGTTAAATTATAGACCAGACTGAAGATGTTTCACAGTGAAACAAAACACAAAACGTGCGTCAGCTGTTTAAAAAGATAATATATTAGCTAAAATATTCCGACCAATTTGTCCTCCAAAAATCACCTAGTCTGGTGTCAAAGAAGCCGTTGAGCCAGTTTTTAAGGATCTCTTGAATCGCCTTTCATATGGTTTGACAGCGAGCCGAAAAGATGGTAATTGGTCCGGAGAGTACGACGGATGCTAAGAACCTCATGTTCGAGCTCTTGGATTGCGGTTTTGATGACTTGTGCAACGAGGGGCCTGCGTTGTCGTGAATGAGTACGGTTTCATCATGTCGATCAGGTATTTTCAGTCGAATAGTCTCATTCACGTGGTGTAGCTGGGCAATTGTTGACCGTGGCATTCGTTTTGAGCATATCCCAGTGCACCGTAGTTTCCCAGTTCTACCAAATACGTATCTTTTTTGAATGAATATCCGACTTGACACTCGACTTTGGCGTAACTCCTAGAGCCATCCACTCATTTCGGTGCTTAGTTTTGATGTATAGACACCATTTCTCGTGACGATTGGATACAAAAAGCGCTGTTTACGACCGACGGCGGGCAAGATGCTGAAAAGCAATTTGAAGACGACTTTCTTTGTTTTTTTCGTTGGGCTAGTGAGGCACCTAGGCTCCCAAATTTTCGATAAATCCCATTGAATGCAGGTGATTGTCGTCCGAATGGATACAAACGCTCCGGCTTTGAAAGTATTCGATGCGGTACTAGCTGGTGATAGCAGGGGAAGAGGAAAATCAGGTGGAGAAGGACTTGGCTTCACTTGGTGTGTCCAATTGGCGCCGGTTAGCTTTGTTAAGCTCGGCCAAAATCGCGTAAGCGGTTATCGGGCCAATTAAGAAGAAGAAGTTGATTGAGAATCATTTTATGACTGCAGTTTATTTTTTCTCACGTCGGGTTGGGGACCATTCTCCTGTAAAAGTGATTTGTGGCGTTCTTCATCGAATTCAGAAAACCTTCCACGTGCCATCGACGCCAAAGTCGCCATTTTGAAACTTTGCGAATCATTTCTGTGCTGTAGACTCACCTATGACACCTTCCCCATACACGTTGCAAATGTCTGGGGCTGCTTTGGCCGCTTTGGCAGCATTTTGGCCTGAATGAAAAGCAACGAAGAGCAACAAAAATGTTGATTTTTGTCTCCTCGGTATTCCTTTTCTAAGCCTCAGAACTAAAAATAAAAATGCAATTAACATAGTTTTGTAAAGTAGAAACAGCAAACAAATCGTTGTAAAATAAAAGAAAGTATAAAAACTCTATGAACATCCAACCCAATATAATATAGGGTGGGCCATGTAAAATTTGATTTTTGAATCGGCTATAAAAAAAAAAACTAATCAATATTTTTTCGAACTTTCTTTTTTATTTTGAAGATTGAACATTGTCATTTATGAATGAAGAATATTATCTTTCAAATGACTGCCACGACTGGATTTACAGTAGTCCATTCGATCAACCCAATTTTTAAGCATATTTTCGATTGTTTGGGCTCCAATTTCATGAATGGCAACTTCGATTTCGTGTTTTAAAGCATCAATCGTCTCTGGATGGTTCGCATAGCATTTTTCCTTAACGGCTCCCCACAAAAAATAGTCCAACGGGCTTAAATCACAGCTCCGAGGCGGCCAATTGATATCGGAATTCAAAAACGGTAGCCAAAAGTTCGAGTGTAACTTTGGCAGTGTGACAAGTTGCACCGTCCTGTTAAAACCAAATGTCATCCATGTCATCCTTTTCAATTTTTGGAAACAACTCGTTGATCATGTCACGGTAACGCTCGCCATTTACTGTAACCGCGGCTCCTCGCTCAATTTCGAAAAAAATGGCCCGATGATGCCGGGAGACCGAAAACCGCACCAAACAGGGACTCGTTGTGGATGCATTTACTTCTCTACAGTAACGTGTGGATTTTCTGAGCCCCAAATCTGACAATTTTGCTTATTGACGTAGCCACCGATATGAAAATCAGAAAAGAAGAAGAAGACTCACCAGTTTGGATTATTTCCCAATTTTGTTCAAGCGCATAGCGTCCCATTTCGTAAATGTCAAACCTTTAAATAAATTATGAACACATTTGACTTGCGATTTGTGTTGCTATTCTCAAGAAAATAGGTGGTTAAGTGCTAAGCCATTGATTTTTGCCGACAAACCAGCAACTCTTGAAGCACTCAACCCCAATATTCAAGCCACCATTGACGCTAGAATTTGTTAGAAAATTTAGTCAACAATTGGGCAAAACGAATGGATTATGGGTCGAATATTCATATTCATATATTCAGAAACAGGTGGGCATTCTCACTACTTAGGACTGGTACCGGCAGACTAATCCCGTACCCTGTCAGAAATCAAATAGATTAATGAAACCAACGCAAGACTGAGTCTTGTCGAGGCCCTATGCTCCCGAGTGGAGTGAACAAGAAAAACAAAATATACAAAAAAAAAAATGTCATGAAATTATCTACTAGACTGTAATAAAAAAATGCATTCAAAGCTCTTAAAAAACACGCTCTTTGTCTATACACTCATAAAACATTAATGGAGTTCGTAATCACTGCAAAGTACTTGCATGAAATTTGGGTATTAAAAAATTTCTACAATAGCAAAATTTTGAACGGGTAGTACATAAATAGAAGTAATAAATTTGAGGGAAACAAAATTTCTTAACAATACTTTTTGTTTTCTTTATACTTACCACATGCCAGTGCCAATGACCGAATAATATTAAACAACTTTTTTTCTCAATTCTATTTTGAATTTTTTTTTATTTAAAATTTGCAAGAAAAGCGAATTCATCATTACACCTTAACTATTTGGTCCGTAGCTGACTCCTCCGAATTCCGAAAGCCGCCGAGAATTATCGCAAACACCACACCAATCAGTATGAGAATATCCAAAATCAGTAAAATCTTTAGGAATGTGAATATAGCGCAAATTAAATTATTCTCCAATTCAGCTGTAGGTGAAAAAAAAAAAATATAAATTAATTAATTTTTTATTGGCCAGTTTTTCTATTCTCTATTTCTATTCAGGCTATCTGCGAGTTTGTCTGAACTGCTACTTAATTAGAGAAAAATCCTTAAGCACTGGAAAGTGTCCGGTAATGCAGTGCAATTTGGAATTTATTTGAGCCTTAAGCCTTTTTTTAAATAATCGCAAAGCAATTGAACTCTGCAAACCCCCCGCGCACGGGCCTGACGGAGTCGCATTATAAATAAATCTATTTTTATCACTAAATCGAGTTCTAGACGGTTTTTAAACTCGGTCAACAAACTGGTCTAATGTACTATACTAAATTTCATATTTTTAGGATATATCCAATTTCATACCTTTAGCTGCGATATTCAGTAACCTTTGACGCTCAGTGCTAAGTGAAAAAATATCCTCCCTAGTGGGCACTTTCACCACTTCAAAATTCTTTGTCACAACCGACTGTCGTTGATTCCCAGGAGCAGTGACCACCAGCTTTGTCCACAGCACGTAAAATCCAGAGCGACTTAAATTTAAGTCTGATTCAAGTGATTTTTCCAGTGGCATATTCTCTGAAATTTTAAAGAAGTCAGAAGTAACCACAGCTTTTACATATATAAATACGTTGATTTAGTTAGCGCAGTTCTTACCTACCTCCTTGGCGCACGTTACTACCACAAGTGTTGTTAGAAGTATGAAAAGGGGTCGAATCCCTAGTTGGTGTTTCAGTTGATAGAACATTTTACAAGATTTCTCCAAATGTGTATCTGAATTTGAATGTAATAAAAGTAAATAAAACTGAAACAATCTTTGAGGTTGGCAATTGATTTGGCTCAGAGTTGCTTTAAATTCGAGCAATAAATATACATTGTATTTTATATATTATATTTTTTATTTTTATTTTATATTTTATATTTTGTATTTTTAGTTTTTCAGTTTATATTTCGTATTTAATATTTCATATTTTATATTTTACATTTGATGTTTATACGCAACTAAGTTCTCGTTGTTTTTTTATGAAAATACAACTTTATTCTGAAAAAATGGTTACAAATGAATCATTGAAAGTATTGCCCATCATTGGCTACTACTTTTTCTCATCTTTCTGGTAGATCTCGTATACTATCGCGATAAAACTGTTCATCTTTTGAGGCTATCCATGGATCCAGCCATTTTTTGATGTCTTCATATGAATGGAACTGCTGGCCAGCTAGACCGGTACAGGTGATAATCGTACGGTGCATTATCTGAAAAATATGGCGGGTGGGATAGGATTTCCCATTTCAGTTTTTCAGGTAGGTTTTAACGGGTTTGACAATGTGAGGGCGAGCTTTTTCATGGTGTAGAATCACTTTTTCATGCCTCTCCGCGTATGGCGGCCGCTTCTCGCGTAATGCTCGGCTTAATCGCATCAATTGAAGTTGGTACCGATCCCCAGTGATTGTTTCGGTTGGCTTTAACAGCTCATAATAAACAACACCAACTTGGTTCCACCAAATACATAGCATAACCTTCGCAGTGTAAATATTCGGCCGAGGCGACGACGTAGAAATATGACCATGGCTTTCTTTCCTATGGATTACACCCGCCACGATGCGATGAAGAAAACCCTTCTTTTTTTGCCGCTGGAACAGTTATTCACAGGCGTTCAACATCCCTTGGTATTAAATAACTCAATAGGACCCCAAGTTCCCTATTTCTGAATCATTCCCAAATCATGCAATCGCTTGGAAATGAATTGGCGGGTAACTCCTAATACTGAAGCAAGCTCTTTTTGCGTTTGACATGGATCCTCATTGAGCAATGCCTCCAATTCAGCATCTTCGAAGGTTTTTGGCCTTCCTTCACGCGGACGGTCGTCCACATGAAAATCGCCGTCTTTGAAGCGTTGGAACCAATCTCAGTACGTTGTTTCATTTAAAGCAGCATCTCCATAAACTTTTTGTAGCTCTCGATATGCTTCAGCCGCCGTTTTTTTTCGAATGAAAGAGGAAAATCAACACTTCCCGCAAATGACGATTATTCGACACAAAATCAGACATTTTCACAAAACCAAAAAAGTATAGGATCCCAAAACAAAATCTCTAATGTGGCGAAGGAGTTTGTTTACTGTATCTCTAAGCTTGTTTTATGACGTTTAGGTTATGTTAGAATAACTAGCACTCACTGCTGGTCGAACTTAGTTGCGCACCTAATATTTTATGTTTTATATTTTACATTGATTATCTTATATAGGCTTTTCCAATAAGAGGTGTTATTGGTGATATTGGTCACAGGAAAATGCTCTTTTTTCATATAAATGATCGGATGTTTATTTTATTATAAAGAGGAAGGTATGCCGTTAATAGTGAGACATAACATCTGGCAAATGACCATCACGACCACGCTTACAGGACAATATCCTTTCCATGAAAGTTTCCATAACCGAATTGCAAAGAGGCTGCCCTATGCCCTCGATAGCCTAACGGATTCCATCTTTGAAGTCTTGAATCAACCCTGGGCTGTTCACGCAGACCTTCTCCTTCATGTGGCCCCACGGTGGCCAATTGTGATCACCTCTTCGAGAGATAACACAGTCCGGAAACTTTTCCCGTAAAAGATCAATGGTTTAGTTGCTTGTATTGCACGTAGCGCCATCTTGTTGAAAATAAACGTTGTCCAGATCAATACCATCCAATTCCGGCCACTAACAATCGTTAATCATCTCTCGATAGCGCAATCCATTCCAAAATAACACTTGTTATTAGAAAACCCTTTATTTTATACAGTGTTTTTCATATTTCCTGTTTTTTGCATCCTATGTTTTATAACTTAAATTTAATGTTTTATAATATATTTTATATATTTTTTTTTAATATTTTATATTTTGCATGTCATTTTGAATATTTTAACATTTCATCTTTCGTACTTTTAATATTTATTTATTTTTTAGTATTTTGTGGTTGACATATAATATTTTATTTTATATTTCTTCCATTTTTGCAGATATTTTCATCATTAAATGAAAAATGCCAAAACTTTTTTATGCACCGCCTAAGTAAAATAATAAATGTTGCCTTAACACTCACTCAGTCAAAAAGACGCTGCGTTCACTAAAAATACCCGCGTAACAATGAAAGCCCAAAACCACTTAACAGAGATCTGAGCGACAAACCCACAATCACTGAGTAAAAATGTGTGCTACCACTTTGGCTGTACCAACTGTGTCAATAAAAAATTATTATTATTTATTTTAAATATTCATCGATGGCTGTGGCGGTTACAACCTGCGCTGTAAGCGAAGTCAATTGGTTCAAGGTTGATATCAAAAATCGCCTTAAGTCAGCTGTTTAATTCTACAGTGCAGCAGCTCTTTTGAGTGCGCAATGAATCCAATTGAATACGAAAGTAACGGGTGATCAATTAAGAGGAGTTTTTTTCATTTGCGTTTTTTTTACAGATCGCGCGCGAGTTGTGGCAAACTGTCATCGTGGATTTGTTGAACAGCGTTTGACATTTCATCATGGAAAGACTCACACCGCAACAACGTCTACAAATTGTTCAACTGTATTATGAAAATCAGCGTTCTGTGACAAATGTTTTTCGTGCGCTTAGACCGCATTATGGTCAACATAATCGGCCTGCCTTAAACACTATTCGACATACCATCAACAAATTTGAATCCGAATATTCATTGGTGGATAATTCTCGACCGAATAGACCACGTCCAGCAAGAAGCATTGAGAATATAGCGGCAGTAGCAGAGAGTGTACGTGAAAACCGCGATGAATCGATTCGGCACCGTTCTCAGCAACTTGGACTGTCGTATGGAACAACTTGGTCAATTTTACGGAAGGATCTTCATTTAAAAGCATACAAAATACAGCTCGTACAAGAACTAAAGCCAAATGATCTTCCTGCACGTCACCGTTTTGCTGATTGGGCTCTTGAAAAGATTGAAGAAGATCCGCTGTTTTCGAGCAAAATTTTGTTCAGCGATGAGGCGCATTTCTGGCTCAATGGTTACGTCAATAAGCAAAATTGCCGTATTTGGGATGAAGAGCAACCAGAACAGGTTCAAGAGCTACCTTTACACCCAGAGAAAACAACGGTCTGGTGTGGTTTATGGGCTGGTGGAATCATCGGTCCATATTTTTTTCAAAAATGATGATGGCCGCAACATAACTGTGAATGGTGCTCGCTACCGTACTATGATATCGGACTTTTTGCTACCTGAAATTGAATCTAATGATCTCTACGACATTTGGTTTCAACAAGACGGAGCCACTTGCCATACAGCTCGTGAAACAATGACTTTATTGAGAAGTCATTTCGGAGAGCAGCTGATTTCACGTTTAGGACCTGTGAGTTGGCCACCAAGATCTTGTGATATCACACCTTTGGACTTTTTTCTTTGGGGATTCGTGAAGTCCAAGGTCTATGCTGATAAACCAGCTACGATTGAAGCTCTGGAAGCCAACATTACGCGTGTTATTCACGACATACCAGTCGAAATGCTCGAACGAGTGATTGAAAATTGGACCTTCAGAATGGACCACCTTAAGCGTAGTTGCGGCCAACATTTGAATGAAGTCATATTCAAAAAGTAAATGTCAAAGAATGTCCTTTCAAATGATAAATAAAGGTTTTGAACATAATTTACATTTTTGTTTTTTTTTTAACTATTGAAAAAAGCACCTCATGATTGATCACCCGTTATTAGCTAATGTAAAAAGTTCTAAGCCATATGTCACAAACGGGTCTTAATATACAATGCACGGCGCCTAATTGATAACACTTTAAAATACATTTTTGTCAGTAATGTGTTTGGGGAAGCTATTTGCGCTGTTTCCAAGGCCTAGGAAAATAGAGAAAAATGAAATTGTGGATAAACTTACCAAGAAGAAGTCGACAGAACCAGATTCAGTTGTCCCTGTCTCGGACATCGGTGTTTCTTTGACCGTTGTTAAGAGTAAACCGGTTTTATTTTCCTAGATTAGAGATCTTGTCAGGATTTCCCGAAAAAATTTATTGTGTTTGCCCGAACCAGATATTTCGCTCACATATGCATTTGAAAAATTTTTGTTTCCCATTTTCGGAAAATATACAGGCAAATACTTTAAAACTGTATTACGTTATACCTAAAATTCAATTAAATTGTGCAAAGGCTTAGAGGCCCTACTATAGCGTCTTGTACTTTCGTCGTGATTTGGAAATATTTCTTTTCAACACACAGGCACTGAAAATGTTGCACTGTTTTATTAGACCTTTTTTGAATATAACTTATAAACTATTTTTTTTTAATTTTTTTTTTTGCATATTTGATATTTTAACTTAAAATTCCTTTTTATTCTTAATTTTGCACTATTCCTTATCTAAACGTATTTTGCACTTTTAATATTATATATTTGCAGGCTTAATTTCCTTTCCATTACTGTATTGGATGTTTTTTTTTTACCAGTTCAGCGCTCCACGGCTATCGTATCGCCATCGTCATAGCTTGCAGTTTCAGTCAAATTTTCTGTAGCAGTAACAAATGCCGTTCCACTGTCACCTTCCTCCACCAACTCCGTTTCATTGATTGTAGCCCCTTTTCCTAAATTAGGTTTTTTCTTCTCTTTTTTACCAACATTAGGTATTAAATTTTCATATATTTTATCAAAACGCTGTAGCATGAAATGAAAAGTCAGACTAATAGATTTTATTTTTTAGTTAGCACTTACGCTAAGCAGATCATCAACAGCGCCCTTGACGAGTTTACCCACTTTCCCGAAGAGTCCGCCGATGTCTAGTTTTTTTTCACTGGCTACATCCTGCTGAGACTCCGTTTCTATCGAGTTTACAGTTACGGTTGCCAAGAGAACAGAAATCACCAGGAATATTGCTACGATTTTCATTTCACTTTCAAATATTTTTGCAACTGTGCTGTGCGATGCCATTTTACTAAACTAACAAATTTCTACTAATACATTTCTATATATATATATTATAATAAATTCTGCCGAGTACATTTCATTAGAAAGTAGCAGACCGAGACTTCGCCTCAACACTGTTGAAATCTTTTTGAATTCGGCGAGGCGAAGTACGAATTTTTGATTATAGGGAGATTAAGTTTTTCAAGCCTATCGGGAACGCATTTGATGTAAAACTATTAGCGGCTGATTTGGCGCCTCAAAGATGATGAGCTCAAGGCAAAGCACATTCTGTTCCTTCGAAAGTCTGTGAATATGAAGAAATACGAGTAGGCACATCAATTGGTGAAGATCTGCTTCAAAGGCAAAGAGAATTTGTAAAATAATTCTAGGCTGTTCAGCTAGCCTGCTTGTCAAAAAATCACGGTCAAGGAGTTTTTTTTTTTAATTTCACTTTGTCTTTTTTTTTTGTCGACAAAAACCAATCAGATCCACCCAAGTGGCCGACTGTCCAGAGAAGCAATACGTCAATACTGCCTTTGTTTGAGCAAAAGGCTGTAAAAAAAAGGCTAAAAATTTGAGAAACACTTCCGCTCAATCAAATACATATATGAATTCACTGAGAAGATAAGTTGAGAAACACTTCCTCTCCCTGAAAGATATGAATTCACTGAGAAGATAAGTTGAGAAACACTTCCTCTCCCTGAAAGATATGAATTCACTGAGAAGATAAGTTGAGAAACACTTCCTCTCCCTGAAAGATATGAATTCGCTGAGAAGATAAGTTGAGAAACACTTCCTCTCCCTGAAAGATATGAATTCACTGAGAAGATATGTTGAGAAACACTTCCTCTCCCTGAAAGATATGAATTCACTGAGAAGATAAGTTGAGAAGCACTTCCTCTCCCTGAAAGATATGAATTCGCTGAGAAGATAAGTTGAAAAGCACTTCCTCTCCGTGAAAGATATGAATTCGCTGAGAAGATAAGTTGAGAAACACTTCCTCTCCCTGAAAGATATGAATTCGCTGAGAAGATAAGTTGAGAAACACTTCCTCTCCCTGAAAGATATGAATTCGCTGAGAAGATAAGTTGAGAAACACTTCCTCTCCCTGAAAGATATGAATTCGCTGAGAAAAGCACTTCTGCCCGTCAAAGATATCTATTCACTCAAAGGATAAGTTGTTTAAAAATATACAGACCAACAATTCCTAAAAATATGAATTCCGTTACATATATTTTCGTCTTAAGCTAGTTTAGGTCGAGCGTCGTTAATCACTAAAAAACCCAGGTGAAATCAGGTGAAGTAAAGACAGTTTTGTCCGTAAATATCCATGCATTTTTTACCAACTAAATGAAATAAAATACTTCTTAGACTTCGGTCAAAGGTGTCTTAACCTTAAAAAACCAGCTGTTAAAATTTCTTGATATTGTATTCATTATTTCGTGAGTTATTGCGCTAAGGGTGACGCGACTTTTGAATCGAAAGGAATTTGGTGTTTTAATTTTACACTGCTTCTTGATGGAAAAAGATGCCCTTCAAATGAAGCAATGGCTTGTAAAGTGGTATGGGGACTCCGTTCCACCAGAAAAAACAAAACAACAACAAAAAATTATGGTTTGCTGACTTCAAGCATCAAACGATGCAAAACGCAGTGGACGTCGAAATGAGGCGGTAACACCAGAAATCATCAAAAAAAAAAATTCACAAATTCGTTTCGAATGATCGAAAAGTGAAGTTGCGTGAGTTAGCCGACATCGTAAAGATATCAATTGGCTTTGAATTGCATGAGGATTTGACTATGAAAAATCTCTGTTCAAGGTGGGTGTCGCGTTTGCTCACTGTTTCCTTTCATCAAGGTAACGCACCGTGTCATAAGCTAATCAAATCAATGGCAAAACTTAATGAATTGAATTTCGAATTGTTTCCACATTCACCGTATTTACAAGATATGGCCCCAGCGACCCAAAAAAATGCTCGCCGGTAAGAATTAAGAGGTTATCGCTGAAACTGTGGCATATTTTGAGGCAAAAAACCAAACCACTTTACAAAAGTGGTATTGAAATGTTAGAGCGGGGCTGGCATGATCGCCTTGTTCTTGTTGGAAATTACGTTGATGAATGAAGCTAATTTTGAAGAAAAAAAAACGCGTTTTCATTGCTAGCCCCGGAAGAATTACCGTGTTATGTGACGAACAGAGGGACAAAGAACCATAAAAAATCTTAGATTGAATGTATTTCGTAAGGCATTCATAAAAAATGTTAATTTTAATATAAAATTTAAAATTCCAAACAGACACTGGAATTTCATATAAACCTTCATATACCTAAGCCAGCTGTACAAATATTTTACCTCGTTTTCGGCAACTAAGGCCACATTGAATGCCTGAAATATTTTGTTTACATATTCAACCAAACTACAGCTCCAGTGTGCATATGCAGACTAAAAACACCTTCGGCTGACCTAATATTTCTTTGTTTACTTATTTATTTATTTACTTTTTTATTTAAGTCAGTGGGGACAACCTTACTGAGTAGATTTACAGGGCTACATAACAAAAACTTAAGAACTAAAATTAAATATGCAGTTCATTTGACAAATAATAAGACTCAGTAAGTGACTTGAAGAGCGAGAGAGAGGCCTTGGCACCACAAAATCAATATCTTGCCTTCCAGAAAGCCGCATAAACTCTTCAAGTCTTCATGTAAGAGACTCGAAATTAAGGCAAATAACACTGCGGTACAAAAAAAAAAGTTCCAAAAAAACTTTGGATCGGACATGGTGAGGGTTGTAGCTTATGAAAAACTGAAAAGAATGGTATGTATTAAATTTTGAATACACCCTCAAAATCTCGTTTTAGAGCCAAAAAACCGTTTTTAGGCATATTCATGTACAAAATACATCGTATCTTTGTCATTTTTTGACGAAATTAAAATTTTTTTTTCATTTTCCAGCTAAAAGTTTAACCTTTCCAACCGTGAAAGAATTTTTTTATTATCTTTTGAATTCATGGAGATAGAGACCAAAAACTTTTAAAAAATTTGATTTTTTTACTTATTTTTCAACTTTGAGACTAGTTGGTAGCTTTAATTTTATATAAAACATCTATTTTCTCTTACTAATATACATCAAAAGTGTATTTAATTTTGCTTTTAATGACCCCTAATTCAAAAGAATTCGTTAGAAATTATCCACGGAATTGCGTTTATAAGATTATAGTCACTTTACTAGTTTTACAAGTAATGTGATATTTTTTCTATTCTTACTTCCTTGTATTTTTTTTTTTTTGCATTTTATGCACTTTTCTATACTTTTTCCACAAAATTATCAGTATTAATATTCAATAATACTAATACTAAGAAATTATACTAGACATGCATGAAAAACACCAAGTGGTGCAACCATTTCTAGAGTTTTGCTTACTGGCATAATAAATCCGTGGCTGACTTCCTCTTCAAGATCGCCTAAAGGCGATGGGATTCAGAGTATTTCTGCTATCGTATTAAAGGGATTTGGGTGTGATCGAGGTCTGTTATTGTGAGATGTGGCAAGCTTTTTTATTTCTTCAGCTATTGAAAGAGAAATTTGAGATCACGACGCTCGAGGTGTGTTTAAATAATAAGGTAAACTTTCATTTTTCTCAGAAAATATTTATTTATTCATCAATTTCTATTTTATCTCCTTCAAAGAACTCCTCCGCAGATATAATACACTTGTGATGGCATTTTTTCCAATCATCGAAGCAGTTCTGATAGTTCTGGGAACAGGAAAAAGTCGCAGCAGGCCAAATCGGGTGACTGTTTTTGGCCAAATAGTCTCTCACAAGCAAAGATGGGTGAGCAGGTGCAACTTTGTGGTAAGAACACGGGATGCACTACGAAATGGTAACCGAAGAAAACAAAATCAAAACGAATGCAAAACCTTGACATTTAATCAAACTTGTAGTGTGTTTTTTGGCCTTGGCTCTCTTGGACTCTTCCACTGGAACGATTGGGCTTTGGTTTCAATGTCATAACCATATATCCATGATTCGTCTTCAGCTAGGACTTTTTTAAGCAAATCTGGATCATCGTTGATGTAATTCAATAATTTCTGAGCGATGCCCATGTGACGGTTTTTGGTCAAAATTCAGAAAATTTGGAACGAACTTCGCTGCCACACGCTTCATGTCCAACATTTTCGAAAAGATTGTGTGGCATGAGCCAACCGATATGTTGACATCCTCAGCAACTTTTATTACTGTGATTCGACGATTCTCCATAACAATTTTCGTCACTCGCTTAACATTTTCACCGGTTGTTGATATGCTGAATAGTCCAGAGCGAGCATCGTCATTCACATCTTCTCGACTTTCTGTGAAATGCTTGCTTGTAAACAATTTTTTGACTCAGAGTACTCTCTCCGTATGCCACTGTCAACATTTCAAGTGTTTTTGAGCACTGAGTTCCATTTTTTACACAAAATTTGATGCAACTTCTTGATTCATTTTCTGGATAGCAGAAAATCGGCGAACACGCAAAACACCTGTCTCATTTATGCCTCGCACAAACAAACTAAACTTGCTTTATTGCTAAACGGTGAACATATCTTCGAGACGAGTGTACCAACATAAAAAAAAAATAATCGAAAGTCGAATGTAGGTAGCCCGCGAAATTTTAAAATTCACCGTACATTTTTGAACCCACCTCGTATTTGGTCATTTGTAATGTAATATGGCGCATTCGTAATCACTCATAGAGTTTTTGAATCTCTATAGTATTTCATTGTTAGAATTGGGTGCAGTGCCCCAGAGCTGTATGCCGTAGGTTCATATCGGTTTTAATACCGCTGTGTAGAGTGTGAGCTTGACGTTGAGAGGAACATGAATATTTCGATTAAAAAACCAATATATTTTTCGGAATTTGATTCCAAGTGCTTTACGTTTAGTGAAAATACGGATTATCCATGCCAGCTAGCTGTCGAGGGGCATAGCAAGACATTTCGTAACATTATTTTGGGGTATGATTGCATTATTGAGTTTCACGGGAGGGCAAATGCTTCGATTCGAAGTGTAACAATTACTTCAACTGATTTTGTCTCATTGGATTTTATTCTCCAATCTTTTAACCATTGAGTTAAAATATCAAGTCTTTTTGGAGTTGAAATGCCTTCTGGGCCAATTGCAAGAACAACGGTGACATTTGCAAAAGTGCCGACGAAAGTTTCCTCAGTGCGCGGTAAATCGTGAGTGTAGAACAGCTAGACTTTCAACTGTTCCCAGACCTAAAAAACTTCATGCATGGAAAGCTTTTTTGATGAAATGATGAGGTCAGCTGTGGAAACGTATTTTTTAGTCCTTCCAGATTCCCACTTCCGGGATGGAATTCATAAATTGGAACCCCAAAACTTATTAAACAACCTAGTATAACGTGAACGCTCTAAAGCGTGAACACCCCAAAACGTGAACAGACATTTTTGTGCATTGACTACTCTAAAACGTGAACAAATCCAAAAAGCTCTATAAAATGAACAAAAAACGTTACAATTATTTGAATGTAGTTTACATTGATCTCAAATAATTCTGAAATTGGGGAATCTCCTAATTATAAAATAGGCATTTCATTCGTAATTGC
Source organism: Anastrepha ludens (assembly GCF_028408465.1). NCBI lineage: Eukaryota > Metazoa > Arthropoda > Insecta > Diptera > Tephritidae > Anastrepha > Anastrepha ludens. Next base: position 17,162,362 of record NC_071500.1, read on the forward strand.
TTGTAAGGAGTAAAATATTTCAGTCGCGGTTTTGGTTTTGCAAAGAGGGTTTCGTCTTGTTTTCTGGTGAAAATGAGTTCTAAAAACACATGAGCTTGACATTAAAACAAAAGGCTAAAATTCTGGGCTTTTTAAAAAAAGTCTCATATGTCACGATTTTAGCAAAGAAATATAATGTTGCTAAATCAGAAATTTGTAACATTAAAGCGAAAAAGCAAGTGATTTTAAAATGCGTAAACAACACATATTGTGGACCTGGAAATAGAAAAACACTGCGTTCTTCAGAGTTGCCCAAAATGGAGAGAGCTCTTTATCGTTGGTTTATCCGAATGCGAGATAAAAACTGGCCAGTAAGTGCTCTAATGTTGAAAGAAAAAGCAAACACACTGCATGCAAAATTTAAAGAAAATGAAGCAAACATCTTCGGTAGTGATGGATGGCTCCAAGGATTCAAGAAGAGGTACGGTATTCGTCGTCTTAAAATATCAGGCGAAAAACTGTCTTCGCAATCTCAGCTAGTGGATCCATTTAAAGAAAAATTTAAAGCTAAAATGGCCGAATTGGAGTTGTGCAACGATCATGATCTGGAGACTTTTTCTAGAGAAAATGTACGCGTAAAGTTTGGTGAAGAGAACCCCAGGAGTAAAGTCTGAGAAGCAGAGAATCACGTTTTTATGCTATTCAAACGCCACTGGATCCCACAAGCTAAAGCATTTGGTAATTGGAAAGGCGAAGAATCCAAGCTGCTTTAAAAACTTTCAGTGTCCCACCGACTATAAGGGCTCGAAATCCGCCTGGATGACATCGGCTATTTTCAAGCAATGGTTTCATGAGTTATTTCTTCCACAGGTAAATATTCCCTGTAAGTATTGTCCGATTTTTAAGGTTAACTGGTTGTTTTTTAAGGTTACATCGTTTTTTAAGGTTACATCGTTTTTAAAGGAGAACGCCTTACCAATTAAAGCTCTCCTCCTAATCGACAACGCTCCTTCTCACCCAAATGAAGCTGAACTGACAACGGAGAATGGGCAAATTTCGGCAATGTTTATGCCAGCAAATGTTACTCCCCTCATTCAACCGATGGATCAGAATGCAATAAAAATCACTAAGTTGCATTAAAGAAACAGCCTTCTAGCTTCAATAGCAGCGACAAAGTCCGATTTGCTCGAGTCGTTGAAAAAAATTAACTTAAAAACAGCTATAAATATTTTTGATGCGGCTTGGTTTCGTGTTGGTGAAGCAACATTAACTAAGTGCTGGAAAAGTACTATTTTAAATTTTGCGGTAAACAATGATGCTCCCGAAGATAATGTTCCCTTGGCGGTTTTTAAAGAAAAATGGGATGCTGAACTTCGCACCTTGATGACCAACACCGTCGATCTCCTTAGTAGTTTAAATCTTGAGGTTCGTTCGTATTCGCAGATATGCTCCAAGATATGTATGTGGGTTATTGAAAAAAATTTTTTTATTAAAAATTTCAGATTTAATTCACATTAAAAGCCATTCATGAATGGAACGAAGATATCGAGGAGGGCAATGCAGATGACGATCATCAACAAGAGGACAAATCCGATGTTGACAGCATATCAGAGCAACTGGAGAAAATTAAGCCGAGTGAAGCACTTGAAATTTTCAACAAGGCATTAATATGGGCTGGTCATGAAGACGTCGATCAAAATGATATGAGTGTGCTAAGACGGTTAAGGGAGAAAGTTGTGCTTCAAGTTTTAGAAAAACAGAAGATACAAAAAGAGATAACTGATTTTTTTAAATAAAACCATCGCATGACTTAATTTTCAATTAATATGTAACGAAAACAAGAATCAAATGTGAACTTAAATGTGAAAAAATATATTTACTTAGTCTTTTTGGGCATTCCAAAACGTGAACACTTTGCTTAACGTGAACTGCCTTGCTTTGAATTAGTTCACGTTATCGAGCGTGCGCTGTATGTATATAATTGTTGCTTACACCCTTTATTTAGTTCCTCTGCCAATTTGTAGTGTTCACCTTGGTGCTTTTCCCCAACTGGAGGTATCTACAGTTTTGTGTCGCCTCCAAACGATAGATGGTTTTTGTGAGTAGCTTTTCCATGGCAGAAATACACTCGGAAGTTTTCCTTTGCCTGCCGAGGGGTGACCACTAGGGCGGGTCGATTTAAAAATCGCTCATTGCTCTGTGAAAATAGTATTCTAAAGATCAAAATAAGAAACTTTGCCGAAGGAACCATACCTCTAAAACGAATTTTGATGTCCCCCAATTTGGGTCGAATGAAAAATCCCACTTTGACCCATTTAGAGTGCTCCAATCGAGTCCAAATGTATGACCGACCCCCACTAACTTTGGACTGCCGATCCACCCATGCCACTGGCACACCCCCTGGAACTCCTCTGGGGGGTTACCCATACAATAATTTCAAAATATCACCATTTTTGGCCTTTACATGAGAAAAGAAACTAAAAAGTTCGACCCAAATTGGGGGACATCAGAATTCGTTTTAGAGGTATGGCTCCTTCGGCAAAGTTTCTTGTTTTGATCCCTAGAATATGATTTTCACAGAGCAATGGGCGATTTTTTTGCCTTCCCACAAATCGACCGGCCTAGTAACCACTATTAGAAACAACCTTTTCCAACATTAGGTGTTTTATACCAAGGCTTTTGATTGAACCCGAACACTACCGAATGGTAGTCATACAGCAATCCATTCGGCTGCAGCAGCCGCCAACACATTTGTATCTATTATAATTTAAAATGATTTATTATTATTTTTATTTATTAGTTTGTTTGCAATGATCAATTTTTTCATGTATAAAAAATTGACCAGTTTATTTGCTGAAATTTTTCATATAATATTATATAAGAAGGTAAGGAGCAAATGATTATTTTTTAGCGCCATACTTTAGCACCGCTTTCACGCTTTACCTCCTTGCTTCTTTGCTCCGCTCCGCTTCGATGCCGTGGTTATAAATTAATTTTATCTGATCAATTTGCAGTCGTTTATCTGCTCTCTACCCTCGTGTGTAAAACATTCGTATTGAATAAGGACGCTTGTAATACACAAGTGTAAAGAATTTCACAAAAATTGAATTACAGGAAAACGCCTTTCTTTAAAAAGTGGAGTTTTTTGTTACAATGTGCCATGACTTGCAACAATGGGATTATACGCGCCGTATAACCAGGAATATGTGAAAACATTAATGGGTCAATAACGTCAACAGCAGCGTGAATTTCCAGCTTCGTTAAATTTGCCTGCACTTCTTCCTATACACACACATCTGCGATGTGAATATGTGAATATGGAATTTTTTTTCCTACACAACCAAAGGATAGCAGAGTGAAATATAAATAAATGCTTCGAAACCAACGCGTTCTTCGCATTACGTATTATTATTACATTGCGTTTGCAAATTCCATTACCCACATAGCAATTCTTAAATTATCTTAAAATTCTTCAAAAAATACTTCCAGCATCACTATTAAGTAATAAGGTAAATACAATGTACCAAAATGGATTAATATATGACCACTTTTTTTATTAATACGCATTTTTAAATGAAGTTCTCAAAAGGTATTATGAAAAATTAAAGTCACTTGATATGAGCCCGTGTGACATCTTAGTAGTATCATACTTGGAAGCTTAAATTCTCCGTTATTCAAAGGAAGCTTCCTAGAACTTTTGATGACCTAACCTGCTCTGATTACACTCAGCTAAAACTGTATGAAGGACTGAGTTAAGAGCTTTAAAGTATTCATCGTTCGCCAAATTATTACACAAGGTGGCGCAAAAGTAACCTTCCGATGTTTTTTGGCTGTAAATTAAAACAAAATGAAAAACTTTGATTCTTCTTGTGGATTATTTTTATTTGGTCTTTTATTTTTTTTTACATCAAGTCGAGAATATGATGTCTTGTAAATGGCCGCCGCCACAGTTGATTGCCATTTGAGCCCTTTTTATGGCATTTTCCATCACATTGGCCAAAACTTTCGGCGATAGGTCCTCACATTCTTGGCGGCTGCTGTCTTTAAGAGCTGCAAGAGTCTGAGGCTTGTTGACATAAGCCCGCGACTTCAAAAAGCCCCACAAAAAGAAGTCTGGAGCGGTCAAATCAGGCGATCTTGCTGGCCAGTGCAAATCGCCAAAACGGGAGATTAGACGCCCGGGAAATGCATCCTTCAGCATATCGGTTGTGGCACGTGCAGTGTGTGCCGTTGCACCGTCTTGTTGAATCCCAATTCATCAAGTTGCGGCAAAAAGAACTCGTTGGTCATTGCTCTGTAGCGCTCACCATTCACAGTAACCGTTTGGCCCGCGACGTCTTCGAAGAAAAAGGGTCCGATGACTCCTCCAGTGAAAACATCACACCATACAGTGACTTTGAGCGGGTGTAATGGCTCTTCGTGGGTTACACGCGGATTTTCAGTGCCCCAGAAACGTAAATTTTGCTTATTTACGTACCCGCTAAGATGGAATGGGCCTCACCATTTTTTTTGGATGAAAAATAATCTTCCTCTTGATGGTGATTAAGGATGGCTTGAGCGGATGTTAGACGCGATTGGAGGTCAGCAGCTAACAGCTGATGCACCGTGTGGACTTTGTACGGAAATATCTTTAAATCTTGTACCAAAATTCGCTGAAAAGACCGTCGACTGATACCCATTTGCGTGGCACGTCGTCTGGTCGATGTCGACGACGCTTCCATGCCATCTCCGGCTACAGCAGCAATATTCTCTGCAGAATGGCTACTCCGGGGACTGCCACGCCTGGCAGCATCTCGTGTTGTGCCAGTCCCTTCGAGGCGAGCGGCTAAACATCGCAGTGTTTCACCAGTGGGCATTGGACGGCGAGGAAATCTGCGACGAAATTCACGTTGTGCCAAAGTCACCGACCGATTATTGGTCAAATAAATAGTCAGCAATATTCCGCGTTCTGGAGCAGTGTAGCGTAACTTTGTTTATTAACATGTATTTCGCATGTGTTTGCTACACAAATGTCAAAACAGAACTGACATTAGGGGCCAATCGCAAAATTTATAGCATTTTCTGATAGGAGGATTACTTTAGCGCCACCTGTTATAAAAAGGCACCTGAGTCAAGAAATAAGCCATAATTAGCGGCGAAGATAACTTCTGCTCTCATGTAAATAATTTTCATTAAGCTTGTGAATCAGTTGATGCGACTCAGTTTGGACTATGGAGTCTTTTGTAAGCTTTGCTGAGTAGCCCATGTGACTTAATGGGGGAAACCGGTTTAGGAGGCCAAAATTTTGGTGTTTTTCGAGAATTTTTTGAACAAAGAAGGAATAATTAGAAATTGTTTAAGTTTAGAGGTTATTTTATTTATATTTTTAGGTACACTTTTAAATTTTTTTGAAGCTATTTCCGGGGGAGATAGTGGCGTTACAGCGTGCTGTCCATGGACGATCGCCATCCGAGTGTCTTGCTGGTGGGAATTCCTGAAGTTGAAATTTTTCTCTGAAATCAACAGCAATTTTTGTTTTATTAACAACATATTTCCTAAGAATATGAACCTAGTTGTGGTAAAAAAATATTGAAAATTGCATGCTTTTGAGGCGCTTGAACACAAATTAGTTTTTTTATACCATATTTTTCATCTAATTATTATTTTGCTTAAAAACCCATATTTTAAATAATAATATAATCCCAGAATTAGGTGCATATAGATTAGAATTGAATAAAGAAAAAATTCCGAAAAATTTTAGAGCGATTGGTCGATAACTTTTTAAGCTAGAATGCCCACCAGTTGAAAAAAGTAGTTTCGAGAAAAACGTCGTTCTAACTAACGCGCGCTACGGTGCGGAACCGACGGGCAGTATTTCTTGAGTTATACTAATAATTTATGCAATAAAAAAAATCGATTTTTTGATCGATCTAAACCGGTTTCCCTCCCTAAAACCTACACAGATAGTCATCGAAGTTGTCGAAAGTCAAAACGGTCAAGTTATAAATAGAAGGCAAAAGAGTAAAGTTGTAAAGTAGCCGCCGAAGTAAGAAGTCAAAGCAGTGTTCTTTTTCCTATCAGTTGTCAAGCCGCTTAGAAATCGTTTCGGCCGACTAATCATATTTTTAATATGCATAATATTTTTTGTAATCTTGAGATGTTAGAACATTATCTTAAACTTTTGTATAGCGATTTTGATCATGGTTGGTTGGTTTAAGGGTGACCCCGCATCGGAGTGCCACACAGACCGCAAGTTGGGTCCGTTGTGTTGCCCTAGAGCTCATTATGTTATATGATTTCCCCACCTAACCGAGATTTTTATTGTAGATTTTGGTCAAAGATATTAATTCGTTTCGAGAATTTGATGAGAGATTCGATTTTCAGGTCCGAGAGTACTGAAAGATTGTCAATTGTTGGAAGAAGAGCGAGTCGACTTCTGGCTAGACCGGAACAACTGCACAGCAAATGCCTGCTCGATACTTCCTCATCTACGTCCTCGCAGTATCTGCACAGGTCGTTTTGAGGAACCCCGAGCCGACGTGCGTGAGTGCCCAAAAGGCAGTGGCCGGAGATAAGAGATATTATATGCCTTAGTTCGTGTTTCGAAAGACTTATGGGGTTTTGTCTGTTTCAGATTGTAGGATGGCCAGATTTGTCTGGTCGTAACGCAAATAGTTTCCACTCACCCCCTCCGGTCAGCAATGCTGTGAAATTCTCGATCAATGAGCATTTTACATGTTGAAAACGGAATGTGGATTGTGGGTAAGTTACTAACATTTGATTGCGCAGCTCCAGCTCTTGCTCATCACCTTTGCAGTTACCTTCGAAGCCACTGTGACCCGGTATCCAGATAACTTGGACAGAATTCTGAACACGTATTTCGTTAAGAGATAAGAGACAGGATCGAACCACATCTGAGTGGGTATAAGAGGAGCTGAGTGCTCGAACGGCCGCTTGACTGTCAGTGAAAAAGCGGATATCCTCAAGTGATATTCTCTTTTCTAAGATAGTTTTCGCAGCATACCAGATAGCGCATACTTCTGCTTGGAATACACTACCGTAGTCGGGTAATCTAAATGATAGATTGATGTGAGGGGAATTGGAAAAGATTCCAAATCCCACTTTACCGTTCTGTTTTGAACCGTCTGTATATATAATCAGAGGGCCATCGATTTCGTTAAGATTTGTCTTCCATTCTTCCCTAGTTGGGAGTGAGCAGGAGAATAGCAAGGGTGGTGATGGAAGACTTACATGATAGTCTGTGTCGGAAGAGATAACAGTGTTCCTTTTCAGTATGGCCGAATGGCCAAGATACTTATTCCATTTCGACATGGCATTCATGCATGTCGCTGCAATCGCTTTGCCAGCCAGATCGAGGGAACAAGTGAAGCAACGTACTTAGAGCGATTTTGATCATTCTTTAATTAAATATTAATAAAACAATAAACATTGTTACATACATGGCATTGCACTTGTAACCGCTTTTACTGGGTACCTCACAAATTCAACAAGAGATCGCTATTATTGTGCCGCACCGTAACGCCTTATGCTGAAAACAGTGACCGACATAAACGCAGTCCCCTGTCAGCTGTAACGATCAAAGTAATGAGAAGCCCATGTAAATGAAAAATTCCTTCCTTCCGTATCGTAGTATCGTAGATTTTATAGCAGGATTTTTGAAACTTCCCGTAGAACCCTGTCAGCTGATAGCCCTCTCACCACACAGTGTTGCCAAGCAGTACATTTCGAAATCATTTACAAAATAAACTTAAAAAATTATAATTTTTATTAAAATAACTTAAAAACACTGTTGAATAATGTTAATTATAGATAAATAAACTATTTGCATTTGTTGGTTTTTGGCTTTGGTTTATTACAATGAAAAATTGTAACTGATAACGCTGATGTGTGAAAAAGAGTGTAAGCAAATATATCAATGGCAACATTGTGTAGATACAACCAAACACATACACACACAAACCGATATATTGTGTAAATATGTAAGTAAAAGAACGCAGTTGTTCTCTACGGGATGAGTTTTGTTCAGTTTTGTGCTCGTTAGGGGCTGCGGTAAGGGACTGCGTACGTCGGTCACTGTTTTCAGCATTAGCCATAACCTCAGCCGTACGATTCTTTGAATTTTGGTTTTTTGGTAACCGTAAGCAGCTGTGAAATATTTGACATTTGTTTTGATATTTAAGGTTTAATATTAGAAAGGAACAACGAAAAATTAATTGACTTAGCGGAAAATTTCCCGACTTTTTATGACAAAATGCAAATATTCTCATTAATTCTACGGCAGTATCAACAGTTTATGGTTGCGGCATGACTAATCGACAAATACTGTAATGTTGCGGTTCTGGTTATGGTTATGGATATGGCATCATGGCTATTGCACCACTAATTGCAGCTTAACATGTACCTGACGTCTGGTTGTGAGCTGGGTTGTATCTTTTAAATTATCCCATATTAATTTCTCTTATTTCGGATACATATTCTGTGATAAGTAAAATATACTCACAAAAGAAAAATTGATGTTTTGACGCTCTAAAGCAACAACGCATTTAAACGAGATCTGTTTGTCATTATAAAATGTTTCACAAATTGCTCTTAGGCTAAAGTAAACGAAAGCAACTTTGTGAAGAGCAGGCGTGTAGACAGGAACGTATGCAAAACTCTGTCGTAGGAAAAGCACTACGCACTGGGTGTTCACGCTACCAGGCTGGAATAGGAGCACAATGATGCGAAAGAAATGACAGAGTATTTCCACTTGAGTTATTCAGGGTTATGCATTATTTCATGGGAAAACCTGTACTCTCTATATCGGGTTAGATTGGCTAGCCATTCTTTGTGATGCCGCAGTCGTAAAATATTTGACATTGCACATTTCTCAGACTAACTTTTACTTGCAATGGAGCAATCCAGAATGCATGCAGGGAGGTTTGACGGATATTTTCTTTACCGATGGGTCCAAGAATGAAATAGGGTCTGGAGCCAGATGGTACTTAAACGATAGTAATAAGTATCACTATGCTATGGGGGGAATGGCAACTGTTTTCCAAACAGAAGTTTTTGCCATCCTAAAAGTAGCCGAATGGATAAGGATAATCGAGAGGAGATGGAGCGGGAAACAGATTGGAGTCTTCAGTGACAGTCAGGCTGCATTGAAAGCCCTGGAGAACGCGAAGCAAACCTCAAAGATTGTTCAAGAATGTAAGAAAAAACTTAATTATGTCGCAAGACAAAACAGGCTTGTACTTATATGGGTTCCGGGACACTCTGGTGTTCAAGGAAACGAAATTGCCGATGAATTGGCCAACCGTGCATCAGCGGATCCCCCACAAGGGCCAGAGCCAATAATCGGAATCAGTTCCACAGGAATCATGAATTGGATCAGTGATTATGTAGACAATGTACATGAATAGCGATGGTCCGTTCTAGAACGCTGCAGAACTGCAAAGTGTTTTGTGACAAGTCCGAAAAGAAAACTGTCAAACTTTCTACTAAAACTTAGAAGGAAAGACACTCCGTTGATGGTCTGTATTATTACAGGACACAGCCCCTGGGGTCAACATGTGACCACCATTGGAATCATCGAGAACCTGGTATGCCTGTCATGCTTGGAGGAGGCGGATAGCACTGATCACTTTCCCTGTGAGTGTCCTCCCTTTGCTAGAGCAAGGCTATGAGTATTGGGTTCCGATGTCATGAGAATGAGTAATATTCGTTCTCTAAAACTGGAGAATATTTACAGATTTGCCAAAGAATCTGGAAAATTCTCACAGTACTAACTATCTCTATCTCTGTCTCTATTATTTCCTATCTCTTTCTCTGATACTTTTCTCCTTCCCTCCTTGACTATCTACTCCCTTTCCAGAGCTTTAAATACAATGGGCTAAAATGGGCAGACTAAACTGAGTCTTTTAGGAGCCACCAAATCTCCTGGTTCTCCTTGGCTCGACCTTTTCAAATTTCGAATTTCAATTTCAACTTTTACTTTTCCTCTCTGCAAGCAATACGTCACGCTCTTTTAGATAAACAGTTCATAGTATTCTCTTTTTAATCGAGCGAATTTGGTTTCCAAATATGAATTCTTGTTATGCTCTGTGTGGGATTTATTGCTCAATTCATTGCTGGGATGTTGTGTTAACTGCAAGTTTTTGTGCAATTTTCGTAGCTTTTAATTTACGCGTTCGCATTGCAACCAGCTATGGCGCCGTCGTATTAATTATTTGTGCGTGTAAATTGGAAATATTACATGCAAATGTCAACCGAATCTGTTGAGTGTTTTTTGTTTTTGTGTGCCGCATACGCGTACAAATTCACCATTTAGTAGTACAACTCAGTTTGGTAGTTGTTGGAATGGCAACGTACGCCCTTAAACGCGTTGCTCTTTCACCTGAGCCTTTTGCCGCATGTTGACACTTTGCTTTACGCATTTTCGTTGTGGCCTTTTATTTTTATTTGTTTTGTTTTTGCAATAATAATAAATATTAATATAATTACCGATTTTAATCCAATGTAAATTTAATTTTACAGGTAAATGATATTTTTTTTAATAATATTTTTGAAATAATTGCAGGCTTGTGCGTGTTTGCAAATGTTTTCCCGCATTTTTGTGCCAATACGCAGTTCTTTGATTCACATGATTTATTTTTTAAACTGTGAATTATAAGCAAACTTTTTAATTTTTAATTGAGAGTACAATGAAAGATTTTAAAACTATTAGGAAACGCGCTGTTTGCATTTTCAGTTGCAAGGCGAAATGAACGCCGGGGCTCTGTGGCGTACAAGTCAGCGATCTGGCTGATGAATCGGCAAAGTGCGGTTGCTTGGAGTGTCGAATTGAACCGGAGCCAATTAAGGGATGAGTTATAGTGGAAACAGTCGTCTATATCAAGGCTATCAGTAATAGGCCAAGTGTTTCCTGACCAAAGCCTGACAGGGTGGTGGTAAGGTAATCCTTCTCAGAGAGAGGAGAAGTTAGTTACGAGCACTGATGGGTAAAATTACAGGGCACAATCCATGGAGACAATATATGGTCACCATAGGCGTCAAGAACGATCTACTGCGCACTGCGCACAACCCGTTAGGTGCATGAAGACAAAGTACAACGCATTGTCTCTGTCACTGACCGTCTTTCACCAACTTAAATGCTACATCTAAGAATGGACGTGCTACATTTTTTCCCTGAACAAACTGCTAAGATTCATAAAAAGCTGGGAAGCTCGCTGAGTAATGAATTCCCATCCCATGTGTTCCTCCGTAACCTTTTAAATCCTGACTCTTGAGCTGAGTGAGTGGAAAACGAAGTGGCCCGTCATTCGCAACTCCATTCAATTATGGGTTAATGCGGGCATTCTATTTCAAACTAAATCTCACTGCGGTCTGAATCAATTTGAGCAAATCTCGTAAGTTGTGTCTTCCCTCTTGTGCATGATGACATTAATTAGAAATATGGAGTCTATATTTTCAGGAAATCAGCAATAAATATAGTATGGCGAATTTTGACAGTTCTTGGAGTTCTACAGATTAACAGATTTTTTTATTGAAGAAAAATAAAATTTTGATATTTTGTAAGTCATCATTTGGGAATAACTGAGCTTACCAGTGAACCAGTGAGACAACCGCAAGTGTTTCGCTTAAGTTAAATCAGTGCATCAGTCACTCCGTTCACAGGAAATTGGGAATCTCGCAGTTCACGTTGCAGAAAATATTGCATAAAGGTCTTGGTTGAAATGAAACTAACTAAGGAAGTGAAAGCTCTTCAATATTTGAAATATTCAAACTTTTTCAATTCGGCTCTGAACAAACTATAAAATATTCATATTAAAAACATTTTATATCCATTGTGCGAGGTTTTCGCCAATCTGGTTTATAGACTGACTTAGACTTATAATTTGCGCGTACATCCTCTACTAGTTGCTTGTTCCAGCTCGTTATTCAGTGTGCGTCTCGATGTCCTTCCACAAATGGGTAGATTTACAATTGTATGCCGCCTCCGAACGGCAGGTAGTTTTTTATGACGAATTTTTTCATGGCACAAATACACTTGGAAGTTTGCCATTGCTTGATGTGGGGCAATCGCTATTTGCAAAAAAAAAAACCTTTTCTATAAATTGGGTGTTTCACAGTGGCTTTTGAACTCAAGCCCAACCAAATCCCAATAAATCCATTCGGCTACGGCGGCCGCTGTCTGTTTCAAGCGTAAAAATGCTACAAGTTTTTCAAAGGTCCTCTATGAACTTCGGCTAGTTCGGTTGCTGTACATTAAAACTGGACTGAGCATTGTGATGCACTGCATTCATTCACTAAAAGATATCACTCGCCGTTGCATAAAGAGCTACAGTGTCATGAAATTTATTTACTGAGACATTTCTTTGTTGACGCACTTATTATGACGTTTCAATTTGTATACACATTTAATTGTTGTAATCTTTTGATGAACTTCATTTAAATTGGATGCATGGGAAATCCGGGTCGGTATAGCCGTTTGGGTAAGTCTTATTATAATATTCATTATTTGAACAAATATTTCGAAGAATCTCTGTACATAGAATATCATAGAGTTTTATGTCGCTGCGGAGTCGCAGGTAGTTTTTATCAGAGGACCATTGCCTGCTCAGGGGCGACTAATTACTAAAAAAGAAACGCACTCACGCTAATGAGAACAGATAGATGTCTATTTCAAAATTTTTTCCTTCTCATACAATATTACCCTCCCACAAATCCCGCACGGGCTATTTCATTGATTATTTGGGATTACTACAATAAAAAAACGTATTATTGTTTAAAATACGTTTCAGGATAGTTTCCATACAATTTTTATTTAATGAAATGAAGGAGGAAACACTTAGTGTAAAATCGTAAATGGAAAATGAAATGAGAGCAGAACCTTAGGTATAGTTTGGTAGTCGATATTTCACAGTCACTACTAAGCAAAAAACTCCCCCACTTGACAGCAGTGGGTCGGACGACTCTCTGATGTCCATGCATCAGCTGTCTGTTAGTTGGCTAAATGACAGTACAGAGTATTGTTTACGCATTTTGCCGAGAGAGACGCGAAAAAAAGAAAATCAGTTATGGATTTTAAACGTAATAGTGTGATTGTATTATATCTGACTGAAAAATCAGAACCAGCGATTGATCGTGTGCTCGAGCACCTTAAAGTAAATAAGGTTTTTGTTCTTCGCACCATCTCTCGTTACAATGATTTTGGTAGCATCGCGAAACGTCATGGTGGTGGTCATCAAAAGACTGAAACGTCACGTGATATGGTTCAAAAAGTGAAGAAGCGACTTGAGCGAGATCTCCGACGAAGTGCCAATCAAATGTCGAAAGAACTGAAAATATTTGACCCTAGCATTCGCAGCAGGCTAAAAATTGATCTCAAGGTCAAACAAGATCCTAAAGGTGCATGATCTCACACCAGAACAGCAACAGTCAGACTTGAGAGAGCGAAGGAGTTGTTTCGCTTGCTCCAAAGCGGTCAATTTCCGAACACGTTTTTTCAAATTCAGCAATTCGTAAACTCTCAAAACGATAGGATTTATTCGAGCGACCGTTCATACGAGAATTTGAGTCTTCGATTGGCCACCAGGAGACGCACTCGCCACAGGTAATGGTCCGAATTGGACCGATGTAACCGCAGATGGGCGCTCTTCAATCGTTTTTATCGAGATTGGTGTCAAGGTAAAAGCGAAATATTATCGAGAAAGAATTCTGGAGGTTGCTTTGAAGCAGTGGGCAGTCACACATTTCCGTGGCAGACCATGAAGGTTTTAACCGGATGCGGCACCGTCTCACAAAGCTCGAGTGAACCAAGAATGGCTAAAAAACAACGTTCCGAACTTCTTAACGACCATACAATAGCTCTCAAATTCAGCAGACGCGAATCCGATGGTTTCCCGACTAGAATTACAGTGAGGCATGCCGAAGAATCAGTTAGGCCCGAATTAGGCAGGCCTTACTGAGGCCTTACTGTAGAAGGGCATCCGGAGTATTACCGAAGTTCGGGTTTTCGAAACTGCGCCTAATGAGGAAGATGTGTGACGATACCTTTCGGGACTTGGGCCTAGTTTGGCTGTCTCTTTGGGCCATTTTGGAGAGGAAGGTCCGAACTAAAAGATTCACCAGTCTCGAGGCGCTGAAAAAAGCCATTGTCCGTGAGGGAGCCAAAATACCTGCAATTCACATTCGGGCGGCTTGCGACTCGTTTCTGGACCATCTCAAGGTCACAGTCAAGGCAAAAGGTGGTCGCATCGAGCAAAAGTAAATTGGTTCTTAATTTTGTATTATTTTCACACATTTTCTACTTTGAATTGAATAAAAGTAAGTTTCTTCTTAGTACAAAAAAAAGTAGGTAAATATTATATGATTAGTACGAACTTAAGGAATTAGTAAGAACCTTTGGCACATCAAATTGCAGTAGGAGATTCCGATCACCGGGCCACCCTAGTTCAGAAAAAGGCAGGTGGAAAAGTTTGAATTATTACTTCTCTATACAGCAACAATTATGTTCTTATTTGTGAATTTACACACCTACGTTCTTAACTATAAGTAGGTATATGAATGATAAAACTCGTAGCAGGATAAGAGGAGAAAATAGAGAGACCAAAATCCTTTTTTCCATAGTTAAATGAATTTTCATGTATTTTAAGCTTGCCGTCGTATCGGCTTGAATGCGCATAAAAGGTTATAATTAAATATCTGCTGAAAAAATCAATAATTCAGTCATCGTAGCAGGAAATCAACATTTCATTTCTCGTGTCATAAATTATTTAGTTAATTACTGTATTCATGTCGCCGCTGAAAATAAAATAAATATGTGAATAAACGCTGCAATACATTGTACAGTCATCACCTGCCACCATAAACATATAAACATCCACGTATACCCATAGAAACTACGATATATATTTGGAAATCCATGGCGCATTAAAACTGTCACAGTGGGCAATAGTGATTTAAGAAGTGAAGATTTATATCTCATTTATAATCCAAACAATTAGCAATGCCGAAAGCGAAATATAATTGAAAGGATTTTGGAATAAAAAAAATTACTAAATCAAAATAATCAGTTGCTTTGTGCTGCAGGTAAATGTTGGCAAACTCTTCACTTTAACCTTCAGCCTCATACCATGGGGGGTTTTTAATCCTATGACTTCAAAAAGCATTCATTTGTAAATAAGAAAATGATTTGGTGTCCACAAATGAAGGCATCTACATTTGTATGCCGACTCCGAACGGCCCATGGTTTTTTATTTGGCGCTTTTTCATGACAGAAATACACTCGGAGGTTTGCCATTGCCTGCCGAGGGGCGACCGCTATTAGAAAAAACTTTTTCTTAATTTTGGGGTTTTACCGAGATTCGAACCAACGTTCTCTCTGTGAATTCCGAATGGTAGTCACGCACCAACCCATTCGGCTACGGCGGCCGAACTGAACTCACATAGTCTTCCTTTTATTCCTCAAGAAGCAATGTTAAGTTACAGAAAATGTTAATGTTAATGCTAATATTAATGGATGCCCTAGCTCCAGCATCTTTTTCGTAGCGCCAACTTCTTTAGATTTCTCACCTGCGCCTGCTGAGTAATTGCCTCGAGCAGCTCCTCCTCCGAGTTCAGGTCAATGATAAGACCTTTACATTGGATCATGATTGTATGCGTCTTCAGGTTCACCGAAGGGTACACCATCCAACGCTTCTTCAATAGCCATGTCATAACTACTGGCACCTACATCCTTGCTCCTTTTAAACTCTTTAAGGAGGCCTCTCTTTTTTGTAGGGCGTATCGTCTTAACTTTTTCGCTAAGGTCCTTCAGTTCTTCGCTGTGCTTTACAGCACGTAATATATCAGCATATAACGTACCGTCCGCCTTTCTCTCGATAATAATGGCGTGCGACATTGGCCTGATGGTGCCTTTCAGTTTTTCAGCGATCTCTTTTTCTTCTTTCCTTTTTTCTTTTTTCCCTCTGCATGGGTTGAGTTAGGATTTGTAGCCGAGAGGAATCAGAGTCGCCTTTCCTTTTCTTTGCAACTGGAGACTTTACTGCAATCTGGGCTACGCCTCTTGGGATTTCTTTGGCGCGGGTCCTCTTAGCCGACTGAAGAGTATTTTTCTCTGCTATCGAAGAGATTTGCACCTGTTTAGGGGTAGACAACTTTCTTGTGCAGCGCTCCATTGAATCCGTTTGAATGAAAACATCTGTGTGTGTCCCTTTGATAACACCGTATATTGTTTTTATGTCACCGCGGACATTACGGCGTGTTTTAATGTATTGAATAAGTCCATCAACTTAGATTGTCTGCTTTGTTTCGCTTCAGCGCTGCAGGAAGTCGGGTTTTTCCGCGGCTTGGGAGCGGCTGACTTTTGTGATGAGATGGGTTGTCGGCGTTCCGACCGTGCCATCTTGCACTTGAATCTCCATCGTCGATATGCCTGTTCATCGCTGGGTAGTCGTTGTTGGCAACTTGCTCTCCGTTGTGTTCCCTGTTGTTACTGCTGCTTGTGGTGGGGGGTTTTTGCAATCACGGAGCTCTTGCTGAAAGCCTCCATAGTTCCATCCCAGTAGTGCTGTTAGGATCGTTATTGTTGTTGTTTTTGTTTATGGTTGTATTGCCCCAACTCACATCCGCTATCTAAGCGCATGTACGTAGTTACCGTAAGTCTTATGTTATCTTTGTAAACAGGAAGGCCATGCGAATGCCCTTATGGGGTCTAGTGTTCAGAGCCAGACTTCAAGTTAGAATTAATGGGAAGTAATCTCAACCTCAAATGGCCATGTAATATAAGACTTAACGCTTTGAGCGCTTTGTGAGACCTACCACATTTGAACGGGGCTAAAGAGGCCATGAACCCTTCTGAATGGCATTTTTGCACAATTTCACTCAGCATACTCAGGTAACAGAGCTCATGATACCAGGTTTTTCACATTAAGCGATTAGTAGAACCGCTCCTTACATGGAGAACAGACGCTGACCAGGGAGCCGTTCAATTTGAGGCAGAGGCTCCTGGGTTTTTTTACCATGCCCGCGCATGTTTTAGGTATGCAAGTTGCTATCCTCCATATCCCAGCTTGATGATAGTTGAACTATCTGCACATCCAAGCAAATGCTTTTCTGTTTTGGTCCGCGAATGGTATTCTATTTATTTCCCACTTACCCTTCATGATGCCGAGCCTTTCCCGATTCGCCACCTGGTGACGCGTCTGATGAGAGACAGACTCCACACGAATGTTAACGTAAGTGCTAATGTTGATGTTATGTTATTTTAATCAAAAGAATACCAACTATCACTAAGGGTTTTCCCAGTTGCTAAATATTTAGTGAAAGCGGCCTAACCGACCTATCTAATTGAAAGATGAGCCAATAGCTTAATGCTATCTACAAAACTGGCGACCCAGGGAGAGTAGAGCAGACAGTCTTTATCAGAATTCCTATTCATCTGTATTCTGTAATCCAATGAAACTGATGAACTAAATTTTTTTGAAAGAAAAATGCTAAGCAAAGACGGTACCTACCGCATTTGGTACAACAACGAGCTAGACGCACTTATCAGGGGTACAAATGTAATCAGGTACATCAAAGCGCAAAGGATTCGATGGTACGGTCACATTCTACGAATGAGCAACAATACAACTCTAAAATAGATCTTCGAAACAAATCCACAAGGCGACAGAGGAAGAGAAGGCCCGAGAAATCGATGGAGAGATGACATTGAAGGCGACTTTGGAGCTATGGGCATATCTGATATCAAATGAAAGGCTGATGACCGAGTGACGTGGAGGTGAATTGTAACGGAGGCAATGGTGCACTCCGAACTGCGATGTTATGATGATGATGATGAAGTATGCTTTCTCATCCCAGAGCTGCCCTTGATCCTGTTCATCATATGCATAAATTCCACCTACTTCTAATTAATCTCAAACAACTTGAAAGTAGAAGAACGATTTTGTTGCTCTGTTCTTGGTTTAACCCTTTGCGATAGGCAAATTTTTCAGACGCGACTTAAAAATCATGCTTTGTGACTTCAAAGCCAGGGTGGCAGTATGACATCTTGCGGCCAGACTGACGGTATTGACTTTTATGACGTCTTGCGATTACCGTCAATATGGCGATACCTTTAATGTGGCAGTATCAACCGTAAAGAAGAAGAGGGATATTTTTATTGGAATTACCACAACACCACACACGTAGTAGCGACGGTTACTATATGGTGCGAAGGCATTTTTAACCCAACCTCACCGCCAAAACAAAAAAAAAAAACTGCAAAGGATTAATATTGTCATAGGTGAAATTATTGACTTTTCCTCTCTTTTAGAAATGATTAACTTTTCGGTCCCTAACAGGTCCTTACATAATAAATACCCGTTCCATTGGAATAGGTTCAGAATAAATTATGCCTGTAATGCTCTTATTGCTCGCTCTCTATTCTTGAATGCTATGTGACCTCGAACTCTATTGAATTAGATTTTACATTAGATAAGCTATGGTTTTCTGCTTAAGGGGTTACATGGGTTTCGTCGGATAAAAAAAGGCCTATTTTCAATATTTTTTTTCTATGTATTTATTTATTTCAAACTTTTTTCTGTCTTATAGATACATATTTAAAGAATAATTTCGGAAATTTTCAAAAAAAAAAAAAAAAAAATTAAATCTCCTCCATTGTGACGTCATTTCCGGTGGCCCTTGGAAAACAAGTGCGTCCGCGTAATCCGCATAACTCCTGACAGGACTACCAAAAATGATAAAACAAAAATAAGTGTTTTAGCTAAGACCATAAACTCGTGCTTGAACGAAGGACAGAAAGAAAAGTAAAATGTTGCAGCATCAAAGGTTAGGTGAGGTTAGGTTAGCCTGGTTATCAATAAGCCACGCATATACCTTTTGGTCCCTAGCGATACCAGATGGAGACCGACCTCTATGAATACCTAAAGTAGACATCATGTAGGATGTCAGCGCTTTTGGCGAATCTAAGTAGAGCTGGGAGCTTCGCTTTTGAGACGTCCTCCAGACCCTCAAACAGTGGGGCTCCTTGGCATCTTAGTCGCATTTTTAATAATGGCGGACAAATGCACAGAAGGTGTTCTAAGGTTTCCTCAACATCCTATCTGCATTTCCTGCATTTGTCCGTGTTAGCAATCTTGTACGCATGTGCAACCAATAGATTATGACCTGTTAGCATACCTATGAGAGTTCTGCAGTCCTTTCGCGAGTAAGTACGAATTGAGTCAGTTTCTTGTCGTCAGTTCTACACATAACTCTTGCTGCTTTGCATGTGGTTAGATTAGTCCACCTAGCTTCCAATCGCCTTTTCATGTAGTCGTCCATGTCATTTTATATTGTATTTAGCGGTTTTAGTATGTCGTTCTCTTGCTCAAAAGGTAGTCTAACAGCACTTTTTGCTATCTCATCTACTATTTCGTTCCCTATAATGCCTTTGTGACCAGGTACCCAGTAGATATGAAGCCTACTGTTTGCGGCTAGCCTTTCTATTCGCTCCCTGCTCTGTCGAACATTTCTGGACTTAATACAATATGAGCTTATAGCAGCATCAAAACTCAAAATAGTAATTTTCATAATTCAAGCTCTCTAGACGCTCTACATTAAAATGAAAGAGAAGTAAAATAAAATCTGTTACGTGAAAAGTATAAAAACTCCATTGTAGCCAAAGGTTGCAAATTTTCGTTATTGAATTCAACGCAAAAATCACTGGAAAATCAATAAATGTTTAATGAAGTGCGAAATGCATATCGGTGATTTTTCGCTTTTTAACACGAAAAAAAAACAAACAAGGAAGTGCTGAGTTCTGTCAGCTTTATACACCCACGCACATTTTAATTAAATTTACAATAATTTGGGCTGACTGTTAAATTTAGGAATCAAGCAAACCCATAGACAGTGACAGTTCTAGCTTGCACTTAGACATTTTTTGGGTTCTTCATCTGTAGCGAATTTGATTAATTTAGCAGTGACTTTCTTTGAAAATTACTTTTTCTTATTTGGTTATTGACCGATTTCCCTACTTTTAATACCTACCTAATTTGGACAAAAATTAGTACTACTAAAAAGAATTTACCAAATGTCATTGAAATGTACAAGGTGAAGTCCAAAATAAACAAGACTGAGCCAAAATAGAGACGACAGAAGCTTTGTTCTGATAACTTTCAGTTTATTTATTCAAAATAGTCCCCTCTGGCCTCGATGGACTGTTTTGTACGATCTAAAAGCTATTCGAAAGAGTGATGGACTGTTTACTAGACAGGGATAGTTTACTGGGGCGGCAGCCGTTGGTCGGAAAAAACCCGAGTCATTTCGGTAACGTAGAACCGTCTGCCATGAGAATGAAAGAGTGTTTCAGGTCACTGACCGGAATACGGAATGTCCTTCAGGATGTCGGTACAAGCATTTTGGATGGCCTCTACGCACGCAAAACGTTGTCTTTTCAAGCCTAAATTCAATTTTCCGAATAGCTAGAAGTCACAGGGAGCCATATCAGGAGAATACGGTGAGTTATGGATGGTTAAAATGCGATTTCTAGTGAAAAAAAAAAATCAGTCATCGGAGTGGATCGATGAGATGATGCATTATCCTGAAATAAGCGCCAGCTTCCTCCTTCGCGGTATTCAAGGCGAATTCGACGAATTGAACGAATGCGACGAAAACTCCAGGATAGAAAATTGCGTTGACGGTTTGGCCCATTGGCAAGAACTCCTTGCGGACAATTCCTTTGGAATCGTTAAAGCAAATGAGCATCGCCTTGATTTTCGAATTCTCCACACGCGCTGTTTTTGGGTGGTGGCTCGTCTGGAGCCTTCCATTCGGCACTTTGACGCTTAATTTCAGGTTCATGTTGAAAACAACACGTTTCATCACCAGTTCATATGTTGTAAAGTCTTTTCTCGCCTTTTTAATGGGGTCTTTCGAATGTTGAAATCTGAGCAATTTTTGGTCCTCAGTTAACTTGTGCGGAATGAAACGTGCACAGACCTTTCGTAAGCCCATTTCGATCAGTTAAAATGCAATAAATCGATAAATTTGAGATATTCAACTTCGATTCCCTGAATTTAGATCATGATTTCGGTTAATTTTTGATAAACTGACGAACAAGTTCGATGGAGTTTAAGATGATTAGGGATTTTGGGGTGATTACTAACATAGAGGCCGCATTTTTGTTGTCATTTATATTCTCACAACCATCTCTGAAAAGTATAAATCACTTATGAACTCTGTCACGAGATAGACAATCATCCCATAAACTTTTTTCGGCAATTCAAATGCTTCGGTAAACGATTTACCGGTATTAAAATAAAATTTGATATTAGCTCTTTGTTCGAAACTCATTTTTGTACCGATGACACAAACACACTGACAGCTTAGACGCAATAACTTCGCTTCCACCGAACCGAATGTCATCGAGCTTTCACTAGAAGTCAGCTAGGGATGTAAGTCAATACTTTTAAGCTGCTGTTATTTACCTTCGTCAGGTGAACAGAGCTATAATACAATTGTGCAAAAGTGCGTGGGTATAATAGGATAAAGGAATAACTCATATCGTTGCGATGCGAGTGATACCCAAATGGCACTGACCGGAAAAAGTCCTCTTTTAATAAAAAATAACATATCGCTACAATTTAAAATACAGAAAATAGCAAAAGCACATGCACGCGTACGTATGTATAAGTGTATGCAGATATTTATAAAATAAACATTTCCACAAAGCCACTGCAACTTTCAACACGGCTGTGACATTTGTACTCACCGGTGTATAAAAAACATAAATGCGTGCAAATGAAGGGTCTTTTAAAAGTGACGCCTAGATGGCAGCAGTGAATAATCCCTAGGCGGTACCTCTTTTATTTCAGCTTTGACATTTGTCAAGCAGACAGATATGTAATTTTATACAATAGAAAATTTAGAAATTTATACAATTACAAATTATTGAAATTTGTCACGAAAATGGTCGACCTTTAAGAACAACTTATCGCAAAATTCGTGATTCTTTTGGTGGAAATAATCATCCGAATGAGCCGATAATTTAAAGGTTGGTGAAAGCTTTCAAGAAACTGGTTCTGTTGAAGATAGAAAAAGGACTGGCAGACCAAAAACTGAATGCTCTATTCAGAATATTGCTGCTATAGCGCAAAGTGTTGCTGAGCAACCTTCAACGTCGATATTTCGACGCTCTCCACCACTAAGCATTCATGAATCGATTATACCGGCTGATTTTACCTATAGATGAGCTCGTTGTGGGCATTTATAGGTCACTCAATAAGTTTTGCGGTTCAATAAGAAAAATACAATTTTCATGGTTTGAAATTAACTTTAATATTCAGTACAGTCTCCCTGGGCATCAGTACTCTTGTTTCAACAAGATTTCAATTCATGAATTCCATCCATGAAGTGAGAAGTTCGGAAGGGTTGCAAAATACGTTTACACAGCATTTATGACCTCATGATTTGATGAAACCAGGAAGCTCGGCAGACGTGGTTACCGAGGAAATCATTCACAAAGCATCACGTCATGATTCTCGTTGATCGAAGAACGGAAGCGCACGAAATAACAGAGACCATACAGGGTTCTGTAAAAACAAAATTCTGTACTGTTTTAAAAAAATTCTGTATTGACAAAATTGTATATTGACGAAATTCTGTATTAACAAAATTCTGTAATGAAAAAATTTTGTGTTGACAAAAGTCAACGAAAAAAGGAGTTCTACGCAAAAATACGGTGGATTGCGTAGCCGAAGTCGGACTGATGAGGGTTATTTTTTTGAAGCGCGGCCGAAGGCCGCCCACGCGAAAAGATGTTCTACGCAAAAATACGGTGGATTCTATCGAAACTGAGGAAAAAAGTGCGCACTTTTTTTATAAAATTTGTTGAATCATTTACTTACAGCATTTCGTCAATACAGAATTTTGTCAATACAAAATTTCGTCAATACAGCATTTTGTCAATACAGCATTTCGGCAATACAGAATATTTTTTACAGAATTCTGAAATACAGAATTTGAGAAATACAGATCTGTTGACGTCGATGGTCGTCCGGAGCGCACCAAGTCATCAACACGTTCTCGACCCTTCTTGAAGTCTTTGTACCACTTACCTATAAACATTTTTCTGCGACATGGTCGTATCACCAAATGTCTTCTGCAACATGCTAAACGTTTTTGCAGCCGAAATTTCATTCCGCAAACAAAATTTGATGGCACTTCTCTGCTCAATCAAATCAGACAATGTAAAAATCGAAAAATGGACTCTTGGTCGTTTGGTAAACACAAGCGTAAATATATTACTGATAATGACATTCACATGAAAGTTGGCCCAGATGTTAATAACAGTGCTGCCAACTCATGAGAAACAAATAACTAGAGCGAAATTTCAATCCCGCGAAGTTTGACAAATAAATTATCCTTACTTTTTGCCCACAGTAGTACAGAGTCTGGCACTCGAAGTGTAACCAACTTCAGCCCACTCGCACAGCTGCTATCCGGGCATCAGCTGTGTGTTAGTTGGCTAAATGACAGACCAGAGTATTGTTTACAAGGACGCGGACACATTTTACTGAGAGTAAACGTGAGAAAACAAAATCAGTAATGGATTTCAAATAGTGTGATTGCATTATAAAACAGAAATATATAAATATTGCTGGAAAATCACAACCAGCGATTGTTCGTGAGCTCGAGCACTTGAAAGTAAATAAAGTTTTTGTTTATCGCACCATTACTCGTTTCCGGTAGCATAGCGAAACGTCATGGAGGTGGTCATCGAAAGAATGCAACGTCACGTGAAATGGTTCAAAAAGTGAAGAAGAGACATGAGCGAGATCCCCGACGAAGTGCCAATCAAATGCCGAAAGAACTGAAAATATCAGACCGTAGCATCCACCACATCCACCGAATACTGAAAAATGAGCCATGATCTCACACCAAAGCAGCAACAAGTCAGACTTGAGAGAGCGAAGGAGTTGTTTCGTTTGGACGAAAGCGGTCAATTTCCGCACAATATGTTTTCTGTCAAGGCAAAATGTGCTCATATCGAGCAAAAGTAAATTGATTCTTAATTTTGTATTATTTTCACATATTTTTTACTTTGAACTGAATAAAAGTAATTTTCCAAACTAAATTTATGGCCTATTCATCGCTGCCATTCTGCGCAAAACTAGATTGGAAAAATTGTGCGAAAAGATTGACGGCCTCTAGTAGCGTGTTAGATTTACTACCCAAACATATAGCAGGTGTAGTGTTCTACTACAGGATTTCTCTGATTTAACGTAGTTCCAAAAAGACTTAAGGCTAGATTTAATACTGTGTTCAACACTTAGACTATAATTACTGTGAAGAAAATTATTTAAGCAATTGAAATTCTTGAGGTACTGCCTATAGTTGTTATAGGACAACCGATCCTTTGACCTCTTAAACTTTTTAAATAGTTTACTTGGTGCGTTTTTTAGCTTTCTACGTTCGTTGTTGTACCACGGAAGTTTGAGAGGCATTTTTCCAATTAAAGGAATATTTTCTGAGCAAATTTCTAAAATATGAGACTTAAACGCTGAAAAAGAATCAGAGACATCCAGTCCTGAGAAGAAACTATCCCCATTACTGAGCAGCCACCCAAAGTTCCTCCCAATGCTATCTTATAAATGAAGGCTACTTTTTAAAGCCATTCCTGAGCGGCAGATTTTCTTTCCAAACTTTATTTAATCGCAAAAACTTCCTCTCAAGTTTAAAATTGTCTGCTTAGATCGCTATTGTAAAAAAAAGTTCCTGTTGGGCCATGCTGACATAAATTTTATTGCGAAAAATTAATCAGCTCAACACCAACGATATTTGTTCCCAACAAGACGGCGCCACTCGCCATACAGCGCACTTAGCAATCAATTTATTGGGATATTAAAGCCACCATTGACGCCATACAGCCAGATTTATTAGAAAAAAGTAGTCAAAAATTGGACTGATCGAATGGGCTAATGTAACTCATATTCAAAAAATAAATCCCATAAAATTATCTACTAGTTGATAATACAAAAAAATGCATTCCAATAATATTTCTGTTTTATATTATCATTTTAAGTTATGAAGCTGTTAAAAAATCACGTGATATGATTACCTTTCACACTCCATCTTCTTATTCAGCTTTAACTAAAATTTGCTTTGGAACTGAAAGAAAAAATAAAATTTTAGTGTGAGTATATTAATTTTCTGGTTGCTTAAACTTCTCACTAAGGCTCACTTCGCGCATTTCTTTAGCGAAATTCATATGTTTGTTAGTATAAATACGAGTTTACGCTTTGCATATATAATACCATAGGATATTAAATCCTTAAGTATGTGCGGAAGTGAGCGTGCATACAGTCAATGTTTGCACAATCTGTTGCGAGTTATCGAAATTCACAATAAACTGCAGCTATCCTTTATTCTATGAATAGCAACATAATGCAGCAGAGTCAACAACATCGCTCACACACTTTGTTATCAACATTTTGCAACACTAAAGGTTTCAATGAAGCAGCATAACTAATATGCACAACAACTATGAAGCAAGGGTAAAACATTTCAAGAAACTAGAAAGGGAAAGAAGCAGGAAGAACCAAGAAAGAAGCAGGGGTACACGCCCCATGTATCATTTATTACAAATGATGCAGCGACACAGCAGCGATGTCAGCAATGCTGCAATATACTCGTACATAGTCAGCAAGTCAAGCATGGATGTGCCACGGCGTATGAGCAACACAGTTGATGGCGCATGCACTCGTTTAGAGAAATACATACATACATACGTACACTAACTACACCAACTTCTAAGCGCTGCAACCTGACATCTTGACTTTATGTGCTTTCAGTTCTTATGCGTCGCGTTGTTTTCATTACATTGCACCAACATATCATTTTCCGCTTTCTTACTCTGAATCAACTTGATATGTGTTTAGTTTGTTTAGTTCAGTTGATGCGCACACATTCGCACAGGCAACACAGCAACAAAATATACTCGTAGTTGCTTAGAAAGTTGCTCTTACTCGCATGTGGATGGTTTTATAGAAACGCAGAAAATGAGTAGCGTCACGTCCGCTTTAGTGACGCTTTTAGTTCAACAGCCACGGTGTCCTCATTCATTTTTGTGTCATTTCGCTTAATAGTAAAAAGGCATACGTATAGGTCCCTGGGTTTTGGAGAAGTGTATTGATTCTTTTACTTGTTATAAAATAGTGAAGAGTCTTATAAATATTCAAAAATTCGTCTTTCTCCTCATGACAGCAAAATCTAATCATCAGCCACTTTCACAAGATGCTCTTCATCTAAAATAATTGGATGCAATTCTGCTTTAATCACTAAACTTTTTTTTAATTTTATGTTCACAGAGCTAAAATCACCTAATAAAAGAGAACAAAAATGATATTATATCTCTATGGGTTTTCTTCAAGAAGAAGCTCTTCATATATTTGTAGAGAAAAACTTCTTAAATTCTTGAAAAAGGTATCTTCGACAAATTATCAGAAACTCTCTTTGATATATCTATAGAGGTATCAGATATTACCGATAAGATGTTCTTGTTAATATATCCAAAAAGATATCACAAGTTATAGGGAAGATAATCTTATTGATATTTTCGGAGAGATATCTTTCAAATCTTAAATAGAGTACCTTTTATTTATTTAACCCTATAGATACCTAAACAAAAAATAAAATTTGAGTTTTTTTATCAAATAACTAGCAAACCCGGCCCCCTTCGCTGGGCACACTAAAATAGAATAGATATGGTTTAGAACAGAAAATATATGATTTTCATATTATTTATTTCTTTATTCTTTATTCAAGCGCTTTGGTATAAACAATATTTTTTGTTTTTCCATTTGTTTTTGAGTAAATCTAAAATATAAATTGAAAATCAGGAAAAAAGAAGATTGTTTTTAAATTTCAAATCAACGCATATGAATAAACAATCGTCTTTTTTCCTGATCATCGATGAATTTTTCGTTTCAATTTATATGTTTTATTAAGCATTGGAGCTTTTTTAACCATTATCCATTTATATTTTTCAAAAAAAAACAAACGAAAAAAAATTTTTTTTCCACAAACACATAATTTCATTCGAATTTCACATTAAATTCTCAAATTTCGTAAGAAATTATTCACTGTTCCAAAATCCACTCCAAAAAAATTCACAAACAATTTTTACATGTTGCACTTACGTTTTTTCCTTATGGCATCCAAATCAGAAAGAAATATTGACACATTGTAACTCACACTGTCAATTTGACAGTTCAGTTCCACCCCAAGCGTTAAAAAAGTAAGCGACATTATGGCTGGCTCAAAAGAACGCTGTACCCGATGCCAGTGCTTCGAATTACAACCAAACTTTACGAAACCCATTTTCAATACTTACTTAACAATGTGCGTAAGTTTGGTTTAATTCGGTGCAAAGACACGGCGGGTCCACGTTTTGGCATATATTTCGAGACCCTAGTCATCAATAGGTATGAAAATTACCCCGTATTAAAGCACTTATCAACAGCTTTCATTTGATATCCATATTGTACATACACATTCTAGGGTCCACGTTTTGGTCTCTATCTCGAGACCCTAGTCACGGAGCGGCATGAAAAATACTCCGGACTAAAGCATTCAGCAACAGCTTCCATTTGATACCCATATTGTACACACACATCCGAAGGTTACCCGGGTCCACGTTTTGACCTATATATCGAGCCCTATTTCCAAAATAAAATATAATCCATGTTACTCGTGGATGATGTAGCTTTTGAACGGTGGAAGAATTTTTAAAATCGGTCCAGTAGTTTTTGAGCCTATTCATTACAACCAAACAAACAAAGTTTTCCTCTTTATAATATTAGTAAGGGAGAATGGGGAGTTTTGAGACGGGTTTTGTTTTTGGACCCGTATTACTCAAAATCTTAATATTCTGCATATGTCAACGATGGAATCTTTAGTCAATGAATACTGGAAGCTATTGGTATGGCCTATTTAACAAAACTACAATTTTCCTTAAAATTAAAATTGTATATAATAATATAAAATATAATACAAAATACAAAATACAAAAATGTGAGGAGTTGTGAGACACCATGGTTTAAATCAATAAAAATGACTTATTTTAGTTGTTAATTCTTTATTAAGATGAAAAATAAAAAAGAAAAGACAATTGTTATAAAAAAGTGTATAAAAAATGCAATGCCATCAATCTGATGATTCGCAGTGAGAACATGTATAATAACCAGTTCGTAAATTGGCGCACTTTAGGTGCACAGCTCGATCGCACACATTGCAATGAATGGAGTTGTTTCTGCTTAACTTTTTCGGCATTGCACCTTTGCAGATGATATATATACAAACAATGCATGAATATTGCGAGGTACTTATGAAAGATGCGTTAAAACGTCGAAAAAAACGGTGTCTCACAACTCCCCACATTTGTTGTCTTACAACTCCCCAAATCGTTTTTTTATAAATGGCCGCGTAGTCATAAGCACATCGAACGTTCATGCCCAAGTGAATGTGTAAATTCAAAGCTAATAGGACAATTAATAATTTGTATATATTGACATTTGCAATTTGCTATAACAACTGATCGAATGTATCGCAAAACAAATGATGACAAAATCTTACCGAGACATTCCAAAACACAGTAACTGGAGAGACGCGTCGAATGCGTGTAAATATGACCAATGCTAGCTGAAAAGTGAGATCGCATCGAGAACACTTGTTGACACTTAAAATCGAATGTAAACAAATGAATAATGCCGAAAGGTAACAATGTCTCACAACTCCCTGTGTCTCACAACTCCCCATTTTCCCCTATAGATATGGTTTATTTATTCTTATGCAAACATTATTACTACGTATTATTATAAATACAAATATATTATTTGTTTTGAATACATTTAGTGCCAATATTTTACAACCTTGATACTTTAAGTCCACTATTTAGGTCACAAAAATGTGCAGGTGGCCTATCTAGTTCTTTAAAGTTTATTATTTTATATACATTGCTGGAACTGCTATTAAATACGATTGATATTTTTGTGAAAAACTTATATTTTGCCATTTTTTTACGCAAAGCGTGACATTATTATTTTTTACTAAAAAATTAATTATTTCATAAATATTTATATTATATTATCACTCTAAGAGACCGTTACTATATGACCAATGTGGAATGCAATGCCTTGAAAAGTAAGTCCATTTGTAGTTTTTCAGACGCTAATGAAGATAAGTGTGTACTATTTTCTTGTTTAATATTTTCAATACTTCTAAATATATATTCTACTTGAAAAAAATCGTTTTTCAGTAAATAATTTGGGAAGCTCAGCGAAGATTTAATAGCCCGAGTTAGTGAAATGTTTGTTCTAGAGGAAATGTTTCTGGCATATTCTTTATACAGTTGGTGTGCAGCCTCGAATCTAAATGGCCACAAGTATTTCAAGAACAAATATAAAATTCGGAAACATACGTAATATCAGTTCGAACTGCAATGATTCTGGGTTGACATTTCTCTTTTCCTTCCGCAGATTGATTAATAATGTCCATAACTTTATGTTGAATATCATTCGTTGCTGCTACGAGAGTGACAAAATCATTTTAAGCATCGCCAGTAGTAGATTTGTCGGTTTTGTTAAGACGCTGAAGAGCCAGTAATGCATGCAGAAGAATTGTGGTATACAATATTTAGTATCTATACAAATAATAACTAAAATAAATTGGAGCAATTAAGATGAAACCAAATACTAAGCATTTGAAATATCCTTGTTGTATAGGTGTTTTAAATATAACTCTCTGGAAGGGCGGTCCTTCATTTCTTTTTCAAAAATGTCCAATATGCCCTTAGAAAAAGATTCAAATTTTAGAAACAATAGGTTTCCCTTGCCTGGGTAAAAGCTTTCAGAGCCTATTTCGATCTAGTAAAGAAATGAATAAAATTTTAAAAATATAAAAAAAAATACTTAGTAGCAGATAGTTACGAGATGATAACCATTGTAGTCACTATACCGTGGCCAATCCTTAAAGATGGCATCTAAGGAAACGCTTTTTCTAATATCTGCAACTCTAGGCTTCTATGTGACTTTCTAGTACGTTATCAC
Source organism: Anastrepha ludens (assembly GCF_028408465.1). Classification (NCBI taxonomy): domain Eukaryota; kingdom Metazoa; phylum Arthropoda; class Insecta; order Diptera; family Tephritidae; genus Anastrepha; species Anastrepha ludens. The sequence continues at coordinate 17,192,418 of NC_071500.1, forward strand.
CTGTTCCCATGGATTGCAGTTGTGATATAGCCAACAGTTTCGTTCTATAGTTTCCGAATTACACTGAAAAATTAGCATTTTGGTCCACACTCTTTGTTTGTTAAACTGGAACTGGAAATATAATAAGCATTTTTTACTTTCATAGAAATAAAAACGGAGTGTAAGGAACCGTTATGTTGTGCTACATAAGTAAGACATGAAAATGTTTACATACGCACATACGCAGATTCATGTAAGTATGCGAAATACTAGAAAATACGAAAGAAAGCATGTTGAGTTTTGCCAACCGACAGTTAAGTTTTAAAAATCTAATTAATAAGTTTTCTTTATAAAAATATTCATAAAGATACCTTCAAAAAATAAGAAGTTTTCTCTCTTTTTATTTTTCCCCATTTTTCCTCAGAAATTTTGAAAGGAAATGAGAAGATTTTCGTATAAATAACACGTTCAAAAATACCTGCTACAAAATTAAGAAGAAATTGCACTTAATAATATCAATAAGAATTTCTTAATCAAACCAAAGAGAATTTCACATGATATTTTTTTCGTTTCACACGTTTGAGTCCAAAAACTGCTCATGAAGACAATCTTATTAATTTTATTAGGTACTTTTTGCTCTGTGTTGTTTGAAAAATCGCACTCTGATCACCGCTACATTGTTGCTTGTGCATCTTCAAAAATAAAGTCGGCTTTCATAACAAAATGTCAACTCTTTGATTATTATCAATCAATAAGTTCAGAGGGTTGCCGCTTCTGTTTAGGAAAGTACAGCAAGCCAATGCGTGGCCATTGTTGCCCATTGCTAACAGGATTCAGAAACCCAAAATCTGTTTATTTAAAAATATGGTTTATTTAAAATTTGGCCTAAATCGTTCTGTGTTTATTTAATTTCGTTAACAAATATAGCAGCTGCTGCTGTTGTTATTGTTGCGAAATCAAATTTCGTTGACAAACACATGCAGAGGCTCCCAGCAGGAAAGTTTCAATTAAGACAATGTGAGTGAAATTCACAGAGAACTTTTAAGGCGTACTTTTCCTACATTTGTTATTATAAATTAAATAAAATTCTCAAGCGTTAGAACCTAAAATTATCTTTAATAGTTAGTTAGTTCAATTCCTGGTCACTCACAGATTTACCTCCAGTTGGTGCACATTGTTCTCGATGCGAGCGGACAATTGGGTGCCTTACGCTGGCTTTGGTAGGAAGTATGACGTTTTGATCCCGGGTAGAGATCAATGGTTAAGTCCAGAGAACCTATTAACGGGTTTTCAACACACTTAACCTTTCTATACGGATCAGTGATGGTAGCGTATTTGGATGGTACTTAGACAAAGACTCTAAGTACTCCTAAGCTACAGGACAGATGGCTGCGGTATGCTTAACGGAAGTCTATGCCATCTTAAATGTAGCGTACTGGCTAATTGAGAAAAAGTGGAGAGATATTGGAATTTGTAGTGACAGTTAAGTTGCACTGAGAGCTCTGCTAACCCACGCTGCTCTACGAAGTTAGTCGGTGAATGTAAGACAAAACTGAATAGTATAGCAAAACACAACACAGTTTGTCGTATTTGGGTGCCCGGACACTGCGGTATTACAGTGACCAAGTTGGCTGATAAACTGGCTAATGAAGGCGCTGCAAGTATGCCACTAGGCCCTGAACCCTTTCTAGGTGTCAATTCCGCATCGGTTCATTTAAGGATTATCGACTTCATGAGGTCTACTCATAGAAGATTTGGTATGAGTTGGGCTCCTGCAGAATAGTCAAGTGCTTTGTGAGAGAACCAAACTGGAAATTAGCGTCCTTTCTTCCAAAACTTAGAACAAAAGACCTGAAAGTGCTGGTGGATGTAACCACACGGCACAACGCTTGTGGTCAGCACATAGCTACCACAGGAATCACTGACGACCCAATATGCCTGTCTTGTCGTGAAAATGAGGACACTGTAGAGCATTTTCTCAGTAGCGGTCCGGCGTTCCCTAGAATCAAACCTAAGCTATTTGGGTGCACTGTTCTGAGCATGCATATATTCACAGTCTTACTGTTCCAGATCCCAGATTCATCAATGAATCCAAAAGATTCGCACAAGAGTGACCTCAAACCAATTTCTCCGTCTTTCATCCATGTTTGGACTTGTCAAATCAAAGTTATCTAAACTAGTTGAATGCCCCAAGGTAATACAAACCCAATCCTTTTAAACCAATTTAGCTGGATATGAGGTAAAAATGCAAAGGGAATTAAAATTCTTGGGTATAATATTGAACCTAACACAAATTGGTTGATTGGTTGAGGTGGTGATTCACCAAGAATTCCATTAGTACTTCCGCACCACATTCTCGCTACCTTGAAGTTATATTTGATACTTACTCCTTCACGACTATATCCAGTCTGTCGGCCGCCGTAGCCGAATGGGTTGGTGCGTGACTACCCTTCGGAATTCAGATAGAACATAAGTTCGAATCTTGGTTAAACACCAAAAACTAAGAAAAAGTTTTTTCTAAAAGCGGTCGACCCTCGGCTGGCAATGGAAAATCTCCAAGTGTATCTCTGCCTTGAAAAAGCTCCTGAAAAAAAAATATCTGTCGTTCGCATTCGGCTTGAAACTGTAGGTCCCTCCATTTTGCGGAACAATATCAAGATGCACGTCAAAAATAGGAGGAGGAGCTCGGATAAACATCCAAAAAGGGTGTGCGCCACCAATTATATATATATATCCAGTCTGTGATTGAGAAACCCAAAAAAATTGATTATGCAGCTTCTTGGAAACCTCTATGCCGGCCAGCTCTTCGAGGTTTCCAAGAAGCTGCTTCCCGAGGGTTAACATCCTCGCCTTCCATAGGGCAAGGTTTTCACAGAGGAAGTGGAAGATAGTTTTCTTTTTTCCGGTTGTTTACAACTGTGGTAGTATTTGTTGTGAGGGATGCCCATTTTGACTGCTTGTTCTCCGACAGGCCAAAAGAGAGTGATGGCTGCCGCGAATCTGCAGTAATCCTTTCATTGCATATTTATCAATGCTGACATTTATTTGTGGTTGTAGGGGGGGCCCATAACGTTCGGCTGACTTTGCATGTCGTCTCGTCCCTCCATATACAACACTCGATTCGTAGATATTTTGAGGGGATTGCTTTCTTGATTGCACCCAGTGGTGTGAATACCGATTCTGCAAAAGTGTTACCCATGTGAGATCACCCTCTTGTCAGTTCGTCGACATTATCGTTTTCTTCAATGCTCCACTGTTTCGGGGTCCCGGGACACAGATTAAAGTAACGCTATGGCTAACACTGAAGGGTGTCGTACAATGTTCTCCTGGCTGAGTGCTTGGACTTGTCCAACCCCCCTCAAATCGAATATAGTCTAATCTAACACTCAAGGTGGCAAGTCTATGTCTGCTTTGTTCTACCAGTATTGAGGTTGTGGTAACCGACTCCAGTGCCTGGATTGCAGCCTGGCTATCCGAAGGAATAGCGATATTGGCCTTAAAAGAGAAGTCTGCGACTACAAATTACAATGAGAGATACATGTAAGAGGTGTCGAGAAAAGCCATGATGGTTTCTAAATTTAAGTTGTCTTATTGATTGGCGCGATGACAGCTTGAGCGAATTTGGCCGAGCGTACCAAAGTGTACCAGTTGTTTCTTTCTCGTGCTAACCGGTTTCAGTTGGAAGCAACAAGTGAAGCCAAGTCCTTCTCCACCTGATCTTACCAACGCGCATAGGATGCATATTTCTGCTATCATCAGCTGGTACCGCATCGAATACTTCCAGAGCCGGAGCGTGTGTATCCATTCGGACGACATGGTCCAGCCAACGCAACCGCTGGAGCTTTATTCGCTGCGCTATGTCTATGCCATCGTAAAGCTCATACAGCTGGCTTCCGATATTCGAGGTTGCCAACGTGCAAAGGTCCAAAAATCTTCCGCAGAATCAAGAACTCCAAGAGACGCCTCATCGGACACACAACAAAATTTCTGCTATTGATCTACACAGCTATAGTCAGTCCTATGATTTCATACGAAGCATTAGCCTGGGAGAATAATATGACAAATTAATAAATAATAATTAAATAAATAATCAGTAATAAAGTACACAACCCACGCCATGAAAAGAGGTTCCCCTACAACTCAGGCCACTTCATATTCATAGCCATTACTAAGCAAGACGGGCTATCTTACCAACAATGTAGGCTACCATTGGCACAGGGGTTAATCAGTCTTGCAGTAAATTTGATATTCTTGCTGCACTAACCCTTGAGATCTCAAGGCTATGGGACACACTGTAATGCTGAGTTTTGTTAAATCCTTCAAGGCAAGTTATCTAAAACTTAAAACCCTCACCGGTCTGCGGGCGGGAGAAAAGGTACTCGGAAGCGCTGGACAGAAAAGCAAATATATTTCAAGCGGAAGTCTACGCAATAGGAAGATGCACTCTCTTTAGCCTTGAACGCAACTATAACAGCAGATCTAGGCAACAATCAAGGTTTTCAACTCTTTCCAAGTTACATCAAGACTGGTACTGAGATGTATTGATAAGCTAAATATCTTAGGCCAGAACAATCAATTACTACCATACCTGCAGGGAAAATAGAAATTACTGCGAACGCAATGGTAGGTGAATTAGTCAAGAAAGAGTGGCTTCCCCATTTATAGACGCAGACCCATTCTGTGGCTTAAGAAAGGTTAACTGTTCCTCTCTTGCTCAGAAAGTAAGGAGAAAACAAAGAAGAACATACTGAGACAATATATTGGGCTTCTTCAATCAAAATCTACGGTTGGTGCCTATGACTTTATTAAATACGAATAGTTTTTGAATAATCAGAGTATTTCTAACAGAGCATTCTAGATTAAATTATCATCTTGCTAAGCCGGGAATATACTTTACTCCGATGGTACTCGGAGGTTATGTACTATGTGCGCTAAGTCCTCTAATAATAATAACAGTTACATGCCATAAATAATGGATAATAATTTTATTCGGAAAATTTGATTGCTAAAGTACCAATTAGGGACAACTTTAGGGAATATATGTATATATATATTTTTCTGTTTTTGCGTGTATGGGTCGGTATATGGTCGAAAATGCCTAATGCTTCATCAAAGCTGCCGTCGCTGCAATGATATGCCCGGAGACTAAAAACTGTCCCTCGCGTGGAACTGTCTGGAACCGCTTTCGCTTTCCTTCAGAGTGACGTTTCATCCTCCGCATTACAAAGGTTTATACCTAGGTCCAGCTCCCGCTTTTTTGTACGGAGAATTCTTACCGCGAAACCACTGATAATCTCCCACTTTTCCACGCTACTTAGCATCTTGTCGACTACATTTTCAGTGGTTATGTGACCGACTGCATTCTCCAGCTCTCGACGTTCTTGTTCCCGACGCATGCATTGGAAGAATTTGTGTTCTGCGCATCCCCGTATATGCTTATGGGGTGTTCGCATTTCGCTATTTTGAACATGTATTCTGGAAATACCCGTGTTCCGAACGCATTTGGATTGTAGAAAGATTGACTTCACCGAAGTTCGTGCTGTTCTATGTAGCGACGTCTTTTATCAGTCTAGCCGTCCATCTACCGCATGTTTCGTTAACCCAGCGGTCTTACCATAGCCTTAGCCTTTTATCTCGTATTTCGTGTGCTACAGGCTTACTAACTCTTTCTTCCATTCCCTTCTTCTTTAAAGCCCACAACTTTTTCCTCTCAAAGGCTAGTAAGTCCATTGGTATTAAACCACGTATTACTTGACAACTGGCCCTGATACTGTGTGGTAGGCGGACACAACACACTCAGGGCTGCCGTTCGTTGTACCGATGTTAGGAGCTTTAATTGGCGATTTATTTTTGGCGCTTTTGCCCACAGTTCAGCTCCGTATAAGAGAACGACGAGCATGATAGCCATCATTATTGTCTGTTTCGTTTAGATTGGACACCCTATGTTTGCCATCAGTCTACTGAGTAGGGATGCCATCTTGGGGGCTTTCTCTGCAGCGTGCTTTGTTTGGGCCCAGAAGCTTAGTCTTGAGTTCAGTCTTATGCCTAGGTACTTTAGAGCCCTTTCTGTGATTAGCGGGATTGAGCAAGTTTGCATGCTAACTACTAACGAGATGTGCTTCTTGCTGAGAAATATGAGCTCCGTTTTCTCTGTGGTTAATTTGAGGTCACTTGAATCTAACCGCGTTTGTGTTCGTATCATTGCTTGGTTAAGTTTTCTACGAGCTTAAGTTCCTACGAGATTATATAAATGAACAGTAAGGGGGCGTCCATAAATTACGTGAGATGTTTAAGGGGGGGAGGGGGTCGAGTCAAATCTCATCTAATCTTACGTTGGAGAGAGGGGGGGTCTCGGCAAATATCACGCAATTTTTTTTCTGATTGAAAGAAAAAAATTGTACATGCTTAAGATTTAATCTCAAGCGTAATCGTGGTATGATTAAGATCATTCACTAATTCGTTCGAGAGAAAATAATTTCATTCATACTTCGACGTTATACATTACTACTGATACATGTCAAACCACCATATTTGTTTTATACCAAATAGCTCAATTGAATCTGAATTTGCGGTACAGTGTAGCCCGTCAGTTGTTTTCGCGCCACTATGAGCCGAACGCCCTATCACTCAGGTTGACGTTTGACAATTCCGGACTTTAAAGAACATGACGGAAAATCATTTGCTCCATTTCTAATACGCGTACCGATTCAACCGCTGAATGCCTTCATCAGCACGCCTATTGATCTCTATTGCCCAAGTATACGTGATGATTTAGAGAAAATATATTGCAGTACATGCGGTATTTACTTCGCATCTATCACAAGAGCTGCAGAGCACAGGAGAGCAGCTCACATTGCACCAGCTAAGCAAGCGCGTATGTTCCGCAAAGTGCGACCGTCACGGATTGTCACAAGACGAGCTAATGAGTTACTGTGCGCAAGCGTCAACGGCTTAGAGTGGCTAGATTAGAACGAAGTTGAAGGAGCAGATGATTTTACTGAAAATCATATGGACATGTTGGTCCCAATAGTCTCTCTTGAAACCGTGCATGATTCTCCATGGACTGAATTAGAGCAGATATTCTTTTTTTAATCGCAGTAGTTACGATTTAAGTCTTCTATTGTTAAATTTTTATTACACTTATAACTCTCAGCAATATTGATTACTAGTCTTAACTAGTCGTAAATAAAAGCACGAAGCAAATTTTTTTTTCTTTTTACAATAACAATCCAACGCGTTTACATAAGAAACCCACATTTTGAAAAATCTCACGTGAGATTGGGGGATGGGGGAGGGGGTTGAATAAAATCTCACGACATCTCACCAGGGGGGAGGGAGGGTCAGAAAATTTAAAAAAACACCTCACGTAATTTATGGACGCCCCCTAAGTCATGTAATACTTCTTGATCATAGAAACAATGAGTGCATGGCCAAGCTAGTAAAGGGTGATTAAATTTCAAGGGCCGACGTTGGATGTAAAGCACACCTAAACGTCAAGCTTTTTTCTGCATTTCATTTCACATTTTTCAATTTCAGACTAATTCAATTTGAATCATGGAAAAATACATAATCGAGCAAAGCGTTAAAGTTGTTCAGGCTTATTATGAAACCGGGCGTTCAAATCAAAATGCGTACTTAGTGAAGAAAATCATCCTCAGTTATGAGGCACATTTTCACCTCAGTGGATTCGTCAATAAGCAGAATTGCCGCATTTGGGCGAATGATAATCCAAGAGCGATTGTCGAAAACCCAATGCACCCACAAAGAGTGACTGTTTGGTGCGGTTTATGGGCCGGCGGCATCATTGGGCCGTATTTTTTCCAAAACGATGCCGGTCAGGCAATTACTGTGAATAGTGTTCGCTATTGTGAGATGATAACGAACTTTTTATGGCCCTATTTGGAAGATGTAGATGTGGACGATATGTGGTTTCAACAGGACGGTGCCACTTGTCACACAGCTAACGAAACAATGGCTCTTTTGCGCGAAAAGTTTGATGGTCGAATAATTTAACGATATTTTATTCCATACATAATTGAGCTATACCAGTATTATCACAGTAAAGAACAGTGACAATAACTTCTTAAAAAAATTGTATTGTATTCAAAATCAACACCGGCCCTTAAAACTTAACCACCCTTTATAATTTCTCTTTCTCGAAGAACTGAAGCTTAAATTTTTTGTCGGAATTTAAAGATCGTTGACCTTATTTGTTAAGGAAATAAGTTCTTCCCTATAAAAAATTGTGAACAAATGCGTTTCCATATCTTAGTTCAAAGATGCCCTAATACACAGGTTGGACAAAGGTGGTCGAAGAAATGGTCCATCACAATGTGCAAGCAGTTCACAAAGACGTCAGCTCTCATCAAGCAAATAGCCTTGATTATGCACAATTTGAAGGAATAATAAGCACGCTTCACTTTCACTGTTTCGTTTTTTACGAATCGGATTTGAACTGCGCCAAAATAAATATTCACACGACTTCGTACCAGGTGCCTTTTATTCTTCGCATAAACCCATTTACGCAATGTGAACTCTGAAGGAAATAAGTGGACGAAAATTTCGTTCAGCAATAATTTGCATTTCTCTATCGAGAAGCTTATTTCAATATTCCCCATTTTTACATTAAAGCCATTCAAATTTTTCCCGTTGTACAGGTACTTCGAACTTCCACAAAAATATTACCAAACCTGAAATACTCACAATAATGTGATAAATAAATATTTTCCATCCAATCCATTGCGCTCAAAGTTTTCGTTGACCGAACAAATTCCACAACAACAAAATCACTATAAGTACCAACCCATTAAGCTTTATACGCAATTCGGTTTGGTCTACAACATCGGTCATAAATTTATTTTTATGACTTTTGTAACGTTTTCGTTTCCGTCAGCTATTATCCGCATTTCTTCTTATGCTTCATAAATCATTAAATGCTTAAGTTAATTAATAACCGACGACTAGGACAAAAAAAAGAGGAAATAACTAAAATAAAAACAAACGAAGCCAACACAAAATATGTAACCAAAGCAGTTGTTGTTTTTCCATTGTTACGGTGTGCCTAGCGAAAATCAATATGTATATGTACACATCTAATACCTGCACACATACAAACAGATGTACGTAGATATATTTTGTAGTACATTTGTGAATAATAAAACCAAATCGAGTGTGAAATGCCGTCTCACCACTTCTATTTACCACTCAATTATGACTCCGATAAGCTGTTTATTCCAGTCGTTTCTTTTTGTATCGCCTTCCGGCAATTGACCGCTCGAAATCCCATTACTTGTGTGTCCTCATCCAATAATCTGATTATATTGCTTAACGCAGGATGGCACTTACGCTGTATGTGTGTATGTATGTATGTGTACAAGTATGTATGTATGTGCGCTTGTATGTATGTATTTAGTGTAGAAGCATTGATGTGCCATAGATACAATGTTGTTGCCACAAATTAATTGGTGTAAATCGTTGCTCGAAACGTCAGAAATTGGCCCACCAACTAAACCTAACGGTCGTGCAGTTAAGTTAGAAGTAAATGCATTGATTTGCTGTCAAAGATCAAATAATCATTTAATCGACTCGTTAAGGTGGCAGGCGTGATGACCGTGTAAGATTTAAAGAAAAGAAAAGAGAAACGAAAATATGGTAGAAAAAAAGTACTGTCATACACGAAAGTGATTGCAATGATTCATTGAGCGATGATTAGGTGGGCCATGTACAATTTGCTTTTTGAATCGGCTATAAAACAAAACTAATCAATATTTTTTCAAACTTTTCTTGGTCATTTTGGTCAACATTGTCATTTATGATTGAAAAATTATATCGTTCAAATGACTGCCACGACTGGCTTTACGGTACGCCATTCGATCAACCAATTTTTAAGCACATTTGCGATTGTTTGGGCTTCAATTTCATGAATGGCAACTTCGACTTCGTGTTTTAAAGCATCAATCGTCTCTGGATGGTTCCCATAGCATTTGTTCTTAACGGCTCCCCACAAAAAATAGTCCAACGGGCTTAAATCACAGCTCCGAGGCGGCCAATTGATATCGGAATTTCGGCTGATTATTCGGTTTTCAAAAACGGTAGCCACAAGTTCGAGTGTGACTTTGGCAGTGTGACAAGTTGCACCGTCCTGTTGAAACCAAATGTCGTCCATGTCATCCTCTTCCTTCCTCACCATTTACTGTAACCGCAGCTCCTCGCTCATTTTCGAAAAAAAATGGCCCGTTGATGCCGCCAGACCAAAAACCGCACCAAACAGTGACTCGTTGTGGATGCAGTTGCTTTTCTACAGTAACGTGTGGATTTTCTGAACCTCAAATCCGACAATTTTGCTTATAGACGTAGTTACCGATGTGAAAATCAGAAAAGAAGAAGAGGACGCACCACTTTGGAAATACGTTTTCAATATTTCCCAATTTTGTTCAAGGGTATAGCGTCTCATTTCGTAAATGTCAAACCTTTAAGTAAATTATGAACACATTTGACATGTCATTTGCGTTACCATTCTCAAAAAAAAGGTGGTTCAAAAGGTAAACGCTATATGGCCCACCCTGTATTAACACACAACTTTAAATTAAATAATGTTTATTTCCTTCACTGCTATTTATTACATACATACTAGTGGGTTCAATAAGTGCCCGTATTAGAAATGAAGACTTCATTTTTTCAAAAATTTTTTTTATTTTTCAACATACCTGTAGTCCCCTTTTAGATAGATACACTTCACCCAACGCTCCGGCTATTTTTTAGCTCCACCAAAAAAAATGATTTTTCGAATTCTCCAAAATACGCTTCTGACGCGGCGATGACTTCCTCGTTTGAACTAAATTTTTTTCCCGTGAGCCATTTTTTCATGTTGGGGAACAAAAAAAAGTCGCAGGGAGTCAGATCGGGTGCATACGGGGGGTGTGGCAGCAATTCATAATGCAATTAATGCAGTTTTGCGGTGACAACTCCGGATGAAAATGCTGGTGCGTTATCGTGGTGAAACAGCACCTTCTTTTCCGCCTAATGCGGCTGTGCCTCTTTCAATTTTTTGTGAAAGAGGTCCACTAACTCACTGCAGTATTGTCCAGTGATTGGTCTCCCTTTTTCTAAAAAACTTATGAGGATGACGCCGTTTGCGTACCAAACATCATCACCATGACCTTTCTGGCCTATAGGACTTGGCTCTTTGGAGTAGATTCAATGGTCTTCCATTTGTGATTGTTGCTCATTTTCTGGTGTGTAATGATGAGCCCAGCTTTCATTAACGGTGACAACTCGATATAAAAATTCATTCTGATTTCGCTTAAATTGCTCCAAAGACTGCTTCGAATTTAACAGTCGCATCCGCTTGTTGTCCATCGTAAGCAATCGCGGGCACAATTTTTTCATCGTCAACTTATAATGTAAAATATGAGCTGCCATTCCGGTCGGCACACTTATGGCCTCTCTTACTTCGCGCACTTTCGTTCATCGATTAGCGAGAATCATATCGTGGACTTTTTGAGTGATTTCCTTGGTAACCACGTCTGCCAGACGTCCTGGTCGCTCCTAATCAAAAACGGATGCTCGCCACGTTTAAGTTCGTTGCACCAATAACTAACTGTGGTCATAGATGCCGAAATGTCCCCATAGACAGCATCCAACTTTGCTTTTATCTCCCCGCATTTTTTCCCATCCAAAAACAAAAACGGGAATTACCGAACGACACTGCACTTTTTCCATCTTAGCGAAAATCACGAAACACATCTTACTCGAATAGCGGACAAATTAGACGTCGTTAAAAGCTGACAGCTGCTGACAGCTGATTCTTGGATCAAAGCAGCAGGCATGCTAAAAGAAAACATACACGGCCATGCATCAGCTCTGTTACTTTTGGAACACTTGCAAGACGCATTGAAAACAAACTCTCTCTGATTCCCAAGATAGATCTGAACAAATACTTTAAAACGCGGATATCCGACAGAAAGGATTCTCAGACGAGAGTCATATTAGATCATAGGGGTTATAATATTTATAATGACGGTTCAAAGTTGGACATTGACACAGGATCGGGAGTCTACTCGAAAATTGTGTCTTAAGACTCCCAGAATGTTGTAGCGTCTTCCAAGCAGACATCTCACGCTATAGACAAAACAGCAAAATCGATAAGACTAGTGGACTTACTTACGCCTAGCAAACCTTACAATTTTTGTGGATAGTCAAGTAGCGATCAAGGCACTGGCCTCAACGTGCATCAATTCAAGATGTGTTAAAGAATGCAGGAGGCCGCAGGGAAATGAAAACGTGGATAAGTGTGTTATGAACGGCTCTGAGCTTGAATTTCAGCGAGTGGTGGAGGACATAAGCATTCCTCTAAACGAACTGTAGGGGGACCCCAATATAATGTGATCTCTGACTACTAACAGCAGGGTATCCAAGGCGCTCTAGTCAAACCTGAGTCCTGGACAAAATATCTGCTTGGATTCAATAGATCAACTACCATCGTCCTGATCACTTTACTATTGGCAGCCTAGCTAGTAGAATGGGTGTACCCCACCTGTGTACGCTAGAAGAAAGTTGCACGAAATTATGATAAGTTCGCACATATCGCTTGAGGACTACGGCCTGGAACACGCCAAGCATAAAACCGACGTCATCCTTATGACACAAAGTCACATGCCTCTCGAAGTCAGCATGCAAATAGGCGACCCGTGACCTAAGTGACCTAAATAGTAGTGAGATACTTTGGTATTCAATTTCACTGCATTTGATGCGTGGACTCCAAACAATGCTGCGGTGGCAAAGCCGATGAGACGCTGAACCGAGTGGTAAATGAACGGCGAAACTTATTCCATCAATAGGCAAATGGGTTCAAAGGAACTTCGGGGAAGTGAATTACTTCTTGACTCAGTTCCTCTCTGGCCACGGATATTTCCGGTGATACCTATACCGCATGGCCAAGGTAAGCGACCCCAAGTGCATATACTGCGAAGCGCTGAGCGATGACGCTGAACATACGTTTTTTAGTTGTAGCAGATGGTTCGGTGAAAAAGATGCTCAGAGGAAGCAGATTGGCGATATATGTCGGGGTCCGTTCTGGGCTCTCCGGAAATAATATAGTCCCGGGAAGGATGTCTCCCCGAAAGGAGAGGAGGGATCGTTTTAGTGGCCACATCACACGATGCAGTAGACGACGGTCGCTGTAAGTGCGACGGCAGTTTGAACCCTACCTCACCCACCAAAAAAAGCAAAATGGATGTACTCCATAATGACTTTGCAGGAGTTGTGGAAGTGAAGAAGAAATTGAATCGTTGCAACGCCTCCTCGGTGAATGCCCTGTACTTCAAAAAAGCCGTGCCAAATATTTTGAGCGATTATTTCTTTGAAGACCTGGGAAATTTGCAAAATGTCCCACTGGAGGGACTAGTTGCCTTCTTAAAAAGATCTAAGTGTTTTAAGCAACTTGGTTAGAGGATTTAAAAGCAAATGCAGGCATCATAATTCAAGGATGCAGTAAAAGTAAAAGCAATGTATTTACGCCTTGATTCGGCTTCCAATTGGGACTCCAGCCAATGAATCAACTAGCAGTCGAGCTCACCCTTTCCAATGACATCCAAGCCTGGGTAACCTCGCTGGCGCCTTCAGAGATTTTACGTAGAGTTTTCACATCCTTCCTGATGCTATCCTCAAATGCTGCTGCAATGAGCCATTGTCTATCGCATCGCTCCCTGCTATTTCATAAGACTTATCCGTTACTGGAATATGCATTAGCATTTTCGTGGCCAAATCCTTCAAAAACGATTTCAAATAATGGAAGTTCTGCGTGTTAGTGAGATTAGATTTTTCATAGACAGCACTAACAAAGGTTTTTAAATGACGACAATTTTTCACATGATTTTCCCGCTTCGGTTCAATTACTCAGCACTGGCTATGTACTAAATACCAGTTCAACAGCTGAGAATAGCTGTTCAGTAAGGTTTGGCAATTCACCATGAATCGTCCAAAAAACGATGGACGATAAAACTGGTGCTACTACTAGGTACTAACGGGTGATCAATTAAGAGGAGTTTTTTTCATTTGCGTTTTTTTTACAGATCGCGCGCGAGTTGTGGCAAACTGTCATCGTGGATTTGTTGAACAGCGTTTGGCATTTCATCATGGAAAGACTCACACCGCAACAACGTCTACAAATTGTTCAACTGTATTATGAAAATCAGCGTTCTGTGACAAATGTTTTTCGTGCGCTTAGACCGCATTATGGTCAACATAATCGGCCTGCCTTAAACACTATTCGACATACCATCAACAAATTTGAATCCGAATATTCATTGGTAGATAATTCTCGACCGAATAGACCACGTCCAGCAAGAAGCATTGAGAATATAGCGGCAGTAGCAGAGAGTGTACGTGAAAACCGCGATGAATCGATTCGGCACCGTTCTCAGCAACTTGGACTGTCGTATGGAACAACTTGGTCAATTTTACGGAAGGATCTTCATTTAAAAGCATACAAAATACAGCTCGTACAAGAACTAAAGCCAAATGATCTTCCTGCTCGTCACCGTTTTGCTGATTGGGCTCTTGAAAAGATTGAAGAAGATCCGCTGTTTTCGAGCAAAATTTTGTTCAGCGATGAGGCGCATTTCTGGCTCAATGGTTACGTCAATAAGTAAAATTGCCGTATTTGGGATGAAGAGCAACCAGAACAGGTTCAAGAGCTACCTTTACACCCAGAGAAAACAACGGTCTGGTGTGGTTTATGGGCTGGTGGAAGCTTCGGGCCATATTTTTTCAAAAATGATGATGGCCGCAACGTAACTGCGAATGGTGCTCGCTAGCGTACCATGATATCGGACTTTTTGCTATCTGAAATTGAATCTAATGATCTCTACGACATTTGGTTTCAACAAGACGGAGCCACTTGCCATACAGCTCGTGAAACAATGACTTTATTGAGAAGTCATTTCGGAGAGCAGCTGATTTCACGTTTAGGACCTGTGAGTTGGCCACCAAGATCTTGTGATATCACACCTTTGGACTTTTTTCTTTGGGGATTCGTGAAGTCCAAGGTCTATGCTGATAAACCAGCTACGATTGAAGCTCTGGAAGCCAACATTACGCGTGTTATTCACGACATACCAGTCGAAATGCTCGAACGAGTGATTGAAAATTGGACCTTCAGAATGGACCACCTTAAGCGTAGTTGCGGCCAACATTTGAATGAAGTCATATTCAAAAAGTAAATGTCAAAGAATGTCCTTTCAAATGATAAATAAAGGTTTTGAACATAATTTACATTTTTGTTTTTTTTTTAACTATTGAAAAAAGCACCTCATGATTGATCACCCGTTACTATGTATAATATGTACTACTTCTGAATTCGCTCACCGATGTATGGCATCTGTTGCATAATTCATAGCTCAAGAAGGTCACATTTGCTCCTCTACCGCGGGCTTTCAAACCAATTCGTGGCCCGTTGCTTATATTGGAATTTACCTAGAAATTAAATGAATTGAATTCGCCTATACGAAGTTGCATTTGTGAGTCTATACCAACACCACTGACACCTCACAAAAAGCGCTCTTAAGTTGTTATGCCATCCATGAGGACTAGCTGAACAAGTGAGTGAAAGAGATGCGAATCTTCTACCTCAAAGAAATCTGTCTGCGATTTTTCTCACGGATGCATGTCCACGTATACACACACACACTCCGGAGTACCAAAAACAAAAATCAAGAAAGAAAGAACAAACTGGGAAGAGTAAACTGTTGCACATTGCAAAAACGAGCACCGCAGACACAACTCTGTTGGTAATGTGGCCAGCACTTTTCAATTTATACCCGCGCGCTCTTGTGCACAAGGGCGCTACAATTTTATTCGCAAAGAATTCAGAATGCATAGATATATTAGGTTGGGGAATAAGTTCGTAGCATTTTTACTGAAGACTTTTATTCGAACAAAAAACAATAAATATATCAATAAGTTAATCATTTACACTACACAGCAGCCTGTCTGATGATAGGGTTAGGACATATAATCTTAGTCCAATTTTTTATGAGGATCTGAAATCTGTAACTGAAATTTCAGTATCAGCTTGGTTGTAAAATGAAAAATCTTTATTTATTCTTTTAAATCAATTTCATCCCCTTCAAAATAATCCCCTCTCGAATACACTCATGCCAAATAGTCCATTTCCGGTATAGCCATCAGCACCTTCTTCGATTCAGCTTTTATCTCCTCAATCGACTCGAAACGCGTTCCCCGGAGTGGTCTCTTGAGTTTTGGGAATAGCCAGAAGTCACACGGAGCCAAATCAGGCGAATGCGGTGGTTGCGGAACGATATGCGTGGAATTTTTGGCGAAATGGTCTCGAAGAACGAGTGCAGTGTGAGACGGTGCATTATCGTGATGCAAAAACCAAGAGTTGTTGGCCCATAATTCTGGTCTTTTTAGACGAATTGCTTCACGTAAACGACGCATAACGCTCAAATAATATTCCCTATTAACAGTTTGGCCAGGTGGAAGGAATTCATAGTGCACCATACCACGAAAATCGAAAAAAACTGTCATCAAGACCTTTATTTTTGAACGACTTTCCCGTGCTCTTTTCGGTCTGGCCTCGCCTTTAGCACGATATTCGCTTGATTGGTCGGTTGTTTCAGGGTCGTAAGCATAAATCCAAGTCTCATCTCCCGTAATGATGCATTTGAGCTTGTCCTGATAGTCTGAAAGCATTGTTTCACACACATCAACGCGCCGACTTTTTTCCAAGAAATTGAGAGTTTTCGGTACCAAACGAGATTTGACTTTTCGTAGGCCCAAAAGGTCTTTCAAAATGGTTTTCACAGATCCTTCTGATGTTCCGATCATATCAGTTAGGTCTTTAACAGTCAACCGACGATTTTTGAGCACTAACTCCTTCACTTTATTGACGTGTTGGTCATCTGTTGACGTCGATGGTCGTCCGGAGCGCTCCAAGTCATCAACACGTTCTCGACCCTCTTTGAAGTCTTTGTACCACTTATAAACATTTTTCTGCGACATGGTCGAATCACCAAATGCCTTCTGAAACATGCTAAACGTTTCCGCAGCCGAAATTTCATTCCGCAAACAAAATTTGATGGCACTTCTCTGCTCAATCAAATAAAAAAAAAATAATATATAAAAAATAAATATATTACTGATAATGACATTCACATGAAAGTTGGCCCAGATGATATTAACAGTGCTGCCAACTCATGAAAAAATAACTAGATCGAAATTTTAATCCCGCGAAGTTTGACAAATAAATTCACCTTACTTTTTGCCCACAGTAGTACATCCAAGACTTTGCAAGAGACTTATTAGTTTTCGACGTGCTGGGAATAATCAGAACTTTTTTTATTAACTAGAAAATTTTGAACAAGCCGAACAAACTCATTTCAAGCGTTTTTCTTGATCTCTGTCATAACGTCCGTAAAATTTGAGTCTTTTATTAAAGATCTTAACTGTGGACCATCGAAAAATCCCGTTTTGATCTTTTCTGCACTTAGTTTTGGAAACTTTTTCAATAGAAAAAGGAAACAATTTCCGTTTTTGTCAAGACCTTTTACAAATCGTTTTATAAGCCCTAGCTTTATGTGTAACGGGATAAATTATACGATGCCTTGATACTAGAGGTGGGGTTATCACCTTCTGTTGACCGGTAACTAGCGCTTCCCGAGTAAGCCAATATTTTTTAATGCAATGTCGTGTTTAAGCTCTACTGTCCCACAAGCAAAGAAAACAGGGAAGCAGAAGCAGGCCAGACCTGGAGAGTACGGTGGCTGTGGCATCATTAGTGTGTTGTTTTTGGCCGAAAAGTCGCGCACAAGCAACGATGTACGAGCAGGGGCGTTATCGTGACGCAAGAAGCATTTTTGTTTTTCCACAAATATGAGCGTTTATGGCGGATTGCTTCGCGCAAATTACACAGCGCACAACTTGTAGGTAATATTCCTTATTGACCGTTTCACCCTGTGGCAAAAACTCGTGATACGCAACGCTCCTGCAATTACCCCTGCGAAGAAAACTGTAAGCAAGACTTTTACATTCGACCAAACTTGGCGCGCTTTTTTCGGTCTTAGTTCGTACGGCAGCTTCCATTGAGATGATTGAGCTTTGCTTTCCCCATCATAACCATAAACCCACGATTTGTCACCAGTTATGATTCTCTGGAGCAAATTTGGACAGATTCTAACATCTTATTAGCAATGTTCATGCGATGCTGCTTTTGGTCGAAATTGGGTGGTTTTGCTACGAATTTTGCGGTGACCCGTCGCATGCCGAAATCATTGAAAAAAATCGAAGGGCACGAGCCAATCGATATGTTCAGGTCCTCAGCAACTTCTCTAACGGTGATTCGACGATTGGCCAATACCATTTTCTTCACTTCATCAATTTTTTCGTCTGTTGTTGAAGTGCTCGGGCGTCCAGCACGCTTTTCGTCGTTCACATGTTCTCGGCCTTCTGAGAACATTTTGTACCACCGATAAACGTTGCTTTGGTCCAAAGTAGCTTCTCTGTATGACACCGTCAACATTCGGAATGCATCCGCGCACTTAATTTCGTTTTTCACAGAAAATTTGATATAGGTTCTTTGATCCATCCTTTCGAATAGGTAAAAATCGAAGACGAGCCGAAGAACGTGCAACCAAAGCAGCTGTCAACAATTAACTGAACATTCAAAATGGCTGAACTCGTCGGCATGAGTGAGAGACATGAGTACCAACATAGCGCCACAAAAAAATCGAAATTCGAATATACGCAGCCTGCGAAAATTCAAAGTTCGTGATACTTTTTGAACACACCTCATACGTTCGGACGGCATGATGAGAGCCTGCTAGAGTCTTAAATAGTTTTGTTCGTCGAAAGAGGGCTTTACTACTCAATTGCCTACTTAGTCCAAAGTAACTCTTGTTGGCAAGAGAGATTCTACGTTGGATTTTAAGGCTGAGGATCAAGGATAGTTCCATATGTAGAAGTCCACGCAAGCGGGGAAAGTCCCTCATTGCCATTCACTAGGGAGTGTCCAGGACGATTCTTCTGCATATGGTTCAATCAGCTCGCAACTTCTGGTATTAGCGCAAGGAGGATGCAAATCTCCTGGTGCTCCTTGGCTCGACCTTTTCAAATTTTAATTTCAATCCTCTGGGTAGCTTTCCAACACTCTTTCGGGAGTTAGCTAACGTGAGAAGACGAAGCATTCCATGATAGCTGGTTGTGCGCTGGGTTTCGGACCCGCCACTTAAATATCCCCCCAAATGAAATAATTAGAAATGCCTCGGATGAGTTCCACATGTTTCATTTTTCAAGATAACGTATTTTAGACTCCGTTCTGATGAGTCTATGAACAAAACGCCACACATTAGAAACGAAATGTTGTATTTCCACTGTAGCGATTAAGCCAGGTATTTCTTTACAATATTCGAAGTAATTTTCTTCAGCAAAATATTACAGTAGATTTTGTTCTCTTGTGCGGTAATAAGAAATTTTATTTTCCTTTGTTACTAGCTTAGAAGCCAAAAGTTCAGAAGCAGTCTTTGATAGACCCAAATCTTTTTAAATCATCTTAGTTGTATGGTCTTGGCGTTTCCAGGTCACACTCAAAGTCACTATCCCTACAGTCAGTATTCGCCTTTCAATGCATAGGCTCGTCCTGTGATGGACCAGATTGCGGTTCAGGTGATATCTTAGGGCTTAAAACACGTCTATATGCCGACCGTATGCAAGTAGTATATTCCCATTTGGCTCGATTTTTCCGGTTAAAACCTAGTGCCAAAGAAGTTGTTGAGACAGTTTTTAAGCACCTCTTTGTTACCTTTGAAGGTAACGCCTTTCATATGGTTTGACAGGGAGCGGAGGTGCAAGGTTCGGAGAATGCGACGGAGGTCCCATTATAACTTTTGGAGTGTGGCTTTGACGACTTGTGCAATGTGAGGCTTGGCGTTGTCGTTGAGGAGTGTGTCAAATAACCTCATGCACTCGGTGTAGCTGTGCAATGTAAAGCTCCTTGTTGGCTGTGGCTTTTTTTTCGAGCATTTCCCAGTCCATCATGCCCTCCCAGTCCCAACAAAAACACATATCATGATCTTCTTTGAAGAATCCGAATTCAGAAAGCCTTCCGCTGCGGGACGTGTCATCGACGTTGCAAACCATTTTCGTCCTGTAGACTTGACTGTAACAGTTTCTCCGGTGTCGAAAATGCATATTTAGCATCCTGGGTATTCCATTTCTAAGCTTCAAAACCAATAAAAAGTTAAATAACTAAAAAATACAGTTAACATAGTTTTATAGCGGCCGCCGTAGCCGAACGGGTTGGTGCGTGATTACCATTCGGAATTCACAGAGAGAACGTTGGTTCGAATCTCGGTGAAAGCAAAATTAATAAAAACATTTTTCTAATAGCGGTCGCCGCTCGGGAAGCAATGGCAATCCTCCGAGTGTAGTTCTGCCATGAAAAAGCTCCTCATAAAAATATCTGCCGTTCGGAGTCGGCTTGAAACTGTAGGTCCCTCCATTTGTGGAACAACATCAAGACCCAAAAAGGATGTACGTGCCAATTAGTTTTGTAGAGTTCTATCGAATACTTACCAAAATGGGGCGGTAACACCAGAAAACATAAAAAAAAATTCACAAAAGTGTTTTGAATGATCGAAAGGTGAAGTTGCGTGAGTTGGTGGCATCGTAAAGATATCAAAAGAACGCGTTGGGTTTATGGAGATGAATCAGAGCAATGCGAAATACACATGAATTGAACTATGAAATGCTCCCACATCCACCGTATTTGCCAGATTTGTTAAGAAACTTCGCTCGACTGAAGAGGTTATCGCTGAAACTGAATCCTATTTTGAAGCAAAAATCAAATCGTTATCATACAAAAGTGGTATTGAAATGTTAGAGCGGCGCTAGAATGATTGCGTTGTCCTCGATGGAAATAAAGTTGGTGAAGGTGATTTAGAACAAAAAAAAACGTGTTTTCTTTGTTAGGCTCGGGACTTTTCAAGTCATGTGTTATATACCCAAAAGCTCATATTGATGAGAGGAGTCGTTGCTGGTCCGTTCTTTCGTAAGATAACGCGAGTAAAAATTACTATATTTCACATTTACACTCTTTGCTCTTTGTCAGAGGGAGTTTAGTATGGCAAATGGTTGAAGAAATTAGTTAAAAAAGATTGAAATGTGATATCCGTGTTATGAATCAAGCAAAAATTATTTGTAGAATTACTATTTGGCGAGGTAAAAATGATGAGCCCTAAAACTTTGTTACACACGAGGCAAGAATCTTTCAAGTATATGCAAGTATCTCTTCCATCTCTTGGCTGCTGCTCGAAACCTCATTTAGATTGAAAATTAATTTGATTGAAATTGAACATAAACCACGCCCACTTCTAACACATTAAGTCCAAATTTCCGGCCGCCTATTAGATGTTATAAGCCATAATTCGAGGCAAGTTTCTATGGAAATTTTCCGAAATCGGTCAGTAACCACGCTCCTCTTCCATATAACGGCAATTTGCAAGCAGGTTCATTCGGACAGAACTTAACTTTATGTTATATTTATTAGTACTAGTGCACTTTTCAGTAAGTAAAATGTAATTTGGGCGCACTTTTAATTTTTTCATAAAAAACGAGAGATGAAAGCATTTTTCCGCACTCTAAAACGTGCACGAGTATAAAAGTCCGGTCTGCACCAAATTTAGCTCTTCTTTATTTATTGCAATTTTTTTTCGTTTGAATTCCACAAAGCGGTTTTAAATCACACTATTGCAGCGTACGACTATGTTGCAGCTGTCACGCCGAAGCCATGCTGTGTTACGCGGCGTTCCTGGAGTAGTCGACTATGAAGATAATGCACTTGACAGCAGCAACTGAGTGAATAAATGTATGAGTATGTGTGCTTGTGTGTGTGTACTTACTAGCAGACTTTCTAGTTTATCAAAGACGCAGTTATGCTGCGAGTACCAGGAGGTTCTGCGATGCTGTTGCGTGCATTCGTATGTACTTTTTCTCCTGTGTGTGCGTATGTATACCTATGTGAATTTTGTTGCGCTTGTTGTGTACTGCCGAAAATTAGTATGGACGAAAATTTTGCATTACATTACAGAGTAGTTGAAGCCGTATTTATCTTTGATACCTCCTTTCAGAGGTGCATTTATTTGAAAAATAAATACAATGCACTCACGATAATATGAACTAATTAAAACCAGGCCTGTTCAATTTTGCGAGATTGTTCATATTTACGAAAGGCAACTAAATTGAAAAATATTCTATTTAATTAGTTTTGAGAGATTTTTGTTTTATTTTAAACCGCAAAAGAAACGTTGTTTAAAATTAGTTACAGTCAAAAAGTGTTTCATACTTAAATTCATGCTTTGTTTAATTTATAAAAAAATGCAGTTCATGTGGAAAAAGAATCAGTAATCCGCTTTTGTTGTTTCTTTTGTTCAAGCATCTTAAAAACTGTCCTTTCCCTTAGCTTCTTCAACACATTTAAATCCCATTTATCAACCATTTCAATCTCAGCCCATTCCAAAGTTTTATTAAGCATGTCAATAGCTTCCTTTGATGTAATCGTCTTTTCCGGCTTCACAGAACAGTCATCATCGTCGTCGGAAATTTCCTGTACGAATTGCTAATTGTCATTGCATTCACTAGCATCATCGTTCCATTCTCTAACGTTGAAAGCAGTGAATTCAACCTGAAGTGAAATTTAAAAAAATAAAAAACAAACTTCTTTGACTAACTAAAACACAAACCTCAGGTCTCAAGTGTGACCAAAGGTTGGATGCCCCATCCTTCAAATCCCTTACATTCATAATTAAGTTGCTTCGAAGAACACTCAAAGGAACTTCATCTTGAAGATCTTCTTGATTTTCTACCATACTTAAGACATTGCTCCAGCATTTGGATATCACAACAGCATCTACGTTACTCCATGCAGACTCTAAGGAATCAATCGCTTCCTTAAGCCTAATTTGCTTTAGAGCCTTAAGCAAATCAAGCCCCCTTGCAGCAACAGAAGCCAAAAGACTGTTTCTGTACTAAAGTTTCGAAATCTTGATGGCATTTTGATCCATAGGTTGTATAAGAGGGGTCACATTTGGTGACATAAACATTGTTAATATGCAGCCGTCTTCAGTTATTAGTCCATCCTCGGGTGGATGCGATGGAGCGTTACCAATTAAAAGAAGAGTTTTTATTGGTAATCCCTTTTCAATCAAAAACTTTGTAACCCAAACAAATTTTATGAGTTTTAACCTACTGAGATAAAAATATGAAAGCTTACCTCAGGTATGAATGAACGGTGGAACCAATCTTTAAAAATGCCGCAGTCATCCATGCGGATTTCGAATGTCGATAATACACTGGACAGTCAAAACCTTTAGAACAACGGAGATTTTTAGCCTTTCCAACTACAAGAAGCTTGAGTTGAAGAGATCCTGACGCATTTGAACAACACAAGAAAGTTACCCTTTGCTTTTCCATCTTTGCACCTGGGGCAGTTTTTTCTAACGATGACACATACGTCTTTTGTGGCAAAAGTTTAAAGTATAAGCCGGATTCATCGACATTGTATAGTTGCTCACGACTTAATCCAAGCTCCTCCATTTTCGTCTTTAACGCCTTTTTGAATGGGTCAACTAAATGGGGCTGTGAAGATAGTTTTTCTCCTGTAACTTGGAGCAACCGAACGCCATATCTCTTTTTAAAATTTTGAAGCCATCCGTCACTGGCATTGAATTCAAGGAAATTTTCTTTAATTTTAAAATGAGCTTTTTGTCTCTCATATTCAAAAATCATCGATACAGAGGTTTTTCCATCTTTGGGTACCCTGAATGACGTAAAGATTTGCTCTTTCCTGGACCGATAAAAGTATTGTTGACACATTTAGGGATATCATTTTTATTTCTATTAATTCCGCATATTGTAGAATTTGTCACTCCATATTTACGCGTTAAATTAGTAACAATTTGACCCTTTCGTAAATATTCTACATTATCTGATTTTTCTCTTAAGGTCAGAAACTTATGCTTTTTTGTGTGCATTTTTTAAACTGATTAATATTAAATTTTTTTTGCAAGAAAATGAAGTACCAATTATGCCCGCTTGAAATGACCAACTTACCACGTTGAAAATTTGTATTGACGACTGAACATAGGAGAAGGAGAAATTTTATTAACTAGGGGATTCCCCGATTCATTAAGCTCATGAAATTCGATAGAAATGAGAAAATCAATAATATTCATATTTTAGAGTACTTAATGGAAGCAGAAAAGTGTTCATATTTTGGGGTGTTCATATATTGGGGTGTTAATATTATCGCGAGTGCACTGTAAGTCATCTGTTTTTTTTTTTGTTTTAACATTTGGTTCATGAACGTATAATCAATATAACTTTAGAACGGATAGATCGATTTGACTCATTCTTCTTCTGTTGCATTTGTGGTTACAGGAATAAGGTCTTCCATCAAATAGCACTGGAATCTAGTTATGGCTAAAAGTTTCTCTTATGGTCCTATTTGGTTCGTAGTCAATAAATTGATCAATGCATTATTTAGCCTGATGAAGTCATAAACCATCCAAACTAATTTCTAAATTTAATAGATTTACCTAGAATGCCGCCACATAATTTACTGCCTTCGGTGATAATCAAACATTGCAATGGAATAAAATTCGCTAGTAAGTTCGTAAATAACTTGATTGAAGCAAAGATTATAGTAGGAAAGTATAGAAGTGAACATGTCCAGAAAATCGTAGATTCCAGCCCACTTGGCGTTTCAATTCAAACGTGTCCAGTTTCCAGTTCGCTTAGCAGACGCAATGCTGATTAATAAATCGCAAGGACAATCGCTTGTAGTGTGTGGAATAAACCTCGAGATGCCACGTCGCCGGTTTCCGTAAGAAATCGACAAAATTGTATATGACGTCAATTGTATAATGACGTCACAAATCGCTCGATTGGTCGATACAAGGTTTTTAGTAAGCCTTACTCGCTGTAATGCGTAGCAGTGAGAGATGTGGTATGCCAAGTCACGTACAATGCGTGAAATTGAATCAACAGTTGATTGTGTTCACATTGAGAAAGGTAAGCATAAAAACCATTAAGTGAGTGTACAGAAATTTTAATAATAATTTAAAAAAAAAATATTTATAATTATCCAAAAATAGCCAATCATTTCGTGTTGTCGAGGAAGTACACCCCGCACTTTGTTTTTGGAAAAGCCACATATTAAATTTCCATCTGCTACATGAATAAACCGTTAATGGCTCTACAGGATGGTTGACTGGAGACTCTTCATATTTGCTGCAGCCGCTGATAATGACTTCATACAGAAATGTTGAGTAGGCCAGTCGGCGAAGAAAAGTGCGAAATATGATACTTTTGTAAAAAAACCACTTCTGTAATTAATTACGATAAATATTTCCAATTCATATTTAAAATGTAATTAAACCATGTCTCTCTATAACTGACTAACATATTGCAGTAAATTGTATGTCTGTTACGTCTCCACTTAAATATGTAAGTACGTACACACATCTTCTTCTTCTTCTTCTTGATTGGCGCGATAACCGCTTACGCAACTTTGGCCGAGTTTAACAAAGCGCGCCAATCGTTTCTTCCTCGTGCTAAATGGCGCCAGTTGCACACACCACCAAGTGAAACCAAGTACTTCTCCACCTGGTCTTTCCAACGCAGAGGAGGCTTTCCACTTCCTCTGCTACCACCAGCTGGTACCGCATCGAATACTTTCGGTGTCGGAGCGTTTGTATCCATTTGGACGACATGACCCAGCCAACGTATCCGCTCGATTTTTATTCGCTGCGTTATGTCTATGTCGTCGTAAAGCTCATACAGCTCATCGTTCCATCGCTTGCGATATTCGCCACTGCCAACGTGCAAACGTCCAAAAATCTTACGCAGAATCTTTCTCTCAAACACTCCATGTGATGCCTCATCAGATATTTTCATTGTTCAAGCTTCTACGGCATACAATAGGACGGACATGATGAGAGTCTTCTAAAGTGTTAGTCTTGTTAGTCGAGAGAGAATTTGAATAATTCATTTCCAACATAGTCCAAAGTAGCACTTGTTGCCAATAGATATTCTTTGTTGGACTTCAAGACTGACATTCTTATCGGTGCTATTGTTGGTTCCTGGATAAGCACATAAACAAAGAGCTAAAATATAGGAAAGGAGTTGAATATATATTACCTAATCCATCTAAAACCCTTAGAAGGGCTATTATTGCCGAATGGTCAAGAATTACTCAAAATATTATAAACAACTCCATCCAATCGACCCAATCGAGGATTCAACACGAATTACTAAACTCCAAATTATTAACTAACCTCAAGAAATCAATTTGTTTATTTTACCCGCCCTCCTAAAAGAGGCGTCGCTAATGATACTATTTTTGTGTTCGCTTGAGTAATATACTGGTGGTTTGGAGGTGTATATCTGAGGTCTTGATCGCAGTAGTTGATATTCGTTTGAAGCGTAAAAATCCCTTTTTATCTGACGTCAAAAATGTCTACGTTCGTTCCGAAAAAACAGCATTTGCGGGAAGTTGTGCTTCATTATTGAAATTGAAATTTGAAAAGCTTGAAAGAGATTTGATGGCACCTAAAACACTCAGGCTAAAAAGCCTATTGTATTTAAAGCTCTAGAAAGGGGGTAGATAGTCAAGGAGGGAAGGAGAAAAGTAACAGAGAAAGAGATAGGAAAGAATAAAGACAGAGAAGGAGATAGTTAGTCCTGTCCTGATTCTTTGGAAAATCTGTAAATATCCTCCAGTTTTAGAGAACGAATATAACTCATTCTCATGACATCTAGCAAAGGAAGAACACTCACAGAAAAAGTGCTCAGAGCTATACGCCTTCTCCAAGCACGACAGGCACATTGGGTCCTCAATGATTCCGATGGGAAGCATATGCTGACCCCAGGGGCTGCGTCCTGTAATAATACCGACCATCAACCGAACGTCTTTCCTTTCAAGTTTTCGTAGAAAGTTTCACAGTTTTCTGTTCGGATTTGTCAGATCACACTTTGCAGTTCTGGAGCGTTCTAGACCGGACCATCGCTTTTTATGTAGATTGCCTACATTGCAATGCTGATCCAATTCATGATTCCTGCGGAACTGATTTCGAACATTAGCTCTGGCCTTTGTGGGGGAACCGCTGATCCACGGTTGACCACTTCGTCGGCAATTTCGTTTCCTTGAACACCGGAGTGTCCCGGAACCCATATAAGTACAAGCCTGTTTTGTCTTGCAACAGAATTAAGCTTCTTCTTACATTATTTAACAATCTTTGAGGTTTGCTTCGCGTTCATTATTACCTTTTGAGGAAGAGTGCAGCTGTGACGTGTCGTATATTGATCAGTATTAACGGTTATCACGCTCAATCAAGTACAACTTGTAAAGAGTGGTTTCGACGCTTCCAAAGTTGCAATTTCGACGCGAGTGATAAAGAACGCGAAGGGGCGCAGAAAAAAATCGAAGATACTCAACTACAACAATTATTTGATGAAGACGCATGCCAGACCCTTGATGATGTGTCTAAAGAGTTGGATGTTGACAGATCAACCGTCGGTAAACGTTTGCACGCGATGGGAATGATCCAGAGAGCAGGTAACTGGGTGCCATATCAGGATAGAAGGAAGGAGATATCGAGAGACGTTTGGTGACGTGTGAGATGCTTCCTGAACGCAAGAAAAGAAAAGATTTTCTGCATCGCATCGTCACTGGCGAAGAAAAATGGATCTAATATGATAACCCTGAACGTTGAAAATGCAGGAGCTTTCCAGTCGAAAGGTCATGTTGTGCATCTGGTGGGATCAAAAGCGTGTAATCTATTATGAAGTCCTTAAACCATCTAAAGTTATCTTAATCCATCAATGACGATCGTTACCGACAAGGAAATGCGGCCGAAATGGAACGGTAGACATGACAAACTGATTTACTGATTTTTCTGCATGACAACGCCAGGCCACACGTTGCCAAATCGGTCCAGAAACATTTAGAGGTACTGAATTGGGAAATCTTGCTCCACTCGCCGTATTCCCCAGACATTGCACCTTCGGTTTACCATCTGTTTCGATCAATGCAGTCAGCCCTTATTGGAGAGCGGTTCACTTCTTACGAGAGCATCGCAAACTCGCGCAATGAATGGATGAAGTCAAAAGAACTCGAATTTTTTGTCAGAAGAATCCGTTTGCTGCCTGAAAGATGGAGTAAAGTTATAGCTTCCAATGGCATATACCTATGAAATGAGTTTCGTTTCAAACGTTTATTGACAAAAAATGGTTACAAATTTAATCTTCAAAGTAAAAGCCATCGCTAGCGACAGATTTTTCCCATCTCTCCTTCAATTTGTGGATGCCGCGCCAAAAAAATTGGCCGTCTTTGGCCGCAAACGAATCATCAAGCCATTTTTTGGCTTCTTCGTGAGAATTGAAGCACTGCTCGGCCCATCGTGCGTGGCCCATCGATGCAAACAAATGATAATCCGAAGGCGCCAAAACTGGTGAGTAAGCCGCATGCACCAGCGGTTCCCAATCCTACGTCTCCACCAATTACCGGGTCGCTCTTGTTCGATGTGGCGCTGCATTGTCATCGAGAAAAATTACTTTGTGACATATTCTGGGCGTTTTCGGTGTATAGCGCTGTTCAAATCGCCCAATGGTCGTTGGTAGCGTGTACCGTCAACTGTTTCACCTGGTTTTAATAGCTTGTACCAAATCATACCACGCTGATCCCAGAAAGCACACAGTATCGCCTTGCGGCCGCAGCGATTTGGTTTGGCCATTGTTTTTGGCTTGTGGCTGAGCGGACCATACGATCGTTTACGCTTGGGATTGGAGAAATACACCCAGTTTTCATCACCCGTAACCATTAGATGCAAAAAATACTTCCTTTTGAACCGGAAGAGCAGCATTTCACAAGTGGTTTTTCGGTTCTCTTGCTGCCTTTCAGTCAGTTCATGCGGCACCCATCTTCCGACCTTTAAAATCATGCCCATATCTTTCAAACGTTTGGAAATGGTTTTCTGGGTCACTCCCAACTGCTCTGCCATCATTTCTTGCGTTTGGCCATCATCTTCATCCAACAATGCTTGCAATTCGGCGCGTCCTCAAACTTTTTCGGTGGCTGGCCACTGTCCTTGTTCTCCACGCTAAAATCACCACTTCGGAATTTTTCAAACCACCTGAAGCACTGTGCTTTACTTAGAGCATGTCCGCCGTAAGCTTCTATAAGCATTTGATGAGCTTGAGAAGCGTTTTTCTTCAATTGATAACAGAAAATCAACGACTATGGACTAATCGCTAAAAGTCTCATTGCATGGGTACTACTTAATATGATATATTATTTAATTGTTTAAATAATTCGTAACTTTGGCTAAGAATGGACCGAAACTTATTCCCCTTCCCAATAAACAATTTAAGTTTCGTGAAATGTGGGCTTATTTCGAAATATCTTCAAAACATCTGCCGGTGAAAGTTTCAATATTTAAATCATACAATAAGCTATTAGCCCTAAACCGATAAAGAAATATGATAAATTTAGCTAGTCTTATAATATCTTCCTGTGGTGTAGTTACAGAAACGGACTACCGCTTTGCCCATGGGCAGTTATACGTCGCGTACTCAGGAGCCGGTAAGCCATTGACGCTTTTTGGTTTCTCCCCCTACAGAAAGACAAAAATATATTTTATTATTAGGTGTTATGATTAAATTAATGGAAGCACCAATAAATGTTTTCGAAACAATCTAATTTCTACGAATTACTTACAAACAATTCAATATCGGACGGAAACTATTTTGTTTAAATTCTCGCAAATTTAAGATGGTATTAGTTCGGACAAATTCTTGCTCGATGAAGGAGCTGACAGCAACGGCTGAGCATGTGGAAAGTTTAAAGATATGAATTAGGAATCAATCAATCAAAATTCATCCTTACATTTTATGTAGAAATTTGCACAGGCGCCACCAGGGACGAGCTGCTGGTTTTATTATATTCAAATTGTAAAATTATTTGGACAGCTTTTTTCTTCTCTAACTCGACTTTCAACTTTCCAAAGCTATCTACTTTTATTTTCAATTAGATCTCACTTAATTTTCTAGTTCCATGCTCACTCTAACCATTTCGCACAGAATTCCCTTGGCGCCCCATGGTTTTATGATTGCACACAGCTCAAGAATAAACTCGCGCATGCATTGGTGCGTTATCATTGGTTTTTGCCAAACTCAAAGGTTTGATTGCATGTTGAACAGATGTGTGTGTTTGTGTCCAGGGCTTTTTGATGAACAATGAACAAAAATGAACAATACTATAGGGTAGGCCATGTAAAATTTGCTTTTTGAATCGGCTATAAAAAAAAAACTAATCAATATTTTTTCAAACCTTTTTTTTTATTTTGAAGATTGAACATTGTCATTTATGCATGAAGAATAATATCTTTTAAATGACTGCCACGACTGGCTTTACGGTAGGCCATTCGATCAACCCAATTTTTAAGCACATTTTCGATTGTTTGGTCTCCAATTTCATGAAGGGCAACTTCGATTTCGTGTTTTAAAGCATCAATCGTCTCTGGTTGGTTCGCATAGCATTTGTCCTTAACGGCTTCCCCCAAAAAATAGTCCAACGGGCTTAAATCACAGCTCCGAGGCGGCCAATTGATATCGGAATTTCGGCTGGTTATTCGGTTTTCAAAAACGGTAGCCAAAAGTTCGAGTGTGACTTTGGCAGTGTGACAAGTTGCACCGTCCTGTTGGAACCAAATGTCGTCCATGTCATCCTCTTCCTTCCTCACCATTTACTGTAACCGCAGCTCCTCCCTCATTTTCGAAAAAAATGGCCCGTTGATGCCGCCAGACCAAAACCCGCACCAAACAGCGACTCGTTATGGATGCATTTGCTTCTCTACAGTAACGTGTGGATTTTCTGAGCCTCAAATCCGACAATTTTGCTTATAGACGTAGTTACCGATGTGAAAATGAGTTTCATCAGAAAAGAAGACTCACCACTTTGGAAATAGGTTTTCAATATTTCCCAATTTTGTTCAAGCGTATAGCGTCCCATTTCGTAAATGTCAAACCTTTAAGTAAATTATGAACAAAAAAATAGGTGGCTCAAAAAGCAAACGCTATATGGCTCACCCTGTATGTTTATAGGCGCTGCTTCTTGACCAATACAGTAGCTAGAGCATTTCAGCTTTTTTTGCATGTCTCAGTATCGCTGGTACTTTCACTGCGATGTGCAGGCCTTCTCATCGTACACAGGAGCGTTTGCATGTCTGCACAGCCGGTCTCACAATAGACGGTGTGTATTAAATTAAAAATTTGTGACGTTAGTCGTCGTTGCACATACCGATTGTACCTAATGGGGATGGTGAAATTCGCTCATACTCGCTCAGCTATCACTGAATTTAGACCTGACCGGATAACAAGGGAGGGTGGTGAAACACAGAAATCGCAGCACATTAGCAATGTAGTCACCATAGCACCGCACTGAGTGCAGTAGGTCAGTTTCTTTGTTCGGTTAGATGTCCTGCTAATCAGGAGCCAATACAAAAGTGCGTGCATAAAAAATGCAATTTCGGCACGACAAACATCACGCCTCCAATCGTAGTAAGTTGCAGCGGAAAAACAAAAACAAACCCTTATATATCACCGTTTTGTTTTTCATCACTCACCATTCTTTGTCATCGCCTACCTACTGTGTTTTTAATTACAACTAATTGCACAGATTTTCGTAAGTTACACATAAATCGGAATAAGTTGCTAATCAATTTTCAAATATTCAGAACTAGAACAACGCTGCTAGGTCCAAAAGAGGAAGACAAACGGTTTCTATTTGAATTTATTGATACTTACAAATTCTTGCCGGTATTAAGGAAAGTTAAGAGCACTTAGAGAACGCGTTACCAACTCAGGGGTCAGTCCAAAGTGAAAAACGATTGGGAGATAAAGTACAGTCTGTCTAATAGTAGCATGACTGCCATAACCTAGAAACTTTTCGACCAATTCGTTTCTAGCAAACTGCATTGAAGGGGATTATAATATTTATTAGACTCAATGTATTCAATAAAATGCACAGTAGCCAGCATTAGCTATAATGGCTACACATCTTCGAGTCATATTTTGTGTGAGTTTCTGCGCAAGTTGTGGAGGTATTCGGAGACAAATCAGCCGAAGTTGTCTTGATAATTGCGTGAGCACCCATTTCTGTTTCCTTTGAGTTTTTGGTTTAAGGGGGGAGCCTGATTTAGAGACGTCAAAAAATTTATTTTTTTTACATAAATGAATTCCCAAACTATCCAAAAATGTGTCCTCAAAATGTCAGAAGGAAATTCAAAATATTTTCGGAGTTACAGAAGAATTTGTGAGCAAGCGTCGATGAGGTATACGAGCGGCCGGTATATATACAAAAACTTTGACGCGCGATTTCTCGGTTTTTTATTTTTACTATTTTTCCTAATTGGCGGGGAAGATAGGGAAAAAGTTAAACGTCCTATCAAAACGAGATAACATTGATTATGTTCGGAATTAAATTATCTTCTAGTTGAACCTAAAATACCTTCAGAAAGTTATGATTGACCCACTTTTTAAACAATCTAAAGTGAATTTGTTTTTCCAAAGAAATTAATTTTTTTTAATTAGCGAAAAATTGTTGAATTTCTCACTCTTTGTTTAATTTTCTTGGTTTAACTAGAAGCTATACTATACTAAAATAATTTTTTTGGGATTTTTGGTTTCTGATGAAAATTGCGACCTGCATCTTTCCCGACGCACGACACATGCACACTCGAGACGCCTCGGCAAAATGCTTGTACCTGGCATAATATGACATATATTTCAATGAAAAAATTTGATAAGACTGTTGAAGTATATAACAAAAAAACCTGAAAGTTTTGTTTCAATCGAATATTTCTTTCCTTCCCAAAAAAAACCACGAAAAAATCGATTTTTTGAAGCCTCTCAAGCAGGCTCCCCCCTTAACTGTTGCCCAAGCATTTTCAATATGGTTACCATCAGGCGACTGTGAAGACCAATCCAATATTTCAATTCCACTTGGCTGTTTTCACTCTACACAACTTCGGCTTCGATGCCTCTGTTCGTCGTCCGCTTGTGAAATTCAAGGTTGTCTATTTCTTCCAAAAATTTTTGCAGCTGGCAGTAATGTCACTTTTTGGTAAATTTTATTTCGCAAAACTGCATTCAAGTAGGCTGTAAACACAAATAAGCAGTCGGATACGTTTTCGGAGTAGCAGCCCCAAACATGAACTTAACCGGATGCTTAAAAGTTTGTTGAAGTTGTTGGCTATCAGCAGTACACCAGGGACTGACGTAAGCAACTACATATTTGCCGAAAAGCAAGATACATCCTTAAATATTACGTTTGCTCAATTCTGTTTCGAATTTTCCTTAACTTATGCAAGTATTTTTTCAGTTCGTGATAATGAGAGCGGCGGTTATTTTCAATGTGCTCCGGAATTAGAGCTCTTCTGCATGAAATCGTACTCAAATCGTCTCTTTGGATACATTAGCACCACTTTTCCTTTAAAATGCTTCGGTTTCACGCAACAATAAGTTCAGCTTTGTCATAGCCAAATCAATTACCTTCCGATTTTGCTGGCAGTGGTTTTTTTGGCCCTCGTGCAGGGAAGATGTCAACGTTTTGAACTTTGATATACCGTTGCACCCCTTTACTAATGACCATTTGCGACTTCTTCAAATATGTTGCTGCTGATACACGTGCGATCTATGGACCTATAAGGTCTTTACATAAAAACACTCCTTCAAATCGTTTTTTGTACACGGAACTCATTTTGTAAAAACCATGTAAATTTTCAAGATTTCTCACAAAATTAAGAAGTTACGCAATGCGTATTGCGTAGAGGACAAGACTATTGAGCAGTATTTAAATTTTCTTTTTAACGGAACACTACAGTAGTCAGGGAGCCGAAAATTGAAGGAAATTCCCAGATGTTCGAAATATGCACCTCTTCATATTCTGGCTTTGAATTGCGACAACAACTCTGGATGTATGTCGTGGTGCGTCATCGTGGTGAAACCGCACATTCTTTTTCGCGAAATGCGGCCGTGTCTCCTTCAACTTTTTGTGAAAGCGGTCGAATAACTCATTGTGGTAATCTTCCCTTTTCTAAAAGTTCCATGAGGATGACGTCGTTCGTATCCCAAAAACTCGTCGCCATTACCTTTCCAGCCGATGGGACTGTCTTCACCTTCTTTGAGGTAGATTCACCGGGAAAAATCCATTGTTTTGATTGTTGCTTAGTATCTGGTGTGTAATGATGAATTCAGGTTTCATCAGCGGTGACAATTTGACGCAAAAATTCATTCGGATCTCATTTTCTCGCTTAAATTACTCCAAATACTGTTTCGAAGTTAACAGGCACATCCACTTGTTGTCCATCGTGAGCAGTCGCGGGTCTTCAATTCGCGAACTTATCTTGTAAAGTATTAATTGTCATTCCGGTGGACACACCTATGGAGTCGATTACTTTGCGCACATTCATTCATTCGTCGATCAGCGAGAATCATGTCGTGGACTTCTTAACGACTGCCGAGCGTCCTGGTCGCTACTCATCAAGAACGAATATTCTCCCACGTTCAAATTCGTTGGTGGTCAGGGATGGCGGAGTGTCCCCATGGACAGTATCCAACTTTGCTTTTATCTCCTTGCATTCTTTCCCATCCCATAAACAAAAATCGAATTACCGAACGATTCTGCTTTGTTTCTATCTTAGCGAATATATCACGAAACACGTCTGACTCGAATAGCTGCCAAATTCAAGCTAACCTATCAATCAGTCTGAAATTTATTTCGCCGTCATTTAATAGATGGCCGCACACGATGCAAGCATTTACGCAAAAGGTGGCGTGACACCGTACATTTTCAAACATTTTACTATCATCGTATTTATTTTTTGCAGCAGATTAAAGTAATTATGCATTATCGCTAAATCGATTCCTCTCATCACTCGGAGCATTTTGTTATTTATAAGTATGATTACTTTGTGCTACTGGAAAATGTATGCACCACTTCAAATCATTGCCAAAAAAATGCAAATACTCACACCTGCTGCGTGCAGAAGCTAAAGCACTACGTATGTAGCATTCAGAATAATCAGACAGTAAGCAGTGAATATTGCTCACTTTTGTGTCCGACAGCACAATAAGTACCGTACAACGAACATTTCAATTTGTATTTCCCTATTGCGGATCGACCAGAATTGGCAGAACAATTTTGCCTGCTTTTAGGCGCGCACGTAATGGGCTATGCAGTCCATTATTAGTTGCTATTAATGTTGTGTTGTGTTGTTGTTTTGCCATGCGTATGAGTACATTTTATGGTATTTACATATTCATGCATGCTAGCACGTTGAATCAATGATGATATTTTTGTTGTTGCTAAACAGTGCCGCCACCATTCGTCAATTAGCTTTGTTAAGGATCGCATCGCTCATATGAATGTAGGTTACGTATTCACTACAGTCGGCGTTGTTTTCAAGGTCAGTGAACGCAAGCGCCAGTGTCTCACTCACTTGCGTGAGTGCACCGAAAATAAAAGGTTAAAATATGGCTTAATGTAGAATACAAATGTGAACAAATGTCAAAATGAGCGCTTCGGGTGCTTTTTCATTTAAAATGATGACATCCTAATTTCAAGTCGTTGCATATCGGTGGTTAACTTTTGTATCTCGTTGCAATTTAGAACCGAAAATTGTATTTAGGCTGTTTTTAAATTTGAGAACATAAAATAATATTCCACTGGAGGCTTCCAGCGCTGCTTCAGTTGAGGAAAGCATCAGTTAAACTGGGCGAGTTCGTTTGAAAAACTAAATCGTTTGTTTTCCAATTTGAGTTTCTTTGAATATTATTACATGTATTAGGGTATCCCGTAAATTTCAAGTTTAATATTGGCTGTGCAACTAATTAATTTCGTTTTCTTTTGTTAAAAAAGTTATTTATTTAAGTATAAAAGTGAAAAAATATTTTATTCAAAATATTGTCCATCGGAAGCGGCAATTTTTTCTCATCTTTCAGGCAATTTGTGGATTCCATCCCAAAAAACTTCTCATCTTTTGAGCCGAGAAAGTCATCAAGCCATTTTTTAATACCTTCTACATTGGTGAACCGTATTCCAAAAAGGTGATTCTGCATCGATTGAAACAAGTGGTAATCAGAAGGAGCTATGTCTGGGCTATAAGGCGGGTGAGGTAGAATTGCCCATTCGGCATTTTCCAAATAATTTATGACCGGTCCTGCAACATGTGGCCGAGCATTGCCATGATGGAAAATCAATTTCTCGTGTCTGGTCGCACATTCTGGCCGTTTTTCGGCTATTGCTTGCTTTAAACGTATCAATTGCTGCCTGTATAGCTCTCCCGTGATCATCAGGGCCGATTTTAACGGCTCATAGTACAGCACACCCTTCTGATCCCACCAAATACAGAGCATTACCTTCAAACCATGAATGTTCGGCTTTGGTGTTGATTTTTCAGGTTACCTTGGCTTCACATATTATTTTTTTTCGCTTTGCAAAAGTTTCTCGTTTCTCAAAGCCTCTCGGCTTCAATTCGTGTGGCACCTAAT
The DNA here is from genome assembly GCF_028408465.1 of Anastrepha ludens. Taxonomy (NCBI): domain Eukaryota; kingdom Metazoa; phylum Arthropoda; class Insecta; order Diptera; family Tephritidae; genus Anastrepha; species Anastrepha ludens. Next base: position 17,229,018 of record NC_071500.1, read on the forward strand.
TTACTTGTTTGTGAATGTATCCGGCTGCTTTTAAACGTTAAGAAATTGCTTCTTGAGTGACTTCCAACGATTTTCCAAGTTCTTCTTGAGTTTGACATGGGTTTTGATTGAGTAATGCCTCCAATTCTTCGTCTTCAAACTTTTCTGATGGGCTTGATCGCTCTTTGTCTTCTTTGTCAAAATCACCACTTTTAACCAAACATGGGATGTCGTAAAGAGAACAGCGGTTAACAGAATAAGATTTCAATATTTTGGTGAATCGATATGTTCCCAAGTGGAATAATAAAGGAATAAAAAGAAAATATATTAAAAAGAAAGTGGCTCGACGGTGAGTGATTTAGCATTTACCACTATTTTGAGGTTTCTAAAAATTTTTTTATTCAAAGGACATGAACAAATTGGACGTATGTACGTTAAATGCAAGGTAGAAAGGTTTTTTGCCGCACACAGTGTAATCTGTAATGCCAATGGCATTTGGTTAAATTAGCAAGTGGCAAGTAGCTAATAATCCAAGGCTCATACTTAGTCAATAAAATATATTTATATAAAAAAAAACAAAAACAGCGCGAAAATACTTAAAATCCATATGCAATATGTGGAAATTGAGTGCTCTGCTATTGAGTGACTCCATTGCATTATTCAGAGCACAATCAGAGCTGATGTTCCCCCATAGATTCTTGATGGACCGCAGACAGGCAGGAGCTCAATCAAATTTACTATTAATTAATTTCAGCATTATTTCCTTCAGCTGTCAACGATGTAACATCCAGCTTACTTCGGCTGAATTGTTCTCAAAGGCGTTTGAGGCGCACGCCGGTAACAAGACTTATAGAGCCCGAATAGCGATAATATTGTAAAATGCTTCTTAAAACTAGTCAAATTACCAAATGAAATTCGCTTGCTTGTATCCTGTTATATACGCATACCAGTTGCACTTGTGCAACACTTCTAACAAATGTCTAAGAATTGTTGAAAAAAGAAAACAGAATTTGCTTTGGAAATATCTCTCTTTGCGAACGCGTTTTGCACTTAACGCTCTTCTTCTTTTTAGCATCATCATCCTTTGTGAATCATTGCTTCACCGGCGCTTGTTAAGCTTTTCAAAGTCAACTTTCACGCCTTCGAGCCATCTCTTTCTGGGGCGTTCTATTCGTCGACCTTCGACAGGGGGTAATTCAATTATCCAGTGCGTTTTTATAAATCTCATAAATCACAGTTTCGTTTTTTGCTAATAGTTTCAGCTCACGATTATATCTAATTCGATAGGTACCGTCTTCCAGTCTTATATGATATATAGACCTAATAATTTTTCTTTCAAATACCGTTAGCTGGAGAAAATGGTGCGGAAGCGCTAGTTGGATTCTGGAAGAATCACCACTTAGACCAACCGTTACCTGAACTACTCACAGTTTTTAACGTACATAGATCGCAACCATAGGTAGGCACGTTTTCTTGTGCACTCTCAAATGCACAGTCTCCGGTCAGGTCATCATGCGGGCCTGGATCGGACCATAAACTTCCTTTTCTCTGTGTTAATTCTTATCGCACTACAGGAAGAATTCTCGTTCAGTAACTAATGAGTATGTTCTACATTCATTCTTATGTACATCAGATACAAATACGAGTATTTCGAGCTTAAAAGCACCAAACGTCGCTTTAGAAAAGGAACTACTTGATAATGTCGAAATGCTTTTTGATCTACATGAGAGCCAAAAATACAAAACATAAAATACTCTGCTCTGATCAATAAGAAAACCAATGATCGTATTTATAAATGAGTACTCATTATAAAGGGTGGTTAAATTTCAAGGGCCGATGTGGAATGTGAACCACACCTAAACGTCAACGACATCGTTGGACTTCTTTCTTTGGGGTTATTTGAGAGGAAAGGTGTACGTCGATAAGCCAGCAACAATTGAAGAGCTAAAGGATGAGATAATTCGGCACATTAACGACATAGAACCTCAATTATGCCTCAGCGTCATCGAAAATTTGGACCATCGGATGGAGGTGTGCCGCGGCGGCCATTTGGCCAATATTTTATTTCACACGTAATTGAACTATACCAGTTTTATGATAATAAAGAGAAATGACAGTAATTTCCTAAAAAAATTGTATTTTATTCAAAATCAACACCAGCCCTTGAAACTTAACCACCCTTTAGATAAGGAACTATTTGCATTTGGTGGTCTTTGCAGGTGTGCCGCCGAGGCCGCGGCACCCATTTGGTCAATATTTTGTTTCATGCAGAATTGAGTTATATCTGTATTATCACAAGAAAGAGAAATGACAATAATTTAAAAACAATTGTATTCAGTTCACAATCAACACCGGCCCTTGAAACTTAACCACCCTTTATCATAATTTTTTTTATTTATCATTTTCGGCCTTAAAATTTTTACAAACGTTTTTTTGTAATACAATTTAACGCAAATTGCATTTAAATTATTTCATTAAAAAGTTCACATATTCAGTAATATAGGTATGTACAAAAATTCAACTTATTGTCACTTAAGGTAGCAGAGATACACATTTTTGAGCTCGTTTGCGTTCCACCGTGCGTCGTTTGGGGCGCGGAGTGTTGTTTCTGCAAGACAACGCACTTAGAATTTTATTGGCATTACTGAAATCAAAAGTAGTCTAAATTTGACTCCACAAGTACTTTCAATTTTTGAAAACTCAGTTGCGGAAAGGAAAACTTTCACACGACAGTGGGATGTTAATGGTCATTTGAACAAAAAATATTTTTAGAATATTTTTTCGGTGGCATAAGGAAATTATACGAGTATTCATGATGTGAAAAGTGTATTGAATATTGAACATCAAACAATACAAAACCATACTTCTCTTTCATTAAAGTTTAACATTACCATAGACTGAGAGCTTATCAGTCACTCTCGCGGCCTTAGGAAGGCCTATTGATATCTTCAACCAAACTGATGAGTTTTTTCTCCCATTTTCAACTTTAAAAAATCAGACCAGGTGTATGCAGATTCATGCACTTATTAGAACGCGCCTATTTAGCAAATGAGCACCGCTTATTCAATGCGGTAATAAATCAGATGTCTAAAACCATTTTCGTTTGCATTTTCGAGGGTATTAAAACTCAATAATAAAAGAGGAATTTGCATAATACTATCAGTTTCAGTAGCTGGTGTGCACATCCATAGTTCCATTATTGCACATGCACGCATGCAAGTCTCTTCTTTTCAACTACGGCGATGAAATATTTCACACAACACAATTTCCTGCTTTCGTTGTAGATAATTTCCGTTTAACGCGTTGGCATTAACGGGCTATATACCAAAATATTCCTCTTTGGTAAACCCATTCTTGCGCGGTACCAGATCCTGTCAACAGATTTTGTTAATTTATTTATGCTAAGATATGCAAACTGCGAGAAATGCAAAACACTCGAATATCTAAACAGTTTTGATAATTTTTCTTTTGTTTTAATTTTCATTATTTTTTTAATAAAGTTGTAGTTCGTTGTTTTAAATATCCAAATATGAGACTTTATACAAAAACTAGAAAAATGTTATAAATTTTCACCTAAGTTTTCAAAATTTTTATTCAGCATCAAAAAAGATAAGGTACGCAGTTTTAAAGGACATTGAATTTGAGTGTACAGGGTCCGGCACTCGAAGTGTACCCAATTACCAAAACATGGTTACAAATTTAATCTTTAAAATAATAGCCATCGCTAGTGACACATTTTTCCCATCTCCCAGGCAATTTGTGGATGCCGCGCCAAAAAAATTGGCCGTCTTTGAGCGCAAACCAAGCCGCCATCGATCCATTTTTTGGCTTCTTCGTGCGAATTGAAGGTTTGCTCGGAAAATGCGTGGCCCATCGATGCAAACAAATGGTAATCGGAAGGCGCCAAGTCTGGTGAGTGAGCCGCATGCACCAGCGGCTCCCAATCGTACGTCTCCACCGATTCCCGGGTCGCTCTTGTTCGATGTGGCGGTGCATTGTCATCAAGTCAGTTCATGCGGCACCCATCTTCCGACCTTTAAAATCATGCCCATATCTTTCAAATGTTTGGAAATGGTTTCTTGGGTCACTCCCAACTGTTCTGCCATCATTTGTTGCGTTTGACCATCATCTTCATCCAACAATGCTTGCAATTCGGCGTCCTCAAACTTTTTCGGGGGCCGGCCACGGTCCTCGTTCTCCACGCTAAAATCACCACTTCGGAATTTTTCAAACCACCTGAAGCTCTGTGCTCTACTTAGAGCATGTCCTCCATAAGCTTCTATAAGCATTTGATGAGCTTGAGAAGCGTTTTTCTTCAATTGATAACAGAAAATCAACGACAAAAATGCATTGTTGTATGAAACGTAAAAACAATGAACTGAATATTGTTGACAGATGACAGACGAAAAAAATAAGACATTTGGGAAGGTTTAAAAATACTCCTAGCGACACCTATGGACTACATAGCTCATTTCATAGGTATATACCTGGTAAAAAGGACATACAATTAGTTTGGAAAAATACTTTTATTCAAAGTGAGGAATATGTGAAAATAATACAAAATAAAGAATCAATTTACTTTTGCTCGATATAACCACACTTTTCCTTGACTATGGGCTTGAGACGGTCCAGAAACGAGTCGCAAGCTGCCCGAATGTGACTTGCAGATATTTTGGCCCACTCGCTGACAAGGCCTTTTTTCAGCATCCCGAGGCTGGTGAATCTTTTAGTCCGGACCTTGCTCTCCAAAATGGCCCAAAGAGAATAATCCATCGGATTCGCATCAGGTGATTTTGTGAGCCATTGTGTGGACCTTATAAAGTTTGGAACGTTGTTTTTAAGCCATTCTTGGTTCACTCGAGCTTTGTGAGACGGTGCTGTGTCCTGCTGAAACGTCCATGGTCTGTCACCAAAATGTTTGTCCGCTCACGGCTTTAAAACAACCTCCAGAACACTTTCCCGATAACTTCTTCGGTTCCCGAAACAACTCCTTCGCTGTCTCAAGTCTGATTTGTTGCAGCTTTGATGTGAGATCATGCGGCTTTTGGATCTTGTAAGGATTGACTTTGAGATAATTTTTCAGTATGGATGGATGCTTCGCCCAGATATTTTCAGTTTTTTCGCCATTTGATTGGCACTTCGTCGGGGATTTCGTTCACGTCGCTTCTTCACTTTTTGAACCATTTCACGTGACGTTGCAGTCTTTTGATGACCACCTCCATGACGTTTCGCGATGCTACCAAAATCATTGTAACGACTAATGGTGCGATGAACAAAAACTTAATTTACTTTAAGGTGCTCGAGCTCACGAACAAGCGCAGGTAATGATTTTCCAGCCAAATATAATGCAATCACAATTTTACGTTTGAGATCCATTACTGATTTTATTTTTTTCGCGTTTACTCTTAGTAAAATGTGTCCGCGTCCTTGTAAACAATATTCGGGTCTGTCATTTAGCCAACTAACAGACAGCTGATGTCCGTGTATCAGCTGCACGCGCGGTCTGAAGTTGATTACACTTCGAGTGCCGGATTCTGTATTTCTAAGTTGTTATATATGTCGCTTGTGCGTTCGAAGTTGGAATACACCGTCTCTATTTGACCGTATTGTCAGTTTAGGAGGCCTGAACGTGTCCAGAAAGCTCTTGTGCGTGGTATTTGGCATTCTTCGGATTTCACTGAAGCAATTTCTTCCAATGAAAGTCAGTGCTCACTCATTCATCTAAAGCCAATAGATATTAGAAACTCTATTCTCTCCCTCACTTTCATTTTCGATTTGATAAGTGGGGTCTTTGACTCCCCATTGCTACGCGAGAAATTTTATTTCAACATTCCCCAGTGAAGCTTACGAAATCATGATATTTTCTCGCTGGGGGTATTTAGAACTAATTATGTTTCCAATGCTCCGACTTCTAGAACTTCGAGAGAATTTACTTCGTTTTCAAATCACATTAACCTAGGTTTTCCTTCAACAAAACACCACTTCAAATTCAAATACTTTCGGTATGTTAAGGCTAAATTTCACCCGTCCCTCTGATGTTATAAACTATAACTCTTGTTTTCTATAACAGCCAGCATAATCAAATTTTATCATTCTTAAATCTGTGCGAGTATACAAAGTTCAATTCGGACCGAATTAAGTCCTTCCTTGCTTGTTGAAATATAATTTTGATGAAGTGTGTTTCAATTTTCGAGTATTCACATAATGAAACGTCTGTGGCTGCCTACTATCCGTGGTTGACACTCAGCAGAAGGTTTTGATTGCTCCATTCGAAGTGAACATGTAAATCAGTGTGGCAGCAAGGACAAACCTTCAATCAACACGACGTGTGTGTATGTGCTTGTAATTGCAGAGTTCGATAATTTACCAGCAACACATGTGTAGGGTGACCAATTTGGAGGTAACAGATTTTAAATTGAAATATAACAACGAAAATTCCAATTGATTGGGCAACATTTACTATTTTTGTGTAGAACCACTCATGAAAATTTATTTCTTTAAATAATATCTTTCAAATGTTTGCCGCAACTGTGCCGTAATTCGGCCACCCGTAAACAGCAATTTCGAATGACTTGCAATTCGCTGGAGGACTTCGGTTGGTATCTCGTGAACAACTTTAGTAATATTGCCCTTCAATGCCTCAATCGAAGCTGGTTTATTCGCAAAGCATTTCGACCTTACATACACATTACAAATAAAAGTCCAAAGTTGTGATATCACACGATCTTGGTGGCCAATGCACTGCTACGAGACGAGAGATAAATTGCTCACCGAAAAGACGACGTAGCAAATCCGTCAAACAATGGATGTATGGCTATATGGCAAGCAGCGTCGTCTTATTGGAAGCAGTTTTTCCAGTTATGGGGATCAAGGGCTTCAATTTTTGGCATCAAAAAGTAGTTTATCATGGCGCGATAGCGTTCGCCATTCACTGTTACATTGGCATCAGCCTCGTCTTCGAAGAAATATGGGTCGATGATTCCTCCAGCTCATAGGCCATACCAAACGGTTGTTTTCAATAGATGTTATGGCTGTTGTTGAATGGCTTAGGGTTGGTCTTCAGCTCAAATACCGCAATTTTTTTATTGACGTAGCCATTAAGCCAAGAGTGGGTCTCATCGCTGAACAAATTTCACGTCCCAAAATGCGAATTTTGGCAAGTTTGTCGAGATCTCCTCGACTGATATTAGGACGCTTTGGAAGATCGGCTGGCTTCAAATCTTTGGCTAGGGGTATTTTGTATACATGCAAACCAGGTTCTTTGTGTAAAATTGCCCAAGTAGTGCTATAAGGCGCCGAATCGATTATTTTGGGTCTTCAGCAAATTTCTCATTTACAGCCACAATATTCTTTTCACTTCGGGATGTACGTGGCTTAATTGGTCGAGTATCATTACCATATATGTCAGTATATTTTATTATACAAAAATTACTATGAAAAGTTCACACCTTCAAAGAAATTTCCTATAATCGATGTTCTATATAGGTATGACCGTTAAACTTTTCAGCAGGATACTCTTGCAACTGCTTCTTTCGAAGTAATAGGCAATAGATGCGCCACGGAGCCCAGAACCAATCAGCAGAAAAAATGCCGTATTGATACACAACTTGTATATTACATAGAACCACTACTTTTTATTAATCGAATTATCTTGATTTAACTATGAGTCTGCCTATGTCGTCTATTTCCTTTCTGCATTTTTTTCAAGCTAACCATCGAGAATTTCCCCAGTATCCTATACAGTGGCCACTCACACAGATAGTGAAATGCTGTTTACTCAGATTTTTTTACATACAGGGCTGCACATATTCGACGGATCCGACGGATTTCGATTACTCTTTGGGCCCATTCCAATCGACGAGGCTTGTCCGCAGGCAACAACCTTTGCGTCAATTGAATCTTTTACGGGAATAAATGCAAATCAATGCGGATAATTCGTTGTAAAGTGGTCCGAGCAATGCCCAACTGCTGAGAACGGCGATTTTGGGTTGTCCTTGGCAACGGCTTGGTCGGTTTTGATTTGACCTCTTTGGATTAGAAAGAGCATCACCAGTCGAAAACCTTTCGTACACACGTTTAATGGTGCTCTTAGAAGGCGCACTTATTAATTTTTTATACGCATGTTGAGTTTCACAATTGACTTCTTTTATTGAATGTAAATTTCAACAATTTGGGAGCGCTTGTGTAGCGTGTACTGTTCCATGGTAAAAATTTGCTTGGATTGACGCTTCCAACGCGATATGTCATTAAGCGATCTGACGTCTCTGTCAAAAGATACAGGGTTGCCAGATGGGTCCGTCGAATATTGACAACCCTGAACACCTTCTTCATCTATCGTTATATGGCCACTCCATCTTGCTGGTATGGTTTCCCAAAAGTCAGTGGCCGGTTCTTGTTGACTGAATCCGGAGGATGTCGCTTGTGGCTTTCTTAACAACTCGTCAGTGCTGGACTTGTTGAAATTGAGCCACGTCTGTTTGACTATTTTGTAAGTATCCTTGTTAGTCCATCTGTCATCTGTCGACCTCCATCTGAAATAACGAGCAAATCTCTCTTTTGTGCGAGCTTTGGGTACAGCCTATTTCTATCGCTTCGGATTCATTATAGGATGCCAGCAGTCTTGCCAGTTCATCTCATTTCCGTCTATGTTCCTGTGGCAAGGCCCCCAGATGAGAGTGATGTCTGTCGTGCGCGCTAAGTTCTTCCTTGCATTTTCTGACAATTTTTGAATTGGTTGTAGATGACTTTAAAGCTAAAATGGCTGCTTGACTATCTTAAAAAATGCATACGTCCGATAATTGTTCGGTGTTGAATGGTTTTTAATTATCTTGCAAGCTTTCTTATCACGAAAACTTCTGCTTGAAAAATATTATTTCAGGTCCCCAGGCGAAAGGGCTTGGCAGTTTCGAGGTATTTCGAATATACACCGGCGTCAACGCCGATGGTAGGCTGCTACCTTCACTCCTCTTTAATGACTTCAGAACTCGCAAAGTATACGAAGAAGCTACTGATATTTCTTTTAGACAGCACATGTAGGGGCATGGTCGTGAGAGCCGCAACTTTGTTGCAACAAGGGACACCGCGGGAAGGTGAAGGTTGGCATTAACCCAGAAGGGCTTTTTAAGTCGCTCGGGCTGTATCGAGTGTGATCTAACAAAGTGATTAAACGAGTAACAAAAGTAAGGATTTTTGATGCTTGTGTAAAATCAGTTCTACTCTATGGGGGCGAAAGGTGGAACTTAAAGCAAAAATCGGCAAGAAAACGGCAGTCATTTCTAAAAAGAAGATTGCGGCATTTGGTGACCACGAAACTTTTCTAGCGAACATCTGTTGGCATCTAGCCATATAATAAAAAACAGTTCAAAAGAAAACTCTGCGTTGAAAGTATAAATGGATCGGACACACACTTCGAAAAAACTCATTCAGCTTCGCAGTGGAATCCAGAAGAATCAAAAAATATTGGCCGGTCTAAATTGACCTGGTGAAGTTGTACTAATAAGGAGGTCAGCCAATCATGCAACGAACTGAAATATGTAGCAAGAAACCGTGATTTGTGGAAATCTTTTGTGGATAGACCAAGTTCTAATTACGATGTGGATTGTAATATTGGAACGTGTCGTTAATAATAATAATAAAAACAACTTTGAAAGATTCAAAACGAAAGTTTAAAGGCGATAGTTTCACGTACATGGATGTATATTTGGGTTGTATAGGGGCATTTAGTTTTCACAGCGCTAGGCTACATTAAATCATATCCTTTACAACAAATAAGAACTGCTTCAGAGATATTATAAGTAAAGGAAAAAGACTGTACGAATTTATGATTTTCTAGAGATCGCAGACATATAAGCATAACAAGCAAAAGGAGACCTTGGGCAACATTTTTGGAATACTTTCGATGCAATTAATGGTGAGCTGATTGAAAGGTATTCAAATCACAAGAAACCACATTTTCCTGCTGAAAAAAAGCTATAAAAAACCATATTTATGCCCAGGTGTTAAAATAAAATATTTTAAAACCCATATGTAGTGAATTAAAGTCCGTAGCTCACAAATTACAGTACACGCAAAGTAGCAGTACCGATGAACGTACAACAAGCAAAAGCAAATGTGACGATTGACAGTTAGGACACACAATACCACCCTCAACCATAGAGCTGAATATTAAAATCGAATACAAGCCAGCCCAAGCAAATGCTAACGCTCGCTGAAAGCTCAATTGCTACCGGAAGCGCCATTGCAAATGACACTATGACAGGACACTATGATAGCTACACCGGAAATTTAGCGGAAAACTCAAAAGGAAGGGGATGTGTCTGCCGCCATAGGCGCAGATGGTTTTTCAATGTGAGCGAAGTATTTATTAGAAAATAAAGGCATTGACTAAGGTATTGCTGTAGTATCGAATAGGTAAACGTTGGCATTTTTGGCATAATTTTATGATTTTGAAGCACTATTTAAGTGGAATTTACAAGTGATGATGTTTTTAATTAATTACAATAATACTGAGTTAGGGAATTAGTTCATAGCGCTTTTATATTTACTTTTATTTTACAACGATTTGTTTGCTGTTTGGCCAAGGGTAACAATTCATTCGATATAACTTTTTCTGCTCTGCAAAACTATGTTAATTGTATTTTTGGGTTTTCTAATTTTTTATGGGTTATCTTATTTTTCGTGAGTTATCTAATTTTATGCGGCCGCTGTACTCGAATGGGTTGGTGCGTCACTACCATTCGGAATTCAGAGAGAACATATGTAGATTCAAATCTCGATGAAACACCAATAATAAAGAGAAAGTTTTTCTTTTTCAGAATATTTCTGTCATGAAAAAGCTCCTCTGCTGTCCAAAGACGGCGTAAAACTGTAAACATCAAGACTTCATCTTATTCTCGATTGATTCGATAGCCGCTTAAGCGATTTTAGACAAGCTTAACAACGCGTGGTTTCTTTCTCGTGCAGCTGGTCACAACAAGTGAAGCCAAGTGAGTAACTACTGTATTATTGGTATAATTTTTTTATACAAATTTATTTTTCCTGCTAATATTAAAAATGTGAAAAATTGTATGTTTGTTGACTTGTAAGTTTAGATATTTGAGACTCAAATACGCGAAAATCAAACCGGCTAAACGGATTTGCTTGCAATTTTGCACGCAGCCAATTTGTTGTCTGGATTGAAAAATGAGCTACGTTTTTGAGAAAGTTGACACCTGCTAGAAAAGTTCAATTACATATTACAATACAGATGTCAAACGACAAAAGAGAGCTTAACTTTCAAAATATTTTTAAAGAGGGTTGCCACCTGTTTGAAAAATAAAGCTTAATTAAAAGTAAAAACATAAAAGAAATATAAAAATATGCATAGTCAGGTGTTCAGTGGTACTTTGAAAATATTTTTTTAACAAGGGTTGCCACCTGTTTGAAAAAAAAGCTCAATTAAAACTAAAAACATGAAAGAAATATAAAAATATGGGTGGTCAGGGGTTCAGTGGTACTTTGAAAATATTTTTTAAGAGGGTTACCACCTGTTTGAAAAATTCAGCTCAATTATAAGTAAAAACATGAAAAAAATATAAAATTATAGGTGGTCAGGGGTTAGTTAAGTGGTACTTTGAAAATATTTTTAAGAGGGTTGCCACCTGTTTGAAAAATTAAGCTCAATTGAAAATAAAAACATAAAAGAAATATAAAAATTTGGGTGTTCAGAGAAAGGGGTTGGAAATTTTGAGATTTATATTTTTAAATAAAAATAAATAATACATTTGGTTTAAAATCTAGATTTAATAAATTAAATAATTAATAATGAATCAAATAAGTAAAATTAAAATAATTCCGTATGGAAGCAAAATGAAAAAAAATCAAAGAAAACTTATTTAAAACAAATATGTTTGCCAACAGAGATGTCACCTGTTTTAAAGGATTGTTCATTCAAGTTAATAAATAAATAAATTCAAGTTAATAAATTAATAAATAAATAAATAAATAAATATAATAAAATTTCTATGTATTATTCCATAGAGTTGCCACCTGTGGAAAAACTATATTAAATTCAACAAATCGAGTATATTACGGGATTTCATACGTCCAGCAATTTCAAAAAGTCGATTTTTTCGATATTTCGAAAGTATAGTATCTTAAGAATACACTGTGAGATTTTCATGCGGAAATTCCCAATATTCTAGCTTCTACGCGCTCCTGTACCTCAAACTTAAAACTCGTTTTTCTGGAAACTACAGGTTGGGCCAAATAAGATCTACCAATTTTAAGCACAAATAACTTTTTTATTTTTTGACATATTTATTTTTCTCTTTTTGTAGGTTATAATTGAATTGTTGGAAATTTATTATGGAACCCTACAGTACAACACAATGCGTTAAAATTATCGGGTTATTCTATTCGTACACAATTAGCCACACAAATTGATTCTTTAAATAATGTTTTGATGTCGGATAAAGCGCATTTCCATTTAAATGGTTATGTCAACAAACAAAACTGTAGATTGTGGGCCTCTGGAAATCCACGGGCAACACACCAACATCAGTTGCACCCATCTAAATGTACTGTTTGGTGCGGTGTTATGGCCACTAGAGTTATAGAGTTAGCGGTGCATATTTCTTCGAAAATGTGGATGAAATGCCGGAATCGATTTCAGGAGCTTCTTACAGAACATTGATTGAACACTTTTTGCGGCCAATGGCGGAGCAGTAACCTAATTTGTGGTTTCAACAAGATGGAGCAACTGCGCATACTGCTAGGCACTAGTCTTTAGTCATTAGTAGGTCTTATTTGGCCCAGCCTGTACTTTTACCGGCACGGTCTGCATGATAACTCATACAGATTTTAATATTTTTTGATGCGATTTTTTTTTTATATTCGAACAAATTTTCTCTATAAATTTGATTTTTGATATTTTTATTAATATAAATTGCAAAATTTCTCGAAATTCAAAAATCCGGCTCGACAGACTATAACTACAACTTTATTTAACAAGAATTTTTTTTTATTTTCTACAGATCCATCAACATTTCAAGGGGAAATGATGCCGACCGTGGAGCAATTTTTTTTTCATTGTACTTTGGGTTACGAGCATTTGGGTAAACTAATTTTTGTGCAGAAAAATAAAAATACATTTTTTTATAAAGTTTAAGTACTAATAAAAAATGTATAACTTTTTTCAAATTTATTTCTATTGTTACCTCTTCTAAAAACAGTTTTTTAAGCGCATTTGGACGTATGTAACCCTTTAATAAATACTCTTTGGAGGTTTCGAAAATTTCTCAAAACTTTCCAAGTATTACGCTTAAAAAAGATATTTTATTAATAAAGGGTCTTCCAAAAGACGCGTCTAGATATTGTTTTAGAATAAAACACGTAAAAATTTAATTTATTGCACGTTTCACTATTTTTATTCAAAACCCGGTTCCTAACAATTCTATATGAAAAATTTACATCATTTAAATATCCACAGGTAAAATCTGTTAATCTGTCGATTTATGAACGATTTATGAATTTATGAATAAATATTTGATTTGAGAACATCGAGATTTCGATGTTGAAGGCTATTCAGCAATACTTTGTTCTACAGCAGTAATATTCTGAGCAGAGCGCATCTAGCTTTTGGTCGGCCAGTCCTTTTTCGATCCTCTCCACAACCAGTTCCTTGAAATTTTTCACCAACCTTTGAATTGTCGACTCATTCGGATGACTATTTCCATAAAAAAAAAAATCACTAATTTTTCGGTACGCTGTTCTTAAATGTCATCCATTTTCATAATAAGTTTCAATAAATTTAACGCTCTGTTCTAGCGCGTAAAATTGTAATCAGTCCACTTAACGAATGGCAAAGTTCATCACATATCCTAGGAAAATGTACCGTCTATGTTTTTATTTATTTTATTTTTATTATTCCCTACTGCCAACTAAGCAACACTTTTCAATGACCTTTTCTATTTAGTGCAATTATTCAACGCGATGACAAAATTTTTTTTGCAGAAATGGGCGATGCCACCGCACACTTTTGGGTAAATGCGAGTGTCTCGATAAAATTAAGTCTTTCGCACTCACACAGATAAAAAGAAGCACAGTGCAAGCGGTAGTTAGTATAGCAGTGATCTCGCTCGCTGAATGTTACTGTGTACTTCTTAGTCTTTTCAACATTACTCCCAGATTTTTTTTGAAGAAATAAATATTATACCGTTATAATAAAGATGAGTGAGACAAATAATGTGAGTGAGGAAAGCAGTGATGATTCTTCAACACGCTCTACCTACAGAAATTCTGGGTCAAGAAGACGTTTATCGTTCTCCTCGAATTCATCGGCTTGCAATAGTACAAACTCAACAAACACATTGATTGGGAGAAAAAGAAGTCGTAAGTGGACATAGCTCGGCGGCCGCCGTGGCCGAATGGATTGGTGCGTGACTACCATTCGGAATTCAGAGAGAGAACGTCGGTTCGCGGCCAAAAACCCAAAAACGGTGTACGCGCCAATTACATATATATGTATAAGTGGACACAGCTATTTGCCCAATGACTCAGATTTTGCCATTGTTGAGTCATGTGCGGAAAAAAAAAAATCAAAACATTTTTTCACCAGATGATTGGTACCATATAATCAAAACATGTAAAAAGAAAGCGCCGATTCATCTAATCCGAATGACTCACCAAGATTTTTTGTCAACAAAACCTATAGAACTGTCTATCATAAACAGAAAAGTAACTGTCACAGGGGTTCCAGTAAACTGGCTTAAAATACGCTGGATAAAGTTAGAATGGTCCAAAGTCTATCTCATACAATTCAAATATGACTATAATGAAGATACAGAATTTCAAGCCATTAATATAAGTAAATCTTTAGTGGGTAGACCGCAAAGTTTGAAAAATATACAATAGATCAGCCTTTATTATATCCTAAAGGTAGAGCTGTGACAAAGGAAAAATGGAGAGATATGATAGACCTGCTAAAATTCCTTCCTCCTGCTAAACACGGTTACTAAAGAACACGATTATAAGAACTTGTCAACAAATCGAAATGACGTATTTTCGCAGATGAAGAAGACATTATTTATAATCATTTCCACGGCAGTCAGTTCTACCTTACCGAAACGAGGCCACTCCAGCAGCATTCCCCGTATGTTAGTATGGGGAATGTTTATGCTGCTACAACAACAACAACATTATTTATAATATTGCTGAATCATCCAACATTCATTTTTATGGAAAAGCTGTGATGTATAATAACTAACTTTTTCTGTAATAAAAACGTAAAAATCAAAAGACTAAATTTAAATAACTTTATTACTTTTTTCATTTGCCAAATCGGTTAACTCCATCAGTCACATAAAAACTGTAACATTACTGACGATTGTTTGTTGGCTATTCTTTCTTCTTAATTTTATATACCGTTAGATGAAAGCTATATCTGCAATTATGCATTCCTCCACATTATATATTTGAATTCATATTACCAGAGGAATTTTTAAAAACAATAAACATTACATCATCGCGTTTCTCAACTTTTCGTTTTATGGAGTTAATCGATGTGTGCACTGAGCGGCTCAAATATTACTCAGATTGTGCACGTCAGCTTTTTATTTGTCAATTTTAAGTTAGATCAGGTAAGCCAGGTTGCTGGTCTAAGTCAAAACACTCGGTGACCCTAAGGCACATTGTGATACCTGCATTTGATTTCCATCTCTTAACTGCAAAAACCACTTGGCTTTTTTTAAGAAGCACCAATGAAGCATTGTTCAAATTTCCCAGTTCTTCAATCGCAATACTCGCCAATATATTTGTCACGGCTTCTGTCAAATGCAGGGCATTCACAGCGGAGATGTTGTATTCTCTAAAGATTTTCTTCATCTCTACAACTCCCACAGAAGTCATTGTGAGGTACACACATTTTACTGCCCGGCACCCTTTGCAGTACAGTGCCCCGTTCAAGCCGCTGTGAGGGCGCTAGTAGTTGATCTAACCAGACATTTTGTCTTTTTCAGATTCAGATTTGGTCAGAGCGCTTTGGCGATCCTGCAGTTAGTAGTCAGAGGCCAACTGCTATTGGTTCCGCGCACAGTTCGTTTAGAGGAGTGCTTATATCCTTTACCACTCGCTGAAGGTCGAGCTCAGAACCTTTTCTTGCACTTCTTAAGACTAAATTTCCGTCCGTTTGCTTTTAAAAATTAACAGTCAGCCCATATTAAATTTTACTAAATTATGCTTAAGTTGTGTTCGGTCCGTGGCGAATTTAACACTTTTGTGCTGGTTTTTAAACAGCTGCGTTTATTGCGTAAGTAAATCTCTTTGTGAGATTTAAATTTCAATTTAAAACTGTTGATATTTTAATTTCAGGTTAATGCCAGTTAAACTAATAAATTTGCGTTTAATTATTCTGCCATAATAAAATATGTAAATCGGCTTTGAGGGTAAGTTTTCGCTGCTCAAAACTAATTGCTGCGGCTAATTAATATGCAAACATTTAAATATAGTAAACTTTTAGTTACGAATTCTACTTTATATGCATATTTAATGGACATTTATTGTGTTATTCATTTTTTTTTTCGTTTTCTTTTATTACAGGAAAAAAGGAATATTTTTTTTGCCAAAGGATTTATGGCGACAACTTTTAGGTTCGTTTCATTTTCTTTTTCGGACTCGCGGTTATTCGGGACTAATTGTTGTAAATAATGGGTTAAGGCAAAAATAGTCCACAGTCGACAATGCATTTTATTACATTGTATTTAAATGATGATGATAATCACAGATGAAGTTCACGTGTCTCAAAGTGTACGAAACAAGTCAGAGATCTACTGCAACAATTGAAATATGGAGCTTGGAGAGATCAGCAATAATGGTGTTAAGACAAGGCAGAGAATTATCGCGTCGGAAAAAATGGCAATTTAACTACAAATTAATATTATTGTCTGCGAGTAGTACTGACGCCCCTAAAATGAACTTTCAAAAACACCTTACGAAGCGTAACACTTCAGCAAAAATTAGTATAAATGCCGCTTGAACAAGCTTCTTTTCTAAAGAAGATATAAATTTCAGCTCAAAATGGCAAATGCTTCAATCCATTTTTTTTACTTTGTTAAAAAAATTGTAAGACTTCCAAAATGCTCGCTTACTTATGCCATACTACTGGAAACGAATATGGAAAGAAGGCACATCTACACAAAGAACAGCAGCCAAAGGCTTTCACAGAAATAAAAGACTTCCACAGCAGCCAAAGACTTTCGCAGCAACAAAATACTTTCACATAATCTGGCATTGAAAGTATTGCGAAAAAACATATTATCGGCTGAATCACTTAATAAAATAGGAATTGAATTCAATTTAGGATGGGATGATAGAGATTAGATCTCAGATCTCCGATTAGACCCACTTGTTTTGCAAAGGAAGAACAAGAAACGCTTATAAAGATGAGGAATAATAAAATTCGAAATAGAGTGAGGGGACGGTCCAAAAAAGTGCAGAAAAAATATATAATGGGTTAGGGGTAGTCAGAGGTCCGAAAAATGATGATTTTCAATCATTTTTGTTTGCTAGTCAATTGCTTTATTTTACAAAAATAAAAACACAGCATTAATGCATCGTGTTTCAACTTGACTTTAGCAAAATTTCCAAAAAAAAATTAATAGTTTTAAAAGTTATTGCTGTTTGTGTGGAGCCCGTTTTCTAGAAGTCCCTTGGGGAGATCGTCACAAGTCCCTGGACATTCACCTAAAATCAATCGGACAAGAAAAATTAGTTTTATTAATAGATAATCTTCTGCGTGGCAGCCGCCGTAGCCGAATGGGTTGGTGCGTGACTACCATTCGGAATTCACAGAGAGAACGTCGGTTCGAATCTCGGTGAAACACCAAAATTAAGAAAAAGATTTTGATGTGAAACATCTATGGGCTCACTTGTAAACCGAATCGTTGGCGTGGCGACGCTTGCCGTGCCACGCTATACTAAGGTATACAAATATATATGAGTAGTATGAGAAGTGCTAAGCAAGCCAATTTCAAAGGAACAACTCACAAATGATGTGGGTTAAAGTGTGTTAGTATGTGTGCCATTTTAGAGAGACAAATGTAGAGTTGCTAAAGAGCGACAAGTTGGATGCTCGTGAGTGCTTAGTAAATGTTGATGCATTATGTGTTTTTGAATGTGTTCGGTAATTTGCTATGTAGATAATAGGAAGCCGATTACAGAGAATTCATGGGAAACTGGAAGGCTGGCTCGAGTGGGCACCTTTGAGGCGCGATCTCTCTGCGAAGAAATGACGAAGCTCAGTGTTTGAGTTGAGGTCACAGAAAGCAGAGCCACCGCAGAAAGAAATTTCATTACTCAATTATTTAAACCAAGTGGAACTATTTTGCAATGCCAAATTTATTGCTTTATTAATTCAAAATGGAAGGTGCAAACGTATTTAATAGCAAATTCGAGATATGCCAGCTCGTAATGAGCAAAAGTTGAAATTGAACAAAAAGTTTAAGCCTATGGATGAAGGCATATTTTAAAGACACATTTTGATTATCATACAAAGTGACACAAAATTAATCATGCTATTGGATTATTTATATTTTTTACAAATAGTGCAGTACGTCAATCATAATTGAAATTTGTGAAGTGTAGAGCTGCTGCATAAAAACAGACAAGCAATGGCGGGCGTAAAGGTCAAAAGTCATCACTCAATATAATTTCTTTATTTATTATTTTTTTAATTTTATTTAATAATTTTCAAATACAAAACTGGATAATTAATTTTGCGCCACCAGAAACGTCAAAAAATGTCATCACTCAAAGCCATTTTTTTTTAAATTTCTTTTTAATTTATTTAATAATTTTCAAATACAAAACTGGATGATTAATTTTGCACCACCTGAAAATTCTAAAAATTTCAGCACTCAAAACACACTTCAAAAAGAATTTCAATTGCAAATCAACAACAATCCAAGAGAATCGACTACCAAATATGGAACAACAATAGATGCTGTATTTGTGAGATATCTTGATAATATTTCATCCAATACTTTTGTAACGTACTTTAGTTATCATCGACCTATCGTCACAGTAATACCGGCAGAGAAAAACATCGAATATAACTATTACTGAAGTCACAGATGAAAATATTTAAATTGTGGCTTGATATTAACATCGAATTTTGCTATCACATGTAAATAAATGTTTATTAAATAAAGTTACCATTTTCTGTAAGAAATTCGTAATACTTCATTTTTTCATTAAGCTATATTTAATTCCTGTAATAATATTATCTTTTATACATATTACTTATACAGACACGATGTTTCACATCTGCCAGGCGTCCCATGACTACTCACATTTTTTCTAATAGCGGTCACCCCTTGGCAGGCAATGACAAATCTCATAAAAATATTTGCCGTTCGGAGTCGGCTTGAAACTGTAGGTACCTCCATTTGTGGAGCAAAATCAAGACGCACACCACAAATAGGAAGAGGAGCTCGGCCAAACACCCAAAAAGGGTGTACACGCCAATTATATACATATATATATAATCTTCTTCGTGATCGAAGCTTTTTGTTTCAAAATTAGCAATATGGCGGCCTCAGGGAATATTTTTCAAATTTTCGTGAAAAACATCGAGAGCTAATTATTAAAAAAAAATCCAAATTTTTTAAGAAAAAAATGCTCCGATCAGGCACGAGTTTTTATGTTTTTCGAAAGCAGTATAAATTTTATTGAAACTACTAAGCGGTTTTTAACTTACAGTGATCACCAATTCAAAAAACATAGTTTTGAGGAAAACGCATTTAAAGTTTTGCTATCGATTTATGTAGAACTGGTACGGCCCTTGTCCGGCATTGGAACACAGAGAAGGCATGGACATCGATCCAACGATTTTCTCCATGCCCCTTGACTCCATGCCATCAAGAGTCGTACTGGAAAATAGATACAGTGTAGTGCTACTAGAGGCTCAGTTGTGGTCAAACTCAGAAAATGAGGCCGTCAAACACTGTTTTCACATTTTTACGGATGGCTCCAGGACCGAGCATGGCTCCGGCCCTGGGGTCTACGTGGAATCCAGCGGGACAAAACTGCACTTTTCTCTTGGAATGCATGCACCTCAAGCGGAGGTGTATGCGGTTCAAGAAGCGATGAACTTTGTTGTGGAAAAACGATGGAGAGGCAGATCTATATGTGTCTGCAGCGACAGCCAAGCTGCGCTTATGGCCTTAGACAGCCCTCCAACCACATCAGGGGTAGTGAAGTCCTGTAAATCCAGGCTGAACTATTTCGGTAGACATAATAGCCTGATGCTAAC
Organism: Anastrepha ludens; assembly: GCF_028408465.1. Lineage (NCBI taxonomy): Eukaryota > Metazoa > Arthropoda > Insecta > Diptera > Tephritidae > Anastrepha > Anastrepha ludens. The sequence goes on from NC_071500.1 coordinate 17,249,284, forward strand.
ATGGGTCCCGGGACACGTGGGCATCGCGGGTAACGAGACCTCTGACTCCTTAGCTAAGATGGGCTCTGAGGCCAACTTCTTTGGCCCAGAGCCCGTTTTGCCACTCCCTTCTGCGGCCATCACGGCCACGGTTAGCAAATGGGTAACTACTACCTACAAGCGAGCTTGGCAGGCTGAGAGAGGCTGCAGATAGACAAAACTGATGTTACCTGTCATGTCCGATCGACTGTCGCAAACCCTTCTGTCATTAAGCAGAGGGGAGTGCAGACGGCTGGTTGGACTGATGACGGGCCACTTTCTGTGGGCAAAGCACATGGAAAGTTTGGGCATCTCAGACAGTGTACTCTGCCCAGCTTGTGAAGAGGAGGATGAGACGGCGGACCACTTCCTGTGTGTCTGCCCCGCCTTCGCTCGAATCAGGTTTGAGGTCTTTGGCACTGATGTGTTAAGAAGCGACCATCTTGGCTCCTTGGCACCACAAGATCTACTCAGATTTCTTCGGAGATCGGGTAGATTTAAAGAAAATTGAAAGGGAATCCAAGTGTAGTACAATGGACTCAATTAATGTCTGAGTGCTGCACTTGCTAGTTGTCCCGACAAAAAAAAAAAAAAACAAAAAAAAAAAAAAAAAATCCTATTAAGAACATTTTATTTGGTATTTCCTTAAAGTAAATGGTAAAACTAGAAATATAATATATATTTTTAAGTGCATATTCATACGAGTATATGTGAGTTTATATATACTTACATGTGTGCGTGTATACTTATATGTATTTGTATACTTAAATGTATGTTTATCCGAATAATGCTGAAAATCAAGTCAACTACTTGCATAACTTTTGGTTTGGCTTGGTTGTTGCCGCCGTTGGCATTGTTGTTGACCAGTTGACGCACAAAATGCTCTCACATTAATTCAAGTACTGCAAAATTATGAGTGGAAAGTTTTTTATGATGCTTAATGGGTAAATACTGTCAACAACAGACGCGTTGCTGCATGGCATTCGAAAGTTGGCAAACCAAAAAAAAAAAACAAAATAATAATAAAATTAAAGGGAAAAAATATTAAAATAAGTTTAAAATACGAAACAGGACAGCACTTGCTGCAGCATTGCAGTTTTGGTTTGACGCTGACGCATGTGCATTTCGCTGATTTATAATGAAATTATGCTAAAATATATGTATGAGGAAGGGTACACAACTTTGCAGCAACGAGCAACAATAATAAAAAAAAAAAAAAACTATATACTGGGAAACTGTTGCCAGCAATCAGCGCAGTGTACAGTGTTTTGAGTAGTGAAACAATTTCCGAATTTGAATATTATACAATAGCAATACAAATCTAAAGCATAGTAAATTCATCCCATATTACGTATTTTTACTTTTTTACTTATGCAAGTGAGTATTTGTGGACTACGAACGGTGACTAATTTGCGACTGCTTTAGCCGCTTTATGCAGCCGATAAAGTTTATCAGATTTTTGATATCAAGACCTGCTATGCGGGCGCAAAAAAGAAGTGAGAACTAAGATGGTGAAATCTTAGTACCGCGCGAGCGGGGCAGTTAAGGAGGCAGGCGCTGAGATGATTCCACCTCATCCTCCATACAGCTGATGCAAAAAGGACTCGAAGTAATTCCGAGTCTCACGGCATGTATGCCCCGCGGATAGTACCCTGTGTGGATGGCCACAAAATTTGAGAGCTGAGATTTTATCATCCTCAGAATATCCCTAGAATACCTCCGATCCAAATGTGGCCAGAAGGATTTCGCAATCTTACACTTTCGCGCTCGCTGAGTTGGTGCAAAACCCAACCTTCCAGGAGTAGAGCGCAGGTTGTCAAGGGGATCCCGATCCTCTCCTTTCGCGGGCACACGTAAAACGTAACACTTTACAACAATTTGTCGACGAAATTCTACTCTGCACACGTTGTGGGAAGGCCCGCAACATGATGCTAACGTGTTGCTAGCAACATTTGTGTGCCGCTGTTGAAATTGCATCTAATTATAATTTCGTGACAGTTCGTTTAATTTAAAAATTGTTTTCAAATTGAAGTTCAGCAAAGATTTAAAAAATTTGCCTAAAATGTAAACTTTTCATTTTATTACGAAAATTCATTGCTTTAATGGAGGAATGCGTCAATAATGGAAATATTTACCCAAAACTCAAATAAGAGAAGGAAGGTGATTTTCATTGCCCCCATTTATGCACCAACTATGCTAGTAGTTTCTACAAAAATAGCATTTTATAAAATTTTGAATTTTCCTGTTTTAATTTTTTTCCTTTTGATTTGTTTCTTTATGTTGTTGCTAGCGAAATTTCACAGCTATGAACGAAGTATTACCCTTATGGATGTTAGAAATACATCTGTTAAGAATATTCTAAATTTCAAATATCCAACCCCATAGAAGTTATGAGCTCCAACTTACTTACTTACTAAGGTGGCCATAACAACCCGTTACCGAGTTACGGCCGACCTCACTAGCTCTCTCCAGGCGCCTGCGCTCCGCCCGCGCCTTCTCCATTTCTGTACACCAAGCGAGCATAGGGTTTCCTCCATCTGGTCTTTCCACCGGAGCAATGGTCTCCCTCTGCGTCGGCTCCCTTGGACTTCGCAATCGAACACCTTCCTTGCTGGAGCTTCTTCATCCATACGCACGACATGCCCTAGCCAACGCAGGCGTTGGATGGCGATGCGTTGAACTACATCAATGTCGGCGTAGAGCTCATACAGCTCGTGGTTCATTCTTGAACGGTAGTCTTCGCCAACGCGCACAGGACCGAAGATCTTACGAAAAATTTTTCTCTCGAATACCCCAAAAGCGGCTGCATCGCTTTGTGACACTACCCATGCCTCGGCGCCATATAGCAACACGGGTATGATGAGCGTCTTGTAAAGTGTCAGTTTGGTCATGTGAGAGAGGGCTCGACTACTCAATTGCTTACTTAGCCCATAGTAACACCTATTAGCAAGAGTGATTCTCCGTTTGATCTTCAGGCTGATATCGTTGTTGCTGTTAACGGAGGTGCCAAGATAAATAAATTCTGGCACAACTTCAAAGTTATGACGTGCGCTCCGCGTTGTAGACAGCATATACTTCGTTTTACCTTCGTTCACCGCCAGACCCACTCGTGATGATTCCTTATCGATAGCAGAAAACGCAGCCGGGACATCTCGCTTACAGCGGCCGATAATGTCAATGTCATCGGCGTACGCAAGGATCTGGACACATTTGTAGAAAATAGTGCTATTACGATGCACACCTGCTTTTCGGAGCACCCCTTGCATCACGTAGTTGAAGAGGTTGCATGACAGTGGATCGCCTTGTCTAAAACCTCGAACGGTACTGAATGGCTCGGAGAGGTTATTTCCTACCTTGGCGGAGCTGGTTGAGTTGCTCAACGTAATTCTGCAAAGCCGTATGAGCTTCGCTGGTATACCGAACTCAGACATGGTGGCGTAGAGGCAATCCCTTATCGGGCTATCGAACGCATCTTTAAAGTCGACAAAGAGATGATAGGTGTCGACCTGCTTTTCATGGGTCTTTTCCAGGATTTGGCGTAATGTGAAAATCGGGTCGATGGTGGACTTACCACTTCTGAAGCTGCACTGATAAGGCCCGATCAGGGTGTTGGCAAACGGCTTAAGTCTTCCACATAGGACGCTAGACAGGACCTTGTAAGCGATGGTTAGAAGACTGATGCCCCGGTAGTTGGTGCAGATCGTCGGGTCATCCTTCTTCAGTACAGGACAAAGGACACTGAGATTCCAATCGTCGGGCATGCTTTCTGCTAGCCATATTTTGCAGATGAGCTGATGCATGCTCCCTATCAGCACATCGCCGCCAGTCTTGAACAATTCAGCGAGCAAGCCGTCAGCGCCAGCCGCTTTGTTATTCTTGAGCCGCTGAATGGCAACTCTGACTTCGTCATGACTAGGTGGTGGAACGTCCAAATTATCGTCGATTGGCGGTATCGGGTCATCTTCTACTGGGTCGGAATTGTGTGCGTCATCGCCAGCAAGTAAATTGCAGAAGTGTTCCCTCCATATGCCCAGTGTGGACTGTGTATCCATAACCAGATTTCCGTTTTTATCTCTGCAGGCTGATGCTCCGGTCTTGAAACCTTGTGTCAGCGCTTGACTTGTTGATAGAATTTTCGAGCATCAATCCTGCCCCTGTACTCCTCTAGCAGCTAACGCTCACGCTTCTCCTGTTTTCATTTCTTGCGTCTGAAGAGGCGCTTCTCTTCCGATCTCTTTTCCCTGTAGTTATCTCGCACGGCCCGCGTTGCAGCTGACTGCAGAGTTCTTGTAAGCTGCGTTCTTCGCTGCAGTAGCTTCGCGACACTCTTCATCGTACCATTGGTTTCGTTTAGGTGGGCGTTGGAACCCAACGGTTTTTTCAGCGGCAGCTCGCATAGAACGGGATATATGTGCCCAAAGTCCGCCTGCGTCTGCAGGTAGAGAATCGGGGAGGAGCAACTCCGAGGGGTGAGCGGAATAAGTTTCGGCAGTCCGTTGTGATAGCAGCTTAGCGACGTCTAGCTTTCGTTGCGTAGTGGGGCGCACGTTCTTCGCATTGCATAACCGCATGCGTATCTTGGCTGCGACAAGATAGTGCTCAGAGTCGATGTTCACTCCACGGAACGTTCGCACACATGAAGCAAGCCTTGCGTCGATCACAACATGATCAATTTGGTTGCGCGTTCTTTGATCAGGGGACAGCCAGGTGGCTTTATGGATGTTGAGGTGTTGGAATCTGGTGCTACTAACTACCATGTTTCGCGCCGCAGCGAAGTCGATCAGCCTTAGACCACTGTTCGATGAGGTCTCGTGGAGGCTGAACTGACCGACAGTGGGATCGAAGACAGATTCTCGCCCAACCTTTGCGTTGAAGTCCCCGAGTACGATCTTCACGTCGTGGGCTGGGCAGCGGTCATATACTTGCTCGAGTTTCGCATAGAAATTGTCTTTGATGGCATCGTCCTTTTCCTCCGTTGGGGCGTGCGCGCAAATCAAGCTTATGTTGAAGACCCGTGCCTTGATACGGATTGTGGCTAGTCTATCGCTCACAGGTGTGAACCTAGAGACGTGGGACTGAAGCCTTCCGCTTACAACAAATCCGCATCCTAATTCGCGCCGCTCCGCATGACAGCTGTAGTAGATACCGCAGCCTGCTTGCTTAGAGCAGCCTTGTCCTGTCCATCTTATCTCCTGGATGGCGATGATATCAGCCTTAATTTTTTCGAGGGCTTCCGCCAAATGGATAGAGGCACCTTCCCTATTTAGGGTTCGGACATTCCAGGTGCATATCCGTAAATCGTAGTCCGGTTTTCGTTTGCGATGGTCGTCAACGTTGAGGGGTTCATTATCCGAGGCTATTGCGGTCTTCACTGGTTGTTTTTTTTTCCGTGGCGGGTCCCAAACCCAGCGCACAACCCAAATTTAATATCCTGGGGTGGCATTCGACTCACACATTCGTTCACTGCCCGGCGGGTGCTCAGCAGCTATCCAGGATGGTCAAGGAAAAGACAGGATCAAATCCAGGGGGCTGTGTGTCGACTTGGATAAAGCAAGTGAGAAGGATAGATCCCTGGAGTTTGCCATGTTAAACCCAGTCAAGGCCGTTGCCTTGTATTGCTAAATCCCATACATCCCTATGAGCTCTAACAGCATTTGAAAAAAAGACTCTGAGAATACAAATGTTTACTTACACTTTGTGGCTCTATCTTGTTGAAATTTTAATCAGTAATTTCCTTATTCGAATTATAAAGTATACACAAATAACTGTAGATAAGTGAGATGGAGGAATTTTCACCACAGTTAGATTTAGAAATATCAAAATATACAGAGTTCAACTACTCTCAACAGGGAGTGCTCCGTTGCGGCTTTCTGACAAGGAGAAGTACTTAAGTCTAGTTCTTGACAGTAAGCTAACGTAGAAATCCAACATTGTGGAGAGGATAAGGAAGGGAACGATAGCTTTGTATGAATGCAAGCGCGCTATTGGCAAAAGATGGGGTCATTCGCATAGAGTTGTACTTTGTCTCTATAATGTCATTATAAAGCCAATTTCGTTACAGGTCACATTGTCTGGTGGAGCTCACTGGAGAGGATGACATCGGTGAAGAAGCTGGAGAGCGTTCAAAAGTCTGCACTCATTAGGACGATTCGAGCCTGTCCTACTCTAGCGCTTAACGCAGTGTTAAATGTGGCGCCTGTAGATATCGCAGACGAAACCGCTAATGCACGTTCCGCAATCAGTCTAAGAGGTTCGGGTAGCACGCTCGCACTCACTCACTGACACTCAAGTAACCTTTGGGTTCATCCCCCGGACGACGGATCCATGTACACCCTTGCTTAGTCAAAACGAAAAAGTGGAGTGGGTGCTACACTTTGATACACGGCCTGGAGAATCTGTTCAGGGATAGCTCGAAGTGAAAAAGAAGAGTTGACTGAGGAGTATTCTGCAAGGAGGTCCGCATCAGACTCATGTTCGGATTACCGGATCACATCAGCATGTTTCAAGCAGAGGTAGCCGCAATCATAAAAACAACTGATTGTCTCCTCACTTGTGTAATAATTGTCTAGAAAGTAAATATCTACTCCAATAGCCACATCGGAGCCTGGACATAGCGACATTGCAGGAAACTGCGCGGATGAGCTGTTGATGCTATAGGAGAGGCGGGCTGTGCATCAACTTAGCGAGCACACGGTAGTACACAAACTTGTAAGCTCGCGAAATCTTTCCGACCACATGTGAATCGAAAGCACTTATTCTTCTTAAAGGCCCAGCTTTAGCGGGGCTAAGATTTAGGCCATGATGGTTTTCACTTCTATGGTGTGCTTGTTGATATTAAAAAACTGATGAACTTCATCAGCAGCATAAAGTGGTTCCCCGCCGGCAATTTAGTCAACGTTCGTTATCCACAAATACCCCACCTCCCTCCTTGCCTGCACCACCTTCCTCTCTCTTTTTTCGTCCTATTAGTTTCCTGCACCTTACTCTCTTTGCAGTGGCATCACAAAGTATGAGTTTCAATTCTTTGCCCAAGTGTGCTCACTCGCTGGGCAACTATTCCTTGCCTAGATTTGTTTGTCGCACTTGCTGAACCCTTCACTTAATTTAGGTCGATCAGAAAAAATGTTATACCAAATATCGCAGTCTACCTTTGCACATTTTAGGGCAGTAAGTCTTCTCGCACTGACATCCAGAGCAATCTCAAATTATGGAGGGAACACTTCTCGAACCTGTTAAACAGTGATAGCTGCGCATGTCACAGATAATGTGAAGATCCCGATACCCCAATCGACGACGACGGAATTGACGCGCCACTACCCGACCATGACGAGGTGAGAATAGCGATAAAGCGGTTAAAGAACAACAAAGCCGCGGGCGCCGACTGGTAAGGTGCATGCATCAGCTCCTATGCAAAATATGGTCGGATGAAAGCATGCCTGTCAATTGGGATTTAAGTGTGCTCTGCCCAATCCATTAGAAGGGCGATCCTGCAATCTGTGCCAATTACCGCGGGATTAGTCTTCTAAATAAGGCTGAAACCCACCGTCAACCAACTGATTCGACATTATCAGTGTAGCTTTAGACCTGGAAAGTCTACCATCGACCAAATATTTACAATACGCCAAATCTTAGAAAAGACCCACGAAGGGAGAATCGACATACACCATCTTTTCGTCGATTTCAAAGCTGCATTCGACAGTACGAAGAGGAGTTATCTGCACGCCGCGATGTCTGAATTTGGTATCCCCACAAAACTAATACGGTTTTGCAAGATGACGTTGTTCAACACCAGCAGCGCCGTCAGAATAGGGAAGGACCTCTCCGAGCCGTTTGATACCAAACGAGGTTTCAGACAGGGTGACTCGCTGTCGTGTGACTTCTTTAACCTGATGTTGGAGGACACTTGGGGTGCCCAATTGGCGCCGGTTAGCACGGGAAAGAAACGACTGGCGCGCTTTGTTAAACTCGGCCAAAATCGCGTAAGCGGTTATCGCGACAATTATGAAGAAGAAGAAGTTTACTCGCAACTCCGAGCTATATTTTCCTTTAATTAAAAAAAAAATGGTGTGAATAAATTGATAAGTGAACTTTGACATTTAATAATCGCGTAAAAAAAGACCGTGTAGAAGAGAGTTGTTATACAATTGCTCTTATTCTATTGTATTACTACACCTAACCAATCCTTCTTTTTCGTCACTCAGCCAGCTGATCACGCAACACTGTGCTTTGCACGCTCGATATGCAAGGAAGTCACATTTTTACAGTCTTTTTTAGTTTTGTTTTCTCTGCAATAACTGGTGACTCCATGCACGTGCAATTTATTTTACTTGCCCAAAAGTAACAACTTTTTAACTTTACATATTGTCTGGTGCTCGGTACACTGCGTGCGTTTACCAACTTGCGAATTTTTACTATTTGCTTAATTCTCTTTTTTTTTGCATTTATCATAAATACTTGAAGGAACTGTTGGCGTAAACTTTCGCCCAAACTTGTTTGCGTGTAGCTATCAGCACCCACATGACACGTTTGCTTCTGGCAGCTGTTGCAAGAAGCACAGCTCTCCTACCTGTACGTGCAACATGCTGCAAGTTTTAAGTCTAAAAAATGTTGGCCTTGGCGGCTTTTTGCATTTGTTGTTTTAGAAAATTTTTAACAAAAACTTTTTATGATGCATTAAGGCATCAAAAAAAAAGTTTTTCTTCTTCGAAAAGGTTACAGAAAAAAATACCGCATTTTGGTTTGTTGCACAGGTGTTGCTAAAAATTCACGACAGGCGAAACTAAAATTTTGATAACGTAAATCCATATACTCGTATAATACAAGTCACTCCCTTTGAAGCTGATTTAAAGTTGGAGCTGGTAAAAATTTAAATCAGAACCTGAATTTTGCAATAAATTTGGTTGACAGTTCAGCGAAGTAACAACTGGAGTAAGGCGAGGGAAGTTGATCGCCTCAATTAGCGCGACAACCGACGATAAGCAATGTCAACTTCATCATTGTATTTATTTAGACACGATCTGGCTTATGTTTCTCTTAATCGCAAGCGTTAACCTTCCTATACCCGCGCGTTGGTCTGTGAGACCGAGAAAATGATTTTAGGTAAATTTTTGTTTTTCCAGAAACTCAACAAAGTTGAATTTACTGCTAGCTTCCGCTTTTCTTGCAATCTCTATATTAGTGTTGATTTGGCGTTTGCACTAGACAGGCGTGTTGGTGAATTTTATAAAATTTGGTCTGTGAGACCGGCCCGGGTATATGTGTAATTTTCTGTGAAGTTAAAGCAGTTATTTTGTTTTTTGTTTCTTTCTTATTTTTTTACGTTTTACTATTATGCAGGTACTTTTTAATATTATAATGAATGAATAGCAAATCAGACTACTTTTGGAGGAAGAAAATTCGACTTCTGATTATGAGGATGAAAATGACAGCGACATTGGAGGTTTTTGTTGCAGGATATGTAGAAAGTTATGATACCGAGCAAGAAGATGATGAAAAATACGACGAGGAGTTGAATGAGATAGATATTAGAAAATTTTATTTTGGTAAAGATGGGCACACTAGGTGGAATAATGATGCTCCGTCAAATCGTGTAAGACGTCTCGCTAGGAATATAGTCACTCAACTGCCAGGGCCTAGAAAAGAAGCAAAAAACTTGAAGGAAATAGGCGAGGTTTGGAGATTATTTTTTACTGAAGTTGTTATAAATCGTATTGTAAAGTATACTAATGAACATATTAATCTCATAAAACCTAATTTTTCAAGAGAAAGCGACTGTACCTATACAGACAACATAGAAATCGAAGCCCTTTTAGGCCTTTTAATCTTTGCTGGAGTTAGGAGAAATAGTCGCTTGAATGCTAGAGAATTATTCAAAACAGATGGTTCCTCTACGGAGATATTTCGATTAACTATGAGCTGGAATCGATTTTATTTATTAATGCGTTGTCTAAGATTCGACAATAAAGCATTGCGAGCTGTATGGACTGCCGTAGATAAACTGGCTCCAATAAGGGAATTATTTGAAGAAGTTGTAGCCGCGTTTCAAAAATACTACAGTGTGTCCCAGTTTGTTAAAATAGATGAAAAATTGGAGACTTTTAGAGGTCGTTGTGGCTTCAGGCAGTACATCCCCTCAAAACCAAATAAATAGGGCATAAAAATTTACGCCTTAACAGATGCCAAAACGTTTTATACCTCGAAAATGGAAGTTTACGTAGGAAAGCAACCTAGTGGCCCATATGAAGTTGATAACTCGTCCATGGAATTAGTTGTACGACTAAGCGAAAGTATTCACAATTCTGGCCGGAATATCACATGTGATAACTTTTTCACTAGTATCCCATTGCTGGATAAACTTGAATCTAAACACAAACTGACCATTATTGGGGCAATAAGGAAAAATAAGAAAGAATTACCCAAACAATTCACCGAGATAAGAGGACGAGCGGAAAAATCCAGCTTGTTCGGACACTGCAGTTGCCACAGTCTTGTTTTGTATGTTTCCAAAAAGGGGAAAATGTGCTTCTTGTATCGAGCATGCATGCTGGTGTTGAAATCAATGAGATTACTAATAAACCAGAAACGTTAATGGACCATAAAACGTATAATGGACTGTGAAACGTATAATGTTGCTCGAGGTACGAATAGATGGTCCAGGGTTATTTTCTATAGCCTTATGAATGTTGCGGGTATAAATTCATACATAATACATGTACAAAATAATCCTAGTAAGAAAATTAACCGCAGAGCCTTTCTTGAATCTTTGTCGTACGATCTTATTAACTCGAAACTTCGACGTCGAGCTCTAAACAGTTCCTTGCCTAAAACCATCAAACTTCGGCTCTCTTAATTATGTAAAATAGATGGTCCCGAGACTTCTGGAACATCGTTTAATAAAAGTGGTCGCTGTGGATACTGTTCCTCAAAGAAAAACCGAAAAACTCGTTACAACATGCCGACAGTATTTTTGTTTGGAACATGCTATTATGGTGTGTCCCGAGTGTTTCCGTAAGGATAATGAATAAGATAGTTTGACGTTTTTATTGCAAATAAATATTTTTTAAGCTAGAAAAGGCATTTTTTTTTTTTTTTTTGAAGAGGTAAAAGCGTAAGTTTTCTTTTTAAGGCAGATTTTTACATGAATTGCGATATGCCATGATTCTTTATTTCAAGACTAAAAACTAATATAATTTCTAGTTTATGTATTGTCCAAGAAGTGTTTTAAAGTTATTATAACTTATTTTTATTTATGCGAACAAAAAAATATGTTATTGTTTTGTTTTTGTAGTACTTAAGAAAAAATTATCGATTTTGATGGCTTTTTTGTTAATCACTTAAAATCAATAAAATAAGTGAATACAAATTTAATGCGCAGTTTTATTTTTTTATTACATCTACGGGATTGAAAAATAATAATTTGTTTTTAGTTTTGTTTGAAAAAACTAATATTTTATGTAGTTTGAACTTTCGGTCTGTGAGACCGTGCGCGGGTATATGTGTTACAAAAATTAACGCGGGTTTAGGAAGGTTAAAAATGTTAACTTTGCTGTTTTTCCCGAAATTAACACTTGTTGAGAAACGGATTACAAAAAAATACACATTCAACTTCTTGTAAGCTGCCGGCAACAGATTTCATTGATAAGAAAGGAAGGTCACCAGTTGTGCTGAATATTTGAAAAAGCTAATGCAAAGAGAAGCATTAGTAATAAATTTTTGTGAAAATATCAACAGGTATACTTTTCAAAATAACTTTAACACTAAACCTACCATGACGCGTCAAATGACCTATTTTAAACTTTTTGCCAGAACTTTTTGAAAATAAGATTATCACATTGCCAATTGCCTTTACGACTTTTATTAAAAAATACATCGAATGTATGTTTCAAGATCTTCTCCTCTCTGTTTAATATTTAACCGAGAAATATATGCAGTCTGCCCTAACTTATACAACCAGTGCAAAGGTTCTGTATCTTGATTTGCATTTCTTGTGATTCAAAGGCCCTCGTCTCATTTGAAATGGTGTTTTTTGAGTGTTTTTTTAAAAGCATGTGAAATAGAAACAAAAAAAAATTTATTTTTTTTTTAATTTTTTTTTTTTAATATATTTTTGTTTTTAGTATTTTATTTTTTGGTTTATTTTTTTTTTATTCATTAATTATTCCACTTCGGAACATAGGGCTTCAACAAAACATTTAAATCTCATTCTGTTAACCGCTGTTCTCTTTTCGTTGACGAAGGTTAGAACGCCTCCAAGTATTTCGTGGACGACCGGGTCGTCTGTGGGCTTGTGGGTTCCATTCTAACGCTGTTCTGCTAATGCTTTCCCTGTCCTTTCGGAAAGTGTGCCCGATCCATCGCCATTCACGACCACTTATCATCTTTTGGAGTGAATCTTGCTCGATGATCTGCTCGGATAGTGTTCGGCCAGAAAACTTTACATATTATTCGAAGGCATTTATTTGTGAAACTTTGCAGTTTCTGCGTAATGCTTCTCGTCACCAGCAACGTTTCACTGCCACATAATAGTGTGGAGTTTTCGCGTGAGTCGCATAGTCTTGTTTTAGTTTGCTGCGAGATTTGCCTACTTTTTTCAACTTTGCTGTAACCGTCCAAAGGCTGGCCTAGCTTTACGCAGACGGTTTTCTGCGTCTTCTTCAGCTTCACCATTAGTTGAAGTTATGCTACCGAGATAACAGAAACTTTCAACATACTACACCACTTCTCCCTCGATTGCAATATTTTTGGGATTTGTATTGCTGATTCTCATTGCTACCGTTTTCTTGCTGTTTATTTTCAGACCAACGTGTCGTGCAGTGGTGAGTAGAAAATCGATTTTGGTCTGCATGTCGGAATGCCTGTGTGAAAGCAGGCAAATATCGTCAGCATAGTCGAGGTCGTGTAGTTGGTGGGAAGCGTCCAAATGATGCCTTGGCTCCTTTGTTCAACATACCGCCTCACTTCGTCAAGTGTGACCGCGAAAAGAAGTGGCGACAGTGAACAGCCCTGTTAAACGACCGATGTTGTTCTAATTGGAGTGCTTTTGGCGCCCTTGTGGAGAACTGTTGGCTCTGTAGTACAGTAGAGTGCTTTTGTAATCTGCGCATTTATCGTAGGAACGCCTTTTTTTCCTAGGAAAGACCATATTGCGGTGCTGATGGTATCAAAAGCCTTCTGGAAATCAATGAACACCATGTAAAATGGGGTGTTCCATTCTAACGAATGTTCAATAACACTAGTCTACAAGGAAAAGTATCCGAAATAATTTAAACTAATATCTGCTTCTCTGTCCATGCAAAATTCGGATTGATAACTAAAATTAATTTATTAGTTTGAGTTTTCGAGATATTCTAACCTAAAAGTGCAAAAAACCCCATTTTTGCCCATATTTGAGGTTATGTAGCCTTGCAGATGTTTTCTTTCACCAAAATTAAAGGATGGCATCTTTAAATACAATCCTTCTTTTTTCAAATGGCGTTTTGTTTGCTCAAATATCATTTTTTTTCGCAGAGATATCGCATTTTGAAATTTTCATGTTTCGAAATTTTCCTACACCTGAAAATCGATTAAGATAACATAGACATGATATAGTCGCTTACTAATTTTCTTGGGTTTGAGGGCCTGAAATATATGGATTAATAGTATGTAAATTTGGAGTTTGTGGGAAAGCCTGCTTGCGGTTATGTGGGTTAGCCTGCTCGCGGTATGATAGGGGTGGTTTCTAGGGGTTAGGGCTGTGTGTGACTCGGTACCCAAAGGTTAGATAGTGTAGGGATGTGGTGAGTCAGCACACTTATGGTGTGAGACAAAATTTTAAGAAAAATAAGACTCAATTCAAGAAAATTAGTAATCGAATATATCATGTCTATGTTATCATAATCGATTTTCAGGTGTAGGAAAATTTCGAAACATGAAAATTTCAAAATGCGATATCTCTGCGAAAAAAATGATATTTGAGCAAACAAAACGCCATTTGAAAAAAGAAGGATTTTATTTAAAGATGCCATCCTTTAATTTTGGTGAAAGAAAACATCTGCAAGGCTACATAACCTCAAATATGGGCAAAAATGGGGTTTTTTGCACTTTTAGGTTAGGATATCTCGAAAACTCAAACTAATAGAGCAATTCTGAGGCCAGATTTGGATTCAGCGCATCATAAACCTTCGGAAATATATAGTCTGGTTTCTGGGTCTGAATGTTGGTTAAATTTTGTCGGCCTGTGTAATTATCATCAGAGTATTCGGTTGATCTCCGCAACTCCGGTGGGGACGGAAGCCTGCTTGTTCATACCGTAATGACATTTCAGCCGGTTGAATAAATATAGTTCCGACTATTTTATAAATAGTGTTGCCGCATTCCCGAAGGTCGCCTTTTTTGGCAGCTTGATCGCAATCCCTTTCGAACAAGTTTCGAACGTCGGGAAGTTTTCGCTCTCCCAGGCTGCAGCGATGTACGGATGTATTCTAGAATCGACGTCTGTATCTGTCAGGAAAAATAAATTGTCTCTAATATCTGAGGTATGGTACAAATTCATCGAGAATAGACAAAATTATTACACTTTTGGGGAATATATAACTACCGATGAGCAGCTTCTCTTGAGCTGAGAAGTTCTCGTGATAAGAGAAGCTTGCAGGATAATTAAGAAACCATTCACAACAACAATCGGAAGCATAGTCAGGTAGTCAAGCAGCTATCTAAGCCCTAAAGTCGCCTACAACCAATTCAAAATCGTCATAAAATGCAAAGAAGAACTTAAAGCTTTAAAGCGTACGACAGACATCACTCTCATCTGGGGCCTTACCTTAGGAACATAGACGGAAATGAGAAATTTGATGAATTGGCAAGACTGTGAACATCCTATAACGAATCCGAAGCGATAGAAATGGGTTGTCCCCAAGGCACGCGCAGAAGGGAGATCTTTTAGTTATTTCAGATGGAAGTCGCTGACAGATGGACTAGCAAGGATTCTCAAAAAATAACGAAACAGACGTGGCTCGATTTCACAAGTCCAGAACTGACGAATTGTTAAGAAAGCCACGAGCAGACATTTGCAAAATTACGGCAACAATAACCGGTCACTGGCCTTTGACCGACCATGCCAGGAAGATGGGATGACAGTAGAAACAAAAATGAAGAAGCTACAGTCAAGTAGAGGCAAAATAAACAGTTTTTCACTATCTGTGACTGCCCAAATCGGGGTGTTCTACGATATATAAAATGCTGGGTGAATTCTCGATGGTCAACTTGAAAGACAGAAACTAGCTGATATAGGCAGATTCATAGTCAAATCAAGATAGTCCGACTAATTAAAAGTAGTGGTTCTTCAAGTTGTGCATGAAAATGGCATCTTTTGTGCTAATTGCGTATGGGCTGTGTCGCTCAGACAACACCTACACCAATCAACCAAAGGTGCTAATATACATACATCCCTGAACTGGCGTACTTCAGGATGATTCAATAAAAGGAACAGAAAAAAGGTCCTCATTTGAGACCACACAGCATCAATTACTTCAACACTTCAACAGGAACGCAGCCAGATTAGAAATATAGAGTGGGAACCAAAAATTGCTTGCTTACGCAATAGAATGCGATGCAGTATTCGTTAAAAATCACTAGGATGGTAAGCATACACTGTCCAGCGACAAAGCCATGCTGGTGAGGTGAGATTAAACTCTTAACGGCGAAATATATTTTCTCTTTCTTACATTCTCGAACACTTTAGGAATTGTGGACAGCTTGGAGATTGGCTTGTAGGTAGTAAAGCCAGTCTTTTTGCCATTTTTGAAGATTGGGGTAATCGCTGGTATATTCGATGCTGTATTGAGTCCATTTCGCTACCTCAAACAACTACCTCATAAAATGAGCTATTCTGTAAACTGACGGACGGCGAGTGAGAGCACTTAAGAACCTCTTTTGCTCTAGAAAGACCACTTGGTGCTCTGCCTAGTCGTTGCTGGTTTGTTTGTTCTACTACAACAACTTTGTCTACACCTTCCAACTTGCCTTACAGAAATATACTCGGCAAATTAATTATCGACATCATAAAATGATTTACAGGTACTAGGCAATGCGTTGTAAATTTTATTCAAGTAATTCTTAAAAAAAAAATGTATGAAAATACGAATGAAATATGTTCAAAACTACGTCATAAATTAAAACAAATTAGCTGGCGTTATGTTTAACTCATGTTTGCGTTCATGTTTTCCAAGGTTTTACTGCTAATCTGTTTATTATTTGAATTTTGCGGATTAGTGCATTCACCTCGCTAAGAAAAAAATAACACATTTTATTTTATTTATAGCTTTGTGTGGTTGGCCACAAATATTCCTTTTACAAATATTTTACACTCCAGCGGCTCTTCAGCAACCTTTTGTGAATTTGCTTGTTTACGCTTTCGTTGAAAAGTCAAATATCCATAGCTTATCCTTTATTTAAAAGAGGGAAAACATCTATAGCAGCGAGCGTTAGCAGTTAAAGTGGGAAACCGAGGCAGTGCGCAGAGACTTAAAGAGGATTGGAGAGGTACGCATGTCTCAATGCCTTTTTATACCTGCGCGAATTATATATAGGCATATAAATATTTATCGCAATTTAAATTGTTAATTGTTGAACTTGCTCAGGTATTTACCACTGTTTAAAGATTTTACAGAAGTAAACAATTTGTATGTTAAATAAAAATGTAATCTTAGAAATTGAAAGGAAAATTTATATTAAAAAAAAAAAATAAAAAGTGTTCACTCAACTTGAATAAAGCAAACTATTAACATTAAAAACTAATTTACATAAACTTAAGAAATTCCAATTAAAATTATTGGCGCAGTTGACATCGGACCTTTTAAAGAAAATAATCTGAAGTGCACTAATCGAATCCCGCAAAGTTGGATATATTAATAGGTCTATTTATAAGTTCGTGCGGTTTTACAACAGATGGCGTAACTTGATTATTATTCCATCGATCCACATTTCCAAACATTCATTGGAGAGCTACTGTCGTAAGGCACAAACGTCAGTATAAGTTTTTTATTTGAAGCGTAAACAACAATATTTTTACCACACTTGAAAATGTCGAATTTCGTGCCAAATAATGTGTTTTTGCGGGGAATTCTTCTTCATTATTTTAATATGAAGAAAAAAGCAGCCGAAAGTCATCGTATCTTGGTGGAAGTTTATGGTGAGCATGCTCTATCTGAGCGAACGTGCCAGAAGTGGTTTGCACGCTTTAAAAGTGGTGATTTTGGTTTGGAAGACGAAGAACGCGAGGGTGCGCCGCCAAAGTTCATGGATACCGAATTGGAGGAATTGCTCGATCAAGATCCGGCTCAAACGCAAGAAGAGGTTGCAAAAACTTTGGGAGTTGATCAATCAACCATTTCCAAACGTTTAAAAGCCATGGGAATGATCCGAAAGGTAGGCCATTGGGTGCCGTATGAATTGAAGCCAAGAGACGTTGAACGCCGTTTTATGGCATGCGAACAACTGCTTCAACGGCACAAAAGAAAGGGTTTTTTGCATCGAATTGTGACTGGCGATGAAAAGTGGGTCCATTACGACAATCCAAAACGTCGGGCAACGTATGGATACCCTGGCCATGCTTCAACATCGACGTCGGCGCAGAATATTCATGGCCTGAAGGTTATGCTGTGTATCTGGTGGGACCAGCTGGGTGTTGTGTATTATGAGCTACTGAAACCGAATGAAACGATTACGGGGGATGTCTACCGACGACAATTGATGCGTTTGAGCCGAGCACTGCGAGAAAAACGGCCGCAATACGCCGATAGACACGACAAAGTTATTTTGCAACATGACAATGCTCGGCCACATGTTGCACAAGTGGTCAAAACATACTTAGAAACGCTCAAATGGGATGTCCTACCCCACCCGCTGTATAGTCCAGACCTTGCGCCATCCGATTACTATCTCTTCCGATCGATGCAACATGGCCTGGCTGACCAGCACTTCCGTAATTACGATGAAGTCAAAAAATGGATCGATTCGTGGATTGCGGCAAAACCGACCGAATTTTTCACAAAGGGAATCCGTGAATTGCCAGAAAGATGGGAAAAAGTAGTAGTAAGCGATGGACAATATTTTGAATATTAAATTTGTAACCATTTTACGTCAATAAAGTTTCAAATTTCGAAAAAAACCGCACGAACTTATTCATAGTCACATTTTCTCAAAACCAAGCTATGCGTTGAAAACGGAGAGAAAATAGTTAATTTTTAAGCAAAAATATCAAATGCATTTAATACAAATAAATTTATACCTTCTTCTTCTTCCACAGCATTACAACGCAAGTTGTGTCAAAGCCTCTTTCACAAAGCTCCTTCAAAGTGGTCGATCTTGAGCTTTTCCTTCGTAGTTACATATTCCCAAGCTCTTGAGATCGTTTCCCGTTGCGGCTATTCATCGGTTTTTCAATCCTTCCTTTCTAAGCCAAAGTTACGGATTATTTAAATAATTTTGGCATGCTATTACATATATGAAGTATGTGTCACTGGACGACACAAAATTATCTCACTTTTCTGATAGCAAACGGATTTCTCTGACGAAAAATTTGAAATGCTTGATCCACTCATTCAGCCAGTTTGCGATGCTCTCGTAGCGCTAGCCTTTTTGGGTATGCAAAATCATGAAAATCGGTTGCCAAACACTAAAACTAAATTTTACATATTACCTTGCAGTAAAAGTGCCATAACTCGCTCCGCTTTGCTCTGATTGGCTTGAAATTTCGACACGTAATTGCAGAGGCAGAGACAGTACGGAAACGAGTTACTTGTATGCCGCGATGTCTGAATTTGGTATCCCCGCAAAACTAATACGGCTATGCAAGATGACGTTCCTCAACACCAGCAGCGCCGTCAGAATAGGGAAGGCCCTCTCCGAGCCGTTTGATACCAAACAAGGTTTCATACAGGGTGACTCGCTGCCCTGTTACTTCCTTAACCTGATGTTGGAAAAGATCGGAAGAGCAACAGAACTTAATAGCTCAGGCACAATTTTTTTTCAGAGCGTACAATTGTTGGCGTATGCCAATGATATTGACTCCATTGGTTTGTTAGCTCTGCTTTCTCCAAAGTGGATAAAGAAGCAAAGCGAATGGGTCTGGTGGTGAACGACGACAAAAACAGTCGGTGCACTCGCGTATCGGCAACCAAGTCACTGTAGACAGTTATGATTTCTAGGTTGTAAGAGACTTCGTTTATTTAGAAATCCAACATAGAGTCTCTCTTGCCAACAAGTGCTACTTTGGACTAAGAAGGCAACTGAGCAGTAAAATCCTCTCTCGACGAACAAAACTAACGCTCTACAAGGCTCTCACCATGCCCGTCCTAACGTATGGTGCAGAAACTTGGACGATGACAACATCCGATGAAGCGACACTTAGAGTGTTTGAGAGAAAGATTCTGCGGAAGATTTTTGGACCTTTTGCACGTTAACAGCGCCGAATATCGCAGGCGATGGAACGATGAGCTGTATGAACTTTACGACGACTTAGACATAGCGCAGCGAATAAAGATCCAGCGGCTACGCTGGCTAGGTCATGGAATGGAATGGATACAACTGCTCTGGCTCTGAAAGTATTCGATGCGGTACCAGCTGGTGGTAGTAGAGGAAGAGAAAGGCCTCCTCTGCGTTGGAAAGATCAGCCGGAGATGAACTCGACTTCACTTGGTGTGTCCAACTGGCGCGCTTTGTTAAACTCGGCCAAAATAGCGTAAGCGGTTATAGCGCCAATTAATACCGAATATAGAAAAATCACGGTGGTCAAACATCAAAACTGTCAAATCTCCTCCAGTGTCGACACGATGCAGAAAACCTTTTATTTTCCGCCGTTCAAGAAGCATCTCACAAATGTCTCTCGCTGCTTTCTGAACCATTCCCAAATCATGCCAGCGTTTAGCCACGATTGATTTCACAACATCCGAGTCTTTAGACACATCATCAAGAGCTCGACATGCGTCTTCATCCAATAATTGTTGTAGTTGAGTACCTTCGAATTTTTTCGGTGAGCCACTGTTTCCTTCAAAATCGCGCTCCATGTGACTCGGTTCATTGTGACGCTTTTCCTAACATTTATAAGACGTATGTAAATCTGCATCAAACTTATTTGCTCATCTTCGTGGCGGTATTTCACGCTTTTTACTGCTCACAATAAGAGAATTGGGTTTTTTCTGTTATTCTGCTGCCGGCCATCCTGAGTAGGTGGCCAAACCATCTCAGTCGCTGAGCTTTAGCGAAACGCACACTATTTTGTCCTGATATCAACTGTTCAATCTCATCATTGTATCTTATTCTGTAAGATCCATCAGCTTCCCTTACTGGTTCAAATATCCATCTTCGGATTTTACGCTCAAAGCGGAAAAGGTAGTTCTTTATGTTAGATATCAGTACCCATGCTTCGCAGCCTTATGCTTCCATTAGTCTTAATAGCGTCCTGCTGATTTGTAGCTTACACGAACTCGGTAGTAATTTACATATTTTTGAGAAGTTTCAAGTGAGCAAAATAAGTTCTATTAGGAGCTTATAGAGGGTATATAGTGCTGCTCAGGCTTACACTACATATAGGCCGAGCTCCAGATTGCCATATCGTGTGGCGTTTAAAGATCTAAAAACCTAACGAGGTATTTTATCTTATTGATATTAACTTCAAGTCTCCCTAGCTTTGCTTTAGTTAGCAGCTTCAGTGTATAGTCAGCAGGTGCGCGTTGGTTCCTCGTCAACATAGTCGCCGATCTCAACGCTTTTCGTGCAAATGGTAGTCCCAGGGTCGTTATCGCTGATTAAAAAAATTAAAACTAGGCTAAATATGACGGTGGAAAGAGTGTCTATTTGTTCCACAGCCAGCCGTGATAACATCAAATGAATTTGAAGTTTTTCCTTGTATCACCACCTTGGATGTTGTTCCTGTCAGGCTCATTGATACCAAAGACTATTAAAACAATTGGCTGTTTCATACACGGACATTCGTACCTACGCGCTTCCGAATGGTGTCACGCACCAATACATTCGGCTACGGTGTACGCCCTACAATACAGCTGACTATCATATAAGCACTCATATTATTATCACCACTATCCTCATCCAACTACACATTTTTGTTCTAGCCATGGGAAGTTCTGATAGTTATCTATATATATTCTATCTCTCTTTTACCAATAGCAATTTCTTATAACTGAAAAATATATCTACTATGCTCTAAAGACCAGGCAACTTCTCATTTTTGTTGTCAACAAGTAATCAGCACTGATGGGCCAAACTACTCATTTTCGCCATCAAAAAGTAATCAGCACAAACTTCTCATTTTCATTAAAAAGTAATCAGACTGAGAAGTTTCGTTAAAGTGTTTTATTTAGAAATATATAAAGTTTATATTTTTTTGTTTTTATTAAAAAACTTTTACATACCAATTCGGTATTTCTCCGATTCGAACTCACGAATTTTCAAGTTTTAGCCAAGCATCTACTCATTCGGCTATGGCGACTATACAATAAATGAAGCTAAATTCCACACTAGTACTTTTTTCAGAGCACCACATTATTTCGTTAAAATTAATCAACACTGATGAAAATAACTCCTCATTTTCGTTAAAAAGTAATCAGACTGAGGACTTTCGTTAAAATGTTTTATTTAGAAATTATATAACTCATATTTTACGGGGATCCGAACTCACGAATTTTCTACTTTCAGCCAAGCATCTACTCATTCGGCTATGGCGATCTTACAACAATAACTGCCAAATTTCACACTAGAACTTTTTTCAAAGCAGCCACATTATAAGGATGCAAATTAGTTACCTTGGCGTTTAAAGTACAGTAGATATATTTTTCACTTATATGAAATTTCTATGGGTAAAAGAGAGATAGAATTCACACCGAACAGGAAAAAAGAAATCAAATGAAATATTCGATTTCCCTATTAAAAAATGTTATATTATATATGCTATTCTGATAATGCACATGTATTGTATTACAGACTAATAAAATGCTTGTAAAAGTGTTGGAATTTTTGTCGAAAGTGCTCAGCACCACTGTCTTGTAGGGCCTCAATATATACTATATATGTATATGTATATATAATTGGCTTCTACACAATTTTTGGGTGTTTGGCCGAGCTCCTCTTCCTACATTTGGCGTGCGTCTTGATGTTGTTCCACAAATGGAGAGACCTACAGCTTCAAGCCGACTCCGAACGGTTGATATTTTTTATGAGGAGCTTCTTCATGGCAGAAATACATTCGGAGGTTTGCCATGGCCTGCTAAGGGGCGACCGCTATTAGAAAAATGTGTTTCTTAATTTTTGGTGTTTCACCGAGATTCGAACCTACGTTCTCTCTGTGAATTCCGAATGGTAGTCTCGCACCAACTCATTCGGCTAAGGCGTACCTCTGCTGTAAATAAAAAGAAATAACCTCATTTAGTACAAGTGTCCGGGCCGAATTTAATACTTCCTTACTTTGTTTTTTGTTTTGTTTTATTTTATTGTATATCCACGCGTATTCTAATTTTTTTCATTTCATTTTCGTTTTTGGTTGAATGCAGTATGTGGCTTTTGCGGCATGCCACATCTTATTACCTAATGGTTTCGCGCTTTAATGTGATTTATATTTGTGGTATTTGACCTAATGTTGAACTGCTAACAAATGGCTGGACTAAAAAATGGAAAATTATATGTATTGATTTGGCTCTTTTTTTATCATGTGTTTGATTTTGCTATGGAGTTGCGAAATAATAAATATTTTTTTATATATATTTCTTTTTAATTCCATTTATTTTTTTAACAATCTGCCATAAAAAATAACATTTAGTATTATTTATAGTTACAATTAAAAGAAGTTTTGCTTTGCGTAAGAACACCCAGCGGAGTTCATTGCATAATTCTGCCCACTATACAATACAAGCCATTTTTGTTTTACATTTTATATTTTAAATCTTTACATTAATTCATTGGGCATGCATTTTTTTATCTTCGTGAGGCTAATTGAGGTTATTAAAAAGGTCAACTGTTCGAGGATTTGAATGGAATCACTGCAGCATTTTCAGCTTAGATTTCGACTCCGTACGTCCATATTGGCTTAAGAATTGCTTTATATATGAGGACTTTGCTGTCTAGTGATAATGCTGATTTCTTCCCAAGTAACCAGTAAAGTGTACGGGGTTTCAGTCGAATTTATTTTAGTTTTAAAACCATGTTAGATGTCTATCCAGCGGAATACCTAAATATTTCGCATTAACCTCTTAGGTATTAGAGCGTTCTTTAGAGATACATTAGGCCATAAGCCGTAGCGAATCGTGAAAGTAATCTGCATTGTGGGTCGATTTAAAAATCGGGTCGGTCATACATTTGGACTCGATTGGAGCACTCTAAATGAGTCACAGTGGAATTTTTCGTTCGACCCAAATTGAGGGACATCAGAATTCGTTTTAGAGGTATGGTTCCTTCGGCAAAGTTTCTTATTTTGATCCCTAGAATATGATTTTTACAGAGCAATGGGCGATTTTTTTTCCTCCACACAAATCGACCCGGCCTACTGCATAGAGTTTTGTTTCGTTAGCTTTTATAACGCTGTTGAGGTTTTCTTGTAGGTATAGGATTGAGGAATAAATTCGTAGCGTTTTGAGCGAAGACTTTTATTTAATCAAAAAATCAAAAATTAATATATATTAGTAAGATATCTTCTTACCTCTCGACCAATTTGTTGATGCCGTTCTGCCAAAAATCGTTTGGTTTGGTGTCAAAGAAGTTTTTGAGCCAGTTTTTAAAGACCCCTTTGTTATCGAACCCCTTCATATGGATTGGTAAAGATAGTAATCGGTCGGTGTAAGGTATGGAGAATACGACGGGTGCTGAAGGACCTCCCATTCAAGCTCTTGGAATGCAGCTTCAACGACTTGTCCAACATGGGACCTGGCATTCTTGTGAAGGAGCATAGTTAGGACATGTCGATCAGGTCTCGTGAGCACCTGGACTCCCAATTTTTTCGGTAAATCCCACTGAATGAAGGTGATTGACAAACGTTTCATGATCGCAGCTCATTTTTTCCGCCAATTTACATCCGGTTTGGCGACCGTTCTCCTTCAAAAGTGATTGGCGACTTTCTTCATCGAATTCAGAAGACCTTCTGCTGCGGAACGTGTCATCCACATCAAACTCGTCTTTTGTGAACTTTGCAAACCATTTTCGTGCTGTAGACTCGCCTTTGCCTTGCGTATAGGTGGCGGATTACTATGAGCATTTTCTCAGGCGGCTTTGCTAGCGCAAGGCGACCAATTTTGGGTTCCGACGTCATGAGAGTGAGTAATATTGGTTCTCTCAAACTGGAGTATTTTTTTTATGAATTCCCAAAGAATCTGCAATATTCCCACAGGTGCTAGCTACTTTTATATCTCTATTCTATCATATTTTTTTCTTCCTGTTACTTCTCTCCTTTTCTCCTTGACTATCTACCCTTTTACATTACAGAGCTTCAAATACAATATGCTTTTTAGCCTGTCCGTTTTAGCAGTAACCAAATCTCTCGGTGCTTCTTGACTAAACTTTTCGAATTTCACTTCATTTCGTGACTTGGTCTGTTGGCTGTCCTTTTTTCTTTACCGCCACTTCTTCAATGCCACTTTTCAAATAGTTTTGCAAAAAAGAGAGATAGCATTAGTAAGGCCCGAAACAGAATTTGGACAGAAAGTGGACAGCGGGTAGCGGATTGACAGGTGCTGAACTGCTGATCCATTTCGGGAGGCAAATTCTATTGCGACGGGACGGTTTTCAGCTGTAGTGAAACTTTTTTTTGCCGAGTTTGTGAAGCAACTCGTTGAAGCTCATTGTTACAAGAAAACCATTTCTATCTAAATAATTGATATTTTGCGGGCTTTGTTGTTCAAATCGAATATTATATCAATACTTATGTGTCGTACAATATATGCTTGCGTGCGTTTTTAGGAGGTGCATAGAACAAAAGCGAGTGTGTTGAGCCTTTCTGCACGTATAATTATGTGCGTATGTATTGGGTTTCATCACCGTATGTAAGGCTTTGATCATGTCCATGATGAGTAATTATAATGGTAATTAAGTAGCCCCTTATATTTACATATTTTAGGCATTGCGAAACATTTTCAACTTCAGCGCCTAGAGCAAAAGCCACATCATTGAAAATGATATTGGTATGCAAATTATGTTATGCAGCCCAATGCAGCAAACATGGACGGCACTGCAACTGCCAAGAACAATATCAAATTTCAGACTGATTGAAAGGTTAGTTTTAATTTGGCAGATATTCGAGTAAGGCTTGTTTCGTGATTTTCGCAAAAATTGGCAACATCGGTCGATAATTCGCTTTTGTTTTTGGATGGAATTAAATGCGAGGAGATTTAAGTTAGATGCCGCCTAATGGAGAGGCTTCGCCATCTAGGACTACTGGGATATATTGGTTGAACGAATTTAAACGTGCCGAAAATCTGTTTTTGATGAGGAGCGACCAGAACGCCTGGCAGACGTGGTTATCGAGCAAAACATTCAAAAAGTCCACTGCGTGATTCTCGCTAATCGATGAACGAAAGTGCGCGAAGTAACAGAGGCCATAGGTGTGCCGTCCGGAATGGCAACTAACTCACGGTGGACAACAAACGGAGGCATCTGTTTATTTCGAAGCAGTGTAGTAGTAGTAATTCTTTATTTATTTATAAATATTTCATCTTAAATTTCAATAATGTTTACAATATTTCGATTAAATATATAAATACATAAAGAAAGAAATAATAAATTTGTGGCAATAATTTGTTTCCTGTCACAATTCAAAATTTTATCAAAAATTAAACTCGGCAATAAGAAATTCTCTATAGCGTTAGGCTGAATACATAAAGCAAGTTAGTCTTTTCCAATTGAGGCCATTAAGTATATCTATTACTTCTGCTTCATTTAGCTTCGCTGCGTTTAGGTATTTTGTTCTAATCTCCTTCAGTACCGGACATCTTCCTAAGAAGTGCTGCATATCTTCTTTCGCGGTTAAATTGCAGAGGGTGCATATTTTCTGGGTATTTCAATACGTAGTTGCATTTAGCGTCAGTAAACTACATCTTGCTTTGAAAATTGTCCTAATATCAGCTAGCCGCATATCTTCTTCAATATATGATTCCCCTTTTGAGTAGTCTAAATGTTTATAAATTCGCGTCGCGCTTGACTGTGCTTTTTGTCTTGCCATGTTCATATCTTTTATTTTCATTTCGGTAAGAAGTCGCACACAGCGATCTTGCCAATCTATAGCGGTGACGTTTTCTTCAAACTTCAGACCGAACTCCATTCCCAGGTCTATCAGATGCTTAAGCCAAAACACATTTTTACTTAAGATGCCTTGTGTTAGTTTGTGCGGGAGTCTGTTGCAATTATATTTATAAATAGTTTTCCAGATATACTTCACGTGTAGTTCTACAGAATACATGTGGTTATTTTCTAGATTAGTTTCTAATGTTATTGCATAATTTGGCGTAAACTCGGGTAATTTGAGGATTCTTTTAATAAAGTAACGTTTATTTATCTCATCGAATAAGGCATATCCCCAAACTTGCGCTGCGTAGGTTTGTATCGCTCTGCTTGATTTTAATGAAATGAATAGCTTCGCTAAAAAATCGTTCCATGTGCAATTAATACTAGCTTTTGCTGAAGTATTTCTGGCTTCTAAGTGCTTGCCGAACACCATTTTGGGTGTGAGAATGACACCAAGATATTTATATTCTGCCACTATATTAATTTCTTCACCACCATTTTTCAGCCTGGAAAAGACCTCCACCTCTTCTAAAGACCATCATTTCCGATTTATTTGAGTTTACTTCCATATTCCATTCAGCGCAGTATTTCTCCAGGTTATTAATCATGGATTGCATGACTTTAGGATTATCCGCCAGGAGAACAATATCATCGGCATAAAGGAGAAGACGTATATTCATGCCCTCAACCAATAGTCCACCTTCTAAATAGTCGTGCAACTCGTTTAGGTATAAAGTGAACAGTAATGGCGACAACAGGCATTCTTGTTTCACACCAGTGCAGGTTTCAAAATAGTCGGATACTTCATTTCCCGTCCAAACCACAGATCTAGTATTATCGTAAATATTTTCTATGAGGTTCGTTATTTTGCTAGATATTCCCACCTGTCGAAGTTTACAAATCAACGGTCTCCTCGGCACCCTGTCGAACGCCGCCTTGAAATCAACAAAATATGCGTAAACTTTTTGATTTTCATGAAACTTTAGATGTACCTACAATAGACGCAAGATTATAAATGTTATCTGCAGTTGCGTAGTTTCTTCTAAAGCCGGCTTGGAATTCTGTGAGCACGTTGTTTTTTTCTACCCAATTTGCAAGTCTTGCGTTTATCAATCTTATTAACACCTTTGCGATAGAATTCATAAAAGATATTCCCCGATAGTTACTGGCTGCATTTACAACTCCCTTCTAAAAAATTGGGAAAATTATCGTTTTTTCAAAAGTTTCATAGATTCTTCCGATCTCAAAAAAATCACAGAAATCCATAAAATGTTTGCCTCTATTGAGCTCCGTCTTTTGAGCTCCTTTTTTCAATATCTGCTGAGAATTTAGCTGCGTACAAGTCTTCGATATTTTGTTGTATATTTCCAACTCTAACAATTAGATCTCCCATAACAACTGACATATTCTCTGTGTTTTCCTTGAAAAATTCCTTAACCACCTCAATTTCTTCGTGCCAAGCTGCTCCTCTTATATACAGTGGTATAAATGTTATTATGTCATCCTTTACGTGGAATCTTATCACATCTACTCTATTTTCGGCTTTGAAACTATGTCGTGTGCCCTTTTTTTGACTCCATACACGCAACCTCCAGACGCTCTTCGAAGCAGTGTTTGGAATAACTTAAGCGAGTTCTGAAGGAATTTTTGCATGGAGTTGTCACAGTTGGTGAAATCTGGATTTATCATTACACAACAGAAACTAAGCAATAATCAAACTAATGGATATCTCCCGCTAAATCTGCTGCAAAGAAGGCGAAGACAGTCCCATCGGTCGGAGAGGTCATGGTGGCGCTGTTTTGGGCGTCATCCTCATTAATTTTTTGAAAAAAGGAAAAACGATCTCTGGACAATACTACGGTTAGTTAGTGGACTGCTTTCACAAAAAATTTAAGGAGACGCGGCCGCAGATGACGACAAAGAAAGTGCTGTTTCACGACGATGACGCACCAGCACATTCATCCGGAGTTGACGCCACCAAACTGCATGAGTTGCATTATGAATTCCTGCCGCTTCCCTCCGTATCTACGCGGTCTGGCTCCCTGCGACTTTTTCTTGTTCCCTAACATGAAAAAATTGTTCAAGAGAAAAACATTTACTTCAACAGAGGAAATGATGGCCGAGACAAATGGCCAGAGCATTGGGAGAAGTGTATCTTTCTAAAAGGGGACTATGTGGAAAAAAAAATTTTTTGAAAAAATGGTGGCTTCATTTCATTGAATTGTGCTCGTATACTAAAAACCGGAGAAAAAGGAAACTATCTTCCACCTCCTCTGTGAACGCCCTGCTCTAAGGAAGGTGAGGATGTTAACACTTCGCAAGCCGCTCTTTAAAAATCTCGAAGAGCTGGTCGGCATAGACGTTAACAACCTTATATGGTTTCTCATTCACACAGACTGGATATAATCGTGAACAAATAATCGTGTAACTTGGTAATGTTGGAAGCGACATTATTATGATATTTTAAATATTTTTACTATTTTAACTTTTAAGCTGATAAGATTTAGTTGGCATGGTAAAGAGTTGGCTGCTTTTGCCTTTGAATTTATGTATTATATCCTCCAACTTGTGAGCAATAATTTAAATGCCAATTAATTTTTTAATACAAAAGTATGCACCTTTTGTAATATCTTATCCATAGTAGATAGAATTTTGAAGGCAAATGAATAATTTTTCTCGGTGTTCTCTTGCAGCACTTGGGCTAAATCCAGTCTTGCCAATGAATGCAATGTAGTTGTTTGTTTTGCGCAGCTTTTAACGGAGATGTAAGTACACACAAATCAAAAACAAATTTTTCCCAGAGCGACGAAGTAGAAGAATAGAAGTAGAGCAAATCTGGTATAAGCCAACTCAATGACGGTAACAAAAGTTTACTACGTTGAACGCAAACCTTCAAGTACCTTTCAATATGATTACGCATTTATGTGCAAAGTACAATGTAGAAGACAATGGGGAAGATAAGCAAATTGAACGTATGTGAAGAACAGCCAGAACATGAACTCCAGCCTTTGTACTTTCAGCAGTGCATTTTGAAGATAACCCATTGAGCGTGCAACTGAACTGGAATCTGTGCATAAATCACTCTATGTTTAGACAATAGTATCCGCTTAGCTTGTTTTTCGAGAAGAGTTTGTAAAAGTGTTCCACTAGTACATAGCGTCAGTGCTTTTCTTACCTCAGCTTGGGCACGTACGAGAAAAATTCAAACGTGGTAGCTGTGTGACAAGTATATACATACATATGTATGTGTATATATTTTTGGCGTCTATACACTTTGTGATCAGTGGGGAGATACCTGTCGACCCCATGCCTCGGAAACGAATGGATGCGTGGAATACTAAGAAAAACCATGCCACAACTAGCAACACAGAACGAAGATTCTCCAACTGCTCAACAAGCAGTTTCTGCTGGATTTTACCGTAGGTCCCACCCATGCAGACATCTCCTTGAGCTTGAGCCACCTCCCAGGCACGTCAGGACGCACGCGGACGAGATCCAAGACAAAACAGATAGAGAGCTACTGGATCGGACAGTGTACAGACAGACCATAAACGAAATTCACCGGGAGACCATAGGAAGGTGGTAACCTAAACTCCCGCCACCGAATCCCGTTATCGGCACCACCACCTGTCGCAGACGAAGAGCTCCAAATTCCCCGAGAGTCCCGCGTAACCTTGGCACAATTACTTTCTGTATACTGCAGCAGGTTAAACTCCTACTTATCCAGAATCGACCCCGACATACTAAACATATGTGCGGCATGTGAAGGCACCCCGCACTAGCCATCTTTTCACATGCGCCATCAGACCCACTCATCTAACACCCCTCTCCCTCTGGACCCAACCCGTCGAAAGAGCTAGTTTCCTGGGCCTACCGTTCGATGAGCTAGACGAAGACGACCGGTGATTGCACTACACTGACAGGGCAAAGTTACTGCTACAACAACAACAACAACAACAACGAAGATTCCAAACTATACAACGGCGGCAAAGATGGCAGATGGACGGCGAAACTCATTCTAATAATATGCAGACGGGCTAAACATTTAATAACTCAAGAACAATTTCATGTCTCAATTCCTATCGGGCACGTGAGGAGCTCCCCATCAAATTAAGCTCAAATTAAGGCTTCCGTTCCACTGTAGTGTTTTCCAAGCGGAGGTTGCCGCAATTAAGGAAGCAGTGGATTGATTGCTCACTTCGGTAATTACCGTTAAAAAAGTAAATATTTACTCCGACAGCGGCAATTAGGGCGCTGGGCTCGTTGTTTATGCGTTTGAGATTAGTCGGGGTATGTCTGACTTCTCTCTCGATTGCATGCAAATACTTCGATATCAGGCTCATTTGGGTTTCCGGTTACAGCGGCATAGAGGGAAACTGTTGGGCTGATGAGCTGGCTAGACAGGGAACTTTGGAGACGGTTTCGTTGCAGAATGAGAGAATTGGGGTTCTCTTGAGATCTTGTGGTCTGCTCCTGGAAAGATGGGCCTTGTGCCAGCTCAGCGAGCGCTGGCCTAGTGCGCAAACGTGTAATGTCGCGAGATCCTTCTGGCCACGGGTAGATCGGGGTCGCTCGAGGGAATTCCTAGGGCTAACAAAGCCACAGCTTTTGAATTTAGTGGGTATCCTTACCGGGCATTGTGTAAGGAGTCCGTGCGGTGAGACTTGTGATTGTCTGAAGTACATTATGCAGAAGCTGTACGAGGTGGAATCATCTCAGCACTTTCTTCTCAACTGTCCTGCTCTCATGGGGCTAAGATTTAGGAATCACGGCTTTTACCTCTTTATCACGCCCTTGACATTAGAAATCTAATGAACTTCATCAGCTGCATAAAGCGGTTAACGCAACCGCAATACAGACATCGTTCATAATCACATATGCAGCATACTTCCTTAGATGAAGATCTGGCTTGACCCTCGGCATTGGCGTATTTTCTGAAGCCACTCTTTGCTTCATATTGATGTATAGGTACCATTTCTCATCCTCAGTGACGATTCGATACAAAAAGCGCTGATTATGACCGCGTGTTGGTAGATGGCCAGCGATATGTTGAGAAGCAATTTGCGGACGACTTTCTTTGTTTTTTTCGTTGAGCTCATGAAGCTTCCAGGCTCACATTTTTGGGTAAATTCCAATGAATGAAAGTGAATGAGAATCGTTTTATAATCACAGCTCATTTTTTCCGCTAATGCAAGATTGGTTTCCTTCAAAAGTGATTTGAGACGTTTTTCATCCAATTGAGAAGGCCTTCGCTGCGGGACGTGCCATCCACGTCAAAGTCGCCATTTTTCAACTTTGTAAACCATTTCGCTGCTGAAGAATCGCCTGTGACACCTTCTTCATAAATGTGGCAAATGTCTTGGGCTGTTTCGACAGCTTTTCGAGCCCGATGAGAAGGAAAGAAGTGCAGGTGTCGAAAATGCTGATTTTAGCCTCAAAACTAATAAAAAAAATGAAATAACTCAGAAACACAATCAACATAGTTTTGTAGAGCAGAAAGAGTTCTATTGAATGGCTACTTAACCAAGCCAAACATCAAACGAGTCGTTGTAAAACAAAAGAAAAATATAAAAACGCTACGAACTTGTTCACCAACCCAATTTATTAGCTTAACATAGCTCATAAGGATGTATACATTCATATAAGAATTAAATAAGAAATAAATAAATAAATGTTTTTATTTTATATTATTATTTTTTTTTATAAAAGTGTACGTTAAAGTACAATTATTATTCCATTATATCAATACCTCCAGCTGGCTGAAGATATTTGCCTGTTGGAGGTGTCATAATGGTATCAACACGGTGCTCCATGAGGAGTGTCAGACTGGCACTTCAGCCATTTCACGTACCTACCTACATTATTATATAAAGAGGCTTTCGGCTCTATCTAATTGGGAAATCTTGAGAATTTTCATATATACCCAAGTTTTGCTCGACCTTAACAACAATATCCCCAATCATGCCCATTTTCCACTTGATTACAATTAGCCATACTAATAATTTATTGTATGCTGTATCATCACCATCATTTTCATCGTATTCCTTTTTTTGTGCCTACCACTTTTACCAAATTTGAGTGATTTTGCAGAAAATTGGAAAATCTCAAAAACTCTATACTGGCACATAAAACGAATTTAATTCTGTTTATATCGCTGAAAGAACTACGCGAAAAGCCCAACATCTTTAATGCGCCAATATTAAAATTAAACGACTTGTACTCGTACGTATCCATTTCTTTAACCTACATTTAAATACTCAACATATTTTCGGGTTCAATGTCCAAACGAAGGTATTTTTTAAACGCTCACTTTAGAAAGTGGAAAGTATTTTACGGTGAGAACCAAAATAAAATAAGTGAAATACGCGAGAAGGGAAGCCAACAGCTTTGCATTGTCCTCATATAAACAACTACATTTATACGTATTTTCGTCCGTTTGTATTTCACATCAGCTTTCGCATGTAGAAATGTGGAAATGTGTTAAAGCGTGAGCGTGTTTATGTGGGTGTATTTATTGCATACAAACGAACGATAAAAGAACACACCATAAAAATTCAACAGTTATACATTCGTTTTTTATTATATCGCTTATCGCTTTCGTATGCGGGTCCATAAGCGAATATAGCCTTTGAGAAATGCCTCTAAGTCGCCGTTCGCATGAACGACTTTGTGTGCCCTATTTATTAGAAATGCTTATGTCGACTTTAAGTGTACTTTACCCATGTATTTCATGAATGTTTGTATGTCCGTACGCGTTTTTATTAAATCATACAAACCATTCTACAGTTAACTCCAAGAAAGAAGTATCTGGGTGTAGACGGGAAAAATAAATTTCTTATATGTTTTGAGAACAACAATTAAATGTACACACGGTTTATATAATCGCGCGGTTTGTTATTAGCTAATATAAATAACTGCTCTTCGAAATTAGTCGGTGAATGTAAGACAAAACTGAACAGTGCTGCAAAATACAACAACGCTTGTCTTATTTGGGTGCCTGGACATTGCGGTGAGACAGAGAATGAGTCGGTTGATAAACTAGCTAATGAAGGCTCGGTAAGCACACCACTGCGCCCTGAACTTACCATTACACCCTGAATCCTACCTAGGAGTCAATTCTGCACCAGTTCAACTGTGGTTTGACGACTTCAAGAGGTCTACATATAGAAGACGTTGCTCTGAGTTAAGCTCCTGCAGAGTAGCTAAGCGCTTTGTAAAAGAAGCAAACAGGAAATTAGCGATCATTCTCGTAAAACTTAGTAGAAAGGACAGGTAGGTGTTATCACGGGCACAACGTCTGTGGTGGCTTAACCAAAACCGCCCCTGCGAGAGAACAGTCCTACTAGCGCTGCACTTAAAGAAGGCTTTCGACACTGTCAGCAACTCCACGCTACTAAATGACATTTTACAGTCGACGCTCCCGCCACGTCTGAAGAGGTGGTCCGCGAACTATCTAAGTGGTCGGCATACTTCGAGACCAAATGCGTAAAAAGAGGAAGATAAATTAAGTAGTTCCACAGGGTAGTTTCCCTTCACCCTTGCTTTTCAACTTCTACATCTCGAAGCTCTCCCAGCCACCAAAATGAGTCTCCCTGGTCTTCTAAGCCTACGACTGCTTGATAATGGCCTGCGTGCCAAAGTTAACGAATACCTCACCTGACTTTCTTGCTCCTTCATTGCGAGGAATCTTCAACTTTCCCCCACGAAGTCTACGACGATCCTCTTAACCATCTGAGCAAAGGCGATAAAACTGCGACTTAAGCTAAAAGTCGATGGCACACCAATACTGATTGTTGACAACCCCAAAATCTTGGGAGTTACCTTCGACAGTTTGCTCTCCTTCTCTGCGCACACAACCGCTTTTGCCAAAAATCGCAACAAGGTGCTCAAATCGCTTGCCAGCTGCACTTAAAGAAAAGACAAAGAAATGCTATCGATATTTAAAAGGCAATTGGTACTAGTGATACGCAGTGGACAAAGCTTCAGACTTGCCAAAACACTGCCATTCGGACAGCGACGGGTTGCCTTCTGATATCTTAAGAACAACACCTATACGACGTGGCAAAAATGCTCCCTGCCGCCTCCCAGACACGTCAGGAGGCTCTTCCTCTATTCCGCCGACGAGATCCAGGACAAAATGGATCGACAATTGCTGGAACGGAGAGTGTAAACGACATTCATCGGGATACAGAGTTACCACCTTCTTATGCTCCCGACCTCAGAATGTCGTTATCGAAGTCCAACTACCATTTACAGCAGATGAAGAGCCCCAGCTACCCGAGAGTTCCGCGTAACCTTGAAACAGTTATGTTCTGGATACTGTAGCAGGTTAAACTCCTACTTATCCAGAATCGACCCCGACATACTAAACACATGCCCGACACTAACCACATTTTCACAAGTCTAATCAAACCCTCTGTTAGATGCCCCTTGTCCTCTGGACCCAGCTTATCGAAACAGCAAGTTTTCTGGTCATACCGTTAGATGAGTTAGACGAACACGACCGGTGATCTACATAACACTGACAGGGATAACTGCGACAATAACACCAACGTCTGTGGTCAGCATATGGCTACCATGGTAATCATTGACGCCCCCATATGCCTGTCTTGTCGTGAAAATGAGGACGCTACAGAGCGTTTTCTCTGTAGCTGTCCGGCGTTTTCTAGAACCAGACTTAGGCTATTGGAATGTGATGTTCTGAGTGGGGATAAAGTTCATACTCTTCCTTTTCCGGATGTCTCCAGATTCATCAATGAACCCAAAATGTTCGCGGTAGAATGACCTCCAACCGATTTCTCCATCTTACCATCCATGCTGCCTCTATCCCGCCTCCCTATTCCTTCCATTGTAATTTATCCGGGTGCAGTACAATGCTCTTCCCGACTGAGTGCTTAGACTTATCCAACCCCCCACAAATCTAATCGAATCTTATAGTTAAATACCGTAATTACTCAATTATTTTCTAGGTTATCTAGCTGCCCACTAAAAATAATACTATCCATGAAGGCCGCCGTAGCCAAAGGGGTTGGTGCGTGGCTACCATTCGAAAATGCTTAGGTTCGAATCTCCGTGCATGTAACACCCAAATAATAGAAAACGTTTTTTCTGATAGCAAACTTCCAAGTATATTTCTGCCATGAAAAATATCCTCATAAAAAATGCCTGACGTTCGGATTCGGCTTAGAACTGTAATTGTGTAAGAACATGAAAAACGCCCACCACAAATAGGGGGAGAAGCTCGGTCAAAACACAAAAAAAAAGCAAATTTAATAGTCCTTGGAAAGTTGAGAGAGGAAGTATAAGAAGATCTGGTATATATGTATAAAACAGGATGGAATAATAATTTTCTGAATATTAAAAAAAATGGACAATCCAGAATCTTTCAAACGCTTAATTTCCACATAGCCTGATCTGTTCATACTCATTAATCTAATGTGAAAAACCGTCAAAGGCTTAAAAGGTATTATGAGGACTCTACACCGCTATTTGAAATAATCCACGTTATTATATTGACTAAGAATTTCATTTATGTATAAATAAAGGGTTTTTCAATAAATGCAATTTTTTAATATAAATGACCGGATGTTTATTTCATTATAAAGAGGAAGGCATGCCGTTAATAGTGGAAAATAACATCCGGCAAATGACCACCATGACCACGTTTACAGGACAATAACCTTTTCATGAAATTTCCATAATCGAATTGAAAAGTGGCTGCCCAATGTCCTCGATAGCCTCACGAATTCCATCTTTGTGGTCTTAAATCGACCCTGGGCTGTTAGCTGTTGGCGCAGACCTCCTCTTTCACGTGGCCCCAAAGAAAAAAGTCACAAGGTGTTAAATCACAAGATCTGGGTAGTCAATTGTGAATTGGGAGAAAGCAAGCCATAAAAGTCGTTCGAGAAAGAAATTGCAGAAATCTCCTTAGAAAGCAGAAAATCATGTTGTTCCAAAAGTTCAGCGAGGACACCATCCAGTCTCCGGAATGGTTTGGTGGGGAGTGTCTTGTAAAGACGTTATATCTCTGCATTTCTGCGAAAGAGGGATTAAGACCGGGGTAAAGAAGTATCCGGAGGATGTCTTAGAAGGCGTGATAAAACAGTTGTGCAGTACTCCCTTCAATGGAGAGCATTGGATCTTCCAAGGCAAAAACCACCCAGCAGTGGCTAAAAAACAATATTCCTTGTTTCATTACTGTGGAAGATTAGCCATCTGGAAGTCCAGATCTGAATCCATTGGACTACAGTTTGTGTACAGAACTGGAGAACATGGACTGTCGAAAAAACTTGTGTGTCTCCAACAATCTTTGGTTCGAGCAGAGCCGTCAATAACCATGGAAACCGAGCGTGCTGCAATAGCTGAATGACCTAATCGTTTGAAGGCTTGTGTAAAAGCAAATGGTCCCGATTTCGAATGAAAATTCAGGTTTTTTATTTTTTGTTTTTCAGTATTTAAATGATTAAATGAAACTAACTCCATTAAAAAAGTTGTATAATTTCCTATCTATAGCGGACTTATCTTATAACATTTGGTTTACTTACCCCTTCTTTCACACAACCAACTGTCGTCCTCACTGAGGGGGAAAGGGGGAAAATTTTCGTAATATTTTTTGAATGTCATAAGCAAGAACTTTTTTTTGTTTTGTATTTTTTTAAAGCTGTTATTTGAATGTGAATTTTGATGTATGAGGCGGACCATTATTTTGTAAGAATTACCCCTATACAGGATTCAATAAAAAACGCCATTTTCAATTTGTTGTGTGCAGCAAAGCGCACCCGAGTTGAAGCTAATACTTTGTAGTGTCCTGGACAATCCACTGACAATTGAATAGCTTATGAATTCAAAGAAACATGAAATTCTTACACTTCAAAATAGACAAATCTTTGTGCTGCTTGTAAATATGAGAATAGCAAAGCATTTCGTTTTCACCTCCTACTAGTGCCGCCCTGTGTGTTATTGTGTGCCAAGTTGTCAATTCCTTTGTCACTCTAATGCTGCTAAGCCATTTATTTGGTAGGATTTGCTTCAGATTTGAGTTATGGGTTTTCACGGAGTCACTTAAGCACTTGAAATGGAACGTCATGAATTTTAAAATTCAAAGCACATTTCAAATACGGCAGTACGAGAATTTACTTTGTTCGTGTTTCACAGCTGGACGGTCAATATCTATAACAAACAGCAGCACACAGTTTTATAGTTACGTATGAATGTATGAAGACGATGAAGGTGAAGGGGAAAATGGGATGAATCATACGAGCAAAGCAATACCAAATTAATGTCGTCCAAACTGTTGAAAAGCATTCAGACCATATTCAGGTTGCCTGCGTTAGTTAAGAGCATGCGTATACTCGTATGTGTGGAGGCGGAAATGAGGTATCGGTATGGCACCTAGAATGAGCTTAAAGCCTTTGCACAAAATCGTGTTCGATGGCAAAGCGGAGTTGTTGACGCCCTATAGTCATGTAAGCCTCTCTTCGTTCCAATAAAATTCACTCTTGATTAAATCTCTCACCACACAATTGTACACACAAAGATTCGTTAGTATAATTTACATAGTTTCCCCTTTCCCTTTCTTACAAGTTTGTATGTAAGTTAAGCTGCTTCTTAATTTCAATTTGAATTCGTACTTGAAGTATTGAGGTAAGCTTCAGTAACTTTAATATAAATTCAAAAAATTCAAAAAAATTACTTGTGCTTTCTTCTACACTACGCTCCAACTAGGAGTTAGAGGATCTTTCTGCCCTTCTGCAGATGAGAAATGGAGTACTACAACTTAACTCAAGAAATGAATGCGTGCAGTTAACATCGCTGTATATGTGCGCATCAGTTTTTTTCCTTGTTTACTCCTCTCGGGAGCATAGGGCCTTGACAAGACTCAGTCTTGCGTTGGTTTCGTTAATCTATTTTGGTTTCTGACAGGGTAGGTGATCAGTCTGCCGCTATCAGTCCTAACTACAATAGTTGGAATGCCCACCTATCGTTATATAGGAACAACGCCTTCTTACTACTTGGGGCGCCATCTATGTGTCAAATTTTTCTGGCAGAAGGATCGCACAGATGGTTGCAGACTTCGCTAAAGTGGGGCGTCTGCGCTATTACCGCGGCTGCCCGCTTCTTCTTGCAGTATGTTTTTCTTTGTTTTTGCTTGTTTTAGCAGCCACAATGCAAATAATGCGCTGACTATTGTGCGGGAGTACGGATGGAAAGGATACACTTCTGAGGTTGAGGAGTGAGATTTTTGTTTGTTTTAGAAACAAGGAAAGTAGGTAAATTTGGAAAGTGGACCGTGCTTTGCGTGGGACTCTAACCCACAACCTCTGGGATGGCAGGCTAGTGCACTTACGCTAGACTACCAAGGCCACCGCATATGATGCACTTACGCTAGACTACCAAGGCCACCGTCTGAGAAATCTCTAGTTGTATTAAGAGCACCCGCTTATTTGTTCCTAAGTTTCGCCGTGAATTGGAGGCATCAGGCGGCGAGGCGGAATGTATTCCAAAACGCAAAAATCTCGAGGAACGTTGTGACTCTGTCCAATCTGCTGAATCTATTCAACAACTGCAAGCGATTATTGATGAGAACCTCGTTTCAAAATCACTGAGGGCCCTTGCCAGGATATTGAATGCAACTGAGGCTCTTCTCCGTCTAGTTGTACATGAATATCTCCGGTATAAATCCTACTTTATGCGTAGGAGCAAAGTTTTATGTCGGATCAAACACGGGAACAGCGAGTTATTCGACCAAAACATCTTCTAAAAAAAATGAAACACCTGAAGCGCCTGAGATGTCCTGGTTTTCTTCTGACGAAAAAAAAATGTTGACCAAGAGGAAAAGACCAACCACAGAAATGGATGATTGCTATGATTCAATCCTGCAGAAGGTCAATGTTGTCATGCACATGAAGTTTCCAACCATCATATTTTTATTGCACCACCATATTTTTTTACTCAAGGATATCGAGTGAATTCTGCTGCAAATATTGAGGTTCTAGAAACAGTAGTAAATCCCTAGAATGATAGTATACACGCTGACTGTCCGTACATCTTTCAGCAAGACTCAGCCCCTCTGCTTCTCTGGTCCTCACATAAAGCGATGGCAACACAAGATCGTATTACCGAAAATTTCCATTACCACATAACACCGAACCTATGTCGGCCTAACTCAGCAAATCTTAATCCCCTGGATTACTACGTATGGGGAGTAGTTGAGTGTGAAATCATTAAGCATCCACATGACACCAATTCTTCTCTGAAGTCTGCAATTAATACCCTTATGGCCAATATGAATAAGGAACATTT
The DNA here is from genome assembly GCF_028408465.1 of Anastrepha ludens. Taxonomy (NCBI): domain Eukaryota; kingdom Metazoa; phylum Arthropoda; class Insecta; order Diptera; family Tephritidae; genus Anastrepha; species Anastrepha ludens. The sequence continues at coordinate 17,288,860 of NC_071500.1, forward strand.
GACTCGGACATGCAGGAAATATTATTGAATGATTTTGGTGATATTTGCTAAGTTATATTGCTAAAAAAATATGTGAAGTTTCACTAAATTTTGTCAAAATAAACTCTAATCTATAGTATTATTTTGAAACATGGCGCTTATTCTGACTAAACTTCAATATGTACAGATATGAAACATGGGTATATCAAAAGAAAAGATTTGACGAGTATGTTTGAAAAAATCATAAAAATTAAATTGGTTCATTTATTATATTATATATAAGGCTATACTAAAGCCAGTATGGACCTACGCAGTACAACTGTGGGGAACTGCTTGCAATTCGAACATAGAAATTCTGCAAAGATATCAGTCAAAAACTTTAAGGCTTATCACAAGTGCACCCTGGTTCGTCACAAATAAAGCCATACATACTGATCTAAAAATTCCCTTTATAAAAGATGAAATTAAAAAAATTACCACAAAATATTTACAGAGATTAAGTTATCACGATAACCCGATTACTTGATGAAACTAATGAAATTAATAGACTTAAAAGACATCATGTATTAGACATTCCATTCAGAACCTAATAGATAAATCTAATATTAAAATGTATTAAAATCTAACACATAAGTCTGAATATAAGTGTACATTAATCGTAGTATACATATATATCATTATTGACCTCAATGGAGCTCAATAATATAAGTCAAATTGTTAATAGTTAGATAATTTGCTTATTATTTTAAAAATAGATTGCAAATAAACGACAAAAAAAAAAAAAAAAAAAAAAAAAAAAAAAAAAAAATTTATTAATGAGATATTCGTATGTAAAGTTATTAACATTTTTATATTGATCACAGCATGTCTATGCAAAGAATAAAATTAATTTTGTGAGCGGGATTACGACACATACAAGAGCACTTATAAATGTACATTTGGATTCTCAATAATTGTTTTGTTTTGTTCTCTTTACTAATAAATATGTATTCATGAACATAGTCCCAACGGGTGCTGCGAATTTTTTTCAGAATTTTGTTGTGATGGCAATAATTGGTATGAATTGACAATTGACTTGAAATTTGTCAATTCACGTAAAACAACGGTAACAGTGCAAATTAGAAAGAGTTTTGGACAGACGCAAAATAGAATTTATTTTAAGAAAAAAGTACATCCATATTTAATTTTAAAATATGCCTAGAGGATGACCAACTGACATTGAAGCCGATTTGATATGCGCACAAACTTTAAAAGATCAGCTTAATCGAGAACAAAAACACATTTTTGACGAAGTATGTACAATGTTAAATGATGAGGGCATATCTGTTAAAGCTGTTTTTATTGATGGACCTGGTGGCTCTGGAAAAACATTTCTATATAAAACTCTTACTTACTATATTCGTCGTATTGAAGAAACAGAGATTACCGTAGCTTGGACAGGTATAGCCTCAATTTTGTTGCCAGGCGGGCGAACTGCTCACAGCGTTTTTAAATTTCCCATACCGTTGACTGCATCGGCAGTTTCTTTGGTAAAACCAAACACTAAAGCTGGTCAGGCATTAAATGCAGCAAAAGCTATGATTTCGGATGAAGCTAGCATGGTACCTGGCAGAGCTCTGTTGTGTTTAGATCGTCTTTTACGCGATATTCACCAAAATGAGACGCCTTTTGGTGGGAAAATTATTATTCTGGGTGGAGACTTTAGGCATGTTTTGCCTGTGGTACCGAGAAGTACGCGAACTGGCATAGTTGGTCAAAATCAATATGCGTAGTCAAGAACCCAACTATTGTAATTTTCTTTTGCGCATAGGACACGGCGAAGAGCAAGATGAAGTAATTAAAAAAAAAATTACTGATTTAAATGAAAAAATTTTAAAAATGTTATAGGTATGCATAAGTTCTTACATATTACATATAAATAAAAATATATACTTTTCTAATCATCATAATAACTTTTAATATATAAAAGTGTCGCATATGATGTTTACTTTCCGTGGGAAAAAAGCCCACCCGATTTTCGGGGGTTACATACTAGTTAGTTTTATTCTGAAGTTGTGCGCACTTTTGTGAAAGGGTACTTCTAATTTGGTTTCCATTATGGATGTATGTAACAGTATGTATAAAGGAATCCAGATTGATATATACGAGCTGTGCTCAAAAAAGAAGGTGAATTTTCAAATTTCACGGGCTACGTACATTCGACTTTCGATTATTATCTCCTCTCGAAGATATGTTCACGGTTTTAGTAACATAACAATTTAGTTTGTTTGTGAGAGGCGTAAATGAAACAAGTGTTTTACGTGTTCGCCGATTTTCTACTATCGACTCTTGGCTCACCTAGACTCTTCTAGACTCTTTCAGACTCTTTTCAAATCTGTATCGTCGTTGACGTCATTCAACACTTCCTGAGGGATGCTCACGTGACGTTGTTTTTTGGTCAAAATTCAGCAATTTTGGATCGAACTTCGGTGTCACACGCTTCATGGCCAAAATTTCCGAAAAGATTACAAGGAATGAGCCAACCGATATGCCTACAACCTCAGCAACTTCTCTAATTGTGACTCGTCGATTCTCTAGATGAATTTTCTTCAATTTCTCAGCATTTCAACCTTCGCACATCTTCTCAATCTTCTGTAAAAACTTGTACCACTTGTAAACATTTTTTTGACTCAGAGTAGTCTCACCGTATATCTCGTACATATATACACTAAAATTATAAGAGAAGTCGATTTAGGCATCCCTGCCTGTATATCCGTCTGTCGGATTGCACGATAACTCGAGCAAAGTAAAAGGATCCATTATAGTCTCGGTAGATGGCTTCAGTGATCGATATCGCGTAAACTATAGCTCAAACAATTTGTTGGTTCCATTCAGTTTGGAATTACAGAGTGTTAACAATGGAAGTCAGCAAAAAGAAAATTCGGTACGTTTAAGATTTTTTTCTTAGATAAAGGCGAAAATGCAGGAAAGGCCGCTGAAAATGTGAATGATGTTTATGGTGCCGATACTGTAGCAGCCAAAGACGAGCAAATTTGGTTGGGCCGATTCCGTTCAAGCATTTTTGATGTTAAAGATGCACTCCGAACAGGCAGATCCGTCGTCGAAAATGTTGATAAAATGACAAATTTAATCGAAAGTAACCGGCATCTTAGTAGTCGTAGCATCGTCCAGGATCTAAAGGTCAACCATAAAATATAACAGTTTTAAACCATTTGCACACAGCTGGATTCAAAAAGAAGGTCTATGTTTGAGTGTCACACAAAATAACACCAAAAAATATGATAGATCGAATATCCAGCTGCGAAGCGTTGGCCAAACGGATGGAAATCAACCCGTTTCTTAAACGATTGGTAACTGGGGATAAGAAGTGGGTCATGTACGACAATACTGTGCGGCAACGATGGTGGTCGAAGCAAGGTGGCCAAGCCAGGACTAACGGCTAGGAAGGTTCTACTGTGAGTTTGGTGGGACTTGAAAGAAAACATTTATTATGAGTTGCTTACGTATGGCTAAACACTAAATTCAGATCTCTACTGTCAACAACTGGACTATTTGAAGCTAGCGGTTGACCAAAAACGGCCAGAATTGGCCACCAGAAGAGCTGTTGTATTCAATCAGGACAACACAAGGTCAAACACGTTTGTAGTGACTCGTCAAAAACTTCAGGATCTTGGTTGCGAGGTTTTCTTTTTAGTCCGGACCTGGCACCAAGCGAAAGGGAGTAACTTTTTCTCTGAGTGATAAGAAAGTGGTATCAAGGGAAAATTGTAAAAAGCGATTACTATTGCTACTATACATAACGAAAATTTTCAGAAAAGAAAAAAAAATATGAGAAGTTCTTGTGAAATAAAGCAAAACTAGTAAAGTTTGGTACAAAGGATGAAGCCAAAAAAACTCACCAAAACTCGATGCCCGTATTGCTGCCCACCTCATTTAGATCCGATATAAATATATTTGGGAGAAGATACCATAAGTACCACGCCCACTTTTTATACTAAATTTCTGTGCGTTTGCCTGTGTTATAAACTCTACTCTTAACTTTGCTTAATTTCAAAAATTAACAGCCAGCTTAAATAAAATTTTATTAAAATGTACGCGGGTATATAAAATTTGGTCTGGCACGAGTTAAGCGCTTCCTTACTTTTTATATAAGTACAAGTATACTCATATAAATATGTATTATGATGTTATTCTCGTACTTTATGACACACAATGCAATACAAGCGCGTGCCGCTGTCACTTTGAAATGCTTCAGCCTATTGCAGCTTTTTTATGATAGATGTAGGGCAATTGACAGCTGAACTGTTAGTTGTATCTACTATTAGTTGCATAGCAAGAATCCGTTTTTTCCATTAGAAAATGTTGTATATACGTCTACAGACTATGTGTGTACAGCTGTGGACATGAACATAGAAACACCCTTAAACAATTATTTTGAAGTCATTTATTTGTTCCTTATAAATCATACAAGAAAAAATTTCATTACCAAATATCTACGATTTTCGCATACTTAATGACAGAACAAACTGGAAAAAATTTCGCCACTATATTGACGATCAACTTACATCAACTAAGTCACACTTATTCAGTGTCACGTAAAACCCGTCGATGGCCATTGTGCGTTTTCTTTGGATTACTAAACATCGTCGGTATAAACTCGTCGATACTACTGAGCCTAAGTAATGCAACAAATAAAGAAAATGTGGAAATGTACCGAATAGACGTACTTTTTTCAAAACTTTGTCTCTCCAACTCATAACACCTTTTTTGGAAGAGCGCCAAAATTGGCGCACTTTGTCTACCAATACTCGCGAAATGATAAATGGCATACTGAAAACGTCCAGTGAACCTGATGCACCATCTGATGGCACCATAAAGCAAGGGCGATGTATAATAGATTCTGTCCTTAGAAGAAAGACAGGAAAAGCAAGACTTTTTGCAGCAAATGCAAAATACCTATATGTGGAGAGCATCAAATAAAAATTTGTAGCAAATGTCTTTAAAGCATGTTTTGTGATTTTTTAATATAGTTCAATACAAATTTAATCAATAAACACACTGAATTTAAAAAAAACACATTTTTATATCTTATTTGGAAAATATAATCTATAAAAGTTATGGGTGCTCAGGCACCCTGGGTAGGAAAAGTCAATGTAAAATATGGGTAGTATATTTTTCAAAATCAAAACTTGAGAAATATTATTCCACCAATTCACTGAATTTATAAAGTAATTTTTTTGAATTAGTGACTTACTTGAATATTCAAAGGCCTTTAAAGAAAAATTCTGACGTTTGAGAGGGGAACCAAATACGCAGTTTTTTCTGTACGTGGCTTGCGTACCTGGAATTGCTTTTGTAGATATATGTAAAATTGACTGTCGCTCGGTTTATTAGCTTACGAGCCAATGCATATATTTTAAGTATTTAGGTGTGTGCTGCAGTCTGGCACAATTTGTTCAGCTGTTTGTGTCTGTTGGCATGTTGGCATCTGATTTGAGTTTGGTTTGCATAATTTGTTATGCAGGATGTACACCAACTCGACATGCGTTAGAAACTGTGGATAGCGCGTATTAGCATGCATGAACCCAAAATGGTGGTATGGCGTATACTTCACACAACTGCTACCATTTTTGCATGTGGCAAGCACATGAATAGCAACGTCTTTGTCATACCAAATGTATTTAAGTATTTATTAGCTTCCAATGTCGTTACGACAATTAACTCTATTATATTTGGAGAAAGCAATCATAGAAAATTAACTAACATTTTTAGATTTTACGAACCCCTGGCGGTTGTATCTCTGCCTCGGGCTTACGCCACCTTACTTTGTTATTGTCGCTAAATTTAAAAGTTATGCAGAATCAATTAACCAATAATTCAATTACCAGTGAAATGCCATCTTCGAAATCACAAACGCTAAGACTCTCATCAATTTCCAAAAATTCTGCTTACGCAGGCATTTTTTATTGTCGTTGCTTCTTCTCTAAAAATAAATTTTAAAATGTTTGATCATTCCTTGAATAATTGGTGTACTAACTGCCGTTGTTTTAGGTGGCAAAAAAAAAAATGTCAGTTAAGATTAATTTGGATGCTGCATTATCCAAAAATATGAAATCTTTTCACTTCAACTTGCTTACCCCGAATTTTGTTGAATCTTAGCTGTTAATGAAAGATTTTTTTTGCCCAAATGTTTAGAAAAATAGTGCCTGTGTCCGGTTATTAGAGAGACATGGGTTGATATTTGTATGGAACAATTAAGAAAAATCTGTGCGTACGAAATTCCAAAGATTGCCCGTGGTAAGGAGTTTTTTCCGTATGTTAATATTAGAAAATTTTTCCAACTTCCTAACTTCGAACGTTTGAACACAACCACTTTTGAACATCCCGTTCTACCCAGAACACGATTTTTATGAAAGGCGTTGTATTGATTTGCGTCGAAAAACTCCTCATCGAATTAAGGGGTTATACGCAGTTATGAAGCAAATAAAAGACGGGTTGTCAAGGATTTATCCTGAAGAAACTTCACAATATTTTAATTTGAAAATTTTTGGCGGTTATAAAAGCATCCTTCAAGAACGTAACAAAATTTTTTATTTATGAAAATATTGATTATAGAGCGCGCTGCAGGCGATTTCTGGAACCTCCTTTAAAAAAAGACGATTTACGGTGTACATCGCAACTCAGGATTGGATTATCTGAAATCAAAAAACCAAACAATCTAGTAATTAATCGTTCGGCTAATCAAAATATTGAATTTTCACAAAATGGTAGCTTTTAAAAGAAATGATTTCGATTTTTACGTTAAAATTTGGCCGTAAATTGATTATAAAATGGAAAATAAGTATCAGATTTACAAAAGGAACGATTAGTTACTAGAAAATGTATCTTTAAAGATTGAGTTAAAACGGTTGACCGATCAAACAAGCCGTTTTCGAGATATCGTGTACACCGACTTGAAAAATGCCGTTTTGAAAAAAACACGTTTAAAGTTTCAATACCTACCTTAAAACGTGCCGAGGCATCTCTACATCTTTAGGTATAACTCCGAAAGTATTGCTTAGATCTACTTCAAATTTCGTGCGTATACTTTTGAATATATGTATGTACATTACAAAAATGCAATAAAAAAAAATCGATTTTTTTGAAAGTCATAACTGCGTATAACCCCTTAAGCCAAGTGGCGACAAAAATTATAACATCAACATCACAGTGGGCACTCTGAGCACGTAAAATTTCGGACTTAGTGCGAATGCCACTCATATTCTGAAAATAAATTTTAAAATCTTTAAAGCAGCTTACTCTATTAGGGCTCGTTAGAGTTTGTTGTTGGGAGGATCGTTCTTTTGAAAATTTGTACAAGGGCAAGCTTCTCATTACTGCCCAAAGCGTGAGACTCAAAACTTGCTCAAGAGCAGATGACATAACCCCAAACTTAAAATTTATTCTTTTTAAAGAGCTAACATCTGTATCTTTCTTGATTAGGCTAAAACAAGTAATAAGACATTTTTCAATTTTACACTTTTTAACAACATAGTCAATACTATCTTCAACAGAAACCGCGAGCTTAAAAGAGGATATGTGACTCCATTTTTTTTATTGCTACAACATCCAGTTCAGTGCTACAATTACCGCCATATACCACATCCCATGACTTGTTTTTCTTCTTAGCCCTTTCACCAGTCACAGTAGTCCATTGTGCAGGAGGCTGCGAGGCAGTGTTTGCAGAAACAGCAGCAAACGATCGAGAGCTGACATCGGCAGAAATATGAGAGAAATTAGCGTTAGCTCCCACAGCAGAGGATGCAGCAGCGAAACCAGCAGAAATTTTATCACTTACAGAAGTAACAGCGACAGCGGCGAATAAGAGAGAGCCATCATCAGGTAATCGATGAGATGAATTGACATTGACTCCAACAGCACAAGATGGAACGGGAAGTACAGCAGTACGGAAGTACGTGACAGCGAAAGCTAGACTGTAACAATTGAAACTCAGCTGAGTATTGCAGTCTCGCAACTCATTCAAAATAACAACAATGCGATTATTCTCAGCTCTGAGTGCAGCAATTTCAGCTAATGCAGACCGCAATGTTAATTGATCGCGCATGTTAACTTCATCCATAAGTCGGTTAGCAGTTACAGAGATACAGAAACAGACTTCGATATTGTTGTTGGATGCGGAAACGAATTGCTCAAACTATTACATTGAACGTGTGCTTTTCTATACAGAATAGTCAAGCTATTAAGGTAGACGTTAGTAACATTGTTCTCTGTAATATCCACAACAACAGATAGCGGTGGCAAACGTGGAGAATTTCGAAGAGCAGTAGAGCAATTTTTGCATGAAACTCTCTATCCGAGAAGAGCAAAAACTCCACATCAGATGGCAAAATGATTACTCAACTTAGGTTATTGAGTTCATTGTACTTTGCACATTGAGCCTTAGGCAACGATCGTTCAACTTTATGACACCACCGGCACGGCATTTCAAGAAATTAAATATTGAATTAAACTAGTTTTAGAGTCACTATCTCATTAGTTTTATTTAGAAAACTATTTGCAAATCAGGACTGACAAAAATTACAAAACTGTGTCTCAATTATGCATTATACTCTATGATCAAAAAGTACCAGGAATGTTTAGTTTAAACGAACTGCGCCCGTGGGAACCAGTTTTTTTATTTTTTTCTTATGTTGTTAGGATTGTAAGACATTTTTTAGCGCCATCGGATCATTAGAGAGATGCTGTGCGTCGCCTAATGGCTGGAAATGTGGGCAAACAATTCTTGGACTTCGCATGATGACAACGCGCCATCGCATCGAGCCCAAATTGTGCTGGAATATTTGACCAAACACCAAGTAATCGTGCAAGCAGCGTATTCACCTGATATGGCTCCGTGCGACTTCTTTTTGTTTCCCAAGGTGAAGTTACCACTTCGTGGAAAGAGGTTTCAGTCGCTAGAGGAGATCAAAGAGATCCCTTTTTCGGCCTACCAGTGGTGCATGGGGGCCTGGGCTAAACGTTGGCACATTGCGTGTTGCTTCAGACGGGTCATATTTTGAAGGAGATATAATAAATTTCTGCCTAAAACTTAACTCTGTTTTGTTTTATTTAAACATTATCGGTACTCTCTGATCATAGGATATGTATTAAATACAGCAGAAAGGTAGGAAACCCCAGAGAAAAAAATTAAACACACAATTAAACCGCACACAGGAAAAGTTAAAAAACGTATATTTTTAAATTAAATATCCACAATTTTTGACTTGTTTGCAATAATATTTTATTCACGAACAAATTTGATCTGCTTGTCTTAAAATTTCTCATTATCAACATAGAGAGGAAGAGGAGAGTCTGCAGGGACATAAGCTCCTCTGTTTTCACCGATGTACTCAAGATTGAATTTGGAGGGTTGAAGCGAGGGTTTTCTCTAAATCGGCCACTATTTCACTCACCTCTGCCGAAAGCCAGGGCATAGGGACATAAAGAGAAATAAAAATGCCATTAAGCTTGCCACAAAGGGATCGACAGCACCGGTTTCAGTTGCCTCCATTTTAGACATAGGTGTCCCCTCTCTTAAAAACGCGCTAGACAGATGGAGTTCTATGTTATCGTGGGTTTTGTCTTAAATACCTTTGCCCAAGTTCGACAGAAGCAGGACGCTTAACGTGATGGGGATCTCCCCCCATTCATTTTCCAGACTCATAGTGGCGGACACTGGGTGATCGGAACTAGCGCGGAGAAGCTTGGACTTCCGTACAACACCTATTGCAGAAGCTTTCTACAATTTTACTGTTTCTTGCCCGGAGATTCAAATCTACCGATGCACTTTCGAATGGAAGTCACTCACCAATGCATTCGCCTACGATGGTTGCCATTTATCTATTATTTCTGTTAAATACTGGCTCTCGTGTAGCCCAGGCTTAAATTCTTTCGATGAAAAGTGAGTAGTCGGCGCTAGAGGATGATGTCTGCAAAGTTTGACACAGAAATTTGGAGAAACCCAAGGAGGTGCTTATGCAGTAGCGTCATACATATCTGTGGAAACCATAGGCGAAGCTATAGCACAGTGGCCGGGTTGCTTACAAAGTTATGATTCTTGGTACCTTAGTAAATAACCCGTCCATTGTCTTAGCTGCAATTTTTTACTCATACTTAGTCAAAAATTGTGTGCTTAATTGCTCCTCCGGTGCAAAATAAAAAAATGTTTGTGCTATAAACTCAACAAAGGAATAATTAAACGTGGAAGATACACGCAGTTTAAGTAGTGTTTTTGTTTTTACATTGACCGTGCAATTTATATTCAGCGCAGTGCATAAATTGTAAAATTCCGTAAAGTAATTCAGGTCCAACGTACTTTCAAAAATGCTTTAACATTTTTATGTGAAAATCTGGCAGTTTTAATATCCTAGTGTACTAACGCGTACGTGTAGAGTAAAACAAAGAAGCCAAATCAGTCAAATCACACAAAGTGGCAGTTAGCTGTGGCGTTGAGCTGAAAAATTTGCCATAATTTGTTTGCCGCAGCTGAATGTGCAGCACAGCAATGCGACAAAAGCTGCACGATTGCATTTCTCGTGGGAATTGTGGCGAACTTCAGTGCCAAGTGTCCCATTTTTGATGCTTGCACTTGCGAGTATTTCCAAGGGCTGCTTTGGCGTATGAGTAACCGAAAAATGACATTCACTTAGCGAAATGCGTTTTTGCTAGCCAGGGAACAACCCACGATGTAATATATTGCATTCTCGGCTGCGCTATGCTCAGGATGAAGTCATAAATAATTTGTTGATGTACAGTTGTTGGCTTATTATTTTTATATTTGTAATATAAAGAATTTTCAGATTATTTGCCATCACTTCGCGTGAGTGCTGTATTTAGAGTTACTTACAAAATTTGTTTATTCATTTCATATGTTTTTTAAACTAAAATTGTACCGAGGATATACACTCGTGGCCACGCAAATACTGCTCTTTTACAACGGGAACGATACAATTGGATGCAACTTCTACCTACTTTTGAGCGTTCATCATTCCATCAACGAAGAGTAAAGGACCCCGTATATAGAAAGAAAAGCATGCCAAGATCATTTGGCTTTCAGGAAGCTTAAACGTTCTCCTCACACAATTTTCTTTAAATCCTTCTCCGGAAACCGACAGACTTATGGTACATGGTCGTCTCTATGCTAATTAAATCTGCTATCATCTGACCATACTACCATTTTTCACTGCTCCAAGGACCAATTCCGTGGCGTTTTTGCCCACTCCAACCAAGCAAATCTCATTCATTTGCCTTTCTCCTTGTTCCAACTCTACTCTGGCACACCAAACGATCATCCTGGTTCTTTTTTTTCTTATGAGTAAATTTATTACTATCGGATTGCTACAACCAACGTTTCTTGCTATCTCGCGAACAGGCTATTCTCAACATAGATAAAGCCCAGAGCATGAAGATCAAGCGGCTTCGTTGGCTGGGTCATTTTGTCCAAATTGTGATGGCAGAGGATGAGGAAGGCCCCTACTGCGTTGAAAAGATGGGGTGAAGAAGAACTTGGCTTTCTTAAACTCAGCCTAAGTCGGGGTACAAGGTGGATATTAACATAGTGAGGGAATTGGAATCTCCTTGACTACTTGTGATCTGTCTCCTGCAAATGTGGGCCTCGCGGCATCTAATGGATTGTTGGTCAAGTACAAACAATTTATAAAGTCGCGAGATCCTCCAGACCACGTGTGGATCGGGGACGCTCGCGCGATCTTCTCAACTCTCAGATATTTTAATTTAATTCAAAACAGTTTCATCAATACAAAAGAATGGTAAAATGAAATGTTTGCTTAATATCTAAATGATGAAGGCGAGAATCGAATATTGGTGAAATACCATCTTTCAAAGATTCGATCTAGCAATTTATTTAACTTATTAAAAATTCCATTAATTTGAGCAAGACTCTGGAAAATCACCCATCTTTTTCTGTTCCACTCACATCCCAATATCCGTGCATTCTGATACTATGCCCCTGTGTTTCTGTATTTACGATCTGATGCATACTAAAATTAAAATAATCAGCACTCATCGTGAGGAAACAATAAAAACGCTTGTCCTGTCTTGATACTACGCAATCAAGTGCGTGTGTGACAATATCCTCAAGTAGGCACTTAAGTATGCATATGCGTGTATGCAGGGTTCTTGAATTATGCTCGTATATTCGGCGCGAAATGTCATTTAAAGAACAGTATTCGACGTTTTATTGCTAGCATAGGAAATTTTGACGCTAAAAACTTGAGTGGCTATGAAGTTGTTATGATTCATATGCAAGCATTACGTGCTAATGCGAGCAATAATAAAACTTGACACTTTTTGAAAAGCAAGGAAGTGTCTAAGTGCGGGCTGAACGGAAATTTACATACCCTCTTGGTGTTTATGAGGAAATGTGGTAGTCACAGTGAAGAAAGGATCACAATAATTACTTCAACTAACTTCGCCAAAATCGTAAAAATGATAAGGTGTAATAGTTTTGAAATGCTTAATATCGGGTGAGTTGGCTTAAGAGTTTGAGAACTAAAAATGATAGCGCAAAACAGAAATATTGTTGGAAGGCATTTTTTTTATAATTTCTTCGCATTTACTTTTTGAATATGATATCCAGTTTTGTCAGTGCTGATTTGCAAATAGTTTTCTAAATAAAACTAATGAGATAGTGACTCTAAAACTAGTTTAATTCAATATTTAATTTCTTGAAATGCCGTGCCGGTGGTGTCATAAAGTTGAACGATCGTTGCCTAAGGCTCAATGTGCAAAGTACAATGAACTCAATAACCTAAGTTGAGTAAGCATTTTGCCTTCTGATGTGGAGTTTTTGCTCTTCTCGGATAGAGAGTTTCGTGCAAAAATTGCTCTACTGCTCTTCGAAATTCTCCACGTTTGCCACAGCTATCTGTTGTTGTGGATATTACAGAGAACAATGTTACTAACGTCTACCTTAATAGCTTGACTACTCTGTATAGAAAAGCACACGTTCAATGTAATAGTTTGAGCAATTCGTTTCCGCATCCAACAACAATATCGAATTCTCTTTCTCCATCTTAGGGATTTTTAACTGCGAACCGACATATGGATGAAGTTAACATACGGGATCAATTAACATTGCGGTCTGCATTAGCTGAAACTGCTGCACTCAGAGCTGAGAATAACCGCATTGTTGCTATTTTGAATGAGTTGCGAGATGGCAATATTCAACTGAGTTTCAATTGTTGCAGTCCAACTTTCGCTGGGACGAAATGCGCTCAGGCCTGTGTGTGCTCACTGCTGGAATTAAACCACCACGGGAAAATGCTGGCACTTGTGTGCGCAATACAAACTTTAGTAAAAAGAAATGAAGCAGAGCAAAAAGATGTTGCTCTCTGCTGATATCCGAACGTCGTCTCCACATGTTTTTGCTGATTATCCTATACTTCGCGCTCCATCTTCTGCTGTAGGAGTCAATGCCAATGCCTCTCATCGATTACCTGATGATGGCTCTCTCTCATTCGACGCTGTCGCTGTTACTTCTGTAAGTGATAATGTTTGTGCTGATTTCGCTGCTGCATCCTCTGCTGTGGGAGCTAACGCTAATTTCTCTCATATTTATGCCGATGTCAGCTCTCGATCGTTTGCTGCTGTTTCTGCAAACACTGCCTCGCAGCCTCCTGCACAGTGGACTATTGTGACTGGTAAAAGGCTAAAAAGCAAAGCAAATCATCGGATGTGGTATGCGGTGGTAACTGTAGCACTGAACTGGATGTTGTAATAATAAGGCCGGCGATTGTTACTTGTTTTAGCCTAATTAAGAAAGATACAGATGTTAGTTCTTTAAGGGGTTACATTGGTTTCGTTGGTTAAAAAAATCGATTTATTTTTTTTTTTTGCTTATTAATTTCTACAACATCTCATGAGTATTATCCTAAATTTTCAAGTCGATCCGAATAATAAATTCGGAGATACAGCCTTTGGAAGGTGTGCGCTTCAAGCCACTTTTATTTTTACTCAAAACTTTAAACGCGTTTTTCTCGGAACCGTGTTTTCAAAGTCTAACTATTCAACCGATCTTAATGAAATTTTACACAGGTGTTCGAAATACAATTTACTCGTGCTTGAACGAAGGAGTTTGTTTTTTTTTAATTAATTACAACTAATATATTAAAAAAAAAAAAAATGTCAAGCAAATTTGACCGAAATTTTCATTTTTTTGCAAAAATGTCTGCCAAAATTCCAATTTTTACTTTTTTTTTCTTTCTTTCGTTCAAGCTCGAGTTTATGGTCTTAACTAAAGCACTTATGTTAAGCCATCTGCTCTTGAGCAAGTTTTGAGTACCCCGTTTTGCCCAGTAATGTGAGGGGTCGCGGTTTTCAAAATTTAAAAAATTACGATCCTCCCAACAACAAAATCTAACAGGACCTAATAGAATAAGCTGCTTTAAATATTTTAAAATTTATTTTCAGAATATGGGTGGCATTCCCACTAAGTCCGAAATTATATGTGCTCAGAGTGTCCACTGTGATTTTGATGTTAAAATTTTTGTAGAGACTAGACTTAATTTTAAGTTTTTTGATGAAGAATCTTTCGACGCAAATCAATACAACGCCTTTCGTAAAGAATATTCGACATAATTGCGTTTATTCTAGTTTAAACTATTTTCCACAATTTGGTCCGGAACACGCACCCGCGCACATTGTAGTAGAATTTTATTTGGGTTGTCATTTAAATTTTGAAATCAAACAAAGTCATAGGCAAAAAGAGAAATGCAGCTTTTAGGTATGGAAATTTAGTAGTACTCTAGTACAAAAGTGCGCAAATGCATAAAAAGTTAGCTGCTTTGTGCTTTTTCAATGCATTTTATTTCGCTCGCAAGCGGAGCCCCGGTCCAGCTTTGCATAAACTCTGGACACTAAATAATCCATTGCAGTGGCCATTTGGACTTATTTGTACGTACATACATACTCGTACATATATCCACAGTAAAAACTGTTAAGGGGGGAGACTGGTTTATAAGGTCAAAAAAAATCAATTTTTTGTTTCATTTTAAGCGATTCCTAATATATTTCAGAATATTCACACAAAGTTACAGAGCCTAATTCTCAATATTTCCGTAGATACAAAGCCAAAGGTAGGTTAGGTAGTTACGCTGTGACCGGACAGCTATAGTACAAACTTTATCTTCTTTTCTCGACTTTTCATTTTTATGATTTCTTTGAATTGGCGTACATGAATGAAAAAAAACGAATGCACCTTTTGAAATGAATCATAGCTTGTTCCCTTCAGAATTAAACTCTCTTCTATTTGAACTAACAAAATAGATAAAAAAAAATGTTTCAAGATTTTTATACCAAGTTGAAGTGATTTTTTTTTTATAGAAAGGCATTTTTTTTCTTTAAAACCTCCAAAAAGTTGAAATTTTGGAATTTCTCTTAGTTTTCTTAGTTCATCTAGAATAAAAAATCATGATTATTAGAAATCCATTTGAATTTTTTGCTTTGGATAATAATTACGAGCTGTATCTTGTACGCCAGTTGGAAACTCCAGCGTTGCAGCGCTCTACTAATTTCTATGTTAAACATTTTTTTCAACTTATTTTAACCAGTACAAAAATTTTGTATACTTTTTAAATGTTCATTAAAAGATAAAAAAAACTTTGCAGATCTAAATTAATTTTTTCCTTAAAAAAAAATTCGCAAAGAGATGCAATTTTTAGACCTCATAAACCAGGCTCCCCCCTTAATACAACCGCATAGAAGAAGAAATACTCTACTCAATATTTTGGTACGAAGCCAGAGCTGTGTGTGGCGTCGGTTAAACCTTAAAACAAAAGGTAAAAATGATTTATTTGACAACAAACAAAAACCAACAAAAAAATTGTCCCATAACCTCGAAATCTATTTGCCAACATCGCAGATGACAATCTGTGCGGACTGTCGCTTGTGGTAGACGAAATTGCGCCATTGGCAATATACTTGTGGCTTACTGAACTTTATAAATGCAAGCAGTTCTTAGTATTTTCACCACCTTTCAAGTTATGAAAAGTAAGTTTTCATCCTACACTCATCAAATGTGACTTTGGAGCAGAAACTTTTTACTTTAGCTTTAATTGCTGCAAGATAAACGAAAGTGGCGACGTGAAGAAGCTGCGTTGAGTTCGTTGGTTTTGAATTTATATTAGTAAACTAAAGGATGATTGGGGCAGAGTTCAATGCCAGACAGTGTAGTCTTAGAGGAATGGAGAGTCTGGAAAATTCCCAATAGTTAATTTTTTAATTTATTTTGCTTTCCACCTTTAAGTTAAGTTTGCCCCAAATCAGGTATGCTGTTTGTATGTGTACGTACAAAGACTCAGGCGAAACCTTCACCTCACAAGCACTCCTGCTTCTATTAAAGTTTTCAACCATTTGACTTTGTCATACAAATCACGCCACAGTAATCTTACAAAATGTTTCGTTGTCGTTAACAAAGCGCATTAGTTGGGCCACATTAGTGGTTGCGACGCATTAGTGGTGGCACGCATAGTTGCCACCTCAACAATTACTACATAATTTAAGCTGTTAAGCGCTAAAGCGACGACACAGAGGAAATGGTTGACGTGATTCAAACAATTAGCGATTTTAAGCTGTTCGCTTTGAAATGCTCGACGTGAATTCGATTGAATTTCGTAACGTAGAGAATTTAAGAATTTTCATTTCATATATACAAAATACAAAATTTGAGTTATTAGTTGCCTTAATTGTGTGAATTTTCGATGTCTGGGGAGTAATTCGATGATAAAATAATAACATTTGTAGCGTTTTTACCAATGACTTTTATTAAAAGAAATATATATGCCAATAAGTTATTGAATTATATCTTTATATCTATCTATATATATAAAAATGAAATGATGTCCGTTTGTACGCATTTTTAGGGGAAGGTTTTTAGCAAAAAAAAATTTCTTTTAAATATTTTCTTCATATAAAAAAAAGAAAAAATCAAAATATTGTACAAAACAAAACTTGCTCGATTCTTAGATTAAAGTAAGTTTCGAATCGACATTCATTTTATGCGTACAACTTTTTTGAATTTTTCGTTATTGTATACAGATATTTCAAATGATTCGAATGAAAATTTTTTTTTTTTTTTTTTTTTTTTTTCCATAAAATATTACACCTGTCGTTAGACAATAAGTAATTTGATTTACAAAAAGATGGAATGAGAGTGATATTGAAGGGCCAATGCCCCCAAGCTCATTTGGTAGAAATATAATAGGACTATGAATAAGTTCGTGCGGTTTTTTTTTCGAAATTTCAAACTTTATTGACGTAAAATGGTTACAAATTTAATATTCAAAATATTGTCCATCGCTTACTACTACTTTTTCCCATCTTTCTGGCAATTCACGGATTCCCTTTGTGAAAAATTCGGTCGGTTTTGCCGCAATCCACGAATCGATCCATTTTTTGACTTCATCGTAATTACGGAAGTGCTGGTCAGCCAGGCCATGTTGCATCGATCGGAAGAGATAGTAATCGGATGGCGCAAGGTCTGGACTATACGGCGGGTGGGGTAGGACATCCCATTTGAGCGTTTCTAAGTATGTTTTGACCACTTGTGCAACATGTGGCCGAGCATTGTCATGTTGCAAAATAACTTTGTCGTGTCTATCGGCGTATTGCGGCCGTTTTTCTCGCAGTGCTCGGCTCAAACGCATCAATTGTCGTCGGTAGACATCCCCCGTAATCGTTTCATTCGGTTTCAGTAGCTCATAATACACAACACCCAGCTGGTCCCACCAGATACACAGCATAACCTTCAGGCCTTGAATATTCTGCGCCGACGTCGATGTTGAAGCATGGCCAGGGTATCCATACGTTGCCCGACGTTTTGGATTGTCGTAATGGACCCACTTTTCATCGCCAGTCACAATTCGATGCAAAAAACCCTTTCTTTTGTGCCGTTGAAGCAGTTGTTCGCATGCCATAAAACGGCGTTCAACGTCTCTTGGCTTCAATTCATACGGCACCCAATGGCCTACCTTTCGGATCATTCCCATGGCTTTTAAACGTTTGGAAATGGTTGATTGATCAACTCCCAAAGTTTTTGCAACCTCTTCTTGCGTTT
Organism: Anastrepha ludens; assembly: GCF_028408465.1. Lineage (NCBI taxonomy): Eukaryota > Metazoa > Arthropoda > Insecta > Diptera > Tephritidae > Anastrepha > Anastrepha ludens. The sequence goes on from NC_071500.1 coordinate 17,306,951, forward strand.
GAGCCGGATCTTGATCGAGCAATTCCTCCAATTCGGTATCCATGAACTTTGGCGGCGCACCCTCGCGTTCTTCGTCTTCCAAGCCAAAATCACCACTTTTAAAGCGTGCAAACCACTTCTGGCACGTTCGCTCAGATAGAGCATGCTCACCATAAACTTCCACCAAGATACGATGACTTTCGGCTGCTTTTTTCTTCATATTAAAATAATGAAGAAGAATTCCCCGCAAAAACACATTATTTGGCACGAAATTCGACATTTTCAAGTGTGGTAAAAATATTGTTGTTTACGCTTCAAATAAAAAACTTATACTGACGTTTGTGCCTTACGACAGTAGCTCTCCAATGAATGTTTGGAAATGTGGATCGATGGAATAATAATCAAGTTACGCCATCTGTTGTAAAACCGCACGAACTTAATGATAGTCCATTATATGTACATATTATTTAAAAACAAGTGGTTAACAAACAATGACATATACGATGAGTTGACAATTGATTACAAGGATTTTGCAAGATCTGTTGGTGTTTGACGGTTAAGCCGACTTTGGGTAGATTTTTCTTTATTTGGTAGTCTTCTCATCATAGGATTTGTATGCGTTAATAGTCTATTTATGTGTCTTCTGCTAGCGCTTTGTATTGTTTCATCAATAGTATCGATGCCAAGGTCGCGATGAATATCTGCGTTAGGTATGTACCAAGGTGCATTAGTTAAGGTCCTAAGTATTTATGAAAATAATGTTTCAATTCAATTGAGCAATGCTTTCCTTGACCAATTCTATATGGAAATGAATGCGTTTGCAAACGATGTTTTCGGCTATGAACAAATGTTGGAATCGAATGAAAAAGGAAAGAAACGCGAAATGATAAAAAAAATTCATTGGAAATATGCAAAGGTAATAAGAACATACACAAGATAAAGTTAGAACTCGAATTTTTAGATTTAATATATTTTGTTTATTTCTCATTTTTTCAGAAGTACACCACACAACAACTCATTCCAACTCTGATTTTGAAATCCTGTTGGAATTGGTGATCGATAATCTTGTCACTATAATGGTCAATGGAAATTTGCGTGTATCAGACCCTGCATATTATTTACCATATCAACTTTTTATGGAACATATGGACCAAATGAACACAAAAAAATAATTTAGTTTTGTTTTGATTTTTTGCAACATTTTGGTTTTCAGTTAATACAATAAAAACAATACTGTTTTTTCGTGAACACAAAATTCTCAATTTATTACGTTGTTTGTTTCAAATTTTTTTAGAAAAAAAGTAAATTTTTTGGTTTTGAGGAAATTTGTTTATTGTTGTTATTTGTGAAAGCGTAGATATTTGTAAGTATTTGACTATAATCTTAAAAGTTAATGGAATACCACTATGACACATAGAAAACATTTTTTTAAAGGGGTGTTTTTCGAAAATTATAAAAAAAATTGTTTTCAAAAATTTTGAAGAAATAAAGTAAAATAAAAAAATTTCGAAAGCATGAATTTTTTTCAAAACCAAATTTTCCTCAAAAAGATAAAAGAAATTTCTTCGAAGAGGTGTTTTTCTAAAATTACAAAAAAAACAATTTCAAAAATTTTAAACAAATAAAATAAAATAAAACTTTTTCAAGGGTATGAAATTTTTTCAAATTTTCTGAAAACCAAACAAAATTTAAAAAAAAAATGGTGTTTTCAAAGCATTTCATATTCCACTATTAATAGAGAATACATTTTTTCGAGGGGGTGTTTTTCAAAGCGGAAAAAAATCTTTTTTAACAAATCAATTTAAACTTTTACAAAAGTATGAAATTTTTTCAAGAACAAAATTTTCTCAAAAACGTTAAATAAAAAAAAAATAGTTTTTTCAAAATATTTAATTTTCAGCAATTAACTGAGAAGAAATTTGTTAGAGCGAAGTGTTTTTCAAAACTTAAAAAAACACTTTTTAACCAAAAAAATAAACCTTTTTTCAAAAACAACAGGAATGATAACATTGCCTAACAATTTCTGTACTTTTGCACAATCTAAAGAGGCATTGACACAGAGTGTATTTCCAAACATAGTTCAACATTATAAAAACCATGATTGGCTCAGCGAAAGAGCAATTTTAGCTGGGAAAAATAAGGGCGTCAATGATATAAATTCAGCTATTTTAGATCAAATACCTGGTGACATAGTTGCGTATAAGTCAATGGACACTATTACTGATCAAGATGAGGTCGTAAATTATCCAACTGAATTCTTAAACTCACTCAGGCTTACCACCTCATAATTTACGATTAAAAATTGGAGCACCGATTATTATGCTGCGCAATAGTAATGTGCCACGACTTTGCAACGGTACCAGACTCGCTGTGAAGAAGCTAATGGGTAACGTTATCGAAGCAACAATTTTGAAAGGGAAGTACGAAGGAGAAGACATTTTGATACCCTGAATTCCACTGATTCCTGCGGATTTACCATTCGATTTCAAACGTTTGCAGTTCCCTATTCGCCTTGCCTTCGCTATGACAATTAATAAGGCGCAAGGACAGTCTCTACAAATGTGCAGTATTAATTTAGACTACCCAATTTTTTCTCATGGACAATTGTATGTAGCTTGCTCACGAGTTGGCAAACCATCGTCATTATTCACGCGAAAGATGAAAAAACCAAAAACGTTGGCTACCAAAAAGTGTTACAATAAAGTTCGAATGAAATTGTATCAAAGAATTTGCTTTGTTTCGTATTAATTTTATTCTCTTTCAGCAAATCATTGAATTTATCGTCTAGCGAAACGGGCGAGGGTACGCTAGTATAATATAAAGGCTGGTTAAATTTGAAGGGCCGATGCTGAATATAAACCACACCTAAACATCAAACTCTTTCTGCATTTCATTTGACATTTTTCAATTTCAGACTAGTTCAATTTGAACCATGGAAAGACACACAATCAAGCAACGCCTTAAAGTTATTCAGGATTATTATGAAAACGGGCGTTCAAATCAAAATTAATATCGCGCAATTTAATTGTCCAAATGTGCGTACAATCGGAAAACTTGTGCAAAAGTTTGAGCCAACCGGGTTTGTAGGAGATGTGAAAACATCAGTGCATGCTCGAAAAGCTCGCACTGCAGAAAACATTGCTGCTGTTCGCGATAGCGTGGCTGAAGAGGATTCACCTCAACTCATCGTCGTGCCCAACAATTGCACCTCTCACGCTAGTCGTTGATGAACATTATGCACAAAGACTTGCATTTACACGCTTACAAGGTGCAATTGACGCAAGAACTAAAGCCTCTTGAGCATTTCAAGCGTCGTCAATGGTCTTCAGTGATGAGGCACATTTTCACCTCAGTGGATTCGTCAATAAGAAGAGTTGCCGCATTCGGGTGAATGATAATCCAAGAGTGATTGCCGAAAAATCAATGCACCCACAAAGAGTGACTGTTTGGTGCGGTTTATGGGCCCGCGACATCATTGGGTCGTATCTTTTCTAAAATGAGGCCGGTCAGGCAGTTACCGTGAATAGTGTTCGCTATTGTGAGATGATAAGGAACTTTTTATGGCCCGAGTTGGAAGATATGGATGTGGACGATATGTGGTTTTAACAGAACGGTGCCACTTGTCACACAGCTAATGAAACAATGGCTCTTTTGCGCGAAAAATTTGATGGCCGAATAATCTCACGTCGCGGCGATGTCAATTGGCCGCCAAGATTGTGTGATTTGACACCGTTGGACTTCTGTCTTTGTGGTTATTGGAAAGAAAAGGTGTACGTCGATAAGCCGGAAATACTTCAAGAGCTAAAGGATGAGATAATTCGGCACATTAACGGCATAGAACCTCAGTTATGCCTCAGTGTCATCGAAAATTGGGACCATCGGATGGAGGTGTGCCGGCGAAGCCGCGGTGGGCATTTGGGCAATATTTTGTATTATGCGTAATTGAATCATACCAGTATTATCATAACAAAGAGAAATTACAATAATTTCTTACAAAAATTGTATTTTATTCAAAATCAACACCGGCCCTTGAAACTTAACCACCCTTTATTTAGTAATTTAAGCTCCTATTACTTGTAAAAACTAAAAGTATGTTTTACGCTTGAAATTAGTGAATTAAACTAAAAAAATGAATTCATTTGTAATAAAGTTTCTTTAGCTAATTAGCAATTGCACTTTTTCCCCAATTAGTACTTCACTATTTAAAACCAGATTTGCCTTGCAATTTCTTATCCGATTTTCATTCCGCTTTGCCCTATTCACTGGCATTCTCGGCAGTTAGCTCGCACATTGACAAAGCGGACATTAAAACGGCAACACAGATAAAAGTGCAATCAACATTGTTTTCACTCACTTCTACTCTTCTGCCGCCAGACATACATGCACGCCATGTACATAGATATGTAAGCATTTATGTATGTACACGCCATTCTTTTGTATAGAAGCTATTTTTTCATTATTGGCAAAGTTTCTTACGCTATTGTCTCTTTTAACCAAGTTGTTAAGATTTATTGAGCAAACATTGACACAGCTGACAGGGTGAGCTTTTTAATTTCTCCATTTGTTTCAGAATTAAAGGTTATAACGGCAATTGTGTAAAGTGTGTCAATAAAAAGTGAGTACATTTGTCCCACCCAGCTGCATAAGTGAGTGTTTACGGGTATATGTGAAAAATGTGTACACGGCGTATGAGTAACATTAATCTGCAATGAATATGTATTGTACTTGTATATGTGTGTATGTACTGGTATGCGTGAGCATATAAAAGTGAAAGTTAGATTGGTTGTTGGTTCGTTTTCCTACGCTGTGGTATCATTTATACGATTGCTATGAAAGTTTAGTGAGTTATTATGCACATTTTTTGTCTTTTGTGGTTAAATTTGGTTCACATTCAGTTTATACCAGATTTTAGTTTTGTGGGAGCTAATATTTTTACAAAAGTATATGCGATAGGTAGTCATGGGCACGATTCGAAAAAAATAGTATAATATTTTAATAAATAAATTCACACTTCCACTATATTAAAAATTCTTAAACACCGGATGTCTGCTTTTAGTGCTGAGAAGCTTACGACGACCGAAATGGTTGATTGTAAACACCAGATTTACAGCGTTCAAATATTGAGTATATCTATTTTTATTGTGTCGCTGCTCATACTATTTTCGTCTTCGCTCTAGTAATATACTGGGGAGTTGAAGGTGCATATGCGAGGTCTCGATTGCAGTAGTTGACATTCGTTTGAAGCCCAAAAATCTTATTCTATCTGACGCTAAAAATGTGTACATTCGCCCCGAAAAAACAACATTTGCGGGAAGTCATGCTTTATTATTACCTCTTAAAGAAAAGTGTAACTGAAACGTGTCGTATATTGATCAGTATTTACGGTAATCACGCTCAATCAAGTACAACTTTTAAAGAGTGGTTTCAACGCTTCCAAAGTGGCAATTTCGAAGATCGCGAAGGGACACCGAAAAAATTCGAAGACACTCAACTACAGCAATTTTTGGATGAAGACGCATGCCGGACCCTTGATGATATGTCTAAAGAGTTTGGTGTTGACAGATCAGCCATCAGTAAACGTTTTCACGCGATGGGGATGGTCCAGAAAGCAGGTAACTGGGTGGTACAATTGAAGGACAGGGATTTCGAGAGACGTTTGGTGATGGCAAAAAAGAAAAGATTTTCTGCATTGTATCGTCACTGGCATTGAAAAATGGATCTATTATGATAACCCTGAACGTTGAAAATGCAGGAGGCTTCCAGTCGAAAGGTCATGTTGTGCATCTGGTGGGATCAAAAGCGTGTCACTAAATGGGACACCGCAAAAACGTTCGCGGCTATAGTCGTGACGAGGCTTAACCGCATTGACTGGCAAAGGAAAGCCCAGAAACGACAGCAGCAGTTGCTACTGCAGCAACAACAGCGGCAGCAGCAGTAGACGCAGAAAGATAGACTTAGTACTCAATACTATTAAGATACTAAATTAATTAGGTAGCAAGACCAGCTAGATTATTTTTTATGCAATGTACTTAATCCAGCCAAGTCATAACTCGACAGTTCTTAGGAGAAAAGCAAGAAAAAGAAAAATACAAAACAACCTTATAAATATAAAGCCTATTCGTTGACTACTTTGCTCGCAGGTGGCCAGTGGAGATGAACTGTTTTAGACAAACCGACGACAGACACAGACGCTTGCGCCAAACACTTACAGCAGTACCGAACTGAAGACATGATAATAGTTTGTGAGTATCGGACTATTGCATTTTTACGGATGTTTCATTCCCCCCACAACAGCTGTCGAAGCCAGTGGGAGGAGTGAATACTATCGATGGCGTAAAATCTCCATACGCCCACAGGAGCGGAACCTGGATGCAGGAACTTGTTGTGTCAGTAGACATAAACGCGGCTCCACCTTGAAGAAATGCTAACGCGGTTCCAGGGTGAAATTGAGCCGAGGAGGAGGAATGTTATAGTGTTAGTGGGAGCATGCCCCACATACCATTGGTGTGACTGCACCTTCGGATTACCATCTGTGCCGATCAATGCAGTCAGCCCTTATTGGAGAACGGTTCACTTCTTACGAGAGCATCGCAAACTGTCTCAATAAATTGACCATGTCAAAAGAACTCTAATTTTTCGTCAGAGGAGTCCGTATGCTGCCTAAAAGATGGAAAAAAGTTATAGCATCCAATGCATGTGGCATTCACATAATTCCACGTCCTGATGAAGGGTCCAATTATTGTCGAGGTCGAGCCGAACCCGGGCGACGCGGTTTTTCAGCCGAAGGAGCACTTCTTTGTAAAATGCCGCGTTTGCAGTGCTTCCTGGAGGTACAAACTGCTTAGCTTTACGCAAAATTTGATCGAGTAACGTTGCTCCAACGATCGTTGCATTTTCGCCACTGCAAAATCCTAACACACTTTTAAAACAGCTTTCACGCGCGGAGCGATGTTGACTGCACCGCTGTTGCCAGCGAACTGGGACCGGTTTCTAGTGGAAGGGGAAGGTCCAGCGATCATTTTCCCCCATCAGCCGATTCGGTTGATCGCTTGGCAGACGCTCTGCGGGGGAAGGCTTATTACTTTTCAATCAAATCCTGTATATAAAATTGCTGCGTACACGCTTTCTGTGGCCCTTTGGCCGATCTGCTCCTCCTGTTTGTGGCATGCGTCGTGGTGTTCTTCCACAAATGGAGGGGCCTATAATTTCAAGCCGACTCAGCACCGCAGATATTTTTAATGAGCAGCTTTTCCATGGCAGAAATACACTCGGAGGTTTGCCATTGTCTGCCGAGTGGCGACCGCTATTAGAAAAAGCTTTTTTTCATTTTGGTCCTTAACCGAGATTCGAACCAACGTTTTGTCTCAACTCCGAATGATAGTTGCGCACCAACCCATTCGGCTACGGGTAATTATCAATTAATAATAACAATAAAATTAATATCGCGTTGGGGAATAAGTTCGTAGCGTTTTGATATTTTCTTTTATTTTATAACGATTTGCTTGGCAAAGGGTAAGGATTCATTCGATATACCTCTTTCTGCTCTACAAAATTATGTTAATTGTATTTTTGAGCTTATTTTTTTTTATTAGCTCTGAGGCTTAGAAATGGAATACCCAGTAGACAAATATAAACATTTTCGACAACTGTTCTTCTTTTTTTTTTCATCGAGGTTAAAAAGCCGAAGCAGCCCGGGAAATTTGCGACGTGCATGGGGAAGATATCGTAGGTAAGTCTGCATACAATACGGAAATGGTTTGCAAAGTTCAAAAATTTCGCCTTTGATGTCGCGCAAGGCCTTCTGAATTCGATGAAGAACGCCTCAAATTACTTCTGAAAGAGAACAGTCCCCCAACCAGTCGTGGATTGGCGAAATAAAACGATTCTGAATCACCTTCATTCAATGGAATTTACCGAAAAATTGGGAGCCTAGGTGCCTCACGAGCTCAGCGAAAAAAACAAATCTCTTTCAAATTGCTTCTTAGCATCTCGCGAAAGTTACAATTAGTTATTTTTATTAATCCATGGAGTAAACAATCGTAGATATGTCGGCATCCTGACTTTTGACTCAAGTACTGTGATCAAGTGATGAGAAGTAATAAATGAGTATATTGGTATAAATATGTAATGATAAACATTTTATGGTATCTTCTCATCCTTTCCTCTTATGCACAAATACAAATATATAGGCATTAGACATTACCAATATGCAAACGGCTGGGTGTTGCCGCCATTTACCGAATGCGAGAAATTAGCACAAATTCGAACTCAAGCTTTCTCACAAGCGAAATCCGCTTTCCGCAAGGTTTTTACATTTTAATACCCTCGTGCACTTAGGGGTATTACAATTTGTTCACAGAATGGTTGCATGGAACAGCGTACAGGAATCATTAAACTGATGAATGGTTCAAAAGTTTTGCGGTTCGATAAGAGAGGGCGTTGCTACTTAATTCGTTTTTGTTATGTTGGTACACTCTTCATATACGCATATGTCAAGCTTCATTTCATTCGACGTGCCACAGGTTTTTCTACAATGGGAACAATTAAGATTTGAACGCAAAAGAGATTTTTGAACGAATGCTGAAAGTTTATAGGGACATTTCGTCATCCATTAGCACAGCAGAAAGATGTGTTGCTGAGTTTAAACGTAGTCGTACAAGCCTTGAAGAAGATCCACTTCAAGGATGTACAAAAAGAGAATCAGCAACAACACCACAAATCGTAGAAAAGGTACAGGATATCATATTGGAAAATCGTCGACTGACGGAAAGAAATTTACTAGAAGCTCTAGGCATCCCATTGGGCAGTGGAAGCAATATTTTGGCTGAAGTATTGGCTTTCAGAAATCTGTGTGCTCAATGGGTGCCGCATACGCTAACAAAAACAAAAACACATTCGAATGCGACTTTCTCAGCAAGATTTAGAGCATTTTCGAAAGAACAAAATGGATTTTGTGCATCAATTAATCACTATGGATGAGACTTGAGTTCTATCACCACGATCTCAAATCAAAACAAGTGGCTAAAGAGTGGTACGAACCTGGTTCTTCGGCTCCGAAACGGGTCTGTGTCCAGGAATTAACCAAGAAGTTCTTAGCATCAGTTGCTTGCGATGCGAAAGGAGTTTTGTTTGTGGATTACTTGCAAACTGGTAAAAAAATAAGTTTTGAATATTATTGTAACCTTTTATTATTGAGATCTGAAGCAAACAATTCGTGAGAAAAGATCCAGATTGCAAAAAATGTAGTACATATTTTTATCTCAAGAGCGTTTTGACAATGACTAAAACCCATGAATTTAAGTTCGAATTGTTGGATCATCCGGAAGATTTGACACCTAGCGATTTCCGTCTTTTCCCTGACCTAAAAAAATTCATGTCTGCGAAGCGTTTTTCATCAAATGATGAGGTCATAACAGTTGTGCAAGCGTATTTTGCAGCTCGCTCAGATTTTTACTTCACGGATAGAATTCATAAAATGGAGTCTCGTTGGAAAAAATGTATTGATATTCAGGAAGACTATACTGAATAATAAAGTGTATTTCAGCCCATAAAGCTATGTTTTTCTTATCGAACAGCAAAACTTCTTGAACAAGCTAGCACATGATTTTATCATTTTCAAATGCCTCGTAACCGAAAACCCCCAGAAATTCCTTTTTCGGCGAAAATATTTGCAGTTAAATCACTTGAAATTCCTTTCAATTTATAAGTTATTTTTATAAGATTCGTTCTTGTTACGATTCGTTCTAAAAAATATGTAAGGTGAAAAATCTAATTCAATTGACTATGTTTTCCAGATATGCAACCTGCAATGTCCAGCTAGGATTCTGGTTACCTTAGAATATAAAAAGAGTTATAAATCCTTATATATAAAGGGTGGTTAACTTTTAAGAACCGGTGTTGATTTTAAATAAGATACAATTTTTGTAAGAAATTATTGTTATTTCTCTTTATTATGATAATATTGGTATGGCTCAATTACGCATAAAACAAAATATTGGCCAAATGGCCGCCGCGGTCTTGGCGGCACACCTCTATCCGATGGTCCAAATTTTCGATGACGCTGAGGCATAATTGAGGTTCTATGCCGTTAATGTGCCGAATTATCTCATCCTTTAGCTCTTAAATTGTTGCTGGCTTATCGACGGACACGTTTGTTTTCAAAAAACCTCAAAGAAAGAAGTCCAACGGTGTCAAATCACATGATCTTGCCGGCCAATTGACATCGCCGTGACGTGAGATTATTCGGCCATCAAATTTTTCGCGCAAAATAGCCATTGTTTCGTTAGCTGTGTGACAAGTGGTACCGTCCTGTTGAAACCACATATCGTCCACATCCATATCTTGAAATTCGGGCCATAAAGAGTTCGTTATAATCTCACGATAGCGAACACTATTCTCAGTAACTGCCTGACCGTCCTCATTTTGGAAAAAATACGGCCCAATGATGCCGCCGGCCCATAAACCGCACCAAACAGTTGCTCTTTGTGGGTGCATTGGTTTCGCGGCAATCACTCTTGGATTATCATTCACTCAAATGCGGCAATTGTGCTTATTGATGAATCCACTGAGGTGAAAATGTGCCTCATCACTGAAGATCAGTTTCTTCACGATATGCATTTTGATTTGAACGCCCGTTTTCATAATAAGCCTGAATACCTTTAACACGTTGCTTGGTTGTGTATCTTTCCATGGTTCAAATTGAATTAGTCTGAAATTGAAAAATGTGAAATGAAGTGTAGAAAATAGCTTAACGTTAAGGTGTAGTTTACATTCAACATCCGCCCTTAGAATTAAACCACCCTTTATATATTATATTTTCTTTTGTTGAAGTTGCACAAAGCATTGAAAGCCGAAAAGTGTGAGATTTGCCAACAACAACTAATTGGAAGAGTGTATGTAAGAATACGTGTGAAATGAGCGTGAATATTAAATAAAGTAGATATTTTTACTTTCTTATATACTTTGATGTAAAAATTTCAGCAACAAGGTTATAATGGAAATGCGTAAATCCCTACTAAGGAGGACGAAACGAGAATCGCCGGCTTAAAAATGCATCGAACTCACCTTTATGAAAAGGGAAATTAGTAATGCTGGAAGGGAAAGTAAGTGCCAATATTTACTTAAATGCCTTTAGAGAGGTTGCAATACCTGATGGAAGAAGGCTGGCTAATTGGTAGCAATTTTCTGCTACGACAGAATAACGCTATGATACACACAGCAAATAAAGTAACGAAATACTCAGAGGAGCAAAACATAGACATTTTTAAATGACCGCAGCAAAGTTCAGATCTATTCCTTTTCGAAAACGTTTTGTGTTGAGTTTAATTAAGTATGCGATTAAAATACAGGCGTAGAACTTACTGTTTTTGTGAAATATGTTTTTATTATAAACACTTTAAAGTAAATTTCAATTCTTGTTATTACCAACACAAAAAAAAAAAAAGATACAACAAAACTTGAAATCGGTAACCTAAGAGAACTGAAAAACAACTTTTTATTAGCATATACCCAAACAAAAAAAAAAAAAAACAAGAAACCAGCCAGTTGTCTGACCTGCTGGATCAATTGATTTTACAAATGAATTTTTATGTTTAAGTTTTGGGCAAGAAGGTGATGAAAAACTGACGACTTAAAAGTAATTAATAAAAACAAAACAATAATCTGTTTAAAATAAAAATATTTTTTAAAATATCTGCCCGCATATCACAATCTTTAAATTTAGCCCTTCAAACTGCGCACACAGGCACCCTTATGCAGGCACATAATCATCTTGATTGAGTGGCAAACAGCAAAAGACAAATATGAAACGTACTAATTCTGATTTGAAATCCTGCACTGATTTTGTGCGGTATATTTGGTGTGGTTAAGAATCGCAATCGAGTCCGCAAATACATTAAAGTACTTCAACGCGAAAGACTCAAAGAGAAACAGAAAACGCATTTAGACCCATTGAGCGTTCCGTAGTACATACATACATATGCACCTATACAACTGCAATCAGCACTAGTGTGTGTTATTTATTCAACCTACAACTTTCGCTCTTAACAAATTTGGATGCCATAAATTTAATTTAATAAATGTTGCTGAAAGCGCACAGCTTTTTCCAACTAGCAAAACTATTTAGGTCACTCGTGGAAGCCTTCATTTTCCACTCTAAATGTTATTATTTCATCAAAGAAGACTGCAGTTAAGAAGTAAGCATTAAAAATGGCTGCAAGTGGAGAAGGGAAGAAGAGAATGGAATTGGCAAGAATGCAAGCAAATAAAATTTTAGTATAAGCAGTCACGTAATGTTTTAACGAAGCGAAAATTGATTCTTAATTGCAGTGCAAGGAGTTGTTGTAGCCCCACGAATCTTAACAATGTGAAGCAAAAATAAAAAAAAAATATGGCAGTAGTGCTACTGCTGGTCATTTTGACAGAGTTTTCTCTTTTCGAGCTAGACTTGTAAGTGACTGGTGCCATTGGCGGCGGTATGTGACAGCGTAAAGGAATCGAGATAGATATAGACATATTTACACCAAAATATATGCCGGTCAATAACTCTTTTAAACGGCATACAATAAATATTGTTACACATTTTAAACGCTAGACTTAAGCCGCAGGCTAAAGGCATAGCTTCCAAGCCAAATTTCAAGAACGAAGATCAACGTTTGAATGCATTTTCGTATTGAGGCAGACATTGGAAAGGTCTCGTGAATACGGCACGTCGATGTTTCATCTTTTCATAGATTTACAAGCAGCTTACAGCATCATAATTCGAAAACAGTTCTGCTCATCAATGGCCGTCACTGTCAATGGACTCTCAGCCATCAAAGCCCGGTCAGCAAATGGGTTACCCCAACACCCACAAGCGAACTTGAGACTTGGCTGAGAGAACCTACAGATGGACAAAACTGATCTTAACTGTCATTTCCGACTAACTGCCGCATGTCCTCCAGGCTGTAAGTAAAAGGAATTGTAGGCAGCTGGTTGGACTGACGACGGGTCACATTCTATGGGCGATGTGGAGAGGAGGATGAGAAGGCCGGCTACTTTCTGCGCGTCTGCCCGGCCTTCGCTGGAATCAGGCTTCAAATCTTTGGGACTTATGTGTTAAGAGGCGAGCAGCTTGGCTCCTTGGCTCAACAAGATCTACTCAGATTTCTTCGGAGGTCGGATAGATTTAAAGAAAATTAAAAAGGGGAGCACGAGTGCCGTACAATGGACTTAATGTTGACTGAGAGTTGTACTTGCTAGTCTGTCCCGACAAAAAACAGAGAACAAAACAAAACAAAAATAAAACCAAAAACAAAAAAAAAAACTAAAAAACCAAGGGGTGTTTACTTTAATATTTCCACTGACATATATTATAAGGGATTCGGGCGTAAGCACAAATTTTATTTAAATCTGTTCAGTCGCTGGTTCAGGCGACCGTCATAAACATTATTGCATCAGCGCTGCTTAGTTTGAAAGAAGCCTTCGCAAATATAGAAATAGCAGCAAAAAATATGGGCTTCGAAATAAATTAAGCTAAAACTAAAGCGCTTTGTACAACTTCTTCGTCAGACAAAATATGAGTCAAGTACTCAAAATCGATGATTATAGTTTTGAAGAATTGAAGAAACTTAAGTGCCTAGGAGTAATCATTGATCATGACAGTAAAATTTCAGCAGAGAATCACAGAATCCAAATGCGAACCGTTGCTATTTTTCTTTGTGTAATCCCCATAAATAGCCGCCTTCTGGACCGGAGAGCGAAGATTTCTGAGTACAGCTCAATTATTTCTCTCACCTTGCTAAAGAGAAACCTAGTAGTGAAACCTTGCGGTAGTGAAACTCGGTCACTCAGAGATCCGGATAGACAGAAGCTGCTGAGCTTTGAAAGAAAAGTTCTGTGAAAATTCTTTGGCGCTATATGCGATAAAGGCGACTGGCGAAAGTACCACAGTCATGACCTCGACAAATTGTACGTGCATCTGTCTGTCATAACCGCAATAGTGACCAACAGATCCCATATTACGGTCTAATCCCGATTATCCAACCTAATACGAACTCTTCGGAAAGTGCCAGAGACATAGAAGAAGGGGTCGCCCGCCGCTCACATGGATTCACGGTGTCGATGAAGACGCAGGTTTCCTGGGATTTCAGGCAGGTCCAGCCAACAATGATGATGACACCAAAAGGATCCACATGATGAGAGCAATCGACTGAGCCATGTCTGTACGTACCTGTCAAATATAAATACATACATTAGGTTGGGGAATAAGTTCGTAGCGCTTTCACGACTTTCATTATTAATCAATTATATATTCGTCATTACAGTCTACAACATCTTCCCACCCCTCGACCAATTTGTTGATGCTGTTCCCTCAAAAATCGCCTATTCTGGTGTCAAAGAAGTTGCTGAGCCAGTAACTTTGAAGGGCCTTTTTGTTAGCGAAGGTAGCGAGCGCCCTTCATATGGTTTGACACATAGCAGAAAAGATGGTAATCAGTCCGTGCAAAGTCGGAAGAATACAGCGGATGCTCAAGAACCTCCCATTCCAGTTCTTGGAGTGCGGCTTTGATGTCTTGTGCAACACGCTGTCGTGAAGGAGTATGGTTTGACATGTCGATCAGGTATTTTCAGTCGAATAGACTTACTGACGTGGTGCAGCTGAGAAATGCAGAGCTCTTTGTTGAGCGCGGGATTTTTTCGAGCATTTCCCAGAACACCAAGTCCTCCCAGTCCCACAAAACACATATCACATATCTTCTTTGGATGAAGATCCAACTTGACTCTCGGCTTTGGCGTATTTTGTGAAGCCACCCACTCCTTTCTTTGCTTCGTATTGATGTCCATCCACCATTTTGCATTTTCCGTGACGACTCAGTACAAAAGGGATTTTTAGGACCGCGTGTTGGTCGATGGCGGGCGAGATGATGAGAAGGATTTTGGGCGACTTTCTTTGCTTTGTTTCGTTGAGCTCGTGAGGCACCCAGATTCTGAATTGTTTGGTAAATTCTCCAACCCTTTATTATAAGTACAGCATTTTTTTCTTCGGATACCAGCGAGTCCGAAAAAAACAGTTGGTATGACGAGGAATGTCATGCTGCGGCAAAAAGAAAGGATGGCGCCTTTAAAGCCACGCTGCGATCGGGCGCAACGCGAGCCATGTGGGATCGCTACAGAGAGCTAAAAAAGGAATAAAACGTATTATCCAGCAGAAGAAACGAGAGGCCGAAATACGTGACTGTGAGGAGCTTGAGATGCTGGCCAATAGGAACAACGCCCGAAAATTCTACCAGAACGTTTGGCGGCTTACAGAAGGTTTTAAGACCGGGGCGTTTTCCTGTAAGAACAAAGACGGCAGTCTGGTGACTGACATCCAGAGCAATCTTAAATTATGGAGGGAACACTTCTCGACCCTGTTAAATAGTGATAGCTGCGCATGTCACAGAGAATGTGAAGATCCCGATACCCCAATCGTTGACGACGGAATTGTCGTTGCGCTGCCCGACCAAGACGAGATGAGAATAGCGATAACGCGTCTAAAGAACAACAAAGCCGCGGTCGCCGACGGACTGCCGGCTGAGTTATTCAAACATGGCGGTAAGGAGCTGGTAAGGTGCATGCATCAGCTTCTGTGCAAAATATAGTCGGATGAAAGCATGCCTGCCGATTGAACTTTAAGTGTGTTCTGCCCAATCCATAAGAATGGTGATCCTGCAATCTGTGCCAATTACCGCGGGATTAGTCTTCTAAATATCGCCTATAAGGTTCTAGCGAACGTATTGTGTGAAAGGCTGAAGCCCACCGTCAACCCACTGATTGGACCTTATCAGTGTGGCTTTAGACCTGGAAAGTCTACCATCGACCAAATATTTACAATACGCCAAATCTTGGAAAATACCCACGAAAGGAGAATCGACACACACCACCTTTTCGTCGATTTCAAAGCTGCATTCGACAGTACGGAAAGGAGTTACTTGTATGCCGCGATGTTTGAATTTGGTATCCCCTCAAAACTAATACGGCTTTGCAAGATGACGTTGCTCAACACCAGCAGCGCCGTCAGAATTGGGAAGGACCTCTCCGAGCCGTTTGAGACCAAACGAGGTTTCAGACAGGGTGACTCGCTGTCGTGTGACTTCTTTAACCTGATGTTGGAGAGCATCGTACGAGGCACAGAGCTTAATCGCTCAGGCACAATTTTTTATAAGAGCGTACAATTGTTGGCGTATGCCGATGATATTGACATCATCGGCCTTAACAACCGCGCTGTTAGTTCTGCCTTCTCCAAACTGGATAAAGGGGCAAAGCGAATGGGTCTGGTGGTGAACGAGGACAAAACGAAGTACCACCTGTCTTCAAACAAACAGTCGGCGCACTCGCGTATCGGCACCCACGTCACTGTAGACAGTTATAATTTCGAGGTTGTAAAAGACTTCGTCTATTTAGGAACCAGCATTAACACCGATAACAATGTCAGCCTTGAAATCCAACGTAGAATCTCTTTTGCCAACAAGTGCTACTTTGGACTAAGTAGGCAATTGAGTAGTAAAGTCCTCTCTCGACGAACAAAACTAACACTCTACAAGGCTCTCATCATGCCCGTCCTAACGTATGGCGCTGAAGCGTGGACGATGACAACATCCGATGAAACGACGCTTGTTATATTTGAGAGAAAGATTCTGCGTAAGATTTTTGGACCTTTGCACGTTGGCAACGGCGAATATCGCAGATGATGGAACGATGAGCTTTACGTCATCATAGACATAGCACAGCGAATAGAGATCCAGCGGCTACGTTGGCTGGGTCATGTCGTCCGAATGGATACAAATGATCCGGCTCTGAAAGTATTTGATGCGGTCCCAGCTGGTGGTAGCAGAGGAAGAGGAAGGCCTCCGTTGCGTTGGAAAGATCAGGTGGAGAAAGACTTGGCTTCAGTTGGTGTGTCCAACGGGCGCCGATTAGTACGAGAAAGAAACGACTGGCGCACTTTTATAAACTCAGCCAAAATCGCGTAAGTGAGTATCGCGCCAAATAATAAGAAGAAGAAGAAGAAGTATTTTCTTCTTCACAAAAATGATATCTCGCGATAGAGTTTAATTCAATATAGGTAAGATAAGACGTATGTATGTGGGTATCAGACGAAAAATACTTGAAAGTATACTTGACTCCTGTAATAAAGCTATAAATCCTAGTGAAGTTGCAATAAAATTTTAAAGAAAGTCGAACTAATACAATGCAGGAAGACCATAACATTGCCAACCTCTGCTTAAGAATATCACCTCACCTCGCATGTCTAATAAAATGAAATACTCTGTCAAATCTGTCAAAAAAACTAATTCCGTTTGTCTACAATGTAATCTAAAATGAATAAAGTTAACCATCGCTTTGTGAATGAAAAGTGTCGAGGCATAAAACCAAAATGCTAGCACTGCGTCAATTTTTATAGCCAACAGCATAACGTTGGCACGTCCGAACAATGCGACTGAATGTGCTGAGTGATGACAAAACATCACATCAAGAATGCCTTTTGATTACACGCATACGAGCAAGCGAATCTACTCGTATGGGAGCATATTTGCATATACATCGATTTATGCTAAAATGTAAATAATGCATTGGTCGATTTGGTGGCTGGCAGTAAAACTGAGGTAGCAATGCAAACATGACCGAATAAAAGAGATTTTGTAGAAAAATAAAACGAACAGCAACCAAATCACCAAATAATGGCTAAACAACGTGGCAGCACCTTCGCCAAATGGTCGATATGCAAACAAGGATTTTGGCAATCGATTGGAATCAAAAGTTGCTTGGGATGAATAGTAAATTTGTTTGTGGGTAGAGGATGCTGCGTTATAGAAAAATATCAATCGCATGGATGAGTGCCGCAGCAGCAGACATAAAAGTCTACACAGGCATTTAACTTATCTTCAAAAGGTTACTAGATTCAAGATTACTAGCGTGTCAACTATATTGCTCCTCTTCGCCAATGAACACGGTTATGTGCTAGCGATCTGAATTGCTCTCATGTCAAGCCGAGACATTTGATTCCTGTATCCGTAAAGCGGCACCAGGTGTACGCCGTCTGCCAAGTCATCGACAGACTTCCAACGCGGGGCCAGTTTAACAACGTTGCTGAACTTTTCCCCAACAAGTTAACGGATGGCTCGAAGTTGGCCGGAAGTGTTGGAGTATTGGAAGTAGTTGAAAGAGGGGGAGTATTCTGCGACGAGCTTCCCATCAAGCTCACATTTAGGCTGCCAGCCCACTGTAGTATTTTCCAAGCGGAAGTAGCCGCAATTAGGGAAGCAGTGGATTGGTTGGTCGCTTCTGTAATTACAGTAAATGAGATAAATATCTACTGCGACATCCAAGCAACAATTTGGGGCTTGAATCTCTATTTGTGCGTTCGAAACTAGTCGGGGAATGTCTGACTTCCCTCTCGATTGCATCGGAATACTTCGATATTAGGCTCATTTGGGTTCCCGATCAGAGCGACAAACCTGTAAAGGGAAACTGCCGGGCCGATGAGCTGATTAGACAGGTGACCTTTGAGATGGCTTCATCACAATATGAGAGGATTGCAGCTCCTTTGAGAAACTGTGGTCTGCTACTGGAAAGATGGGCCTCGCGTCAACTCAGCGAGCGTTGGGCTAGTGCGAAAACGTGCAAAGTCGCGAGAAATAGATCTAGTGCGCTCTAGACAACTTCTAGAGGTAATAAAGGCGCAGCTCTCGAATTTGGTGGTTATCCTTACCGGGCATTGAGTAAGGTCCACGCAGTGAGAATTGGTATTTCTTCAAGCCCTTTCTACAGAAGCTGTATCGAGGACAAAGTGAAATTGTCTCAGCACCTTTTTCTCAGCTGCCCTGCTCTCGTTGGGCTAAGGTTTCATCATCTGGGCTCTCACTTTTTCGCTACTCTGGTTTAAATATCGAGCATCTGGTGAAATTCATCAGTAGCTTGAAACGGTTAATACAAACGTAAATCCTTTTTTCCACTTGTCCGGTTCCTCTCCCTCTCCATTTCCTCTTCTTTCCTCCTGTGTGGTATCACAAAGGACAAATTGTAAATTTTTGTCCAAGGCTCCTCGCAAGGGCAGGCTTTTAACCTAACCTAGCCTAACTGAGCACAAGACGAGAGTGTTCATAGAAGACGACGGCATTGAAGACGAAAATACGCTTATTAAAGGTGGGGTCGATATTTTTTTCTTTCGCCGTTAGATAGAGTGAAGTACCTCGTCGTTCACATTCGGCCAATGTGGGAGCCCAACAAGAAGATCAGGAAGGCAACAATGAACTTGAATGGATGCAAAGGTGCTATCAGCAAAAGATAGCGTCCAGAGTTACATTCCGCCGATTATAATTACTTTGTTTCATGATGTCACCATCGGGTGGAGCTCGCTATAGAGTACAACGTTTTTAAAGAAGTTGGAGAGGGTCCTATAGAAATCAGTGCCAAACTGTCACAATCAGACTGATGCGCTCGGGCTACAGGCTAAATGCAAACAACGGCTACCCCAGTATCCTTGGTGACTTTGAGTTCAATGCACATTTCCGCTGCGTCCGAGCATGAACTTTTCCACTCATATAAAGCTCAAGGCCTGGTCTTTGGTAAACGAAAGGATTGGTGGAGAAGTTCTCAGCCAGGTGCTCCCATTAAGCTAAAATTCAATACAACCAAATTTTCCGAGTGGAAGTAGCCGCAATCAAAGAAGAAATTGATTGTTTGCTTACTTATGAAAACTACTGTCAGGGAGGTAACCTTAATTAAGGTCTTGGATTAGTTATGCTTGAAATAAGTCAGGGAATACCAGAGTTTTCACTAAACTACATCCGAATATTTCTATGTTAGGCTTATTTGGACTCTTCGTCTCAGAAGCATTGCGCGACTGAGTGAGGTGTATAAGTTAGTTAGAGAGCTGCGGTTCCGCTTCTGGAAAGGTGGTATTCGCGCCACCTCAGTGAAAGCTGGTTTAGTGCATAAACAGAGAGTTCCTTTTGGGCACGCCCAAGCTGAAGGCGCTCGATGGAACTTCTATTGCTAAAAAAGTCATATCACTCGACTTGTGTGGGTGCATTTACGGAACACTTATGCGGTGAGACTTCGTATTGCTTCTAGTCCTTTCTGCTGCAACTATCTAGAGGATGAGGTGGAATCATCTCCGTACCTTCTACTCAGCTGTCTTGCCTACACCCTTTTGAGATTCAAACATCTTAGCTCTTCCCTTTTTTTGTTCTATCTATAGATATGCGCGGCCGCCGTAGCCGAATGGGTTGGTGCGCGACTACCATTCGGAATTCACAGAGAGGTCGTTGGTTCGAATCTCGGTGAAAGCAAAATTAATAAAAACATTTTTCTAATAGCTTTCGCCCCTCGGCAGGCAATGGCAAACCTTCGAGTGTATTTCTGCCATGAAAAAGCTCCTCATAAAAATATATATGCCGTTCGGAGTCGGCTTGAAACTGTAGGTCCCTCCATTTGTGTGGAACAACATCAAGACGCACACCACAAATATGAGGAGGAGCTCGGCCAAACACCTAACAGAAGTGTACGCGCCAATAATTTATTATTATTTTTTTTATTTATAGATATAGCACATTTAGCACACCTTATGAAACGAATAATTTGGAAAATTTTCCTGAGAATTGGAGAATGGACATTGTCTTCCACTCGAATAAGAGCTGGGTAGTTTTTCAGTAGCTCAGCACAAAAGCCATTCACATTGGTTTGCATTTATAAAATTTCCATACATTTCGGTTGCTTATGAGCTGTAATACTGGAAACAGGTGATTGTATGGGGTTCAGGTGATTTACTTCAGACTAAGACTTTGCTATTTTTATGTTCGCAGCTGTACATAGTTATTTGTTTACTTGTATAACACAAAAGGACATATTTGTATGCAAGCACAAACGCGTTGTGAGGCATTCTTTCCTGTACAACGTCCGAGGCATACCTTTTTATTACTAAGAAATAGCAACATTGACATTATTTCTGCTGCTCTTTTGTTTTGCAGATGTCTTAAATTTCTACCTTCAGTCTGCCACATCTTGCCCGCAAAGGTTGGAATGCCATCAGGAGACTAATGCAAATATCGTAGTGTATGTAAACTTACTCATCTAAAAATAATAACTGCTACGAGGATACATTTGTACACTCTAGTATGAGAATGTATATGTATTACTAGGGAGACTATTATATTGGGATGGGGAATAAGTTCGTAGCGTTTTTATATTTTCGTTTACTTTATAATGATTTGTTTGCTGCTTGGCAAAAGGTAAATATTCATCAAATATAACTAGTTCTGCTCAACAAAACTATATTAATTGCATTTTTGAGTTAATTTATTTTTTATTAGTTTTTATAGTTTTGAGGCTTAGATATGGAGTACGTAGGGGGCAAAAATCAACATTTTAGACATTTGATTTTCTTTCCATTTCATCGATGTGAAAAATCTGCCGAAGCAGCCCGAGACATTTGCGACGTGTATGGAGAAGGTGTCATAGACGCGTCTACAGCACGGAAACAGTTTGCAAAGTTCAAGATTGGCGAATTCGACGTTCACGACATGTCCCTTCTGGATTCAATGAAGAACGTCTCAGGTCACTTTTCAAAGAGAACGGCCAAACCGATTAAAACGATTCGCAATTAACTTCACTCAATGGGATTAACCGAAAAATTGGTAGCCTGGGAGCCTCACGAGCTCAACGAAAAAAAGCAAAGAAAGTCGCCTTGAAATTGCTTTTCAACATCGCACAACGGCTGGTCATAAACAGTGCTTTTTGTACTGAGTCGTCACGGGAGATGAGAAATGGTGCTCATACATCAATATGAAGCAAAGAAAGGAATGGTTGCCTCCTGGAGATACTCCAAAGCCGAGAGTCATGTCGAATCTTCATTCAAAGAAGATCATGATATGAGTTTGGTGGGACTGGGAGGGCATGGTGCACTGCGCCATGAACTAAAAGAATCCCATGGTCAACAAAGAGCTCTACATTGCCCAGTTACACTGCGTGAAGGAGGCTATTCGACTGAAAGAGCTCAAATGGGAGGTCTTTCAGCATCCGCCGTATTCTCCGGACCATGCGTCGACCGATTGCCATACCCTCCACTCCCTGTCAAACAATATGAATAGAGTTACCTGCGATGACAAAGAGGACCTTAAAAACTGGCTCAATTGCTTCTTTGACACCAGACCGGGCGATTTTTGGCGGAACGTCATCAACTAATTCGTCGAGAGGTGGGAAGAGGTTGCAAACAGCAACGGCGAATAATGAATTGATTAACTTATTGATATAATTATTGCTTTTTGCTTAAATAAAAGTCTTCTGTAAAAACGCTACGAACTTATTTCCCAACCCAATAATATGTTAGCAACAACCCTCGTATATGCATATCCGTGTATGAGTACTTAACTGGCATGCAGACAAACCACTTATTGGGCATTCCAGAGCAATATTGCGTTACTTTAAATTGTTGCATCAGCAACAAAACTAACATGTACGTGCATCAGCATATTAGAGGGCAATGGCAGCGGTGGTCAGAAGCCAAATGCAAAGTTGATCACATCGCTGGTACTTTTAAACCTATGTATTTAAAATCGAAGGGTACCAGAAAATCTTCTATATATAATTGGCCATAACAGAAACTACTGAATTAAACACAGATGTAAATATTTCAACTAATGTATATGGTATTCCATTAAAAACTGAAAACTGAACAGCCCAAAATGTCTTATAAATAGAAACACCGCACAATCAAGTTGTTATTTATGATGATATCTCCTAAAGCAATAATAGCAAATTTCTATTCTGTGCAAAACAAAATAATTATAAGATTGTTTGCTTTTTTTAGAAACAGATGCCTTACAATGTGATAGATTGCTTCAAAATTAAAAAGATCTGTGGATCTACAATTTCAAAAACGGTTCTGTAATGGTTTGGGCAGCCCTTAGCTTCAACGGTAAAACTCCTATATTTCATATCCACAAAAATGAATACGAGTAGTGTCAAGTGCATAGAACTTCTAGACGAAATAGGTAGGTATATACGTGAATTGGCTGAAGTGCTAGACTGGTACTCCCCAAGTAGCACCATAGCGCCGTTGTGATACGACTCTGAGACTTCCAACAGGCGGATATCTACAACCATATAATGAAGAAGATTGATGGAATTTAGGTTGGCACTCTATCCCAGGCTGTAGAAGAAAGGAACGCCCAGTGATCTTAATCGTCTAGCTACCAAACCCGAACATTTACAGAGAAAATGCTCAACAGTCTCTTTCTCTGAAAGTCTCCATAGCTTCTGCAATGGGCGTTAAATGGTAACCCCAGCTTTTCCGCGTGTGCCGATCGTCCAGTGACCGGTAAACTCAAATACGAGTTTGGAAATTGAATGGCGTAGAGCGTACAGGTCTTTCTGAGTCCTTCTTCTATTGCACTAGGGCCAAAGGTTATTCAAAGTAGCACACGAAGAAATTGAACTTCATCTGAACTGTGCTTTTCTGAGAAATAAGTTGTGCAATTCTCCTTTAACAACTGTCAGGGGGATGTCAATGGTTGGGTAGGTGATCTCTGGGACGTCGGTCGCTCCCTTCCTGGCAGCCTTATCAACAATTTAAACTTCCTCTATGTTCCTATGTCCTGGAACTCAGATCAGAGAAATTTTACCTGCACACTCAAGAGATTTGATCCCTTCCTTACAGGAGCTTACTAGTTTCCTTCTGCACCATGGCGTTGGCAGTGCCTTGATCGCGGCTTAACTGTCGGAGCAAATGTTAATATCTCCCCGCGTTCCCTTAGCATTTTGCATGCCTGCAGGATCGCAAAGACTTCTGCTGGAAAAACACCAGCGGCATTTGGCAATTTTAAGGAGGTAGATAAATTGGCTAATTTAAAGAATACACCTGCCCCGACTCCCAATTCCATCTTGTAACCGTCAGTGAAGACAGAGGTGCAGGCTTCGGTGTAGATTTTTCCCTCGATCCAATCCTGCCTAGTTGAAAAGATTGCCCCCCCTGAGAGGTTGCCTCTAGAGGTCAATCTCTTTTAATTTGATTGCGCTTTGAGCTGCTATGGAAATAACGTAAAGTCGATGGAAAGTAAGTACAAAACGACTTTCAGGACAGCACTTGGGCAAGTTTTACATGCTCCGTTGATGTCAATGCACGCATTCCTTTGCACCCTCCCCAGTTTAGTGTTATTATAGCCCTTCCGAAGAGCTTTCCACCAAACCAGGCATCCATACGTTAAACTTGGAAAACCACTGCGTTGTACATCCCCAGCACGCCCTGTGGCTTGAGTCCCAATTTTTTTCCGAACATAGATTTGCAGGAGTAGAAGGCTATACTGGCCTTCTTTACCCGATTTTTAATGTTTAACTTCAATGTGGAGCTTAGAGTCAAGTATCACTCCAAGATACCTAACTTCCGATGAGAGCGGGAGAACGTGATTGCTTAATTTGAGTAAATAGCACTAGCTCCGTTTTGTCAGAGTTGACTCGCAGGCCGCAAGTGGTAGCCCAGTGACAGAGTGCTGCCAAAATCTCAGCCATGACTGAGGGAAACGGTCCAGATACAATCAGGGCCAAGTCATTGGCGTATGCTATTACCTTAATCCCACCCTTATATATCATTATCAGAACTTCGTTAATCGCAACTAGCCAAAGTAGGAGCGAAAGGACATCACCCTCTGGCGTCCCCCTGTAAACGAATCTAGTGACTTAAGTCCCTCTTGCAACCGCATTAACTTCTCTGCAGCTAAGCAGGGACGAGTTCCAGAAACAGATAAGTCTTTCCATCTCTAGTCTATCTAACACAGTGATAATTGACTCCGCCATGATGTTATTAAAAGCACTTTCTATATCTATGAAGGCCACCAAAGTGAATTGTTTGCCTTCCAGAGATTTTTCCACAGTCCCTTCGATCTCGTGTAAGGCTGATTCCGACGATTTCCCTTTCAGGTAAGCGTATTGCGCTGGAGATAATTTGGATTCGATGTGCTCTCGGATATGACAATCAATCAATCGTTCAAGCACCTTTAGCATAAATGAGGTAAGACTTATAGGCCTAAAGGCCTTGGCCGAGTCGTGACCCCTCCTCCCTGCCTTAGGTATGAAAACAACCCTCGTTTTTTTCCAGTTGGCGATGACGAGGTTGAGAGCGATACACGCCAAGTAGATTTCTTGCAGGACAGGAACCACCGAGGTACTTGTTTTCTGAATCTATCTATCGTCAGAGCCAGGAGATTTAAAAGGGGAAAAACTATTTATTTTCCACGTGATTATGTCAACTGGCAGCATAGATTCCAGGGAAGCATCGAAGGTAGGGCTACCTGTCCACTCGTGTCGACAATGTCAAGTGGGGTAGTCGAATTTTGCGGAAAGTGATAATTTAGCAGGATAGTTAAAGATTCTTCTGCAGATTCAGCCCACTCCCCATCCTCTCTTTTTACAAAAGTTCTTCAGGAGTAGTCGCTCGAAAAGAGTTTGCCTAGCCTGGCAGAATCCTTCACGGATTCAATGTATTCGCAGTACTCCTTCCAAGAGTTGCGTTTCGCATACTTAATGGCTTTTTTGTATTCATTCAAAATTACGCCGTAAAGTTTTTAGTTTAATAGCATTCGATAAAACCCCTCCTAACCTTCTTTTTCAAGTCGGTCGCGTCTTGCTCCACCAGGGAAGAAAGTTTTTCTTGCTAAAAGATACTGGGCAAGCCACTTTGAAGTCCATCTGATAGGATCGCTGCAAGTGTTCCACCTGCTTGTCCAGTTGATCAGTGGATGAGTAGGAAAAAGTTGTTAGGTCTAAACTGATAATAAAAATAAACGAAATTTATTTGGTCTTATAATTTTTTCCTGCGATGCAAAACTAGGTTTATTCTAGCCTATTCGTTAATTATACACCTAAATTGTACATCATTTATTACAGGGTTTGACTGAAAAGTAATGAGCCTTATTTTGGCTTATACAACTAATATTCTTCAAAATAGGACCCCTGAGCGTCAATACACCGCTGGTAGCGGTCCTTCTACTGCAGGAAACATTTTTTAAACTCATCCGCCGGAATCGCGTTCAATTCGGCTGTCACAGTTTTTTGGATCGCCTCGATGGAGTCGAAACGCCTCCCCTTCAGCTTTCTTTTCAGGCGCGGGAACAAGAAGAAGTCCGGAGGGGACAGGTCTGGGCTGTAGGGAGTGTGGGGAAGCACCAGAACCCCCATCAAATCTTCAAAAATTCACGAACACGGTTCACATCTTCGTCTGTTTGCGTCGTCGAATGCTTTTCAGATCGCTGTTCGTCTTCAACGTCCTCTCGGACTTCCTTGAATGACTTGTGCCACCGTTTTACCTGGGTACTGGACAGAGATTGGTCCCCGTAAGCCTCTTTGAGTAGCTCAATGGTTTCGGTACTCGTTTTGTTTAGCTTTACGCAAAATTTGATCGGGTAACGTTGCTCCAACGATCGCTGCATTTTCGCCACTGCAAAATCCTAACACACTTTGAAAACAGCTTTCACGCCCGGAGCGATGTTGACTACACCGCTGTTGCCAACGAACTGGGACCGATTTCTAGTAGAAGGGGAAGGTCCAACGATCATTTTCCCCCACCAGCCGATTCGGTTGATCGCTTGGCAGACGCTCTGCGCGGGAAGGCTCATTACTTTTCAATGAAACCCTGTATTTATTACATACTTATCGCACGAGACGTTTTTTTTTAGTTTATGCCTCGACTTTCTAATATACAATAATTGGGCAATGCCCCTTGAATGCTGGACGGCCAGCTCCTTACTAACGTTTCTGATATTTATTTAGTGCTGGATGTAGGGTATTGGATGAGCACAGATGACATTTAACTAAACGAACTGAACGAAAGAGAACATGAGACGACCAGTATTTGAATTTGAAGAATACGAAGAGTCAGTTGAAGTTGAACCGTATATATTTTAAGACCCCACCGTGCGTTGTTGGAAAGAACTGTTGTCATTGTTTAACTAATTGATTTTTGGAAAAAAGAGTTCTGTCAGCATGGCTCGATAGCGCTCGCCAGTCACCGTAATGGCAGCTCCTTTCACATTTCGAAAGAAATAAGAACCGGTGATGCTGCCAGCATGTAAACTGTACCGAACATCCAATTTTATTTGTCTCGTTCATGATTTTGAATCGGGAAGAGTAAAATTAGTGCGAAATCGATGAATAACTGCTTGAAGTGTGTGTTCACTACACCGATTAAGTTGGCCGTAAAATGGACGAAGTGCTCTACGAACTTCGTCGACAGAGTTTTTTATTTTCGAAGTAAATTTCCACAATTTGAAAGTGTTGCTCTGGCACTAAATGATTCATGCTGAGTTGTCAAATCTTACTGAGCAGAAATGTCAACACACCTTGCCATTCGCAGCTGGCAAAACATACTATCGATATCGATCGTTCTCATGCAAGTATAAAAAAAACACCCGATATTTGAAACGAAACTGCTCAATAACTCAAAGCAGTAAGTGCTTTTTTTTGTTTTTGTTTTTGGCAGCATCAGCACCAAACAGTTTAACCCACTTTACCTTAGTTAATTTCACTTTAACATTGTTTTTGTTCGTTTCTTCCGGAAACATGTCTCTTGTTCTGCTGCTTGAAGTTGCAAATAACAAACACAAAAACAAAAACCTTGTTATCTTTCTCGTAATCGTATTCTCTGCAAGTATTGAAGTTTGTAGTTACATCAAATGGCTTTCAGTTTCTACTTTCGTTTATTTATGCGAGAATGCGGCTATTTGTTGTCTCGGTTTTCGTGGCACAACAAAATATGCAATTTCATCAAGACTACACGGAATTTCATAATTATGTTTCAAGTATTAGTAAGAAATTATTTGCTTTTGAATACTCCTCGTATCTGCAAGCGGAATGCGAATGCAAATGCATTCCTTTTCTGATTAACTGGTTCGCAGAATCTTTTGTTGGAGTTTATTGAGGAAAACCTTAGGTCAAGAAAGGTAAGGAAGTACTAAGCTCCATGCGAACAAAACTTCATATACCCGCGCACATTTAAGCTAAATTTTATTTGGCTGGGTATGCATTTTTGGAATTAAACAAGCTCGTAGAAGTTTGAGAATATGGATTTAATTCTAACTTTTAACTAAACGCCTCTTTCAAAAGACATGCTTTAGATGCTTTCAGGTTTCACTGCTTCTATTCAAAATATGGCTCTTAACAATTAAATGTGAAAAATTACATAGTTGGAATGTCTTCCATGACCTTGGCTACCGGATTTCATACGAGAATTAAAATTTCCAAAGACTCGTTCACAAATTAGCGCATTGAGTTCAGCAATCTCGAAGAAGCTCCTCATAAAATTATCTGGCATTCGGAGTCGGCTTGAAACTGTAGGTCCCTCCACTTGTGGAACAACATCAAGACGCACACCACAAATAGGAGGAAGAGCTCGGCCAAACACCCAAAAAGGGCGTACGCGCCAATTATATATATATATAATGATTTTTCTGAAATTATTCGAGGGTTTTCTTATCCCCAAATGCGGTAATTTTAAATGTTGAGAAACCCAACCAGTGTGAAATGAGCCAAAGATGATTTTATGTGAAAAATCAGTATGATAGTCAAAGCATTAATTCAAAAAATGTCTACGTTGATAATGATCGTCTTCAATACTTGGGAACTAGAATTATAATTAGAATTTTGTAAGAATGCAAATGCAAATCCTTATATAAAATCTACCAAACAATCAATCCAGGAATGTCAAACTATTAAGAAAGTCAAGATATCCATGTTGAAGGTTGTTCAGCAACACTTTGCGCTTTTGCGCTACATCAGCAAAATTCTCATCAGAACGGCGAGTTTTTCGTTTGCTAGTCTTCTTCTACCCTCGACAGAACCTTGAATTTTTTCCACCAATCTTTGAACTTTCCACTCAGTCAGGCGAATCACGAATTTCGCAATATTTTGTTCTTAAATATCAACCTTTTTCATAACAAAAGTTTCAATAATTTTAAGGCGTTGTTCTATCGTGCAAGTATTCATGGTGAAAATTGTATATCTGCCTACTTGACAAATGATAAAGATGACATAAGAAAAGGGAAGTATACACTACTGACATTTTTGAAAGACTTTTATTGCACTCTCTTCTTTGTTTGCACCTAAAACTATCCAGAAATTTTTCATTCGCATTTTGCATTCGTTATATGGAAAAAATGGGTAAAAAATTATTAAAAATTAAATATTAAAATTTAAACTATCATTTTATTATGCCAAATTTTAATTAGCTATAAAATTGCGTAATTTCTTTGAAAATTCGGATTAAAAAGTTTAAAACTTTCATGGAAATTTGTCGAATTTTTAAAAGTCTCCATGAATGTTGATGGTGCTTTTATGATCTTGCAACCTGCCATATTTAATTAAAAGAAAGAAAATGGGACCACCTCTTTATATATGTACTTAAAAAAAACTATTTCATAAATTAAGGGGGGAAGCTCTTCCAGGCAAAGGGTTTTTCAATAATTTTTTGGAAAAAACTGAGAGCATTTATTACCTAAAAATAAATTATCATATATAGGTATATATGTATATATATCATGCTTAAATGAATACACCAAAATTTTTTGAACAAAAAAAAAAACAAAACAAACAAAATGACGGCGTTACAGCTGCTGAAACGTGGTCTCTTTAATTTGTGCCCTGGAACTTACAGCCTCTTGTCATCAACTGAAATCAACCAGACAAAAATTTCTCATTCAAATAAGTTACTCCCCTGTGCTCTTACCTATTTTTAACAAAAGAAAATTTGAAGTAAAAAGAATAAAATTATACTTTTTTTTTTTATTTACCAAACCAATATTTTTAATATAAAATTTGAGGTACATGCAAAGGCCAATATAGTAAAGAATATATTTGTAAAATTTTAGTTTGGTATCTTCATTATTTTTTTAATTATATTCGACAGCGCGGAAAAAAACGTATTTCGAGAAAAAACCCGATTAAAGTTTTCGTTGCTACTCATCTTTCGCTTCGACGGTCATCACTTCCTTGACTTTATAGGGACTTTTTAGACTTTCTATTAGGCTTAAAATATTAAAAAGATATTCTTTAGCTTGTAAATGAATATTCAAAGCAAAACAAAATATTAAAATTTGAAAGTGCTGGAGGAGCTGCTCCCCCTTAAGGGGACAGATACCTGTAAGCGGCCATATTTTCCCTGATTTTTATTAAAATTACTTAGAATGAAGAAGTCAATATATTTTTTTCAAAACTTGCATACAGTTTACTTATACATTAAAATAATATACATTTCTTTTTTATTTTAATCATTAAAAATGGCGGATGTGCACTCAATTTTTCCAGGAAGGTCGCAGCGGTACTTCTCAATCGGCGGGCATTGTAGCAGCGGCGTCAGTGACCTGAATACAAAAAAATAAAAAAATTTTTTTTTATTAATGTCATCATTTCTATATGAATTAAAAACAAATGGAAGAATTCGCGGAATAAAATACTTAAAAAAATGAATTTTGGGGCGAATTTCCTACTATTTTTGCTTCGAAAAAATTATTTTTTGGAAAATTTTCAAATTGTAAATTTTCATATCATAAAAAAAATGTGTGCAAAATTTCAGAAAGATCGGTCAATAACTTTCCGAGTTATCGTGTAAGTCAATTTCAAAAATATAGTTTTGCGAAAAACGGATCGAAAGGTTGAATACATGAAAATTCAACCTCTCCCAGCGCTCGAACGCATAGAATAGAGTCGTTACGGTTGACGATCTACAATATAAGAAATACTAAATTTTCGTTCTAAAATTTTTTTGACATATTCTTAAAGGATTAAATAATATTAACATTTTATGAAAATTTTTTTTTTTTTCGAAATTTTACAGGTATCTGTCCCCTTAAATGTTAGGATATAAATTCTGCGCGGGGTTGTGTCAGATCTGAATAATAGCTGAGATCTCAATAATAACAACTTCGGATCTAAAAGTGAGTTCATCATTTGTAGCAAATCTAAATCTAAAATTGGATTGCATACATATTTATACATTAAAGGTTACTTATAGAAAGGGTGATTTTTTAAGAGGTATAGACAAGTTTTTCAAAAAACACACGTAAAATTCAGAAAAATGCATGAAATTTTAATTTAAATCGATAGTACAGTCCATATAATTTAATGTTTGAAGATTATTTCATGCAAATGTTGACCGCGACTGCGCTTCAAATGGTCCATTCGCTGAGTCCAATTTTGGCATACTCTTTCCAATGTTTCGGCCGGTATCTCACATATAAATGCTTTAATGTTGTCTTCCAATGAGTTAAATGAAGCAGACTTGTCTGAAGAGACATGAACTTTAACATAGCCCCACAAAAAATAATCGAAAGGCGTTATATCGCACGATCTGAGTGGCCAATTGACACATCCCGAATGTGAAATAAAATGTTCACCGAACTCGCCTTTCAACAAGTCCATTGTTACGCGTGCTGTGTGGCATGTGGCACCGTCTTGTTGAAACCACTTGGCATGCAAGTCAAACTCTTGCATTTTGGGCAAAAAAAGTTGGATATCATTTCACGGTAGCGCTCACCAATTACGTTACGATTCGCAGCGTCTTTGAAGAAGTACGGTCCAATGATACCTTCAGCCCATAAACCGCACCAAACTGTGACCTTTTCTGGATACATTGGTAGCTCTTGCAATTCTTCTGGCTGATCTTCACTCCAAAATCGACATTTCTGCTTATTTACGTACCCATTGATCTAAAAATGAGCTTCGCCGCTGAACACAATTTTTCGATAAAAAAGTGGATCTTAAACTTTCTTAACAGAACACGCTTTTTTATAATAAAATTCAATGATTTGCAAACGTTGTTCGTTTGTAAGGCGATTCATGGTTAAATTATAGACCAAACTGAAGATGTTTGACAGTGAAACAAAACACGAAACGTGCGTCAGCTGTTTAAAAAGATAATAGCTAAAAAATCACCCGTTAGTAAATCTGGAACTGACTGAGAACTGACTGTCGGTGGCACGTATTTAGATTAGTAAAAGAAGTTGCTTCAGAATTTCAGACTTTACGGTAAAAACTACGCGAATATGATATTCCAACTACAAGTGTCACGGTTTCTGTACGCAAATGGTGCCAAATAGAGTATTGCAATAATAATCAGACGACAAATATTTGCATAATATTTGACATGCAAAAAAAATATATGCGGAGAGTGTACACACATGAAAACCTACCTATAAACAATTTTTCTTATACACCAGTCATTTTGACTGGTTTTGGTAGAAATATAGTAGGTATATTTAAATAGCTGGTAAATCTAGTTTTAATTTCAGCAGGACTATTTGATTTATTTCTAGCTAAACGTTTGAGTTCTCGAACATCTCTACCACTTAGGTATTCACGAGATACCGACTGAAGTCCTTTAACGAGTCGCGAGTCATTAAAAATTCTTGTTTACGGATGACCAAATTGCGGCGCAGTTGCGGCCAAAGTTTGAAAGGGATTATCTTTGTATTATTATCGTTAGTTTATTTCAATTTAAAATCCTATACCTTTAAATTGATCACCCTTTATATTTCAAAATATTTTCTACGATTGTACTCCCGAGTTTTTATCGATTGTACTCTCGCAAGAGCAAAAGTGGATCATTTCATTTCTAAGCACAAGACCTTTTAATACTCACCTTTGCATCCTGAACAAACAGCCTCCGTCGACTAGGCTTATTAAGTCGCCTAAAACGGCTACATAATAATGTAGCCATATTTTGTCTCTCTCAAATGTAAGTAAATATGTATGAGCCTTCATAAGTATTTATGCGTGTAATTTCTGCCTTCTTGGCAATGTTGGAGTTAGGGTCACCAGCCGCTTCTTAACCGACTTTTGTCAACATCGTAATGCTATATTATTTACACAAACAACTTCGTGTGTATGTGCGCTTGTGCACACATTTCTTCCGCCTCTGCCTGTAAGCGTAAACAATCACAAAATTACCCACAGGGTGGCAGTTATAACATTGCCGGCAGTTCTGGTGTTTATTTGTGCCGTCATAACATTGTTTACAGGCGTTTACAAGCATTCAAATTTAATTTGTGTGCGTTGTTTTCCTTTTTCGTATTCTTATTTTAATTTTTTTCTGGCGCAGTGTGGATACGTAACTTTCATACAAATTGTGTTGCATTACCAGTACATGGCTATAATATGTAAGTGTACTGTATATGTACAGTGACAGTCATTAATATTCGGTTTTGCATTTATATGAAAATTGAAATTTATATGAAATGTTTCAAGTGCTTTATTTTGATTGACAATTCAACAGTGAGTCTACAGAAATATTCAAAGTAAAAGAATAGTCGTAATTAAATTCCATAAAAAAGCTTCAGATACACATAAAACATTAATTCTTTAACATTCGCGTTAAAATTATTCAAACATATTATGAAAATTGTCAATCTTTAAGAGAAACATATCGCAAAATTTGTGATTTTTTTGGTAGAAATAATCGTCTGAATGAGGCGATATTTTAACAGCTGAAGAAAAAAACTTTCAAGGAACTGGTTCTGTCAAGTAAAGAAAATGAACTGGCAGACCAAAAACTGGGTGCTCTGTTCGCAAAGTCTTGCTGAACAGCTTTCAACATCGAGATCTCGACGTGCTCAATTATTCGGCATTCGCAAATCGACTGATTGGCGGATTTTACCTGTAGACATTTAAATGATGTCATTTCTTCCGCATATAATTTTTAAGAGCCGTGAGCCTTTTTTTCAAGTTTCCCTATAAATAATATATTACAAATTTGTCTATGATTTATTTTAAAACAGCTTCTAGGCGCGTCTTTTGACGTACCCTATATATTCGGTCGGCGTAGCCGAATGGTTTGGTGTGTGACTACCACTCGGAAGACGTAGGGTCGAAACTTCGTGAAACACCAAAATGAAGAAAAAGTTGTTTTCTAGTAGCGGTCGCTCCTCGGCAGGCAAACCTCCGAGTGTATTTCTGCATGAAAAGAGTCAAATAAAAAACCATGTGCCGTTCGGAGTCGGCTTGACTCTGTAGGTGTCACCAATTGTGGAACAACATCAAGAAGTACGCCTCAAACGCCCTTACTATATTTTTAAGTTATTTAATTTTTTATTAATTTTGAGTCCAAGAAATGGAAAAGCCAGGAGGCAAAAATCAGCATATGCGTCACCTGTACTTCTTTGATTTTCATCGAGGCCAAATAGCTGCCGAAGCAAAAAGCAGCCCGGGACATTTGCGGCGTGTATGGAGAAGATGTCATAGGAGAGTCCACAGCACGGAAATGATTGGCTAAGTTAAAAAATGGTAACATATCGATGACACATCTCGCAGTCGAAGGCCATCTGAATTCGATGGAAAACATCTCAAATCTCTTTTGAAGAAGAACGATCGCCAAACCAATCGTAAATTGGCGGAAAAACTTAACAGCGATCATATACGACTCTGAATCAGCTTCAATCAATGGGATTTGCCGAAAAATTAGGAGTCTGCGAGCCTGGCGAGCTTAACGAAACAAACAGACAAAATCGCCTTCAAATTATTTCTCAGCTTCTCGCCCGCCATCGAGCAACATGCGATCAAAAACTGCGCTTTTTGTATCGAATCGGCACGGGAGATGCGAAATGGTGCCTATACATCAATATAAATCACAGAAATGAGTGGATGGCTCCAGGGGATACACCAAAGCCGGCAGTCCAGTCGGAACTTGATCCAAAGAAGGCCATGATATGTGTTTGGTGGGACTGGGAGGGCATGGTACTCTCGGAAATGCCACGGTCAACAAAGAGCTCTACACTGCCCAGCTACACCGCATGAATGGGGCTATTCGACTCAAAAGACCTAATCTACATGATAAAACCGTACTCCTTCACGACAACGTCAGGCCCCACTCCAAGAGCTTAAATAGGAAGTCCTTCAGCATCCACCGTACGCTCCGGACCGTTAGCTTCGATAACAAAGAGGTCCTTAAAAATTGGCTCAACAAATTTTTTGGCACCAGACAAGGCTATTTTTGGCTGAATGGCATAAACAAATTGGTCGAGAGGTGGGAAGAGGTTGTAAACAGCAACCGTGAATAAATAATTGGTGAACTTATTGATATAATTATTGGTTTTTGTTTAAGTAAAAGTCTTCGGTGTGCACCTCACATTTTTATTCTTTTAAGATTTTGTCCATATAAATTATTTCTTATTTCGATCTGTACGAAATAATTGACATTTTCGGTTTTTTTACAAAAATTGAGAGGTTTTGATTTCACATATATATATAAATTGGGGGACAACAGAATTCGTTTTAGAGGTATGGTTCCTTCGGCAAAGTTTGTTATTTTGATCCCTAGAATACGATTTTCACAGAGCAATGAGCGATTTTTAAATCGACCCGCCCTAATGAGTAGCCAAGCCATAGTTATATATGTGAAACCTCCCACGAATTCAAGCCCACCATAAGTAAAAGATCACAACAGAATTTTTGTATGTATTCAAATAAAATGTGAGCTCTTGAAGTGAGATATTGAAGAAATGTGGATCCCTCTGACACCTGTCGCTTGCAATACTTATCAACCAACCTGTGGGCCTTACCCTGTTGCTGCAATGTGTACGTATGTATGTGTATGTGCACGCACGCAGTTCATATTTGGTGGTGTCAGTGAAAATCTTAATTAATTGAAATCATATATTAATAAGGCTTTCGCTTGTCCAATAAAGCCCCACCGGACTTAAATCATTAAGCGAGCTCGTTGAACGCACTTCCCTGCAAACATTGCGCACTTCTTGAATCCATGTGCATACATGCAGGTGTATGTGTGTCGAAACAAATGCAATGTCAGAGAAATTGTCATATTTTTATGTGGCAGCAGTGTGCAATGTTTTTATTTTTAGTTTCCCCTCACAGCATTTTCTGTTTGTGTTTTTGTATTTGCCATTTGTTTTCACGATTTTCATTTGGCTACGAAAAAACAGGAAACAGCTCCTAGGCAGTGCAGTGCTGGGAGCAATTTCCACGTATACAAAAGTATGTAGAAATATGTACATATGAATCTGCATGTGTGCTTGACAAAACTTTTATAATAATTTTTTCTTTTTATGGTTTTGCTTTCATATATTTGACAAGGAAAACAAGCGGCCATTTATTGTGAGCAAGGGCCGTTTATGGATTTTACTATATGTAGCAACGTAAAAGAATCGAGATGGATATAGACATGCATTTATGTATATAAGAAAATACCCAGAATGATGAGAACAGTCAAGTTAGCCATGTCTGTTAGTCCTTTCGGGCGTCCGAGTGCAATACAACTGGAAAAAAATTATACATTTCTATGAAAATCGGTATACATATCACCCTTTATCTAAGGTACTTTAGTATTAAAAATCTGAGAAATCAGCCACCATCCTTAAGCGGCAATAATCATAAAGAAAAAAATTATATTAATTTACATTTATTACTAACGAAGCAAAAATACGTAAGTTTCTTAATAATGATGAGTTCAAGAAAATAAATATGATGCAAGTAAAATTTAAAAATTATGTTCCACACCCGCTTTTAATTAAATGTGTATATTTTGACAAATCGATATCTCATAAACTCGCCGAAACTTGCACCCCACCTCACTCAGATCCGACATAATTATTTTTGAGATGGGATAAAAACCTCGTCCACTTTTTACTTGTTAGAACAAAATTTTCGTCCGTTCCTCTGATGTTACGAACTATAAGTCTAATTCTCATGGGAAAAGACTAATCAATCGACAGCGAGAGTCGTGAGTGTTGTGCGAAGCGTACAATTTTTTGAACCCTTCACTCGTTTTATGTGAACTGCAAAGTCTCGGTAAAATCGATAATTTTGTATAGCTGTGAGACCGGCTCATGACAGACTTACTCGCAAATAAGCTGCAAGATTTTGTTTCCAAATGTTTAAGGGGGCAGCCTGCTTTAGATGCTTCAAAAATCAATATTTTTTTTTTATATAAATGTCTTTCCAAACTATCCAAGAATGTGTCCTCAAAATTTCAGAAGCAAATTCAAAATATTTTCGGAGTTATAGAAGAAATTGTGAGCAAGCGTCGAGCAGGTATACGAGCGGCCGGATCGCTGGAAAAGCGATTTCTCGGTTTCTATTTTTACGATTTTTCCTAATTGGTGGTAAAGATAGGGAAAAAGTTAAGCGTTCTATCAAAACGAGATTACATTGATTGTATTTGGAATTAAATTATCTTCTAGTTGAACCTAAAAAACCTTAAAAAATTATGATTAACCCACTTTTTAAACAATCTAAAGAGAATTTGTTTTTCCAAAAAAATGAATATTTTTTTTAATTAGCGAAAAATTGTTAAATTTCTCACTTTTTGTTTAATTTTTTTGGTTTAACAAGAAGCTATACTATACTAAAATAAATTCTTTTTTGGGTTTTTGGTTGCTGATGAAAATCGCGACCTGCATCTTTCCCGCCGCACGACACATGAACACTTGAGGCGCCTCGGCAATATGCTTCTACCAGGCATAATATGACATATATTTCAATGAAAAAATTTGAGAAGACTGTTGAAATATATAAGAATAAAACCTGAAAGTTTCGTTTCAATCGAATATTTCTTTCCTTCCCAAAAAAACCACGAAAAATCGATTTTCCCCCTTCAGACGAGTGGCCCAAGACCATCAACAACAGAGAGCTTTGAGCGAATTGTAAGCCATTAACCATCCAGACTGAAATAAAGCAGAGAAGAGGAGGTGGATTGCCCATAATCTTTGAAACGATCCTACAGAAATCTGCAGGCAAACACTCGATAGAAGCCCGCAAGGCAGTAGAAATAAACCGCGTAGGTGCACTTGGAAGAGAACACTCGAAATAGAGCTTAAGGTTGCAGGGAAATCTTTCAAAGAAGTCAAAGTCATCGCGAAGGATCAAGACCGTTGGAAGCGTTTTGTAGAGGTCCTATGTCCCATGAAGGAGGACAGGAATTAAAAGAGAGAGAGAGATATATGATAAAGTCTCCAAGCAAGAATGATAGAAATAAGATTGCGTCCATCAAGAGTACGTGACGTCAGGTTTTTCCGAATTGTGCGGTATTGCCAACCATTTGCTCTTCGCAATAAATTTAGCGATATTTGATATTTTGAAAGTGCGAATTTAAGTTCTTGCTCCTTTTAAGGTTATGCAAGAATATTAAACCCCTCTCTGAACTCTTTTTAAGATTGAAAACCTTTTTACACACTTTAAAAGGCGTTTGAATTTACTGAATGCGGATTAAAATCATAGAGGTGTAATCGTTTATTCCGGCCATCAATCCTTAGTGGGACATAGGGCATCAAGAGGTGTATTCATAGTTAAAATAAGCCACAAAATACTAGAAAATAATAAAGAAACCATACTGGCATTTTTATAAAAAGAGTACCTTATCTAGTTAAATAACCTCAAATATAGCAAATAAGTCGTTCCCTTAACAAAAAAAGTCTCGCTTAACAAAAAAACTCGTAAAATAAATTGTACATAAGTATAACACATTTATTTAAAAAAAAACGCTATTCTAAAGACAATTTGTCACGCATACAAAGTTCTCTAAGTGATTCAATAAAAATATGGTGTTTTATTTTCTTTAAATACGCATTTTGGTGCGTTTTTATATCCAAAGCTAGGCAACACTGCAGTAGCGAGAGAGAGATTTGACTGTCGAAAGCAGAAGAACACCAACATCACCTGATCGCGGGCAATGCCCCCAGATGTTAAAAAAAGTAAAGCTAAATAAAACTGAGTGAAGTATTGAACTAGTTTTTGAAAAACATATATTTTACAAAATTATAAACATTACATTAGAACAGGCTAGAAAAATGTCATGAAGAAAGAACTAAAACTCCGAGCCTAAATAACAAAAAGAATGCTAAATCAAGTTACGAAAATGGTAATCTGGCCATACTGGAGCTGAAATCACGTAACTCGTTGTCAAATTCGCTGCGAGCAAAGTAACGGGACCACGATAGGCGTCATCTCATTATTCTTTCCATCATGGTCTCCAAGTAAAAGTAACGCAATCTAATTTGGATCGAACAAACGCAGAGTAGAATATCTTATGAGTATATGGGCCAGTGAAGTGCAATGAATGACGTCTTACAAAAGCGAGTATAGCAGCGGCATACTTTAAGTGCGTGATAAAATTGAGCTTCGAATCAAGGGATATTCCTAAATCTTGAATCACGTCAGACGAATTAAAATATGTATAATTCATATGATAAGGGATATAAAGGTATTACGGTCTTAGACTGTATAATAATAGACTCGAAATAAACTTTTAGATCATCAGGATAGAGAAGAAAATTAGCAAACGAAAACACAAATCTGACCATACCAAACAAAAGAAATAAGAAAGGTCCTAAAATACTACCCTGAGGTACACCAGAGCCGGGAATAAACCCATAGCTACAGTACTGCACCTCTTTATTAAATAAATAGAATCGAATTCAATCAGGGAAAGTCGCATCAAAAACCGAGATAGGCCAAATTAGGTATACAAATCTCCCATACGATTTTATCGAAGGCTTTCGAAAGGTCCGTGTATATCGCGTCAAAAAAAAAAACAAAGCAAATCACATTCAAATTGCTTCTTTCCCGCCATCGAGTAGCACGCGGTCATAAACAGAGTCTTTCGTACTGAATCGTCACGGGAAATGCAAAATAGTGCCTATACATCATTTTGAAGAGGAGATACGCCAAAGCCGAGGGTCAAGCAGGATTTTCATCCAGAGGAAATCATGATATTATGTGTGTTTGGGGGGACTGGGAGGGTATGGCGCCCTGGGGAGTACTCGAAAAGAATGTTACGCTCGACAAAGAGCTCTACACTGTCCAGCTACACAGCGGAAATGAAGCTATTCGACTGAAAAGAGCCGATTGGCATGGTCAAACCACTCTACTTCACTCTAAGAACTCGAATAGGAGGTCCTTCATGCATCCATCCGCCGTATTCTCCGGATTTTGCACCGACCGATTACCATCTTTCCGCTCTTTGTCAAACCATATGAAGGGCGTTACCTTCGATAACAAAGATATCCTTAAGAACTGGCTCAACAACTTATTTGACACAAGACCAGACGATTTTTGGCGGAACGGCATCAAAAAATGTATCGAGTGGTGGGAAGAGGTTGTAAACAGCAACACATACAGGTCTGCCTGTCCACCTCTTTTCCACAACAAAGTACATTGCTTCGTGAACAGCATACACCTCTACTTGAGACACAGATTCGTGTATTCCAAGAGGGGAGTGTAGCTTTGTCCCGCTAGATTCCACGTAGACACCAGAGACGGGACCATGCTCGGTCCTGCCGTCATCCGTGGAAACGCGAACACAGTTTTTGCCGGGCTCATTTTAAGAGTTTGACCACTATTGAGTCTCTGACAGCACCGCACCCCGTCTCTTTTCAACTACGACTCTTGGAAGTGGTCAAGAGTTATATAGAGAATCGTTTGATCGAAGTACATGGCTTCTCTGCTGTCCATAGCCGGACAGAGGCAGTAACAGTTCCCATTGTGTTCGGCCTGGAGCAGATGACCACAGGGCGTTGTAGTCGCGATAAGATCCTACTGTCTCCGACGAGAGAGTCTACTCATCCTGATTACTGAAGGATAGGTGATAGTAGGTCTCATCTTAGCTGTGTGGATCCATAGGATCTTTCTAGACCGCATTTTTTGCTAAGAAAATCCCCACGTTTTCCGAAAGATACTCTTGCACTACCAGAACAAAAGTATTTATTTATCGATGAAACCCTACATGTGTTTGACTTACTCTTTCTCGATTCCCTCAGGAGGTTACATAAAACCGTTATGTGAACACCTTTAATACGCTCGGGTTTAAAAAGATAAATAAAATAAATAAATAATTGGCGCGTGCACTTCTGTTAGGTGTTTGGCCGAGCTCCTCCTCCTATTTGTGGTGTGCGTCTTGAGGGGGTTCCGCAAATTTACTAAGATACATTACAGTAAATATGAAACAGAAGTCCACTTATTGCATGCGATATTTTTTAAACCCTTTGATCCCTTTAAGCCTTGACATGCAATTTCTCTTTTTTGCAGTCAGCTGTTTACGGAAAAATGCAGATGAAAAGAAGGATACAAATTAAAGTTCGTATAAATAAAAAAGTACGTTTACATTTGAATGCTTCACTTGTTTCACACAAAAATATTTATATATGTACATATTTTTGTTGTTTTTATATTACTTTTGAAGCTGAAGTTGGCGGAAGTGAAGCGGTTCAGCTGCTCAGCTCACCGGTGGCTCTTGATTGTCAGACTGACTGGCTATCGACCGGCCAAATGTGTAAGGGCATAATGGCGAAAAATGGTTAACCCTTCAGTGAAATGGGTGGGCATGTTTGTGAAACAAGCCTCCTTACAGGAGACTTATTTTTATTTGGGAGTGGAAAATTTCAAAAACTTATAAAGTTACATACATGGAGTATATGTAAATAAATCCTTTTGTATGTATGTTGCAAAACTATAAAAAAAAGTTTTGACTATTTATTTTCTTTTTTATTCAACTCGGTCATTATAGGTATAACACAAACCACATTAATCCAAGTGTTAAACTTTGTACAAGATTTCCCTTAAGTCTGTTGCCTGTAGTCTGCCCCTGGAAAGTTGGGCCCTCGAGTCAACTCAGCGAGCGCTGGGCTACTGCGCAAATGTGCAATGTCGCGATTTCCTTCTGGCCACGGGTAGATCGGGGATGCTCGAGAGAACTCCCAAGGCTAACAAAGCCCCAGCTCTCGAATTTGGTGGGTATCCTTACAGGGCATTGTCGCTAGGTATTCATGCGGTGAGACTTGAGATTGCCTCAAGTCCGTTCTGCAGAAGCTGTCTTGAGGACGAGATGGAATCATCTGAACACCTTCTTCTCAGCTGCTCTGCTCTCATCTGGCAAAAATGTCGCCATCTGGGCTCTCATTTTTTCGCTACGCCTGCGGATATAGCGGGTTTAAATATCACACTTCTGGTGAAGTTCATCGGTAGCTGGTTGCGGCTAATTACGAACATAAATCAGTCACTGTCGGCATCGTCGTAAGTGCATGGTCCTCCTCTTTCTTCCTACCCTTCTCCTTTATGACATCACAACGAACGAATTTTGAATATTTGTCCAAGTGAGCCCCAAGCTAGGACAGCGATTTAACCTAACCTGATGTTGTTCCACAAATGGAGGGGACCTACAGTTTCAAGCCGACTCCGACCGGCAGATATTTTCCATGGCAGAAATACACTTGGAGGTTTGCCATTGACTGTCGAGGAGCGACCACTGCTAGAAACAACTTTTTCTTCATTTTGGTTTCACAGAGATTCGAACCTATCTTCGCTATGAATTCCGAATGGTACTCAAGATAACGAAGGGGAAATAATGGGATCCTCTACGGTAACGTCCCATCCCTCGGTAAGGCCACAATTACTCTGACAGGCGGTCAGGTATTCGCGAGCGGAGCTCCGTTTTAATTCCTTGCATCATTCAGGCCTCGGCACGATTCCAAGCACACCTTAACTTGAGAATTGGCTGTGTTTTAGTTTTCAGAATCCCTCCAAGAATCGATCCAACATGATTGAACCTGAGATGGCACAGCTCTTTGGTTCATTGACCCCACTTAAGCCCTTTCAGCCCGACAAGGTGTACAATCGTCAAAAGAACGATAAGAGAGGAAGTAAAATGGCGCTAGTCTCTAGATTATTTCAGTAAAAATCCTCAACCACGTCAACAACAACAACAACAAACCTTCCAGTAAGGATTTCGCCTGGCGTGCCCCATAGTTTGGTGCCAGCCCCTCCTTTAGTCTTAGCTCTACACTCCTAAGCCTCTTCTTGATGGTGTATTGTCCCATATCAAGGAAGGGTCGAGGTCAGAAGATTCATAAAAGTCTCAAGTAAGTTTCAGAATTAAAAAATAAAACTGGGAACGCAGTAGGGCTTTATAAAAGTATGGTGTTGTCTGGAAGCAGTTTTCCCGTTCCCTCTTGACAAATCAGCCTTAAAAATGGTGTGCTTATGAACAACAACTCGCTCATGTCTTTGTATTGGTCTTTCCAGGACCAGTACAACGTGTAATGCATGCTGACATATCGTTTAAATCTGGACATCACAAAGTATTTTTCTGCAATGCGCGCGAATGGTGGACTTTTTGGCAATGAGAGCAACATCACC
Source organism: Anastrepha ludens (assembly GCF_028408465.1). Taxonomy (NCBI): domain Eukaryota; kingdom Metazoa; phylum Arthropoda; class Insecta; order Diptera; family Tephritidae; genus Anastrepha; species Anastrepha ludens. The sequence goes on from NC_071500.1 coordinate 17,350,070, forward strand.
GCAAGTTTGGCTGATCCTGCATTCGCCACAAGATGCATTTGTTCAGACAAAGATTTTTGTCCTTCTATGTTAATTATTATATCCGAAAAGGAACTTTAGTTTGCCTTAGCATAGACGAATGGTGCTGGAATAGAACTCGAAGCTACTGCTTTTTTTGCCATCAATATTTTGTTAATTTTAAAAATATTTCAATGACGTTAGAAAAGGCTGCAGAATTAGCAATCGCAAATACATCGAGGAACTCCTAATCTAAAATATATAAGTTGACACTCAAGCAGCGATAAAGGCAATAAACTCATAGGAAATTTCCTCTAAAAATGTTCTCAAAAGCTGGGAGGTCATAGAGAGGTTGGCCGCAGATAGGCGGTTGTACATCTATAAGGCACACGGGCATAAGAGCATTGCAGGAAATGAAATTGTAGATGAGATTGCCACGAGCGCAGTTTACATGCCATTTGAACAAGATAACGACATAATAAAATCCTTCAAGACGATCTAAAAAGACATCTTTGCGAACATGAAAAGACGGATAGACAGGAGGTGGGACAACGTAGCCTCTTGCAAAACCGCGAAAATCATGTGCAAATAGAACGCAGATAAATATGCCGGATTCGTACTAGCCCTATCTAGAAAGGAAAGCAGAGCTATCTTAGGTATACTGAGAGGCCACAATTTGCTAGTGGCAGACGCGTACAAGATGGGAATTGCAAACAATGACAACTGCAATTTTTGCAATGAACTGGAAGAGAGGGAAACTTTAGAACCACTTTTGTGTTTGTACCCCGTATTCGCTAGAACACGAATGAAATGCTTAGGAGCTCTAGAAGAAGCTCTATGAGAAGCTGGAATGTATTTCGAGGTTAGAGTTTCAGAGTTTACTGAGATTCGCACTCGGCGCAGATTTATTACAAGATGTCTATTATGGAGAAACGTAAAGGTCTAGCTCCATCTGCTACCGCTAAAGACCAACAAGTCTATGTGATGCCTTTCAGCCAGCCAGGTCAACCTAACCTAACTAAAAAGTTTGAAATTTTGATGAACTTTTTTTTAATTTGTACAGAGCTGGAAACTTGGATATATATCCTTTTTGGAACAGCACAAACTATGTTTTCATAAAAAATGTTAATATTACGAGTATACTCGTATATAGAATAGAATAGCAGGGAATGGTTCTTTATTTACGTCGTCTTATTGGGTTCATCTCTAATGCCTCCTTTTTCATTTAAATTGCAGAGAGTACAATTATTATTATATCGTCCCCTTAGTATAACAATAGCCTATGTGCTCATAGGCTATTATTTTTGACGTGATAACGTCTTATAATTCGATTTAACAGGCTGCACGCACGAAGAAATGTGTCGATACCTTGCTCATTGCCGTTACCTTGCTCATTAGTGTTACCTTGCTCATGTGTCGTTACCTTGCTCATTGCCGTTACCTTGAATGAACGGAACGAACGACAAAGCAAACAAAGCAAACGAAAGGCAACGTTCGACATCTTGCTCTCTCCTACTTAAGTGAGCGTATATGTGTATGTATATGCGCATATGTACATATATAAATTCACGTATTTGTATTTGCATATGCCTTCTTATTGATTATTATTAATTTGATTTACTTGAAGAATTTAAAATAAAACCAAGTTTGTTAATAATACCTGTTGTTTTAATGTTATTATTATTTTTTGACGTGATAACGTCTTATAATTCTATGTAGCCGGCTGCACACACCAAAAAATGCGTCGTTATCTTGCTCATGCGTCGTTACCTTGCTTGAACAGCATGTTATGTTATGTTATGTTATGTTATGTTATGTTATGTTATGTTATGTTATGTTATGTTATGTTATGTTATGTTATGTTATGTTATGTTATGTTATGTTATGTTATGTTATGTTATGTTATGTTATGTTATGTTATGTTATGTTATGTTATGTTATGTTATGTTATGTTATGTTATGTTATGTTATGTTATGTTATGTTATGTTATGTTATGTTATGTTATGTTATGTTATGTTATGTTATGTTATGTTATGTTATGTTATGTTATGTTATGTTATGTTATGTTATGTTATGTTATGTTATGTTATGTTATGTTATGTTATGTTATGTTATGTTATGTTATGTTATGTTATGTTATGTTATGTTATGTTATGTTATGTTATGTTATGTTATGTTATGTTATGTTATGTTATGTTATGTTATGTTATGTTATGTTATGTTATGTTATGTTATGTTATGTTATGTTATGTTATGTTATGTTATGTTATGTTATGTTATGTTTTGTTTTGTTTTGTTTTGTTTTGTTTTGTTTTGTTATGTTATGTTATGTTATGTTAAAGTATATTATGTTATGTTAATGTTAACTCATTCTCTATATCCATACAAAATATCTATCAAACAAATAAAATTAAAATTTTCTTTTGAAAAATGCAACCATTCAATCAATATTTTCTTATGACGTTATCACGTTAAACTATCGTCAGTAAACCGACTTTACAGACATCCTCTTTTTTTATTGAATTTTTGGATTCTCCATCGTCGATTTTATATATGGTCAAAATTTTGTCAAATTCTAGTTCCACAAAGTGGGTCAAAACGTCAGTCGAAAAATAATAAATATTTACAGAGATAACGAGATTTGAGTGAGAGCTACTTTCGACAAAAAGTTTGAAATTCATTTTGTCAAAACATCAAAAAATTTATAGGCTATTTTAATACTAAAGGGACGATATATTATATACAGTTTAATTTCAAAAAAATGCATCTTGCTTTAAGTATTACGGAAGTTTTATACTTACCAATTTTATCATTCAAGTAAGTTTTGCCTATATTGAAGACTAAATGCTTATGTATCTTTTCTGTGCCCTTTTTGGACCGTTCCCTCATTTTATCTCGAATTTTATTTCCTCATCGTTATAAGCGTTTCTTTTTTGCCTTTTCCAACAAAAGGGTCTAATCTGAGATATGAGATCTAATCACCCATCATAAATTGAATTCCATTCCTATTTAATTAAGTGATTCAGCCCAGATTAGGTTTTTTGAAATATTTTCAGTGTCAGATAATGAGGTGGTATTTTGTAGCTGTACACAAAAATTGTTCTTTGAATAGATGTGCCTACTCTTTATATTAGTTTTCAATAGTATGGCATAAGTAGGCGAGCGGTCCGGAAGTATTACAATTTTTTTCACAAATTGTGCCTCCTTTTTCAAATAAGCAAATTGAATTTTCAACCTGTATACATAAAAATATGTGCAACTGGATCTGGAAACCCAATCGGTACTGTTGGGTTAAGATTACAAATACATATGCACTTTGTGAAAGTGCAGAAGCATCGAAGCGCATGAGGGAATAAAAGTAAATAAAAATACAGCCATTAAATATAGGTGAGAAGCGAAAAGTTAAAACAAGAGGTTGAATTGCAGCTGCCAGCAATCATCACGAAAATCGTAAAGGGGAAATGAGTGAGTTGTAACGCAATAATAAATATAACAAGTAAGGAAATGCGGCCGCCGTAGCCGAATGAGTTGGTGCCTACCATTCGGAGTAGGTAGGCTCGAATCTCCTTGCATGAAACATCAAAATAAACAAAATGTTTTTTCTAATAGCGGTCGCTCCCCTCCAGGCCACCGCAAACATCCGCGTGTATTTCTGCCAAGGAAAAGCTGCTCATTAAAAATATCTGCCGTTCGGAGTCGGTTTAAAACCATGGAGTTTGTGGAATAACATCAAGATGCACACCAGAGCTCGACCAAATACCCACAAAGGGGTGCTTAAGAGGTCCCGGTGGTCTACAATTTTCAAAAAATCATTTTTATTTTTTTTTCATATTTCGGGTTTGATACATAGGCTTTTAAGAATATGCTGTAAAATTTTTGAAAGTAAGGTAGAGCCCTACCTCAATGTTTCCCTGAAATCTATCCTGTCAGTTGACAGAATCAGGCGGGCAATTAATAGTTGTTCCCCCTTTAAATCTCCTGGTTTTGCCTGTATTGCTTCAGAAAACAAGTACCTCGTTGGTTCCTGTCCTGCAAGAAATCTACTTGGCGTGTATTGCTCTTAATCACGTCCCCGCCAACTGGAAGAAAACGAGGGTTGTTTTCATATCTGAGGCAGGGAGGAAGAGTCACAACTCGGCCAAGGACTTTAGACCTATAAGTCTTACCTCATTTATCCTAAAGGTGCTTGAACTCTTGATTGATTATCAATCCGCGTGACACCGAATCCAAATTATCTCCAGCGCAACACGCTTATCTGAGAGGGAAATCCACGGAAATCCCTTCACTTTGGCGGCCTTCATAGACATAGAAGGGGCTTTTAAGAACATCAGCTCGGGCAAAATTATCACTGTGTTAGATAGACTAGAGGTGGAAAGACCTATCTGTCTTTGGCTCTCATTCCTGCTTGGCTGCAGGGAAGTTAATGCGGCCGGAAGAGGGGCTAAGGTCACTAGATTCGTTCACAGGGCGACGCCGCAGGGTGGTGTCCTTTCGCCCATAGTTTGGCTAGTTGCTATTGACGAAGTTCTGATAATGCTAAATAAAGGTGGGGTTAAGCATACGCCGATGACTTGGTCCTGATGGTATCGGGACCGTTTCCCTCAGTCATGGCTGAGATTTTCGAAAGGTCACTAGCTGTACTCAGTCGCTGGGCTACCACTTGCAGGGTCCGTGTCAACTCTGACAAAACGGAGCTGGTGCTATTTACCAGAAAATATAAAGCTCCACCCTTTCGACTTCCCAAATAAACAACCACGTGCTCCCGCTTTCATCGGAAGTTAGGTATCTTGGAGTGATGCTTGACTCCATTGGAAGGTACACACTGAAAATCGGGTAAAGAAGGCCAGTATAGCCTTCTACTTCTGCAAATCCATGATCGGTAAAAAAAGGGGACTCAAGTCACAGGTCGTTCTGTCGATGTACAACGCAGTGGTTATGCCAATTTTAACGCATGGATGCCTGGTTTGGTGGGAAGCTCTTCGGAAGGGCTATAATATTACTAAACTGGGGAGGGGCAAAGGACTGAATACACTGGCATCACCGGGGCATGTAACATTAGCCCCAGTGCTGCCCGGAGTGCCCTTTTGCACTTACTTCCCATCGACTTTTACGTTCCTATTCCTATCGCAACTCAAAGTGTAATCAGGCAAAGGAGATTGGCCTCTGGAGGCAATCTCTCAGGGGGCAATCTTTTCAACTAGGCAGGATTGGATCGAGTGTAAAATCTGCACCGAAGCTTGCACCTCTGTCTTCACTGACGGTGGCCAGATGGACTCGGGAGTCGGAGCAGGGGTTTTCTCTAAATCAGCCAATTTATCTATCTCCTTTAAACCGCCGAATACTGCTAGTGTTTTCAAGCAGAAATCTTCGTGATCCTCCAGGCATGCAAAATGCTTAGGGAACGGCGGAGCGAGAGAGATATTAACATTTTCTCCGATAATCAAGCCCCGACTATTCGCGGATTGACTATCGGAGAAAATTTTAGTATTTCCCTCGCCTCCGCAAAGACTTCTGCTTGAAAAACACTAGAAGTATTCGGCAGCTTAAAGGAGATAGATAAATTTGCTGATTTAGAGAAAATATCTGCTAAAACTCCCGATTCCATCTTGGAATCGTCAGTGCAGACAGAGTTGCAAGCTTCGGTGCAGATTTTTCCCTCGATCCTCCATCCTGCCTATTTGGAACGCTTGCCCCAGCACGACCCTCAAACTCTAGTTTGCGGGTAGAGAGATCTATTCGAAGATCGGAGAAATATGGTATTAACTGCCAAAAAATGCTACCATGTCCTTTGAGAGATTGCCTCTAGAGGTCAATCTCCTTTAATTTGATTGCGCTTTGAGCTGCGATGGAAATGACGGAAAAGTCGAGGCAAGTTTTACATGCTCCGGTGATGCCAGTGCATGCAGTCCTTTGCACCTTCCCCAGTTTAGTGTTATTATAATCCTTCTGAAGTGCTTCCCACCAAACCAGGCATCCATGCGTTAAAATTGGCATAACCACTGCGTTGTACATCGACAGAACGACCTGTGACTTGAGTCCCCTTTTTTTACCGAACATGGATTTGCAGGAGTAGAAGGCTATACTGGCCTTTTTTACCCGATTTTCAATGTGTAGCTTCCTATAGAGTTTGGAGTCAAGTATCACTCCAAGATATCTATATCGTACTATGAATATCGTATCGTAGAAAGTCGTACTCATCCTGGATTTATCAGCTTAGTTTAAGGGGGGAGCCTGCTTTAGAGGCTTTACAAAATCGATTTTTTGTTTTTAGCATAAATGTCTTCCCAAACTATCCAAAAATGTGTCCTCAAAATTTCAGAAGCAAATTCAGAATATTTTCTGAGTTACAGAAGAAATTGTGAGCAAGCGTCAAGCAGGTATACGAGCGGCCGGATCGCTCGAAGTGCGATTTCTCGGTTTTTTATTTTTACGATTTTTCCTAATTGGCTGGAAAGATAGGGAAAAAGTTAAACGTCCTATCGAAACGAGATAATATTGATTGTATTTGGAATTAAATTCTAGTTGAACCTAAAAAACCTTAAGAAAGTTATGATAAACCCACTTTTTAAACAATCTAAAGTGAATTTGTTTTTCCAAAAAAAAAATTTTTTTTTAATTAGCGAAAAATTGTTGAGCTTCTCACTTTTTGTTTAGTTTACTTGGTTTAACAAGAAGCTATACTATACTAAAATAAAAAATAAAATTTTTTTGGGTTTTTGGTTCTGATGAAAATTGCGACCTGCATCCTACCCGCCGCACGACACATGCACACTCGAGGTGGCTCGGCAAAATGATTGTACCAGGCATAATATAACATATATTTTAATAAAAAAATTTGAGAAGACTATTGAAATATATAACAATAAAACCTCAAAGTTTCGTTTCTATCGAATATTTCTTTCCTTCCCAAAAAAATCCACGAAAAAATTGATTTTTTTAAGCCTCTAAAGCAGGTTCCCCCCTTAATATAAGATAAAAACGAAATTATACTATTCGACTGATTATTTAAATTAATTAATTTAAACATAGTTTATTAGGCTTTAAGCTCTTAAATTAAAAGCGTCAATTTCCACACTCTTTACTGTGAAACTCAACTGAAATCCAAGTGCATAATTCCTTTCTCGTTTTCAATTTGAGAGTCATTGGATGCAAGTGCTCGATATTAAATTGAAAAATCAGTCGACCGCACTAATCTGTTATGCTTATAAGTGCCGTTGTCTACGAAATTTGTCCGTCCCTTCATAATTGAATTGTTCACAAGTTGCCGGCGTTCTTTGCTCCTAAAGGTACATATTTGAAAAAAAAAATACAAATAAAATTAAGCACTTAAAAAAGTTGTTTACTAAATTTGTTTATCTAAAGTAGTAGCCATATTTGTGCATTGGTATGTGTGTTAGTTATTGTAAGCGGCTTGCCCTTTTTTCATTCTATTTACATGCAGAGCAACAAAAATTCTATTCGCAAAAGTTACGCTTATACGGCCGGCGAACCCTTTTCATTTGCTGGCTCTTTAAAAGCTACGATTCGCACTCCTGTGCAGACAATTTTTGTGTGAAAAATACACAAAAATGTTGAACTGAGTTGGGTTGACACTAAAAATAATGTTTTTTGTTTTTGTTTTTTCTTTTGCTTTTCGAAAGAGGAACTCTGAACAACAACAAACACTTGTAGCCATGAATGTAGAAGTGATATAAAAGTATTTATGTATGCGAGTACGTCGTACATATGTACATACATACACACATACATGCATACGTTTGTAAATATAGCCAGGATAAACATTCTTTACATACCGACCAGACGGGTAACATTTTTTGTAACCGCAGACATTAGTTTCGGTTCATTGTTGTCTTAATTTTTTTGGTATCTCCTAAAACATAAATAACTTTTATTTTTACCCAGTGGGTTGGGGGATGTGTTCCCCACAATGAATAACATTTGCATAATTTCTAAATTGTTTTATGTATTTTCCAAGATTTTACATATTTGACTCTACTTGTTTTATTTATTTTTTGGCTTTTTTTATATAGATATTCGACCAATCATTCGATGTATTCCACGTAAAATAAGCAACCATATTTTGACATTTGAAGTTTCTTAACTTGAAGTTCCTGTACTATAACTTGAAGTTTCCTCTACATCAGTTCTTCAAATACTCCTTGGAGGGAATTAAGATTTTTTCAATTTTTTAGTTGATACTCAAAACTATTTTAAAATTCTACATGCTGAGCTGACATTTTTCTGTTTTTCTTTTCATGGTTTTGAGATGTGTGTCTGAATTTGTATTAATTCGCTCGATCTTATTGGTCACATCACTATTTCTGCTTTTTCAAACCATACTAAAGAGTGAAGCAAGGGGCCTAAAGGCGGACGAGGGCAAGACGAATCATTTTGTGTCATAAAAAATAAAGTCAGACCTTTCGCGTCTTGGCAGCCGTACGCATGCAGCTATGCAGCTATAATTTTTAAGTTGGTTAGAACTTTTTTACATGGAAACCAGCACAAGCGCCAAAAAAAATGAAACTTCGGCAATAAGCCCTGTTTTGTATCAAGCGAGCTAGTTACCGGTAAAGGCCTCTCTTGACGCACAGAAAATACCTATACTTTATGAGTCTCTCAACATGTCCGTGCTATTGTATGAACCGAATGATTGGACTTTGGTAACATTCCATGAGGTGGTCTTTGGAGTGTTGGAGAAGAAAGTTTCTGCGGTTCAGGTGATTTAATGACGAGCTATATTATGGAGATAAATTCTTCAGCCAGAAAAAATAGTTGAGCTAGTACTTGTACTGGTTTTCACCTTTCATTTTCTAGTACACTTTAACACATACAAGAAACGAATATACATAAACACTAGGTCGGGTCGATTTGTGGGGAGGCAAAAAAATCGCCCATTGCTCTGTGAAAATCATTTTCTAGGGATCAAAATAAGAAACTTTGCCGAAGGAACCATACTTCTAAAACGAATTCTGATGTTCCCCAATTTGGGTCGAACTTTTTAGTCTCTTTTCTTATGTAAAGGCCAAAAATAGTGATATTTTGAAATGATTGTATGGGGAACCCCCCAGGGGAGTTCCAGGGGGTGTGCCACTGGAATGGGTGGTTCGGCCGTCCAAAGTTAGTGGGGGTCGGTCATACATTTGGACGCGATTGGAGCACTCTAAATGGGTCAAAGTGGGATTTTTCGTTTGACCCAAAGTGGGGGACATCAGAATTCGTTTTAGAGGTATGGTTCCTTCGGCAAAGTTTCTTATTTTGATCCCTAGAATACGATTTTCACAGAGCAATGAGCGATTTTTAAATCGACCCGCACTAATATACACCCTATGATCAAAAGTACCGGGGTGATGGAGAAGACTGTTTTCTTCGATTGCCAAGGCGTAGTGCACCATGAGTACCTTCCATCGGGGCAGACAGTCAATATAGAATATTATTTTTCCATTTTGAAGCGTTTGAGAGCTGCTGTACGTCGCAAACGGCTGGAAACATGGGCGACCAATTCTTGGATTTTGCATGATGTTAACGCGCCATCGCACCGAGCCCAAATTGTGCGGATTACTTGACCAAACACCAAGTAAATAGCATCGTACAAGCACCATATTCACCTAATATGGCCTCGTGCAACTTCTTTTTGTTTTCCTCTGTTGAAGTTAGCACTTCGTGGAAAGATATTTCAGTCGATAGAGGAGATCAAAGATTGAAGGAGTTGAAGGCCATCCCTTCATCGGCGTACCAGGGGTGCATGGCGGACTGGGTTAAACGTTGGCACATGTGTGCTGCTTCAGACGGGTCATATTTTGAAGGAGATACAATAAATTTGCCTGAAATTCAACTATGTTTTTTTTTATTTAAACATTTCCAATACGTTCTAATCATAAGGTACATATTTATTAAAACTTAGACCTTGTTTTACAGTTAAAGATATAATAAATTTTTCTTTGTTCAGTTTCAAATGATTTTTAGTTATCTCAAAATCAAACCTCCGTTAGACATCCAAGTCTAGCCAGACATTTCTCGACTTTAGATGTAAATCAACGACGATCTCTTTACACTGCGAGTGTTTCGACTCCGGTTGGTTGTTGACTGCAGTATTTCCACGGCTAGTAAATAATTGGTTTGATGGAAAAACTCTTTGGCTTTGAAAGTATTCGATGAGGTACCAGCTGATGGTAGCAAGGGAAGAGGAAGACCTATTCTGCGTTGGAAAGCTTAGGTAGAGCAGGACTTGGCTTCACTTGGTGTGTCCAACTGGCGCCGGTTAGCACGAGAAAGAAAGGACTGGCGCGCCGAACCAATTCGGATAAGCGGTTATCACGCTAATTAAGAAGAAGAAGAAGAAAAATTATTCCAATGAGTGAACTAACAAATAACAGCTGGATTAGTCATATGAATTGTGTGGTTAGCCAAGGTCAATGTATTCGATAACGCCGTAAAAAAAATTTCGTTTCGCATCACTTTTTCTGAGCCCATCAACTGCCTTGTAAATACAAAGATAAATGAAGAAATAAATTTTTGCCATACTCAATTTTCGAAATTGCGCAGACATTTGACGGGTGAGTGATCTCACGGTGAGCGTTCATTCATTGGTCTACGCGATTATGCTAATGGTCGTTTACTTAGTCATAGCAAACCAACCATTTCAGACGATGGCGAAGGCAATGCTTTTCACTAGACAGGGCTAGTTTACTGGGGCGGCAGCCCTTGGCCGGGAAAACCCCGAGTCATTTTGGTAATGTAGAACCGGCTGCCATGGGAATGCAGGTTTCACCCCTGCAGACACCTGCTTGAGCCTGAGCCGCCCCCCAGGTACGTCAGGAGACACCTTAAGAGGAGACGCCGACGAAATCCAGGACCAAACTAACCGAAATTTACTGGACCAGATAGTCAATAAACGACATTCACCGGGAGACCGTCACCACCCTTTTAAGCTCCCGTCCTGTAAATGCCGTAATCGGAGTCCAACCACCACCTATAGAAGATGAAGAGCTCCAGCTTCTCCGTGAGGTACGTGTAGGTAGGTAGGTAGGTTTGGCAGCCGCATCGCACGTAGAGACAACGATGCCACTTAGACCACGGAATGGGTCCGTTGTGAGCCGCGGGGGCTGGGTTACATTTCCCTCTCCATATTGAACCATCCTGAGCTTTTGACAAAGCGTAAAAGGTTGTTGATACCTAAAGTGTATAGATTATCTATATTCGTTAAGAAGTAGGATTTTAAAAATCGGTTTCTGCTTCTGGCTAGAGCCGGGCATGTGCAAAAAAGGTGTTGAATTGTTTCCAATTCCTCCTCATTTCTGCAGCTACGACAGAAATCATGCGTGTATACGCCTAATCCCCTTGCATGATTTCCTATGAGACAATGTCCTGTGAGGGCCCCTACTAAGGTCCTGATTTGAAGTCTACTCAGTTTTATAATACTCTTGGACAGACGTAAATTAAGCCTTGGCCATGTTTGCCTAGCAATTTCGCAGGCGTTAGCGCTAATCCATCTCTGATTTGCAGAATTGATTAGTGCGTCCTTAATGAGAAGCTTACAAGTTGCGAGAGGTATCTCCATAAAATTACTTATGTCTGGCATACAGGTACCTTCTCTTGCAAGTTGGTCTGCCCTACAGTTCCCTGGTATATCTCTGTGGCCTGGGACCCACCATAATATTATACGATATTGTTTGGCCATCTCATTTAGAGATCGGCGACAACGTAAGACACTCCTTGATGTTGTTTGGAATGCATCCAGGGCTCGTAGGGCAGCTTGGCTGTCTGATAGAATGCAGATATCCGTTGATGATAAGGTACGTGTAACACTGGTACAATTACGTTGTGGATACTGTAGCAGATTAAACTCCTACTTATTCAGAAGCTGATAAAGACGCGATAAAGGCATTAGTTGATCCAAACAGGGGCAATAACAACATGTGAGATCGGTGAGAGGTTAAATTTCTCGAACCCAACTATTTATGATCACCTTAAAGGCCGTCTTTCATTTTCACCACAAAAACAACGAAATTACTTTCCGAACAACCTAATAGATCGAGCTATCAAAAATGGGTCACAGGCAAGCGGTCGGGCCTGTCTGTCAGCGAATCCAAGGCAATCATTCAAATGATGTGTCATGCCACACAAAATAGCGTGATTTTTCGCCTCAAAATAAAGTCAGAATCAATTTGATATCTCACACACAAATTACTTTTCCATCATTCTTATCTGGCCACCCCATTCCTCATTTAACTCATTTTTACCTGCCTTGCCAAGCGCACTGCCACTGACATGGATTTTAGCAGCTGTTATTTTATTTATACACCTATTTGATATTATTCATCTGCAAACGTCATAAAGTTCGCTTGAGTAAAATTAAAATAAAAGCAAATACTGACAGTTGGTTAACGGCTAGACATTCGGGCAGTAACAATGAAAGCAATCAGCAGAAAAAACAACAATAACAAAGCTAAAGTCCACTCACTTTATATTTGTACAAGTTCGTATTGACATGCGGGAATGTGTGTATGCACATACAGTCTGTCTAATAGGAGCGTGACTGCCTTAACTTGGAAATAATTTGACCAATTCGTTTCTAGCAAACTGCATTGAAGGGGCTTATGATATTTATTAAACTCAATGTATTCAATAAAATGCCCAGTCACCAGCATAAGCCAAAATGGCTTCGCATCTTCGAGTCATATTTTGCGATCATTTCTGCGCAAGTTGTGGAGATGATCGGCTCCAAATCAACTGAAATTGCCTTGATAACTGCTTGAAAGTTCATATTTCTTTTGCTTTTAGATTTTTCCTAAATATTGCTCAAACATTTTCAATAGAGTTGGCATCATTCAGCGGTGAAATCCAACATTTCTTTCACATTTTGTTGTTTCGTCTTTATACATATTCCGTTTCGATGCTTAGGATCGTTGTCTTCTTGTAAAATCCAAGGTTGGTTAGTTCTTCCAAAAATCTTTACAGGTAATAATGTTTTTTGGTATATTTTATTAATTAAAACTGCCTTCAATTCATTAAACACAAACAAGCAGCCTAATCCTTTTGCAGACAAGCAGCCCCAAATGTGAAACTTAACCGTCAAAGACCTCAAGCCTGATTCGAGCGGAAGCAGGGCAGACGCGCAGAAAGTGGTTCGCCATCTCATCCTCCTCTCCACATGCTGGGCAGAGTGCACGGTCTGAGATGCCCACTTTTTCCATGTGCTTTCCCCCTAAAAAGTGACTCGTCGTCGGTCCAACCAGCCGTCTACAGTCAGTCCCCTCTGCTTAGTGGCAGGAGGAACTGCGAACGTTGGTTGGACATCAGAGGTCACATCAGTTTTGTCGATCTGCACAACGCAGGCTTTCAGAGTCTGTTGAGAGTGCAAGAGGATTATAAGGAAGGCAATATGGTTTCCGACGCGGAATTCAACCCTTAGCGCAATAGAGGAGGTGGTAAGCAGCGCTCAACGCAGACGCCACTACCCGAACCGCATCACCGCAATGGCAACGCTTGATGTACGAAACGCCTTGAACAGCTTAAGATGGAGAGACATTATAAAGGCACCACGAGAAAGGTTTCGAATACCTGCATACCTACTAAGAATTCTCCAGAGCTGCCTGAGTGAGCGTGAACTGCTGTGTGACACACCAGAGGGTCAGAAAGTAAAAGGCGATCTCTGGAATCTGAGCTGCGACGAGTTATTGGGCATAGAAGTGCCAGAAGATACATATCTAGTGGGAATGCGCGGAAGATATATAGCGGGGGTCATACTAAGTCAGGACACTGAGGGCGCTAGAAGGAAGTAGAACCAAGTTATGATAAGGACGTAAATATGGCTTGAGGACAACCAAACACAAGACCGAAGTCATCCTTATGACACGAGGTCGCATGCCTCTCGAGGTCAGCATGCAAATAGGCGACACATGACCTTAGTGACCCAAAAAGTAGTAAGATACTTAGTTATTCAACTTGACAGCAGGCTTATTTTCTGGGCCCAAAGGCCGGCATGTGGCTACCAAAGCAGCAAAGGTCACGCGTATGCTAAGTACATTAATGGCAAACATCGGTGGGCCAACACAGAGCAAAAGCAAATGAATTATGGCGACCACAAAGTCAATTCTCCTGCCATAGCACTGGAGGCTGTGCAACGAACAGCTGCTCTCAGAGTTGCCTCAGCCTACCTCACTGTCTCTGCCGCTGCAGTCTTTGTGATCAGCGAGGAAATACCCGTCGACCTTATGGTCCGGCACGAATGGATGCGTGGAAGCAGATCGGCGACATCGCGCCAACCAACATAATTAGCAAAATGCTCGAAAGCGAAGACAATTGGAACGTGGTAAAGAATTACATCGAGAACTATGAAAAAAGACCTCAACACAGTGCAGCAAAGTGAAGCCGCACAGATAGAGACACAAGATGACGGGCCTATAGTATGTAAGCTGGCTACAAATATGGTGGAGATAAATGTGGGTGAATAGAATTGGTCCTTTGTGGATGCCGTTCTGGGTCCTCCCGAAGTAATATAGAAAGTAGTCCCGGGAAGGGTGTCTCCCCAGAAGAAGTGGAGGGATTGTTTTAGTTGTCACACCACACGACGCAGTAGACGACGGTCGCTGTATGTGCGAAAGCATTTTGAACCCCACCTGACCAACAAAAAAACACAAAAAAACGGATACTTTACAGTTCGTCGATTATCAGCAATGCACTAAGGGCCCAGGTATGCAAATATTTGACCAAAAGGAAGACTCCTCCGTGGATATTACGTTTTCCCAATTCAGCGACCATCACAGTCGCATGGGATGGTGCGTGACTATCATCCGGAAGTGCTTCGGTTCGAATCTCTGTGCAATAAACACCAAAATGATAGAATAAGTTCTCTTATAATTGCGGACGCCCCTCGGCAGGCAATGGTAAGCCTCCAAGAGTATGTAATTCAGCCATGAAAAGCTCCTCATAGGAAATTATCTGCCGTTCGGGGTCGACTTGAAACTGTAGGTCCCTCCATTTGTGGAACAACATCAAGGCGCACACCACAAATAGAAGGAGGATCTAAACAGCTAAGAGAAGTGTACCCGGCCAATAAATATTTATTTGCTTTTAGTTCTGTTCTGAATTTGTCTTAGCCCATGCAAAACCTTTTTACTGTCTGTGTTAGTAAGAGATAATTCATCCTCGAATCGGAGCTTTGTATACACTAACACTAATTTTCCGTTAAGCTGCTGCAACTTCACGTAACGTTCACGTAAAGTTCGGCTTGGTCGTAAACAAACCAATCCTTTCATTTTACTTCGCACTGAATATATTTTTTGCTGTCGACCGGTGAGGTCGTCAACGTTTTTAATTCCGATATGCCGTTGCTCCCCTCTATTTATGAACATCTTCAACTTCTTGAAATATTTTGCTGCAGATGCAAGTGCCAGCCATTTAGGCTGTGTACATAGGAACACCGCTTCAAGCCGTCTTTTTTATGCGGAACTCATTTTCGAAAAACAATGTAAGCTTTCTAAAGCTTTTACAGAACCAACACATTGAACAACGCGTATTGCGGAAAGGATAAATAGTCTCTTTGGGGCGATAACCGCTTACGCGATTTTAGCTGAGTTTAACAAAACACGCCAGTCGTTTCTTTCTCGTGCTAACCGGCGCCAGTGGGACACAGCAAGTGAGGCCAAGTCTTTATTCGCTGCGCTATGTCTATGTCGTCGTAAAGCGCATACAGCTCATCGTCCCATCGCCTCTCAAACACTCCAAGCGTCGCTTCATCGGATGCTGTCATCGCCCACGCTTCTGCGCCATACGTTAGGACGAGCAATATGAGAGCCTTGTAGAGTGTTTGTTTTGCTCGTCGAGAGAGAACTTTACTACTCATTTGCCTACTTAGTCCCAAGTAGCACTTGTTGGCAAGATACATTCTACGTCGGATTTCAAGGCTGTCATTGTTACGGGTGTTAATGCTGGTTCCTAAGTATACGAAGTTCTTTACAACCTCGAAATCATAACTGTCAACAGTGACGGTGTGCCGATACGCGAGTGTGCCGACTCTTTGTCTGAAGACAGGAGGTACTTCGTTTTGTCTTCGTTCACCACCAGACCCATTCGCTTTGCCTCTTTGTCCAGTTTGGAGAAGGCAGAACTAACAGCGCGGTTGTTAAGGCCGATGATGTTAATATCATCGGCATACGCCAACAATTGTACGCTCTTATAAAATATTGTGCCTGAGCGATTAAGTTCTGCGGCTCGTACGATGCTCTCCAACATCTGGTTAAAGAAGTCACACGACAGCGAGTCACCCTGTCTGAAACCTCGTTTGGTATCAAACGGCTTGGAGAGGTCCTTGCCAACTCTGACGGCGCAGCTCGTTTTGAGCAACGTCATCTTGCATAGCCGTATTAATTTTGTGGTGACACCAAATTCAAACATCGCGGCGTACAAGTAACTCTTTTCCATACTGTCGAATGCGGCTTTCAAATAGACGAAAAGATGTTGTGTCGATTCTGCTTTCATGGGTCTTGTCCAAGATTTGGCGTATTGTGAATATTTGGTCGATGGTAGACTTTCCAGGTCTAAAGCCACACTGATAATGTCCAATCAGCTGGCTGATGGTGAGCTTCAGCCTTTCACATAATACGCTTGCAAGAACCTTATAGGCGATATTTAGAAGACTAACCACGCGGTAATTGGCACAAATTGCAAGATCACCCTTCTTATGGATTGGACAGAGCACGCTTATATTCCAATCGGCCGTCATGCTTTCAGCCGACTATATTTTGCATAGAAGCTGATGCATGCACCTTACCAGCTCCTCGCCGCCATGTTTGAATAGCTCAGCCGGCAGTCCGTCGGCCGTTTGTTGTTCTTTAGCCGCGTTATCGCTATTCTCACCACGTTATGGTCGGGTAGCGCAACGACAATTCCATCATCAACGATTTGGTAATCGGGATCTTCACATTCTATGTGATGTGCGCAGCTATCACTTTTTAACAGGTTCGAGAAGTGTTCCCTCCATAATTTACGTCGTATCCTTTGGCATGTGGGTAAGACTCCGTCAGAAAATATGAGATTTGCAAGTGGTCTTTCGATTTCTTTGAAACTTTGGGAAATATTAGTTCTAGGTAAGATACATTCGAGCCTAAAAGGGTTTTGAAAAATTTTCAAAATTGAGTCATCTACGCCATGTTGAAAATCGGGACCGTGTTTTTTTCAAAAATCAATATTTCTTGAACCGTTGGATGGATTTCAATGCAATTTACAGACAATATAGAAACAAATAAGTAGTTTAAATTAGTATTATGTTAAAAACAAAATTTCGAAATTTTGACCAAAAAAAAGTCAAAAAAATTTTTTTAATCAATTTTTAGTTGATTTGGCCAGTTTTTTAGATTTTCTGTTATACACGTAACGATTCCTTATGATTTAACCTTTATTTTGAAAAAAAAAATTTTATGGTGTCTATAATAGTTCTCGAGATATTGCGATTTTAGTGGAAGCGCGCACGCACGGTTTAGGTAACAGGTGTGCAATGCGCGCTGCGTTATGTGTTCCTGTATGAAGTGACTGGAGCAGACTGCTGCAGGTCTGTGCGCGTTTTTCTACTCCCGCGCTGCGTAACCGCGAACTTCACGGTGCGCGCTTCCACTAAAATCGCAATATCTCGAGAACTATTATAGACACCATAAAATTTTTTTTTTCAAAATAAAGGTTAAATCATAAGGAATCGTTATGTGTATAACAGAAAATCTAAAAAACTGGCCAAATCAACTAAAAATTGATTCAAAAAAATTTTTTCGTCAAAATTTCGAAATTTTTTTTTTAACATAATACTAATTTAAACTACTTATTTGTTTCTATATTGTCTGTAAATTGCATTGAAATCCATCAAACGGTTCAAGAAATATTGATTTTTGAAAAAAACACGGTCCCGATTTTCAACATGGCGTAGATGACTCAATTTTGAAAATTTTTCAAAACCCTTTTAGGCTCGAATGTATCTTACCTAGAACTAATATTTCCCAAAGTTTCAAAGAAATCGAAAGACCACTTGCAAATCTCATATTTTCTGACGGAGTCTTACCCATGTACATTTTTTCTTTATAACGGAGCTCTAAGTTTGAATTTTGCCGGTCACGCTTCTACTAGACAGACTGTACGTGGCTATTATTTATACTTGTAACTCTCAATTAAGGACGCTTCAGCCAAAGGCAGCCAGACACGATAAAATATAGTAAGGGAATTTAATTGGGCACAGATGAGACAGACAGGTAAACTTTCAGTACTCTACAACATATGTTTATATGACAGCCATGAGCATACATATGTGTGTGTATGTGTGTGTGAAGGTGGGGGTATGTTAATACACCGCATGTTTAGCATGCCCATTCTATTCGGCCGATTACCAGTTCATACCTTTCTAGTAAATTTTGGGTTACTCATGTTTTGCAAAACAAAAACAAAATAAATTACACGACGCTGTTCTGAAACCAAATAAAATGAAAATAGAAAAAGAAAGTTGAACTAAGCTGAATGGAATGGAAAAGATTAAATGAAAAGGTGTGAGATCAAGCGAAATGAAACGAAATTTGGTGAAACTGAAATGAAGTAAGGTGGAATTAATTTGAAAAGGAAATAAATTAGAAATTAAATAATATGAAATGAGATAAAGTAAGATATAATAAAATATAATAAAATAAAGTAAAAGTTGGGAAAAAATTAAGTTTTTATTAATTAAAATATATAAATTTTGCAAGAAAGCTCAAAGATATTCCCGGACACTTAAGAGGCAATACTTAGTTATTTTATACAAAATTTACCAAATCAATTGGTGCAAAATTAATCATCTAATTTAATTTTTGAAAACCTTTTTTAATAAATAAAAAATAAAATTATTTTGAGAGATGGAAATCTTAATTTTGATCTGCACGCGCTTCATTCCTGTCTTTTTGTAAATCGGAGCTGTTTAGCTCACAAGTGTCAAATATGACTGACGTACGAGGCCATTTGCAAAAATTAAAAACTAAATCGAATAGGACAAATACTTACATTTTTCGAGGAAGAAATATTCAGAGATATATTCTGAATCCTTGAAGTGGGCACAATAGGTTTTCAAGACGCATTGCTAAGTTCCCTCATAATAATAATACTTATCTTATGCTCGCCTCAAGTACTTTGGAAATGTAGAATAAAGTTTTTAATAAATAATACAAATAGATCCCAATAAACTACATTAACTTTAACTTAACTTGGTTGAGTACACTGATGATGTGGTGTTAATGTAATAGTACGATCAGCGGGATCATTCCAAGGGCGCTCGGTGAGCTACTCTTGGACTACAAACTGAGGCATAAAGTTTAAACGCGCGTAAAACAGAACTTATGCTTTTTACCATCAGCTAGAAGATACCAATTTTTACCCTATCAAATATTAACGGACAAACTCTCTCACTTTCACCCAGTGCAAAGTACTTAGCAGTGATTCTGGACTCCAAACTTAGCTGTAAATTAAACATTGAAGAACGGGTAAAGAAGACAGAAATTGCTTATATGCCTGTAAACGTATGCTATGAAGAAGATGGGGTCTTCAACCCAAGTATATGTTATGGCTGTATAAGGCGGTTATACGACCAATTTCATCGTATATCTCGGTGGTTTGCTGGACATCTCAAGGCAGAGAATACAACACCAAATTACTTGACAAAATACAAAGATGAGACTGTGCAATAATGGTTGGTGCAATCAAGGCATGTCCTAGGGATACTCTTAACGCACTGACACGCGTTATTCTGGTAGATCTACATATCAATAAGATGGCAACCATGAATGCATTTAGGCTAAGTGAAAGGTGTCGGTGGATGGAAAAAACTCATATCCATGCCAGTCTATTACTGCGACAAGGCCAGTATACCTTGGAGAGGACTGACTACATCGTCCCGACGGTAACATTCAACATGAATTTTGCCATTCTCTTTCCATTTAAGGAGGAATGGAATAAAGGATTCTCAATAAAAAACCTTGGCAGTGCAGTCTATACAGATGGCAGTAAAATGGATTGTGGTATTGGAGCTTGTATTATCACAGACTTGAAATTGAAAAATCTGTGCGTCCCTCTAATACCAGCAGTGTCCTCACAACAAATACTGTCACAGTTGCAAACAACCTGAGAAAAAGGAAACAATCTTCCATTTTCTCTCGGAATGCCTGCCCCATGGAAGGATAGAATGTGAACCCTGGGAGAGACTTAAACAACTGTCAGGCTTATATGTCAACAATCTAATAAGGTTCTATAACCGCACAGGCTGGATATATTCTTGCTGTAAATAACCGGTAAACAAGTTGGTAACGAGGATGTGGCAATAAAATGAAGCGCTGGTTGGATTTTTTACGAACCACCACTTATACCAACCACCAAACAAGTCGAAGACTAGAAGTAAGATTTAATAAGCGCCTCTTGTTGGGACGAGTTCACATTGAGCTGTAGAACTTTTTTGTGCAGAATTTTATTTTTGTGCAGATTATTATTTGTTTTATTTTTATTTTATTTTATTTTATTTTATTTTAATTATTTTATTTTATTTAATATATTTTTTTAGCTTATTTTATTTTATTTATTTTTTTTTTCTTTATTGCATCTCAATAAAGGAGTGATTTACATTAATTGGCGACAGCTTTGCTGCAAATTTATAACAGGTACAAAGATTACAATTAATTTAATGTCTATAAATATTATATAAAATAGTTAACCAATTTACTAACAAGAAAAACGTTTACTGTAAAAAGTTTCTGACTATATGACAAGAATTGAGTAAAGCTGCTTTCTGCATGTCGAAATTAAATATTCTGTAGTCTGGGAGTTGAAGAGTTTTGAAGTTGTCTGCTAAGTTTTTATGCACTAGTCTGTGGGCTGAGATGATAATTGGTAGTACCTATGTGCACCTTCCTTAGCTTCCACTGGCGTTTGACATCAATGCCTAAGTCAGAATATTTGGATATTTTTTCTGCATATGTTTTTTGCATGTTTCTGTTTAGAGGAACAGCAATATCAACTATATAACCAGTCGCATGAGATTTATCAATAAGGAAAATATCTGGCCTATTGTGGTCTCTTGTGGCATTTGTTAAAATTGTTCGGTCGTAATATAGAAGGTAGTTGGAGTCTTCTTGAACAGGTTCTGGGGTGTATCTGAAGTACGGTATTTTGCTTGGATTGAAGTTGTACATCTGCGTCAGTTTTAGATGGATTATTTTCGCGATGTCATTATGTCGCTTCAGGTACATAGAGTTTGCCAGTCTGTTGCATCCCGCTAGCACATGGTCTAATGTCTCACTTCGACTATTGCATCTTCGGCATCTGTCTGCAGCGGCATTTGGATCTCGCATTACGTATTTAATGTAATTTTTAGTAGGAATCACACCATCTTGTAAGGCGAAAATGGTACCTTCCGTTTCGGCAAATATCGACCTGTTGGTAAGCCATAAGTGCGACAATTTTTGGTCGAGCAAGTCTTTTCGGTATACGCCGTGGACAGCCATTTCAGACCATCTTTGGATTTTTTCATCTATTGCGGTTGCGTTCTTGGGTTCGTAGGATTGATTCATCCGAAGTGGGGTGTAATTATCATCTGCAGCAATTGCAGCCTTTTGTTTGCAGATTGGATTGGGAACACTTGTGTTGAAAGTTTGCGCTTATGTTTAAAATAAGTTTGTCGTGCAGTGCTCCAACATCAATCTATCCCCTGCCGCCCTCTTTTCTAGGTAGCATCATTCGAACGACAGAGCTTTTTGGATGAGGTGACTTGTATTTAGTCATAATTGTACGTATTATTCGTTGTAGATTTTCTATTTCAGTAGATGATCATTTTACAATTCCGAAGCTATACGATACCACCGGGACGACAAATGAATTAATAGCGTGGATTTGGTTTTTCCCATTAAGCTGGGTTTTACAGACAGCGTGAAGGCGCCTTTTAAATTCTGCTATCATCATTTGCATCGTATTTATGCTGCTGCTTTGCATAACTCCAAGGTACTTGTATACCTCTCCCGGCTCCATTTCTATTATGTCGAGTCCGGTACTTTCCGTAGTTACATGTCAAGAAACCACTTTACCTTTAACTATTGTGATCTTTCGGCATTTATCAAGCCCAATAGGCATTTTAATGTCATTGGAGAAGGTTTCGACACATTTCAAAAGCTTACCTAGATTTTTGGAAAATGGCTGGCGTAGAGTTTCAAATCATCTACGTAAAAAAGGTGGCTCAGTTGGAATCTTCCAGACTGTTCGTATTTTAATACAAACCCATGTCCCGTCTCATTCAGGATGTTACTTAAGGGGTTCATGCTGAGAACAAACCAGAGCGGACTCAACGAGTCCCCTTGAAAGATGCCATTTCGAATGTTTATTTCGGTTGTGTATTGAGAGCTTTCCGGGCCCGATATTTTTATTCTTGTCCTCCAGCGTAGCATAACTTTTTCTAGAAAGAGTATGATATTGGAATTGAAGTTGTAAATACGAAGTATTTCAATAGTGGAACCGAATCGAATGCTTTCATCCAGTCAATATAAGCTGCATAGAGGTTTCTGTTCTTCAGTTTAGATTGCCCAAGGACAACTTGATCTATAATCAGTTGCTCTTTACAACCTTGTGATGCACGTATACATCCTTTCTGCTCTTCTGCAATCAGATTATGTGTTTCGATATGCTCGTAAAAGATGTGAGCTTTTTGAACCAGTAAACATGCAAGTTGTCGCAGCCTGGAGTTTTCCAATTGTGAAGCCTTCGAGCAACTTTCGCAACCTCTTCAGGTGTTACGGCTGAGAAACCAGGTATTGGGATACTAGAGTTATTTTATTTTATTTTATTTTATTTTATTTTATTTTACTTTATTTTGTTTTATTTTGCTTGTTCTTAATTGAAGATTATTTTGATTAAGGCAGAAGATTACCAGATATTCACTAAATTTGTTAAATATAATTTTCTGTAATACGAGTATTAAAGTCATTTCGATTTCTGTAGTATTAAATTCAATTATTGAGCATTAAATCCAAGTAATATAAATAGTCAGCGTGAAAATCACACACTTGTCGGAGCCAAGAGCCAAAAACAAACCCGAAAATGTCGTGTTGCACTCAAGTACAAGATTAATATGGTGTGTTTTGTTTTCCACACACACACACACACACGCGGGCACAATTAAATAAAAGTCAAAAGTTTGGCCATTAAAGCTTAATGTTTTCAATTAGTTGGTAACGAAGTCGACAAACTGAAATAACCGACAGTGTAACAAATGAAAAAAACACGAAACGAAAAGCCATTCCCAAACACCACATAAATATAAGCGAAAACAATTACAACAAAAAGAAAAAAAATAAAAAAGCAGGTGTGCGAAAAGACACGTTTCCAGCGATTTAAGGTCTTAACTAAGTGGCTTAAAGAGCCTAAAGGAACAGCAGGTAAAGGCAAGCAAAGAATATACAGAAATATTTGTACGTAAATGTAAATGTATGGAAGTAAAAGCCAACTGCCCGCCTACTAATGTACATACTTTTACATACATACAACTAAATAAAGGAACAGGCATCCAAAACATAAGGCATGTACACACAAACACACACACACACACTTATATATATGCACTCGCTCTTATGGCTTCGTATGTATATAGGATATTTGCTCGCAGGGATGTGTGGTAAGTTGATAGGTGAAGCCACCACAATGAGCTTGCCAAGCGGCATTTAAGTCTGCAGGCATCAATATAATTTTATTGTTATTATGTGCTCAATTTTATTGAAATGGCTGCGGAAAGATACACGCCACTGGGAATGGGGATATGGGTAAATGTGAGTGCTAATCGGGAAGGCGAACGTAGGAGTACAAGTTTGTTTAATGTGAAACTGTTTGTGGGCCTCAAAAAAACGCCAAAGAAATCAGCTATCAATCTTAATGTAAATATTTACGCAAATATATTGTATAATTTTGGGTAGGTTTTAATTAGACTGTAGAATGGCAAAAAAATTAAAAAATAAATAAAAGAAAATAAAAAAGCAACTTTCGACTTTTATACATACTTTCTGTCATAAACTTAAACCAAGCGTTGGAGAGACAACGACCTGTTTCCAAGAAAAGTTGTGGTTTTCGATTGAAATGCAAAATCCGTCAATTCAAAAACTTACTTCCCCACTTTCAAGTCTGTGTCTACGCTACATCTTATTATTTAAAAAACAAAATAAATAAATAATTAGCGCGTATACTTCTGTTTGGTGATTGGCCGAGCTTTTGTCCGTACTTGGCAATGGCAAACCTACGAATGTATTTCTGCCACGAAAAGCCTATTCTGACGTTCTGAGTTGGCTTGAATCTGTAGGACTCAACATTTGCGGAAACGTATCCAGACGCACACAACAAATAGGAAGAGCAGCTGGGTTGGGAAATAAGTTCATAGCGATGTTGAATGTGAACCACACCTAAACGTCAACGACACTGTTGGACTTCTTTCTTTGGGGTTATCTGAAAGGAAAGGTGTACGTCGATAAGCCAGCAACAATTCAAAAGCTAAAGGATGAGATAATTCGGCACATTAACGGCATAGAACCTCAATTATGCCTCAGCGTCATCGAAAATTTGGACCATCGGATAGAGGTGTACTGCCGAGGCCGCGACGCCCATATTTTGTTTTATACGTAATTGAACTATACCAATATTATCATAGTCCGTTTTTGTTTTTTAAAGAAAAATGGTAATAATTTCGTAGACAATTTTTATTTTATTCGAAATCAACACCGGCCCTTGAAACTTAACCACCCTTTATTTTATTTTATTTTATTTTATTTTATTTTCCAACGATTTCTTTGCTGTTTGGGAAAGGGTTAGTATTCATGCAATAGAACAATTTTTTTATAAAATTTTTTACTAGTTTTAAGGCTTAGAAATGGAATACGCACCAGACAAAAATCAACATTTTCGACATCTGCTCATCTTTGCTTTTCATGGAGGTCAAAAAGCTGGCGAAGCCCGAGGCAGCTCGGAACAATTGCGACGTGTATGAAGAAGGTGTCATAGATGGGTCTACAGCCAGGAAATGGTTTGCTAAGTTCAAAAATGACGACTTGGGGAGTGAAATGACGACCATGGCACGTCCCGCAGCGGAAGGCCTTCTGAATTCGATGAAGAACGTCTCAAAGAGCTTTCGAAGGAGAACCGTCTTGAAAGAAGTCGTGAATTTGCGGAAGAAATGAACTGCGATTATAAAATATTTCTCAATCACCTTCATTGAATGGGACTTACCGAAAAATTGGGAGTCTGGGAGCCTCACGAGCTCATCGAAAAAACAAAGAAAGTTGCCTTCAAATTGCTTATCAGCATTTCGCCCACCATCGAGCACTACGCCGTCATAAACAGCGCCTTTTGTACCGAATCGTCAGGGGAGATGAGAAATGGTTTCTATACATCAATAAGAAGCAAAGAAAGGAGTGAGTGACTGCAGGAGATACGCCAAAGCCGAGAGTCAAGTCGGATATTCATCTAAAGAAGATCACGATATGTGTTTGGTGGGACTGGGAGGGTAAGATGCACTGGGAAATGCTTGAAAAGAATGCCACGGTCAACAAGGAGCTACACTACTACATTGCCCATATACAACGCGTGATTGGGGCTATTCGACTGAAAATACCTCACCGGTATATGGTAAACCATGCTCCTTCACGACGACGTCAGGCCCCATGTTGCACAAATCGTCAAAGCCGCACTCCAAGAGCTCGAATGGGAGTTCCTTCCCCATCTGCCGTATTTACCGGGCATTGCACTTACCACTTACCATCTTTTCCGTTCCCTGCCAAACTATATGGAGGACGTTGCTTGCGATAACAAAGAGGTCCCTAACCACTTCCTTAACACCAAACCAGGCGGTTTTTGGCGGAACAGCATCAACAAATTGATCTGACTACAGAATCATAACCAGAGCGCGCAAGTGAAAATAAGTGAGCTTCTTCGATGATATCTTCATGGTATAAACAACTAATGTCAGCACCCTTAAAGCTGGCGAAACCATAAATACCCGAACATATTTCGTTACAAGTGGTTTAAGCAACTATCTGCGTTACGTAGGGAAGCTCTATTCTATTCACAACGTTTTGCCCTCTGTTTGAACTCGGATACGCATATTATTTTAAGTAGTTTCATTACATTCATCTCACAATTTTAACTGGTATACTTTCAGTGAAGTTGAGCTCTTTTTTATAACTACCAATCAAATAGCTTCACGCTAAGCTAATTATTCGCCATTGGTTCCCACTCTTTTTTTAATTATGCTAGTAAAAAAATGTGATTCCCATTGTGGCATAAACATTTTAATTTGATCAGCACGTTTTTCTTTCAGTCGCCCTTTATGCAGAGTGTGCCCATTAAAGTTCCACCAAAATACTGTAATAATACAAGCAAATACACCCAGCATAAATTATATACGCAAAAAGTACCTCCCCTTTCATTAAAGCTCAACTAAGCTCATTTAACCACTAAACGATTTTCATAGGCATTTCGGCTGTGGTTTTGTTTTGGTTTCGAACTTGATTTTCCCCGCGATAACATTTCCAGGACAGGCTGCCTACTATGATTATGGGTAGTAAACTTTTTTCGGCTTTCTGACTGAAATGGCTGTTGAAAGGCAATTTATGCCCTTCGCTTGAGCGTGTGAATATTAATGTTTTGCCCAAAATTGGTGGGTGTTGAGCGTTGTTTCCTTTATTTGTGTTTTTATTAGCTTATGGGCTCTTATTGTTTTACTGTTTGCATATCGTTAAGCTAAGGCCATTTTTTTTTAGAATCATATATTAGGGTGTACTGCTTTGAAGCAATGATTGCAAATTGCTCAGACGTCGTTCATGATTCGTGGGGAGAATCCACAAACGATTATTGAGAAACTATAACATTAACTTCATACGTTAAGAAATAACACTCCTTCTGAGTATGAAGAGAAAAAAATTATCAAGTCAAGTTAATGTAACTAAGAATTGGCTATCTATTCGGTTGGGGAATAAGTTAGTAGCATTTTTAACGAAGTCTTTTATTTAAACAAAAAAAAAAAATAATTATATCAATGAGTTAATCAATTATATATTGGTTGTTGACGTCTACAACCTCCTCCCACCTTTCAACCATTTGTTGATGCAGTTGCGCCAAAAATCGTTTGGTCTGGTGTCAGAGAAGTTGTTGAGCCAGTTTTAAGGACCTCTTTGTTACCAAAGATAACGACGCCCTTCATATGGTTTGACAGGGAGCGGAAAAGATAGTAATAATACGACGAATGCTGAAGGACCTCCCATTCGAGCTCTTGGAGTGCAGCTTTGACGATTTGTGCAATTTGTGGGGCCTGGCGTAATCGTGAAGAAGTATGGTTTGACTATGTTGACCAGGTCTTTTCATTCGAATAGCCTCATTCATGCGGTATACCTAGGCAATGTAGAGCTCTTTTTGTTGACCGTAGTATTCTTATCGAGCATTTCCCTCTGCCATGCCATCCCACCATTTAGTTAATAATGGGAATAGGGGTAGTCAGAATTAAAAAAATAGGATTGTTTTTACATTTTCTTAAGGTATGATATCTTAAAAATATTGTGCGCAAATTTGAAGTGAGTCTGACAAATACTTTTCGAGTTATTCAACAATTAACTAAGGGTACTCGGGGGTTCCGGAGCGTTCGAGAGCAAGTAGCTAGCAGCAGCTGCAAACAACCGAATACTCGGGTTTTATTGTTATGAATGTCCATTTTGATGTATATACCTTCTGCTCAAATATGAACGAGACGTTATCAATAAAACGGTCTGCGGAAGACATATGGCAAAAATAAATTTTTTTGTTTTTTAGTAGGACTGTTATAAGCTTACATGGCAAATTTCAGCGTGATATGTCACATAGTTTGTTTTCTGTGCTACTAAAACAAGTCGAGTGTGTTCTTCGAATTCTCTTTTATGACTTCAATTGTCTCAAAATGTTTTCTACGGAGCGGCAACTTGAGCTTGGGAAACAGGAAAAAGTCACATGGAGCCATATCAGGCGGATACGGTGCTTGCGGAACGATATTAACATTATTTTTGTTCAAATAATCGCGAACACGACGTGATGTGTGAGCTGGTGCATTATCGTGATGCAAGAACCATGACTTGTTGTCCCACAATTCCTTTCTTTTAAGACGAATGTTCTCGCGCAAACGCTTTAAAACGTCTAAATAATATTCAGCGTTAATCGATTTTGCGATTTCTGCGATTTTCAAGCACAATTTCCTTTACTTTTCCGATGTTTTCGTCGTTTACTATTGTTGCTGGACGACGTTCATGAGGCAAGTTTTCAACCGATGTACGGCCCTCTTTGAACGATTTGTACCACTGGAAAACACGTACATGCGATGGAGCAGAGTCCCCATAGGTTGTCTGCAACATTTTTAAGGCGTCTGAAGCCGAAATTTTCTTGGAGTAACAAAATTTCAAACAAATTCTTTGTTCAACTTGAATTTGCATCGTTAAATTCGAAGAACACACTCGAGCTTGACTTGTTTACAGTAGCACAGAAAACAAACTATGTGACATATCACGCTGAAATTTGCCATGTGAGCTTATAACAGTCCTACCAAAAAACAAAAAATTTATTTTTGACATATGCCATCCGCGGACCGTTTTATTGATAACGTCTCGTTCATTTGAGCAGAAGGTATATAAGGATATCTAAATATATATATTCGCTATATATACCCTACTATGCTGCTATGATGGCTGAAGAACCATTATATGGCACAGGAATAGATGACACAATGTAAGTAATTAAATAGCACGGGTCAACACGAAATTTGACTTTGACTTAAAAGCATTAAATTTCAATTATTTAGGTCGTATTTAGACGAAAAAAAATATATGGCATGAAAAAGTTTGCTCTCCTATTTAAGAAACAGCTTGAAGGATATTTTTCAAAATCTATGATTCTAATTATTATTTAAGAATGAAACTATTCAAATAGCCCATTGCCCTTTTCGTAGTTTTTAGCTTTTTTATTTCCCAAAAATCCAGAAACGACTGCTTTAAAACTGTTCCAACTCGCTTTCTGAGTACGATTCAGCAACGTTGGAAAATTTTCATCACCGAAAATTTGTCTGATTTGCGGACCAACAAAAACCCCAGCTTTAACCTTTGGTTCTGATAACTTCGGAAAAAATTTTCGCAAGTACTCAAAAGCTTCTGAGGTTTGATCCAGTTTTTTAACAAACTATTTCATCAACCCTAACTTAATGTGCAGAGGCGGCATTAA
This sequence comes from Anastrepha ludens, assembly GCF_028408465.1. Lineage (NCBI taxonomy): Eukaryota > Metazoa > Arthropoda > Insecta > Diptera > Tephritidae > Anastrepha > Anastrepha ludens. The sequence continues at coordinate 17,379,321 of NC_071500.1, forward strand.
CACTTTTTCCGCTTCAACAATTGGCTCAAATCTTACGTTTTCTTTCCCGACACAAAGTTCTGTTCTTACAGGCCACGACCGTTGAGTACTCGTATAATGCTTAGCATCCGCTCTACTGTCCCATAAGCACAAATAACACGGATACTTTGTATATCCGCTTTGAAGTCCCATTAAAAATTCCCCCATTTTAAAATCGCCAATCAGCTGCCAGTTATACTTGCGATATTTTACAGATTCAAGCAAAATTTTGACACTTTCATAATTTTCTTTGAGGTGTACTGAGTGAGCAATTGGCAGAGATGGAAATTTATTTCCGTTGTGTAATAGAACAGCTTTCAAGCTTTTTGTTGAGCTGTCAATGAATAAACGCCATTCGTTAGGAACACAAGGTATTCCAATTTCTTCAGACATACCTTTCATGTCATTACAAAAACAAAGTCCATCTTCTTTTGTGAAAAATGTTGAGAATATTTCATGTCTAGTCCGCTGATCCGTAATATTAACAACATCAAGCAAATTCCACTGTTTTAAGCGAGAGCCTAAAAGCTCTACTTTACTTTTTGGTAAATTTAAATCTCTAACTCTTATCAGAATAACATAAAAACTCTTTATCAGAATTACTTTTATATGAACTAAAAGATGAGCCACTTTTCTGCGATAGTTTTTTCGGTGGCACAGGTACTGGAAGAAGATTCTAGATCAAGATATTCAATAGGTTTTGCATTTTTACCTCTACGTCTTTTACTCGGATTCACAATGCAAAAGTAGCAGTCTTTAATGTGGTCTTTTGGTTCTCGCCAGATTCTTGGTATGGCAAATTTCAAAGACCTTCTCTCACCTCGATACCAACATAAAATATAGAAACGAAAATCAATATGTCTATTAAATTTAATTTACTATGTAAATCAAATTTACTTACCTTCCAAACATCTTTTACAGTAGCTACAAGCAACACGTGGAGCTCATGTCTTGTCTTGATCCCGAACAGGATACCCAAAGTATGATTCGTAGGCTTCACAGAGAACGTGAGATGTATTTAATTCATATTTTATATCTCGAACTTTAGTAAATTGTCCACATATATAACAAAATTCATCAGCTTCAAATTTACACTTTCGCGACGACATTTTAGGTTATTCTAATATAGATTTGTACAAAACACCTGATGGTTGTTTATCACTTTAGCGCCATCTAGCGGCACTGTGTGATCGTTAAAACCCAACTCTAATCCCGCGGTATTTTTTAATGTATTAAAATTAATTAAAATTCATAAAACTAAAAAAATGATTATTGTTACAGTAACTATTAGGAAAGCAAACTTTATACCGAAAAAAGGTGTTTTTTCTTCGTTTTTGTTCATAATAAAGCAGAAAATCATAAAATAAACTTTGGATCAAAGAACGAAAATTATTTTGTAGAGTCGTGTAATTCGTATAACTCAATCGATAGCAAAACTTTAAATGCGTTTTTCTCAAAACTATGTTTTTTGAATTGGTGATCACTGTAACTTAAAAAGCGCTTGGTAGATTTCAACAAAATTTACACCGTTTTGAAAAGCATAAAAAACTCGCGCCTCATCGAAGGATGTTTTTTTCAATAATTTCGATTTTGTTCGAACAATTTTAATTGTTGTTTTCTTTTCTCGAAAATCTGAAATATATTTCGAGAGGCCGCCATATTGATAATTTGAAAAAAAAGGTTCGATCAGGCACAAGTTTATCTACATATTAATAAAACTAATTTATCTTGTCCGATTGAATTTAGATGAATCTCCAAGGACCAGTAATGATCACCGCAAAAGACTTCTGGATAAACGGGCTCCACACAAGCAGCGATAACTTTTACAATTACTAATTTTTTTTTTTGAAATTTTGCTAAAATCAAGTCGACGTCTTAATGCTACGTTATTATTTTTGTAAAATAAAGCAATAGTTTAGCAAAAAACAAAGTTATTGAAAATCATTAATTTTCGGGCCTCCAACTACCCTTAACCCCTTAAGTGATTTTCATCCTAGAAAAGATCGAGTGTTGGTTATATGATTCTTACTCGCACAAATTAGCACACCCTAATGGATGTACCCATTTTCGTAGTACTTTTCTTTTTACTTCTCCTTGCTGTGCCTACATTTTGTTTAACTTGCGGTCTTGCTCGTAATTCTATCTTAATCGCTGTTATACTTTTCGTACGCAATACCGTCCAACGTTGAGTAATTGCCTTTTTATTGGAATAATTATTTTTCCTTGTTTGATGTGTTTATGTCAAAAGACAAACGCTCGTTTGTAAACTTAGTTTATTTACTGCTATTAAGCACCAATTTCATAGGTATCTACAATAATAGTAGCAGTTACCTCTGTAGAATCTGTTCAATATGTTGAAACGCTCACATTTCTATTGCATGGATTTTTTCAAACACTAAACTAGAATGGGTCTGGTGAGCTGGTGGTGAAAGAGGGCAAACCGAAGTACCTCCTGACATCAAACAAACAGGCGGGTCATTCGCGGGAACCAGCATTAACACCGACAACAATGACAGTCTGGATATCCAACGTAGAATCTCTCTTACAAACAAGTGATACTTTGGACTAAGTCGGCAATTGATTAGTAAAGCCCTCTCTCGACGAACAAGTGTTAGTTTATATGGCTCTTAAGCTTGCGCAGAAGCTTGGAACATGACAATATCCGATGAAGCGTCCCATCGAGTGTTTGAGATAAATATTCTGCTCAAGATTTTTGGACCTTTGCACGTTGGCAACGGCGAATATCGCAGGCGATGGAACGATGAGCTGCATGAGTTTTACGACGATATAGATATAACGAAGCAAATAAAGATCCAGCGGCTACGTTGGCTGCGTCATGTCTCCGGCTGGCTCTGAAAGTATTTGATGCGGTACCAGCTGGTAGTAGCAGAGGATGAGGAAAGACTCCTCTACGTTGGAAAGATCAGGTGGAGAAGGACTTGGCTTCACTTCGTGCTTCCACCTGGCGCCGGTTGGCCAAGAAAGAAACGACTGGCGCGCTTTGTTAAACTCACGTAAGTGTTTAGCGCGTCAACCAAAAAGAACATGAAGAAGAATTAGGGAGAGAATTATAATTAGGAGAGCGAATTACGAATGAGAAAGCGCATTGAGTGCCGTGAGTATATAACATTAGCACATAATATGGCATTTGTATCGATGTTTTTGTCTCGAGAAGGCGATATGTTTTGTTTTTGAGCGGCGAGGGTCCCTGTAGGAGGATCATGCTGTGACCGTCCGATCTTGTTGTCCAGCTTCCTATGTCTCTGAGTCTCACTGCGCTTGTTTTAATGTGTACATCTAATGGTAGCAGATGAGTTAGTACATTGAGCGCTTCAGTAGGTCTGGTGCTAAGAGCTCCTGTAGTTAAGATACACGCTGTTCTTTGTATGTTGTTCAGCTTAGTTTGGTTGTATTTCTTTCTATTGCGGACCACCAAACTAGTGCCGCATATGTTAGTATTGGCCTTACAATGGCTGTGTAGGACCAATTGAATAGTTTTGGTTGGATACCCCATTTTTTACCCAACGTTCTCTTATACGTGTAAAGTGGTATATTCGCTTTCTTCACCCTGTTCTCTACGGCGGACCTCCAGCTGAGTTTGGGATCTAAGAAGACACCTAAGTAGTTTGCCTGTTTTGTTAGCATAAGACTAACGCCATTTAATTCTGGGAGATTCCAGTTTGGCATCTTGGTTCTCTTAGTGAATATCATAAGTTCAGTTCCGCTCGGGCTTACATTTATGCCACAGCCTGTGGCCCTATTGCGGAGTAATCCTACTAATCTGACGGATTATGACTATGACATCCGCGTACCCCACAGCTTTATTTTCTTTTCGGTTGAATTTGATAAGGAAATTGTTGAGAACGAATAACCAAAGCAAAAGGGATATGACCACTCAGAGAGGGGTGTTGCCAAAGCGTTTTACCATGCTGCTGCCTACCTTATCGATGATTACTCTAGTTCTAAGAATGTTCTCTACCCATTCGTTGAGACCTATGTCTGTACCTAACATATTAAGAGCCCCAATTATGGATCTTGTGCTAACATTGTTGAACGTCCCATCTATGTCGAGAAAAGCGACTAGTGAGTATTGTTTGTATTCTATGCTCCTCTAAATCGTACTAACAACCTCATGACGAGCTGCCTCTGTAGATTTTCTTTTGAGGTAGGCATGTTGGGATGATGAAATCGTTGGGTTTGTAATCTTCTCTCTGAGATATAACCAACAATCGCTCGAGAGTTTTGAGAATAAAGGAGGATAAGCTGATGGGTCTGAAATCTTTCGCTGTATCATGACCGCGTCTACCAGCTTTCGGGATAAAAATCACCTTAACCCGCCTCCAGCTTTTTGAAATATGCCCTAGCATAAGGTTTTTTTTTTAAAGATCTCCAGCCACGGAATGGTCGTTTCCCGAGTGTTCCACAGCGTGGCAGGGAATACCCTATCTGGGCCGGCTGCTTTGTATGGTTCAAAGTTTTTCATCGCCCATAGAATTTTATCTTGGGATGCGATGTAATTGATTGTATTCGGTGACAGGTTGGATGTTTGAACACTGTGACTATTGTTATCAATATATTCTGTGTTACCTGGGAAATGTGTATTTATAAGATATTCTAGTGGACATTATGATAGTGCAGGGAACGATTTGGTTGATAAACTGGCTAAAGAAAGACTTGCACGCATACCATTAGGCACTGAAACATTTCTAGGTGTCAATTCTGCACCGATTCAGCTATGGACTGACGACTTCATGGGGTCTACCCATAAAAGGTGTTGGTTTGAGTTGGCCTCCTGCAAAGTAGCCAAGTGCTTTGCGCAAGAACCAAAAAGGAAATTGGTAACCTTTCTCCTAAACCTTAGTAGGAATGATCTGAGAGTGATGGTGAATGTAATCACAGGGCACAACACATATGACTACGATGGGAATCATTAACGACCCAGTTTGTTTATCCTGCCGTGAGAATGAAGACACTGCAAAGCATTTTCTCTGTAGCTATCCGGTGTTTTCTAGAATCAGGTTATTATATTCAGACGTTTGGGAATGTAACGAAAACATTTGTTAGACAAGAAAGTTGTTGGCTCTCGCTGTGTTATGCAAAACGAAACTATAGGGCCCGCCATCTATCGTTACGGATTTGAACTAGGTATTATTTGAAGAATGGTAACACTTTGCTGTCATCTGATTTGACAGAAAATTAGTTTTATTCTTCCACTGAACGAAAATGGTTGTGTATACGTTCAAAGAACGCTGGGAAATATTGCGACATTACTTTGAAAATCATGGTAATGTTGCAGAATGTGTACGAAAATTACGTACGGCAATGGGAAGAAGAAAAGCACCAAATGAAGCATTGTGCGTTACTTTGCGAAAAAAGTAAGAAAAACTGGGTTGCTTACTGACAAACCAACGCGCGACCGACCAAAAACCGTGCGTACACCCGAAAATATTGCTGCTGTGGCCGAGAGTGTTCGTGAATCACCAGGAACATCAGTTCACCGTTGTTCTCAACAATTGGACATTTCGGAGACATCATTGAGACGAATTTTGCGTAAAGACCTTGGTATGGCGCCGTACAAAGTCCATATGATTGAAGTTGTGTTCCATCATTAACCGAAAGGATTGTACTTCAAAATAAAAAAAAAAACAGTTTGGAAAAATATTGAGTAGTTTCTTTTTTATAGCATTTTTAATTCCGTAAAGTTATATGGCGGACCCTGTATATAGTTCTATACATATAAATATAATTGGCGATTACGCCCTCTTTGATGTTGTTACATAAATGTTGATGTTGTTCTACAAATGGAGAGACCTACAGCTTTAAGCCGACTACGAACGGCAGATTTTTTTATGAGGTACTTTTTAATGGCAAAAATACACTCGGAAGTTTGCTATTGCCTGCCGAGGTGCAACCGCTATTAGAAAAAAAATTTCATTCATTTTGGTGTTTCACGGAGTTTCGAACCCACGTGTTCCGAATGGTGGTCACACACCAACCATTTGGCTGCAGCGGCCGCCGAAACTACTTTTAGAATAATTACACTTAAGTTATTGCTAGAGTTATTAACAAAAAAAACGTTATGTTCTAAACATAAAGTTTATCCTACTTAAAATACTTAAACTTTCCTTTTTATTTAAGATACAAATCTCTTCCCCGACCTACAAAGGCTCTTTAAACGTGTATGCTTGTTTGTGCTTACGAGCTTTTCGCCCTCATTCGAATTGATTGGCTTGAAGTGTGTCGCATTAACTTATCCATATCTGACACTTCACTAATCAACCGTCAAATGAGCAGTCGCGACACGTCAAACGACGGTCTTTTGTTACGTGACAAAAGGCTTGCAGGCATTACATTAAATATATTTACAAAAAACAAAGTATAAAAATAATAAGCAAAAGCACACAGCACACGCTCCCACATATTTATAGACCCTTATGAGAATGAATACAAAGGCATTTATTTATATCCATTTTGCCCGCATGCGACACCGATAACCCGTGGCGTTAAAAGGATAACTGTTGAATTCTTATCATTGCCTATTTTATCGGTTTAATTTTTGTTGTTGCCTAAATATATTTACACAATAACATAATAGAACCCGCAACGAACGTACATACATACAAGAAACCCTTTTTTTATACAAGCGGGAAACAGCAAATAAAGTAATCGAACGAGCTGCTCAAACCCTTTTGTTGTGTTGGGTAATTTTGTTTCATTTTTTATTTATTTTTTGGTTGACTCTTCCTGTTTGCTTGTCTCTCAAAATGGCGTTTGGATCCATGCGTACGATACATATTTATATTTAAATCGGCAGCAGCGTCAATGAATTTGGGTTATGCTGATGGATTTATTTTAAACCGATACAATTTACTGCTGCTGGTTTTAAAGAGTGCAACAGACACGTTTTGTTTATATTGAAAGTCATTCAGTTAAACGAGTAACGTAAATGACAGCTTAGGGTAAAGAAGGAAAAAATAATAGTGCTTTGTTATAGTCGAAGGCCATGTCAGAGGCCATTGGTATATTAACATTTTTAAATATTGGGTAGTCGAAAAAGTCTTTTCGTATTTCTAATCAAACTTCAACTCATTTTTTTTATATTTATAATGAACTTTATTAAAAAAAATCTGTACCATTTTGGTCGACCACCTTTTGCCAGTTTTCTTTTCTAGAGGCATTATTCCATCAGTGTAAAACTATTGTGGTTTCTCGGCGAAAAACTGCGACAAGTAATTTTCACAGGCTTCTCTTGAAGCCAGCTTTACTCCATTAAGGGAGTTCTGCATTGACCGAAACAAATGGTAGTCCGATGGTGCAAGGTCAGGGCTATATGGTGGATGCATCAAAACTTCCCAGACAAGCTCTCCCAGTTTTTGCCGAGTCATCAAAGATGTGTGTGGCCTAGCGTTGTCCTGATGGAAGACGACGCCCTTTCTGCTGATCAGTTCTGGCCGCTTTTTTTTCGATTGCTTGCTTCAATTTCATCAGTTGTTGACAGTAAAGTGTAGAATCAATCGTTCGAGCCGGCTGGAGCAGCTCATAGTGGATGATTCCTTTCCAATCCCACCAAACACACAGCATAACCTTTCGAGGCGTCAATCCTGGCTTTGCGACCATTTGTTGAGCTTCACCACCTTTGCACCATGATCTTTTTCGCATATTATTGTCGTATTTGATCGACTCTTCGTCTCCTGTTACCATTCGCTTCAGAAATTGTTCGATTTCATTTCGTTTCAGCAAAGAATCGCAGTTGTTAATTCGGTCCATTAAATTTTTCACAGACAATTCATGTGGTACCCAAACATTGAGCTTCTTTTTGTAACCAGCCTTTTTTAAATCGTTCAAAACCGTTTGATGATGAATGTTTAGTGCCTTGGCGATGTTATGGGAGCTTATGTGACGGTCCTGGTCAATCTTTTCCATAATTTCATCGACTTTTTCAACGATAGGTCGACCGGAACGAGGTGCATCTTTCATATCGAAATTTCCAGAACGGAAGCGAGCGAACCATTGTTGTGCCACACGAACTGATACAGCATCGTCTCCGTAAACTTCACAAATTTCATTGGTGGCTTGCGTGGCATTCTTCCCTTTTTTATACAAAAATTTCAAAATACAGCGAATTTCTTCATTATTTTCACTCATTTTTCAACAGCTATAACTTTTTTTCAACTTCTCCGAATTTAATTTTTTTTTTTGGTTGAATGAAGCTTAAAATGTCACCTTTCCATATGATATGACACAATGTGATTGGTAGCACTGGAGATAGATGACTCCAACGACATCTATTGACAAAACACGAAAAGACTTTTTCGACTACCCAATATTTTTTTCTTGTACTCTAAAAAAATCGGTAATTAATATTTGATTGCTGAAAAAGGCCTTTCAAATCAAGTATTCTGATATTTTGTGTTTAGGTATATCGGAGTGAGAAATAAGTTCATAGCGTTTTTATATTTCCTTTTATTTAACTGCTAGCGGCAGACAATTATTTACTTCACTTGCGTTTTGTTTTTTTTTTTTTTTGGTTCACAAATTGCATACAAAAAATCTTAATTTTTTCTCAAATTAGGTATTTCCCAAATTTGTCATTGGTATTTTTAGATAATTCCATGAGTATTCAAGAGCTCCATAGCAAACCTTTCCTGGTTCATTTAAGTAATAAAAAATTGATAAGGTGAGTTAGTTAGAGTATTCAAAGTCCTCAAATTGAATAGGAAATCAATAGCATAGCCTAAAATAATTGAATTGACTTTTTCTTCGCCCCGCCCTCTCCCCGCACATATCTTTTCCTCAGTCCACTTCCCTGTAATAATGATTCCATTGATTCAAAAAAAAAAAAGAAGTTATATACGCTTAAAATTGAAGTAGCAGTGTAGGAAAGCGGAAAACAAGGCATGCTGTTCATCATTAATTTCAACAAATTACAAAAAAATGTACACCATAAACGCATAAAAGACACGCACCATTAACTTGTTGACTGCCACAATTTGTTGGCGAAATTTTTCGGCTAAAAAGACAGCGAGAAGCGAATAGGATACCATCCAGCCTCCAACCTGCTGAGGTGAAGTTCAACCTTCATTCCTCACATTTTTTTTTTTGTTTTTTGTTTTTGGTAGTTTTGTATTTTAAAAGCCCCAAAAACGTGATTACCACCTGCCAAGCCGCTTGCTGTTGCCTGTCTGCCTGCCACATTTCAAGTTACATAGATTTGCGGCCACTTAGCTTCAGGTCATCACTTTTCCATTTTACGTCAAAGATGTGTTGCTGCCGGCCAAATAAATGGGAAAATAATAAAAGTACAAGTACATAAATTCTAATGCCATTATCATTTGCGGCTGTTCCATGGGCTTCGATGCGGACCTCTGCGAAAAGCAATTGCATTTGGGGTACATTTTAGTATCTTATCTTAAATATTTCATAGTAATAAAAGCAATAAACGAAATGAAAAATGTGCCACACCACAAAACCGCAAAAATGTGTGTGCGAGCACAAAATTCCATTTATTAAAGTTTAAAGCACTGGAGTACCTTACTCCAGAATATTCTATAGGTGTCGGTTTTGTGGTTGCTAAATCTTAGTGTGGTGCTATTGCGTAGCATATAAGTTGAATGAGGAAAGGTTGTGCGTGGTATACCTAATAGCATCACTATTGACAGCAGAGGTCCCCCAAGGGTTAGTCTTTTTTTTTTTTTTTTTTTTTAACGAGGTGGAACTTTAACGCCACTAAAAGCACCTCGAGGCCGACGGTTCATCCTACAGGGATACCGTTTGAGTAATTATGTTACGCCTGAAGAGCATCGTGAGCAATAAGCCCAATCGCGAGTTACATTCGTCTACTTTTCGTCTTGCTGTATTTTATTCATACGACAGTTGTTGTTGCTGCCGCGTTCGTCCCCCATCGTTCTTTCGCCTCCAATCAATGTTGCAAAGTTCTACGATAATTCGTGTTGCAAAAGCTTGTACTGCTTTCCACTTTTCATTCGGCTCTAGCATTTGAGGAACTAGGTTATTGGGCGTCAGAAACACACCAGTTTTTCTTGCGTTCCTTAGCGAACCTGCTGCAATGAACTGTCACATGTTCGGCAGTCTTCTCTTCGTCCAAGCATTCTGCGCAATAAAGACTAACAGCTAAGTCTAGGCGATTCCGATATTTTTGGAAGCATCCGTATCTGCTTAAAAGCTGCGTCAGGGAAATCTACGTCTCCCTATTTTCGGGAGTCCGTGGGATCAACATATGCGTACACCGGCCTTGATGACTGATCCCATTTTGATTGACATTCAGCAAACGAGTTAGAAGGTTCTGCTTGCTTGAGTTTCACTATGGGTTTGCTACCTAGCGAGCAGTAGAACTTCTTCTGTAAATTTTCCCAGATGGCTATAGGCATTTTGCTAGCTATGACGTAGATTGCAGCGGCCGACACCGATCTATAGGCACATGCGGTCCTCAACTTGTTCTATTGACCGGCAGTACTTCTTTAAAATGGCACTTTTTAGCTCCAGTCCAGCGCCTTTTGGAGAGGCGTACATCATTATAGAGTCCGTCGCAGTGGAAAGAATTTTTCTCTTCTCCTGGCGCCTTGTGGCCCTCCTATGTTCGGTAGCATGCCCATAAGCGCGTTGTTAAACTTTGTCGCCTTCACACCAACAGCCGTAAGATGTGATCTCTGAATGTTAGTCTGGCAGCAATGTCCATGCGAAGATATTTTGTGTACTTCTGAGATATTGACAGCTTTTCTTTCTGCTTGCTCCTGCTGATCAGCACCAGTTCTGTTTTTTGGGCAGCTAGTTTCAGGCTGGCGTTATTCAACCGCCTTTGTATTCTTATCATGGCATCCTTACATACTATCTTAGGCCCTTTACTTTTGAACCTGATGTATTACAGTGTCCTAAGAGTAGATATGCAGCCTAGAATCGAAGTCATGGAAAGCACAAAACACATCCGTAGAGTTGAGGGGTTCGCCAGCGATTCAGTAAGCAGGATCCAGGCTTGGTTGACGTCCTTGAACCTGGAATTAGCTGAGCATAAAACTGATGTAGTTCTAATAAGCAGGTTGAAGGTAGTTGAATTTCTCCTTCTTCTTCTTCTTCTTCTTCTTCTTCTTCTTTAGCATAGAATTAAATCCTGTTTATCAACGAAGAATACAATTTGTTCCACAAGAAATACAATTTTTTCGGTTATAAATAGAAAATAAGTCAATTATCGATAGAGCTGGATTGCCAACATCCATTCCAGTATTTGGGAGGGCGTCCGGGTGGCGTCGCAGCGCTCGATTTTTCCGTCATTGCCGATTTAACCATCCCATTGTCAGGCATGCGAAACGTTTTTCGAAAATTTTAATTACACCTTCAAGAAAAATCCTACCAAAAATTTTTGTCAGCTGAATAAAACGTAAAAAATCTGGCTTTTTATATTCAATAGCCTTTTCGATGAGTTGACACAAGATAAAGATGGCATCTACTGTCGATCTGTTCCGTCTGAATCCTGGTTGCTCTTCTGCAATGCCAGTTTGCACAATATATTTTGATTTCTGACAGGGTATCAGTCCTAAGTAATTGGAATGCCCCCCAGTCGTTGCCTAGAAACAACGCTACTAGAACAATTACTACTAAGAGCGTCATCTGTGTTTCACATTTTTCTGGCAGAAAGTGCGATGGTTGAGGAATACGCTAAATTTCGTGTGTCTGCGCTATTACCGCGATCGCCCGCTTTCTCTTCCTGGCGTCATTGATGCAATGCCACTGATTTTGATTGTTTTTGCAGTCACAGTGCAAATAATGCGCTGACGGCAAAGGATACGTTTTTGGGGTTGAGAAAAAATTTTTTTTTTAGAAACAGTAAAAGTAGGTAAATTTGGAAAAGTGCGAGAACCGTGCTTAACGTGGGACTCGAATTCACAACCTCTGGGATGGCAGGCTAGTGCACTACGCTAGACTACCGAGGCCACACAATATAGTCAGCTAATATTTTAGTAAAACGAGGTAAGGTAATTCGCCTATAGTTGTCTAGCAGTTTCTTATCGCCCTTTTTGAAGATAGGAGTCGTCTAGCTGTGTGCCGAAGGAACTGTGTGATTTTGCAGAATGAGGCTGAAAAAATCAGGAAGACCCGAAGAGAGACTTCCTCCAACGTACTTTATCATTTCGTTTGTAATTTGATCTGGTCCCGGGACTTTCTGTTTTTAATCTTGGCGGTACGTTCTATGTCCTCTTTCGTTATAAAATAAGTTCTGCACCACTTATGTCCGGTGTATTTTTTGTTCTGGTTTCTATGTCTTCTGATGCTGTATTTTCATAAAGTTACAGGAAATGCGATTCTCACTTCTTAACGGGTATCAATGAGTAATTAATTCACTCATTGACTGTTTTTGTTTTTAATTCTTCAAGATGTTTCAGATTTTTTTTGGAGCACCATAAAGGTGGTGTTCTATGCTTGCCGAAAAGCTTTCCAAGTTTTGTTGTATTATATCGTCAATAGCTTATTTCTATCGCATTGTATGAAAAACTTTGTAATCGTTTTAAGTTTAATAATTTGGTGTGATTTGGTGCTCTCTTTGGGGCGGATGCCCTTTTTCCAAGCAATACTTCTGCTGTGCTTATAATATTTGTATGTATTTTGATTTATGTAAGCTTCTTCAACACTTGTTTCATAAGTTAAAAGGTTAATTGAGATATCATCCTTCAGCCTGGTTTTCTGGATTAATTCTCGGACGATTCAATGTTGAATTTTTTTATATTAGTAGCTGCCGATTTATGCTCGTTTATGGTCAGACCCCATGTTCGAGGAGCTAAGCAACCTCACATATCGTCTACGTTTTGGATGAATCTGACTGTAGTCAATAATCGACTGTTGCTGCCTAGTATATATTACAGAAGGTTGCCTTGCAGTTACAGTTGAATTTGTGAAAGTAAATATTGGGGCTGTAAATATCAATTCAAAAAGCGCTATTAAATACCTGGGGAGATGATTAATGGTGGTTTAAACTTGGAGTGTGCCGTCGTGTCTGTCAGTCCTTACCATAGCAAAATAATCCCATATAGTAGATTTGTCAGCTCAGTCCTTTTTTACGCCGCACCCGTCTGGGCAGACATTGGGCATAAACAGCTGTCTATCAGCGGCTTTCGTATAATTTCTGATGACGATTCCTTCGTTATTGTAGGAAAAACCTCGGTATACATTTCGGTAAAAGAAATGCAGGCGGTAACCATAAGTCTATATTAGCACGGCGAAAGAGGCGTCGGAAGACGATAGGCGTCGTTCGATCGCTAACTGTCAAGACCGGTGGAACGAATAGATCAGCTAAGGGTAGATGGAATCAAGATTACGGTGTGAGCTTCCTTTCAGTTCATGGGGTGTTTCAAAAATACCTCCACAGTTTTGGCCATGACAGCTCCCCAAACTGACCAATCTGCACGAAAAATGAAGAAAATGTTGACCAGGACTTGTTTCAATGCTAACTCTCTATGCTTCGGAACTCTTCAAGATCTTAAACGGAGAAATTAATGAAGATTTTAAGCTGATAACTAGAACAGAATTTGTGAGTTTTCATAATGATCTAAGGCACGCAGAGCTTCGACTTAGTTTGAGTTTGCTAAATAAGAATTTCGTTAAAACCTCACATTTCAGTTGTTTTATTGCACTTGAAACTCGAGCAGTACATATTGTAAAACGGGTAAGTCTTATGACGATTTCACTTCTTCCAAAAAAAAAGGTTACCTTTTCAATGGCATCCCATTCTTTGTATTGGATTCTAAAATAAGTGCAATTTTGGCGAGAATATTCTATGTTCGTTTCTAAAATTATCCACACTCAACGAAGGGAAAAGATGAGAATTGTCACAGTTGAGAAGCTTTCTTTAATCTCTATTTAAAAGTTTCAAAGCTACAACTTTCAATATTCACAATAATTATCTTTGTAATTGGCGACCGGCGTAGTCGAATGTGTTGGTTAAACACCAAAATGATAGAAAAGTAGTTTTTTCTAATAGCGCGTTCCCCTCGGCAGGCAATGGCAATCCTCGGAGAGTATTTCTACCATGAAAAAGGGCTCCTCATAAAAAAACCATTTGCCGTTCGGAGTGGGCTTAAAACTGCAGGTCCTTCCTGTCGTTTGAGGGGCAAGTACAAGACGCACACCACAAATAGGAAGAGGAACTCGGACAAGTACCTAACAGAAGTGTACGTGTCTCTTAGAAAGCACAAAATCATGTGAAGGGAAATGAATGTATCAACCAGATCCATGTCAAGACTAATGAGAGAAGATCTCCACATGCAAGCCTTCCGTCGCTCAATTGGTCATCTTTCGACAACGCGTTTGAAGAAAATTAGACTCGACAGATGCAAGCAGCTTTATCGGAGGCACGGAGTCAACGGCCATGACAATATTCTATTCACAGATGGAAAATTTTCACTCTTGAGAAAGCTTTTAATAAGAAAAATGAAATCTAAATCTTCTAAAGACACGAAAAATGTTGTTCCCACGGTTCAGCGTGGCCACCATTCAGCTTCTGTAATGGTTTGGCGCGGAGTGTCTTGTAAAGGCGTTACATCTCTTCATTTCTGCGAAAATGAGGTTAAAACCGGGTAAAAGTGTCCCACGAGGATGTCTTAGAAGTCGTGCTGAGGCAGTTGAATAGTACTCTCTTCAATGGAGAGCGTTGGAACTTCCAACAAGATTCCAGTCCAGCACATAAGGCAAAAACCACCCAGCGGTGGCTAAAAAACAATATTCCTGGGTTCATGGCCGCAGCAGATTGGCCGTCTGGAAGACCAGATCTGAATCCATTGGACTACAATTTGTGCTCAGAATTGGCGAGCATTGCTTGTCAAAGACCTCACCGAAAATTGGAGAGTCTCCAACAATCTTTGGTTCGAGTAGCGACGTCAATATCCATGGAAACCGTGCGTGCGGCAATAACTGAATGGCCTAATCGTTGAATGGCTTTTGTAAAAGCAAATGGTGACCATTGCGAATGGAAATTTAGGTGTTTTATTTTTTTAATATTTAAATGATTAAATAAAATCAATTTCATTGAAAAAAGTATTATAATTTCATATCTATAACGGACTCTACTTGTAACAGAACTTGTGAGAGGACTAAGTATACTATTGAGTACGGATAAAATCGCGCCCACTTTTTTATGTGTTAAAGTGTTTTTATGTCTAAATTTCCATCCGTTCGTCCCTCCGTCCGCCTGATGTTATAAGCCACAACTCTCATGTCTATGGGTTTGTTCGATTCCAGTGATTAACAACCAGTCCAAATTAAATTTTACTAAAATGTGCGCGGGTGTATGAAGTTGGGTCTGAACCGAATTTAGCACTTTCTTGCATATTTTCCCTAACACTCGTACCTGTTGTAACAAACTAGCAACTTTAAAACTTTGCCTTGTCTTACATAAGAAACATGGCAGTTTCCTTCCTTCCACGCATTCATACATATTTCAGTCAAGGCACTTCTTCTACCGCAACTTCCAATGCCTTAGTGTGAGTATAGTTTTATATAATATACGAGTACGAGTATGCACTTTGCTCAACTCTGGTGTTTTGCACTTAACCTGATGGTTGTAACTCGCCTTTTTTTTTTTTTTTTTTTTTTTTTTTTTTGTGTGAATTGTTGTTAGATATTTTTCCTCTGTTCCATCTTTTGGGCGCATTATGAACGTTGATGTTTGTTGTTGGTTTTGTAACTGTTGATGATGATTACGTTGGCTATTTGTGATACCCAATGCAAATACTCGTCCACACAAAAATATCATACAACACAAATTATGTCTATAAGATATTGGCTTAATGTTCCATGGAGAGCAACGTTCACCGATGGTGAGCGGAAGTGAAGACCAGAACGGAAGTGAAGACCAACATCGTGTCATACGTAAAAGTTCTGAAAATAAATCGTATCAATTTACTTGAATCTGATAGCGAAAGTGCTAAAATGAACTATTTTTTGTGTGGCCTTCAAAGTAGTGAAAAGCGTAAGGGCAAACTAGCAGACGACCTGGGGCGAAGTTTGTAAGACAGAAAATGTGTTTAGGTCATGTTTTTCATACAAAAAAAGAAAATCATACTTACATATCTACAAGTACTTACATGGAAGCAGCACAAGGCGAACAAGTGCAGCAACTGATATTAACTGATGTAACTCACTGATAATTTAACCGCATTTGCGTTTAAATTGAAAACGTTCAAAATTTCTGTTTGACAACGAGCGAAGATAAATTTCCGTAGTTAAATATTAATTTACTGGCAACGAAAATGATGAGGTTCCTACAGCGATTTCCAATATTACAAGTTGGACCGTACATTTGTACTTGGGTTTTTGGTCATGCTTCTCCTCCAATTCATGGCCGATGTCTTGCCATGTTACTTATTTAACATGTAGATCACCTATAAATAGCTCGGGTACCATCCTTGCCGAGCACTCTGAGAAATTTCATTGTGAAAACTACATTAAGTATTAGTTTTACGTAGCTAGTTGTAACAGTATCGCCAACATAAACACCATTCACAAATTCAGCGGTCTTATCAATCACCATCAACACTGTTAACCCTTTACCGCATGTGATCCCAAATCCGGTATTGCAGTTTGATTCCTTTATTCCCAAATTAAGTATAAAAAATCAGTTCAAACTATTTTAATCCATAAAAAATATATTTAGCAATAATAAAAGGGAAAAAAGGTCTATTATTTTATTATATAAAAAGTAGAATTAAATTGCGAGTGATTCAATATTTTTATGTAGTCGACATACCCATCTCTCTCGATGGATAAGAACTTTTTCCCTTTTCAACTGTTTTCTACATTGGATTCCCATTTAATTTTCTTTAAATCTAGCCGATCTCCGAAGAAATCTGAGTAGATCTTGTGGTGCAAGGAGCCAAGATGGTCGCTTCTTAACCCATCAATGCCAAATACCTCAAACCTGATTCGAGCGAAGGCGTGGCAGACACACAGGAAGTGGTCCGCCGTCTCATCCTCCTCTTCACAAGCTGGTCAGAGTACACTGTCTGAGATGCCCAACCTTTCCATGTGATTCGCCCACAGAAAGTGGCCCGTCATCAGTCCAACCAGCCGTGTGCACTCCCCTCTGCTTAATGACAGAAGGGTTTGCGACAGTCGATCGGACATGACAGGTAACATCAGTTTAGTCCATCTGCAGCCTCTCTCAGCCTGCCAAGCTAGCTTGTAGGTGGTTTTCTACATACTTTTGTTAAAGATATCGAGGGGACCCTCTTTCAGAAAGAGCTAGCTCTGGGCGCCTTCCTCGACATTACAGAGACATTTGATAATGTCCTCCCGGAGGCAATAGTCTGATTTCTGGATAAAATAGGAGTCTGTACCGACCTTATTGAGTTTATACATGAATTGCTGAGGGACAGAATGGTCACAGCAGAGCGGGCACGTGAGCAGAGGTACTCCGTAAGTTGGTCTTTTCACGCCACAACTCTGGGTTGTTGCGCTTAACGACTTACTAGTGGAACTAGAGAGGAAAGGCTGCAAGGTGATTGCTTACACGGATGACGTGGCACTTATTGTCAGAGGAAAGTTTTTAGATACTCTGATAGAACTCATGCAGGATTCTCTGAGTGTAGTTGTGCAATGGACCACAAACTGCGGTCTCTCGATAAATCCTCTGAAGACGGAGCTCGTCTTATTTACGCGGAAATATAAAATACTTAGAGTCTCTCTACCCTCAATAGCGGGCGCTCCGTTGGTGCTCTCTGACAGGAACTTATCTTTGACAGAGGGCTAACGTGAAATCTCAACATTGAGCAGAGAGTTAGGAAGGCGACAGTCACCTTGTACACTTGTGGAGCTGCTATCGGCAAAAGAAGGAGCCTCCCACCTAAAGTTACGTTTTGGTTTTATAACAAAAATATAAGACAAATTTTATTGTATGGAGTCCTTGTCTGGTGAAACTCATTGGAAAGGATGGCATCAGTAAAGAAGCTGAGGACGGTCTAAAGGTTTGCCCTCATTTGAATCAGTGGAGCGCTTCGGACCACTTCTACTCTAGCGTTCAACACTAAGCTGAATGTGGCACAAGCGGATATTGCAGGAAAAACTGCCACTGCACGCGCCACAATCAGACGGAGGTACTCGTGCCATAAGTTAGACTTAAGCTACGGACACTCTAGTATTCTTAAAAACTTTGAGTTCATCCCTGTGGTGGTGGTTCATTGTACGCCCACAATAGGTTCGCGCGGAACTTTTTCGTTTCATGTTCCTTCAAGCGAAGAATTGGTGGGGTGCAACATTTGCAGGGCATGGTAAATATGTTAACGGATGGCTCGAAGTTGGTTGGGAGAGTTGGTGGAGGAGTATTGTGCGAGGAGCTCCCCGTCAAGCTCAAATTTAGGCTTCCGCACCGCTGTATTGTTTTCCAAACGGAAGTAGCCGCAATTAAGGAAGCAATGGATTGGTTTCAAACTTCAGTAATCACTGTAAGGGATGTAATTATCCACTCCGACAGCCACGCTTTGTTTGTGCGTTCGGCATAAGTTGGGGAATACTTGACTTCTCGCTCGATTGCATTCGAATATTTCGAGAATAGGAGGGAAACTGCTGGACTGATGAGCTGACCATAGAGGGGACCCTTGAGATGATCGCAAAATGAGAGGATTGGCACCTGTGGCCTGCGAGCGCTGGGCGAGTCGCGAGATTTTTCTACCCACGGGTAGACTGAGGGAACTTCTAAGTTTAGCAAAGCCGCAGCTCTCGAATGCGGTATGCAGCATTCGGTGAAGCTTGGGATTGCTTCAAGTCCTTTCCGCAGAAACTGTCTGGAAAATGGGGTGGAATTATCTCAGCACATTTTTCTCAGCTACTCTGCCCTCATCGGACAAAGAGTAAGACATCTGGGCTCTCACTTTTTCGCTAAACCTGCGGATATTGAGGGTTTAAATATCACACATCCAGTAGCCATCAACTTTTTTGCAATATTATTGTACTATATTCTTTGGGGCAAATCAGTTTGAAAAAAAGTAGGTATTTGGAAGAGACCAAGAGATACCTCAGGCTGTCCTCGATTAATTTAAAGTACACTGTGAATGAATGTAAGACTTCCAATAACACTTGGTTTTCTATATAAAAATTATGTTTTATTCAGAAGATGTTGAACTTGTGAACTTTGAGTTTTTTCAACAACTGACGAACTCTCCAGTTATATGCAGCCGATGCTTATAGTTAAACAGTTTTCTTGGCAGAAATACACTCGGAAATTTTCCTATGCTTAGAGCAAAGTGTGAAGGTTGAATTCTTAGGCCTCATGAGTGCCCTCTTTGTGGCGATTGCTCCAAGAATCTTATTATACAGTACTGCGATCAATTTCGGGCTTTGTGCACTTATCGAATATTGCTTTAATAAGTGAAAGTCGCGAAATTCGTGTACTTATATGAATGTGTGACTACGCCAAGCCGCAAGAGACATTGAACTTTATATCCGTTGGTAAACCAAGTAAAAC
Source organism: Anastrepha ludens (assembly GCF_028408465.1). Taxonomy (NCBI): domain Eukaryota; kingdom Metazoa; phylum Arthropoda; class Insecta; order Diptera; family Tephritidae; genus Anastrepha; species Anastrepha ludens. The sequence continues at coordinate 17,398,801 of NC_071500.1, forward strand.
TATGCACATACGCGTATGTATGTATGCACTCAGCTACTGACTTAAATATACTGACCACAAGAGGATGTGCTTTGGTGAAGCGGTACGTGAGTGAAGAAAGTTTTGCAACTTAATTAAATTTCGCAAAGTGAATAATGGACGATTATTGTGGTGGGGGCAGCTAGTCTCACCAGCCAGCTATTGTGTGCAAGTGGCTGAGTGATAACGGCATATATTAATTCAAGGCATTCGCTCGCAACCTTGGAAGAATGCCAATCGTTTGAAATGCCTTGTGAATGGTTTGTGAATGGCAGCAGCGGATGTCACACGAAAGTAAATGTTGCTCATACCGCAGGGCGGGTTGACATATTAGAAGTTTTCGCCACTGTTCTAAAAAGTGCTATTTATACCGTTGAGTCAGGTCGACTGTGTGTAAATTTTATGCTATAGTTTGCCAATGGCTCATGACTAAAGCTGCTACTTTGCTTGTGTTTAAAAAGCTTTATTTAAATGAATTTAATTTATTTCTCTTAGCCTTTCGGTGAAAATTTTATTTTTAATTAGCTTACGAATTACTGTGCTTTGAGTGGCAAATTAATGCGCTGAAGTGGTAACAGGGAAGTTTTGAATTGGTAAATATTAAATAAATAAGCAGATAGTGTAAAGGGCTTTTACAAGTGACGCCTACATGACAGTAGTGAATAATACCTAGGCGGTAACTTTTTTATGGTTGGTCACCCTTCAAAATTAATTGTCAAGTAGACAAATGCTCAATTTTTCAGGATAGAATAATGCGTTAAAATGATTGCAGTTTATTATGAAAATTCTTGATCGGTAAGAACAACAAATTGCAAAATACGTGATTCTTTTTTGTGGAAATAACCGTCCGAATTAGTAGAAAATTCAAGGGTTGGCGAACAAATTTGAAGTAACTGGTTCTGCCAAGGATAAAAAAAGGAGCGGCAGACCAAAAACTGGACGTTCTGTTGAGAATTTCGCTGCCTCTGCTGTAGCGCAAAGTGTTGCTGAACAACCTTAACAATCGTTAAGTAGACGTTCCCAACAATTAGGCATTCATGAATCCACTGTTTGACGGACTTCACCAGTGGACATTTAAATTCTCTCATTTTTTACATGCAATTTTTGAGAGCCGTATTACGAATAAAAATTGTGAAACCTGAAGGAATCTAAGTCTTTGTTTGTTTCATTTTAAATCAAAACCTATGCGCATCCTTTGGAAAACCCTTTATTAGAGTTTTAAATTTGAACATAAACTCATAATAAGACTGGCATGTCCAACTCTAAGGCAGAGAATCCTTGAAGCGATTGTTGCCATGTTTTATCATGGAGGAGCGTGAATACCACAGATACCTTCATGGAAGAAATCATTTTTTTTTTTTTTTAAGAAATCTTCGGAGTTGCCACCTTACCTATCGGTGTTCAATAACATTTTACGGAAGGTAATAGTCACATATCCCTGTCAATCAATCATTCTACATCTTGGTATTAGCCCACTATTGTTGTACACTGCCACTCCTGATGTAGTCTGTTGTGCTTGGCCGCTAACCCATAACTCAGGGCTTCCTCAGCCTTTTTTTCGTAATGTATCCTCAGTCACATCACCTAGAAGAGTGAGTATTCGTTCTGTGAGAGCTACTCACTCGTCGAGGATGTGTTCTATTGTTACATCACTGAACTCGCAAAAAACCGCAGGCGTTGTTTTTATTAAAATGAAATTTTTTATTCAAAAAAAATTTTTTTTCTAATAGCGCTCGCCCTTCGACAGGCTGTGGCAAACACCCGCGTTTATATCTGCCATGAAAATCTCTTCATACCTTAGGGGGAGCTTGTAATCCCTACAGGCCTACAGGGCGCGCCCCAGAAGGTGGATAGGAGATCCCTCCCTAGTATAACTAAGTGGATAGAGGAACATGAAAGACCCCTCGCAGACCATTAACTCGATTAGACAAGATCGTAAGAAAACCCTACTAGTCTTCAAAGCTCCGGAGAGTCTGAGAAATGCCTTCGATGGGAAATTCGTAGACCATATCTCTAGCTGCCGAACTCGGACATTTACAGAGAAGGTGCTCAACAGTCTCCTTGTCTGAAAAGGTCCTCCTCCAGTCTGAAAGATCCTCACAGCTCCTGCAATGGGGGGTTAAAAGGTAACCCTAGCTTTTTCGCATGTGTGCCCATCGCCCAGTGACTGGTAAACACAGCTACGAGTTTGAAAAATTGAATGGCGAGGGGTCCAAAGGACTTTATGAGTCCTCCGTATATTGTACTGGGGCCAAACCGCGGTTTTTGAAATAGCACACGATGAAATGGAGCTCCATCTTTTCTGCGCTTTCCTCAGAAATAAGTTATGCAATTCTCCTTTAACAACTGTCAGGAAGATGTCAATGCTCAAGTAGGAGGTCTCTGATGTCTATTCAGTCACCTTCCTGGTAAGCTCTTTAGCAATTTCATTTCCCTCTATGTGCCTATGTCCTGGAACCCAGATCAAAGAAATGTTACCTACACACCCAAGAGATATGATCTCCTCTTTATAGGAGTTTACCAATTTCGTTCTGCACCATGGCGTCGTCAGTGCCTTGATCGCGGCTTGACTATCGGAGGAAATGTTAATATCTCTTTCGATCCCACGTTCCCTACGCATTTTGCATGCCCGTAGGATCGCAAAGACTTCTGCTTGAAAAACACTAGCAATGTTCGGCAGTTTAAGGGAGATAGATAAATTTGCTGATTTAGAGAAAACCCCTGCTCCGACTTCCGATTCCATCTTGGTGCCGTCAGTGAAGACAGAGTTGCAAGCTTCGGTGCAGATTTTCCCCTCCATCCAATCCTGCTTATTTGGAAAGATTGCTTTAGCACGACCCTCGAACTCTAGTTTGCGTTTAGAGAGATCTGTTCGAAGTTCGGAGAAATACGGTGTTAACTGCCCAAACATGCTACCATGTCCCTTGAGAGATTGCTTCCAGAGGCCAATCTCCTTTAACCTGATTGCACTTTGAGCTGCGATGGAAATAACGAAAAAGTCGATGGGAAGTAAGTGCGAAAGGACATTAAGGTAAATAATTATAAATATTTCAATGGCGGCATTTTTCCACAAGCAGAAACAAACTGCTTACGTTAGTTATTTTTGGCGCGTTTTTTCTGTCGCTTATCAGCTGTTCATCATCTCATGAAGTGTGAAAGCTGCTCATGGCTGCTCGAAACAAGCTCATGGACGTGCTCTCACTCCAAACGAAAGAGTTTTGCATATATCACCAACACAATCTCACATTTTCCCTAAACGAATAAACAAATTCATACCGTCTGCTATGTCAGCCCGTCAGCTGATTGTGTCAAATTCGGTGAGAGCCCCACATCTACCAAATTTTATTCAATACCAGACAATCATCATTTGCTAGTCTCGGCTACCCAGATTTACTACACAAATATTTTCTTCAGGAATATTTAGAAATCTAACTCTAAAATACCTAACGTAATACTATATAAACTACCTGATTTTATTTTCTTTCTTCCTCCAGCTCGTAATACTTTAATTTCACCTACAGTCAGTGATTTGCACACCTTTTTACTGTTTATATGTTGCCCTCTTCTAGCACTCCCCGTGTCACATTTCCGTTAATATTTTTTGTATTTGTTGTGTGAATAAACAACATTCCTAACATTCAGCAAAAAAATATTCTATGCGCCACTTCCGCAAAATAAAAGAAATTAATAAATGCATCAATGAAACAAAAGTGTTGTCAAAATAAAGATATACACACCTGGAACTGTATTTTGTATATTTTTTGTGTGCTTGGACGAACGAATAGTTGGTGCGAGAAACTAAAAACAAAAATAAACTGGAGATTTTACATAGACAACAACGAAGCAACCATTTCCGATAAAATATTGCACTAAAATGTTGAACAATGACCCTGTCAAACCGGCGTCACCCGCCACTCGCCACTAGCCAGTCGCACGTTGCACAGCGCTTGCTCACTAACGACTCTTATCTACAAACACCCGTTAAAACAATGAACTATCCCTGGCCATATGCTGCCTGCCTGCCTGCCTGGCTGCTATATAAATGGCACCGTCATTTTGTATCGTGCACGTCCGACTGCCACCTAACAACTGTTCATGCCACTGGTGATCCATTCTGCAACTAATTCCTTCACCCACATCTCTTTTCTGCCACAACAGCTGCTACGCGTATACAACCATATGTATGGCTTCGCTGGAATTGTGGATTTATATTTTGAACTTAAAAAAAAAGCTGTGTAATATTGCGTGTGTGAATGTATGAAATTTTCCCTCACTCCTAAAATATTTTTTTATTGGGTTTTTATTTCGAGAACGGTTGAATTTTCCGTTCCTCCATGAGGGATGTGTGTTGCATTGACACCAAATGGTATTGCCATCGATGCCGAAAAGAATCTAACTACATCTTTGAAATAATTTCTTATACTTTTTAAGTTGTGCTTATCAACCCAGTAAACAATAAGTCGTTGTTGAACTTTTTATAAATTATTTTCCTTGAGCAATGGATCAGGTTTGTGTGATCTAAGTAATTCGAAATGGAAGGAAATTTTTGCTGAAATTACATAACTGTAATAGAAAATTGAATTCGCAAAGAGAATAAATAGGCTTGCATGACTATGAAGCTTTGGTCGATCGTCGACCAGTTGGCTCTAAAGCCTGCTTGGTAATCTTCTAGAATTTCTTCATCAACCTTAAATACAAGGTGGCGCAAAAGTAACCTTACGATGTTTTTTGGCTGTTATTTAAAAAAAAAATTAAAAACTTTGATTCTTATTGTGGATTGTTTTTATTTGGTCTTTTAATTTTTTTTACATCAATTCGAGAATATGATGTCTTGTAAATGGCCGCCGCCACAGTTGATTGCCATTTGAGCCCTTTTTATGGCATTTTCTATCACTTTGGCCAAAACTTCCGGCGATAGGTCCTCACATTCTTGACGGATGTTGTCTTTAAGAGCTGCAAGAGTCTGAGGCTTGCTGACATAAACCGCGACTTCAAAAAGCCCCACAAAAAGAAGTCTGGAGCGGTCAAATCAGGCGATCTTGCTGGCCAGTGCAAATCGCCAAAACGGGAGATTAGGCGCCCGGGAAATGCATCCTTCAGCATATCGGTTGTGGCACGTGCAGTGTGTGCCGTTGCACCGTCCTGTTGGAACCACATATTTTCCAATCCCAATTCATCAAGTTGCGGCAAAAAGAACTCGTTGATCATTGCTCTGTAGCGCTCACCATTCACAGTAACCGTTTGGCCTGCGACTTCTTCGAATAAAAAGGGTCCGATAACTCCTCCAGCGAAAACATCACACCATACAGTGACTTTGAGCGGGTGTAATGGCTCTTCGTGGATTACACGCGGATTTTCAGTGCCCCAGAAGAGTAAATTTTGCTTATTTACGTACCCGCTAAGATGGAATGGGCCTCACCATTTTTTTTGGATGAAAAATAATCTTCCTCTTGATGGTGATTAAGGATGGCTTGAGCGGATGTTAGACGCGATTGGAGGTCAGCAGCTAACAGCTGATGCACCGTCTGGACTTTGTACGGAAATATCTTTAAATCTTGTACCAAAATTCGCTGAAAAGACCGTCGACTGATATCCATTTGCGTGGCACTTCGTCTGGTCGATGTCGACGGCGCTTCCATGACATCTCCGGCTACAGCAGCAATATTCTCTGCAGAATGGCTACTCCGGGGACTGCCACGTCTGGTAGCCTCTCGTGTTGTGCCAGTCTCTTCGGCTAAACATCGCAGTGTTTCACCAGTAGGCATTGGACGGCGAGGAAATCTGCGACGAAATTCACGTTGTGCCAAAGACACCGACCGAATATTGGTCAAATAAATAATCAGCAATATTCCCCGTTCTGGAGCAGTGTAGCGTAACATTGTTTATTAACGTGTATTTCGCATGTGTTTACTACAGAATTATCAAAACAGAACTGACATTAGGGGCCAATCGCAAAATTTATAGCATTTTCTGATAGGAGGATTACTTTAGCACCACCTGTTATAATACATTTGTGAAGGCCTTGCACCCTGAGTTCTGTAGCGATATGCCTTTGTAATTTCGACAGTTTACTTTATCGCCTTTTTTATGTATCAATAACAAATAATGCTTGTCAACCATCCTGTAGGTAAGGTTTTGGTTTCCCATATTTTTATTTTTAGGTTGTGCTGATGTTTGGCCAAATCTACTACTGTGGGCAAAAAGTAAGGTGAATTTGGTTTTTGGTTGTAAAATGAAAAATCTTTATTTATTCTGGTAAATCAATTTCATCCCCTTCAAAATAGTCCCCTCTCGAAGAAATACACTTATGCCAGCGATTTTGCCAATCCCCGAAACATGCCAAATAGTCCATTAGCGGTATAGCCATCAGCACCTTCTTCGATTCAGCTTTTATCTCCTCAATCGACTCGAAGCGCGTTCCCCGGAGTGGTCTCTTGAGTTTTGGGAATAGCCAGAAGTCACACGGAGCCAAATCAGGCGAATACGGTGGTTGCTGAACGATATGCGTGGAATTTTTGGCAAAATGGTCACGAAGAACGAGTGCAGTGTGAGACGATGCATTAATGTGATGCAAAAACCAAGAGTTGTTGGCCCATAATTCTGGTCTTTTTAGTCGAATTGCTTCACGTAAACGACGCATAACGCTCAAATAATATTCTTTATTAACAGTTTGGCCAGGTGGAAGGAATTCATAGTGCACCACACCACGAAAATCGAATAAAACTGTCATCATGACCTCTATTTTTGAACGACTTTGACGTGCTCTTTTCGGTCTGGCCTCGCCTTTAGCACGATATTCGCTTGATTGGTCGGTTGTTTCAGGGTCGTAAGCATAAATCCAAGTCTCATCTCCCGTAATGATGCATTTGAGCTTGTCCTGACAGTCTGAAAGCATTGTTTCACACACATCAACGCGACGACTTTTTTCCAAGAAATTGAGAGTTTTCGGTACCAAACGAGATTTAACTTTTCGTAGGCCCAAATGGTCTTTCAAAATGGTTTTCACAGATCCTTCTGATATTCCAATTATATCAGTAAGGTCTTTAACAGTCAACCGACGATTTTTGAGCACTAACTCCTTCACTTTATTGACGTGTTGGTCATCTGTTGACGTCGATGGTCGTCCGGAGCGCTCCAAGTCATCAACACGTTCTCGACCCTTCTTGAAGTCTTTGTACCACTTATAAACATTTTTCTGCGACATGGTAGAATCACCAAATGCCTTCTGCAACATGCTAAACGTTTCCGCAGCCGAAATTTCATTCCGCAAACAAAATTTGATGGCACTTCTCTGCTCAATCAAATCAGACATTGTAAAAATCGAAAAATGCACTCTTGGTCGTTTGGTAAACACAAGCGTAAATATATTACTGATAATCACATTCACATGAAAATTGGCCTAGGTGTTATAAACAGTGCTGCCAACTCATGAAAAAAATAACTAGAGCGAAATTTTAATCCCGTGAAGTTTGACAAATAAATCCACCGTACTTTTTGCCCACAGAGTATTCCACCATATTTTAGTAATTCTGCTGGTACTCTATCATCGCTACTACTTTTATAATTTTCTGTTTGTTTATGGCGGCTTTTATTTCCTCAAAATTGAGGCTGCTTACATTCACCTCAGCGGGCTGCAAGACTAGTGTTTCTCCTTCTTATCTTGGTTCTTATTCTTGTACCATAGTGAATGCGCTCCCGACAAGTTTTTACCTGCCACTCTAATAGGATTGATTGGAAAAGTTTTGAATAAAACAACTGTGGAACTTATTTTATTATAAGTACTTGGCGGTGAGAGTTTTATTGAAATTTTCCTTCCAAAGATGAATAATTTGCAGTTGATCACTAAGTGTTTCTCCACTTTTTTTTTTTGACAACATTCGTGCGTGGGTAACAGGATTTAGATTGTTGTTTTATGGCTTGATACATTTTTCTTATATTTTTATTTTTAAAATCAATTTCGGTTTGCTCTATTAATCTTCTCAAGAAGTCTTTTTTCGTTCTCTTAATAAAATGTTTCGCTTCTTTCTTTTTTCTTGGTACTCAAGTAAGTTTTGTCTAGTGCCTCTTTCTATACATTTCTTTCTTGCCTCTTTCTTCCGTTCATTAGCAATTCTACCTTCGTAGTAATACCACTCTTTTTGCTCTGTTTGTTTGTCGCCTATATTTTGTTTTGCAGCTCATTTAATACTATCTCTTATCGTGTGCTAGACTTGTTCGACTTCTGTTGCACCATGCGTCCTGTGAGCCTATTATATATTGCACTTTTGAATCTAATTCGAGTTTCTTTATTTTCAATTATTTGCTTATCAATTCAATTATTCCACTTATGCATTTTGGTATTGCTTGTGTCTATGACCACTATCAGAGTCAGAGCATGCTCCCCTTTGTGATCTTACATCTATAAGCGAAGTGGCGTGTCTCTTGTCCACTTAAATATGGTAAATTTGGTTTGCTCTTCATTGGCCGGGGATTTTCCATATTTGTCGGTATATTCGCTTATGGTCAAATGCTGTTATTCGACGCTGCAAAGCTGCACAGTCGTACATCGTTGCCGTTTTGTATTTCATGGAGAGAGAATTTTCCTTCAACACCTTTGTTAATGTTTTGCTGTTTTCCAACTTTTGCATTGTAGTCACCTGCTATTAGGATCATTAGATCATCCTTGCTTATTCTACTTGGTAGTTGCTCTAGTGTGTCATAAAATTCCTTCTCTATGTTGTCTTCACTGTCTTCGGTGGGGGCATATACTTATTATGGATGATTTTAGGAATAGGAATTTGCCCTTCAACCTCATATAACAGAGTCGTTCATTAACTGGTAAAAACTTTATTAAGCTTATTCTTGTTTTGTGTTCAATATAAAAACCAAACACCCATTTGGCCTTGAGTCTACTGGAGCTCAGACTCAGTATTGATGAAATGGCTAGACAGGAGACCTGCGAGGTAGTTTCACCGCGAAATGAGAGGATTGATATTTCTTAAACTACCTTAAAAACTACCTGTGGTCTACTTCTGGAAGTGTAGGTTTCACGTCAACTCAGCGAGCGCTGGTCAGGTACACAAACTTATAAAGTTGTGAAAACCTGTTGGCCACGTGTGGATCGGAGGGATCTTCTAAGGAGAACAAAGTCTCAGCTCTCGAATTTAGTAGGTGGCCTTAAAGGACACTGTTTGCGCAGTATGTATGGTGTGAGACTCGGCACCACTTCAAGTCCTTTTTGTGTCAATTGTATCGAATGTGAGTAGACAGTTCTCATACGAGGCTTTGTTTTCGTTTTTAGTTTTCATTAAGGATTATTTTTACATAGCGAATCACAGAACCAGATAACCTGGGTTTCTTCGCCTTCTCATATTAGCTCGCACTCAAACGGATGTTGAAAAGCTTCCCAGAGGATACATGGGCGAAGCTCGGAAGTTGTAAGCTGCTTCGGCCATATGCAGAGGAATCGTCCACGCTATTACCAAGTGAATGGCGATTATGGATTTTTCCCACTTGCCTTGAGTTCTACATATGGAGCTATCCTCCAAAACTAAAACTTTATAAATCTCTCATTATGCCCGTGCTGTTGTATGGCGCAGAAGTTTGGACGATGGCAATATCCGACGAGGCGTCACTTGGAGTGTTTGAGAGAAAGATTCTACGGAAGATTTTTAGACCTTTGCACGTTGGGGACGGCGCGTATCGCAGGCAATGGAACGATGAACTGTATGCGCTTTACGACGACATAAACATAGCGCAGCGAATAATGCTCCAGCGACTACGTTGGATGGATCATGTCATCCAAAAGAGACCGAAAAACTGCGGACCTGAAAATATTCGATGCGGTCTCAGCTGATAGTCGCAGAAGAAAAGGAAGGCCTCTTCTGCGTTGGAAAGAGCAGGTGGAAAAAAAACTTAGCTTCACTTCATTGATCCATCTAGTGCCGGTAAGCATGAGAATGGAGGAGTCGTGGGACCAAAAGTGAGTGAATATTGCTTTCAAAACTCTATTGCCACTCGATATAGTTCGAGTTATAGAAATTTCGAGTTTTCGAAGTTCGAGTTATGGAAGCTTGACTGTATATTTACATACATACATAAATAGTGCCAGCTTATGTAGTTAAGAATTAGAGCCACAACGAAAATTGATGAGAATCGAACTGAAACCCCATTTCGAATTCATGCCAACTACCTCGCACGTGACCAAATTAATTAACTTAGACAAATATTTATCAAATTTCGATTTGAATTTAGCTTAAACTTAACTCACTGGAAATTAAACTTTAGTGAAACCTAACTTTAGTGATTTTGGTTTAGTGGGAAACAATTTTGGTGTGACTTTCACTTGATAAATACACTGATAAATCTAAAGCAACATATTGAGACAGTTGGTAATACTCGTACGAATGATAAATTACTTCACTGCAGTATTTGTTTATTATGGCGGAAACCAAAAGGATTGCATGTGGTGTGGAAGAATAACAACAATCCATTATTAATACCCGCAGCTTTGCCACACTTTTTAAGCTTTCATTTTATACCCATCCCACCCTAGCACTAAGGTATTACAACTCTCTCATGCAACGGGTGGAGCTTCCTGGAACCGCGATAGACTTAGATGTGTGGAATTCGATTGATGCAACGAGCTGAAATAGCAGTGCTCATCTGTCCGTTCGCCCGTCTGTGGATTGGATAAGTCGAGCGAGAAATAAGGATCTAAGCGAAACTGGGCACAAAAGTTGCAGATTTTGGTACAGAGATTAGCGGCATTGGAAACGGGAAAACTCCAGACTAATAGCGAATAGCAGAGGAGCTTTTCCATGGCAGAAATACACTCGGTGGTTTGCCATTGACTGCAGAGAGGCGCCCGCTTTAGAAAAAACTTTCTATCATTTTTGTGTTCCATGGACGCAGATTTGAACCGATGCACTTCCGAATGGTAGTTTCGCAGCAACCCTTTCAGCTTCGATGGCGGCCTTGCTCGTATTCTACTCGTTCTAAAATCCATACAGAACAATCTCCTTGCTATTTCTGACCTTTAAGACTCTTCTTTTCTTCTGACGGTTTACTTTTTAAGAATAAGTGCTAACTCGAATATTTGTCAAACCCTTTTTCTGTATTTTTTTCCAATCTTTTGAGTAAGCAACGAGGTCCTTGAAGTAAACACTTTGACATCTAATCCAAAGCTGTAGTTAGAGCAATGGTCCAATGGAACTCTACTTGGTCGAATCGTTTTTCTCGCTACGATGCACAGTTATTGTCTGTAGGGGTTTGATGCTGATGATCCATGCATTTTCAAAACAAGAAATCTTCAAAGAAAAGCAAGTACCGTACGCACCCGATTCTTGCACGTAGTCGATATTTGCGACACATTTTTATTTCCATTGTGTACTCAGTACTTGCACCATTAGACAATGTTTACCTCGTTACTTGCAACATTGTATGTTGTGTCTTTCTCCTTTGCTCTTTTTACGTTGTATTTTTAGAAATAAAGCCCGAGAAAGTACCGTCGATGTCATTATGGTAAAGACATTTTTCGAATTGATTCCGCTGAATGGATTTAAGGGAGTTTTTTAACTTTGGCATGGTGTGGTCCCATAATGGCTAAGATAAAATTTACGCCAAACACTTACCAATTGTAAGTGATACGCTGAAGGATAAAACCAAGTTGTTACAAGCCAAAATTCAGGAAAAGTCAGTTGGCTTACAAACTTTTAAAGAGAGGCAGAGAAGAATTATCAAATAAGAGTGACTCCATTAACCAATTTTTGGACAAATTAAAAAGAAACAATTGTGGATTTAAGTTTGGAAGAAGAGTAGATATACAATGCCGATGAGTCTGCCTTATTTTGGAGGCTCTTACCCGACTTAACACTCCTATGCGCTCAAAAGAAATCTCGGCTGCGAGGCAGAAGATCAGTAAGGAGAGAATTACGTTCCTTGCTTGTAAAAAAGTTACTGAAGATCATAAAGTAAAAATATCGATTACTGGGAAATCGGCGAATCCGCGTTTATTGAAAACTTTTACTAATATGGCTGTTGCCTACAAAGGAAATAAAAGTGCTTGAATGTCCTTAGCTTTATTTGAAGAATGGCTACACAGAACATTTTTTCCAGAGGTATGTGCATTTTTGAAGTCCGGTTTTCATTACGTGCAAGAACCGAGTTTTACTGTAAATAGGTATTTTAACCGCGTAGTCGATACCCAGCTGAGTGCTTGCATGACGAACTCGAGTACCAAGAACTCAGACATACATTCAGGGTCCGGCACTCGAATTGTAACCTATTAAAACGGCCATAAATTAGTTTGGAAAATTCCAAATTTCAGCGCTTCTAAGCTCGCAACAGAAGCCGCCCAATACCTTAATATTAACTCCGCCCCCCAAAAGTATACTTATAGTGATGCGGGTGAATAATTATAATGGAAAAGTTACACGAAAAAACCACTCATCAACAAGGTTAACTGGGGTTGTATGTCCGCTGCTGGTATTGGAAATTTGTGCTTCATTAAAGACCATATGGACCACAAACAATACCTAACAATTATGAAAGAAAATTTGCTCCAGAGTGCTGAAAATTTGGGAATTAAGGACAATTTCCAGCACTATCAAGACAACGATGCATAAGGCATCTGATGTTCGTCTATGGCTTATGTGCAACTGTCCTAAACTACTTAAAACACCTCCACACTCTTTAGGCATCAACGTAATTGAACTTCTGAGGGCTCATTTGGAAAACCAACAGAAAAAGTATCTTATTAGAAACAAGAAAGATAAAGAAGAGTTGGGGGAAATAGATCCCTTAATATGCAAGAAGCTTCTCGAATCCATGACGAGAATACTGAAAAATAAAGTTTTGTTTTTCTTAAATATTATTTGTCTAACTATATTTTGTTTAAGTGTACGAATTCTGTTTTGTCATCATTTTGTTAAGCTTTTATGTTTTTATTTTGTATGTACGAATGAGTTGAAGTTTGTTTATGTAGGTGCGCAACTAAGTTCTCACAGTTTCTTTGATGAAAATACAACTTTATTCGGAAACAAACGTTTACAAGTGAATCATTGAAAGTATTGCCCACTGCTGGCTATTACTATTTCCCATCTTTCTGGTAGATCTATACCGTCGCGGTAAAACCGTTCATATTTTGAGGCTATCCACGGATCAAGCCATTTGTCGATGTCTTTATATGTACGGAACTGCTGGTCAGCTAGGCCATGTGCCATCGATCGTAACAGGTGACAATCGGAAAGAAAACGTTTTGCGATGACCACTATATCTCTGAACTGGATCCCCTGAATTTAAAAAAACCAAACAGATTTCGTTAAAGTAATGTTAAATCTAGTAACTAATCGAATAAATAAGCAAAATAAATTTTTTTAAGAAAATGGCGGTTTCTCAAAAAAAAACAAAAATTGACCAAAATTTCGGCCTTAAATTGTTTATAAAGAAAATATTTATCGATGAGAAAAAATCTTCGAGACTAGTCGGTTTAGCCCCTTTCGAGTAATATTCGTCACCTACTTTGAAAACACCATTTTGAGAAAAACGTTTTTGAAACGCCTTTACGAATTCGCGTGTAACTTCGAAACCAGAACGCCACCAAAACGGTATTAAATTTTCTGTATGTAATCTTAAATATAAATAACTAGCAAACCCGGCCCCCTTCGCTGGGCACACTAAAATAGAATAGATATGGTTTAGAACAGAAAATATATGATTTTCATATTATTTATTTCTTTATTCTTTATTCAAGCGCTTTGGCATAAACAATATTTTTTGTTTTTCTATTTGTTTTTGAGTAAATATAAAATATAAATTGAAAATCAGGAAAAAAGAAGATTGTTTTTAAATTTCAAATCAACGCATATGAATAAACAATCGTCTTTTTTCCTGATCATCCATGAATTTTTCGTTTCAATTTATATGTTTTATTAAGCATTGGAGCTTTTTTAACCATTATCCATTTATATTTTTCAAAAAAAAACAAACGAAAAAAAATTTTTTTTCCACAAACACATAATTTCATTCGGATTTCACATTAAATTCTCAAATTTCGTAAAAAATTATTCACTGTTCCAAAATCCACTGCAAAAAAATTCACAAACAATTTTTACACGTTGCACTTACGTTTTTTCCTTATGGCATCCAAATCAGAAAGAAATATTGACACATTGTAACTCACACTGTCAATTTGACAGTTCAGTTCCGCCCCAAGCGTTAAAAAAGTAAGCGACATTATGGCTGGCTCAAAAGAACGCTGTACCCGTTGCCACTGCTCCGAATTACAACCAAACTTTACGAAACCCATTTTCAATACTTACTTAACAATGGGCGTAAGTTTGGTTTAATTCGGTGCAAAGACACGGCGGGTCCACGTTTTGGCATATATTTCGAGACCCTAGTCATCAATAGGTATGAAAATTACCCCGTATTAAAGCACTTATCAACAGCTTTCATTTGATATCCATATTGTCAAACACATTCTAGGGTCCACGTTTTGGTCTCTATCTCGAGACCCTAGTCAGAAATACTCTGAACTAAAGCATTCACCAACAGCTTCCATTTGATACCCATATTGTACATACACATCCGAAGGTTACCCGGGTCCACGTTTTGACCTATATCTCGAGACCCCAGTCACGGAGCGGATGGAAATACTCTGAACTAAAGCATTCACCAACAGCTTCCATTTGATACCCATATTGTACACACACATCCGAAGGTTACCCGGGTCCACGTTTTGACCTATATCTCGAGCCCTATTTCCAAAATAAAATATAATCCATGTTACTCGTGGATGATGTAGCTTTCGAATGGTGAAAGAATTTTTAAAATCGGTCCAGTAGTTTTTGAGCCTATTCATTACCACCAAACAAACAAAGTTTTCCTCTTTATAATATTAGTATAGATAAAAAATCGATTTTTTGAAAATTCTAACTATATAACCAATTGAAATATATCACTTTGGTGTCCGACTTCTTTATTCAGCCACTGTATTTACTCGTACACTGAAGAGCAAAACTGTAACAAAATGTAATACTTTCTATTTCAACACATTTTTTTTTAGACATGTTTTAACAAATCAAATATTTTTTTTGCATAACTTTATTGGCATGTATGTACTCTCTCTCTCAAACCGGTTTGGTGTCAATGCAACAACAACACTAGTAGCAAGCAATAATGCAAATAAAGACAAATGTTACAGTTTTGCACTCACTCTTAATTTTCAAATTTTCCGTTATTTTTCTCGTAATTATATATTTGGTGGATTTTTAATCATTATAAACGTGACCGTGAATAAGACAAAATGTTAAATCGGGAAGTACAACGCCAAATAATTGATTTCCTGAAGAAGGGCGAGTCTATAAGAAAAATAGCTAAAAAATTCGAAGTGAGCCACATGGCTGTGCAAAGGCTGCGGAAAAATGTACCAGACGCTGTTCCCAGTAACAAAGGAGGCCGGCCAAGGAAGATAAGCGACCGCGATGCCCGCCATCTGGCAAATTTGGTAACAAGCAGCAAGGCGGTCACTCCCAAAGAAGCACTAAAGATGCTGGATATTGATGCCAGTCAGTGGACAGCCAGGCGCAGCCTGTCAAAACTGGGGCTAAAGGCAGCGGAGAAGAAAACCAAGCCAATGCTGACAAAAAGACATGTGCGGTTGAGGCGGGATTTTGTTGCGGGTCACCAAAGCTGGACAGTTGAATATTGGGATCAGGTACGTCTTTATAAATGGATTATAAAAGACCTTTTTTCATAAAATTTCAAAACGATTGCAGGTTATTTGGTCTGATGAAACCAAAATCAATCGATTTCAGTCAGATGGTCGGGCCTGGTATTGGGTTAAAGACCCAAATGCAGTCCAGCCACATCACATCAAGCAGACAGTAAAACATGGTGGTGGCTCCATTATGGTGTGGGGCTGCATTTCCAAAAATGGTGTGGGTCCTTTAGTACGAATAGACGGTATAATGCGGAAAGAGGAATACCTGGCCATATTGCAACAAAATCTGCCGGGTGTAGTGGAAAGTATGGGTCTTGCTGCTGAAAAAGTAATTTTTCAGCAAGACAATGACCCTAAGCACACCGCACATGTTGTACGAAATTGGATGCAACGCCAAAAATTTCGTAACTTGAAGTGGCCTCCACAATCACCGGACATGAACCCAATCGAAAATTTATGGAGTCATGTAAAATCGAAGCTTGCCGAATATTCAAGTCCGCCCAGTGGAGTTAATGAGCTGTGGGAGCGAACACGCGATGTATGGGATGCTATTCCGACTGACTTTGTCTTGAGGTATACACGAAGTATGCCCAATCGTATCCACGAGCTGAAAAAATCCAAAGGATATTGGACATCTTCTTAATATTTATTTTATTTATTGTAAAAAATAAAAAATGGGTTGAGTGCAAAACTGTAACATTTGTCATTATTTGCATTATTGCTTGCTACTAGTGTTGTTGTTGTTGCATTGACACCAAACCGGTTTGAGAGAGAGAGAGTACATACATGCCAATAAAGTTATGCAAAAAAAATATTTGATTTGTTAAAACATGTCTAAAAAAAAATGTGTTTGAAATAGAAAGTATTACATTTTGTACAGTTTTGCTCTTCAGTGTAGTTACTCTTATCTGAACAGCACATAATGGAAGAATGCTCTGCTATATACAACTGCCACAGCTAAGCGTTGGAATGTTTTTTTTCCTTTTTTTAAATTTGCTTGTTTTGTACGACTATTTAGGTGAGGTCGTATATTAGGACTATGTCCATTTGATGAACACAAATTTGAATATCATTGATTAATCGCACCTCTACGTATTTGAGTATTTATTTCTTTCCGCACACATACGTACAGACATACATACATATATACATATCTTTCTATCGTAAATTTCACAGAGTTTTCGTTAAATAAATATAAAAAATAGAAATGACAATAGACGGCAAACTATCAATGAAGAAAATCAACACATCTTTGATCGAAACAAATACTCGTACACTTACGCATTTTCGCTCAAGGGAACATTTACCAACTGTTCTTTTTATGCTCTCTTTTATTTTTCCTCATTTGTATGCAAACGCTCCGTTCGTATTTCTGCATGCTGTTCTGTCGTTCACAGTGGCTCATATGATTTGGATACAAATCAACTTATTTGCGCAGCATCTGGTCATGATGATGTCTTCTATTGATACATGGAAGAACAGCCAAAGCGAGTTTACATATTTTAACTAAAGAAAACCGAACTTAGATGTGGGCAACACATTCATATGTATCGGGTGTTTTTTAGTTGCATGAGAAGTGTCGACATCGATTACTATGGTTTGACAACTGAGAAAGGGAAACTACAGGGTTGCCCATATTCGACGGACCCGACGGATTTCGATGACTCTTTGGGTCCATTCCAATCGACGAGGCTTGACCGCAGGCAACAATCTTTGCGTCAATTGAATCTTATACGGGAATAAATGCAAATCAATGCGGATAATTCGTTGTAAAGTGTTCCGAGCAATACCCAACTGCTGAGAACGGCGATGTTGGTATTTTTGTTCAGTGAGGTTTGGCAAGTCACCATGTCAATCGCTTATCGCCAGAACAACGCTTCCAAATTGAGGGAATTCACTTTGAAAAGGAATACATCTTTTCGCGAAGCTCAGAGAGCACTGCAGATATCATCGGTCTCTATTTCTTTCGAAGCGAAGGAGAAGCTCCCGTTGCGTGGAATGCTGAGCGCCATCGAGTGATGCGGAGTGAATTTTTGTTGCCAAAACTTAATCAACAAATAGCGCAACTTGCCACACAGCGCGCTTAACAATCGATTTACTGCAATATTCAAGCCGTCATTGACGCCAAACGGCCAGTTTTATTGGAAAAAGTAGTCAAAAGTTGGACTGATCGACTGGACCATACAACTCGTAGCCGCAGCGGGCAAATGACGGATTTTATATTCGAAAAATATATCCCATTAAATTATCTACCAGAGTATAATAAAAAAATGCATTCCAACGATACTTCTGTTTTCCACTGTCATTGTAACTTCTCAAGCTCTTAAACAAACACCCGATACATGCACACATACAAGTGCACACGAATGCGCAATAAACATTGCTATGGATTTTTTCCAGACAGGAAAACGTTCCATATATTTATAAGCAGTACTCTTCTGCTGTTGCCATCGGAGTAGAGAGCGGAACTGCTGCTCTTGGCCGTCAAATGATGTTCTGTTGGACAGAGACAACTCGCAACAACCCTGCAGAGAAAAATACTAGATAGTTCTGAACAAGAATACTAGCAATTAACTTTTCTGCTCGACCAGTTCATCTTCTATCATTTTTCCATATTAGCAGATGGTATTTTTAACATGCGATGTCCTAAGAAATGTGAATTGGCCGGTGATGCATCAACAAAATACCAATTAAAATAACAGTTCGTATTGGCCAAAAAAAAAGCTAAATATAGCTAAATAGCTAAAATATAAAAACTATGCATTTCTTTGCATTTTAATATTTCAAAATACTCTACTTTATACTAAAAATTCATACAGAAATAAGTTTTTCTTACAATTAAATGAAACCTTCTTCTGGTACAGTAATTGGTTAAGAATTCGAAAATTGATGCAAACTTATATTATATTTATAGATATCTATCGCTACGCAACGTGCAATCAGGTTAAAGGAGGTTGGCTTCTGGAGTTAAACTCTCAAGGAGCACGGTTGCATTTTTCTGTACTCAAGACCGTATTTCTCTGAACCTTATAAAGATCTCTGTATAGGCAAATTGGAGTTTGAGCGTAGTGACAAGGATGCTGGTACCTCTGTCTTCAATGACAGTTCCAAGATGGAATCAGGAGTCGGATCAGAAACTTTCTTAAAATCAGTAAATTTATATTGTATTGTATATTATCTTAAAACTACCGAATACTGCTAGTGCTTTTCAGGCAGAAGTCTTTGCGATCAATCAGACCTGCAAAATGCTTAGCGAGGGAGATATTCAAATTTTTGAAGTGAAACTTCTTTAGCGGCGGTCTGATATTTGAGCGAGAATGGAGAGTGAATTGGAAAAAATGTAACGTTTAGAGATTTCGTTACGCGAGAGAGAAAAAAGGATACAACGTAGAGAGAAGGAGAAAGAGAGCTATACATTTTCTATACCTAAGACATAGGCTTCGTTGTAAGACAGAGTATACAGATATATAACATAGAGAGAAAGAGAAGGAGAGCTATACATCATAGTGTTACGCGACAGAGATAAAAAAGTTGCTGGTCATGTTGCAGCGCATAATATCAGTAAAACAGCGGTACCAATCGGACGACGCACATCAACAATCCCGCTTAACAACAACAAAACGATTAACGCTAAACGATCACATTTACCATTAGTTTGTGCTTGTGCGACGACCATTCACAAGTCTCAGGGAAGCAGAATTGTCAGAGCCTACGAGCACATTCCGCAGATTTAACAGACTCTGTCATCCTCAAATCGAGTATAGTACTTTTGTCCAAAACTTGGTTAAACGATAACGAGGATATTAGTATACCAAATTTCAATTGCGTCATCAAATATAAGCGACTAAATGTTAGAGCTGGCGGTGTGGCAATCTACCACAATCAAGATGATAGTAGAAAGCACTTCAAGGCAGTCTCAGACATATTCATCAACAGTCACACCAGTTGGCGATGTTTTCATTGCAGAATGTCAAACGCTGAATGGAAAGACTATTGTCATAGCCACCATCTATATCTCACCGAACCAAAATCTTGATGGCATAGTATATTTCATTCACCGCTCACTACTGGTTTACAGCCACGCAAGTGCAAATGCACTTGGAAGAGGTGAAGACAAAATTCCATTGATTATCGGGTGAGATTTCAACGTAAATTTCGGATCCAATGATTCTTTGCCGTTGATTCAATTTCTTCGAGAAACATTCGGTTTGCAGATAAACAATAACCCTAAAGAATCAACAACAAAATCCGGAACTGCACTAGATGCAATTTCTACACGTTATCTAGAAAATATTGAATCACGTACATATATTTCATATTTCAGCTATCACAAACCATTTATATCAGTATAACCAATTTAACCACCAACAGATGATAACATAATGCATATATAGTTAATAAAATCGAATTTTGGTTACACAAATTTTATACTGTTGTACTTCTTTTGAAATTATCCCTGTCCCTTTCTCTTCCTCTCTCACTCTTTCTCTCTCTCTCTCTCTCTCTCTCTCTTATTCACACACAGAAGTTTCACTTCTACCACGTGTACGATGCTGCACATGATTTTTTATGATAGTCAAACCACGGTCAAGTTGAGTGAAAATCGTTATAAAATCAAATTTATACAAGCTTTCAAAACAATTTTTACTTTATTTCTCTCTTCTTCATTATTAGGCGTACTACATATGTTAAACGAATAACTCATAGGCAATGGACACCAGTTTTTGTTACGGTATCTGCTGCTCTCGGACTAACGAAAACAGCCATATAATCGACAAAGAGATGATGAGTTATGTCTTTATCTTTTCCGTCGGTTTTTCCAGAATTTGGCGTAATGTGGTCGATGGTGGACTTTCCAGGTCCAAGACAACACTGATAAGGTCCAATCAGTGAGCTAGCATATGGTTTTAATCCTTCACACTCGACAGAACCTTATATGAGATGGCGATAAGACTGATCCCCCGCATATAGTCCCGACTAGAAATTTTGGTAAGGCGGTCATTAGGCGCAAATAAGGTAGACCGCATTCCAAATTTGCGCCTCATAAGGCAGCCAAACTAGGCCCAACTCCCGAAAGTAACGCCACACATCTGCCTCATTAGGTGCAGGTTCGAAAAACCTGTCTTTGCCTTGCCTAATGTGGGCCTGGTAAGGTAATAGTGAGGCGTGCCTCAGTAAGGCCTGCCTAATTCGGGCCTAACAGATTCTTCGGCATGCCTCATTGTAATTCTAGTCGGAGTGGGATCGCCTTTCTACAATACAGGACAAAGGACACTGAGGTTCCAATCATTGGGCATGCCAAATTTTTACGCATAAGCTGATGCATGCACTCAATCAGTCCATTGCCGCCGGGCTTGAACTGTTTGCCGGGAATCCATATTCGGCTGATTTATTGTTCTACAGTCGCTGAATAGCGATACCGACCTCGTCATAGCTAGGTGGGGGAATTTCCATCCCATTGCCTTCGACTGGTTGTACCTGGTTCATTACCCTACCGCTAGTATTGGTAGAACTATCACCAGCCAGTAATTTAGAGAAATGTTCCCTCTATATTCTCAGTATCAGCTTCGTCTCTGTAACCAGATTGCCATTTTCATCTTTACAAGAAGATATTCTGGGCTTGTCACCGGCAGACGCTTGATCTTCTGATAACATTTTTTGGCATCATTCTTGGCTCGATACACTTCGGGTACCTCTCGCTCACGTCTTTCTTGCTTGCGTTTTTCTCGTCTGAAAAGACGACTATCTTCTTTCCTATTTCCCCGATAGGTTTCACGCACATCTCGCGTTGCAGCCGTCTGCACAGTTCGTTGGTACGTGGTGTTTTAAGCTACAGCGCTTTGTTAATCTCGGCCAAAATCGCGTAAGCGGTTATCGCGCCAATTAAGAAGAAGAAGAAGCTTCGCGGCACTCCTGGTCGTACCATTGGTTCTTTGGGTGCTTGTAGAAACAAAAAAAAAAAAAGTTAATATAAAAAAAGCTGCTGCTCTCTGCCAATTCGTTTTAAACTGCTGCTCATTCTTAATTTTTTACAATCTTCTTTTAACAATTACCTAATATTTTCCAATAGGTGGCAATTGTGGCCAGTTTGCTGGATAGTGGTCCTTTTAAACAATATTTAACCCGTAATATTCATACCAGTTCATAGCAAGGTGTCTATAATGAAACGATACTAGTTCGCACTAGAACATAACTGAGCATTTATGTTGTTTTAGGAATGACAGAAAATGTTTTTTTTAACGCTCATTCATATAAATTTCTTGATTAATAATGTCCATGATAGTGAACGCTTTGCTCTTCATACCAAAATGTCAGATAGCTTGGCAAATCAAATATTTTTAAGGCACTCATCCAATATTTTCAGCTTAAAAGCACCTGAGACTCCTTTGCTCTTCGTTGCTGTATAAAAATCAGCATCCGAAGCTATTTCTAGTCTGCTTAGAAGTATGTTTCATCGTCCATAACCACCCAGCTAAAATTATAAATATCATAACTGCACTTCCTTTATCACTCTTGTTTTGTTTATCATTGATGCTTTCCATTTCAATTCAACCGGGCTATTCGGGTCATGTTCTTCGATTTCGTTGTAACTCAAATATGGTGCCCTCTGGTCAAAATAATGAGACACGTATTTTTTTGTTCGCCCGAAAAAATTTTTTTCAAGAGTTATCGGCAATTTTTTTTTTCGGCTCAAAATCGATTTTTTTTAAATATATAAGACATTTTTTTTTTTTAAATGCCCATAATTTAGTCAAAAATGAACCGATTCTAATAATTCGGGGTTCAAAATGCTCGTCACTACTTTCAGGAGCGACTTAATGTAGAAACAATTGCAAAAAAGTAGTTGAAAATTTTTTATTTAGCAAAAAAGAAAAAAAATTGAGATTTTTTCGAAATTCAATATTTAAAAAAGTGTATTTTTTTTTCATAACTTTTTCCAAATCAAGAGGACACCTCAAACTTCAATTGAGCTGAATACCCAGTAGCTAAAATGAGTTATTTTTGAGTAATGAATTTTTGAGTAAAAAACCTGTTTCGCACTTTTTGTTTTTTGGAAAATAAAAAATGTTCAACTACTTTTTTGTAATTGTTTCTACATGAAGTCATTCGTGTAAGTAATGAGGATAATTTGAACCCAGAATCATTCAAATCGGTTCATTTTTGACTAAGTTATGAGCATTTAAAAACAAAAAAATTTCTTATATAATGAAAAAAAAAATCGACTTTGAGGCGAAGAACAAAATTGCCGATAAATTTTGAAACAAAATTTTTTCGGGCGAACAAAAAAATACGTGTCTCATTATTTTGACCAGAGAGCAACATATTTGAGTTACATCGAAATCGAAGAACATGACTCGAATAGCCCGGTTGAATTGAAATGGAAAGCATCCATTTCGATTGGGTCCTACAATCTTTTTATATGATCCTAAACCTTCACGTTTGCACACTTCATGGACGTATTCTTTCGATGTATGGACCTGTTCTGTACTATCTCGGAGTGAAAGGTCATCGTTTTTGGAAATAATTACACCACTCTTTGCCGTTTGTTTCCGTCGCAAATCCCTTTTTTCTTCCACTGATAGTCCTTCGTTTCTCCAACAAGGCTTCATTAAACTTTTGTAATACATAAGTTACTGTAATTTTCGTATTTTAATTTAAAGTATTTGCTTTGGCTTTGTTCGACAAAACATCGTTTACTCGCTTTTTGCGCACAATTTCTAGGCCAGCTCACACTTGGCCGAATACATTTTGAAGAATACTTAGAAGTTGTTACACAAAAAGTTAATACGCCAAATTAATAGTGAGATCAGAAACTATGAATATTTATACTTATTTTTAGTTACAGTTAGTTTTACGCCAGTGATGAGTAAACTCAATGGACTAGTTATCTTCGCGTCCATTCTTTAGTACGATTTTCAAGCCCCACCTTCTTAATTAAATCTTTTGCAGAGTTCGACCCTGTCGTAGAGTCTTGCCGATGCGATGTATTGGTGCATTTATAGACAAATATTAAACTTTGTTATTTAGCTGACACGTTACTCAAGCTCAAGGGCCATTTGAAAAGTCCGTACAAAGTCAGAGAAACGGCACTCCAGGCTCGTATCGAGGTTATGTTTAATTAGTATTATCTCTTGGAAGAACACACATCAAGTTTCAGCTAGATCGGCCAATTCCCCTTTGTTTGGTATTCGTTTGAAAGTCGATTGTCCATTTCCAGCACTTGTGGTCGCAAAATTAATGGAAATAGGGGTCCAACTCGTTTCACATCTTCCCTATTCTCCAGACTTTTCTCACTCGGGTCCTTCTAATGACAACTTCTTCCCCAATTTGAAGAAATGGCAGGCAGGAAAAAGATTTTATTCAAACATCATTGCAAAAATGATTGACTATTTTTCAGACTTGAAAAAATCTTATTATTCGGAATTCATCTGAAACTTAAATAGCAGACAATTTAATCATTTTACTACCGGAAGTGGAACCACAGAAGTATATATATATGTACATATAATTGGCACTTACACCTTTTTTGGTTGTTTGGCCGAGCTCCTCTTCCTATTTGTGGCGTGCATCTAATGGCAAATATTTTTTGTGAGGTGATTTTTCACAGCAGAAACCGTTGAACATTCCCAAAAATCGCACAAAATGGCACACAAGCGTGGCTGATGCCCTATGTTTCATAAAAGATTACGGACCTGAAGAAGAAGAAGAAGAATACGGGAAGTCTATTCAATGCCGAACTGGTATGATTTCTTCTATTCAATACTAATATCTGAACTGGAATAGTTACAACCTACCTTGGGGGTTTTCCCGGCAGGGAACATTGTTATACGCACACATACTCATACAAAAAAGAAATAAGTAGCAGGCAACAGCTGTCAAAGTGTAGTTCAATATATTCTATGTAGTATTCGCCAGTAGTTTCCATGAAATAAAATTTTGTTAAAAAAATTACAAATTGTTACTTACAGTTTTCTTGCAACAGCCTTCGTGTCGGTGAGTATCAGTACAAATACTCATGCATACATACAGACATAGGTGTACACATGGACATATTAACATTTATACACAATCAAAGGTAGGTCTGCAGAACGAGTAGGGAACGCAGGTAAAGTGCAATTTCATGTTTGAGAAAACTTAAATTTTTTATTCACCAGCTGCAATTTAAATGCTCCTGCGAGCTTTGCCAACCGAGAACTTTTTCTTAAGGCAACTGAAAAGCGTAATACAAAAGCAATAAATGCTTAGGAATGCAGTCTTTGCTACTGTTTCTCAACAAATTGAAGTGCAAAGAGAAGTATTGAAAATTATTATTTTTATTGGGTATGTTTAAGAAGAATTTTTTAAAATAATAATACCTGCGGGTATTTAATAAAAATTTCCGCAAGTTTTGATATGCAATGTGAGGAGTTGACCTACCGAGTCGCCAACTTGAAGTTTAAGTAATAAAATACCTTGAATATCTTGATAAGTCACATAGATAGTCCGTTTAACTATTCAGCTATACGTCGAGTACAAGTCGAAAGGTGATGATCCACTAATCAAGTAAGGACTAAAGAAGTAAAAGTTTCCAAAATATGGTCGTACTATGCAAAGTCAGCAAATTTTTATGGCTCGCCCTACAACTTATATTGTCATAGGCGTAACCAACCGGAGAAAAATTAAACTAACTTCCACTTCCACTGTGAATTCCCTGCCCTGTGGAAGGACCTTGGCTAGGTGCTTTTGGTAATCCTCGAAGACCTACCTGACCGGTATAAAAGTACTCGACCTTATAACGATTCCCAATCGCACAGACTGGATATAGTCGTGTAGGTATCACCCGTATAACTTATTGGTAGCCAGGATGTGGCAACAAAAGGGTGCGAAAGCGCAAATTGGATCCTTGGTTAGTCACCACTTGCGGTCGCCGTGGTCGAATGAGTTGGTGCGTGACTACCACTCGGGACTGCGTAGGTTGAAATATCCGTGCATGAATATCAAATGATAGAAAAAATTTGTTTTTAATAGAGATCGCCCCTCGGCAGGTACTGGCAAACCTCCGAATGTATTTATGCCATGAAAAAGGGCTCCTCATAAAAAACCAATTGCCGTTTGAAGTTGGCTTAGAACTGTAGGTCCCTCCATTTGTGGGTCAATATCAAGACGCACACCGTAAATAAGAGAAGGAGCTCGGCCAAACACCTAACAGAAGTGTACGCCTCAATTATTTACTTGTTTTTTAGTTACCACTTAAACCAACCAACCCAACCAAGGTTGTACTGTCACGCTTCTGCTATATCAAAGCACTGGAAATATTAAATCACTTCTCAGAAAAAACTTCTACTTATTAACTACCCCTTTTAAAAGGCTTTGGAAGTAAATTTCATGCCCGAATATATCACTGATTCAAATTAAAAATTCGAGAGTATTAGGACCCGACGTAGCCGTTTTTCTTTAGAATAAATCTCCCCAAAATCTAATGTGAACTGGTTCACGTAAAAACAATTTTCAATGAAAAAAAAAAAAAAAATTTGAATGGAAGCTCTCTATTCATTTGATTTAAGAACATATAACTGGAATATTTACTATCTTAATAGAGAAATGGCCTTTTCCAGGGCTGATTGGTGTCCTCTCAAGATCAAAAGCTGGCTCGCCCTGCAAAAAAGAAAGCGAAAACAAGTAGGTCGTCGAAATCAACACGCTTACCAGAGTGGAAAATCATGTGAATCAGCCTTACACGATCTTGTTAGCAAGATTGAAGCTGGGCTGGAAGCTGACGAATACACAATGGGCGTGTTCGTGGACATTGAGGGGGCTTTCGATAATGCCACTTTCGGCTCGATATGTTCTTCTGCCGAACGACACGGAGTTAATCAAGCCATTATAAAATGGATATACTCCATGCTCTCTGAGAGGCTGTTAACCGCTGGTGGGAGCGATGACGAGCAAATCAGAGTCAGGGCCAAGCAAGGATGTCCCCAAGGGGGTGTTCTTTCTCCGCTGCTGTGGTGCTTCGTCGTAGACTCCCTATTAGTGGAGATGCAGGAACTCGGCTTTCATGTCCAAGCATATGCGGACGACGTCTGTGCGCTAACATCGGATAAATCCTTAAGGAGGCTTTGCACGAAAGTGCAGAGGATTCTTGACAAAATCGATGATTGGTGCATGAGACAAGGTCTTTCCGTTAATCCGAACAAAACAACTGTTGGAGCTCGAAGCGTTTTTCTTGCTCTCAATAGTTGCAACTTTATTAAAAATTTATTATTTATAGAATTTATTCTTTACAATACAATTAATTTAAATCGACCCAGTGCGTGGCGTAATCAATCGAGGAAAGAATATTTTAAAAATCCTTTAGCGGTAGGTAGGCGATGACGAAGAATGGTGGGTGACGAAGACGAAAAAGAAAACGGTGATGTATGGTGGTGTGATTTTCGCTGCAGCTACTACGAGTGGTGGTGTGATGTTTGTCGTGCCGAAATTACATTTTTTATGCACGCACTTTTGTATTGGCTCTCGATTAGCGGGACATCTAATCGAACGATGAAACTGACCTACCGCTAAGTATAGTGAACTCAGTGCACTGCTATGGTTGCGTTGTCCCAGTGGTAATTTTCTGTTGCGTTATCCCAGTAGGGATTTCTGTGTTTCAACAACAACCATAGTCTTGTTTACGAGAAAACGGACATTGGATGGGCTCAATCTTCCAACACTGAAAGGTGTGACACTTGGTCTTTCCAACGAAGTTAAATATCTAGGAGTAATCTTGGATAAGAAGCTGTCTCGGGAGACACACGTTTCACTGCCATGATTACAACCTCTGGTGATGCCCTAAATGCTATGCTTGATTTGCTCCCCCTGGATCTTAAGATACAACAGGAAGCAATAAAAGCAATGTGGAGACTCCATAAATACGGTTTCTGGCACGAGGACGGAACTTCGGGACACGGCCACCTAAAGATGACCCGATACCCACCGTTTCATTTGGAAGGAAATTTGATGTCAGATTTCCATTGCCTGAGCAATGGAGCAATCCATAATGCATTCAGGGATGTTTGACGGATATTTTCTTTACCGATGGGTCCAAGACTGAAATAGGGTCTGGAGCCGGATGGTACTTAAACGATAGTAATAAGTATCACCATTCTATGGGGGGAATGGCAACTGTTTTCTAAACAGAAGTTTTTGCCATCCTAAAAGTAGCCGAATGGATAATCGAGAGGAGATGTAGCGGGAAACAGACTGGAGTCTTCAGTGACAGTCAGGCTGCACTGAAAGCACTGGAGACTGCGAAGCAAACCTCAAAGATTGATCAAGAATGTAAGAAGAAGCTCAATTCTGTCGCAAGACAAAACAGACGTGTTCTTATATGGGTTCCGGACACTCCGGTGTTCAAGGAAACGATATCGCCGGCGAATTGGCCAACCGTGGATCAGCGGTGCCCCCACAAGGACCAGAGCCAATAATTGGAATCAGTTTCGCAGGAATCACGAATTGGATCAGCGATTATATAGGCAATCTACGTAAAGAGCGATGGTCCAGTCTAGAACGCTGCAGAACTGCAAAGTGTTTTGTGACAAGTCCGAACAGAAAACTGTCAAACTTTCTACTAAAACTTAGAAAGAAAGACATTCGGTTGATGGTCGGCATCATTACAAGACGCATCCCATGGGGTCAGCATATGACCTCCATTGGAATCATCGAGGACCCGGTATGCCTGTCATGCTTGGAGGAGGTGGATAGCACTGAGCACTTTCTCTGTGAGTATCCCGCCTTTGCTAGAGCACGACTACGAGTATTGGGTTCCGATGTCATGAGAATGAGTAATATTCGTACTCTAAAAGTGGAGGATATTTACAGATTTGCCAAAGAATCTGGAAAATTCTCACAGGACTAACTATCTCTATCTCTGTCTCTATTCTTTTCTATCTCTTTCTCTGATACTTTTCTCCTTCCCTGCTTGACTATCTACCCCCTTTCCAGAGCTTTAAATACAATGGGCTCTTTAGTCTGAGTGTTTTAGGAGCCACCAAATCACCTGGTGCTCCTTGGCTCGACCCTTTCAAATTCAAATTCAGGTCGTCGAAATTTGCGACATCAACTAGAGCTGCCCTTACATACTTTTGTTCATTCCGTTGAACAACATCTCACCACAATCCACATTAACGTGAAGTTCTTTAATATGTCATTCAATTAGAAACACTCCCTGAGATTTACGGGAGCTTACGGCCAAGAACATTTTCTACGGCGGTTTCGCACAAACTTATGACTGCTGCTCCCACCCATATTTAAAGTCGTGCTTGACTACTTCGATGTTAAGGTGGTCAGAGCAGGTATAATTGGTGCCATAATGAAAAATTTTGCTGTCTTAAAGAGTTGCCTGGTACAATAATGAGATTTATCCACTTCAGCGCAGTTCCAAACCTGGTAGTTTATGCGCCATCTATCCAGCTTCAAATATTCATTAAGCCGCGTTGCTGTTATTGCGGGTAAACTACCAGCCGACATCCAGGCAAAGGAATTAAGTCATCTCTATGGCAGGCGACGGGCTAAGCCGTCATTAGAAGAAAAAGCTGTAGAGAGACTGCATTCGATAGAAGAATGGCAAAGCAGATGGGATTCGTCAACAAAGGCTTATTTCAAATATTAGCCAAT
Organism: Anastrepha ludens; assembly: GCF_028408465.1. NCBI lineage: Eukaryota > Metazoa > Arthropoda > Insecta > Diptera > Tephritidae > Anastrepha > Anastrepha ludens. The sequence goes on from NC_071500.1 coordinate 17,428,157, forward strand.
GGCGGACCAGGAAACACGAAGAAGTTGACTACTATATATCTCACTCAAATACTGAGTGGCCACGGTTGTTTATTGGAATACCTCCATCGATTTAATCTGGAGGACACCCCGTTCTGCCCAAACTGCAACAACGCGATAGAAAGTGCGAAACACGTAATCTTCCACTGCGATCGTTTCGGAGAGGAGCGCCTAATGCCTGAAGCACTTCTGGGTGGTCAGCTGTGCCCGGAAAATCGAATCGCCAAGATGATCGCAACAAATACTTGCTGGAATGCAGCAACAAATTTTGCAACAATAATAGGGTTACATCTTCAACGCGCAGAATGGCAACGCAACACGCAACGAAGAATTCAGCAGCAGCTATTGATAGGAGGTAGACTGCCTACGAACTTGCGACAAATAACAGACGCCTGAGCTGAGTGCCTAAGACGGTATCAGACTACGACATGTCGGTAATACTTACGACACCTTTTCCGATGTTCCATTTGTTGCAGAACTACTTATGAAGTGGAAGCAATGGATACTATCGATAGCGTATTACCTCCATACGCCCATGTAAGAGAAACCAGAACGCCGGTACCTGTTGTGTCAATAGACATAAACGCGGCTCCACCTTGACGAAATGTTCGTCACGGTCCCAGGGTGGAACTCAGCCGATAAGGAGGGTTGTTATAGTGATAGTGGGAGCATGCCCCACATACAACTGGTGCGACGGCACCCTTGATGATATTTCTGGCATTTTGATTTTAACCTCCTTAAAAAAAAAAAAACAGCCGCGTTGCAGTTTAATGATTGAAAGACTCGAAACTATATCTGTGATTTTTTCTGTAGACAGAATCAACTCTTTCAGTATTTTAGATATACGAGAACCTCTTTTCGACACGAAAAAAAATGGGTTTACATGAAAAACTCGACGTTGACAATTTGAAATCCCCACAGGCAGCCGGCGAAAATCCATGCGACTAAATATAAATACTGCCATCAAAGTGTATGGCCTGACACTGCGTTTCAAGATGCTTGAACATCGCTACTGAAAGAAAAGTCGCTGCCTACAAGATTACGCTAACACCTTAGTTTGGGGGCTTGGCCGAGCTCGTCTTCTTATTTGCTGTATGCGTCTTGATGTTTTTCACAATAACAGAGGTCGTGCAGTTTTAAGCCATCTCCGAACGGTAGATGGTTTCCTATAAGGAACTAGTTTTTTATAGTACTCAGAGGCTTGTCACTGGCTGCCGAGGGGCGACCGCTAATAAAAAAAACTCTTCTGTCATTTGGTGTTTCCTGCCCGTTTTTTCGTACTCGGACACTACCGAATACATCGGTCACCACGCACAGATATATGTATAACTAGATACAACAATTAAACTACAGTGCTGGGTAAAATTTTTCAAAACAAAATGTTTCACTACGCTAGCAAAAACAAAATAAAAATTATGATAAAGTCGATCGCGTAGTTGAAACAACCAAACCTTTCATAACATTGCAGCAGTAAAAAGCTAATAAAGCAGACCTGAAAGAGTAAGGCTGACTTGCGTGTTCGTACCCGGTTCCATTCACAGTTAACTTTATCACTAAACATCTCTTAAGAATTTTCTCTTTTGCACACTGGGTATTTTTGTCACATATTTTTTCAGTTGGTCATTCAAAATGTATTATGTTACTAGTCTGCAAGTAATCCACAATCGAAATTCCTTTCGTATCCCAAAAAACTGGTAAATGCTTCAACTCTGATAGTATTCACCGCAGAAACTACCAGTGATGAGAAAATTAAATATATAAGCAGACGAACAGAAGGAGGGAACCAAACAGAACATTAGAAAGAGGAAAACAGAAGAGAGGCAAAACTTTATACAGGGGGGCTAATAGGAATGTTAGTAAGCAAGTCATTTGATGAACTTAAGAAGAAGAAGGCTATAACGCTCCGATTCTTGGCAAAGACTTCACTAAATACATCGGAAATATCCATCGAGTACATGTGCATAGTAAGGTTGGCAGGCTGAGAGAGACTGTGGATGGGCAAAACTGATGTTAACTGTTATGTCCGACTGGCTGCCGCAGATCCTCTTGTCATAAAGCAGAAGAGACTGTAGGCAACTGGTTGGACGGATGAAGGGCCACTTTCTATGGGCGAAGCACATGGAAAATGTAGGCATCTCAGACAGTGCACTCTGCCCTCTGCCAAGCAAGTGGAGAGGAGGATGAGAAGGCGGACCACTTTCTGTGCGTCTGCTCGAATCAGGCTTGAGGGCTTTGGCACTGATTTGTTAAGAAGCGACCACCTTGGCTCCTTGGCCCCACAGATTTTGTTGGAGGTCGGGTGGAATTAATCAAAATTTAAAAGGGAACGCGAGTGAAGTACAGTGGACAGCACTTGCTAGTTGTCCAGACAAAAAAAAAACGCAAAACTGTGCTTTTTCAATTTTTCAGTATGAGCCAGCATTTCTTCTTCTGCTTGATTGGTAATTTCTTTCCCGTGGTGCCAGTTGGACACATCAACTGAAGCCAAGTTCTCCTCCACCTGATCTTTGCAACGCAGAGAGAAGGGCCTTCCTTTTACACTAACACCAGCTGGTACTGCAACGAATATTTTCAGACACCAAGCTTTTATACCCATTTGGATGATCTTTATTTTTTGTGCTATGTCTATGGCGTCTTAGAGCTTAGTCAGCATTTAATTATCTTAAATCTGTGTTTAGAAATGCCAATGGCCTTAAAGCAACCACATATGCCAGGTTTTTGGTTCCTCCAATTCGAGTGTGTCTAATGGAAAACAGCGCGAATACGTAAAAGCGACTTGAAGTATTTCATTTACTTTTGTAACTCTTCTCTCGATTTTCCACGTAAAATCATGTCTACTGGCGTACTTCATTTAATGTACCGTACGTATGTTGCAACATCTACAGCATCGTCCACATGAGAACTTTCTATTACTCGAACGGTTAATAACTGAGATGCAGGTGTGTGTGTGCGTGTGCATAGGTACATATATAATGCATGCAGGTTAAGTGCATTTGTTGCGCCACCACTGCGGCAATTGGCACGGAGTATTCGAAACATGGAAATGAAAATGGAAATGGCATTCAGTATCAGAATTGCCGCAAAGGTGTGCAGGGTGCAATTGAATGGCGTGGCGCTTCTTGGATATCCTTACAACACGTATGCATGCGTATGTCCATGTATTTGTGAGTGATATTTACTTTGCTTACCACTTTTGCAGTTTGGCAGTGGCAAACACAAACTTGCTGGTACACACACACACAAACACCTACTGACTCTTCTGTGCATGCAAATATTAAATTTATCAAGTTGCAAGACCACGCTTGTTCAATGGGTTCAACAGCTTCAAAATTTGGCAAATACTCAAGACAATTCCCTTCAGTTGAGTGAAAAATGCAAGCTCTTCTTCTTCGTTAAATTGATTATTTGTGTGGGTGTAAATTATATACTCATTAAGTGCATAATGCGAGCACTCCCACCAACTATTAGTTTCACCCCTGAATAAAGAAAGTGAGTTGATAATACGAGGGGCGACATTTCTGGGCCAACAATGGAAAACTGAACATGGGCAATTAAAAATGTTTTTTTTTCAAAACTATTCTCTATTATTATAAATATAATTTTGCATTAATCAAAACCAATTTTTGAAGCACTTCCTTAAGCCGCACTTCCAGGGCCTTCTTAAATTGTGTGGGATCCAACGCGAATATACTGTTCAATTGCAAGGTGATCATACAAAATCTTATTGATGCTCGTCATACTAATGCCCAATGATGTTTCATCGCGAAATGCGAGGATTGGGAAATTATTTCATTCATTGAGAAATTTTATCATTTACTCTATCATACACTCAATAAATATTTTTATTCTGTTGGGGAATAAGTTCATGGCGTTTTTGTATTTTCTTTTATTTTACAACAATTTGTTTGCTGTTTGGCAAAGGGTAAGTATTCATTCGATAGAATTAGAATAGATAAGATTAGATTTGTGGGGGGTTGGACAAGTCCAAGCACTCAGTCACGGGATAATTGTACTACACCCGGATAGATATCAGTAGAAAGAATAGAGATAGGAAATATAAAAAGTGGATGGGAAGACGGATAAATTAGTTTGAGGAAGAGGAAGAGTATGAACTTTATCTATACTCAGTATATCGCAACCCAATATCCGAAGTTTCTGTTTCTGGAATATGCAGGATATCTACAGAGAAAATGCTCTGCAGTGTCGTCAATTTCAAGACAGGATAGGCATATCGGGCTATCTACGACCATCGTGGTAGCCATATGCTGACCACAGACGTCGTGCCCTGTGATTACACCCACCAGAACTCTCAGATCCTTTCTGCTGATTCGATAGAATTATTTCTATTCTACAAAACTATGTTAATTGTATTTTTGAGTTAATTATTTTTTTTATTAATTATGAGGCTTAGCAATGGAATACCCAGTAGGAAAAAATCCACAATTTCGACACCTGGTCTTCTTTACTTTTAATGGATGCCGTAGCAAAAAAAAACAGCCCGGGACATTTGCGACGTTTATGAAGAAGGTGTCACAGGCGAGTCTACAGCACGGAAATGGTTTGCAATGTTCAAAATTGGCGATTTTGACGTCGATGACACATCTCGCAAAGGAATACAATCTAAATTCGATGAGAGGTTCTTCTCAAATCGCTTTTCAAAGAGAGTGGTCACCAAAGCAGTCATGAATTGGCAGAAGAAATTAACTGCGATCATAAAACGATTCTCCATTACCTTCATTCAATGAGATTTGCCGAAAAATTGGGAGCCTGGGAGCCTCACGAGCTCAAAAAAACACAAAGAAAGTCGTCTTCAAATTGCTTCTAAGCAGCTCGCCCGCCATCGAGCAACACGCGGTCATAAACATTGCAGTTTTGTACCGAATCGTCACGGAAGATGGGAAAAAAGCGCAGAAATGAGAGGATGGCTCCAGGGGATACATCAAATCCGGCAGTCCAGTCGGAACTTGATCCAAAGAAGGCCATGATATGTGTTTGGTGGGACTGAGATGACATGGTGCACTGGGGAGTACTCGAAAATAATGCCACGCTCAACAAAGAGCTCTACACTGCCCAGCTACAAAGCGGAAATGAAGCTATTCGACTGAAAATAGCCGATCGGCATGGTCAAATCACACTACTTCACTCTAACAACTCGAATAGTTGGTCCTTCATACATCCATCCGCCGTATTCTCCGGACCTTGCACCGACCGATTACCATCTTTCCCGCTCCCTGGCAAACCATATGGATTGCGTGACCTTCGACAACAAAGAGGTACGAGTACTTAAAAACTGGCTCAACAACTTCTTTGACACCAGATCAGGTGATTTTTGGCGGAAAGGCTTCAACAAATGGTTGAAAGAAGGGAAGAGGTTGTAGACATCAACAACGAATATATAATTGATTAACTTATTGATATAATTATCGTTTTTTGTTTAAATAAAAGTCATCAGTAAAACGCTACGAACTTATTCCCCAACGTAATACTTCTGGATCCAGCCTGTTATTATTGCCGCTATTTCTGCCCCTGACATTAGACGTCAGCCTAAAGATTAAGCGGAGAATAACTTTTGTCAACTAGTCTTACTTTGATCTTAGTAGGCTCGCTTCCGAAGAACCAAACTGACATTCTACAAAACGATCATCATTCCCGTTCTGTTATATGGCGCAGAAGCATGGACGATGTCAACCGCAGATGAGAAAGTTTTGGGAGCTTTCGAGAGGAAAATCCTCCGCAAAACCTTTGGCTCCCCTAAGTAAGTATTAGTTTAGAAACAACAAGAATGCAAACAGAAAATGAAGTAAAAAAAAAAAGTTCAATACTTAAGTGGGGAAGTGTGGAAGGTTAGCGGAACTCGTGGTCTGCCTCAAACACCTCAAAAGGTAAAACAATATTTTTTTATTGCACTTTCTTCCATTCATTTTTTTCTGATCATGATGAGTTCGCGGGCGCTCGAGGGAACTTCTACGGCTAACAAATTGTCGAATTTGGTGGATAACCTTACCGAACATTTTCCGTTAGGTGTTCATGCGGTGAGACTTGGAATTCCGTCCAGTCCTTCCAGCAGAAACTGTTTGAAGAATGAGGTGGAATCGTCTCCACACCTTCTTCTCAGCTGCTCTGCTCTCGTCATGTATGCTTCAATATCACAATAACTAGCATGACGATCCTTTTCAATCATTTCGCGTACCTTCCCGGAATTCATCGGTGTGCCAACATCGACCAAGAGTTTCACAAATCTTTTGCGGTGCAAAAGGATTGTGTTTGCCCTGCGTTTAATGATTTTGATGATGATTTTTGGACCCGTCTTTATTTATGAGTTAAAAATAGGACAAATTAACATAAATGGTCTTAAGATTAAAAGGTGTATCTGAACTTAAAAGTGGGGATATGAAAGAACATCTAAAGATCTTCCTACATAGTTCCATTCTTCATAGGGATGATATACTATCACCCAAACCAATATTCGTCAGGAACTTCCAAGTTATAATTAATGAACGCACAGACTGGAGAACTAAATCTATCACTTTCAAACCTGGCTCCCAGCTATGGTTTACTGATGGGTCCAAATTGGAAAATGGGGCAGGAACCAATGGGTCTAAATTCAAAAAATCGATTCCGATGGGACTCTACCCAACAATATTCCAGGTAGAAATACATGTCATTGAAATATGTGTGAGAGAATGCCTTAGAAGGAAAATGAGAGGTACTAACATCTACATACTTTCAGATAGCCAAGCGGCTCTAGAAGCCCTTCTATCAACAACTATCACCTCTAAATTGGTAAATGATTGTCTAAACCTTCTCAACACGTTAGGAAACCTCAACATAGTGACACTAGGCTGGATTCCGGGACATGAAGGACATGAAGGACATGAGGGAAATGAAATGGCTGATGATCTTGCAAAACAAGGAGCAAATATGCAATTTACTGGTCCTGAGCCTGTCTGTGGACTCACAAAAAGCCACATTAATGAATTCCTTACTCATTCCCACTGGCTAAACTGTGCTGGTCAGGGTCAAGCCAAACTATTCCTAAGTCCCAACAAAGGAATATCTGACAAGCTACTCTCACTAAGCAGAGTAGATCTGCGTCTTTTAACAGGATATCTTACAGGTCACTGCAGCCTGAGATATCATCTAACTAATATTGGTCTATCTGAGACCAATGTCTGCCGCTTCTGCGAAATGGACATAGAAAGCTCAGAACATGTGCTTTGTGAATGTTCTGCGTTGGGCAGACAGAGACTTCATCACCTTGGTGGTATCGTAGTATCTCCATGCAATCTTTGGAACAACAAACCTAAAATTGTGTTAAAATTTTTAAAAAGCCTAAAACTCAAGGGTTACAAAAAATAGGCCTTTCACAATAGATCAGCTCTGATCGCTGTGCGTAATGGCCTTCTAATAATAATAATAACATAAATGAAATCATAGAAAAAACTAATATAAACATAGTTTCGCGGAGATTAGATGGCTTTACTTAAATGCGTTCACTAACCGCCTAAGTATGTAAGTTTTGGAAACATACTTTCTCGACACAAAGGGTTTTTGGGCACTTCTTACATTGCCAGCGCACTCTTGAATGACGCACACCGGAACTGTTTTTTAGTTTTAGTAGTGCCAATTCCATCTCGGCATAGTAAAATCGAGATCAAGAGGATTATAGATTTTATTAAGCAGAGTAGGGACTCACCGTGAGTAGTGGCACAATTCAAGTAATTAGATGACATTAAAAGGATAATAGAAACGTAGAATCCTATTTGGAAAGTTGAAGCTTATCTGCTCCAAAAGCGTTGTTGTTAAACCATAAATAACTTCATAAATAAGCATTAAAGACTGTATGGTCTGCACATTCGAAATGAGGTAATGTAGCCAAGCAACGGGCATTGTGAGACGGGATCATTTATATGAAGCCATTGAAGTGCGAAAATAGTGAAGTTGCGTTGGGCTCTCGCATTTCTATCAGCGTTGGATTTATACCTAGAAGGACTACCAGACTATTGAAGCATACTCTAAATTTGACCGAGTTAAGAAGTTATATAACGACTTTCTGCTGTGGGGATCTTTGAAGTCTTCCGCGTAGCGCTCTCGGAATGTTAAATTTGAATAGGTTTTAGGAATCACAAACATTTCCCTTGGCAATAGTTGTGTCTGTTGAATACGGACAAAGTCAATAAATAACTACCCTATAAGCAAAAATTCTTTCATTTCTCACTGGCTGTGAGTTTTTTTTTTGAATCCAAGAATTTCTACTTCTGTAAACGGTCTTTTCCATCTGCCCTTATCACATCGGAAGGCATAAACTTTCCATGCTGAGTATAGAATTTTTACAATCTCCGCTGTTCAAATGTGCGCACTACATATCTTAGAGTCGTATGCCATTTTATGCAAGTCTTATGTTTATTCTATTTAAAAGTTGCCACTCATACGTTGCATTGCTTTCACGCTAGATTTGATTCCAAACCTCAATGGATCAACTCTAAATCCGAAAAGCTCTGCAATGTCAATAAAGCAAAACTATTTTAAAATTCAACGCACACCCAACTCGGCGCTTAGATTGACAGTAGATTTCGCTTACATGGCACACATACATATATACGTAGGTACATATACTTGTATGTAATACCCTGTAGGATGACTGAAAGGAAACGAAGAATAATCGTAGCTTTGCCACAAGCAGACAAACTTGATTCCGCGGCACAGGATTTATGTGTATTGGGTATTTCTACTTAAATTTATTTTATAGAAAATTATGTATATACATATGTGGCTGGGTAATTAGGTATTTCTATAACAGATATCACGTTATCACAATATGTGACAGCATTAAGGAATCGAGACAGGCTGCCTACGTTATTTGAGGACCAGTTGAGAATAAAAGTAATATGCTTTTATTCTCAGTAAAATAAAACGAAGCTTCAAGAATTTTTTTTACAAAATATTAAGTTAATATAGATCTTTAAAACTATTAAATAAAATTTCCATTAGTTGCAATAACATCATCGTTCCTAGTCCGGAAACGACTGCCCGAATCAAATGCTCCTTAGTCATATTGAATAAACAGTATTAATTGCAGACTTCAGAGAAGAAACGGTGTTATGTGGATGCTTAATGATTTCACGCTCAACTACGCCCCATACATAGTAATCCAGGGAATTAAGGTATGTTGAGGTGATTTCCCCATGAAGGAAAAGAACTGGAATGCCCCTGACTACCAACGGTCTGCTCCTGGATGGGCTTCGCGCCAACTCAGCGATGGTTGAGCAAGTACACAAATTTGTAAGGTCGCGAAATCCTTCTGTTCACGAATGGATCGGGAGCGCTCGGGCGAGCTTCTGAGGTTGACAAAATATCAGCACTCGAATCTCGTGGGTTTTCTCACAGGATACTATGCGCGAGGAATGCATGCTGTGAAACTTGGAATTACCTCGAGCCCTGTTTGCGTCTGATGAGGTTGAATCATTTCAGCACCTGCCCTTAACTGTCCTGCTCCGGCGGTGTTAAGATCTAGGCATCTTTGCTCTTACTTCTTTTCTACGCCTGCTGATATAGTTCACATTAAAAACCTGATGCATTTCATCAGCAGCACAAACGCAGCACAGTCATCGTTCATAATCCACACACTCTAAACCCATCCTCCTAACCATCCCACCACCACCTCTCCCCGCCCTCTCCTTTCATCCCATCGGTTTTCACTTTCACCTTACCACCTTCACAATGGTATCACCATTTACTTCTTGGGCTACCATTACAGCCTAGCCTAAGGTCTGTTGAGTTAGGCGGCCACAAATTCGGTGTTAGGTCATGGAAATTTGCATTCAATTCCATACAATCTTGTGTTGCCATCGCTTTATGTGAGGCGCATAGAAACAGCGGGGCTGAGTCCCACTAAAATATGTATGGAACGTCAGCGCTATTGTACGCGCCAGGGTTTCACTACTATCTCTTGAACCTCGATATAAGCAGCAGAATTCACTCGAAATACTTGAGTAAAAAAGTGTGGTGGTTCTCACAACAACTAAAACTATAACAGCAGTTGGAAACTTCGTGTGCATAACAACAGTGACTTCTTTAAGATTGGAGCATAGCAATTAGCAATTTCCGCGATTGGTCGTCAACATTTTTCTTTCGTCAAAAGAAAACCACGACATCTCAGGCTAAGTTTAATTTTATTTAGAAGACGTCTTGATCGACTAACTCGCTATTCTCGTGTTTGCTTCGACATAAACTATCTTTTGTACATAACGTAGGATGGATACCGGAGATCTTCATATAAAACTAGACGGATAAGAGCCACAGTAACATTCAACTCCTTGGCAAGGGCCCTAATGGATTTGCTTGCACTTCGTTGAACGAATTCTGCAGATCGGACAGAGTCTGAACATTCCTTGTGTTTTTTGGCTTTTGCAACAGATTCTGTATCGCCGCTTGATGCTTCCAATTCACGACAAATCTTATAAATGCGAGTGAACGAGCGCAGTTAAGAAAATTTGCATTTATAGCGACGATAACTGCAGGCCTCTTCAATTCTTGAGTTAAGTTGTAGTTAGTCCTCCATGCCTTATCTTTAAAAAAAGCCAAGCGCAAAGAAATGCTTTCGAGAAGTTATAGGATATGCATGTCGTCAATTTAGGCGTCTCATTCTATCCGTTCGTATTCACAATAACTCGAAAAAAAATTAATATATTTCAAAGTAAGGTAAAAGAAAGAAATTAGATGAACGAAAATTTAAAAACAAGCGCGCTGGCAGACCATTTTTAAGTAAGTGGATGAATCTCGGTAACGCCTTTTGAAATTTTACTAAAATATGCGCGAGTATATAAAGCAGCCGCCGTAGCCAAATGGGTTCGTGCGTGACTACCATTCGGAATTCAGAGACAACGTGGTTTCGAGTTTCGGTGAAAAACCAAAATGATAGAAAACGTTTTTTTTTTAGTAGCGGTCACCCCTCGGTAGGTAATGGCAAGCCTCCGAGTGTATTTTTGCTATGAAAAAGCTCCTCATAAAATACATATCTCTTATTTAGAGTCAACTTAAAATTGTAGGTGCTTCCTTTTTCGGAACGACATGAAAACTCATGTCAGAAATAGGAGGAGTAGCTGGGCCAACACTCAAAAGAAGTGCAATCGAGATTTACGCATTGTTGAAAGAACGTAGTATGTATTTCGAGAATATGCGATTACCGCACGAGCAGTCGTTTTTCCCAAATGTCTGAAGTGACAGACAGAAAAAGAAGTGGTCGTCCTTGCGTGGGTCGAACCAGTGCAACCATAGACGTTCGACAAAAAATTCGCAGAAATCCCAAATCCCCTTTGGAAAAAGAAAATCATCTCTAGAGAAATGCATGTATTGACCAGATCCACGTCAAGACTAATTACAGATGTTTTCCAATGAAAGCCCTTCGTCGCTCAACTGCTCATCTTTTGGCAATGCACTTGACCAAAATTAGATTCGACAGATGCAAGCCGCTCCTTCGGTGGCACGGTGGCTCCAACAGTCATGAAGATATTATTTTCACAGATGACAAATGACAAAATCGATGCTAAAACATCTAAAGACGCAAAAAATGTTGTTTCAAGTGTTCAGCATGGCCCCCTTCTACATTTTACATAACATTTCTTCTTCTTTCTTCTTCTTCGAAAAAGGGGCTAAGACCGGGGCAAAAGTTTACCAGGAGGATGCCTTAGAAGTCGCGGTGAGACAGTTGAGGAGTTCTGTCTTCAATGGCGAGCGTTGAATATTCCAACAAGATTCCGGTTCAACCCACAGAGCAAAATCCACCCAGCAGTGGCTAAAAACCAACGTTCCTGGGCTCATAATCGCAGATGATTGGCCATCTAAAAGTACAGATCTGAATCCATTACATTACAGTTTGTGCTCGGAATTGGAGAATATCGCCTATCAAAGACCTCACAAAAATTTGGGTGATATAGGCTGGAATTAGTAATTTTGGGGAGCACTATGAACAATAGATACCGTAAATGTCTGATTGGCTGAGACATTTTGACCATAACTATTGTCGCGTAAATATAAAAAACGATCAACGTTGCCTTTAATCGCGACTTGGACAACCTCGCTTTCATTAGCCGCAACCCATCATTTTCCAACCACTGCTGCTTTGTCTTTATGGGCGTTCCTGGACCAAATTCAGGCATTCCGGTTTCATCTACAATGACTAACGTCGTAATCCACTTTCCGATCACTCATCGCTCTGAATGCGGGTGAACAGATCCTCGCGAGATCGCTTATGATGAGAGTCAATGATTTTGTATGACGTTATTTATTTACAACTTCAACTGGAACTAAGGAAAGGTATTTTTTTTCCAGACATATTGTAATTTGTATGGAAGGGATGCAGTGCTCCCGATTTCTGCATTAAAACTAAATTTCCTCAACTTAATTGCCACACCTTGCACGCCTCTGCATTGGCCTATTGGCAAGAAGTCTTGCAGGCAATATGATGCCAATAAGTGTTCCGTGCTCTTGAACCGATGTATACATGTGTATGTATATATGAATGTATGTATATATGTATGTATGTATGTATGTGTTACCCTTTGGGTTCACTTGCGTCAAGCTTATTGACACAATTTCTTATTATTTAGGTTAAAATGCACTACGTGCTGCTGTCAGTTGCCAATATCTAGAAGTTTTTTTGAGTTTAAGTACTTTCCAGCTTTAGAGGATATTTAACTCTTGAAGTTTCATGTTCTGTTTTATTGAAAATAATGGCTTTGTGGTATTACGGGGATTTAAGGTGCAGAGTAAAAATAACAACAATTGGGTAAAATAAAATACTCGTATGTCTCTTCTTCTTCTCCTTTACTGACTGTTTCTGTGAAAGCAATCAAATTTGGCATTTTCTTAAGGCCAGACGGCTAGCAAGTTGAGTGTCTTGGGGAAAACAAATGAAATAACTTGAATATCCATTTGTCACAAAAGATTTCTTGCATTGGTGGCCTGACCTGCTAACAAATTGTTGCGAAAGAGTAAAGCAACTAAAATTGGATATTAAATCTACAAATACTAGTAGATAATGATTTTTATTGAATAGTGAGAAATGGATATCTCTATCAAAAATCACACTTTTGCTTTATGCTTTCTGTAGCAGCAGCTTTTATGCTTTTAAGTAGCTTCTGTTTGCTGTTTATTTACGGCATCAGAAACAACAACCACTAAAGGCGCTTTGAAAGAGCCATGCAGACCACAAATTAGGTCCATATTGAAGAGAAGAAAAAAAAGAAACGTTTTTTATTAGGTCTGTCAAAATGGGTCCGTTGCGCCGTGGCGGCAACGCATTTGACGGACGTGACATAAAAAACCATTTTCATTGGGGAAGGATTTTTACATGACGGATCCCAAACCCAGCACACAACCAGATATCCTGGGATGCTTCGCCTTAGTTCGTGGCCAAACGGATGTACGAAAGCGACCCAGAGGATACTTGGGCCAAGCGCGGAAGTTGTGAAGTGATTAGACTATATGCCAATCGAGTTCTCCTTGTCACTCCCAAGTGAATAGCAATCACTTACGTGGGCTTCTTTCTACACACGGAACCATCCACCGATTAGCACGAGAAAGACCGCCAGTCGTCTTTGTTAAACTCGGCCAAAATCACGTCGCAAGTGGCTATCGCGCCAATGAAGAAGAATAAGACGACATGTAAGCTTATCGTGGTGTCTCAATGATTAGAGGATTCGACTAACATGCCTACAAAAAAATGTCTATAAAGAGGGTTTTCCAATAAGAGATGTTATTTTGATATTCAATCAATGGATTCGTTGCTTGTGTGGCACGTAGCGCCGGCTTGTTGAAAATAAACGTTGTCCAGATTAATACCATCCAATTCTGGCCATAGAAAAGTTAAAGTTAATCATATCTCGATAGCGCAATCCATTCAACGTAACTGTTGCTCCAGCTTCATTTTCGAAAAAGTAAGATCCAATGACTCCGCCGTACCACAAACCGCACCAAACAGTCACACGTTGAGGATATAGAGGCTTTCCAACAATAACTCTTGGATTTTCTGACCCCCAGATCCGCCAATTTTGCTTGTTGATGAAGCAACCGAGGTGGAAATGTGCCTCATCACTCAAGATGATTTTTCGATTTGAAATGCATCATTTTCATGCATTTCCACGACCCAATCAGCAAAGACACGACGTTATTGATGATCGGTCAGCTTGACTTCTTGTGTTAACTGGACTTTATAAGCCTTAGGCCCCTAATATTTATGCAAAATACGGTGTAATGCCGCTCGTGGAATGCCTAATTCCAAAGAACAACGAGGAATGGACAAACCTGGGTTTTCTTCAACACTTTCGGCTACAACAGCAATACTACTGTGGGCAAAAGGTAAGGTGAATTTATTTGTCAAACTTCGCGGGATTACATTTTCGCTCTAGTTATTTTTTTCATGAGTTGGCAGCACTGTTAATATCATCTGGGCCAACTTTCATGTGAATGCCATTAGCAGTAATATATTTACGCTTGTGTTTACCAAACGACCAAGAGTGCATTTTTCGATTTTTACAATGTCTGATTTGATTGAGCAGAGAAGTGCCATCAAATTTTGTTTGCGGAATGAAATCTCGGCTGCGGAAACGTTTAGCATGTTGCAGAAGCCATTTGGTGATTCGACCACGTCGCAGAAAAATGTTTATAAGTGGTACAAAGACTTCAAAGAGGGTCGAGAACCTGACTTGGAGCGCTCTGGACGACGATCGACGTCAACAGATGACCAACACGTCAATAAAGTGAAGGAGTTAGTGGTCAAAAATCGTCGGTTGACTGTTAAAGACCTTACTGATATCATCGGAATATCAGAGGGATCTGTGAAAATCATTTAGAAAGACCATTTGGGCCTACGAAAAGTCAAATCTCGTTTGGTACCGAAAACTCTCAATTTCTTGGAAAAAAGTCGTCGCGTTGATGTGTGTGAAACAATGCATTCAGACAATCAGGACAAGCTCTCTTGCGGGAGATGAGACTTGGATTTATGCTTACGACCCTGAAACAACCGACCAATCAAGCGAATATCGTGCTAAAGGCGAGGCCAGACCGAAAAGAGCACGTCAAAGTCGTTCAAAAATAGAGGTCATGATGACAGTTTTTTTCGATTTTCGTGGTATGGTGCACTATGAATTCCTTCCACCTGGTCAAACTGTTAATAAGGAATATTATTACGTGAAGCAATTCGTCTAAAAAAACCAGAATTATGGGCCAACAACTCTTGGTTTTTGCATCACGATAATGCACCGTCTCACACTGCACTCGTTCTGCGTGACCATTTCGCCAAAAATTCCACGCATATCATTCCGCAACCACCGTATTCGCCTGATTTGGCTCCGTGTGACTTCTGACTATTCCCAAAACTCAAGAGACCACTCCGGGGAACGCGTTTCGAGTCGATTGAGGAGATAAAAGCTGAATCGAAGAAGGTGCTGATGGCTATACCGCTAATGGACTATTTGGCATGTTTCGGGGATTGGCAAAATCGCTGGCATAAGTGTATTTCTTCGAGAGGGGACTATTTTGAAGGGGATGAAATTGATTTACAAGAATAAATAAAGATTTTTCATTTTACAACCAAATTCTCCTAAAATACAAATTTTCGATTTACGGCTATTCTTGAGCGATATGCACGTGTTTTATTCTTCACATCACTAACTTGTCCCAACAGCTCGAATTTGTTCACCAATTTCTGTATTGAGGTCCGACAAAGTGCTTCACGATGACCCAAAAATGTTCGAATTTTTCGAACCGCCTTTGCCAAATTTTCACCACTTTTATAGTGAATTTTAATAATTTCAATGCGTTGTTTAAGCGTGCATCGTTCCATTCTTATAATGGCGTAGTTTCTACAATACTTGTCAAATATCAAGAAATGACATCTTCAAAAGTGACATTTACCGAAGTAGCGGGCTATTCAAAATAAACACCTTTTTTAGGGAAACCCTTTGTATAAAATTTTTCTGACTTAGCTTAATTAGACACAGGCAATAAGTGTATCAATTTACATGCTTTAGTGGGATATGAAATTAGTCACATTAAGCTGCACACTCACACACACATACCCGAATATATTAGTAGCTTTACTTTTTATTTTGTTTAATAGTCAACCCAAAAAAAAAGAAGTGCTTTTTGTTCTGCAATAAATAAATGCATTTGAGCATTTAATTATGAAAACCGCACTAACTGCATACTATGCATAATTTCCACAATTAAATCACGTTTGAAAGCATTAACTTCCCCGAACCCAGTCAACTGGCTGTCTATATTTACCTGTAAGCGCATAAAAGCTCTTGGGTAAACATTAAATTTGTTTATGTCACACCTTTTTAACAAACAAAATTGTTTTGCTTTTAATGAAAATTCTAAAATACATGCAAGTGTACGAGGGTTGCCTTTTATAGATTGCGCTTTTGCAACGCTGCGTGTCATATTCGATATTTTTACAGGAAAATTTGATATTTTTTAGCCTAAACTTACATATTCACTTACGAGCTGAATTTTTTTTTTCATCATTGAGTTGACAAATTCGTCTCGCCTGAAAGATGGAATTACGAGTAGGTAAGTCGTGAAATTTTTCATGCGATTCTTACGATTTTCAACGTGAATAATCGAAACAGCAGTGTATTGATCAACTTTTTTACTCGGCTTTCGGCGTTGAATCATTAGACTTAGCCATTGAGAAACGCTGATGCAACGAGTACCAACGTGGACGTTGAACCTTGCTGAATGAAATGCATGAAGACCGTCCAAAAATGATTGTTGAGCCAGAAACAATCGATGCTGTACCAGGAAAAATTAATTTTTTTTTTTATTGCTTCAAGAAAATATTACTCCTGTCTATATTAACAATAAGTAATTTGGTTTAAAGATATTTGGATAGTTAAGTGATACTCTCAGGCCATTGCACTTCAGAATAATTTTGAAATACATACATATGTAGTACATTTGTAAAATATTTACTATAAAAATTAAATAACGACGAGGAATGTAATGCTGCTGCCGAAAACAAAGATGCTGCCTATAGAGCCACGCTGCGATCGGGCGCAACGCGAGCCATGTGGGATCACTACAGAGAGCTAAGAAAGGAAGAGAGACGTATTATCCGAAAAAGGAAACGAGAGACCGAAATACGTGAGTGCGAGGAGCTTGAGATGCTGGCCAATAGGAACAAAGCCCGAAAATTCTACCAGAAAGTTCGGCGGCTTATAGAAGGTTTCAAGACCATGGCGTTTTCCCGTAAGAACAAAGACGGCGCTCTGGTGACTGACATCCAGAGTAGTCTTAAATTATGGAGGGAACACTTCTCGAACCTATTAAACAGTGACAGCTCCGCATGTCACAGAGAATGTGAAGATCCCGATACCCCAATCGTTGACGACGGAATTGTCGTTCCGCAACCCAATCATGACGAGGTGAGGATAGCGATAACGCGCCTAAAGAACAACAAAGCCACGGGAGCCGACGGACTGCCGGCTGAGCTATTCAAGCATGGCGGCGAGGAGTTGGTAAGGCACATGCATCAGCTTCTATGCGAAATATGGTCGGATCAAAGCATGCCTACGGATTGGAAATTAAGTGTTCTCTGCCCAATCCATAAGAAGGCCGATCTGCTGCAATCTGGGCCTTTTTTTTTTTTTTTGTCGGGACAACTAGCAAGTGCAGCACTCAGACATTAATTGAGTCCATTGTACCCTTTTAATTTTCTTTAAATCTACCCGATCTCCGAAGAAATCTGAGTAGATCTTGTGGTGCCAAGGAGCCAAGATGGTCGCTTCTTAACACATCAGTGCCAAAGACCTCAAACCTGATTCGAGCGAAGGCGGGGCAGACACACAGGAAGTGGTCCGCCGTCTCGTCCTCCTCTTCACAAGCTGGGCAGAGTACACTGTCTGAGATGCCCAACCTTTCCATGTGCTTTGCCCACAGAAAGTGGCCCGTTATCAGTCCAACCAGCCGACTGCACTCCCCTCTGCTTAATGACAGAAGGGCTTGCGACAGTCGATCGGACATGACAGATAACATCAGTTTTGTCCATCTGCAGCCTCTCTCAGCCTGCCAAGCTCGCTCTGCCTCTCCATCGTTTTTCCATAACAAAGTTCATCGCTTCTTGAACTGCATACACCTCCGCTTCAAACACAGATGCATGCATTCCAAGAGCAAAGCGCAGTTTTGTCCCGCTGGATTCCACGTAGACCCCAGAGCCGGAGCCATGCTCGGTCCTGGAGCCATCCGTAAAAATGCGAAAACGGTGTTTGGCGGGCTCATTTTCTGAGTCTCCCCACAACTGAGCCTTTGGTAGCACTACACTGTATCTCTTTTCAAGTACAACTCTTGATGGCATGGAGTCAAGGGGCATGAAGAGAATCGTTGGATCGATGTCCATGCCTTCTCTGTGTTCCAATGCCAGAAAGCTGTCAGTGCTTTGGATGCCTTTATTTCAACGTGTGATTTCCATAGGAGCTTACTATCGAGGATTACTCCAAGATATTTAATTTCTTTGGATAGCTGGAGTATGACTCCTTTTAGCTTTGGCAGAACGAGTCCATCCAGCTTCCTCCTTCTTGTAAAGAGGACAATACCAGTCTTGGCGGGATTTGCCGATAGCCCGTTCACACAGCACCAAGTGTCAATCTGATCCAGAGTTTTCTGCACTTTCCTGCAGATGTTCATAAGCGGAGGGCCTGTTACCAAACAAGCAACATCGTCCGCATACGCTTCTGCGTAGACTCCCGAATCGTTTAAGGTGGTGAGTAGAGGATCGATTACCATGCACCAAAGCAATAGAGACAGCACACCGCCTTGGGGGCGGCCCCTATTACCCCAGATGACACCAGAAGATCTTCCTCTGCTCGCACCGAAACGATTCTTTGGGCCAGCATCGAACGAATCCAATTTACTAGCACCAGGTCTACGCCGTGCCTACTAGGCTATGAGGCTCTTTTCGATTCCCGAATAAGCCTCTTGTAGTTCTTCGGAACATCACCGTATCGCTCCCAGTCCTCTGCAAGGTTAGTCTTGAGGGCCCGGTTTAGAAGTTTTCTCAACTCACGCCTCAACATCTGGAGCTTTCAATTCCACCAAGGAACGGGAGTCCGACTAGGGAGAGGTCGAATTAGACAGGCTGACTCAAAACATTCGGTTAGGGCAGCGTTGAGTTTCTCAACAGCCGCCTCAATGGCCTGTTCTTTTCGAAGAACGCAACGCCTCCCTAAACTTCTGCCAGTCTGTTTTTCTTGGGTTTCTAGAGGGCAATGGCATTTGTGCTTCCTCGCCACACTGAAACTCAATGTACCTGTGGTGCGAGCACGAATCTTCGGCAAGGACTCTCCAGTTCTTGATTGACCACCCAAGTTTTGAGTTTCATAGGGTTAGATCAATCACCTCCTGCCTTCTAGCCGTTACAAACGTTGGCTGTGAGCCCTTGTTATGTATGTCTAGGCAGGAAGACGCGATAAATTCGAATAGTCAAGAGCCCCGTCCATTGCACTTGCTGCTGCCCCAGATTGTATGCTGGGCATTAGCATCGCAACATAGGATGAGGCCCAGACTGCGCCGCTCACAGAACCTCACGAGACAAGTGACCTTCCCGGGTGGTGGCCCTTCCAGAGCATCGTAAGGAAAATAAGCAGATGCAATCACAAACTTCGACCATCCGTGTCTACTTCTGTAGCACACCTCAGCCACTACCAGGTCTTGGCAACAGAATTGCTCAAGACCCGTCACAGTGAGACGGGATGATACTATAAGACCGGTCCTAGGTCTACTAGAACTCCTGTCATATAATAACGTGGCCCCTTTCAGCGCACTTAAGCCACAGAGACGGCCCCTAAAGACCCAGGGCTCTTGAACTGCTGTTATGTGGGGTAATGTGTGCAGCTGGGAAAGCCTTCTACTTAGTAGTGCAGTAGCGGCTTTGGAATGCTGCAAGTTAATTTGCGTCACCGTCAAGGGACGATAGCTACAGGAATCGTCCGAGTCAATTATTTGGGAAAGACATGGAAGCTGACCGTCCCAAAGAAGAGACTCAGACGGTTCCCGTACCGTGAGCCCATGACATCAACACTGGTCTCGTCCACTCGCACCACAAGAGCAGCCCCTTCCTTCCCTTCCCGGTTTTTGCTCTTGGTGTACAAGACGACTCGCCAAAGCCTCGTGTTGATGCCCGGATTCTGGGCACGTAGACAGGATAGGACATCCGCCGTAGACAGGTCTGGATCCCGAATCCAGCAGATGGCCTTCCTGAGGGGTACACTCTCCTCGCTGTAGACTGCGAAGCGAGTGGTCCCCATGGGGGGAACTTTATTGACAACGGTCCTGGTCCTCTCGAAGTTGGCCAGAGACGCGCACGTCACCTTTATGGTGCCCTCCTTTGTCTCATAGCCCTTCGCGTTGGCTTCCGGACCGGAGGCAATAACCTGACGCATCAGTTGACTTTTGCAGTATTTGATTTCTGGAGGAGGAGGATTAAATTAACATTTTATGAAGATAAGTTTTTTTTTTGAAATTTTACAGGTATCTGTCCCCTTAAACAACACGTTTTGAGGTATCCACTTCTGCGTGCCAAAGTGCTTGGAAAATTGGCTCAAACGAATTCAGAAATGTATTCCATAAACGATATTTTGAAAAACAATAAATCCATTTTCATTATTGCTTTGCTGTGTTTTCAGTATTGGGCGCAAACTATAAAAAGCAACCCTCGTATGTAGACACATGCATAAAACAAAACCGTAAAGTTGAAATTGTAATGGAAAATTTAAATATAAATTTAAATTGGAATTTCATATATTAAATTTCCTGGTGACTTATTGCTTATGAAAAATTTATAAATTCATAGAATGTGTTGAAATTTCCTTTATTACTTTAAACGGAAATATATTTCCATAGGAATGTTGTAATTGAGTTCTTAGAAAACACAGATTGATATGTAACTGCAAGTGAATTACAGTATTTATCGTTTTACATTAATTAACTTCTCGGACATTCTTTTTTTGTTTAACTTTGCTTCGGAACACAAATTAAAGTTTAAACAAGTAATTTATTCATAAAAGTTTTCCATACATAATTATTCTTAAAACTCTTATGGCCGCGCACATATAGACATCTTGACCCGCTTCAGGGAATACATTGGACCATGAAAAGTTTCCCAATAAATGCCGAAAAGCATTAGGTTAGGTTAGGTTAGGTTGAAGGGGTTGTGTGTTGGGACACTCTCAGGTTTTAGCCCGTTGTGATGCCTCGTGGGGGGCTTGTCCCTATCTCTCCTAAAACCAGTGTATGCTTTTTAAAAATTTTAGAATATCTCCTATTTCTGCAAAACTGAGATCTTCTGATTCGCTAAAAAATGTTCTCCCTAGAATGGAGCAGGACAATGGCACGAAAGGTGTGAGATTGTCTCTTCCTCTTTCTCATCTAGACAACTTCTACAGAAGTTATGTGCTTGCATACCCATCCTCTGGGCGTGTCTATCTATTAGACAGTTCCCCGTTATGACCGAAATCAGTGAGCTAAGACCGAGCTTATTTTGGCTTAGCAGAGATTCTGTGGGTTTAGCATTGTGAGTCGGCCACAATTATCAGGCGATTTTGCAGGTGCTTTCATTACGCCATCTTTCGTTCGCTCTTCTTACGAATTTGTCAAAGGTAAATAGCTAACATATTTGTAAGCGTATCCCTGTGCCATTGTCTACGTACTTATCTATCAATTTGGTGCCGAGTCTCGCTAGTTCATTGGCTCTGTAGTTACCCTCAATGTCGCGATGGCCAGGAACCCATGTTATCATCAGGAGAATGACTCAGCCATCTCGTTCAAAGATATGCGGCATTTCATGGCTATCGTGGAGATTGCCGATTATTTTGTGAGGGATTTTATCTCCGCCTGGCTATCAATGAAAATGTAGATATCATTTCCAGATATCCCATCACACTGTACCAGTGTCGCGGCTTTCCTTATTGCCATCAGTTTAACCTGAAAGACACCACAGTAGTTGGGAGCCGAAAACTGAGGGAGATCCCCAGATATTCGGACTATACACCTCAGCCCACCCTCCCTTGAGCTTTGAGTCATCTGTGTATACATGGATAGACTCGCGCTGTCTTACATCGTCCCGTTCCCACTCTTCCCTTGAGGGTAGAAGGATCGTAACGTTGTAATGGCAAGTGTAGGCGGAAGTGCATAATCCGCCAATCCGCGAAGTTTCGAAGTACCAGCCAGGAAAAATATTAGCATCCATGCAATTTTTAAACAAGCCTGCACGATTGTATGCCTCGCCATAGCTACCCTGCGATCTGGCATCAGTATCGCGATCCACCTTACTAAACTGCTGATCTTCATGGTACTTGAACGAATCACCAGCAGTGCTAACTCCCAAGATGCCTAATTTATACGCAGTATTTTCACCCCAGGACGCTGAAATCGCTGTACTGTGCATGTTTTTCTACACCGTTGCAATCCTCCAAGTCAATGCATAGCTCAAAATAGTCATTAACAGCGAGCTCATGTAAATGTTGCCAGCCCAGATGGAGCTCGTTTGTTTGACTAATAGTACAAAAATCCATCTTGTATGAGTCCCATGTGCGATTATGAAAGGCAACGAAGTTTTCGAAACGCTGCCAGATGACCACCCAACGATCGGCATCGCAGATCACTGTTAAGGATCGTACCCCACCGTCCACCGGAATTTCACTTATACCGCTGCTTTGACAAATCTGTGCTAAGTGCAAGGAATATTTGGGGTTGCTGTTGGTTTTGCTTTCGGTGCTGCTGGTATCATTGCGACGGTAATGACGGCTGCCCTCTGAACACTTTATTTTCTCGTCCTTTTGAGTTAAACAAGATTTTGGTGTTTCGATTTCTGGTAATGAGGTTAAATGTCCCACACTGCCATTATATGAGTATACCGCCAATTTTTCTATGTAATATTACGTCTAATTTATTCTCCAAGCATTCGCTGGAACCGTGAGAAGGAGCTGCCTGTACCGATGTTTGTAGATGTTGTAAAAAACCAAATAAAATTACGAAAATTGTTAACAAAACTTTTATGCTGCACCGCAACTTTTTTGTAATCCTAAAAGCTCGAGTTACTAATAAGATTAACTAATTCGAGTGAAATGTCCCTAATTTTCAATTTCACGACGCCGCAACTGCTGTGATTTTCCCGCTGCAGCATTGGACATTAGTGCATTTGTACTAATTATACGAGTTTATATGTCTACTTATTAAATATTCTATATTTTGTGATCTGGGGTAAATTTCACTATAGTGACAAGAAAATTGGGTATCAACTCGAATTCATCCTCGAAATATTTTCAAATATTATTTTTGTTATATTTAGTAGGCTTGCAATGAAAGTTTGAAAACGAATTTTAAGACTGAGTATGTCACATAGAGGCCGCCGTAGCCGAATGGGTTGGTGCGCGACTACCATTCGGAATTCACAGATAGAACATTGGTTCGAATCTCGGTGAAACCAAAATTAATAAAAATATTTTTCTAATAGCGGTCACCCCTCGGCAGGCAATGGCAAACCTCCGATTATATAAAGCTCCTCATAAAAATATCTGTCGTTCGGAGTCGTCTTGAAACTGTAGGTCCCTCCATTTGGTGAACAACATCAAGGCGCACATCACAAATATGAGGAGGAGCTCGGCCAAACACCAAACAGGGTGTATGCGCCAATTATATATATATGCCACATAGACGTTCGTAATTTTCCATTCAATTTGTTGAAACACGAAGTTTTTTGGCTTCTGTCAGAGTAGTTGTGAGTCCGCCGGTGTATTGCCGGTTACAGCTTATTCCGCGAATTTAAAATTTGAACAAAGAACAAAAAACAATAATTATATCAATAAGTTAACCAACTATATATTCACCGTTGCTGTTTACAACCTCTTTCCACCTCTCGAAAAATTGGTTGATGCCGCTCCGCCAGGAATTGCCTGGTCTGGTGTCAAAGAAGTTGTTGAACCAGTTTTTAGTCTTTTTGTTATCGAAGGTAACGACCTTCATACGACAGAGAGCGGAAAAGATAGCAATCGGTCGGTGCAAAGTCCAGAGAATACGCCCGTTGCTAAATCACCTCCCAATCGAACTCTTAAAGTGCGGCTTAGAGGACTTGTGCAATATGGGCCTGGCCTTGTCATGAAGGAGTATGGATTTACTATGTCAATGTAGAGCTCTTTGTTGAGTGTGGGATCCTCTTCGAGCATTTTCCAGCATTTTCTTTGGATGAAGGTCAAGCCGGAATCACAGCTTTGGCGAGTTTCCTGGAGCTACCCACTTCTTTCTTTGCTTCATATGGATGTATAGGCACCATTTCTCATCTCTCGTGACGATTCGGTGCAAAGTGCGCTGTTAAATATCGCGTGGTGCTCGATGGCGCGCGAGATGCTGAGAAGCAATTTTAAGGCGACTTTCTTTGTTTTTTTCGTGGAGTTCGTAAGGCAACCAGTCTCGGAGGATTCCAATTTTTCGGTAAATCGCATTGAATGAAGGTGATTAAGAATCGTTTTGTTATCGCAGTTAATTTTTTCCGCCAATTCACGACTGGTTTGGTGTCCGTTTTCCTTCAAAAGTGATTTTCCTTCGAATTTAGAAGGCCATGCGGGACGTGTCATCGACGTCAAAATCACCATTTTTAAACTTTGCAAACCATTTCCGTGCTGTAGACTCCTTTTCCATATATGTCGTAAATGTCCTTTGCTGCTTCGGCAGCGTTTTGGCGAGTAGTCAAATGCTTATGCAATATGAAGCCAACGCATTCTTTCGATATCTCCACGATGTGCGCTAACTGATTCAACCTCAATTGTCGATCATACAAAAGAATTTTGAGATTATTTTGATTTGTTCTGGTGTTACCACCTTATTTGGACGTGCACTGCATTGTGCAACATCGGTGTCTCTACGACCCCCTTTGAAGTCAGCAAACCGTCGTTTTATTGTTGTTTTTGATAGAGAAGAGTCCCCATAATACTATTCAAGCTATTGCATTGCTTTAGCGGTATTTTTTCCCATGAAGAAGCAGAGTAAAATTAACACCCGAAATCCTTTTTAGTCCGTTGTTTTGAAGATAGCGAAAGTAGCGTCACTGGCAGCACAATAAGTAACGAAGTCATGAAAGTATATCATGAAATTTTAGAAGCTGTTTTTTTTTAAGTTTATTACTAACTGCAGAAGAGCTGAATGCAATAAAACGAGTGTTAGGCCCGGGACTTTCCAGCCCATGTGTTATATGATAAGTACAAACTAGCAAGCAAGGGAGCGCGTAAAGATCTCAATTCACATTTCCATTACTCAAAATCATCATTTTCTGTTTAGGAAAAATATGATTAAAATTTCCCTAAAATTATTCTAAATTTGTTGACTAATTTTGTGCCACATCGTGTTGTTAAGGTCAACTGAAATAAATTGCAAAAATACAAAAATAAACAAACAAATATTTCTTTTTGTAAGTAAATGATTTTAGAGGATAAATTAAAAGAAAAAAATACCAATATATATGTATGTATAAGAAATATCATCATCATAAAATCGTGGAGTTCCAGTGTGGAACATAGGGCCACAGCGATTTTTTTTCATTCGAGTCTGTTTTGCGTCAATATCTTAACTTCATTCCAGCTAAGTTGCATGGCGCGGGTTTCTGACTCCAGTAGTTATCTCCTGGTATTCGCTGGCCTTCCACGTCTACGGCTTTCTTGGAGGTTCTAGTCAATGGCGGCCCTTGTTAAGTCATCATTTCTTCTGCGTACAACATAAACAATCCAGCCCCATTTTCTCTTTCGAATCGTTAATGGTATTGGCTTCTGCTGGCTTCTGATCCATAAATCAACATTCGAGATAATATTTGGCCAACATATTTTGAGAATTTTTCGAAGGAAACTGTATACAAAACTTGTATTGAGCTTTTGTCACGTTTCACAATCATAAAGTAAAGTCGACTTTACGTGGGACACAGAAATTCGCAGTTTTGAGCGCCGTGAAATGTGTGATGCGTTTTGAATTACCAAACGCCGCCACAGCCTTCGTTATTCGGCTGTTGATATCGTCGCTTGAGCCAAATAGCAGAAGGTTTGTAAAAATATCTTCGAGATCGATACCATCAATTTAAAGATTTTGCGTATTTCCTGACTTTGGTTTTCTGCCTATTAATCTGCTGGCCGATTTTCTTAGCTGCTTCCCGCACTGCTTGAATCTTCGCTGCCATGTCAAAATAGTTGTGGGACAGAATACAGATGTCACTGCATAGTCAAAGTCCGCTAGGTCAATTTCCATGGCACCCTTTGCACTCGAGGGCGTTACGAATAGCGCCGTGATGAGATGAGATAGAGCGGCATCCTCCACTCAACAGACTGTTCAACGATAACTCGGAAACTGTTGATGTGAACGATGCATGAACGGTTCGCTCTAAAGCCCACCTGTTCCTGTCTGCATTCCGGTTGCAGCACCGCTGAAAGTCTTTTGGTAATGATTTGTGCCATTATTTTGTTAATCCATACTCAGCAAGGGGGCATTACTCCAATTCTTACATTAAGCCAGATTGCCTTTCTTAGGAATTTTCACGATCATCCCTTCCTTCAGTTCATCACCCAAGACGCATGTTGCCTAGAATTTCAAAATGAATGGGTGTATTAAGCTTTCAACGATTCAGGCGAGATGTTGTCATGCCTAGGAGCCTTGTTATTTTTAAGAGACTCTACCACTGCAACAACTTCGCAAATGCTTGGGCTATCCGTTGGAATGTCAGCTCTTTCCTCATATGATGCGTACTGACATTTTTTTTTCCTCTACATTACCGGGTGGTTTTGGAAACAGATCCTTGTAATATTGAGCTAAAACTGTTACTCTGTTGTTGTCACAAGCCCTCTTGTTGGCAGGGCGGAGAACTTCTGCTTTGGGTTAGTTTCGTTGTTCTCTTGTGCAAGCCTCTGGTGCGGTTTTCTACAGCGGCTTCTTCAGCTTCTTTGGCCAAGCCATCTGTCCATCTCCTCTTACCGTTTCTGACACTACGTTTTATATTTCGATCGATTTGATTGTAAGATTTAAGGCACTCTGCCTAAGCGCTTTGTGTTTTGGCCGATTTCAGCCGCTCTTTCTTCATTTTTCATGGTTGCAGCAGTTTCTAGAAGCTCCCAGGTACAGGGATATAAGTATAAATAAATTAATATAAATCTAAGTTTTCTACACTGTTTGCAGGTTTGCCATTGCCTGCCGTGGGGTGACCGCTACTTGAAAAAAAAACTGTTTCTAACATTTTGGTTTTCATGTATGGAGATTTGAACCTACGCACTTTCGAATCAAAATGACGTAAGAACAAATTTGGCTACTGCAGCCGTCATTTTCATAATAAGTTTCAATAATTTTAAAGCGTGTCAACTTCACAAATGTCAAGGATGACATAAGAAAGCTGCTGTTTTGTAATTAGTCACTGCTGACATCTTTTTATGAAAATCCCATTTCATTGAGTTAGACGCCTATAAGCCAGAGCTACTTATATATATATACCGCATATCCTTCGAGATTTTTAAGGCCAAAAATATCGCTTTACCAGAAGCACTTCAATAAGATTTAAACACTAAACTTTATTTCTGTTTTTTGTGAACAACACTGCAACCCTTATGGGAGTATAAAATGTGTAATTTCTTAAATATTTTTCATTAATCAAAAATGTTTGGAGTAAAATATTACATTCTGAAATAGAATAGGGAATTAATCAAGCAGTGATTGGAAGAATTTCAATAAATTTCATTCACACGTTTGGTAAAAACACTTACAGGAATGCGATAGTATTCTTACTTACAACTACACACACACTAACAAGCACCAAATATGCCAATTTGACATTTAGACACAAAGTATTTGTTGGCTACCTTTTCAATGCCGCACTTCGTTTGCCACTCAGTAAATTGGATCAACAGCTCTTTGGTGCCGTTAGTTAGATACTTACAACAAAATGTGTCAACAATTGTCTTAAGTGGCAGCATCTGTGTGAATTTCTAACCGAATTCTTTCAAAGCAACGCGTGCGAATAGTGCAAGAATGAGTAAACTTTCTCACTTTTTTTACCCATTCGGAAATCGTAGAGTAGAGTTTTAGTTTACCTCTTTTTTTTTGTTTTCTTTAAATGTGGCAATCGGTTTGAAATCCAACTTTATGCGTTTGTGTTGGTGTCAGGTGAAACTCTCACTGAAGTGCTCCTTACAAGCTAACGGGAGTGGAAATACTTCTTACAGCCACTTCACTTCTGAAGCGCCGGCAACACACGAAAGGGGTGAAGAATAAATGTTAGCAATGCAATGAATCTGGTGAAGTGTAGATGAGATTGTTCTTTATCTAGTGCCAGTCGCACGATTTGATAAGGAATTGGAAATTAAAAGATAACGCGTAACATTTTATATTGATTCGCTAATGTGTTTGTTTGTATATGTGTCGTATTCGTACATGTATCGCGCTGGGGAATAAGTTCATAGCGTTTTTATATTTTCTTTTATTTTACAACGATTTGCTTGCTGTTTGGCAAAGGGTAAGCATTCATTCGATAGAACTCGTTTTACGCCACAAAACTACAATATGTTAGTTGAATTTTTGAGTTTCTTAAATTTTTGACTAGGCTTAGAAATGGAATACCCAGGAAGGAAAAAAATCAACATTTTCGACACTTGCTTTTCATCGAGGTCAAAAAGCTGACGAAGCTGAAGCAGCCTGGGACATTTGCGACGTGTATGGAGAAGATGTTATAGGCAAGTCTCCATATAGCACGAAAATGGTTTACAAAGTTCAAAAATGGTGACTTTGACGTCGCGCAAGACATTCTGAATTCGATGAAGAACGTCTCAAATCAGTTTTGAAGGAGAACTGTCGCCTAACCAGTCGTGAATTGGCAGGAAAAATGAATTGAAATCATGAAGCGATTCTCAATCACCTTCATTCAATTTGATTAACTGAAAAATTGGGAGCCAGGGTGCCTCACGAGCTTATCGAAAGAAATGAAGAAAGTCGCATTCGAATTGCTTCTCAGCATCTCGCCCGTCTCAGTTACACCGCGTGAATGAGGCTATTCGACTAAAAAGACTTGATCGACATGGTAAACTATACTCCTTTACGACAACGCCAGGCCCCATGTAGCACAAGTCGCCAAAGTCGCACTCCTAGAGGTCGAAGGTGGACGCTTTAGTATCCGCCGTATCACCTTGCACCGACTGATTACCATCCTTTCCTTAATAAAGAGGCTCTTAAAAACTGGCTCAAAAACTTCTTTCACACCAGACCATCAGACCAGCCGATTCTGGGCGGAATGGCATCAACGAATTAGTCGATAGGTGGGAAGAGGTAGTAAACGGCAACGGCGAATAAACAATTGGCGAACTTTTTGATATAATAATTGTTTTTTGTTTAAATAAAAGTTTTCGGTAAAAACGCGACGAACTTATTCCGCAACCTAATAAGTATATTGCGGTCTCGGTAGTCTAGCGTAAGTGCACCAACCTGTTTCTTGCCCTGTTTCTATAAAAAAAACGGAAAACAATATCATCCCTCAACCCCAAAAACTTGTCCTTTCCAGCCTTACTTCCGCACAATAGTCAGCGCATTATTTGTATTGCGGCTGCTAAAACATTCAAAATCAGTGGCATTGCATCAATGGCGCCAGCAAGAGAAAGCGGGCGATCGCGGAAATAGCGCAGGCACACGAAATTTAGTGAAGTTCTCAACCATCTGTGCGCTCCTTCTGCCAGAAAAATGTGAAACACAGATGACGCCCCAAGTAGTAAGAAGGTGTTGTTCCTAAACAACGACAGGTGGGCATACTTAGGACTAGTAGCGGCACGATAATCACCTATCCTGTCAAAAATCAAAATAGATTAACGAAACCAACGCAAGACTGAGTCTTGTTGAGCGTAGTAAGCAAGGACAAAAAAAAAATAAGTGTATTAATTTAGAAACTGATACAATTTTATCCTACAAAAAATTGTTGGTTTCTTCATAACAAGAACAGTGTCAGATCATTTGGAAGTCAGTGTTAATGGAAATAGTCGAAAATACTCAGAGCAAAGATTTTTTCACATTCTTAAAGTCAATGCAAAAATTTTTATACGCCAAATGCTTCTTTATACTCAACGATGAAGTAAATATTAACTACTCATAGCAATCAAAATTGATGTAATTTTTACTCACAGTTGAAAAATCAAACTTCAAGCAAATTTTCCATCACAGATAATAAATCTGCGTAAGAACCTTACACTGCAATGACTTCTGCAAGATTAAAATGAAATTAAGTTCGTAAACAACCTCCCCTATGAATGCTTTGCACTTCAAAGAAGCTGTACCAAATCTCTTGGCGACTATTTCTTTGTAAACCCGGAAAATTAAAAAATGTCTCAATTACCTACCTTTCTTAGACAGATCGCAGTGGCTTCAACAACTTAGTTAAGGAATGGAAATTAAATGTAGTTATAACAATGGGCCTTAGAGCCACCGAGTGCCTTGTCTTAGACAAGCAACCTGACTAACCTAACCTAGCCTAACAAATCAAACCTGATACAACATCTCATCTACATCTAGCCAACAAATATAAAAGATAATCAAATAGCTAAGTATTTTCACTCTGTTCTCTTCACATTTCATAAATATTTTCCCTACCATACAGCTCTGAGAAGATCTCTACGAGCATTTCCAACAACTCCTCTGAAGAATATTTTTGCGGAAACTTGACTAACTTCTATCGCAGATAACGCAGAAGACTGTATTGGTAAACTTTACGCTAAACTTATAACAACATCGAACAATGCACTTCGAAAAGATGTACAGCTTGCTACACTTCGAAAGCGTATTCCTAAGGTACCGTCAACCATCCATCTCTGTCTCAAATTTGCTAAAGATAATAACCTACCGCTGCAAAGGGTTCAAATCAGTAAACATCGAAACCCACCCTGGCTACTTAAAGAGGCGTCCTTTATTAACAATTTAGCACTAAAACGTAAAGCGAATACATCTCGTGAAGAATATAAATCCAATTTTTCTGAAATCGCAGCGAATTACAGAGCCATGGGCTGGAAGCTGATCTATACCGACGGGTCTAAGACAGAACAGACTTCATATGCTGTCGTAAAAGAGCAAAACGAAATTATAACTTATACTTCAAGGCATTCCACCCAATCTATGCCCGTTTTGCAACTCCACCCTGAGTATAAATCACATTCTGTCTTCATGCCTTAACCTTGCATCGACTAAACATCATTACTTTCGCAACATTGACCCTCTGGAAATATATTATTAAAAAATCCAACCGAAGCCAACATATCTATATTATATAACTATCTCAAAGATACTGATCTACTTCGTCGGATTTAATCGAGCCATAATCAACCTGCCAGCCGAAAGCCTCGGATGCTAGCGCTGCACTACTTTTAATTTGTATAATAATTTTAGTGTTATGTAAACCTTTATAAAATAAAATAAAATAAATAAAATAAAATTTTTCTTATTATAAAAATTATTTTTCTTTTTTCATATTTTTACTATTATTGCAAGTCTTGGAGCGCAGTATAGAACTGCAAGGAAAGAAATTGCCTATTTCATATTGGGCACTATCATGAATTTTTTCTGTTATTCAAAAAACTGAGTGCAAGAAAATATCTGCACCTTACATTCACGCACTAATTTGTTGTGGCCCGTAATTTCCGACTTATCAACTGAAAATTTTAGTTTTTAATAATTTTTCTTGGAGATGAACAACGTAAGTTTTTCAAGCACCAGATAAATTACAAATTCTGGGGAAATGCAGTTTTAGGCTGTACAAACCAATTAATATATCACTTTTAAATTCTTGCATTACTGGTTCTAACATATTTGGCTTTTTTTCACATACATTTTTCGAACGTAAAAAACCCCTATTCTCTGTTCTGCACTATTTTATAATCAAGAGCAAAAACACTTAAACTTAAGTAATATTGCATGTATTTATTAGTTTCCATCAGCCAATTTCTGCCTGCAGCTGTTTGCCCTTTACTCATTCTTATTCGCGTGCTACGGTTGGTGGTTGGCTGATGATGAATTGAAAATGGCTGCTAAACAGACATTAGAGATGACAGCTGTCACAATAAGCGTACGATGATGAAAATAGGGTGACAGTAATAATTTATTCATTCGTCAGGTACTCAAAGAAGGTAGAATGAAGAATGCATAGCTGGCCAACATTAAGTGATATGATTCCTATAGGTATTTACATAGATATCCTTTTGCTTAAATTTTGCCAAAATGGCCCAATATTCATACAAATATTTACAAAAAATTAAAAGACTAAAATTATTTTCTTTTACATATTATTCACTTAACAGCACGAAAAATCGAAATGGATGTATTGAAAATGGGTATATGCTTGAGTTCATACAAGTTCTTGCTCTCGAAGTTTCATCTGAGTCAACAATTTTTTTTTCTAAAACTGTTGTATATATACGAGGTGAAGTCCAAAACAAGCAAGACTGAGCTAAAATAGAAACGATAGGACAAATAGTTCCCCCTGGCCTCGATACACTGTTTTGCGCGCTTTAGAAGCTTTTCGAAAGAATGTTTCAGGTCATTGACGGGAACGCCCTTCAGGATACGGACGCAAAACATTTTACTTTCATGGCCAAATTCAATCTTCCGAATAGGTAGAAGTCACAGAGAGCCATATCAGGCGAATACCAGGTGAGTGATTGATGGTTAAATGCGAACTCTATTCAAAAAATCAGTCACAAGAGTGGATCGATGAGCTGGTACATAATCATGCAATAAACTGCAGCTTCATCGGCCTTAACAACCGCGCTGTTAGTTTTGTCTTCTCCATGGAGAAAGAGGCAAAACGAATGGGTCTGGTGGTGAACGAGGGCAAAACGAAGTACCTCCTGTCGTCAAACAAACAGGCGGCGAACTCGCGTATCGGCACCCACATCATTGTTGACAGTTATGATTTCGAGTTTGTAGAAGACTTCGTTTATTTAGAAACCAGCATTAACACCGATAACAATGTCAGCCTTGAAATCCAACGTAGATTCTCTCTTGCCAACAAGTGCTACTTTGAACTAAGTAGGCAATTAAGTAGTAAAGTCCTCTCTCGACGAACAAAAATAACACTCTATAAGGCTCTCATCATGCCCGTCCTAACGTATGGCGCAGAAGCGTGGACGATTACAATATCCGATGAAGCGACGTTTGGAGTGTTTGAGTGAAATATTCTGCGTAAGATGGATACAAACGCTCCGTCTCTGAAAGTATTCGATGCGGTACCAGCTGGTGGTAGCAGAGGAAGAAGAAGGACTCCTTTGCGTTGGAAAGATCAGGTAGAGAAGGACTTGGCTTCACTTGGTGTATCCAGCTGGCGTCAGTTGGCATGAGAAAGAAACGACTGTTAAACTCGGCCAAAATCGGTTAACCGATTAAGAAGACGAAGAAACGCCAGCTTCCTCCTTCGCAGTATTCGGGGAGAATTCGACGAATTCGATGCAATAAACGCTTCAAAACGTCAAGAGAGAAAATTGCATTGACGGTTTGGCCCGTTGGCATGAACCCCATGTGAACAATTCGCTTGGAATAGCAAAAGCAAATGAGCGTCGATTTGATTTTTGACTTTTCCAAATGTGATTTTTTGGTTGTGTGCTCGTCGGGGCTTTCCTTTCGGCATTTTGATGCTTAGTTTCGGGTTCGTGTTGGAAACACAACGTTTCACCACCAGTAGTTTCAAATGTTGTAAAGGAAGCTCTCGTTTTTTCGAGAGACATGCATTTCTTATCGAGGGACATGCATTTACCTAAAGTGGGCGTGGCATTGTCTATTTTTCGAAATTTTTCTTGCGCCGTATTTATATGTTTTGTGTTTCACAAAGTTTTGTTTTTCCTTTTTGAAAATTGCTGTTGTATGGTTATGGGCCTTTTTCTTCCCGTTTCTAGTCCCAACTTACTTTGACTAAAGTTTTGATTAAGTGCTATCCAGCCGATCTCTGGGCGCCCAGTAAAGTTTTATTAGAAAAAATAAATTTTAGCTCGAGTTATCGAACGTCCTGGATCCATGCGTGGCCATAGCTATGCAATCGAACTCCTCTCTAAACCAATTCCGTTATGTTGTTATATTCAACTGATAAGTGAACCAAATTGTAATACCTTTGGATGCAAGAGCGCTTGGATAAAAAGCATATTATGAATTTATCTGTAGTATAAAAATAAGTCGGGTCTTCCTTCCTGACGCTACAACTCCAGAATGCACGAAGCGATTTCAGCGGATTTCCATTCGTTGGAAAGGTCTCGGGCATCGTGAGGTTTATAGTAGAATGTACTCTGCTCAGTTAATTTCATGTGACATTTATTATGCGTACGTTTTTCAAACGCTAAGTTAAAACCGGTATTGTGTTCACTGTGAAATTGTGAAATTGAGTTTAAAGTTATTCGATCACGCGTATTGTGCAAATTTTTATTCAACTTCAACAGCAGGCATTTGTCTGAGCTGTGTAAATTATGTGGATCGCGCATTTGAGGTAAAGTTCACCAGTCTGTCCATAGTCCAAAATGCCGAGAGAACGACGTGCGAACATCGGCCGCGGCACAAGACATGCAAGCCAGCAACAAGTGTATGCACAGAACTTAAGCGAAGAAAGACAAAATAAGAACATAAAATAGAGTAGAATGGGGTAAGATAGGTATGGGGGCACAATAGGTAGGTGGGGTTTTCGTCGCACTGTTTTTGCAGAGGTCACTCGTCTTATGTGAATTGAATACGTGGTGGGGAACAACGTTTGCGACTGTCATTTCGGCCGTCACCATTCATTAGTTATCCTAGTTCTGGCGTCGTTTAGTTTTTTGTGAGCTTTTCTCCGACATAGCATTTTTTTTATTCTACGGTGCAGTGCATTTAATGTATGTAAATATTTGTCAGGTGAGTTTTATTTTACGTAGAAAATAATGCTGAACACGAATAATGTGTTAGTTTTTTGATATTATTGTTTTAAAAAAAAATATCGACACTAACTTAAAACATGTGCTTGGGGGCACTATAGGTCAGCCGTCTGGGGGCATTATAGGTCACTACTTTTAATTGAATAAAATAAATTTTAATTGTTTTTGCAGCAAAATGGTGCGTAATTATGTGCGAAAAACGCCGAAACGAAATGAAGAGGATGTAAAAAACGCAATCGCGGCAGTCCGAGATGGGGCTAGTGTTCGATCAGCCTCTAAACAATTTCAAATTCCGTTCGAAACATTACGTGCTCGCGTGATGAATTAAAGAAAAATTCCTAACTTTTATAACATGTGCAGTGTTCATACTCTATAAATAAAAGTTAAAACGTTAATTTCCAAGCTATGTACATTGTTCTTTTCCTCTCACACATAGTGACCTATCGTGCCCCCCGATTTTGAAAATATCGAAAAAAAGTACCTTTGTCTTATTGAATGCAGCTTCCAAAAAATATTTAGCCAAACATAAGTCAGTATAACCAAAATGTTAGCAGATAAATAACCTTTCAAAATCTTGCTTATTTTTCAAAATCAATGCAAAAACACCGTAGCAAGAGCTCTCCAAAAAAAATGACCTATCTTACCCCATTCTACTCTAATAAGAGAAAATGCCCGATTGAGACAACGCGTGAGCACACGAAGTTCATTGGCATCATACAATCGATTGGCATTCTAATATGATCCCACTGCGAACTAAAGTGATGATGACTATTTAGATATTGGACCAATGACGACTGTATGCCGATATTGCAATGCATTAAAGTTCAAAAGAGAAACTGCTGGATTGTGCTGCGCAAGTGGAAAAGTCAAACTGGATCCATTACTTACACCACCACAGCTACTGGAATCATTGTTCGATGGAACTGATCCCGATTCCAATCATTTTCTTCAACGCATCCTTGAATACAATAACTGCTTTCGCATGACTTCCTTTGGAGCTAATATCATTCGCGAATGTGGCTTCACGCCGACTTGCAAGGTAAAGAATACAACACACACAACCAATCACTCACACCAGTCAATCACACCAACACAATCAATTGCAACACATAACAACTACACATACACCACACACTACACCATCACACGATCCGAAGTCGTAAATAAATGAATTATTCTATCTTAACTGTTTGCCATCACAGATACAAGGACAAATACATATTATATATCATTTGCCAACACCAGATGAGCCGCATCAATTTCTGCAAATACATTTCATTTCGTCTATGGTGGATCAGCTGAATGTGCGGTGAAATATACAGGGAACACAACAGTTAAAGAGACGAATTATTGAACAGTGTCACGCATTTGAATTGAATTGCAAAGCAATTGAAAATGTTTTTCCAAACATTAGTGAGGATTATCAGAATTATGCTTATTTAAGTCAACGAGCAATTCTTGCCGCAAAGAAGAATGATGTACCTACACGCACTGAATTTCACCATTCAATCAAAAATCGATGGCGATTAGGTGACATACAAATCCATTGATTCCAACGGAGTTTTAGAACTCTCTGGAGTTACCAGGATTTTCACCACATAACTTGCAACTGAAAGTTGATTTAGTTATTATGATATTGCGTAATTTGAATCCACCGCGACTTTGCACCGGTACGCGACTTGCGGTGAAAAGACTTATGCTGAATTTGATTGAAGCAACGGAAAGTACGCAGGTGAAAATGTATGTACCTGTACGAGGAGTGCCTTTTATATGTCGAGATTTGGCAAGCCTGTTGTTGCAATCTGGCAAGTTTTTTTTTTTTTTTTTTTTTTTTATTGAAACGTTATAAATATTTAAATACATTTCATTCTATTACACCTAGTTCACAACTATCAAGTAATATTATTTTATTAAATTCAACAGTATTTACAGGAAACACGTATATAACTGGAAGACAGCTGACAGAAATTTACATATATTTGTCAGTCATCAAAATTTCTGGAACAAGATCATTTGGTTTTTTTCGTTTAAGTCTCCGGCATTGGTCATCTAAATTGGCAAGTCGCCGAGCCTCCGGGTTAGTATGTTTTTCGAGTCTTTCGGCATGAGCTACAGCGTAATGTTTGACAACTACTGATACTAATGACATCTTTAGGTCACGATGTAAATCAGTGTTCCTCACATACCATGGCGCGTTTACTGCGTTCTTTAAGAACTTGTTTTGAAATCGTTGTATTTTTTCGATATGAGTTTGTTTGGCACAGCCCCATAGTTGTATACCATAAGTCCACACAGTTTTAAATACTTGTTTATAAATTAAAAGTTTATTTTGTATGGAAAGAGGAGACCTCCTTCCAGTAAGTCAGTTTAATTTTTGCATTTTGAGGATTAATTCCACGTGTTTTATTTTAACGTGCTCTTTCCAGCATAGTTTGGCATCAAGCGTCATCCCTAAGTACTTCGCCGTATTGGAGTAAGGAATTTTCGTGCCAGAAATATATACAGGATTATATTGAATTTTTTTGTTTGTAAAATCCACATGAAGTGACTTGGCTTCATTAAGTTTTATACGCCACTTTGTAGTCCATTCGGTGATTTTGTTAACATCTTCTTGAAGTTTGCGAGAGGACTGTGTCTCATCATCTCCAATTGCTAAAATGCACGTATCGTCAGCAAAGGTAGCTATAGTGCTAGTCTCAGAGACCGGTAGGTCAGATGTGAAAAGCACGTAAAGTATAGGGCCAAGGATACTGCCTTGTGGAACCCCGGCTTTAATTCGCTTTAGAGCTATCGCACTTGATCCTGAAATATCTGTTATTTAGATATGAAGTAAATAGGTCCGAAAACTCCTTTGGAAGCAAGTGACAGCTGTATCGCAAAGTTTGACATTTTTTGGCTTTTACGCACTCAGAACGTTTTGAAATACCAGCGCTATTTGTGTTGTTTACAGTAACTTAAAAGATTCATCTCGGTCCAAAAATGGAATTAAATCGTGAACATTTTCGTGCGATTATTTTTCACAACTTTCGACGTGGATTAACTCAGCAACATTGCATGGATGAACTTAATTCATTTTTTGGCGATGAAACTCCATCAAGGACCAGTGTTTATCGATGGTATGGTGAATTCAATCGTGGTCGTAGTTCACTCCAAGACGAATTTCGTGCAGGTCGTCCAAAATCAGTTGTTGTTCCGAAAACCATTGATGCTGTGCGCGAACTGACATTGCAAGATCGTCCTGTGACCTATCGTGAGATTGAGACAATCTTAGGCTTTAGTGGGACCAGCATACATTCAATATTGCATAAACAGTTGACTGTGGAAAAAATTTGTTCGCGTTGGATCCCACACAATTTGTCAATCGCTCAAAAAAAAGCTCGTATCGATTGGTCAAGGGAAACGCTCAAAAAATACGATCGCGTGGCTTCGAAATACGTCTATGACATCGTGACAGGTGATGAATCATGGATTTACGCGTATGAGCCCAAAAGTAAACAGCAGTCGACTGT
This sequence comes from Anastrepha ludens, assembly GCF_028408465.1. Classification (NCBI taxonomy): domain Eukaryota; kingdom Metazoa; phylum Arthropoda; class Insecta; order Diptera; family Tephritidae; genus Anastrepha; species Anastrepha ludens. The sequence continues at coordinate 17,466,615 of NC_071500.1, forward strand.
ATGGGTTTTCAAGATGAGCCAAATCCAACAAAAGTGGTTCGCGCACGAAGCACTTCCAAGCAAATGGTCGCCTGTTTTTCGGAAAAACTGGACATGTCGCAACCGTACCACTAGAACAACGCAGAATAGTAAATTCTGAGTGGTACACAACCATTTGTTTGCCAGTTGTCTTCCAAGAATTTAGGAAAGCCAAACGCCAAAGACGGATCACTCTTCACCAGGACAATGCGAGCTCTCACACATCGGCTCAAACAACTGCATTTTTGAGCACCCAAAACATCGAATTAATGGGTCATCCGCCGTATAGTCCTGACTTGGCACCGAATTACTTCTTTTTATTCCCGTACGTAAAAAACAAACTGAGAGGTCAACGTTTTTCGACACCTGAAGAAGCGGTTGCGGCATTCAGAATGCATGTTTTGGAGGTACCTCATTCAGAGTGGCAAAAAAGCTTCGACAATTTTTTCAAACGCATGCAAAAGTGTATAGATCTTCATGGAGAATATTTTGAAAAACAATAAAGTGATTTTCGATGATTAAAATTTGTTTTTGTTGTCTAATCCCGACATATAAAATGCACCCCTCGTATTCCTCGAATACCAATGATTCCAACTGATCTTCCGATTGACTTCAAACGATTGCAATTTCCGGTTCGCCTTGCGTTCGCAATGGCAAGTAACAAGTCGCAAGGCCAATCGGTTAGTGTTTGCGGGATAAATTAAAAAAATCATTGTTTTTCATATGGGCAGCTATACGTTGCGTGTTTACGAGTTGGGAAACCATCCGCTTTATTTGTGTTAACGTCAGACCAAAGAACAAAAAATGTGGTTTACCAAAGAGCACTTCAATGAAACGGATAATTTGCGGACACGTATAACGCTTCGATTCAGTATTTACTTTGGATTCACTTTCATTTTTTACTTAGAGAAGTTCAACTAAATTACACTTCATTTTTGTAATCGAAGTGAATTTATTACTGTTGTGAAATAAAATAAAATTTTTCCTTTTCAAATATAAAACAAAAAAAAATAATTTTTCTTCATCTTTTAATCCCCAAACGAAATGTTGCAAAAAAGAAGCCATCTGGTGTCGAAGCGGAGTTCGTCGGGTTTGCTAGTTATTTATAATAATAGAAGTTTTGGTGAAGGCACACATTCATTATACAAGGTGGCGCAAAAATAACCTTGCGATGTTTTTTGGCTGTAATTAAAAAAAAAATTAAAAACTTTGACTCTTCTTGTCGATTATTTTTATTTGGTCTCTAAATTTTTTTTACATCAAGTCGAGAATATGATGTCATGTAAATGGCCGCCGCCACAGTTGATTGCCATTTGAGCCCTTTTTATGGCATTTTCCATCACTTTGGTCAAAACTTCCGGCGATAGGTCCTCACATTCTTGACGGATGTTGTCTTTAAGAGCTGCAAGAGTCTGAGGCTTGTTGACATAAACCCACGACTTCAAAAAGCCCCACAAAAAAGAAGTCTGGAGCGGTCAAATCAGGCGATCTTGCTGGCCAGTGCAAATCGCCAAAACGGGAGATTAGGCGCCCGGGAAATGCATCCTTCAGCATATCGGTTGTGGCACGTGCAGTGTGTGCCGTTGCACCGTCCTGTTGGAACCACATATTTTCCAATCCCAATTCATCAAGTTGCGGCAAAAAGAACTCGTTGGTCATTGCTCTGTAGCGCTCACCATTCACAGTAACCGTTTGGCCCGCGACGTCTTCGAAGAAAAAAGGTCCGATGACTCCTCCAGCGAAAACATTACACCATAAAGTGACCTTGAGCGGGTGTAATGGCTCTTCGTGGGTTGCACGCGGATTTTCAGTGCCCCAGAAGCGTAAATTTTGCTTATTTACGTACCCGCTAAGATGGAAATGGGCCTCATCACTCATGATTATTTTTGATGAAAAATCATCTTCCTCTTGGTGGTGATTAAGGATGGCTTGAGCGTATGTTAGACGCGATTGGCGGTCTGCAGCTAAAAGCTGATGCACCGTCTGGACTTTGTACGGAAACATCTTCAAATCTTGTACCACAATTCGCTGTAATGACCGTCGACTGATACCCATTTGCGTGGCACGTCGTCTGGTCGATGTCGACGGCGCTTCCATGACCTCCTCGGCTACAGCAGCAAATTTCTCTGCAGAACGACTACTCCGGGGACTGCCACGAATGGCAGCATCTCGTGTTGTGCCAGTCTCTTCGAAGCGAGCGGCTAAACGTCGCAGTGTTTCACCAGTAGGCGTTGGAAGGCGAGGAAATCTGCGACGAAATTCACGTTGTGCCAAAGTCACCGACCGAAATAAATGGTCAAATAAATAGTCAGCAATATTCCGCGTTCTGGAGCAGTGTAGCGTAACATTGTTTATTAACGTGTATTTCGCATGTGTTTACTACACAAATGTCAAAACAGAACTGACATTAGGGACCAATCGCAAAATGTATAGCATTTTGTGATAGGAGGATTACTTTAGCGCCACCTGTTACATAAATATTTTCCAAAATTAATTTTCCATAAATTTTATAATTTCGATTGCTGTCTGTTCGATTTCCATCACGGACTAAAAATGTATGCAAATAGATTTTTTCTAATTGCATAAATAGTAACTTTATATTTATTAGCAATGCAGTGAGTGAAAAGTGGAAAGCTATGCGTGTTTTTTCAAAAATAAAAAACTTTAAAATGAAATGTGTGAATAATATGAAATAAATGTGTGTCACCAAAATCAGCATGCAAACATCACCTAATACGACCAGAAATTGGGAAAAGTTAAAACGGTTCACGCGTTTAAAAAACAACGCATACAAATTTAAATTATTCCCGGCACTTAATCTTTCACTAGGGGCGCATGTATGTATGTATTTTGTTCTTGCACTCTCATGTGCCACAACAATTTAACAACTTTTCCATTGGAATTCGTGTGTCAGAGGTTTCGTTTCGCAAATGTGTGCTTATTGTTTTCACCGTTATTTACATATGTACATATGTATGTATTATTGTTCGCAAAACTTTGCTGATGTACTGTTTTTAGCAGAGGAGAGCGCTTTTCGCTAACATTCGAACGCACACACAAATTCATTCGTACTCTGTTGCCTACTTGTTGTTGCTTGGATTTGAGGTTTTGTGAGTGTGCGCCCAGTAAACAAAAGTTGTAAACTTTCTCAAATTCGGGAAGAAATCTTTATTGCTTACGGTTTTCAGTTTGGTGCGAAAAGTTTTTCATATTTGTTAGAAGTTCGTTTCGAGAGCACGTAATTCCTATGGGGGAGATAATAAAATAAAACTACAATTAAAATATTGTAAAACTAAAAATTATCTTTAAAAACGAACTTACAGCCGGAATTTTTTTTTTGATGATTGGCGAAAGCGAAACAGCTACTCCAATCTGTAAAAGTGACAATAGGAATGATTTGATCCAACTATAGGCAGATTTCAAAGATGTCCACTACTTCCGAATTTTCGAAACTAATTTTAAAGAAAAATTATAATTTGCTACAAAATGTCTATTTTCTTTCAACCAGCGTGGTTTTGTTAGAGGTAAGTCCACTGTTTCTAATTCACTCGTTTTTAGCGAATATTGTTTTGTATCATTTTCGCTTAGACTTCAAGTTGATTGCATCTACGCTGATTTCTCTAAGGCCTCTTGACACTGCGTAACATAAAATTCTCTTGTGTAAACTGGGCTGTAAGGGTGTCAAGGGTGTACGCGCCAATTATATATATATATGTATATATATATATGTATATATATATATATAAACACTGGGCTCTCTTGGATTTTACTCGGATTCGTTTTTATTCTTTAAATCTAATCTGATTGCAATTGAGGCTGAATCTTCACCCTTTCACTACCACTTGTGGATTAGCTTAAGGTGGTGTTTTGAAACATCTACTATTCCTCTTATTTATAGAAAATATTAAAGAATGTTTTTAATCCGCCCGACAACTATTTCATGCGGACGTCTTAAAAATTATTGCTTCAATAAGAAATCCAGGTTTAACGAAGGTTGGCCTCTGGAGACAATCTCTGAAGTAACATGATAGCATTTTCGCAGCAGTTCACACCGTATTTCTTCGAACTTCGAACAGATCTCTCCATTCGAAAACTAGAGTTTCAGGGTCGTGTTAGGGCAATCTTTTCAAATAAGCTGGATTGGATCGAGAGGAAAATCTGCACCGAAGCTTGTACCTCTGTCTTCACTGACGGCTCCAAAATGGAATCGGAAGTCGGAGCAGGGGTTTTCTCTAAACTGTCGAATACTGCTAGTGTTTTTTAAGCAGAAGTCTTTCCGATCCTGCAGAAATATAAAATTGCTTAGGGAACGCGGGAGCGAGGGAGATATTTACATTTTCTCCGATAGTCAAGCCGCGATCAAGGCTCTGACGACGCCATGGTGCAGAACGAAAATAGTAAACTCCTGTAAGGAGGAGATCAAACCTCTTGGGAGTGCAGGTATCATTTCTCTGAACTGGGTTTCAGGACACAGGAACATAAAGGGAAATAAAATTGCTGATAAGCTTGCCAGGAAGAGGACTGAATTGGACTCAGAGACCCACTACCCGGTCATCGGCATCACCTTGACAGTTGTTAAAGGGAACTGCACAACTTATTTCTCAGGAAAGCGCAGAAAAGATGAAGCTCCATTTCTTCATGTGCTATTTCGAAAACCCTTTGGCCTTAGTCAAATATACGGAGGACTCAGCATGTCATGGGTGCTCCACGCCATTTCATTTCCAAACTCCAAGCTGTACTTACTGGTCAGTCTGGGGTAGTGCGCCAACCTAAATCCAATCAATCTTCTCCATTATATCAACAGCTCTGGTTGACTGTAGATATCTGCCTATGGAGGTCTCATAATGGTATTAAAACGGCACTTTAGTGCTTTTGAGGAATCTGGCACTTCAACCATTTCACTTACCTACCTACCTACCTAAGAAATCCAGAGGATATGCTTAGGCTCAAGGCTGACCTTAATGAACTCATTTCTTGGTGTACATATTCATGCACCTCTTCATATTTAAGAAAATGTTTTCAAGTCACTTACTCTAGACCTCGTGATATTCTAAAATCGTCATATTACTGTCTTTAATAATGTCCTCCAATCTGTGGATGAGATTAAAAACCTTGAAGTAATATTTGATTGTAATTTATCATTCTCAAGTCATATCAATTATATTATCTCAAAAACCTGCTCGATCTTGGGCTTTGTTTGGCATAATAGGACGAACTTCTCACCCCCCCTTACACAATGAAATTACTGTTTCCCGCTTTTGTTCGTTCTATTTTGGAGTATGATTCATTTATTTGGAGACCCTATTGCCAACTTGCTATCACAAGCCTCCACTGCCAAACTTAGCACCACTGGAACTTAAATTAAACGACGAAGAACAGGTAAAGAAAGCACAAATCTCTTTGTATGCCTGTAAACGGATGCTAGGAAGTTGGAGTCTCCAACCTCAGCATACATTATGGTTGTGTAAGACGGCTATATGACGAATTTTATCGTCTGGCTCGGTGGTTTGATAGAAAGCTCTAGGGAGAGAATACAACATCAAATTGCTTGGTAGTCTGTGCAATCAGTTCATGTCATAGGGAGGCTCCTATCGCACTGACACACATTATTCCGGTAGACCTACATAGCAAGAAGTCGGCAGGACCTCAATTAGGTTAAATGAAGAGGGTCGCTGGAAAAAGAAGCTTATGATAAGGAGGAATGGATTAAGGGATTCTTACTAAATAACTTCGACACTACAGTCTATACAGATGGCAGTAAAATGGATTGTTGTGCTGGAGCTGGTATATACGAGTATTTTCATATACTTAGAATTGTACGGCTACTTAATGCCTGCATTGTCTTCCAGGCGGAAGTACTGGCAATTGGGGAAGCTTCTAGGTCACTAAACGCAGATTTCGCTTTTACGCCAATCCTTCCGATAGCCAAGCTGCAATCCAGGCACTGGATCCTTGGAGAGGACTTCTATTAACTTTGTTTTGACAAAAATTCAAATACTTTTGATTAGCCTAACGTAGGACAGGTTGTAGAGGGAGACACAGAAACACACATAGACCCGAGAGTGCCGTAATGGTACCATAATTGGGGCTGACTCTATTCAATTGAATAGTTAACTCAATAGTTCTCACAAAAAAATTACTTTTGCTTTACGGAAGTGGTGCTTCAGAACAATAAAAAATATATACCGAAAGGATATAAGCGAGAAATATTACCAATTGCTGAATTTGTGAATTTTTGTACAGTTACGGTTGACGGTTACATCTTATTTCAAATATAAGGCTCGTTTAGCTTAAAACTGCGTTAAAAAAAAGAAATGAAATAAATATATTTTCTTATACTTCATAGCTCCCAACGATTTTCCAACTTTTATTTTTTTGTTTTAGAATTTTTCATTTTTTACTTCAGAAGTGCGTTATTTGGGTCAAACTCAATATATCTGCAAAATCGTCATCATCATTTTTCGTTGGACAACCACAGTCGTGTCGTCGCCTGCTGTAGGATATGCCTGCAATTGTCTCGGTTTCGTGCCTGTGTGCTCCGTGCCCGAAATCCCAATAATCCTGCGTCTTCTTCTACGCCGTCTATCCATCTAAACAGCGGGCAGCTTTTTCTTCTTTGTATGTGGCATTTACCGAAGAGTATTTGTTGAGGTGGATTATCCATGTTAGCCCCTAATATGTGACCTGCCCATCTCAATCTGTTAATCATGATTGTAGTTATCACAGATGGGTGCGCATATATATTAGTTTTTCGATGAACTCGATTGTAGCGTTTCCGCCACTCGCCTTTATCGGATATTGCGCCAAAAATTTTTCGCAGAACTCTATTCTCGAAAATCAATAACTTCTGTTCATCTGCATCTTTCAGATTCCACGTTTCACTACCATCTGCCAAATGCTAGATAGTTATTTAGCTTCCTTAAGATGCATTGAAAATGTTGCATGGAAAAATCTTTTTAATATTCATTAAAAGAAGCGATTTTAAATGCCATAAAAAAGTTAAGGATATCAGCATTAAGCAAGCATTTTAAAAAAGATGAACTAGAGAGCAAAGTGACAAATCCTCTGGCGAGATTCCAATTTCTGAAAAATTCTGAAAATGTTTCTATAACTTTCTTCCTCTTTATTTTCTAATATGAACATTTTTTTTTTATTGAGAAACTCGCAACACCGTGTGTCTCTACTGTTCGAATAAAACCGCGCCCAGTTCTTATGTAGTATGTTGACACCAAATTTCCGTCCATTTATCTGATGTAACAAGCCATAACTCTCATTGTCTATGAGTTCGTTTGGTTCCAAAAATTAACAGCCAGCCCAAATTAAATTTGACTAAAACACGCGCGGTTATATAAAATTCAGTCCGGATCGAATTTATCACTTCCTTAATCGTTTTAGTATTCACTTTTATTCGGATTGTATCTGCCCTCATTTGAACCTGCCCCATTATTTCGCTTTCTCTCCGATTTCGGCTACTTTTGCTTACTGTGCTTTGCGCTTGGTGCAAGTGTATTGTGTTCGTGTATGTATTTGCATAACTGTGACAAGAATTAAGCATTCATACATTCATAACAGTTTATTTATTTAAGCAAATTGAGTTTTCATAGATGACATATTCGTAATAAAATTTCCCAAGGCAGAGAGCAAACGTACGCACGTAATTTCATTCATTTACATTTGATGTGTGTAAGCACATCTGTTTGTAGAGACTTGCAAGGCGACTGAAAGTGATACCAGATCGGAAGAATAGACTTTTAATGTTAGGGTATGAACCATTCGCGGTTTTAGCCAAATTTGAAATAACTTACCATTCAATGATTTGACCAAATAGAATGTAGCGTTTTTGAAGAAACAATCGACATTATAAAATTTACTATAAAAGTGAGGAAATGTTTTATTTATACCAAACCAAATACGTCTACCCTAGCCGAATGGGTTAGTGCGTGAGTAGAAGGTGACTGTGTATATAATACGACCGCCTTATACTCCTACTAGATGTGCAAAGCGATGATTTTTTATAGCAGTTCTTTGAATGAAATGGAGATTTTCACTTCCATCTCATGGTCTTTTCTGCACTCCTCACATCACAGGACCTCAACCAGGTCCAGTTCCCTTAATAAGCTTGAGATAGAGCAGGGTTGGTCTCAGTGCATATGCCTTTCTTCTGGCAGCATCTGGCCGAGATGTCTTAACATGCTCCGAGCCAAAACGACACATTCAAGAAGAAGTTGAGGTGGGATTTTCAGGAGACTGATCGCAGATATGGCAGGAGTCAATTGACCGTATCCCAATCTTGTGCAGATGACGACGCAATCTGCAACGACCTGTAAGAATGCTCGTGAACATTTTCAATTGATACTTAGCAAAGGTTATGAGTTGCCTAAGAAGTTCTTTAGCACTTCTGAAAACTTTCATCTAAAAGTATGTACTTTTATCGTATAAAAAAAATGCGACATAGCTGGAGTGATTTACATATATGAATCATATTACTGTTCAGTGCTAAGTGAAGTCTTATTAAAGCTAAGATTAATAAAAACCTTATACTTAATCCATGAAGATATGTTGGATATAAAGAATTCCTTCATTTTATATTGGCAACTAAGAAATAATTTTCGCACCCATACAGTTTCGAGAAAAAATTCAAGAAAAATAAAAAAATGGAAGGTAAGGCCAAAAAAGATCTGCATAAAAATATGTTTAAAAATAATACATCGAAAAATTTAAATTAACTCAAACACCATGACAATAAAGCACACCAAACTAACATTTTACATGGCCCCCTTGGTGTTCCCAACTTTTCACTTTTTTTAGAAAGTTTTTAAAGCCACTGAATTTTAGTGCAAAGTGCGAACTTCTACTGACTACAAAATGTAGTCGATTTTTAAATATATTTTTCTTTTGAACGATGCTAGGCTTTTTCTTCCATATACTTTGTAAATATTTATTATATTGGGTAGTCGAAAAAGTTTTTTCGTATTTCTAATCAAATTTCAACTCATTTTTTTTATATTTATAATGAACTTTATTAAACCAAATATGTACCATTTTGGTCGACCACCTTTTGTCATTTTTCTTCTAGAGACATTATTCCATCAGTGTAAAACTTTTGTGGTTTCTCGGCGAAAAACTGCGACAAGTAATTTTCAGAGGCTTCTCTTGAAGGCAACTTTACTCCATTAAGGGAGCTCTGCATTGACCGAAACAAATGGTAGTCCGATGGTGCCAGGTCAGGGCTATATGGTGGATGCATCAAAACTTCCCAGCCAAGCTCTCCTAGTTTTTGCCGAGTCATCAAAGATGTGTGTGGTCTAGCGTTGTGCTGATGGAAGACGGCGCCTGCCCTTTCTGCTGATCAGTTCTGGCCGTTTTTTTCGATTGCTTGCTTCAGTCTCATCAGTCGTTGAAAATAAAGTGTAGAATCAATCGTTCGAGCAGGCTGGAGCAGCTCATAGTGGATGATTCCTTTCCAATCCCACCAAACACACAGCATAACCTTTCGGTGCGTCAATCCTGGCTTTGCGACCATTTGTTGAGCTTCACCACCCTTGCACCATGATCTTTTTCGCACATTATTGTCCTTTTCGTCTCCTGTTACCATTCGCTTCAGAAATGGTTCGATTTCATTTCGTTTCAGCAAAGAATCGCAGATGTTAATTCGGTCCATTAAATTTTTCACAGACAATTCATGTGGTTCCCAAACATCGAGCTTCTTTTTGTAACCAGCCTTTTTTAAATGGTTCAAAACCGTTTGATGATGAATGTTTAGTGTCTTGGCGATGTCAAGGCAGCTAATGTAACGGTCCTGGGCAATCTTTTCCATAATTTCATCGACATTTTCAACGATAGGTCGACTGGAGCGAGGTGCATCTTTCACATCGAAATTTCCAGAACGGAAGGGAGCGAAACATTGTTGTGCTACACGAACTGATACAGCATCGTCTCCGTAAACTTCACAAATTTCATTGGTGGCTTGCGTGGCATTCTTCCATTTTGTATACAAAAATTTCAAAATATAGCGAATTTCTTCATTATTTTCACTCATTTTTGAACAGCTATAAGTTTTTTTCAACTTCTCCGAATTAAATTTTTTTTGGTTAAATGAAGCTTGAAATGTCACCTTTGTAACACCATATGATACGAGTATGACACAATGTGATTGGTAGCACTGGAGATAGATGACTCCAACGACATCTATTGACAAAATACGAAAAGACTTTTTCGACTACCCAATATTTCTGTGGTTGGCAGCATTCTTGTTTCTATCAGAATCTTGTATGTTAAACAAAGATTTTTTTTTATAAAAACATATAGAAGTTGCTCGACTGTCTCATATTTATCTATACCCCACACTTGAGCTCGTTGAGGCAGCATCAAATGTCTTCATTTGTTTTCGAAATACAAATACGAAACAAAGCAAGGGCGGCATTCGGGCGAATGCATACGAAAAGGGGGAGTTCGCAAATGTTCAGGCGCACTAAACTACGCATATTCGGCTCATGTGTAAAGGAGTATTGTTGTACTGCAAGCGGAACATGGCTGGTGTCTAACCCCATCACGCAGAGGCTACAATCCTTTATCAGCAAATGTCTCCGCATCATCTGCAGAGGAGCGCATTCTTAGGCAAATGAAACGCAGAAAGTGGCGATGGATAAGTCACACACTAAGAAAACTACCAGATAGCATCACGAGGATGGTACTTAACTGGAACCCGCAAGCGAGCATAGGTCGCGGTCGACCAAAAAACACTTGGTCGATGCTGCGCGAACTAACACATGCCAACATCTCATGGGACGGTGCAAAAACAAGAGCACAGAACCGTGTACAATGGAAGAGGCTTGTCTAGGTCCTATGCTCCCGAGAGGAATGAACAAGGAAAAAAAGAAAAAAAATACGGTTATCGTTCATATATTTCAGTCATGTTGCATTCATGGCTTTTTTTGAGTCTTCCTTTTTCAAGTACTTTACAACATTTCAATCATCATTCATCTTCATACATCCAACTATAGCAACCAGGTATTCTATTAAATTCTCTGAAAACATCAATAATTTAATTATTGCATTGCCTACTTCGACCCCTTCTGGGAGAACATTATTTAGATATAAAGAGACTTAATAGACAGCCCTGCCTAACAACTTCATTTAACACGAACGATTCTGCATGCTCCCCATTATGCCACGCTTGGTTTGCAGTTTCTGCATATACAAATTGTAAAACGCTAACCATTTGCCTTGACAGACTACTTTGCAAGAAAGGATGGTGCGAGGAATGGAGTTAAAAGCGCAAAAGAAGACCAGTGACAATTGTATAACATTTATCAAAAAATAACAGCATTTTGCCGTAACCTAATGGTGATCAAGGATGTAATGAAGAAGCTGAAGCTCAACACAGCTGCGGCTGAAGATAGCATGCAGCCAGAATTACTGATCGCCGACCCACAAATCTCAGCGGAAATCCTACATCCCCACATCTCCCGCCGTCTGTGACAATGAAAAGCTGCCTCCGACCTGGACAAAAGACACGAACGTGAAGCTACCCAAGAAAGACGATTTGCGTGGCTGCGGCAACTGGCGGGAAATAACCTTACTTAACGCCACCTGCAAAATTCTAGCCACGATCTTAAAAAGCACACTCCAATGTATCGGTTTGCTTCGTATCATCGTAGTAGAACAATCTACCACTTGAGTGGCGCTCTCCGCTTCACATGCTGTACATCGACTTCAAGAAACAATCAAAGGAAATTCAATATGGCTAGTGTTCAGTTGAAAAGGAGTTCTCGCTAAGATAATCTGTCTCATCACAGCCCTCCAATGAGCAAAAAGCAAATTTATTTGCAGAGAATCTTCGTAAAATCTTCTATGCCAATGATAGATCTGAAGATATTGACATCTCGTCAAATTGGATTGAAAGCGATGCCAGCATCGAGCCAGTTATTAACGAAGAAGTAATGAGCGAAATTTTCAAAATCAAAACGAAAAAAAGCGCCTGGTTTCGATCTCATAACAGCAGAAATTCGGAAGCCCACATTGCTAGCCGCTAGGCTATCGCGCTGTGCTGCCGGCGCTGGCCTAAAAGTTATTTTGTTCGTCGCTACGTTTATATGAAACTGGCACTGGCAAACGAATCCATATGTATGAAAGGGATAAAAAATCACACGTACACAAAATTTTTGGCACGATTTTCCCAACGCTTTTAACAAAGTGATTGCAAAGGGGCGGGGCTAGTGACCGTTTAACGGTCACGCGTCCCGGTAACGTGACCGGTCACGTGACCGGCACTCTTCTTGCTGGGTAATTTGTGTTTTTTGTTAAAATATGTTCCTATGTACTGGAAGACAGCAGAAGTAATTATGATTCTGAAAGCCGGAAAATCGCCAAATGATGTGTCTTCATACCGACCAATTTCTCTGCTACCAATGCTGTCCAAACTTTTTGAACGACTGTTACTGCCTTGAATGTTGCCGATTATAGAAAACAAGAGAGTTATTCCAACGCACCAATTTGGCTTTCGAAAAAATCACTCCACTATCGACCAAGTTCACAGGGTTGTTAGAACCGTAGAGTGTGCGATAGAGGAAAACAAAGTTTGCGCAGCGGTGTTCCTTGACGTCTCGCAGGCGTTTGACAAAGTTGGGCTTACTCCACAAACTAAAATTGATTTTGCCCAGGAATTATTGCGAAGTCCTTTCTTCCTACCTTAATGGCAGATACTTTCGTGTCAGACTTGACAACGCCTATTCATCATTGCAAAAAGCACGCGCAGTGGTACCTCAAGGAAGCATCCTAGGCCCTCTCTTGTACCTCTTGTATACGTATGACTTACCGGTTCACGAGCAACACGTTACCGCAACCTTTGCAGATGACACGGCTATCCTAGCAGTTGGAGAAGTGATCGAGACTACAACGACGAAATTGCAATCAGCGGTGACTTCTATTGCAACATGGGCAAAAAAATGGCGTATCAAATTAAATAATTCCAAATCAGTTCACATTGTATTCGGCCTGAAAAAAACAATTTACAACCCAGCCTACATAAACAGCGTAAATATACCGTACGTCAAGGAGGCAAAATATCATGGTATAACCCTTGATGCTAAACTGCGTTGGAAGGCGCATGTCAAGAAAAAGCGTGAAGAGCTGGAATTAAAAACAAAAAACCTTCTTTATCTTATTGGCAGAAACTCTATTCTGTCAACGAACAACAAACTACTGCTATATAATCAAATACTCAAACTGGTCTGGGCGTATGGCATTCAGCTATGGGGATGCTCAAGCGAATTTTACATGACTACTATCCAACGATTCCAAATTAAAGTGTTGCGCAACGTCGTCAATGCTCCATACTATGTGAGAAATCTCGACCTCCATCGTGATCTTGGTATCTTACCCATCACTGACGTGGCGAAAAAGTACGCCATGGCTCACAGACAACGTTTAAATACACATGTCAACGCTGCAGCATTGGCTTTGCTTCAGCCAAATACTCATCGTCGGCGGCTCAAGCGTAAAACAGTTTTAGACCAGATGGGCACCCAGTAGTAGATGTACCGTATATATTTATACATTCATAATGAATTTATGAATATTGAAGCATCTTAGTTTTTTTCTTTTTTAATATTGTATATATGTTCAATAAAAATTGCTCCTTAGTATCTTAATTTATTTGTACTAGTAGTAATTTCTTAACGTTATTCTGTCTATACTTTAAGATGCGTTAATAAAACAAAAAAAAAAAATTACAGCCCTTTGTGAAAACTCCGAACTGCTAGTGCTTCACAACGGCAACCCATTCATCACCAACGCAAACGTAAGGCAAGCTCATCCCCTGTCGCCCCATTTCTTTGCCATCATCCTAGATGAAGTTATGAGCTAATTGACCCTGCACAAAAAAGGTTTCGTATGGAGTTTCACCAGACATCTTGAGGACCTGTACCTCGCCGACGACTTATGTCTCCACGCTCACAAACTCACTGACATGTAAACGAAGGCTAAAAGACTAGTCACGCTGACACGCACTGTCGGACTGGAGGTCAACAACATCTCTCCAAGGCTATGAGAGTCAACCACAAATAAACAAGACTTATAGAGGTTGACGGGTATCCGGTGAAACCGACAGACGGCGAAGCAGAGGAAGACGCGAACTGCAGATTAAACAAAGTAAGGGCGGTGTTTGGGAGATTCCATACAGTATGGGTGAGAATATTCAACTCATGTGTGAAGTCGGTATTATTGTATGAAAGCGAAACATGGCTGGTTTTTAACACCATCACACAGAGGCTAAAATCTTTCGTCAACAAATACTTTCGCATCATCTGTAGAATATTCTGGCTGAACACCATCAGCAGCGAGGCGCTGTTGAGATGCACGAATGAGCAGTCCAGTTTCAGTGGTACTTGAGGAGTACCAGAGTGGTACTTCAATCATTTCACCTACCTACCAACCTGCAAGGGAGTAGGTGTCGACGTAAGCCAAAGATCACTCGGCGAAGGTTGATGTCGCGCGAACTAGCAGATGCCGGCATCACTTGGGACGGCGTAAAAAAGACTGTGTAAAAAGATAGTTGCTTGTAGTAATAGCGAATTTAAGCGTGTCACTTAAGTTTTGAATAAATATAACTCTCCCACACTACCAACATACATATATTTCTATAAAATACTTACGACCATATGCGTGTAAGAGTATAAAAAACTTTCATGGGCACTAATATATTTAAGTATCGCGAGTTTTCTATGCCAGTAAATATTGCTGAATGTAGTTGGAGCGTAACCATCAAGCCAAACTGCAAATTGCACGCATTAATTTTACTACTACTCCCGTAAGTGCCTATATTCGTAGGTACTACGCACATATGTACATGCGTATGTATGTGAGCATCATATAACAAGAGTGAGACTATTACACACGACATGAGTTTTTATCGACAATTTGCAGTAAGTATTGTCATAAAGCAGCAGACGCACACGAGCATACATATAAGTTCACGTATGTATGTATGTATGTACGTGTGTGCGTGTAAGAATAATTAGATTATGTTGGAGCTTGTGCGTGATTAAAACAATTTGTGCCTTTATGTCGAATCGAGTGTTGAAATCATTATGATTAGTTGAGTTCGATAACAAAAGCAGACATCAATCCAAATAACAAAGTATAGAATGTGAGCGAAAATTCTCTCCCAAAGAGTGGAAAGAACCAAAAAGTTAACAAACCTACAACACAAATAAACACTGTTCACGAAAAGGATACCGGGAGTGTAAGGACTGCGCAAAAGTGATTTTCAAAATTCCGAAGTGGTCGTCCTGAAGTCTTTAACTCCGACGCCTTGCTCGAACTCGCTGAGCTAAATTTTACAGTCGATATGATAGTTCAGAGGTTAAATGCATCGCATGGAACAGCTCACAGGCACCTGGTTCAGTTGGGAAAGTTTTCAAAGCTGGGAAAATGGGTTCCGCATAGACTTTCGGTCGCCAACCTTCAGCAGAGAGTGAATGTGTGTTCTCAGCTGCTGCAACGACTTGAAAATGCAAGTTTTTTGAACTACATCGTTACTGGTGAGGAAAAATGGGTAATTCAAAATAATCCTGTTAGCAAACGCCAATGGTTAGATAAAGATGAAACACCAGAACCGACCCCTAGAGATGGCCTTCACCCCAAGAAGATTCTCCTGTCTATTTGGTGGGATATGGCCGGTTTTGCTTATTATGAACTTCTGGAACCAAACCAGACGATAACTGCTGATTATTATTCCCATCAGCTATCAAACCTGAATGAGGCACTTAAAAAAAATTGACCATCTTTAGTGAATAGACGCAAAGTTTTGTTTCACCACGACAACGCAAGACCTCATACAGCAAGGCAAACATTAGGCAAGCTGAACGAGCTCAGTGATTATCACCGTTTCCGTGGACTTCAATCCCATATAAGTAACAAGAACTACTCCCCAAAGGAAGCTATAAAAAGGGATATCGAAGCGTATTTTGGCTCCAAGGACAAACAATTTTTTGAGCAGGGAATTAAAAATTTGCCTAAACGTTGGGAAGGCATTGTAAATAATAAAAGAAAATATATTACTGATTAAAAACCACCTTTAAAAACCGCTCGAACTTATGGACTGACCTGATATTTTTTTCTATTCAGTATAGTCTCCATGAACATCAAGGCACTTGTACCAACGAGACTCCGATTTATGAATTCCTTGCTTGAAGTGAAAAGCTAGAAGGACTGCAAAATATGCTCTCACAGCTGTTATCACCTCAAAATTTGATAAAAAATGCTTCCACGCAGACATTTTTTTGGTTTCGAAACAGATAGAAGTCGCTGAGGGCCAAATTTGATGGATGTTCCAACAATTCGAACCTCATTTCAAGGATTTTAGCCATTGCCAAATTGCTCTTGACGGTGCATTTTCCTGGTGAAAACGATTAATTGTCTTTTGAAAGTTGTATTTTTTTTTTCAAGAAATTTTTCATTTAGCTGTTGTGAAATGTTACAGTAATATTCCGAGTTTATTGTTTTACTAGTTTGCAAGTAATTCACTAACAAAATTCCTTTCGCATCGCAGTAAAACTGATGCTAACACTTTCTTGGCCGATTTCTGTACATGAGCTCATTTCGGAACTGAAGAACCAAGTTCGCACCACTCTTTGGCCTCTTGTTTTGATTTAGAATCATGGTGATTGACCCAGGCCTCATCCCTAGTGATGAATTTAGGCGCAAAAGCCAATTTATCCTTTCGAAAATGATCTAAATGTTGTTGAGAAAGTCGCCTTCGAAATGGCAGAGATTTTAAAAAGCATAGTATTTGAATTTGAACTCCGAATAAAGCAAACGTTTTTCGTTCAATGATAAAAAAAGGCATCAAAGTGATGATTGCAAGGCAGAGATACCAGTGAATCGAAGTTAATCGCACAACACTTTCTAAAGAAATAGAAAAAGAAAAATGTAAAAGCAGTTTGTTGACGGTATCGAAATAGTGTCTTATTTGTTTTTGCTGCTTGAATTTAATTTATTTTCTATGTCAAAACTCAGTCAAAAGTGGTATTCACTCCCAAAGCAGGAAAAACATTTTTATGGCGCCAGACTTGTTTATCTTGGACTTCACCTTGTATGGCTCCTTGTGTTATTTGGAACCATAAAATATACAACCATTGTGTTTTGTGTTTAAACAGCTGAAATATCGCATTATTCTGAAACGAAATCTGCAAAAGTTCAAATCTCGGCTTTAGCCTGAGCAAACAGCGTGAATTGCATATACTTCGACACAGGGATAAAATTTCCATAGTGCCTAGTTCAATATTTATTAGTATCTGCTGCATGTTTTATTATCATTTAAAATCGCACAGTGGCGGTAAATCAGGTGTTATCACGGAAATTACAAATAGCAGAGGAAATCGAATTATACCACGGCTGCAACATTAGCATACTCCCGATTAAAATGCAAAATGGGTTAAACAAAATCGAGTTGTTGTAGTTTTTCATTATTGAATTGCGTACATTTTTATCATATTATCGAAAACTGCAAGTAAGCGGATGCCAGAAATGATGTACACTCGTGCATTGAAATTTGAGTAAAGTTACTCATACGCAGTGCACCCACAATTGGAAGCTTAAATTACGATGTGAACTTTGGGGTTAAGCAGAAAAAAATTAGTTTTTAAAAAGAAAGAATTACAAAATATGCATGTAATTTCAGGAATTGATTTTTTTTTTAAGTAATGCCGGATAAATGCTGCCATATTTTCAGTTGGTTTAACATGGACCACAGCTATAATAAATGAATTTATTTAAAGGAGTGTTGAGTACCTATTTTACGATTTGTATGATATTTTAGTCTAAAAACCTACCACAAGCTCCATAAAAATTGAAAGTGACATCTCTGAGATGCTCGGTACTAAGCGAGATTACTGACAAGCTGATTCTCTGTGACTTTTTCAACCTCTTACTGGAAAAAATCTTTCACGCTGCCGATCTAAACCGCACTGGTACTATCTTCTACAAGAGTACAACGCTGCTAGCATATGCCGATGGCATGGACATTATCGGCGAAACCAACCATGCTTTATAATACATATATAAAATTTTTTTTTAATATGATATTTGTCATATTTCCGCCGCAGCTACGAGTAACATAGTCCGTTCGATTATTCAAATTTTTGTTTATTTTTCCAATAAATCTGCATAATAGAACTAAATGAGCTCAATCAGCAAAACTTTGATGCAAACGATGGTCATTTGGCTTCAATTCTACTTATTGAGGGCGCGAAAGCCAAAATCCTTACATACAATTTTCCACGTGCACGTAGGATAAAGGCGAACAACTTGAGAACAACGACAAATCGATATTTCGGTATCTTCTTCAATACTTCGATTTATGAACTTCGTGAACAATTTACCTTTTTTTGACGTGATAACGTCTTATAATTCGATGTAGCCGGCTGCACGCACCAAAAAATGCGTCGTTACCTTGCTCGAACTGCAAGCGAGAGCGCGGAACGAACGACAAAGAGGTACAATCGGCCTCCGCGTTCGGCAACGTTCGACATCTGGCGCTCTCCTACTTGAGTGAGCATATATATGTATGTATATGTATGTATATGCGCATTTGTATATAAATTCACATATTTGTATTTGCATATGCCTTCTTCCTGTGTGCATGGTAATGAACCATTTCTCTGTTGAGAATAGGACGATGATAGGAAAAGTAGGAAATGAAAGGGGGTGTTTCGAGTGTAAAGTGTCTTGAAAAAGGCAAATCGATGATGGTGCCTCTTAGTGTTGTTGACTTATTAACGTCTGATGCACAATCGAAATTGAAGATATCTTTCATGAATTTGATAAATGTTTCGTCATTTTTCACGTTTGTGTAAATGTGACTTGACCTATTCCATTGCAATTCCATTTACCTCCTCCTCTATATCCATACAAAATATCTATCACAAAAATAAAATTAAAATTTTCTTTTGAAAATTGCAACCATTACATCAGTATTTTCTTATGACGTTGTCACGTTAAACTATCGTCAGTAAACCGACTTTACAGACAACCTCTTTTTTTTCACTGTAAAATTCCGCAATTTGGAAGCATTGTTCTGGCGTTAAACGATTCACGTTGATTTGGCATATCTTATTGAACATAAATGTTAAAACAAATTGTCATTCTCAGCTGTCAAATCACAGCTATTGATATCCATAGTGCTCACGCAGCTAAACAAACATCCGATATGCAGTTATCTGTACCAAAGTAGAGCAAGGCGTAAAGAGATTGCAGCAGAAGAAAGGCGACAATCCATTGCGCACTGACAACTCCTGTAGGTATAACAGATGACCTGCGGGTAGAAGAGTTAATACCCATCCTTACGACGTGGTTGGAAAGGAGTCATAGAGGAACAAATTACCACCTAACTCAATTGGCTTCAAGGCAGGGAGTATTAAGAAAATCCCTCCATAGTAAAGGCCATGACAGCTCGCCAAACTCTCCAATCTGCACGAAGAGTGAATAAAGTGTTGGTCAGGACTTGTTTCAATGCCCTTGCTATGCTTCCGAAACCATCAAAATCTTAAACAGAAACTACAATATTTTATGTTGTAATCAGCTACTAACTGCAAAAGAATCTGTGAGGAGAGTGGCAGATAGTGGAGAGGTGTAGCTGTGAGGCTATGCCGACATAGCAGTACTCATAAGAGTCTTCGCTTCATGGGCGTCATCCCGAAAGCAAATAATATTTGTGTATAGTAAAATTTTGGGTCTGTGAATAAGTTTCCGTCCTTTCCCTTTCTTTCTAAAGTTACGCATTATTTAAAGAATTAAATAATACAGGATGTTATGTGAAGTATGATGTGTGCCATTGGAAGCTACTACTTGGCTCTATCTTTAAGGCAGTTTACGGATTCCTCTGACGAAAGGGTCGAGTGCTTTTGATTTAAACAATTCATACAGCCAGTTTGCGATTCTCTCGTAAGAAGTAAACTACTCTCTAATAAGGGCTGACTGCATTGATCGGAACAGATGGTAATCGGAAGATGAAATGTCCGGGGAATACGGCGGGTGCGGCAAGATTTCCCAGTTCAGTATTTCTGAACCGATTTAGCAACGTGTGGCCCGGCGTTGTCATGCAGCTAAATCAATTTGTCATGTCTACCTTTCTGTGAGAGCTCGCTTCAAACACATTAGCTGCAGTGAGCAACGATCGCCAGTTTTGGTTTCGGATGGTTTAATGAGTTCATAATAGATGACACTCTTCTGATCCCACCAGGTGCACAACATAACTTTTGAAGCATGAAAATTTTTTTTCGTTGTCGATGGACCTGATTCAGCTGTCAGGATCATAATAGATCCATTTTTCATCGCCAGGGACGATGCAGAAAACCTTTACTTTCTTGCCGTTGAAGAAGCATCTCACACTTAACCGAAAGTCTCTCGATATCCCTCTTCTTTAATTGATGTGGCACCCAGTTACCTGCTTTCTGGACCATTCGCATCGCGTTCAAACGTTTACTGATAGCTGATCTGTCAACATTCAACTCTCATATACATCTTCAAATCACCAATGTATTACTACAGCGAACACGAAAATAATATCAGCAGCGACATCTCTTTTTTTATTCCCATACCTTAGCTACTATGCCGTCAGTTTTTCGGGTATGTGTAAATAGTTTTACGCAAGTTCCAAAAGTAAAATCTTTGTAATCCTGATTGCGAGCAACCAAGTGCCACAAAATTTACCAGCGTGAACGTAAATGCAGAAGCAACAAAAGCAACATTGCACAAGCACTCACTTCCGCAATAACTCAAAATTTATGTTTTTTGTTGCTGTTCAAGTGTTTTGTATACATTTTCGTCGTGTTTATTTCATCAGCAAGGCAGCATGACTTCGCCAATTTCCACGAATGCGTTACTTGCGTGTTAAACTAATTTTAATGAAGCATCGTGCCGGAAGTTTTTGACGGATGCTTTTGACTGTTAAAATGACTAGTAATTGACAACCAGAAATTTTCTGAATACCACCCGTTGAGTTTTCCTCATTGCCTTATATTGACTAAGTAATACGCGAGGAAGTTGGTTTGAAATAATAAACAATAAAACTATATGGCTTAAGTTGTCGTAGGTTAAGAAATATGGAAGCTGTTCGGTACTTTAGAATTTTAGCTGAGTTTTACTTTAGAATGAAGCTGAGTTCGGTACTTTAGAATTAAGTTTCCAGAAATGTTGGTTAAATGAGAAACTCCGGTGAAAGTAAAGGTTCCTATCGAGATAATGAAAACTTAAAATAAAGTTGAATTATTATTGAGTCTAGGTTAGGTAGTGGCTGATCTGTAAAAAGATCTCACTTAGACCTCTACGGTCCATTGTGTTACTCAAATATCGCTTTATGTAGTTCTTATTGCACATCTTCACGCGTTTTAGCAAGCCGTTCAGACTTAGCAATATCCTTCAAAGATGAAAAATATGTTGATCCTAGACACATTTGTCGAGCCCTACAAAGAGCAAGACAATGGCAAAGTAAGTGTTCCAAAGTACACCATGCATTCGCTTCGTTGCATATGTTCCGGTCTACTCCCATTCGGGCTACGTGATGTGGGGCCATACAACCACCATTTTACAGTCTTTCCTAGACGGTAATAAAAAATAAAGTTCGCAGTTTTGTTATTCCAAGTCCTTAGCATAATTTTGGCAGTTTTGTACGAGATTGAGTGTTCGCACATTGACTGCGCCTCCAGAGCTCGTTCCTCATTTATATCCGTTTTCATAGAGGAGAGTGATGGATATATGCCTGACGTGCTTAGTCTCGGCAAGAGAATATCTGCCTTAGCGAGCTCATCAGCTCTCTCATTTCCTTCTATTATTTTGTGTCCTGGTATCCAGTAGACAGAGGCCTGCCAATTTTAGCAGAGTTTATCCTTTTTGGACCTGCATTGTTGGACAGATTCCGAGGTAGTGGAAGGAGCCATAATTGCTTTAAGGCCGGCGGGCCAATTAGATGTCCTAAATTCAGTAGTCTTCGCGAAGCGTTGTAGGATGAGAAAAAAAAGAATTAGTCAAATGAAGTTTTGGGGATAGTTTAATATATATTTGAACTAAAAAAAAAAAAATTTGTACAATCTCCAACAATATATTGTAAGCCGAGTTATCAATAGATTCCCAGAGCGCCTTGCAACTGAACAGTTGTATCAACTTGCAATTTTCATCTGAAACAAAAAAAAAGATTATTAATTTTGATGTAATTATCTTCGATGTGAACTAAGAAAATTGGGAGAAACACGTAAAATTCGAAATTTTGGGGAAGGTAGAAAAAAAAAGTAGGTTTTCAAGGAAAAAAAAACTCTTCAACTGGGTAAAAACAATACTGAAGATAACGCATTTTGAATGAAATAGATAGCTCGTTTAGTTCTTTGCAATTGTGTACATAAATTAGGTAAAATCGTGAAAATGAAAAGCCGAGAAAACGCGCTTCAAAGTCAATGGTCAATGGGCGGAGCACTACAACAATAAGCGCACGGTTGCTCGACGCCGCACTACGCTCGGCTCTGTAGCTCTGCAAATACTTGGAATTTAACTCTGAAAATTTGTGTCTCATGTTCTTGAATATCTAAGCTATTGATTTCAGGAAAAAAAAATCGATTTTTTTGACCTTTTAATTGACCCGCCGGCCTTAATAGCCACTTGACTATCAATGAAAATGTTTGCCGGAGTATTAAGAGAAGTTAGTTCCAGAGCTAATTCAGTTACTTCTGTTGCGGCATAGATTTTAAAATGAAATATTTTACAGTGATTAGGGAGTCTGAAAGACTTTTTTGATCAAATTTGCGGACAAAAGACAGCAGCTCCTACGCCTTTCTACGCCATTAAACCCATCTGTAAAGAAATTTTATGAATGGTATTTTGCATTCTAGATCCTCCAGCCATTCATTCTGCTCTATAATGACGGTCGGCTTTTTGCCAAATTTAACTAATGGAATAAGGTAGTCTGACCTTCCGTTTGAATCCAGAATGTCTCTGTGACCAGAAGGCATCTGTGAGAATTGTCCTAACATCTTAAGCCTTCGAGCAGATCTTTCGTTTGGCTGAGTTTCTTACTACTAAGATGATTGCATTTCAGATGAGAGTTCTTTCTATTGCCACTATTGGCGTTGTGCTTTTAGAGTCGGTTTGTACGCTTTACAAAGTTTAAATATGAAGACGGCTCAATAAGTACCCGTGTTTGATGACAAAGGGCGTTCCTGAGAGAAGTTGGTATTAGCGTCGTGTGCTGCCATTTATTAAACGATAAAACAACAAATTTCAGACTGAGTGATAGGTTAGCTTGGATTTGGCGGGATGCATGGACTTCTCTAAGACAGGAAAAGAGCAGCATCATTCGGTAGCTCGCTTTTTCTTTCTGTTTGGGAAAAAATGCGAGAAGATAAAAGCAAAGTTGGATGCCATCTATGGGGACGCTTCGCCATCTATGACCACACTCAGATGTTGGTTCAACAAATTTAAACGTGGGCGAACATCCGTTTTTGATGAGGTGCGCCCAGGATGCCCGGAAGACGTGGTTACCGAGGAAATAATTCAAAAACTCCACGACATGCTACGCGCTGATCGATGGACGAAAGTGCGCGAAGTAACAGAGGCTACAGGCGTGAAGACCGGAACGGCAATTAATATTTTACATGATAAATTCGCGATGAAAAAATGTTGGGCCCGCGATTGTCCACGGTGGACAACAAGCGAATGCGCCTGTTGACTTCCAAGCAGTGTTTGGAGCAATTTAAGCGAAAAAGCGAAATCCGAAGAAATTGTTCGCCGAGTTGTCACCTTTGATGAAACCTGGCTTCATCATTACACACCAGAAACTAGGTTAGGTTAGGTTGGTATGGTTGCCCAGGGAATGGGCACACTTGGACGAAGAAAGATTCATCCTTTGCGATACCATTTTGAAGGGGGTGAGGTGAGAGAGAAAGACCGATGGCGTGCAGGGAGAGGGCGGGGAGAGGCGGTGCTGGGATGGTTAGGAGCGTGCGGATTATGAACGATGACTATGTTTGCGTCGACCGCTTTATGCTGCTGATGAAATTCATCAGATTTTTAATGTCAGCGCCAGCTATATCAGCAGGCGTGGCAAAGAAGTAGGAACCAAGATGCCTAGATCTTAGCCCCGCCAGAGCAGGGCAGCTAAGGAGAAGGTGCTGAGATGATTCCACCTCATCCTCCATACATCCAGCGCAAAAAGGACTCGAGGTGATTCCAAGTCTAACAGCATGCATTCCTGGCGCATTGTGTCCTGTGAGAGAACCCACGAGTTTAGAGAGCTGATATTTTGTCAGCCTCAGAAGCTCGCCCGAGCACCTCCGGTCCACACGTGGCCAGAAGGCTTTCGCGACCTTACCCGTTTGTATACTTGCACAGCGCTCACTGAGTTGGTGCGATGCCCATTTTCCAGGAGCAGACGGCAGGTAGTCAGGGGGATCCCAATTCTCTCCCTTCGCGGGTAAATCACCTCACATGTCCCTTTGTGACCAGTTTCTTTGACCAGTTCCGAATGGGCACCGTCATAGACCCGAGGGCCCTTATTGCCGCTTGGCTGTCAGAGTAAATATTTACTTTCTTGACCGTTAATACGCATTTGAGCAGCCAATCAGCTGCCTCCTTGATTGCGGCTACCTCTGCTCGGAACACACTGCAGTGGTCCGGTAACCTGAATTTGAGTCTGATGGGGAGCTCCTCGCAAAAGACTCCTCCGCCAACCTTTTCTTCCAACCTCGATCCATCCGTGAACCAGTTCAGCAGGCTCTGCCCCCAAGTGTATCCCTCCGTCCACTCTTCCCTTGACGGAATATAAATGGAGAAGGTTCCGGTTGGACCAAACGAGGGTATACACTGATCCGTTGACAGAGGGATGAACTCAAAGTTTCTGAGGATGCTTGAGGTATGCCCATAAATGAGGTTGAGCTTATAGCTCTAGCCCCTCAGTCTGATTGCGGTACGCGTAGCGGCAATTTTGCCTGCGATGAAACTAAGTAACAATCAAAACAATGTGTTTCTCCCTTCGAATCTGTTCCCACGAAGGTAAAAACAGTCCAATCGGCCGGAAAGGTCATGACGATGTTGTTTTGGGATGCGAACGGCGTTGTCCTCATGTCTTTTTTAGAAGAAGGAGAAAGGGTCACTAGACAATAGTACGGTGAGTTATTGTACCGCTTTCACAAAAAATTTAAGTAGACACGACCGCATTTGACGAAAAAGAAGGTGCCGCTTCACCACAATAACGCACCAGCACATTCATCCGGAGTTGTCGCTGCCAAGCTGCATAAATTGCGTTATTAGTTGCTGCCGCAGGCCTCGTATTCACCCGATCTGACTCCCTGCTACTTTTTCTTGTTCCCTACCATGAAGAAATGACTCGGGGGGCAAAAATTTAGTTCAAACGAGGAAGCCATCGCCCAGACAGAGGCATATTTTTGAGAGTTCGACAAATCCTATTTTTGGGAAGGGTAAAAAAAATGGACGGAGCGTTGGGAGAAGTTTATCTTCCTCAAAGCGGACTACGTTGAAAAGAAAGATTTTTTTTTTTTTGACAAAAATGGTGCCTTCATTTGTAACACTGGTATTTACTCGTATTAAACCTCTCGCAAGTCACTTTATCGCACGCCGTCCACCATACTAGCGAGCCTCAGAGAGCATGGAGTCCTAAGGCATGTGCTGCAAAAGACTGTTATGAAGGTGCAATTAATACTGGTTAAGACTCCAAGGAAGGCCGCTCGACGATTGTTCGGTTACGACTGGCTAGAAAGATTTTCCAGCTTGATTTTCACCCACAGTTTGTTGAGCCTCGCATGAGAAGAAGTATAGTAAAGCAAACTTCAGGCCCGGCACTAGATGCTCTGATTGGTTTACCACCACTTGATGCTTTCATCCAAGGAGAGGCCTGGAAGGCCATCTGCAGACTGAAACACAGTGGGAACTGGTACGGCCGTTGTCCGGCATTGGAACACAGAGAAGGCATGGACATCGATCCAACGATTCTCTCCATGCCCCTTGACTCCATGGCCATCAAGAGTCGTACTTGAAAACAGATAAAGTGTAGTGCTACCAGAGGCTCAGTTGTGGGAAGACTCAGAAAATGAGCCCGGCAAACACTGTTTTCGCATCTTTACAGATGGCTCCAGGACCGAGCATGGCTCCGGCTCTGGGGTCTACGTGGAATCCAGCGAGACAAAATTGCACTTTGCTCTTGGAATGCATGCATCTGCATTTCAAGCTGAGGTGTATGCAGTTCAAGAAGCGATGAACTTTGTTGTGGAAAAACGATGGAGAGGCAGAGCGAGCTTGGCAGGCTGAGAGAGGCTGCAGATGGACAAAACTGATGTTATCTGTCATGTCCGATCGACTGTCGCAAGCCCTTCTGTCATTAAGCAGAGGGGAGTGCAGTCGGCTGGTTGGACTGATAACGGGCCACTTTCTGTGGGCAAAGCACATGGAAAGGTTGGGCATCTCAGACAGTGTACTCTGCCCAGCTTGTGAAGAGGAGGACGAGACGGCGGACCACTTCCTGTGTGTCTGCCCCGCCTTCGCTCGAACCAGGTTTGATGTCTTTGGCACTGATGTGTTAAGAAGCGACCATCTTGGCTCCTTGGGACCATAAGATCTACTCAGATTTCTTCGGAGATCGGGCAGATTTAAAGAAAATTAAAAGGGAATCCAAGTGTAGTACAATGGACTCCATTAATGTCTGAGTGCTGCACTTGCGACTTGCCGACAAAACCAAAAAACAAAACAAAAAACAAAAAAAATAGTAAAGCAAGCAATGGCAGGAATGAGTTTACTTTTTGAAATTCAGCATTCTTTAAAGCGCAATATCTTTAATAGATTTCTACTTTTAAATATTTGCTGCCTTAACCTATAATTAAATCCGCCAGAGTTTTACGGAAATGTCACGTTTGCGCGCACATGCAATAATTAAGCAACTTTTTTAGCTGCAGATTTAACCACAAAATGTAAAGAGTATTCGAAAATTTAATGATCGTCAATGAAAAACCACGAACGGAGAATTGGTAATATTTATACCTACCATACACCTACAACAAACTAGCAGACATACATTTTGAAATTGTACGAGTATATTAGTTGAGTTAGTTTTGCTTTTGGAAAATATAATATTAAAAAAAAAAAACTATGTCAGCACCATTCATGAGGCCATTCATTTATCATATGCCAGAAAAATAAATCCCAGCACAAAACAAAGTAAAAATTTAATCACACTTAATACTCAGGAGACTTTTTGCTACTCTTCAAGCGCTCTCTACTAACCACAATCACTGACTGCTCCGTGCCGTCTATCAACAGCTGCAGCACAAGCAATTTCACAGCTGCCAAACTTCAAATTATAATTAAAATGCTTGCAGCTGTGAAAGAAAAACAACGGCAAACAGATGACAGCAATGGCACTGGGACAACAATGTGGTTGGCAGGCGAAAAATATGCAACGTCAAAGCTAACGTCATTTTCCGGTTGTTCATACGCCAGCACTACAACAACAACGACCATGACGATAGGGAAGAAGGCAAAATAAAACTGAAAAAAAAAGAAACTAGAAAAATAAATGGGGTAGAGTTGGTCACAACTCCCTCTCGATTAACACTGTTGTGGCGTCGTCTCTGCGTGATCGCTGTTGTGCTGCAACGCATAAAAGATATGAAATTTGTCGCCACAATGTTGCCATTGGTTAGCAGTTAGTTTGTTAGAGTTCTTCTTGTGTTCATCTCATATTTCTGTTCTTTCCACTTTCAGCGTCTCCTTAAACACTTGAAATATCCTTGGACTGAAATCAAATATTCTCGTTTTGATTTAATATTTATAATTGACTTAGTGTAAATTAAATTCGTTTTTATTACTGTGCATATTACGACGAACAAACCTAAGCTTTTAAAAGGCTCGCATCATGCCCGTCCTGCTGTATGGCCTAGAGTGTTTGAGAGAAATATGATGCGGAAGGTTTTTGGACCTTTGCCCGTTGACCACGGCGAATATCGCAGGCAATGGAACGATTAGTTCTCCCAGTGTATTTCTGCCATGAGAAAGATTGATTTTTTTTTTTTTGAAATTTGAAAGGTCGATCCCAGAAGCACCGAGAGATTTGGTAACTCCTAAAACACTCAAGCTAAAAAGCCCAGTGTATTAAAAGTTTTGGAAAGTAAAAGGGTAGATAGTCAAGAAGAAAAGGAGAGAAGCAACAAAAAACAAGCAACAAGCAACAGACATAGAGGCGGCTAGACCTTTTGGAATCTTCCAGATCTTTTGATAAATCTGAAAATAGCCTCCAGTTTCAGAGAACGAATTTTACTTGTTCTCATGACAACGGAACCGAAAATTCATAGCCTTGCTCTAGCAAATGTGGGACACTCTCAAAGAAAATTCTCAGTGCTATTCGCTATTCGTTTGGAAAACAGTTGCCTTTCCTTCTAAATCGGTCCTCTATGAGCCTTACGATCCCATAAACATAGCACAACGAATAAAGATCGAACGGCTTCGATGGCTGGGTCGTTTTGTTCGAATGGATACAAACGCTCCTGCTCTGAGCTGCGTATGAGCTGAGTATTCGCTGCGGTACCAGTTGGCAGTAGCGGAGGAAGAGGAAGGCCTACTCTGTGTTAGAATGATCAGGTGGAGAAGACCTATGCTTCACTCGGTGTGTCCAACTGGCGCCGGTTAGCTCGAGAAAAAAAATTACTGGTGCGCTTTGTTAAACTAGGCAAATGTCGCTTAAGCGGTTATCGCGCCAATTCAAGAAGAAGAAGAAGACATATTACGCATATAAAGCAAATGTCGAACAGTGTATCGAGACTTCAACGCATCTGTTGCATCGAAGCTTTTTCGACTACTTCAGACTCGGCATTAGATGCTCTGGTTAGACTACCACCACTTGATGTTTTCATCTAAGGAAAGGCTTTGAAGGCCAGCAAGCTGAAACACAATGGGAATTGGTACGGTCCCTGTCGGGAGTTGGAAAGGGATGAAGGCATGATCTAATGACACTTGACTCCATGCCATCAGGAATTGTACTTGAAAAAAGCAGCGCACTGTATGGCGCTGCCAGAGGTTCAATTGTGGTCAAACCGCGAAAATGAGCCCGGCAAAAACTGTTTTCGCGTTTCCACGGATGGCTCCAGGAGCGAGCACGGTTCCGGCTCTGGTATCTACATGGAATCCAGCGAGACAAATCTACACTTTGCTTTTGAAATGCGCGCATCTACGTTTCAAGCGGAGGTGTGTGCTATTCAAGAAGTAATGAACTCTGCTGTGGAAAACGGATGCAGAGGCAGATCTGTATATGTCTGCAACAAAGTTGCGCTCATGACCTTAGACAGCCCTCCAACCACTTGAAGGGTAGCTGAGTCCTTTAAATCCAGGCTGAATTATGTTGGTAGATACAATATTCTGATGCGGAGACATGGGTACCGGGACACATGGCTTCGCGGGTAGCAAGATCTCTGACAGTTCTGCCGCTCCCTTCTGCAGCCATCAAAGCCACGGTTAGCAAAAGGGTTATTTTAATCCACAAGTGAACCTGGCAAGCTAAGAGGGGCTGCAGATAGACAAAACTGATCTTAGCTTTCGTGTCCGACCGACAGTCGCAGATCCTCCTCTCATTAAACAGAAGGCACCGTTTAGGCTGGCTGGTTGAACTTTACGCTTCAAACGAATGGCAACTACTGCGATCGAGACCTCACATTTACAGCTTCGAATCACCAGTATATTCCTAGAGTGAACACAAAAATAGTATCAGCAGCGACACCTCTTCTACGAGGGCGGAAACTTATTCCCATACCATAACTATCACCAAGCTGGAAAAGGCGCGCTAGCAACCTACTTATTTGAGTCTTAATTGCTAGCGAGTAGTCATGAAAATGGTAGGCAAAGGTATTTCTTTGAGACACGCCGATAATCAATCTATCAGAGACGTACGCGAAGCAATGAAAAATGCGTTGACGAATGAAAATTTTTGATATTTAGTTGGCATCAGTAATATTTCTACAAAAAATACTTTCGTTTAAAAAAGAATTTGGTTTTGAAAATGAGAAAAATAGAATACTAATTACGATCATATACATCAAAAATGTTAAAAAATAGTTATTCAGTAGCCAGTGACGAGAAATCGTGCAAATTTGTAAAATCATGACTTAAGTTTAAGCGAGACATCGCCAGCTTTTTAGTAAATCTCCAGAGTCACCTCATCACACTTTACTAATGCTTGTACGAACATTTTATTTTTTCAACAGGCATAAAAAAACTCCCCCACCACTCATACAACAACAACTTTGACGTCCACACACTCATACACACCTGAAGGGATTACACCAACTTTAAGACAAGAAATTAGGTAATAGAGTGTTTTTCTAAGTTTTGTAAACCACGTTTCGAAAAATATGTTCAACCAAGTTGTTTTTTTTTATTGAACTAGAATCTTAAGTATAGCCATAAGATACATGACAGACAATATTTAGTTAGCTACAAAGTTACAAACCTATGCAATCGTAATACACTTCGAAGTTAAACGGTAAGTAGACAGCAACAGTTAATCCGTATCAGTTTCAACAAATTGGTATCCCCTGGTGGTGGGTGAATGGGCGCGGGATAGTTGGAGAGCATTTAGAATAGCAAATAGTAGTGATTTTGTCACGAACCGCACTTCACTACCCCCATTTGTTGAACCTCCCATTCGGCTACTATAAACGAAATTCCACAAGAAATACTTATGGCAAATTTACAAAGCATTTACGTGCAGAGGGAGTGGGACAGTGAGTCAACACTGAACAACGTACAGCGAAATACTTACATAAGGCAGGCAGGCTGAACTATGATAGTGTTGTAGAATCAACCAACTCAAGTGCATTAACTTGGTGCGGGTAAATTAACCTGCCTTGATTAACAGCTGTGGAATGTTGCTGTGGTCGGTTTTTGATTCGTTGGCGAACGGAAGTGACATTGAAGTGCTTGACTTTGTGGTTGGCAAAACTTATTGAAATGAGCGAAATAATATTTATTTGTTGTCACTCACAAACGCATAATGTCAATGACAGTTGGCAGGTATGACTGTAGAAATAATATTTAATCTGGACATTTAAGATTTTTTACTTTATTTGAGAGCTTTGTAATTTAAGATTGTTTTTATTAAAACTTTTATTAAAGCCACAAAAACAATAATTATATCAATAAGTTAACCAATTATTTATTCGCCGTTGCTGTCTACAACCTCTTCCCACCTCTCGACGAATTTGTTGATGCCGTTTCGCCAAAAATCGACTGGATTGGTGTCAAAGAAGTTGTTCAGCAAGCTTTTAAGGCTCTGCCCAATCCATATGAAGGGCGATCCTGCAATCTGTGCCAATTACCGCGGGATTAGTCTTCTAAATATCGCCTTAAGGTTCTAGCGAGCGTATTGTGTGAAAGGCTGAAGCCCACCGTCAACCAACTGATTGGACCTTATCAGTGTGGCTTCAAACCTGGAAAGTCTACCATCGACCAAATATTTACAATACGCCAAATCGTGGAAAAGACTCACAAAAGGAGAATCGACACACACCATCTTTTCGTCGATTTCAAAGCTGCATTCGACAGTACGAAAAGGAGTTTCCTTTAAGCCGCTATGTCTGAATTTGGTATCCCCGCAAAACTAATACGGCTATGCAAGATGACGTTGCTCAACACCAGCAGCGCCGTCAGAATTGGGAAGGACCTCTCCGAGCTGTTTGATACCAAACGAGGTTTCAGACAGGGTGACTCGCTGTCGTGTGACTTCTTTAACCTGATGTTGGAGAGCATCGTACGAGCCGCAGAACTTAATCGTTCAGGCACTAATTTTTACAAGAGCGTACGATTGTTGGCGTATGCCGATGATATCGATATCATCGGCCTTAACAACCGTGCTGTTAGTTCTGCCCTCCCCAAACTGGATGTAGAGGCAAAGCGAATGGGTCTGGTGGTGAACGAGGACAAAACGAAGTACCTCCTGTCATCAAACAAACAGTCGGCGCACTCGCGTATCGGCACCCACGTCACTGTTGACACCTATGATTTCGAGGTTGTAAAAGACTTCGCATATTTAGGAACCAGAATTAACACTGATAACAATGTCAGCCTTGAAATCCAACGTAGAATCTCTCTTGCCAACAAGTGCTACTTTGGACTAAGTAGGCAATTGAGTAGTAAAGTCCTCTCACGACGAACGAAAATAATACTCTACAAGACTCTCATCATGCCCGTCCTAACGTATGGCGCAGAAGCGTGGACGATAACAACATCCGATGAAGCGACGCTTGGAGTGTTTGAGAGGAAGATTCTGCGCAAGATTTTTGGACCTTTCCAGGTTAGTGACGGCGAATACCGCAGGCGATGGAACGATGAGCTGTATGAGCTTTACGACGACATAGACATAGCGCAGCGAATAAAAATCCAGCGGCTACGTTGGCGGGCTCATGTCGTCCGAATGGATACAAACGCTCCGGCTTTGAAAGTATTCGACGCGGTACCAGCTGGTGGTAGCAGAGAAAGCGGAAGGCCTCCTCTGTGATGGAAAGATCAGGTGGAGAAGGACTTGGCTTCACTTTGTGTGTCCAATTGGCGCCGGTTAGCACGAGAAAGAAACGACTGGCGCGCCTGGTGTTGCCGTGAAGGAGTATGGTTTGACGATATCGATCAGGTTTTTTCAGTCGTATAGCCTCATTTACGCGGAACACAAATCATGATCTTCTTGGGATGAAGATCCGACCGGCTTGACTCTCGGCTTTGGCGTTTCTTCTGTAGCCACCCACTTCTTTCTTTCCTTCATTTGATCACCGCCGTCTGGGACAATGAAAAGCTGCTTCCGTCCTGAACAAAAGGCAGCATCGTGAAGCTACCCAAGAAAGGCGATTTGCGTGGCTGCGACAACTGGCGAGGAATAACCCTACTCAACGCCACCTACAAAATTCTAGCCATGATCATACAAGGCAGACTCCAATGTATCGGTTAGCTCCTTATGGGATGAGCAAGCTGGGTTTCGCCCTCACTAAAGCTGTTAAGGTTAATTGGTTAAACCATCTTTGCATTATAGCAGAACAATCAGTTGAGTGACGCTCCCAGCCTTATATACTGTACGTCGATTTCAAGAAAGCATTCGACACAATCAAACGAGACTCAATATGGCTGGCATTGAGTAGAAAGGGAGTTCCCGCTAAGACCCCTCATCAGAGCCCTATATGAGAACTTTAAACTGGCAGTGCTCCACAACGGCAACATCAGCAGCCCATTCACCTGAAACACAGGCGTAACTTAAAGTCATTCCCTGCCGCCCCTTCTCTTCGCCGTCGTCCTAGATGACGTTATAAACCAATTGACTCTACGCAAAAGAGGCATTGTAT